>NC_139484.1:20218989-21418989 GCF_008360975.1 Lichenostomus cassidix
GATCATGCCGTAGCTTTTTAGTTCAGAAGCAACACGGGGGGATGGTTGGTGAAAAACTCAACATAACCCGGTAGTGTGCGCCCGCAGCCCACAAAGCGAAACATATCCTGGGCTGCATTCAAAGCAGCGTGGGCAGCGAGGCGAGGGGGGGATTCTCTCTACCTCTACTTTGCTCCGCTAAGCCCCCCACCTGAAATACTGAGCCCAGCTCTGGTGCTCCCATAAGGACATGGAACTGTTGGAGCAAGTCCAGAGGAGGCCACGAAGTTGATAAGGGGACTGGGACACTTCCCCTACGAAGACAGGCTGATAAAATTTGGGCTGCTCAGCCTGAAGAAGAGAAGTGTGCGTGGAAATCTTAAAACAAATTTCCAGTATCTGAAGGAAGCCTAAAAGGAAGCAGAAGAGGGACTTGGAACTGTAGTGACAGGAAAAGAAACAAGGGGTTCAAACTCACAGAGTGGAAATTTAGGTTAGATATTGGGAAGATATTTTCCACTGTGAGGGTGGTGAAGCACTGGAACAAGTTGCCCAGGGAGGTTGTGGATGACCAAACCCTGGAAGCGCTCAAGGCCAGGTTGGATAAGGCCTTGAGCAACCTGGTGTAGTAAGAGGTGTGTCTGCCCATGGCAGGGGGGTTGGGACTGGATGATCTTTAAGGTCCATTCCAACCCCTTCACACTGTATGATTTTGTCTGAAACCTAATCCACAGTATGTGGGGTTTGTGCATTTAGTTAAGCTTTGGTTTGGGACTTTCCCTCTCCCCTACCCACAACCGATGAGATTGAAAGGTTATTTTTTTAACTCCATGTACTTGCAGGAAAGAAGATGGAATTAAAACAGATAGTAAAAGGGGACTTAATTAAAAACAGATTTTAAAAAGCCACAGCCGTTCAATACTTTTAATGTACTACTTTTCTTGAATGCCACTCTTAGTTGTAAGAAGCCCAAACATTTTTATTGCAATTGCATGATTAAATTTTGCATGGCATTGTAAATAGGCTTCAGCCAGTTTTGATGCACAACATGTGACAAGAAAGGATGCTCTTCAAACATGTTAGGGCGTTTCTTTTTTTGCTGTGGTTGTGCAACCTACCTGGGAGGAAGAGCTACAAAGCTCTAAGGAGCACAAGCAACAAGTAAGATGCTATTAGTTACTTTTTAGCCTAAATGAGCAAAATAAGATGCAGGAAAGAGAAGTGAAGACAGAAAGAATGGAAACCCTGATTTTTACTTTCAGCTGACAGTAATAAGACCAGGGAGGATGGTGATTTGAGTTGATATCCCTAGGTAATAATAATAAGTTATTAAATAAGCAGAAGCTACAAGCCAGGCCAAGCCTTGTGCTCTGCCAGTTCCTCAGAAGCAGGATCAAACCCTCTTTCCTAACAGAAACTCGGGTTTGCCAGAAAGGAACAGGAAACAAATGCCAGTTCCCCGGATCTCTCTAGACAAGGAGAACAGAAAGTGAAAGAAATTAAAACAAGGCTCTACCAGCAGGAGAACCTCCAAGACACAGAGAGCTTGTGAGGCAGCACAGGGATGGATGTTTGAGACAAGGAAGGAGATAAAAATACCAGCAAGGGGCTGGAATGAAAGTTTAAACTTCTCCCCCAGAAGATGGGAAAGGTCATCTAGCAAGACTGAACTAGAAACAGTTGCTGCCACTGACTCAGCTACCGCATTCACTCAAGGAACTCAGGCTAGTAGAGTCCTATTTGTGAGAGGTGTTTCTTCTGTAGATAAAAGTAATTTGGAATGATGCTTTTGAGACCTATCAAACTAGCATCCACTTATAGTTTCGTGGAATATCCTATTTTTCCTTGCCCTGTTTGTCATGTTTAGAGGCAGAACTATGCTCTAATACTTCACAAATCTGCCTTCTCATATATTTCAGCTTTTTGTCATTGTGATTCTAAAGGCTGGTGAGGGGAAGGGCAAATGCCTTTCATCACATCTGTTAGACTCAAGAATGCCTATACACACCAGGCCATTCAGTATGTGACAGGATGTAAATGTGGTTCTCATAAGTGAATACATAGAAATTAAAGCATTAAAGTCGTCTGGTGTTCTGAAGTTGTCAGTGCTCTAAAATTCTGCTCTTCCTGCAACCAACCCCTGAAGCTGATAAAGTGATGGTGAACCACAGTTTTCTCCAAGTGCTGCTATACAAGAATCAACCAATTTCTAAAGAGGTTTAGTTCTCATTGAATAAATCTACTTCATACACATATTTGCTAAGGCTCAAAGAGAAAAGCACCCACCCAAAGGCACCTGAAACACCTCAGCATTAAAATAAATGTTCCATCAAGGTGAGAATAACCAAATTATAACTCACGAGCTCTTGTTCAAATTAGGGTTCCTACAGATGCTCGAATTGGAGTTAATACAGATGTTCTAACTAGCAAGTAGCTTTATTAACACTTTCAACCAGCACTTGTACCACGTGCAGCAGCTCCAGCCACGAGTTTCTCCTCTCACTGCCCATACCCTGGATCAACCCAGGAAGCTGACTCAAGCTAAAAATATTTTTTGCCAAACCAAAAAAATCTAACTTTATCTTTAAAGCAAGCTTGGTTTCGCGGTCCATGTCCGGCCCGCCCGTGCCAACACCTGGGCCAGCAGCCTTGCGGCGAGCAGCGCGGTGCTCCCGGCCTCCCGCGCCCTTTCCCGGTTCGCCACGCGCCTCCTCCCACCGCAGCTCGGGCACGGGCGCTCGGCGGGCAGGCCGGGGACAGCCGCCCGCCCGGGAGCGGCCCCGCGGCCCCCGGCAGCCACGGCAGCAGCCCCGCGGTGCCCTGCCCGCCCGGCCGCCCCCCCGGCACAGCCGCCGCCGCCGCCGGGGCCGCTCCCGCTGCCGCCGGCCCGTGGCACTTACCGGCCCCCGCCTCCCGTTCTCCTCCCCGCGGGCGACGCTGGCAGCGGCGGCAGCGCCTCACGCTCCTCGTCCCGCCGCGGCCCCGGCACTTCAATCTCCCGCGGCGGCCGCTCCGCCCGCGTCGCTCCCGGTGATGCGCCCGCTGCCAGCCCCGTCCCGTCCCGCCCTCCCGCCGCGCCGATTCCCCCCCGCCCGCTGTTGGTTTGTCCCGCCGGCCACACCTGCGGCTCGCACCATTCGCCGCGCGGGGGGGCGCCGAGGGGGGGAAGGGGCGGGCGGGGAGCGCGCCGGGGCGCTGGGGCAGCGAGTGGGATGTAGCGCTGGATTTAGCGCTGGAATCCGGCCCCGGTCGGCTCGGAGGAGCCGGATGGTGCTAAGACGAGCGGCAGTCTCCTCATGTCGTCCTCACCCGCAAAGCCCGCAGTGGTACAGCCGAGGAACCTCTCCTTCCCCTCACCCAGCAGGTCCCAGCGAGGGGCGGGAGCTGCCATGTGCAGCCGCTTCCCTCAGCTGGGCAACCCGGCTGAGCGCCCCGCTCCAGCTGGGGAGCAACGGGAAATGCTTCTAAGGATTTTTCTGACATGTGGTTTTTTTCTTGAGGTAACAGCCAGGGGAACAGGTGTGGGATAGGACAGGGGATATCCCACGTCACGCTAGCCACAGCGGTCGTCCCACAGCCACACAGGTGTGAGGGGACATCCCACAGCCACACGGGTGTGAGGGGACATCCCACAGCCACACAGGTGTGAGGGGACATCCCACAGCCACACAGTTTGGAGGGGACATCCCACAGCCACACAGGTGTGAGGGGACATCCCACAGTCACACGGGTGTGAGAGGACATCCCACAGTCACACGGGTGTGAGGGGACATCCCACAGTCACACTGGTATGAGGGGACATCCCACAGCCACACGGGTGTGAGGGGACATCCCACAGCCACACGGGTGTGAGGGGACATCCCACAGCCACACGGGTGTGAGGGGATATCCCACAGTCACACAGTTTGGAGGGGACATCCCACAGCCACACGGGTGTGAGGGGACATCCCACAGCTGGTTTTGCTGCCAGAAGTTCCTGAACTGTGCCCTTGGTAGGTGCATGCTGCCACAATAATTGTGTATATTCCTGAAATATAAAAATATATAAAGGGTGCATTCTCATATCCCGTTGATCTTCCTCAGCCATGCTCCAGCAGGCATGAAGAAATATATGAAATGTTTTTAAAGCAGTAGTGGGAAGGTTGTGAGATAAGTAAGCAAGTGTGTAGCAAATTCAATTTAGATTTTTTCTTTTTCCCCCTGACTAAAAAGCTTATTTAGGCTGGGGACTCAAAAACAGGTGAGGGAGGGGATTCTGCCCCTCTGGTGAGACCCCACCTGCACTGCTGCATCAGCTCTGGGGTTCCCAGCATTAAAAGGATGTGGAACTGTTGAAGCAAGTCCAGAGCAGGGCCACAAAGATGCTCAGAGGGCTGGAGCACCTCTCCTGTGAAGACAAGCTGAGAATTGGGGTTGTTCAACCGGGAGAAGGTTCTGGGGGGACTTTACTGCAGCCATTCAGTACCTAAAAGGGACTACAAGGGAACTGGAGAGGGGCTTTTTACAAGGCCTGTAGTGATATGACAAGAGGACGTGGCTTTAAACTGAAAGAAAGTAGGGTTAAGATTAGATACGAGGAAGAAATTCCTTGCTGTGGGGGTGGTGAGGCCCTGGCACACATTCCCCAGAGAAGCTGAGGATTGCCCTATCCTTGAAAGTGTTCGAGGTCACATCTGCTGGGGCTCTGAGCAACCCGGTCTAGTGGAAGGTGTCCCTGCCCGTGGCAGAGGTGTTGGAAATAGAACCCCTTCCAACCCAAACCATTCTATGATTCTGTGAGTCAGCTGTCCTGGCCATGCTCCCTCCCAGCTTTTCGTGCACTTCCTCACTGGCAGAGCATGAGACACTGAAAAGTCCTTGACTAAGGGTAAGCTCTACTTAGCAACAACCAAAACATCAGAGTATTTTTCTCATACTGTATCCAAAACAGAGCACTGTACCAGCTACTAAAAAAACTGAACTCCATCCCAGCCAAAACCAGGACATCATGGCAGAGGGGTTGGAACTAGATGATCTTCAAGGTCACTTTCAATCCAAACCACTCCATTATTCTGTGATTCCCTGATCATCACTCAAACACGTGACCAATCTAAAGTGTTTAGGGGGCATTAATAAATAAATACTTTGAGGTACCTAGCATAAATATTAATAGTGGTGATAAAGCCAGATGCTTAAGGGAACACAGTTTAAAAAAAAAAAAAAAAAAAGTGATCTGGTTAGAAAAAAAAAAGCTTTTAAGTTGCCTGTTGCTTAGTAGTCCATGATGACATTTGTGTCTTGTCAAACTCCATCCTGAGAGACTGAGGATGTTAGAGTCTGAGTTGTCCCAAACCCATCTGAACCAAATCTGAACAGCCTGTTAAATGTTTTAGTTTAATTCCTCCATGATATCATTTTATTTATGGATCTCTGTGCGTAAACAAACTTGGATTTAATTCTGCTGATGAAGAATAGATCTGGATTTCATGTCCCTCATGCAGAACAGCAGTGTAGTTATAGCAGATTATAGTAAGGGTTGCATTATTCCTGCATGCTATTTATAACTGACTGCATCTTTGTGCTTTATGCATGACCCAAAGTTTTTACACTCCCAGGATCTGCATTCCTTCATTACATCTCAGGGAACTACAAAAATGCAGTCTGCTTGAGTTTGGAAATAATTATTCCTCAAAAATTTAGTAATCATGTAACATTTGGCCTTCTGGAGAGGTTTGATCAAGGTTAGAACTCCAGCCCGATATTTTTACTGTTTTCCTTCCATGAGGATTTAATGGCACATGAGATTCAAGGTGCTCAACATTCAGATGGGCAGCACCTAAACAATGATGGGCTGATGGCACAGGCAGCAGTATAATATCTTAGCACGACAGAGCAAACTAAAGAAGGGCTGGTTGGAGTTTGTGGAAAGAATTCCTGTGGAAGCAACTAATTAACACCGTCCCACATAGAATGAAAAAGACAGGATAGAAGGGCTGCATGTGACACGATGGTTACGCTTCTTAGTTATACCAGAAGTTTTTGGGTTTTTTACTGCTGTGGAAGGTGTATCCACAGATTCTGGCCAGAATATCCCACTGCAGTCCCTAATTTGGGGAAGAATATTTTCCTTGGTTGTTTTTTTTCTCTTAGACAAATGGTTACCGTTCAATACAACACAAATGATAGAAACCATGTTGTGGTAAAAGCTGTTCCTTCCACCTTAGAGGAACACCTCATAAAATGTCTTGAAGGTGTTGGCCTGAAGGTTTGTATAGTCAAGAAATGTTTAGAGTTGAGGTAAGAAGGTATTTGAGGGTAATCGAGGCTTTTGAAAGCTTTCAGAACTCGTGAATGGTTGTATTTTAAGCATAGAAGGAAGATGGCAGAGCCACAGCCATTTAAAACAATGTTTTTAGTGGTATGAAGGTAGAACATGAGTAATTGGGTGTGAATTGAGGGCTATCGCTTTCGGTAATGTGAACAGTTAGTTACATTGTACTAAAAATGTACTCTTTTCACAGTTTCTTTATGCCACCAGGGCTTTGTAGAGGGTTTGTGTGGCAAGGTTTTGGCAGAGGAAGGCCTCAGGGGTGGCTTCTGCAAGCGGCTGCCAGAAGTTTTCCACACATCCAAGGGAGCCAGTGCCATAATCCTGTTTACAGAAGTAAGTGTGTGACTGCAGCTAGAAAAAGCGAGGAGTCTGGCAGCAGTATTTGCAGAAAAAAATGTTTCCTGTAGCTTGGAATGAGTAAACAGTAACACTTTGAAGGAGTGGTTTAAATCAGTCGTCATGAAAATTAATCTTGAGTAAGTGAACAGAAAACTTTGATTTAAATGATTGTTTATATCAAATTACAGTTGTATTGTGTCCTAAAGACTGATTTTTCACTGTTTGGTAACTACTAAAATGTGTTTATTCTAGTCTTCATGCATAATTTACAATTCCTTTTTGCTAATATAGAGCGTATGGTATAGTTACATACAGGGGAAACATTTCAGACTTTAACATAACATCTTAATTTTTATACACATTTCATTATTTTGAAAGATGAGGACTGTTTAGTTTCTTCTTTTGCTAAGTAATTATTACACTTTTACTTGTGGTTCATGCCAAACTCCTAGTCAATAAATACAGGAATTGAAAGAAAATAATGAGGAAAAAACCCCTCTTTTTGGTTGCTTTTATTTAAATAAAATTACTTCAAATGTATTTGAACCTTCCTCTTGAGGAGATTGTCTGAATATATTCTGCACTGGAAAAGGTTTTATTAAAAAAGTTGAAGTATACTTGTAGGAAGAGAATGCGATTGGTTTGATCACTCAGTCTTTCAAGTGTGTAGAACTAGTAGAGATTATCCTGTCATCTCCACCCCTTTTTTATTTACATGTAGAAATAACGAAAAAAAAATCAGCTGAAGTAATCCATTTAAGTGAGCTGGTTGAATGAACAGAAATGAAGGAAATACTGCCACCTTGCTTGCAGAAAAAGATTCTTGTCAAAAATTGGTTCAACCATTTAGCAAACCAAGATTAATCCTTCAGCAGCTTGAAAAGAAAGTCCATACTGCAAATTAATGCTGTTTTTGTAATATTAGTATTATTATTTTGTTTTGCAAAGCAAACATATTTGAGTTTTAAATCAACCAACCTGATTGATTATATTTTTACTGTTTTATTTTAGAGACCCAGAGAAGTTACTAGGGAATAACTGGGGTTTTTTTGCCGTGCATTTAAGTGAAGCACAAATCAGAATCTTCCAGAAACCAGGTACTTTTCTTCATGTATAAGGAGGCTGTATGTGATTGGAGAAGCCTGTCTTTTAGCAAGGCAGGGAAAATGTCATTCAGATATATAAATGTCTAATATTGCTGCAGAATATTCGTTCTTTGATGTGTTTTGGAAGGAGCAGCAGTTCATAGCGCTATCAACTTTGTTTGAAGTAAGTGCAAGTGCATGAAATTATATTCATTAATAAAATCAGGATAAATCACATTACTAAAAGAGCTGTAATGGTACATAAAAAAAATACAAAGAGATGGGCTTTATAGGAAACAATCTTGCTGAGTAATAAGAATTTTACTTGGGTTTTTTTTGCATTCCAGCCCTAGCATTCTGTTATCTCTGCTGTTCTGAGCCCGAGAACAAGTGCAAATCTGTGGCGTGCAGGGGCAGTGGCTTTCCTCTCGCTGGTGGGGCCGGGGCTGTGTGCTGTAGTTCGGCTTTCGGTCGTTAGATGCCGGTAGCTCCCCGGGCATTCTGCGCTCTGGGTTTTCTGACGTGTTAAGTGCGAGCTGAGAGCACACAGCAGGGACTTCGGAGTGGTGTTTTGGTAGGGGAGCACAAGCAGTACACTCGATGCGTGCTGTCCCACTTCAAAAAAAACCCCAAAAGAATCCGTCCCCCCCCCCCAAAAAACAAAAACCCAAACCAAAAACAAACCCTAAACCACACCACAACAGAAAAAGATATTTTTGACTGCAAAAAAAAATGAAGGATTCAGCCGAGCTCCAGAACACATGGCTGAATAATGTCCAGTTCTCTGAGCTCGATCTGTCCCAAGCCGTTGTACTACAACAAGACTGAGGTGTAAATAAAGCAGCAGGGGATTGTCAGGTTGTTCTCCCTTCTATTCTGCCTCTGCCAGCTGTGCACAGAAATGCACTGGTTTTTTGGCTTAATGCCATGAGAGGCTCTTTGTATGCATTAGTGGCTCCCTGTGCTGTGGCAAGGTCAAGCCCTACTGTTGATGTGAGCAGTGACAGAATTGCAGCATCTCCTTGTGATTAAGATTATGCAAAGGAGTGTCACTGATAGCACACTGCTTTGCTGAAAATACTACTGTGTTCCTTGGTTTTGTCAATCACTGCGAGTAATGGTGTTTGAAATTACAGATTTCCCACATGCTGTGTTGCATTTCAGTAGGATACAGGCCTTCTGCATGTTCTCAAGTACAACATTCATGTGCATTTTGTGTAAGAGTATTAATTCAGCTGATGATGACACATTGGGGCATTTAAACTGTGTATGCCTCTACAGCAGAATGTTTTCAGTGATAAGCCAAATTAACTGAATAATGCATTAACTGGAAAGGAAAACAATCAAGTAAGGCTGCCACAGTTAACAATGTGTAGTTCCTCCTTAACTGCAGACCTTTTAAGCTTTTTTTCATCTCAGTCTCATAGCACAGAACCTCTTGAACAAGAACTTCATTTTGTAGATAAGGAAACTGGAACAACAAAACTTGATGATATGTACATGATCATCAAGGAAGTGTCTGATACATCTGGAAATGGAGCCTGGTTGGGTTCCTGGTCTCTATTCTTGTGCCTTCACTGCCACATTAATTTTCCATTTGCTGTACAGCTTTATATGGTAATAGCGTTGCTGTTTTTCACAAGACAGTCTGAGCTGGTGTCCAGATTAAAACAATGGCCATGACAACTGTTTTCTCTTTGATAAAGTACCATAAAAAGGCACAGTGCTTTCAACTAAGCACATGTGTCAACAAAGAATGCAATGCCTGTTTCTTGACTTAAAAGTTTCTTTTGTGAGCGTGAAGTTCAGACTTCACAGGATGCTACTCCATGGATTGCCACTGCTTTTTCTGAAGTCAGTGAGGCTGCAGCTATATAAGTGAAGTCTGAATTTTGCCTCCTAGTTTCAAAACAAGCATTTAGTAATCAAGTAGACATCAGAGTGTATTTTGTGCTGGCTTTTAACTCAATGATATGCAGCATTGCAGTTGACAAGGCTTTCGTTGCAGCTATGGCTCAGCTTGAGTTTTAAGGTTGCTAAAGAAATGTCTTGTTCTCATGCCATATTTGTCTTGCGCTTTTTTTGTAATTTATTTGCTTTAGAGAACAGAACCAGACTTAAGCATCTGTTTCTCAATGAGGCTGGGTATTTCTGGGGGGATGTAGGGGTGTTCTCACCCACTATTACAGATGGTTTCACTGAAGAACAGAACAGTTAACTGAGTAGCCCAAGGTGATTCAGTGAACTGATCAGCCTCCCTGAAAATGTTAAACTCTTCTGGCTCCTTGTCTTTTAAACTCGTCTAGCCGCTAAATCATGTTGGCTTCCAAATTAAATGAAACTTTGCGAACTGAAAGTCACTTTTCATACTAAGTGTCCATCTTATGTGGGAAAATTACTATAAAAATATTGCCTGGGAATGCTACCAAAATTGTTTTAATAATGTTAAAGAAAGCTTTTTTACATCAAATAATTTATTATCTGTTGACATTAATTGACACAGGGTATACATATGAAAAGTTGAATGTTTTACTGAACAAAAGCAGAAGTGTGTGAGGTGATGTTGTATTGATCTGCCCAGCACAAAATAGATGCTGCTTTAAAAAAAAGACAACAGTTTCTGCCAGTATAAAAAGAAAGGGAAAGAATTCTCTCAGAAAAATATCTTTTCTTGTTTAGTGATTTTTAAAAGACAAACATTTCCTGTTACTCAAAATTTTTCTTTCCAAAATTCAAAAGCTTTCTTCTGTCTATGCTTTTCTCTTTCCTATTCTTTCTGCTCCTGTTTGGAAGGTGTTATGATAGCCATGAAAATTTGAGGCAGTAAGTGAGGAAAGGTTTGTGAGGAGAACCTGTTATTAGACTGATAGAGTGGTAAAAGATTACCATACTTTAAGGCACAGGTGTGATCTGAGGAAAGGTGTGTTTATTCAGGACCTTCTCTGTGTCTCTTACTGTGTCATCTTGTGTAATAATAGAAAAAACCCAAAACCTTGGCTTTTATTTTTCATTTGTCTGTCCAATTTCTCTGTCCATCCTCTGTTTTCAACCCTGAAATCAAATTTGTGAAATCAAATGGAGAAAAATATGGAGAAAGTTGAATAGAAAGGGAATGCTAAAACTTCTTTTTTTACTTTTTCACCGGGGGGTTTTGTTTGTTTTTGGGGTAGTGACATAATTTCTAATAGCAAAACATTACTTAAATGAGGAAATGCTACTGTATAAATAAATTGTGCATATAAATTTATGTGAGACAAAACCTGCTAACTAAAACACACACCTCAGTTTAAAGTTGAACTTGCACCTTTGTGTCTTTTTAAAACTAGAGTTTTAAAAGTTGGTTTTGCATACCAACTTTTTAGACAAAATACGTAACTTTCAGTTATGTGGCTTACAATGTAATATTAACTACTTTACTGATGTAAAGGCATTTTACCAACATTTCTTCATATTTCTTTTAGTTTTCTTAAAATACAAACTTTTAAATGTAAATACTTCTCTGAATAAAAATCTTCCCTGATTTGCTAATAGGGAAAGCTAAAGATACATAGTCCAAGCTAGTGGATTGACATAGTTGTTGCATAATCAACTATTCCAGGATAACAATTCTTGTTTGGATTGGCTTTTCCAGAACAACAAGTAATAAATAATTTTTCAAAGTAGAATTACTCTTCACTCATTGGGTTATTGTGTGCTGGAATAAAATACTCACCTGAGAAGATGTAGTTCAACCAAATAACCCTTTTGTAACAAATATTTTAGTTAGTTTCTCTGAGGTAGCTCAGGTAAAATGTTGGCATCCCAAGGTTTTCAAACAAGGGGAAATTAAGTAAGTTTTGACTGAAATAAGTACCTACCAAGGTCATTGTATCACTCCTAACTCATCAAGACATGCAGTACGGAATTTCAGAAGAACAATAATTGGGAGATATTTCTCTACAACCAAATGTTATGCTTCAGGTGGAGATTGCTTGACTTCTCAAGTAACATTCACATTCTGTTCTCTTCAACATTATCTTATTTTCCTCTAGCAACAAACTCAATATGCTTGCCTAGCACTGTTCTTTTTCTGCCCTGAGTCTAGGCTAGTGGAACTCTTAAAATTTCCAAAGGGTTTCCATCAGTTGTTACAGACTCTGAGCCCTTCCTGCTGATCAGCAGACCATCATCTCATTCAGATATTAGTCCAATGCTCAGGCAGCAGAGCGGTGACTGAGAGAGACAGATAGTGTCTTCTCCTGCTAGATTAATCACATAATTGTCTGTCAAATTACTCAACTTTCCTCCACTGGCACTGGAACTGAGACTGTCTCTATTCCTGCCAAAGAGTATTCCCCTATCTCTGGCTGTATTTTAAGCTTTTCCAACTTGTGCAGGCTATCTTTGCCTATTATTTTTCTGACATCATACATTTTGCTGTCAGTAATCCCGCAACACACAAATAATTTGTTTTTTATGTCTGTAATTTATGCTCCAGAGTTGAGCAAATTGCTGCACTTCAGACCCAATCCAAAGTCTAATTAAGTCATTGGAAACATTCCAGTTGACTTCACTGGGCTTTACATCAGGCCCATAAGTAGTACTTGCCTGCCACTGAGTCAGAACTTATAAAAGACAAACAAAGCAGAACACTTTTTTACCATTCTTAGTCAGAAAATACCAAGCTAAGGAAAAATAGCAAAAAAGAATCAGAATGTAGTTTAAATTGCAACTATTTCAGCTGCTAGTCCTGAATAGTGCTTCATTTTACAGTGTGACAAGAAAAGAAACTACTTAAGCATTACAGCATTAAAGGATTTAAGAAGTTTCTTTCATTTATTTTTGATTTTGCTTCTTGTATTTCAATTGCCTATTTAGTGGATTCTACATCATTCTGATATGAGTAAAGCTCTTATGATTGCTAAATGTTACTTTTGTTTTCAAAGTCTCATTTTATATGTTATGGGCAGCAAAGTGCTGCAGCTAACACCAAACGTGTGACTTGCTTGATGAACAAGAAAAATTAAAAAGAAGAGGAAAAGAATCAGTATTTATTATTTCTTCTACTGAATCCAGGAAGCACTGTGAGAAACAGGGACTCTTGCCTCTCCTAGTAATGCTAACAATTGTGCAAACTGTTAAACCTTTCTTGAAAAAACTGAACTTGAAATATTTAAAAGAAAAAATTCACCACACTGATTTTTCCCCAGGGGTGCAGCAGATTCTGTAAGGTAAACAAGCTGTAGCACTGTGGTGTGGGTGCAGGTGGCTAATTAGTGTTCATCCCTATCTTTAATCCCAGGGGAAGGGAGAAAACCTTTTAAATCTCTCTATCAAAAATGGATGTAGCCAAGCTTGAAAGGAGGCCATGACAAGCTGACTGTAGAAGCTGTGTGAACAGTTAATTCAATTAGATCTTTAATGCAAATATCTTTGGAATACTGTTGCATTTGCATATCCCTCAGCTAGGATTTAAGTCAACAATTTTAGTACATTTTTCAGCATCCACTGAAATTAAATCAGTGAAATACTTGTGAAATGTAACTTCAGCATCTAGAAAACAACAGATTAAAGTACCATTTACGGACTAAATGAAAAGGAAGATTAATTGAGTTTTAGGGCACCAGGGAAGAATCTGAAGAACCTGCCAGAATCTGAAGAGATGGATTCTCACAATTCTAAACAGGTCGTATAAGGTCAGATTCACAGATTTAATTAGGTATCTAATTTCCTTTGGGCTTCTTAGTGATGTTATAAGTTTCTGGTTCCTAGCTTTGCAGGGCTTGGTTCTGTGGATGTTTCTCTCCACAGCATGTCCTCAAAAATAGAAAAAAAAAATAGGAGGGGAGGAGGAGAGCTTTTAAAGTTGGATGAGCTCTCTGATCTGGTTTACTATTCAGCTCCACAGACAATTTCAGTAGAACAAACAGGGCGTCAGCACAGGCGTGGAAAGGATCAGTGATGAGGAAAGGGCTCTGGAAGCACTTAGCTCTGCCAGTGTGAGAAGTGGCCTTGGAACCAGAGAGCCTCATTTCCTCAGGCCTCATCTACACTACAAAGTTTTCCAGGAGAAGTTGCCTCGTGCTCCCACATGAGTTTGTAAACTGGCAAAACATAATCCTTAGTCTGGGTGAAACTTCCCATACCACAGCAGCCTTCAGCCACCAACCACTCTGCTCATGACATATCAGCAGTGGCATCCAGAAGCTCCTGCCCCTGCTCATAGCAAACATTTTTTAAACAATCATTTTTTATATAGGGATGCATGTCTAACAGGTCTTCTGAGAGGTGATGGCAAAGTATTCTGGTTTTATGGATAATACCCACTGCTATTGTGTTCCATTTTTCTATGGAAGTGAGCCCTTTGCAGTCAGACTGTTACATGTAGTACACTGTAATAATCTTTAAACGCTTTATATCAGGAAATTCTTCCATTTAAAGACAACTTATAAATCATAGTTATCAAGAATGAAATACCCAAGTTTAAAAAAAAGAAAATATCTTCCATTGCATTCACATCTGAGGGGAATGAGAGGAAAACAGAATTTTCTCTCTGTGAGCAGGTTTCCGGAATTTAATTTAACTGCATTTGGGAGACCTGTCTATTGGTGTTGTAGCATTTACACTGTGTGGTGACTGATATTGCATTGCTTGGTAACTGTTTGGACAGGAAAAACAATATAGTACAGAAGCAGAAACACATGCTGTAAATCAGCTTGGTGCACACAACAGCAGGAAATCCTTGTGAATGCAACAAGTGCATGAGGTAGATACAATAGCAAAGAAGCCAAAACCAGGGTAAATATTTTGTGCTGATTTCCTTACACAAGATGTTTGGATCGGTTGCACTCTTCTGTGTTTAAGCCAACAACATGTTTCTTTTCTATGAACAGTGACAGTGGCAAGTGGTTATGCAAAGAGGTCCTCACCAGGGAAAGCAGCAGAACTGAATGAAAAGTCTGTTCCTGTTTCTCACCTCAGTATTTGATCAAATACACTAAATGGAGAGAATAGATTTATTTTTAAAATTTTATTAGTTGTCTGAAGAATGTCTGCTGCACAAATAGGAGTATTGTTTGCATTTTGAAACTGGTATTTTTTTTGCTACATCAGTTCAGTTCTGGACATGCTCAGTAAGATTTGCACCAGGAGCATTCTAAGTCCTCACAATCTCTTTATTTAGTGGAAACGTAAAAAATGAGGCCATGACATACAAATGTGTATGTCTGTGCTAGTATAGGCTAAGCTAAGGCTTTTGGAAATTTTTGATAGTACTTCTCATTCTGGTGCTGAGAACTTTGTGGAACAACAGTGTGATTTGGAAAAATGAGACCAAAATGTGCATAATTTCAAAACTGGGAAGGTTTCTGATCTTAATTTACATTTTTACTCCTCTTTATGCAGTGGTATCAGTAAACACACAATCATGAAAACTTCCATCTCAGTCATAATGAGTGTGGTTTTCCCCTCATCCTTGAGTATAGATATATAAAACAGTATTATCAAAAGCATAGAAAAAGCTAAGAAATACTTTCATATTTCTTCATTCACTCCACCCTATTTCCAGCGCCAGTGTGCCTGGAGCTCGAGGCTCTTTAAATCTCTCAACCCTAACCCTAGGAGAACCCTAACCCTAGTGACAACCCTGACCCTAGCCCTAGTTAATTACCCGAGCAGTACCTGGCTTCTCCGGCTGAGAAAGATGCAGGAGCAGCCACATTAGGGCCTTCTCACAAGGTCCTCCATCCTCATAAAATTATGACATTTTAACTTTTGGCAGTTTTGAGTTTAATATTAAAACCTCTTTTATGCACTAAGCAGATTGATCCTATATTTGAACTAAAAGCCCTCATTCTATGATTCTGTGATTCTGTGATTATATAGATTTAAAAATATTTTTCTTAAAATTTTATTTAAAATATATCCCCAATTAAAATATCTAGTGTTTATAGCTATGGGATATAACAAGATGGAATAACTATTTTATATGAAGGAAATACATAGAAATAATGAATAAGCAATCTGACCCTGCAGCATTAGCCCTTCTTTGCTATCAAATAAATCTTTACATATGCTTTCAAACACTCCTCTTATCTAGACTCTGCAAAATTTTAAAATAATGTATCTTTAGACCAAGAAATGTTGTCCCTGTCAGCTGTAGTGAGAATAATGTACAGGAAAAGGTGATGTAATGATCATATCACTTACATTATTCTCTCCCTAATGAATAATCTTCCACACTGAGGATGAGCTCACTTACTATTATTGGAGCCACATCTGTAGGCCACAGCTCTCTGCTGAATGTAGCAGAGTTTGGATGCTGTATAATCTGCCTGTAGCTAACACTTTTCATTAGAATTGCAAAACCATTATATGTGCTACATATGGAGTAAATTTTTCTCATGAGGAATCCGACAGAATCAAAGAAACAAAGCTTTTATTCACAGCAGTTGTGCTTGGGATTCTCACACTTCCTAAGCACAGCTATGTCTTTCTTTAAAGACTGGTCCCAGACTATTATTAGTTTGAAACATCTAAAACATGTGATGAATGTTTTCTGTTCTTATTTCAGCCAGAGCTCACATGATTAGTACAGTAGTCTAAGTTTGATTTCAAACTAAGGATAGAAAATATTCTTTATTTGTACCTTCAGTGCAGACAGTCTGTGTGCTCAGTTGTGCAACTGTGTAACTGACTTATGTAATGTGCTTTCTGTAAATGATGAATCATATTCTTATTTATACCTGGTAATATGAGTAAAGCTGGGAGTCAATTTGGAACTGAAGAAATAACATAATTAGAGCCACTGAGTAATGTAATTCAGCATTACAAATGTCTTGAATACACAAGCTTTTATTAATATTAATGAAGCAGGAATGGACAAAGAAGAATATAGTATGTGTAGAAAGTCTAAAATAAATAGTCTCTCCCATGGAATAAGCACATTCCCTTATGCTGTTCTCTTCATGCATCTAATCCAATAATTGTACTGGGCTGGAAGGAATACTGGGAGCATTTTAAGCTCTGATTCAGGAAAGGGTTAAGGATATGCTTAAAATGACATGTTTCTATGTGTTTTGCTGAGTGCAGTACCAGGAGGAGAACATAACAGACCAGATTCCCTTTTTGTGGTGGCAGCGTGTGTCTGTGGGAGCAGTGTTTCTATGGTTAACTGTAAATTTCTCATTTAAGTAGGAATAAAGTTTTCTCATTTCAGTGTTTTGTCCCTGTACTCATAAAACCAGTTAGAGAAGCCAATTTTCACAAAAAAATTCAAACTAAAAATATATCAAGAACTGCAAAGGAAATTTAAAACCCATTCCTCTTCCAAATATGGTCCTAACACCAGGATCTTCCCCCTTAGCTAAACAACCTGTCATCACAAATCCCAAACGAGACTTATGCATGTGTGTCCCCATGTACACAGGCACAGCCTTGTGTAAGCAGCAGTTACACCATTTCAGACTGGAGTTTACCTCCAGGGGTAATGATGGCCCCTCGGGCTCTCCCACACAGACACTGATGTCCCCATTCTCACAATAACTGACCCAGCTCCCAGCCCACCATGGCTCCATTGTAGCAGTCTGGCTCCCAGTGTCCCCCCGCAGAATGAGTCAATGCTGTCTCTAGGTGTGCAGGTGAAGTGGGTGAGCTGCTGGCCTGATCTGTGGCCCAGATATGCAGCTCTGGGGAGAACTCTTCCCAGGTGACTCCTGCTGTAAGCTGGAGCAGCTTGTCACATTTGTGCTGAGGTCTGCACCAGCCACAGGACTTGCACAGCTGGGCTGTGCTAACAGAAAAGTTCCCAGTTTGGATTCCACCTAGGAGGTACCATATCTCCTTGATGATTGCCTGTTGTCTATCCCTGTGGTTATCTGTGGGAATGAATCAACAACAACTGGCATTAGTGGAAGTTCACTGTAAGAAAGACACTGAGGTGCTGGAGCAAGTCCAGAGCAGGGCAATGGAGCTGGGGAAGGTTCTGGAGCACAAGTCTGATTAGGAACAGCTGAGTCACCTGGGGTGTTCAGCCTGGAGGAAAGAAGGCTCAGGAACAACCTTATCATTCTCTACAACTGCCTGAGAGGAGTTTGGAGCCAGGTGGGGGTTGGCCTCTTCTGCCAAGTAACAAGTGACAGGACAAGAGCAAACTCCTCAGGTTGTGCCAGAGGAGGTTGAGATAGGACATTAGGAAAAATTTCTCCCCCCCAAAGGGTGGTGGCAGTGGTTCCAGGCAGTGGAACAGGCTGCCCAAGGAAGTAGTGGAAGTGTCCCTGGAAGTGTTCAAAAAACTGTTTTTTTGAATGGTTGTGCCACTTAGGGACATGGTTTTGTGGTGGACTTGGCTGGCTTAACTGTGGGACTCGATGATCATAGAGGTCTTTTCCAACATTATCTATTCTGTGATTCTGTGACCCTACATGTGGAGATTCTTATTTGCTTACTAAAATTTGAACTGGACTCACTGCAATGCAGTGACATTGTCTTCCTCTCTTCTGCTTAACTGGACATCTTTCTTCTATCACTTCCATCACAAAACATTTTAAACTCTAATTTTTGGGATATGGATGTTTCTTCTAGATTTACTAATTGGAGCCGACAATGCTTGCCTTGATGCATTTCATAAACATTTTTTATGTTCTGTTTCTATTAGCTCTCTTTCTCCTAGCTGTCTCCTCACCATTTCCTTTGAGAGGCATCAAGATTGTTCTTCTGCCCTGTTTCAAGACCTGAATAATTCTACAAAATTAATGCATGATGTCAAGTATGGGTAGAAATAAGCCATTATGTCCCTCATCACTATATTAGTCATTGATTTATTCAGCTCCCTCTCAACCTTCATACAAATATATCACATCTTATAAAATTTCTGTCTGTTGCTATTTTTAGTGGATAAACATCAGCCAACAAAATAAACATTTCCATTCCATACTATGAGATAGAATGGAGGAAAATATATTTGGTGTTTCCTATTAATTTCAGTTGTTCAAGTGGTTTTTTTTTCTCAGTCTTTGTGTCTAGCCTTTGCCTGTGTAGACATATTTCTATAAATTCTAGAACAGGTCAGTTTTATTCTGTGCAGTGGAACACCAAGTGAAAGCATCAGCCCCTAAACTGACTAGCCAGCAAGTAATTTTCCTCTCTCTCAGACTGTAGAATATTCAGGAGTATATATGTATATATGTGTATTTTTTAACTACAACATATTTCTTCTGGGAACGTGAAATTTCTATAATTGCAGCAATGAGCACAGTAAAACAAGAGTACAGATGATTACAGTTTGCACAAAGTGAATGGAAGTTTGTTTTCCCATAGTGCAGCAGGTAAGGAAAACACATAAAACCTCTTTGTTGAAAAGGGACGATGTTTCCACATCTTTTACAAAAAGCACTTGTTTCATAGATTTTCTTAGTTAGTTTCACTAAGAAAAATCAGGCCCAAGAAGAGTGAATTGAATGCAAAACAGAAATAAAACTATTTTCTGTACAGAAAACATTCAGGGGTAGAAGCAGAGTGTTCAGAGATACTGGTCGGGCTGCTTTTGTACCCTTAATTCCTGCTTCAGCATTTACTACTGTGCCTCATTTCCTCTCTCAAAGCTGAATTGTCTACAGCAATCCTTTAAAGGGATTTTTTTTCCTCCTTGATCTGAAATTTTTGAGTCAATGCTTAATAAACTGATTAATAACTTGCAAGAATCACATGAAGAGAATGTGCCTCCTTAGCTGTATCTGACATTGAAGTATTTGACATGCAGCCTGGAGTAATTTGTCTGTTTAGAAGATTGCTTACTGCCTCTTATGCTTTATAGTAAAAGACAGTCCAAATAAGAAGGTAAATCATTGGAATTCTGGTTTTGCTACAAAAAGAGGAGAAGTTCTTTTAGGCATAAAGATTATGAGTTCAGCTTTTTTTTTTTTCTTGCTTTTTTTTTTTCTTTTTTTTTTTCTGGTTAGGATCCAGATTGAGTTACTGACGTAAATATAAACAGTTTAGTTTGAAAATCAGATTGAAAACCTCAATATCTTGCATGACTTCAGTGCTATCTTCTTTCATTTGTGTTCTACATAGCACAAGATTCACTTTTGTGTTCATGTTTTAGTGCACACAGTACTCAGGACAAATCAGTATTCACACGTGAAGCGCCTTCACAGTTAGTGTTAAAAGGCAGCTGCTTCTGGGCTTAATCATGGTTACTGGTTAACAGTGCAGAGCAAAACTGTGGGGCAACCACCAGAGAAGTTAGGTTCAGCTCAATGGAATAAGGTTGGATTTTCTCTATTCGTCTTCCATTCCAATCACAGAGTGCTACAAGTGCCTCCTTTCCTAGTGTGGAACCAGTTCTCTCCTGCTCACATCCATGGAATCACTGGGCTAGGACGCAAGGGATATAGTGTCCAGCTCAATCATGCAGTGGTATTCACCATAAGGAAATTAAAACTGCTCAGAGAGCACAATTTTCTCAACAATCTCTCTAGGGCACCTAAGAATCATTGCAAATCATCCTATCATGTTTTTTTTTTTTCTCTGTGCAATATGGACTTCTTGATCTGATGCCACTAATAGGAATATGCAAAAAGATACATTCTAAAAAGGAAAATAGTGAACACCTAATGAGGTATTTCACAACAACAAAACACACTGCATACCTTTCTACAAGCTAAACATTATCACATCTTTAATTTCAATATATATTTTTAATTGTGCAATAATACAGAAGATTTAACTTCCAAATGAACAGCTGGTTTCACACACAAAAGTTGTGAGTGAATATTAGCTTTGAGTTCTACTTTTTCAAGTGCTTTGAAATTCACTGTCTCTGATAGATAGCTAATGTATGAATTGTAGAGAAGTAGTTTTATTGATTTTATTTAGCCTAATGTATAAGTTTGTGTTTGATTCTTAAGTTCACTACAGGTAAACATCCATTTGCCATCTTTGAGAACAAATGTTTCAAATATTAGAAAATTAGCTGTAATTTTGCCTGTATGATACAGAGCTAAATTGTTACATGAAAAATACAAACATTATAACTACTGTTAGAATTCCCTGTATTACAGATAAGTAATCTGGTGTGCTTTTATAATTACATGATCTATTCTGATAATTGGAAACTTAAATATATATATTTCAGTCATTTTTTTCCATTTCATGTTCCCTTTGTTGTAACTTTTGACTTCTGACTGAGAAAGCATTTTTGAAGCCAACAGCACTAAAATCCATGCAGCTACTGAAAATGTTCTAGCTGCAAAGATTACTCCATCATGCCAGAGAATTAATAAATCATGTAAGAGGGACAGTTAAGGGACAGCTTGACAACTTAGGAAGCACTGTCAGCCCCTCTGCCCATGGGTTCCCTATTGATGTCTACTCCAGTGGCCCACCTCCCAGCTCTCACCAGATGTGATCAGCTGGATCTCCCACTCGGGGCAGTGGGGACACAGAGAGCCCATTCATCCCTCTGCACCGTGCAGGGGCCACTCCCACCCCCCAGACTGATCTCCAGG
Source organism: Lichenostomus cassidix (assembly GCF_008360975.1). Taxonomy (NCBI): domain Eukaryota; kingdom Metazoa; phylum Chordata; class Aves; order Passeriformes; family Meliphagidae; genus Lichenostomus; species Lichenostomus cassidix. Next base: position 20,240,190 of record NC_139484.1, read on the forward strand.
CAGCTCAGAGCCCCATCTGGTAGCCATTCGGATCATGTGAACCCAAATATTATTAGAAACGACTTCTTTCTTCTTTCACTAGGCCCCATTGTTGTGATGAGGCATCACGGCTGATGTGAAGCCCAAAACTTATTTCGTGTTACAGCATTAGCAGCAAACAGTTTTGTGAAATTCTTCCAGCCTTCTCAGAAGCTTGAAGGATGCTTGAATGTGGAAGCTGCCAAATTTAATCAAAAGCTTACATAAATTGATAGATTTAAGTATCTGTAAAATAATTTGTTTCAAAAACAACTAGGAAAGGAACTGAATAATTGTTAACCACTCTGATTACCATCATCAAATGTAGGAGGACATTAAAGACATCTAAATTGTAGGTCTATCCTGGTGTTTGATGGATTACAGCAGAATGTGAACAGAAGAAATACTTCCATCCCTGGCTAGCAGTATCTTCCAGTTCTCATTTTACAAGTAGGTACTGTATTATAGATTACAATAAATAGGAGGAACGGAGCAGATTTTCTAGATACTTCTCTTACTGTCACTTCCCCTAAATTATGGTACATTATGTAGTATTTAAGCTCATATAAAGCCAGGTTCCCCCAAATTTTAATCAATTTTTCAATGAGATTGCTGAAAAAATAGATCTGAAAACAGGGAAAAGTATGATATAATCAGAAGAGAAATGACTCATATTTGCTGCCCTAAGGTCTAGGCTGACCTGATGACACTATACACTCAAAGATCTTAATTAGCTGGTCAATTGTAAAATGCACCTCTTGGTACATGTGGAATGTTCCAGCTATGCACACAAAAGGATTAGATCAGCCTAATTTGGTTATGAAATCAAAGGGTAGGATTTTTCAGTAAGAATTGTAACTAAAGATCAACTAGAATAACTTGGATTAAAAAAAAAGAGACTTTGTAAATGCAGAGCAAATTACAGTAGTCCTATGTGAAGTCTGAGAAAAAAATGCCTTCTTTAAAAAAGGGTGAAGCAATGACCAGAAATTAGAGTTTACCAGTTCAGAATTCATCTACTTTACATATTGCATCTAAACACAAAAAAGTCTTCAGAATCACCAAATCCATTATAGGACCCATAGGTAATAATAGATTCCTTACAGACAAAGAAAGCCTAGTCTAGCTGCATAAATGCCAAGAAAAAGTCCTGAAATGTGTACCTTGAAGTCATAGCTGTCACCACCAAATTTCTTCAGGAAAACACCTGACTTCCATTCATTCCCTGAATATAAGCTCAACAAATCTGCTTCTCACTGTGAGGCAGATCTGGAGCTAGAAGTATCCTGTTATCATATACAGTTCAGGTATCTTCCAATGCAATAGAAAGCCAGTAAGAGATTCACAGGGTTTGCATGAAAACAAGTGTAAAAGCTCTCAGGATGATATTCCAATAAAGCCAACTCCCCATCTCAATTTTGATGCCAAATTTCCTTAATTCAACCCTATCCTAATCCTAAAGTGTATATACTTTCCCATGGTGCCTCAGTAAAGTGTATATTGTGTATGACACAATCTTGCATATTTAAAGACTTAAAAGTTAGGATTAAGAACTGGTTGGCTCTTAGACATTTAAATGTACAAGAATGTTTCAGAGTGCTCTATTGAATGGCTGTGAAACTTCAATCACAACTAAACCCTGCTACACTTCACTACTGCTGGTGCACTTAATAGGCCGCCAGGGCCCTCAAGTGTGGTGCCAGGATCACTGGCACTAACCTAAACTGAAGGGTGGTGTCAAAAGGAAAGATCCTACTCTGCCCCAAAGTGTGCATTTCCACAGCCTCCCTCAGGCTTGACATGGGCATTTGATCAGCCAGGAAACAGGTCAGATGACACAATTGATGTTGCTTAAAACTATGGCACTGGAAGTAAAGACTCCATCTCAGAAAAGTGAGGTGGAGTGGAACCCTTTCATGGATCATATAATGATCACCTGGGCTTTTTAAGCTACAGGCTGGAAAACTTCCTGGAAGAAAAGGACTTGTGGGTGCTGAACAGCAGCTGAGTATGAGCCAGGTGTGCCCAGGTGGCCAAGAAGGCCAATGGCATCCTGGCCTGGGTCAGCAATAATGTGGCCAGCAGGACCAGGGCAGGGGTTGTCCCTCTGTGCTCAGCACTGGTGAGGCCACACCTCAAGCACTATCTTGAGTTCTCATCTCTCAAGAAAGAGAGACATTGAGGTGCTGTAGGGAGTCCAGAGAAGGACAGTGGAACTGGGGAAGGGTCTGGAGCACAATTCTGATGAGGAGGGAAGTCACAGAAGTCTCCTAACTGTGTGGAACAATGAGCAATGGCATGTGAATAGATTCTTACTTTGAAAATGTTGTTGCAACATAAATTGGTTTTAAAAGGCACTGTAAATAAAGGAATATTATGCAGAGGCCTATAAAAGCATAATTCACAGGACAAATATTTCATTTGAGTTAATGTAAAAAGTAATCTGCAATATTAGGTCATAAATGAAAATGAACATTTAGAGACTTTTGTCTCCAACTACTCCCAACACCAGAATATGAGACGCTTTGGCAAAGGCCTATGCAAAGAATAATCTCTCCTCAAAAAAGCTCAAGATAGTGATAGTGGGAATCCTACAAACCAACAGTGGGAATAGACTCATCAGTATTTGTGTGGGCATGCACAAAGTCTGTCTGTGCTAAGCTTGGCTGAAGCCACTGCTATGAGTCACTCACAAATTTAAACAAAATGTGTTGTGGAAGATTAAACAGAGACTGAATAAGGAGTTTGCAGTCTCACCATGTGTATTTAAGACCCTCTTCATTTTACTACAGATTGACAACATGAACAAAACAAGGGAGCATTTAACAAGTCTTGAGGACAAACACCTTCAGTGTTCCAGGTTTTGCCTCATTCTCCTTTCTACTGCCTGCAGCAAATTTGAGCTGTCTAAAATAATTTGTTTAAAATAAGTGTTTTCTCATCAAAAACTCTCTTCATGTTTCAGTGCAGCTAGCTATGTTGGCATAGTAGAGAACAAAATTTGTGTTGTTTTGAATGCTTATTGGCAAATACTGTGAAAATTTAAGTATCTTGTCATCTTTCTTTCTTCTTTACTGAGGAAAGCAGAATTTTGAGAGTTTTGAGAGTTTTCAGATTTGTAGCTGGAAAGACAGTAAAATGGGGCATTTCTGTCAGCTTTATATAAACCAAAGAGGTAAAAAGCAATAGCAAGTGATACAAGAGCTGTGTTATTCTGTTACTCTACCAGCAAGTACTGGTAGTTTCTGAAGGATGCAGAAACGTCACCATTTCTATTCTGGTTTTACATGTCTCTAATGTTCAAGGCCGGATACTAATTTTTCAGAAATGGAGGCTTTCTGGGTATCTAGAACAGATACTATTTTAAAATAAATACAGTTTAAGATACTAGAAAAAGGATCCTATCTTCTTTGCCTTTTAGGTGACTGTCTAGTTAAGTTTGTAGTTACACTGTGGACGTTTGTCAGCTGCCCCTTTGGAAGTAACAAATGCAGGAAATCATTCCATTATCTTGTAAATTAAATTACATTCTAGTTAGCTGAGATGTGACACCACCAGTGTACTGCAGCACATAATTCAATCTGATTTCATTTTTCTCATCTTTGTGTGCCACTTGTAAAATCCAGATGTATTGCCAAGCTCTTCAAACACATTTCCAGCAGCAACATGAGCTGAACAAGAGCCTCTCATTCCTTGACAGACTCCTCAGGCAGCTGCGTGGGTGGCTTTGGAGTTTCTTTGTGGTCTTTCATGTGGTTGAGTTGCTGATGGGCTGTTTTGTCTGCTTTGCCCTCCTGGGTATCAGTTCCCTTTGATTTTGAGGAATTTACACATCTTTATCCATCTGAAAATACAGTTCTGTGTAAAATTCTTCTGAATTATGCAGAATCTACTTTATAAGAAAAGTGTATCTTCTAAATCTGTGACCTGGATTACAGTTTGATTGCATAAAAACCTCAAAATCTGACATTGAACATTTGATTTTAATTATTTATTTATCGGTTTATAACAACAGGCATCCTTAAAAAGCACAGCCTGATTATAGTTTATGAAATATCAACAGAGAAACAGGAAATAGAAATTAAATATTTTCCTGTGAAGTTTCTCAAGCTGAATTTTGTGACTACTGTATCCAAACAAACCGTATGTTTAAGATGTTGCTGTGCAGAAGCAATGACACTGAATTGTGATTTTAAACAGACTCCCAAATATTTTAAAAAGCTGCCAAAATTTTAAGAGTCCTCTTGTTCCTTTTTTTTTGACTGGTTGCAACTCCTGTCTGTGATCCCAAGAGTTTAGGGGCACTATTCGTCTCTACCTGTTTGCAAAATAGTACCATATGTAATCACATTCCCCCTTATATTTGCTATTTCCCTGCATCTAATAGATAACACAGAATTAAACTGCGTGGTTAATATGCTAACGAAGGTTTAAAAAAAATAGTTAAGATTAGTCCTGGGCTCCTGAAAATCTATGCTTTGAACTGGTGAAGTGTGACAACCTGTTAGATGTAAAATCTTGCAGTGTTTGTCACCACCTGATAGCCTGTTACCACTTGTTACCGAGATGGGCACGGTTTTTTTCCCTGAGGGTGGCTGTTTGTTAGGGAAGTTTTATCACAGCAGGGCTCCTGACACAACAATGTTTACCGTGTAGCAGGAACAAATAAGTGCTCCTGGCATCTGCAGATAAATATGGAGAATGTGAACAGTGATGACAGAAGGAGAATGTATTTATGATAGCTCAGCTAATTAGCATGATTAAATTAGAAACAGATGGGATAAACTGCAGCATACAGTCTAGTATTCTTCCTTGACTCTGAGTTATTTTAGTTCACGTGATATTCTGAGTGAAATGGAAGAAGCCTCTAGACTGAACGAAGCACACTGTTGTAGTAAGTAGGATAACAGAGAAAATCTTTTTACCACTAACTCCTGGGCTATATTGTTGTAAGTCTTTATGTATCTAGGGATACAGGAAGATCCCTGACAATACAAATGTTAGCAGTGAGCATAGGAACATGTTTATTTCTCCCTGATAGACTTGCTCTTTTCCATCAGCAAAACTTTATTTTGGAGGTCTGTTAAAATTATGATCCCATAAAGTGGTTTGTATTCCTACTATAAATTTTCAATATACTGTTTTAAAAAAGACACACAGTAAAATAAAAAGTCCTACAGAACTGAAATTGTAAATGACCACATAACACAGCTCTGTTGTAATAATGACAGAGCTGGTTCTGTGCATCCATTGACTGTATAAACCAGAATTTGTTGCAAGGGTTGCAGCAAAAATGTGGGTTGCAGGTCTGCTTTGATGTGCCAGTGAAATCAAGGCTTACCCCTCTTCATTTCATGCCATGGAAAAGTTTGTCTGGTTAAGGTGACTACAGGTGAGAGCTACCTGGAGATAAATAAGTCTGGAGCAGTGCTGGCCCATGGGAAGCAGGCAAAGCTAAGGTGAGAGTTGTGTCTGATTCTGTGCAGGTGATACAGAGATGCCACTTTTGTTCTCCATGGGAATAGTTTGACCTTTTGACCAAATCTATCAACCAAATCTATGATAAAACACTGTTGAACTGAGCATAGTTATTATGAGTTGCTGCTTGGTAGGGATGGTCTCTTTTCCTTTCATGGAGCAGTGAAGAGTACACCAGGGAAAAATGGGATCCAGAACTCATTTCTCTGTGTGAAAGTGCCTCTCAGTGCTTCGTCTGATAAATAAATCAGTTTGTACTCTGCCCACCCACCTTGTAAAAGGGAAGTGCCTTGAGTCACTTACTGGGCCTAAAAGAGGTGAGGCATGAATGAGAATAACAGACTCATCAGCTGCTACATCAAAAAAATGAAAATGAATTAGTAGAAATGTTATACTAATTTCACTATCTACCAGACAGACTATTAGGAGAATACTGCTTTTCAGTAATGGTGGAAAACACTTGGATTTGGATCTGTCAAATCATGGCTATATGAGATGTTCAGACACACCATCTGAGTCTGCATTTTTCAATCTGTTGTGGTGTTTTTTCAGGCAGATGTTGTAAATTAGTTATGAAAATATTAAAAGCAGGCAAAAAATCTCTTCTGATAGTTTTGAGTGTGATATGCAATCCACATCGACTTGCACACACAGACACTGAAACTGATATGACTCAGCAAAGATCCTGAAGTGACTTGAAATGATTTTCTGCTGCCATTTGCCCACTTCTTGGCTTACAGCCTCAGCCACACATCTTATTAGCTTCCCAGAAATCTGTGAAGTATAGAGCTCTGATGCTTTACCTAAGCCACAAAGAGACATGAGTACTTTAACCATTAGTCTCCTTTAACACACCAAATAAATGTAGTCTAGTGAATTTGAATTAGGGGACTCGTCAATACAGAGTTGCAGCACCTTAGCAGTTACAGTTTAGAAGTAAAATTCCTGTGACGCTCATAAAGGAACTTCGAGGAAGCCAAAATTTTGCACTGTCTTTTAAATAAACTTGACTGATTCACTACTGAGATATCAAGTCTTGCTTATCAAACACATAAAATATTGTCTCCAGTTATGGTAAAACATGCACACTATTTTAATCAATATTGAATGTAGTTATTGAGAAGATTTTGACTTGTATCTGCTGACAGATAAATGTGCATGAATAATGTACACAGATATGCTTTCACTGCTCTGCCAACATTCTCTTCTGTAAGCATAGATGCTGCTAATATCACGTAGCTATAGAGAAAGCAGGTTTTTGCTCCTATTGTCCTGAATTGCTTGTATATAGAAATCTAATAAGCACAGACCAAATCCTGGTCTTCTATTCAGCAGCTACATCAGTGTGGCCATATTGCTAAGCAATTGAGTTTGAGGTCTGTGATAAAGTAACACAATTTTTTTTCCAGCCTGATACCTACCAGCACATAAAGTGTGTGATAGCTTGTGATGATCTGCTATGAAAAATCAAATTCCCTTCCCCTCTGTCCTTGCAGGAAATTGCTGGCAGGCTTTCTTGATGCTCTCCTTAAAGCAGAAAAGCTGCAAGGGTTTAAAAAACACCCATTCTTGAGGGAAATGAGATTCTGAAAAACAGGGAGTCATGAGCCTAAAGCTGCTGTTTGGAAGCACTTTGCCTCACCGTCTGTGTCTGTCCCAGAAGTGTGAGGAGAGGCGGGCTGCTGTGTGTCAGCAGTTTACCTCATCAGGAACCCAATACTAGTGGCTATTTATTGGCCTTACTTTCAGAGCACTGATCAGGACACGAATCTCAGCACTTTTTATAATTGTGGGTGGAACGACAGAGCTGCTGCTGTGAGGGAAGCCCAGTAAGTATCTCTGAAACAATCTCTTATCTCTACAGAGTGTCTCTTAAAGCTTAAGTTTTAAGGAAGTTGAGCCATTTACACATGAGCACAAGGTAATTTTTTTTCTGGCGTCCGAGGACAGACTGTATTAGAAGAGAGATGTAACTGGAGTCTGGGAGACTGCTAAGTGCTTTCATCTTTACAATTGAGGCCTACTGGTTAGGAGAAAGGAGATAGTGGCAGTGCTACTTTCAAAGTGTGCCATCCTCAAGGATGTCAGTCAAATATTTTTCTTCAAAATTTGCTTTTTGCTACTGTATTTATCACAGACCTTCCAGATGTTCTTAAAACAGACCATTTCCTTTCTTTCCCTTCTTGTGTGATAATTATGGAGATTTTAATAAGGCTAGAGATGAAGTTTATTCATGTGCTTGGAGCAGATCATCCTTTGAGAAAATGACAATATTTAATCTAACTGGCAAGTATATTATTGTTGCTTGTAACACGCCTGGCAAACTAAATATACCAGTATGGGTTACTTCATTCAGGATGAGAGGACATAGTCTCAAGATGCACCAGAGGAGACTCAGGTTGGACCTTAGGAGGAATTTCTTCACAGAAAGAGTGATTAAACATTGGAATGGACTGCCCTGGGAGGGGGTGCAATCACCATCCCTGGAGGTGTTTAAGGAAAGTGCTATGGTCTGGTGGACATGGTGGTGTTCAAAGGTTGGACTTGATGATCTCAGAGGTCTTTTCCAACCTAATTGATTCTGGCATTCTCTAATTCCTTATTGTATTTTGCTACTCTGAAAAAAAGACTGTAAAAATGCATCTTTAAGGAAGTCTGTGATAAAAGGAACTACCTTGCAAGTCAGTCTTGACTAACAGGAAGAAATCAAGAGCTTTAGTGAATGAGACAACTCGAATTCATAACAGAAAGAACAAATTGTGAAGCCACAATTTGCTGTATACATGAGTCACTCAGAAAAGGTGCATCCATACACTTCCTTTCTTTTAATTGATGTCAAACAGCCTGTTGTATACTAAAGGATGTCTACTTAGCCATAAGGGCCTAGCTCAGCATTTACGACACCTAGAAAGCAGGTGGTTATCACATCAGCGTACCTGTGCCAGGTACCCAGACCCTGGGTGGTGTCACTGGAAAACCAGAGCTCTAATCAGGTTGCTTTGGTGACAGTGTGACTGTAACCTGTATGTGATAGGGAGCATTTGCTCAGCGCTCTGCTTAATGCCACCGTTGCTGTGTCAAGTCTTAGAAAGAACACAAACCCCACACATTTTGGCTAGCAATACCTTCTTTGCCATACAACTACACTTTTCCTATCTCTTTTGTTTTTTTGCTATTTGATCTACATCGCTTAGAAATTAAATTTTCTATGGAGCTTATCTGTCTTGCAAACATAAATTTTGTTGCACCTGCAACAAATTTTTAGGTGTATCATAGATCTGTGTGTGTTATCTGTGGTTGTAAAACTTCCCTTGTCTAGGTACTACAATGTTTTGGGTTTTTTTCCCTTCTGTATAGAGTAGTGTATCATTCCTCAGTTTATCTGCTCTGTATATGCCATGCACATAAGTTCTCAGCTTTCTTCAAAGGGACTACTTTTCCAGTGCTCTGCATGTCAAGAGATACAGGGATAAGTGGAGGCTGATGATAAGATATGAGACATAAGATGCAATAACATTTCTTTCTAGCTCTTCTTTTAGTGGCTTCCAGCTCTATCCAGATAATCTATGGATAACAAATCTTGTTAGCATACTAACACTGGTGGCGTCATTTTGAGATTTAGAGACAATACTCAGCCTAGGGTGGCTTGAGGCAGTAGTACACAGTTCCTTAGGTATGTTTCCAGTTATCATTATCCTCCATTAATGTTAGTTTTTACATAATTGCTTAAGAATAACAATATACTTGCCATAAAATAAAGATCTGAAGTGTTTATTCCAAAAAGATCTACACTGAGGATACAGCTACATTTGCAATCTGGAAACAACCAAAAATACAGGCTTCTGTTTCATATTGTGGTTATTTTCTTTATAACCAGAATAGCTAAGGATTTTCTTAAAACAGTATCTAAGCCCTGTAGAGACTGAAATACCATAAAGTGGCTGCAAGGGAGATTTTAGTATAAGAGATTATTAGCAATTGCTATTCCTGTGACTGCATGAAACTGGCAACAAAGTCTAGTGGCTTTTTTAATTGTTTGGAATCAGAAGGGCCAAGGTCTCCTCTTATCCCACAAACAAGAAATTTCAAAGAATGTTTATCAGCATGAAAATAGGTATTTCTGTTATATATATGTGTGTATGTGTATATATATATATATATATATAAGTTCTTAATGACATAGCTGAATGACTTGACAGCTATTTCTGTCTCTAAATGTGTGTTTCTGGTATCACTGCTCACTTTCAGTAATTGCACAGATAAGGTTTGGATTATTCTGCAGTTTATTCAGTTCAGAGAGAAATAAGCTGCAGACAGGATTTGCATCCATGAAGATTGTAAGGTTCGTTTCTCTCTGTTTTAAGCAAATTCCTTTGCTATCAATGATGCCAATTCAGAAAACAATATGAATCTGAGTATAAAGTTAAGCATTTTAAATCTAATGTCATTAGCTACAGTAAATCTCGGACAGGTTTTTTATATGATCTGCTCAGTACAAGACAGAGTTCTCAGCTACATTAGGATTAATATGCTTTTCACTCTGAGCCTTTCTAAGCAGTTAATCCTGTGCAAAATCCATGTTCACATTCCTGATAGCTCCTTTTTTTTTTTTTTTTGCCTGTTTGTAAGAGCTTCTTGAGGTTATTTTTAATTCATTTGTGCATCTAAAACTATTGGAATATCTGCTTGGCTATCACAGGTTTAGCCTCACTGCTGAGGTGTGGTTATGTACCACAGGTAATGGAAAAAATAAAACCGTTCTAGTATTTTGAAGTTAAAGCTTAGTACCTTTAAATATGTACTGAGGTACAGAGGAGTTTTTACCTAGCTGTGGCATTTGCATCTACTACTACTTTTTCTGTTTTTTCAGTTTTTCAAGACCAATGAAGACAAATATTTATTAAACAGATGAAACTTGTTCGTTATTCACAGAAATTCTGGTATAAATACATCTGTGGCCTCTGAGAAGAATATATATATATATTAGAACAACGTGAGCATATAGGTTCTTTACGACAAGCATTTTTCTGTTTGTTTTATCTCTTCAACCCTTAACTTAATCATATGGCTTTTAAAACTCATTGTCTACATGTTGCTAGGACTTAGAAAGAATAAGCACTGTAGCTTAAGGCCTAACATATTCATTTTCCTGAATAAGCAGTAAAAAATTTTGTTATGATGTCCCAACTAAAACTAATAACTGCAGTAGTGATAAGCTCTTTAACAATATTGATATTTTAATCGGTACTGATAGGATTCAAGGCCAACACACAACAGTGACTTTGCAAACTTCTCCAGATATTTTTCTACATGGACCTTGAACAGGCACAGATGGTTCCTCTCTAATTGTTGATAACAGTCTAGATCAGCCTCCCTATTTGCAGATTCACAAAAAATTCCTTATGGCTGTGCAGCTATCTGCCCAGCAAACTTTCATTTACTGGTTTTAATTCCTTATCTCTCTGTGGCCCTCTGGAAGCCACCCAGAGACATCTTGAATTCCACAGGTTCCTGCATTTCTGTGGCTCAGCAGCTAAAAATTGTCCAAGGTTCCAGGCCTATTCACAGACCTGCTTAAAAAACTCTCAGAAAGATTAAGTTAACTTGAAAGTCTGTACTGTTTCACGCATGCATAGACACAATCAATTTTATTGTTAACTGAAGTTTATCAAAGTTCTATTAATTTTTTAGCTGGTTAAAATGTGAAGAGGAAAATCTATTAATGTTTTCCAGCTTATATTCTCTTGGTTTTAGTCTGCACTTAAAACTAATTGGTTTTAAGAAGGGTTTTTATGTTTTCAAAGAAGTTGAAATAAAATTCTGCAAACATAAATGACAATGTTTCATACTGCTCTAGCGTGTGTTGGGATTTGAGAGGTTGGAATCATGATCTTCCCACAGGTTTTGAAATGACCCAGACAGCAATAAAACTGCCTATGGCTCTGAAAATCAAGCTTCATGCTTGCCTGCCTAGTGTTGTTGGCCAGAATAGCTCTTCAGAATAATTGTGCATATGTGTACTGTCATCCAAAATAAATCAATGATTTTGTGGAATAAAAATGTCACAGTGGGGAGTCATTCCAGGCTGACACCACCATTCCAGAATAGCTGCACTGTTCTCTTTTCCTGTGCAGTCCTGCAGTGTTGTCCATGCTTTGCCCATGTTTTATTGCTTGCTTGATTAAAAGCTTCTACTTGCTTGCATAAAGTAGATTTTTAAAGGAAGAGAGATATTAATGGAATCTCCCAATCACTTTATGCCTGCAACAAATATTAGCTCAAAGCCTAGGTCATTTAAAAACAGTGACATTCTGGAAAGGTGCTTCTCTCCTGACCTCCACCATCTCATACAGTGACACTCCTTTTTTCCAAGCATGTATCAATTATTGATATCAATTTGGGGAGAAGGGACCTTAAAGATTTTCCAGTTCCATCCACCCTTGCCATGGGCAGGGATGCCACCCACTAGGTTTCTCAGAGTCCCCATCCAACGCCTGAACATTTCCAGGAATGGGGTATCCACAACTTGTCTGGGCAACCTGTTCCAGTGACTTGCCACCCTTTGAGTAAGGAATTTCCTCTTACATCTCATCTAAATCTCTGCTCTATTAGTTTAAAGCCATTCCCCCTTGTCCTATCACTACCTGCACCTGTAAAAAGTTGCTCTCCATCTGTTTTATAAGCCCCCTTTTAGATACTGTAAGGCTGCAATGAGGTCACCCCAGAGCCTTTTCCAGGCTGAACCCCTCCAGCTCTCTCAGCCTGCCTTCCTAGGAGAGGTGCTCCAGCCCTTTGATGATCTTCATCACCTTAAAGAGAACCAAGAGGTTCATATCCTTATGATGTTGGAGGCCCCAGCACTGGACACAGCTGATGACACAACTCTGCCCAGTGTTGCTAAAACAAGAGGTTGATGAAGAGCTAGGAAGTAATTTAGAACCTAGTTAGAATACCTGGACATATGAGCTGCTCACATGAAGACAGGCAAATCCGTGTAGCTTGACTTCCATTTTGGATCAGCAGTGGCCAGTCAGAAATGCTTAAGATAAAAACAGTAAGCAAACAGACAGTACTACCTGCTTGTTAATTCTCTGAGCTAGTGTGCCATTATGTTCAAAAGGAGCTCGAAATTCCGGTGACCCTTGCAGCAGTGAGCATTCTAAACAGTTCACCTGTGTTGCCCCATTCAGATGTTAGGTCAGGGTATGATGTGCCAGTACAGAGTCATCACATTCTGGATTTGGAAATGCTTTCAGACAGCTGGTGTGCCAAGGCCAAACGGAACCCTGTAAGATAAACCTGATAGTTCAAGGTCGAAACCCAGGAGAACAAGGACTCTGTTATTTAGGCCAAGTGCTGGAATGAGATGGGCTGGTCTGGGGATATAGTCAGTTTTCCTGTGGGTTTGCATCTTGTTGTTTGACAGAGTTTCCAAGAATGTGCAAGGTCTGACTGAGCTTTGTTTTTCTTGTAGTCTCAGGACAAAATCCAAGAAGGAGGACCCTAAGGATTCCAAGATGTTTAATAATTTTATGCTTCTGCATATAATGCAGAAGCATTTATGCACATACCTGAGAGGCATACATAGAGAAATATTTTCAGAGTCTTTGTGTTCTGTGTATTCCCTTTCTGCATAAAACTTAGTAGGAATCTAATTGCCTTGAGACCCCAATGCTTCATCAAATCCAGCTGCATGGATGCAAAAGGTATTCAGGTTGAGAGAAAGATATGCAGCAAGACATTGTGATCATAATGATTTTGTTTCCATTAGGACAAAAAATAAGAGTAATTTTATTATTTATTCTTAAGAAGTTCAGTAACCCTTCAGCTTTCTAAAACTCTTAATGATAAAGGGAAAATCTCTTACATATTAATGCAACAGGCCTGTCCTTTACCTTCACCATAATGGGCCTTGTTGCAGAATGATCACAGCTTATGTGAGGAGAGTGGTTCAGCCTGAAATCAGAATTCCATCACTGTGGTAAAACAAAATGCTCCCATTCTCAGACTGTGCCTTTAGCTTAGTAACCACAGGGAGGGGAGAGATTATTGCTGAAGTGGGAGGTATCAGAATTCCAGCAAGAAGTTGCCCATCTGGAGTATGCTTGCTCCGTGTGCATCCTCTGTTGTATTTAAATCCTAAGAGTCACAGCAGGTGCGCAGTTAAAAAAGAAGGTGTGTGCATGCTAGGAGTTCTAGATGGGGGTGCTGTTTCAAGGTGCCACCATCAGTGGCTGTTTATTTAAGAGAAATGGCTGCATGGCATGATCTTAAACTGTGATTTGGGGAAGAAAAATACATTCTGGAAGACACTTCTAAAAACTGTCAATCCTAGGCTTTTTTTAGCCATATAGGGGTTTTTTTTCATGTATTATTGATTAGATCATATTGGTCTTCAAACTGGATGTGCTGCTGTGGAAGCTTTTTTGTCTGACAGCCAAATCATTACGAGTAGCATCACAGCTGTTACCTTTGCTAGTAGTCAAAGCAGGAAGATTAAGTATCAGCTGGAAGTAAATTTTTGCAGATTCCCAAAGCCTGTGACTGCCTATCCTCTCCAGTCTGTGGGCCCTGGAAGATCAAAGGGATTTAAAAATATTTCTGGTCTTTCACCTTATGAAGAGTGCCTTGAAAATATGGCATGATTTAAAAAAAACAAAACAAAACAAACCACTCAGGTGGACTACTGGTCACACATTTTTCTGAGAGTTAATAGGTTATTTGTGGTTCTCTGTCAGAAACTAAGATTTGGAGAGAAAAACATGGTGTGTGCCATGGGATTTGCTGGGAAGACAATCTGTGATGCTATCAAAAAGAGCAAGAGGCTGTGGCAAACTCCCTAATAAGTATCAGGAAGTGTCATCTCAGTAAAACACAAGTTGCAATTTGACCAGGTGGAGCAGAGAGAACTGGTAGTAACTACCTGGTTGGCCTATGTAATATGGGTTCATTTAAAGGACCTAAAACTGCATTACGTGTTGCATTATGGTGTTATGGTATCACCATTTACAAAGTTTTTGTGTTCCAAACAGCATTACAGGATAGGAAAGCTGGATCTTTTTCTACTGTGGAAAAAGTTTAGGTTTCAGAACCTGTTTTATGTGTTGGCAAATTTTGTAGGCAAAAATTTGGAAGATTTGTAGGCACCTTTAGAAGATTTAGGACAAAAATGAAAAGTGATTCCTTCTGGCAATAGGGAAAATACTTTCAGTACCAAGCTTTTCTTCTGAACCCAGGTATAAGCAGAAACATTAAGAACAGCTCACCATTGGTGCTGTGCAGGCTCTTTTTCACAGACAGATATCTTTCTCCTGTGTCTGTACAACTCATTTCTGCAGGGACTCTGACCAGCTCCAAATTGCTGCTCATGCAACTACAAGCTGCTCATAGCTGACACTCAGCTGTAGTTTGTTTTTCTGAGCCAGAGTATCTGCAGGAACTACAGGTGTATTGACCCCAATTCTGCTCCGTGGGTACCTCTTGCCATCAGTGCTGCTATCACTGTATCTTTGCTTGTCTGAATGCTTCTACAAAAGATGCTCTTTAATTGTGGTGGTAGCTAATTGTTAGGAATTTGATATCCAAACACTGAGATGCCAAAACAAAACAGGCTATGTTTGAAAATGCAAGGTCTCCCTCCTAACCCCAGGACAGTGTCCTAGCGTCGGTGTAATACTGAAAGGTTGCTGAAAGCCCTAGGCCTTTGTTATTGGCCATACTTTGTTGTCTCTTGAATTTCTTTAAACTGCTGTTCTTTGCTTTCTGTCAGTCACTCTTGATGAAGTGTTTTTCTCATTAGTAAGGCAGCCCTGTGTGTAATCCTGCCTGATTTACAAGAGAAGATACACAGCAGCATGGGCCTGAAGCTGTTCCACTCCTGGCATGACTCAGAAGCAACAGCATGAGTGGTTCTACCAATGTTAAATCAAAACTGCAGGTAGAGGCAGCACTGTTGGTGTTTGGGGCCTCTTTCAAAACAGTTGTGGTCAAATGGCTGGGAAAGGGTAGAGCAGAGAAATTAGCTTTTACATCTAAAACTACAGCTGAAGACAGATACCAGCACCTATTGGGCAACTGAAAGTTCTGAAGGCAGAGGAATGCATTTATGTTGTGGACAACATCAACTATAAATCTTAATTGTCTGTGGCATTTAATAATCTAGAATTCAGCTCAATATGTAGGCAGCATCTCCTCACCTTTCACTGCTGTTAGCTCAGGCCTTGACTTGTTTGGAGAATTGTCATTTGAAAATATTATGTATGCCAGCAATTATGCCAAACTGTTCTGTCAGTGGAGTGGATCAAGCAGTCAAAATGATGCAGCATTTACAAAGTGCTTAGTTTCTCATTTGCTTACTACAGCATATGAATAAACATTAAGCCGTGGTCTACTCCGAAGGAAAACTTTCCCACAAATTCTCAGCACTTCTAACCTATATTTGGGAAAGATGTTCAAAAATTGTTGGTGGTGTGCAGCTCCAGCTCTGGGGGTACACTGCTCTTGGAAAGTGTTTATCGGGCTGGGAGACCCTTCTTCACTCTGTTTCACCTTTGGGATCTCAACGTCTCTCCGGCTTTGCTGACAAAAAAAGGTTTCCTTCCAACAGCGCTGTGGGAAAAACACAGCTCCATTTGAATATTGTCTGTATGACAGCTTCCTCAGGCTCTACAGCTGACAGCCATCCTGATTAAGGGTTACAGGTTCAAAAAAAATCTCACAGTAGGCAAGGCCCTGCTGACTTTTTATTAAAGTTACTCACATGATGACTACAAAATCAACAGTTGTTTTTCCCATATAAAGACTTGTTTGAGAAAAGGTCTTCAAGAAGAATTGTTTAAATATAAACTAAGTATTGGAATTTTTTTAAAGAAGCAGCTTCTTAATTCACACTAGAACAAAGTCAGAATCATTCATTCAAGGATTTGTATTTTTCAATAGAACGTTAGGTAGATTAGCAAAACAAAAGCATTCATAGCTCAAGGTCCTTTCTGCCTGTTGCAGCTTTTAAACAAACCCATTTCTGAGTTTTCCCTTTGGACCTCTTTCTCTAGACTGATTAGCCAATGTTTGTTGTCTGTAGTTTTGTAATTTCCACTTCTTGGGAGAAATGTAAATTAAGGAAACTTTATTATCTTGGAGCTTTGTATTTCCGTGAAAAAAAGGCAAAAGGTTTACTGTTAAGGCTATGTGTGAAAAGTCACCTTCTCATATGTAAAGAGCTCAGCCGTCTGTCTTTGTTTTGATGTGGGTGTGGATTAAGCGTTTAACAAAAAGTGTTGGTAAAGTTCACACTGCTTAATGCTTTTGTGAAGGCTTGCTTAAATACAAACTTTCTAAAAGAATACGTAATTCAAGGCTTCTCAATAAACAAACAATTTTTATTTCCTTCTTTAACTCATTGATACTCACCTGGGAACCTTTGCTAAATTTTAATACTGTCTACATCAAAAAGGCGTCCTGTCTTTTATATGTGAAAGCCTGGATGATTTTCCCATCCCTAACACTTGTTCTAATAAAAGACATTAGCTCTTCTGCAAACCGTGCTTTATTATATTGCAAAGCAGAGCTGGAATAGATGGAATTCAAGAAGTTATTCTGAAGAGATTTTTGGATGAGAGTCCGAAAAGATCAGAACTTTTTTGGAGAGGGAACCAAACACCTGGCAGACATATTTAAAAAAAAAGAGAAAAAAAAAAAGCAGAAAGAAATTAAATATGATCTGTTTTCATTGCACCAGTTTATAGTCTGGTGACCAGATTAAGGTTTGTGTTAACTGCATTTCTGTTGCATTGAAAATTCAGTTTGTGTTAATGTAACCTTGATACAGTACAGCAACACACAGCAACTTTTTTATTTTTTTTTTAAATACACGGGATGAATAGTTTTACCAGGAAACTTCTGTGATTTGAAAACTCTCCAGAGGAAGTTTGGCTTCCATTTCTTTTGCAGTCAGATTAAAATCACTTCCTACATCTGCATGGTTATATCATTCATACATGGCAAAAAAGGGCAGGCCATCATGACTTGCAGTCAGGACATGTTTTGGGGACCCAGGAAGGTCTTACATTCTAGCACTAGTTCTGCAACTGATTTAATGAATAATTGTGGGGAAATAATTTTGTCTTTCTACTTTAGTTGCTGCATTTGTAACATCTCACCTCAGGAATAACATCTGATGAGATTGTGTGTGAGTTTTCTTTAGTATAAGAATGTTCCTTATGTTAAAAAATTGTTAAAATTTATCTCATAATTTTTGAATATCAGCGTACTGAGACTTGGGAAAACATTCTGAGTTAGAACAGTAAGGAGTTGACAATTTTGCTGTGGGTTTTTTTGTCCTTAACAGGAGAGCCAACCTTGTCTTACTCACACTTTTGATATCAATGTGACTGATGTCTCGTAGGATGGGACTGGTGACTTGTGAAATAATAGTTGTGAAATGTTGCCCTATGAGGGTAACTTTCTGCAGGATGGAAAAGAATTCTGTGATTTCTAGCAATGTTCGTGGGAGCCATTGGGTAGAAAAATGGGGGCAGATACTATTCATTTTGGCTTGCAAAGATTTTTTTTTAAGTTAATATCCATTATTTCTAAGAAGAAATAACATTCCATTGTTCTTTGCTTTAAAATAGATTTGTAGGGGAAATGGGAATAGTCTGTTCAGGTTTTCCATGTTCACCAGGCTAAACCTATCTGCCTAATTGCATACCAGAGCATCCAAACTGAAAAACTGTTTAAAAAAAAAAAAAAAAAGCCTCCAAACAAACAACAAACTTCTCTTCGCAGCTAGCTTACCCTGAGGCATTTAAAATGTATCTTTGTAGAGCCTAGTAAAGCAAACACTTCACCGGGTTAGTAATTACCATGAGTAATTAACTACTGACAGTGTTCTCAGGAAAAGCGTGACATTTTGTTAATGTTCTACAGGAGCATAGAAATATAACCACGGGAGGAGTTTGTTGTGAGCATCACAAAGATAGCTGACACAGAAGAACTAGGGGAGATTGTGATGTGGGAGAAAAGGAAGGTTAAGATCAATTAGAGATACATTTCCTGGCATTCACTTTTATGGTCTCAAATCTTGTGGTAGTATCTCTCCTCCAACCCATGAAGAAAAACAGGGGTCTGACTCCCGTAAATTTAGTGAGTTTGTAACAAAGATGTGTTCTGTAGACAGCATTTTTTTTTAGAAGCCATGTTTCTCTTGAGTTTTCAGAAGCAACTGCCTTTTCCAGGTGGGTGATTTCCATTTCACTTACGCAGCACAGAATTATTATTTTGCTAGCTTAGTGAAAAGTCTGTAGTAACTGAAAGTAATATTCCCATTTCGTTTTTCAGATTCTGACTGGGGCCTTTTTAAAAGGATATTCTCCTGCTAAGAAAAGGGAAATTATTACGACACAGTGACACAAATCTCATAGACTTCTTTTAAGTGCCAGGCCACTGTCTGGCTAAGAGCAACAATGTATATTCCCAGCAGGACACTGATCTTATGTGTATTCCAGTCTTGCACTTCTTTTGGGCCAGGGTATCACCTCTCCAAGGAGGTCTGCCTAGTATTTGAAGAAGCTTTAAAGAGGGAGAGAAAATAATAGGCATATCCTGGGAGGGGAGAAAAGAGAAGTGGGGAGAAAGAAGATGGAGAGGCAGCTGACTGAAGAGCATACCTCAGTATTGCACAGTAAACTGAAACTGGGGAATAATGTGGCTAACAGAAGAAGCCTTTGCTTTCAAGAGTATTTAAAACACTGTCTCCTACTCCTCCTCTGTTCTCTTCCCCATCCTGGCCCAGGGTGAGCCACCCTGTTGACACGGCAGCCCGGTGGTTCTTCCTTTCCTGCCAGAGCCCAGGCTCACCGGTTTGGGCACAGCAGCTCTGAAGGGCAAGGCTGTAGGGCAAGAGGTGGTTGTCTCAGGAGCTGCCTTAGCAAGCAGAAGATGCAGGTATTAGGGAAATGAAGGACCCGGAGGCAGTGCTTTGATGAGGCTCTGAGGAGTGCAGAGAAGCAGCTAGAGGTGCTGGGGGCTCCTGCTGTAACGTGGGCAGCAGGATTGCCTGGATGAAGCTGCACACACACTGCTATATATTTTTTCATGCAAAGACTTGGGGCCGGGAGAACAGAAGGTGGGCACTGTTTGACTTGAAGAAATGGGGTGCCTGGGTTGGGACAGACAAGGTAGTGGAGGTAGGAATAAACAGGAATGGAACAAAGAAGGATGACAAAAGCACTGAAAATGTGAACAATACTTTTAAAAAACAAATAGGAGTTGGAAAACTTCCCAATGCTGAACGGGTTGTTATTTAAAGGTTATATCAACCTTGAACATTTTTCCTCTGGCTTTAGCAGCTCGTGAAGACTGTTTTGGGAAGCAAGGCTGGAGGTAAAGAAACCACTGGTCTGCAGTTACTTTAGTTGAAAAGTGGAACATCTCTCTGTCCAGCTAGGATGGAAGAATTTCCTGTGTCTCTGCTTTCCCAGAAATTATGTCTGGTCATCTTAAAGTATTTTGACATAAAACCTTTCATGTAAGCAATATGACCTGCAGTCCTGTGATAGTGATAGCTTTGTCTTGCTTGCGTGGTTTTGTTTTTGTGAATTGGTTAGGAAATACATTTAGGATCCTAAATGTAGCAAATAATTTCACAGTGACTAGATTGAAATATTTCCAAGCTCCTCAAAATTATTCCTTCTTGCTGACAGTTTCTTTTGAATTTGCAAATTGCTTTTCTCACCTTCACTGATAACTTTCTAATACTGTCTTTCTCATCGACTGTGCCTGAGGATACAAAAGCATGACTCAGTGGATTATCACCTGTTTATTGGTAAAATCAGCATATGAGCCTGTGGAATCCCTCACTCTAAGCTTGGATAAAATGTTAATTTTTGAGAGTTGGCCAGCTTCAGCCTAATTACCTACTTCCATTAATATGCCAATGAAATTTGCCTAGTCAGGATCAGAAATTTAGACTGTGTTAGAATTCACTCACCAGCAAGCAACAAAATAACCACTCTATTATTGCACAAAGGCAAAACTTGACTAGTTTGGGGCAGGTGATAAAAAGAAAATGGGGAATCCTACATCTCAATGGTCTCTGCACAGTAGAAAGATAATTACTGAAAATAGCTTCCCACTTCCATCACTCTCATATGCATGTTGTGCCCCCACTTTTGAATCACTTCTGGTATATGTTGCATGCTATTACACTCTTTGTTCAGATTACCTGCCCAGTAAGACTAGACACCTGCTTTATTTACCTGGATCCCTTTTCTCCTGGATTGGTGATTTGAACTGGTTTAGGAAACGGGTCTGACAAGCTCTGAGGAGCGCAGCAGGTAAACAGAGAGATCATGCTGCTGTGAGAAGAGTGGGGAGACCAGGCGAGCAGCAGTGGTGAGCTGTGAACTTCATTTCCACCTACTGAACATTTTTGGAAGGTTTAACAAAGCAAAGTTGTTCTGACAGCAGCGGAGCACAGAGATGAGTTGACCATTCTACTTTAAGACCTGCTCCTAAACGGAACCCTCTTCATGTGGGTCATGAAAAGGCAGTAGGTTGTGGTGCTATTTTGCTTGCCTGGGCATCTTGATTTGGCTTGAATAGGTTTTGAGTTCCATTGAACTTCCTTCTTGAGAGGAACAGAAGTCAAGGTAATTCCAGATATTATTGAACTAAAATGAGACATTGCTCACAGTTAATTGGGCAGGTCTGTGACTTTATCTCCTCCCTACTGCTGAAATAGTTAACGGTGTTGACATGTAAATTATCTTTACTGTTAGTTTAATAAAGAGCAGAAATTGTTTCTCCCAAACAGGTACAGTCCACCCAAGGAACCATTACACAAATACCCCAAGACTTGCTCCCAGCTACTCGGTTGCTTAATTATGTGCCCCACCTCTTCCTTATCAGACCAGGAACCCTATTTCATCAGCAGCAAAACTGCCACAGACACAACATAGCCAGCAGCGCTTCTCAGATAACTGCAATCCCTTCACCTCACACGCACTGCCAAACACTGCTGGCCAGCTCATCAGCAGGGTACATGGCTGTCACAGTGGACAGACCAGTGCTAGGCAGAGCCTGCCTACCAAAGTGCAGATATCACCAAGGCTGGAATATCTGGAGGTGGCAAAATTGCCATCTCCATAGCTCACACACTTTCCAGTTGTATTTGTCAGCCCAGCGACCCTGGTAATCCAAAATGACAACAGCAATGGGAAAGAACCTCTGACACTATTTTATTTCTGTATCTGTCCTAGTCAGGTGAACAACTACTTGCCTTTGGGCTCCTTCGGTGCTTCTGGAGCCAGTTTAACTGGTTTGGATCTGGCACGGTCTGCTCTGCCAAAGCCAATAATGCCTGGGGCACCCAGGACAGCCTGTTGTGCCTGTTGGTAGTGAAGAGGGCGCTTCCCTCTTGCTCAGTAGCTTTTCTATTCCATGCTGGATTATCTTCTTAGGAAGGTTGCTACAGATTTGGATGATATTGATTGTTTTGTGACTGTTTGGGTGAGTTCTGCTACTGTTTTAAACCTTGGTTTGTTTAAAAATGCAAATTGTTCGCATAAATAACAAAGTGGAAGGAGAATTTCTGTTTCGTAGAGCTATCTGCTGTTATAGACTTTAATACAGAAATCAAATTGCCTACGTTCTGGCACAATGCAGGAAGATGCTCAAGAATGGGAATATGCCAGGGGGAAATGAAAAGAACTGTGGGGATCTCTGTAAGGAAAATATCTGCAAATATCTGTTTAACTATGACCTGAGGCAGATCAGCATATCACACAATCTGTGTAACTTTCCTGTGAACCAGAGAAGAGAATTAAGTGCCTTTAGTTCTTTTTCTTTCTTACGGCTTGATTAGGTCCCTTATTCCCATTCCTAGCACAGCTGTGCACACTGGCACAAGGGAAAGGGTGCTGTAAGTGAAAAGTGGATGGGTATAAACTGTGTGTGCATGCAGGGGGAAATTATGGTGTTCAGCTATACAATAAACCAGTATTATTGCTGAAACTACAGCCTGAGGCACTACCTCCACGCAAAAATAAAAGGGGGCAGCTGGGTTATTTTTATTGTGCCTGAGTTTGGATATCTAGCAAGCTAGTAAGCATAGCCCCACAAAGTAAAGGAACTTTACCCAGCAAAGCTGAAGGAACAGGAGGCAGCAGCTGGAGGTCAGGACAAACAGAAAGGAGATGCTGGGAGTTCCTGCAGCCTCAGTGTCTGCACAGGGAACCACAGCCTTGGGACTTCTGGCAAGCTGATGAAGTAATTTATGTGAAGGCTTGGACAGTAACTCAGCACAAATGAAGTTGTAGGTGTAATGATGTTTTGAATCAAAACAAGCTAGTTCAAAATTTAAATCAATAACAAGTGCTTAAAGCTATCATTCAGGAGAGAACTACTCCTGGCATAATGGTCCACAGTTTTGAAATGCAGATCAGCAAACCTCTCTGAAGGCCATTTGCTGGGCTTCCTGTGAAAGTATATGTGGCTCCTGAGATAGTGCTTTAATGCAAAATGTGTATCAGCATATTCTTAACTGTAGGTATGTGAAATCTTGTTTACCTGCATGGCTGAAATGAGACATAGGATGTTGTTTCACAACACTTTTAGCTGACATAAGCCTACACTGCTGCCCAAAACAGTGCGAGAGGGAAGTTAGAAGATCCAGTTGAGCCAAACAAACAGGACATTGCTGCTGGAAGGGGGTGGTTCTTCTGTCCTCCTCCTCAACCTCTCTCCCTGCTGCTGGCCATGCACTCTTTCCACTTCTCTTGTCCTGGCTCTGTTTTACTCTGATCCTTCAGTGAGCTGTTCCAGCTCCCATGCAGTTAAAACACATCAAGAGTTGTCCCGTGGTTTAATGAGCTAAGCAAGGTCACTCGGATGTTAGGGATGCCTAAGCAAGAAGGACCTGGCTCCACAGCTGCAGACAGGTGTAGAGGAGAGGGGGAAGGAGGATGTGGGACTGATGTTTTTGGCAGCAGCCAGCCAGTAAATTGGCTTGGCTGCATCTTCAAGCTGCAAGGAGAGCTGACCCTGCTGTGGTCCCATACAGCTCTTGTTTTTTTCTTCAACCCCACCCCCGACTCCCTCCTTGTGCCAGCACCAGCATTTGCACAGCCAGGCAATGAACTGTGCCAGGCACCAAAGCCAAACCAGCCAAACCATTGCTCAGCTCTAACCAAGACCAGCTTCACAGAGGAGTGGCAAGGGGGCAGGAGGAATGGGGCATGGGAGTGGAGGGAAAAGACTCTGGGGTTTTATTTGAGCAGCAGAAGCTGCTTAAGGTGTTGGTGAAAGTACATCCCTGCAGGCCTGCTACTGTGGTTAAGCCCTAGAAAATGAGACATAACCGAGTTTCCAGAGCAGATTTACACGAAGCTCAAAGGGTAAAGGCAGTGGATTCCTCTGTTCCACATTTTGTTCGCTGACTTCTTCCAAAGGGTAACTTGACCCAGTTATCCATCTCAGGCAACCCCAGATTTCTCCTATTAAAATCACCCTGTGATTTAGTAAGGAGCGTGTAAATGAATCACCTTGTCAAACAAGTGGAAAAAAATCATTGCCGTTTGCTTTTTGAACAACATCTGACCTGTTTGTTTGCTAGATATTTGTTTTAAAACATAATAACTGTTATTACTGCTGAGACAAACATAATATGATGCCAAAAGCTAAACTGGATACGCTGTTGAGTTTGCATTTTAAAGTTCCAGTTACCCAGGCTGTCTGTTTTCAGTTCCAAATCGTCACAAAACAACCAGATTTAACTTCTCAAGAAATCTTGGATTTACTTGAAAGAACTTCACAGATATTAAGAGGTTGTTGGATGTGTTTTAGTGTTGGCTGTAATGGTTGAAGCTTAAAAGCTTGAATTTTAGATTACACAAGTCTAAGGAGTGTAGAGCCAAAAATGGAAAAGCTGGACTGGCGATGTGGGTGTAGCCCACACTGGCTGCAGGGCTGAATGCACAATCACACTTTTCCTCAAGAATAGCCCCCATAAGCTGCCCCACAGAATGCTCGGGATGTGACTGGGGCTGGGGGTGGAATGAGGCAACAGTTGGACCCCTGAAAGAAACATCTGTATGGATATAACCTGTGCAGATGTCCTGGTGGGCTGCAGTGAGAGAGAATAAGTGGTGATGTGGAGGGTGTGAGCACTATGCTGAGGCTGCCACCAAACACCACCTTCAGGGAAACCTCACACCAGCTGTGGCCTTGTTTACATGTATTTAGGGCAACTACTTTTTTACTTATGACTGGGAAAAAAACCCGCTCACTTTTCCACATTACAGCATCTTTACTGCATTTCTTGCACATTTGAAAAGCTCTTCATTATTTGTTTTATGTCAGTGTTTAGCTGGCTGTTATGAGCTAGGTATGTTATTTTACTGTGCAGGAATTTTCTTTTATCTATTTTCTTTCTATCTACCTGTGAAAATAAATTGAGCTTCTACTGCAATTCCTGCAGGACACTGAAATTTGCTTTCAGTATACATGTATACACAAGCAGCTTCGGTGTTCATGGGGAAAAAAAGAAGGATCAAGAAAAAGGATGAATAAAATTAAGTTTAAAATCTGAATTCACTTTAGACTTGTAATTTTTTTTTTTTGTGCTGTAATTATGCTTCTTAGTTCCCTTGCTCTAAGTAATCTTGCTCTATTAATTGGATGTGTGTGTTTCCAAATTAACCCTTGAAACCACAGACTAGATGATATCAGGGTATTTCAAAGATGTATTTTTTGGGAGTTGGAGCTATATATATCACCAAATGAAAGAAATTATAATAAAGTCAGTCAAAACTTGGGGCAAGTAAACACAAATCCAAAATATTCATTCCATGAGCATTCCATTTAGTGTCAGCTTGAGCCAGGTTGGCCATATACACAGATTTTTAGCATGCTAAAAAATGCTTTTGGGGGCAGACTGTCTTTGGGCAAAGTCCACTGTCTTGTAAGAAGCAAGAAGAGAAGAACTTTCTCACTACAGAAAGAAATATCAAGAGACAAGCCCATATTACCACATTAATCATGATAGTGATGAGCATCATACTTCATGGTATTAAAGCTATTTGAAAAGCATCTCCTTCAAATCAGCAGCTCTTTTGTTCAGTCATCTAAACCAACCTTGCTGCTGCAGCCCTCCTTTTGCACTAGTGCTGACATCTGTCTGAGCTGCCCTGTTATGCTAATCCAGCAGAAAGTAAATTCAATAGTTTTCTGCCACATAAAGAGTATCTCTATTACTCCTAACATCTGCCACCACTACTTTTGCTTACCTTGTGTCTACAATCCCCTTCTCTATTCTTGTTATATGAAAATGTTATTTGGACAAGGGAGAACAGTTTTAAACTAAAAGAAGAGAGATTTAGATTAGATATTTGGGAGAAATTCTTTACTGTGAGGGTGGTGAGGCACTGGCACACGTTGCCCAGAGAAGCTGTGGATGCTCCATACCTAGAAGTGCTCAAGGCCAGGGTAGATGGGGCTCTGAGCAACCTGATCTGGTGGGAGGTGTCCCTGCCCATGGCAGGGGCATTGGAATGAGATGATCTTTAAGGTCCCTTCCAAGCCTTCCAATGATTCTGTGATTTCTATGATTCTATTCTTCCATTTCTGTAAGGTTCAAGTTATATTGGTGGCTCTCCAGAAGAAATCGCACAGCTTTTCTTCATCATGTCTAATAGCTATAAATGAAAATTGACTTTTTTTTTGTTAACATCTGTTCATGCATACATTTGTTTGATACAGGTTACCTATTTATGGCTTTTTATCCTTAAATCTCTTAGTACATTCCAATTGCATCAATTTGCACTGCCCATTTGAAATCTCATATTTTTCTTTTTAACCTAAAAGTAGTTTTATACTAGATAAAGATAAAAAAGAATACAATTTTTTTATTAATTAGAAGTTCCACTGTTCAAAGTGAGGGCAAATGTCATTGCATTTTTATTTGGTTGAGCTTTTTATACATTTTTCTACAAGGTCAGAACATAATTTAAGAACAACTCCCATATTTCACAAGCGTGGGGCAATAACATACAAATACCCCAATGACACCTGAAAATTTAGAACCATAATATTCAAGACTGTTATACTTCAGGGATTTTAGTACTTTGTGTCATGCATGCTGCTGAAATAAAGGCATGTTACACCTATGCAATTTCATCACCTTGTCATTTAGACTGGACCACAACATAACCTGAGATGATGCAGGCAGGGAAAATACAACATACCACTCATTTCACTAACTCACATGCAACATGCTGAAAAATGTTGTTACTCCTTGTGAATAACCCTGTCAGACCCATTTTTACAAAGGCTTCACAGCTTAGTCCTTGGAAGTTGCTAGTGAAGTTGAAAATGATGAAGAATTATGAAAATACCATATGAACTAAACTGTGAATCTCTCTGTCCTCTCTCAATCTGTTCCCACTGTTGCTTTTCCTCACACAACACATGGTGTTGTAAGGCAATTAATATAAATTGAGATTATTCATTTTGCTCATCCCAGAAGTATGAAGTTTCATGTATGTATGCCAAACTTATTGTCTCATATATACTGCAGTTCTGTTTATCCATGTTTGGAAGTTTCAGAGAGCTCATCAGAGGAAAATAGATACAGTTTTTCCATTGCACAATGGAGCAGACAGAATATAAGTCCAACATTATACCTGTGTCCCATTGTAATATCTTTGTTAGTTTAAAGACTAATCCCTCTGGGAGTGTCACAAATCCATATAATGTCCCTTTGTGCTAGATTTTTGTGTTTCTATCTCTGATTTAGTAGACAGATGTGAAAAAGCATATGATGCCAGATAACTCCCTAGTAACCACACAGCTGCAGATGTTGAAGAGAGCAAGTTGTTCTGGCTAAGGTCAATATTAATTTGTGCTCAAAACTTTCCTTCCAGACACGCCGTTTTTGATGGTATCATATATTTTACTGTTATTTTGGACTGATCCCTCCCACATTGATCAAACTGTTTCCCCATCTGTGGCCTCTTCTAGCATAAAGTTGCTTTTCCTGGGCAAGGGGAGTAGTCTTACTTCACAGAAAATAGCAAGACTGGGTTAAAAAAGTCTTGAGACAGCAGAATTTCAAGGCTTTATGATCTTTTATGTCTATGAGAATTTGCAAAACCAGTTTCCTCTCTACCTTCATATTGTTTTATCTGCTCAGAAGGGCAAAACAATCAACAGAAAATAAGCTCTAGATTTCTTTTTTCACTGGCCAAATTCTGAACGCTCATGTCTCTTTTTCTTTTCCTTTTGTTCTGTCTAAAATTCGTACCAAACTCCCATTCTGCTGTGACCCCAGGTTTGGCAGAACCACAAGCTGAACTCTGTTTAATATAAACAGATAGTACAAAATAAAAGAGAGGCTTTGCAGTCAATTGGCATTAGCTAGTGGTCATTCACAGTACGGTAAGGTGGTTGGATAATGCTTTAAAATTTGGGGTTGGCTGGGTAACCATGCAGTTTTAAAAGCTATTTTTAAACTACAAACTTATCTCATTTACCTTGGACAACTGCCTTTCCCATAAAAGAAAAAGTTAGTTTTAAATTTAAAAGATTTTGTGTTAGTGAAGGTCATTCAAAACTCTTAAAGTCCCTTCTGGCATCTTCTGAGTGCAGTAGGAGTCTTCCCACCTTTGTCAAATATCACTGGGTGCTGAAAAAGAGCAAGCAGCCCATCTCCAATGGGAAGGCTTCAAAGACAACATGGAATGCTGCAAGCATCTTCCTTTTTGCTGTCCACCAGCCAACAAAGTCGTAGAGCTGCCCTAACTAGGCACTTTTAGTAACTCCAGCTCAGCACCACATTAATGAAGCTGAAGGGCTTCAGCTCAGCTTGGAGCATGGAGAATTAGCAATTTTCATCTGCACAAAACAGGCTGTTTATCTGTACCTACAAAAGATCACTCCACATACACATTGTTCAATGTTGAATGGCTTTATTGCATTAGGCCAGCATCCCAGCAAATAATCTACTGAGTCTGGGAGTAGAGCAAGAGGAATTAATTTGGAAAGGAATTTATTCAGATTTGGAAAAAAGTACCAAAAGAAATGTCACAACCTACTGAAGCACGCTAAGAATGCTACCAGCACTACAGTTCTTCTTTGTATTATTACACAGAAATTAATTATGCCTTGAGACAAATACCTGTCCGTGTAACATATGCCCTAAATCTTTCCTCATATGGCACATAAACATCAGGTTCCTCACTGGAGAATCTCAGTATTGCCCCATGATCATGACTGGGGACAGACTTTTAATAGGACCTGTAGCAATAGGACAAGGGAAAAGGTCTTAAACTCAAAGAGGGTAGGTTCACACTAGATATAAGGAAGACATTTTTATGAGGGTAGTAGAGCACTGTAAAGGATTGCCCAGAGAGGTGGTGGATGCCACCCTGGAAGCATTCAAGGTCAGGCTGGATGGGGCTCTCTACAACCTGATCTGGTTGAAGCTGTCCCTGCTTATTGCTAGGGGGTTGGAGCAGATGATGTTTAAAGACTCCTTCCAACCCAATCCATTCTGCAATTCTGTGACTTGTGTCACAACACACAGTATTGTGTTCTTGCCTGGTTTTGGAAACAGCTGTTTTGTTTCTGCCACTTACCAATTTTGCCTGCAGGTTTTCCTCCACATGCAACAAAGGTTCAGTGTTTGCATTTAAGGCAGTGCCAGAGGATTTTTTTCCTTCCTTGTAGCCACTTGCATTGGAAACAAAAAGACAAAGTCAGAGAAAAACATGTATGGTCTTAAGGAAAATAAAAAAACAAAACCCAAAAAACCTGGGTTTTTCAAAATTCAGATCTGGGGGCAAAATATGAGTAGACTTATTGTTTGTAACTCAGTGACCAGGGATCTGGCCAAAGCACGCCATGGTTTCCCCCTCAGCTAATGTGCCTGTGTTTCTCCGCCTGCAGCGAAAGGCAAAGTGGGAGACTGATGAATGCATCTGTCTCACTCAGAGATAAGGCTGTAATGTAGCTGGGTTGCACATCCAGGAGTTTGGGAGCATTCTGGGTGCTTAAGTTAAGGTAAAATTACTGTGAGCTTTAATAACAATAAACTAGAATGTTAACTGAGTGGATTTAGTGTGGTTGTAACCTTTTGCATTCTTTGGACTTTGCTGTTTATCTGGTATTTGTGCTATCAGACACACATTTAAGACACTCCCTAGATCCTGGTTTTGTTAGTGTGTCTCTACTGCTTATGCCAGTGGTTGTATTCTATTCTGAGAGGTGTTACTTTGTCAATATACACTGCCCCTTAAAATCACTCTTATTTATTGCCTACAGCACACATGTAATACCCATCTCGAGCAATTTGCAGATGATCTCTTGGAAATGCTGCCAAAATTCCAGGAAGGCTTCATGATGGTTCCCTTTACTTGCTTGGATAGAGTGTTTAATGGCGAGCTCATTTCACAAATGCTTGCCATGTTTGTTCAGCTGTGCACCTGCTTTGGAAAGAAATCTGCAGTGGAGCCTGGTGCTGCCTTCACCAGACAGAGCAGGCTAACCCCAGGCGTAGGATTGCACCAGGCAAGCAGCAAGCCAGCAGCAGAAATTCCAGTTACCAGGTTTTGCAGATGCCAGATCTCAAGCTGCAGCTCTCCAGCACTAAGCTGCAGCGTGCCATGGATCTCATGCCAGAATCAAGGTTGCCTGTTCATAGTATAGACATGTCTTTCATGTTTGAAATTATGTCTAAGGAAGAACCGGAGATAAGACAGATATTGGCAAAGGGAGAGAGGAGAAAGGAATTTCTACATTTATTAGTCATGTTATTGAAGAAAGAGGGAAGATTTTATCATGCCTGTCTTGCTGAAAGCAAGGCTCTGGGTTCACAAGATCTGCTGGTTAGAGTGTGTAACTGAGCCTACTTTCCTGCAGGTTGATGCTAGAAGGTTAACACTGCTTTCCTTACAAAAAGGGGAAGAAAGTTCTGCCAGCGGGGTGTGCACTGCATGTGAGCCTCCGTAGGCATGGCTGGTAGGTGAGAATCAAGCTGGCATTTTTCTAATCTTACTAAAATGTATGTGTGGTGGAAGGGAACATGGGACTAATCCACACAGGGATGGAAGGAGAGCTATGGAATGCCCTCTCTGCTGGCCCAGCTGGACAAAAGGGCTGAAGTCCTCCCAGCTACCTGCTGCTTGGTAAACAAGTACCTGCTGAATAAACTTCTTATCACAAATGAAATAAAGACTCATGGTGTGAAAAGAACTACAGCATTCCTACCTACGGAAATCCTTTTAATGGACAAAAAAAGAGGACTGACTAACTAATGGGTTTTGCTGTTTCACTGGTGAGAGGAGCACGGTCCCTTTAAAAGCCTTGGCCTCCTTTTCTAAACGCTGTTGCTGAGCTGTGCCCCACCCCTGCATAAGCAACACCTGCATACCTGCAGGGTACTGTCTTCTTGATAGCTTGTACACCTTAATAATAGACGGTGGTGGAGCGGTCTAGATTTGGGATGTTTCTCTAGCCAGGCTATTAATGCAAGGACGCTGATGTAGCATCTGCCAGGTCCCCAGTGATGTAATAACATACAGTGCTTATAATATCAGCAATTGTGTTCGTGGTAGCCACCAAGATGGTGAGTTTTAAAAGGGAAAAAAGGCACACAAAGGCACCTCCCTCCAAGATAAACTCAGATGGCAAATCCTTGCAAGCGGAATACAAACCAATTCCAGATGATGTGGGAGCTGTGGACCACAGTTTTCTCAGGAAACCAATAGTGTTTCAGTTTCTCGGTGCTGACTGACTGCTTATGACATATGTTAAGCTGAATTGGGGTATGTGCAATTTCTCTGGATACAGAAATGTATAACATGTCCAGGAATCCTCAAAGTACAGATCCTATGTGGTCTGAGGAAGCCTGATGAATTTTAAGGAGGAATGAGGCATTTGGGAGTGCTAAAATATCTGATGCTTCCAGAAGTCTTTCTTCAGCATGCTGTATATATGTGCATCACTCTGAGAAGAAGCAACTAACTTGCAGAAAAAATGTAAGTAAGACACTCTTTTGACAGAATTAATGAGGTCTTCATTGTGTGGGAAGGAGGAAAAGAAAGAACAAAATGTTAGGGGTGAGCTCAGGGACGTAAATACACGGAGGAGAAAAGTAGTTCCAGAGCATAAACACAATGTAAGCTGCAGAAAGAGACATTGAAGAAACAAATGTGGGGCTTACTGGGTTAGGACAGCAGGGGTCAGGGAGATGGTTGGCAGGGAAAAAATTAAGCCATGTGCATGCCCACCAGAAAGAGCAGCACAAATATCAGCCATGCTCTCCAGGATCAAAGAGCAAGTGCAGTGTTTTAGTGCATGTTTGTATAGTGTATAACACATGCAATTTCACTCCTGATTACTATTAAAAGATAATGTATACATAATCAAGAATTATCTCATAAAAGCCCCAGTAGGAAACACGAGACAAGGGGCTGGCAAACCACTGGCTGACCTAGTCTGTCACTCCTTGTTTTGTTCCCAGTTACTCATTGTAGAACTAATTAGTGGCAAATTGCAGAACTGAGGTCGTTAAGACTTAGAACTCCTTGCATCTTCTCCACCTAATTTTAAAACCAACAAGAGTGCTTTGGTGTGTTTCCTTTCTGTAGGCAATGCCACTGCATCCAACCCCCCCTCACCCTTTATTTTGTCATTTGAACATGGACACTGCCATTGGTAGGGTTTCTTTTAAACACAACACAATAGCTGGAGATTTCCCAGTGTAGAACACTGCTATTCTTTCCTCTGGGCTCTAGTCCTTGCCTGGAATAGGTGGGAGCAGTACCCAGATTCTGCCCCACATGTTTCACATCAAAAAGACCTTACTTGGCTGTAGATGGAAAACCAATCTGCACTAGGAAAAACTTCCAGGATGACACACAGCTCTGGAAAATCCAATCAGCTTTAAAGAGAAACACACTGCATTCAGCTGTCTCCGTACTGATAATGAGCATTTACAATCCTGAGATCCTGACAACTGCACCATGCAGGGGTAATTGTCTGTTATAAATGGCACTGGAGTAAGGAGGAGACCAGTGATCTGTCCTTAACATGATTATACACCACAAACCAACGATAAGGCAGGCATTGCTCCTCTGATTCACTTTCAGCAAAGATGAATGACCGTAAGGCAAAGAAAAATAAAAGTCAAAACAACGCACATAATATGTGGATGCTTTTCAGCCTAAAAGAAAATCTAGAAATTAATTCTTTTGTAGACTGATAAACTGGTACATCTGAGCATTGTAATCATAGAGAGAATGCAAGCTTTATAAAATTCATTTTGGCTTTAGCATTCACTCTGCAGCATCCTCTGCAGCACAGCATGCCGGAGGAGTTCTGCTGAGAGGGAAATTGGAGAGCAGAGTGAGTCCTGACCACTTGAAATCACCAAAATCCAAGAGGATCACATTTCTGTTTAGCTCACCATGTAATTTTAGTGTCCTGGCTAAATTTCAGTTTGATTAGTTATATTCTGACTACTTAATTTCCCAAGCAACATACTTGTCATTGTCTTAGATTATTTTAGGATAAAAATTTGCATGGTTTTTTGAGCATAATAGTTACCCATAAAATTCATAAAAATCATACTGTATTTTTCAGACAAAGAAAAATATTCAGAATTGACACCAAGAAGCTTAAAATCATCACAAAAATGAAACCACAGTAAACCAGCGTCTGGGGAAATGAGTTGAGGTAAAGATTGTTAGGTGGGAGTGTGAATGGATGGGAAATGGGAATGTAAAGGAAAAGGAATGTATCTGTAAAGCAACAGATTACATAATTTGCTTTATTTTGCATGTGTCTGGCTCAAGAGTTCTCATGGTGCTTGCAGTTTTAGAGGAATTAAAATGTCTTTGGTGCCCTAGTATAGAAAAGCTTTAAAATGGGATTTTGCAGAGAGAAGGCTAGCAGGTTGTACTAGGATCATAGAAACCAAAGAAGCTCCTTTTCTACATTTATGTTGCCTCTGAAAATGTCATGTCCACAAGCAAAGACAAGAATGATTTATTTAATTAATCATGAGGCATGACTGTAATTTTATTTCTTGTCTGAAAAATGAGAAACATGGTTCCAGCAGTATAGTGTCCCTTCTACATAACAGACCAGGGACCTGTTTGGGTACTTCAGATGCCTGAGAATCTAGCCTAAAATCGGGACCGTGCCTTAGCAGCTCTGTCAGATGAATCCTAAATTGTTTTAGGTACTTACAATATTCATGTTTTCCCTAGAGTATATCTCATACGAACACGGACCAACCTTGACCTATTGTGTGCAAGATTTGATTAGCTCACAGTGCAAGCCTGTCTAACTGCAGGCCATAAATTGCAATGCTCCATCTGGTCGCTCTCTGACAAGTGAATATGGTCCATCAGGGCTGTCTCCCAGGTGCTGAAGGCTTTGGCACATGAGCAGGGTGGAGTAGCTGTAGGGTCCCCTAAGATGCAGGGTTCATGTTCTGTGCAACTGGACATTGTAGCAGCTAGACCAGCTGTGCACTGACTGTGAGGCCTCTTTGACTGCAGGTTTTCAGACAGAATAAGGCAGCATTGCTATCTCTTGCTACAAGGTTTTCTTCTGGGGCCTTCTGTGATGATGTCCATACTGAATGTTTGATCCTTGTCTGTAAATATGATACTTTTAGATGTCCAGATAAAATGTTTTGCATTGAAAGCTACTAGTTGTCTGAAGAGGCAAATGTGTGCCTTATTTATTTTTTTTTAATTTTCTCTCTCTTTCTAAAAAGCCACTGACTGTTGTATTTAAAGCCATGTAGTCCTTTCCCTTCTCTCTGACACTGCCAACAACAGCAGGATCTCTGGATGTGCTTGGGGTGCTTTGGTCCTTTAAACCATATTACTATATAGTAATAGTTAAACTATATTACTAGTGGACTGAGATCCTCACTTGTAATTCAGGTTGCCCAGTACTTGCCCCATTGAGACTATATTGATTTTATGTGTTTAGAACATCATCAAATGTTAATTGTCCTCAGTGTGTGCTTTGGGCAGAGTATATGTAGAAAATGTCAGTAGAAACAGTTCAAGTATGTCTGAACACAGGATCAAAAATAATACATTTATCTGTCAGGACTGAAAATACTAGAGAATTTTTTTGAGAAGGTCTAGTGCTTCTGTTCACTCATGAAGAGAGCTTAAATTCGGCAGGGAAAGGAATGATGAATTTTGTGTCAAGAGATGAGCTGTGAATTGCAAGCCAGTCTTGATTTTGCAACTAAATATTGCAAAACCAGTGTTCATAATGGCTAGCTCCAGCATGAAC
Organism: Lichenostomus cassidix; assembly: GCF_008360975.1. Lineage (NCBI taxonomy): Eukaryota > Metazoa > Chordata > Aves > Passeriformes > Meliphagidae > Lichenostomus > Lichenostomus cassidix. The sequence goes on from NC_139484.1 coordinate 20,275,005, forward strand.
CTGGGGAGAAAACAAAATAACTCTCCATTATTTGACCACTATTTGTTCTGATCACTGAATTACACAGGGGTCTTTAGGAAGGAACACATACGAGCACACAACTAAAGACAGGTACCAGGATGCACTCAAACTGAGTGCTTAACTAAGATTGTACTAGCAACATTAATTTTGATTGATTGCAACTTTCAAATGTTTAACTTCTTTTTTTTCTTTTAAGTTTTACTTATAGAGAGGATTTACAGATGTGATTTGTGCAACACTGTATGAAATGTGGAGGGTTTTTATTTAAAAGTTGCTCCAGCCTGTTTGTCAAAATTTTTATTATTTTGGATCAAGCAAGAAAAGAATAGCATTTAAAATTGGTCTAAAAGTTTTTGTCATGAGGGCAACCTTTTCCAACACTTTGTGGGACTGCCAGGTTGTCTGAAACCTACAAGGTAATTTCCTCCTCAAAGTGCAAACGGAAACGAATGTAGCACACATATATTCATTGTCAGGGCTGTCTGTTATTGAGAACTCACTGAGAGCCCATTGCCTTCTGATGACTAATTAAATACTGATTTACTGACTCTCCAAAGTTCAGTTTCTTCCACGCCTTAAGCAAAGAGCAAAGGAAAACTCTAGAGAATACAGGAAAGAAAAAAATCACTGGATGTAGGCATAACCCATGCTGAGCTATCAGCTTCTTTTAAGCCAGCTGAGAATAACTGTCTTTTTAAGAGTCAATTAATAATTTTTGGTGGGATCCTTGCAATTCTTTGGCCTCTGATTGGTTCATAAACAGCAGAAGAGCAACAGATTTTTTTCTTTTTACCAAGTAGTGCAATGTCCAACAGCTGCCTTTTCTAATATGCAGTGATCACATCAGCTCACTGAATTTCTCAGTCCAGTCATACATTCTCCTTGTCTTCTGTTATTTAGAAGTGAGCCCTGTTCATATGGTTAGTGCACTTCTAAAGCCATCTTTCCAGTTAAGCTCAAAATTAAAGTATATTTCCTTGGTTAAAAAAAAAAGCTCACATAGTTTATCACAGTTTCATAACCACCTTAAACTGGCTGAAGTCAACAACATAATCAAAAAGATAAGTTTCACCCTTCCTCCTACCTCAGTCTTGCCCTTGCACAAGATCAGCACAAGGATTTGGACAACCACACAATGAGCCAGATCAGGAAACTGATCCAAATTAAAAATTAGCTTGGCCCCTGAAACATTTGCTTTCCCCAGCCATCTGAGTTCCCGAGGCCTGTTCAGCTCACAGCTGCACAACAACTGTGCCAGCACAGAGCGGGTGGGTGACACGGGGTGAGGGCTGAACAGCCCTTGTGGAGGAGGGAGGGTGGGACTGTTTCACTACTGACTTATGCAGCCAAGAGTGACACCGAGCTCAGGCAACCTAGCTCAAGCTTTAGAGCCTTTTTCTTCTATGCTTTTAATCATTATGTAAAATGGGCTGAGTATTTTGTCAAAAAATATCGACAAAACATGGAAGTAAAGGGATGCATTTAGATGCAGCATGTGTTGTTTTGTTAGTCTTCCAATGGTGTAGTATAGTTGTCTCCTCTTTGGGTAAAACTGAGAGAGAACCCTCTAGTGAGACAATTACCATGGTTTTTCCAGCCTTCACACATTGTCACAACCAGTCCTGCTCCAAGGGTCCTTATCCCATGGATGCTAGTGCAGCTGTGTGACCATGGCAGTCCCAAGTCCCACGCAGCAAGCTGTGGCACGCAGCCACTCGCACAGCCCAGGCATTCGGGCACTGGTTGTGGAGCCACTGCAACCAAGGGACCAAGAAATAACACCTCAGGATTGCCAAACCACCTTTGATTTCTTTTCTCATTGAGTTATTAGCTTTAATTTTGTCTCTGCCACCTGTCTGAATAAATTTTAATATATCATTCTCTGGTGGTTTTCGCAACAAGATGTAACTGGGACAAGGACTGTAAGAACTTGAAAACAGTAATTAAAATGGGAGATAAGATTAATCTTAGCGGTGTCTTCCAAGAAACCAGCAATAGAGCTAGGTTGTTCCAGTTATGTAAATCTTTTTAAGCTGAATGACTGAAGAGAAATTTAATTTTCAAAGAACCAATAATGTTTGATTACACTGAGTCCATTATTTCTCACTGAGGTGATAGACAGGAGAAAGTGAAACTCCCTGCAAAAGCTTCTACATGGATGGAGGCAAGATCCAAAGGGAGAATTTCATCCTCTAGAAGTACATTACTGGTGCAGTACAGTGGGCAGGAATACTGCGCTTCGTGGAAGAATGCAATGAGCTGTCAGAACAGAGTGCAACCTCCCTTCTTTACCAGAAATGTAACATTGCTGGAGCAAAGTCCTTACATCAGAGTTGACTGAGAAAAAAACCAATAAAGGAGATAAGGGAGTGCCCTGCTTAATACTTTGTTTCAGCCCAAACCTTTTGGAATCGTAACTTTTAATAAGGATCTTGGCAGCTTTAGCTGGGTACATTAATCTTAAGAAAGTAATGAATTTTGGTCTGATTCCCATCATCTCAATGGTGGAAAAGATGAATGACTACTCAATCTGATCACAGACCTTTCTGGTATCTGCAGATAGATTTATGGCAGAAGCCTTATTTAATATAACAGAGGTAAATACGTGTAATAACCTTGTAAAATTATCAAATTCCACATTTATTCTGTATGAAACCCACTTAGTCATGGTGGGCCAGTTTAGGAAGAACTTCTAAGAGTGAAATGGATTCTTTGTTCTTTTGCCTATGACAGTGAGTCTGAACACTAAGGCAGGTCCCAAGTAGATATTGGACTCTACAGAGACAAACTCATAAAGGGCTCACTCTAGAAAATGGCCAGACACCCCAAAGTATAGAGAGCTCTCATGTCACAGTTGCTGTCTTCAAGGCCTTTCACTACTTAGTTCCTTTTTTCCTGTGCTTGTACTGTGGCTGAACAGGACCTTGTATCCAGATGGGCTTGGAAAACCATATGCAGTGCTGCACAGTTAGGATGACCTCCTAAAAATGCTCCTCACCTTCTCCCACATGCTGTCTTCTCCCTGAGGCACCTTTCCCAAACAGATTTGTGTAGTTGCTAAGCAGTCTGCATATTCTTTTTTAATAATGCCGAGGTGGGAGGCTTGTTTAATACCTCACCTATTCAAAGATGAAGCAGACACACCATGAAGGATAGAGGTTGATAACTTTCACCAGCAAGCCCAAGAAAGTGGGAAATAATGAAATCCAGTGTCCTTAGAAAGCTATTATTCTTCTTGACAGAGCTGCCTCTTCTCTCTGAAAATATTGTTGGTATTTTCCTATTCTAGGGCAACACTGTAATAGCTGAAAAGAAAATTACTTCAGTGATTTTAATGTAAATACTAAGTTGTGTGCTTGATATAATTTAATTATTTATTTACCCATGAAACTCTTAATTTCTGGCAGAAACCTGGTGTACGTAGAGGTGAAGTTACTGACTTTGGAGTTAAACTTTCTCCAGAAGACAGTCTCCATCCCTGGAACCTGTTGATTAAGCCAGATGAATCCTGGCTGTAGTTAACAATACCAAATCATGATATACATACAAACTCGGATTTTAGAGGAAGATCGAAAGATAATAGCAGTTGTAGCAGCAGTATTAGTAGTAGTATTTCTTAAATACTTGTTACATAATATAATAGTGTACAATATATAGCATAATAAATGTCTTTTAGCACTCAGCCTTCTGATAATTTGTTTCCGAGACACAGATTTTAAAGGTGATTGGGCAGGTGCTTGGTGAGATGTTAGAAAGTGTCTGTGGGATTAAAGTTTCCTTTGAGAATCTTATTAGAAGTTTATCTGCATAAGTGCCCCAACTCCATTAAAATTCAGGTTCACAGGCCTTATGACTGATGGTGTCATCAGATTGTGCACCTAATCTGATGAAAAGCCAGGCTGTTTACAGAAGGAATGATTCTTCTCTTTCTTCCTTGCCCCAGCCTCACGGCCTGTTTTCCTTGCACCAGTCTGAATGATCATGCAGTTGCAGAATAAAACCAGAGGAGAAAAACCATTCGTTTGCCTCTTAAGATAGCACAGTTATTCAGCCCAGTGCAGAGAAGAAGCATCGAGGTTGATACCCAGGTGTGCATACCCCTCTGATCTCCTTTTTTTCAGTTTTCTAATGTTACTCAGAAAAAACCAGGAAGATGGTAATGATTCAGGGTATTAAAAATAGCCAGTGGAGTTAGAAGTGGCAAGTGTGCAGTAAGACACTGCTGATACTGCTCACTCACACAGTAGTGGGTTTGGACAGTCAGCTCTGCGTAGGACATCCTAAAGCAGGGGGCAGACTTGTAGTTCTAACTCAGCTGTGTGCCAGAACAGCCCAGCCAGGGAAGCCTCGAGGCAGATCTGACCAGGACACACTGTTTCTGCTTCTCCTCCGGCCTTCTCACACCACTGGTCTGTCTGAAGCCAGGTCTAACCAGCCCTGTCCAGAACAACCACTCTGGTTATTAAACATCAGTAAAAAGCTATCCTAGGCTGTTTTATAGCCCTTTTTAGGGAAAGGAGCATATTAATGTGATCCTCCCCAAGCCTCAACGTAAGTAGAAAATAATTTAATTCTCTCATGCCAAAGCCAACCAACCAGTCAACCCTAACAACAACAAAAGCAGTAAAAATGTGGTTCTAACAAGACACCTGACAAACTGCAGTGCTTTGCTAATTATCTCCTTGTCATATCTGTTTAGTGTGGATCATGAATTGATACTCAAGCAACCAGGATCCAGTGGATGGAGCTTGTGCCCACCAAGTCAGCGTGCAGAGCAGAGCAAAGCAGAGCAGAGCTCAGGCACACGTAAGGCCTTTTCCACGTATTTCTCTGTGTGAGACTGGATCACTGAGGCTGCCAAGCTCTTGGGGCAGATACTACTGCTGCAGCCACCACTCTTGATCCAGGACACTTGGCCCCAGATTAAGCACTACCACAGTACAAAAACCAGCAGCAGTCCCATGTTTCTTCTGTACCTTGCTTGCAAATGCCTTCACCACATTGACAAAATTTGAAGACCTTTCAGTTTGTCTTGAGATAAACTTTCCCAGTTGTATCCGCAGCCCAGTGCTGCACTGTGTTTGCACATAAAAAGTTTACTTACTAACTGTAGTTGCATTCAGTGCAAGCACAAAATACATGTTAAAGCTGATCACCAAAGTTCACTCATCTTGAATCATTTAAGGTTTTCAAAAGTGAAGCAGTAAAATAGTAATTTTATTCCAGGCTTCCTCCATCAATATTATGGCATCATCCTGTGTGGGAGTTCCTCACTACGCTTGTATTGTAGCATAATACCTAACAACAACAGGAATTCACCTGTTTGCAATTGATGTGGTATTTATGTGACAAAGAAATGGATGAATTTTATATTATGAAATTAGAAAGAAGTGGCAATACCCTCACAGGCATAAACCTGGGTATATTTTACTGCTTCTGTCATGCTCCATCTGTGACCTTGGGAAAGTCATTCCAGTTCTGTGTCTTCAAACTCTCAATGCACCTGGGTGGGCAAGTCCAGGACCACTGTTCATCGGGTGAAACCCTCAGGGCCTTAAGTCCTCTGGGCCTCAGTGTTGCTGGATTTTAAAATGGGGCTAAAGCCATACCCAAAACTGCATATACATGTGAAAAATTACTGGCCTAAGTATAGAAATGTAATTATGCCAGTACAGGCATATCAGAATATTTTGCCACATAGAAACATCTTGCACTTGTTGCTTCATATCTCCTTCCAGGAACGACAACTGGGTAAAAGCCAAAGTATTTGTTAAAGAATCAGTTTCAGTTCAATCTTGCGCAACACTTATGTGACTACTGTAAAGATCCCTGTAAACACAGCAGGCAGGAGAGGCTCATCGTTCCACACTGTGGGCTCCAAACTTTCAGCCAGGTCCACTTTGGAGCTGACACTTGGTGATCCAAATGGAGCTCAAGTTCATACCAGAGGGACAGCGGCGTGAGGCTTCCTTACTGCAGGTCTGACTGCACAAGAAGCCTCACGCACTGTAGTAGGTTTACTCGCAGGAATGAGGAGTAAGGGCAGCAATACCTATTGGCAGGAGGATGTCCACGCGTAAAACACCTCGGGATAGAGAGTGCTCTGTCATTGGGAGGTATTACACCAATTACTTCAGCATTAAGACTAGACCAAGTCAAGGCTGAATCACCTGTGGCAAGCGGCAGGACATAATCCTGTTCGATCAGGAATTGACTTTAACTCCGACAGCATCTGCCGCTGTCCCCGCAGCCCCGCAGCCGGAGCTCCCCAGGCGCTCGGGGGGCGCAGAAGCGCCTCTCAAAGCTCTGTGAGGGTGTCGGAGGGGCTGCCGCCCCGGGCGGGGGTCGGGGTGTGGGTGAGGGCACACAGCGGCTGTGCCGGGCTGTGCCGTTCCGTGCCGTGCCGGGGCTGCTCTTCGGCGGCGGGCGCAGCGCTCCCAGCGGGACCCGGCGGCGCGGCGGCGGGGGCGGGAATTTGGGGAGGATCCCTGGCCGGGCCGGTGCGTGTGTGAGAGTGTGTGTGTGTGTGTGTGTGTGTGTGTGTGTGTGTGTGTGTGTGAGAGTGTGTGTGTGCGTGTGCCGGTGAGCGGCGCGGGGCGGCTCCGGCCGCCTGACGCCAGCCGGGCCACATCCATCCCGATCCCGCTCCCGCTCCCGATCCCGGCGCGGAGGAGCTGCCCGCCGGCCGCCCGTCACCGCCCGCCAGCGGGTAACAACTTCGCGTCCCCCCGTGCCTCTCCCCGCTCGCTGCCCCGGGGCCGGGCGGCCGTGCCCGCGCATCCTCCTCCTCCTCCCGGGTCCGTGCGGGCGCTGCCGCGCTGTTCCCCGGGGTGCCGCGGGGCCGGGCGGCGCGGCGGGAGCGGCTCTGGGCAGCGCTGCGCTCCCGCTCCCGTCCCCGGCATGATGGCGTCCCTGCGGCGGCCCGGCGGGATCGCTCCCGGCTCCAAGTTGGTGGGTAGGTGCCGCGCAGGGCCCGGCGGCAGGCAGAGCCCTTCCCGGCCGGGCAGAGCCGTGCTGCGCCTCCTGCCCGGCCCCGGCCCCAGCGTGGCCCGCGGGGACGCAGCAGAGCCCGGCCGGCCGGGCAGGGGCCGCCTTTGTGTATGCGGGAACAGCCCTTCGCCTCCCGCCTCGGCCCAGCCGAGTCCCTCTCCCTTTAATTTATCTTCTTTCTTCTTTTCCCCCCCTTCCTTTCTTTCCTTTCTTTCCGCAGTCCCTTCCCCGCTTGTTTTTTTTTTTCCCTCCTCTTCTTTCTTCTTTAATGACAAATCTGTGCTTAGAGGTCAAGGAAAGTTCACTTAATTTTTTTTTCTTCTCCCTATTAGAAGGTTTGGATGCTTGAGATTTTCCCCCTCCTCAGTATAGTTGCTTCATATACTCGTACAGCCAAATAATCTTATCCTGAATATAGATCTTTAAAGCTTATTAAAATTTACTGGCGTGGAAATATTCAGTCATGCGTTCAAAAGGATCTGGGCCAAATACTGACTTTTTTTTTTTTTTAAATATAAACCGAAGTCAGAGGGAGTTCTGACTGAAGCAGGGTTGCTGTGATTGCTCTTTTGTTAGCAGATCAATCTGAAGAAGGTACGTGGTCAAACCTTACAGTCTGCTTTTACAGTATCTGGATAATAGCTTATTCTGAAAATTAATTGTTATTTCAGTGTATTTTAGGATAAAATGATGCTCACTGTATGTCTGAACGGTAACAGTTTTGTTTGGGGAAGTATTATAAGCAGAGGTTAATAAAAACAGTATTGTTAGAGCCAGATGGGGAGGAGTAAAAGTACATGTGTATTTCAGATACAGGCAAATGGAAAAGATCAGTGCCTGAAACATGGCAGTGTTTAATGGATGTCAGTGTTCAAAGATACAGCGTCTTAAAACTAACATGCTTAGGAAAGAGCTGTCATAGCTGATAGTTTGAATCTTTTGCACACAGAGGGGAAGTCAGAAAAAGACAACTTGTTTAATATTTTCCAATAGTTAGATGTGCTTTTAGCCAGCAGTCAGGAGTAAGTCTAAAAACTGAAGCTTATCCTGCCCACTGAGAACACTTTTCTTTGGATGTGTGTGTCTGTAATTCTGCCAGTCTTCATATGGCTGACTGCGTGCACCTTGTCCTGTCAAACAATAGGAGCAAATCATGTGAGGGAACCTAAGTTTGGCTTAATTTTTTCTTTCATTTGTGAGTAATTACTTGGCTGAATTATGGGACATGAGTTTTTTAGTTGTGGCTGATTAATACCTAATTTCCCCCTTGAACTGGAGAGCAGTGCTATGAAGCTTTTTCAAGGTTCTCATTGGATTTTAGTGCAAGTTTTGAGTGCTCACTTCTCTACTGACACTGGAAGAACATCAGAATGAAAATGAGAGAGATCTGGCCCTTTTTGAAGTTCTTGCTGTGGTCCTAGAGATGAAATCTTGCCATTTACTTCAGACTATAAGTAGGCACTTGAGAGAAATTTCCCTTGATTTGGGTGATCCAGAAGCCTTCCACAGCTACCAGAAAGGATCAGTTCAAGGTGTGATCAGGTTACCCAAAGGGTAGGGATTTGTCCTTGCATCTGTTTTTGACCCCATTACCATTGGGTATGTAATCAAATACATTTTTTTCCTACTCTGTCCTGTTCAACTTGCTTTTTTGTGTACCCTTGAAGATGTGATGATCTGATACATTTGAGAGAAGTGACTGAGTAAACAGATGGAGATCTTTCTGTTTTGGTATAAATATTAACTATCAAATATTTGAAAGCTGATGACTTTGGTGTTTGTTTTTCCTCTGTAGTTTGAACACAAAAGTAAAGAGTTGAACGCGAAGAAAAGCAACACAAAGGTTAATAAAAGTGCTACTTGTATTTCTGAGTACTGGCAAATTATTCAGATTAAACTATGAGTTTGTTTGCTTGGTATAAAGATTTAAACTTTAAAAATGAAGGGTTTATGACTGTTTTGTTTTGGTTTTTTTTTAATTATGGCATGAATGCACTGGATATTACATATTGCTGGTGTTCTGCTCTGTGAAGCCCAAGCTGTGTTCGTAAAATAAAAGCTCATTTGAGTAGTCTTACAGGCCTAATGGAGGCATCATCTCAGCTTTATAAATAATGTAAGTTGTGTATAATGTGGAGTCCCCAGAGACTGCAGAGAAAGCATCATTACCAGCCTTTTCAACCTGCTGGAGATCTTAAATTGATTTACAGCACTGAACTGGTGCAAAATGATACATCAGGATGACACAGGGTCAACCTGTAAAAGTCTATGATGTGAGCCTGTTAGTTCAGTCATCATAATTAAACCATATTATGAGGGCAGCGAAGCAAGTGTCTGTGACATGTCCCATTGTGCTTCAGATACGGATGGTTTAAGAATCAAATAAAGAGAGCACCGTGTTTATTATTTAAGTTATGCAAAGAGTAGTTGAAATTAAATCTTGTGGCCCTGTGAAGAGTAAAAGCTGAACGAATTTAAGTTGACTCTTAACCTCTTCCTTGCAGTCATTAGGAGCTGAAATAGATGAAGGCATGTGCAGCTTCGAGATGTGTGTGTGGGGAAGTGGCTCTGAGTGAATCTCTGAAGTTTATACATCCTTTCTCAAGGATCAGCTAGACTTTACCTGCAGACTGTGCTATCAGATATCAAAGGAACAAACAGGCAAACAAGCCAATTGTTTGGGCTTTTTTTCCCCTAGTATTTCTGCCTTACTGAAGTTTGTAACTGCTTGTTGAAATGTTCCTGCAAGTCTGAGTTCTTGTATAAGAGCATTTTAGTCATTTTTTGAGCTATATGGCCAAACTTACTCTGGAACAGAGACTGTAATTTTGAATATGAGTTGGCATAGGTCACTCTGCTTTTCTTCTTTAAGACAACTGTGGCTTCAGATTTGTGTTTCCCTCTAACTACCCTAGAAAATAGCATGCCACAGGTAGTAAAATGTTTACTAAATTCTCAGTATCTTAGCTCTTGTTTCTGCTGGTAAAATCACTGTGAAGTGTTCTGGGAAAAATCCTGCAAGAGCTCCTGTTTTTCTCCTTTCTGCTAGTGAGTGTGCTGCTTGGAGATTTGAGAGTTTTGCATTTATTGGTGTGTAAACCAGCTCCTTATACCTGAATTGGTGTGAATTTTTAATCTCCTGCGTTTCTCCCAGCCAAGAGAGAAACATACCTTATTTTTAGTCACAAATGCAAGTAAAAAAAAAATTGTGAGGCATGCAAGAGAAGCAGAGAAAATAAATGGTCACTAGTGGTAAGAGATCTATTAGTCTCCAGTTTCAGTTGCACATCAACAGCATGTGCTTTAGCTAAGGTGCTTTTTGAGTGGCAGATAAAAGAATTAAAGCTCACTTTGTAGTGCAGTAGCTTTTGAAATGTGGATATGGAGCTGTCTTCTGCTGTGTCAGTGCAGATGAAGAAACTACCATATTGAAGAGAGACCCATAAAATCTGTGAAAATGAAAGTCAGATTGCACAAATTGCGTTGTGGTTATTGAAGTGATTTTGCCGATGTGTGGGGGTTTGGTTGGTTTTGTTTCTGGTTATTTTTTTAATTTCTGGTTTAGGCTTTCATGACAAACTCACCCAGTTGTGCTTTCCGAGCAGGGAAAGGTCTGTTCTGCCCATAAAAACTTCACTGTTTTCCCTGTAGTTACAGCAGCCTAATATTCTCCCACTGGTCTTTCTTCTGTGTGTAGCAAAAAACTGAATGCATACCAGTCTTAATAATTAAAAGATGATATGCAGTTCCTAGAAATTTTCCTTTGCAATGTACTGAATGGAAAGTTCGAGTTTAAAACATAAACCTCAAGTTTGCAAGCAAGGTTTGAAATGCTGGTGACTTACAGGCTCATCTGCACATCTGCAGTTATTGCAATTCTCAAGCTATTTTGCTCAAGCTGTAGAACAGCATAGAAAATTTTTTTATTAGAATGGAGTGTTTTGCTTGTGATGGGAAGGAGGTTATTTAAAAGTGATATTTTTTAAGTTTTAGAGTTGTATCCCTGCAGTGTGGGGTGTAACTATTTCCATTAGAATGTTTCTATTCTTCAAGATTTGAAATAATCAGAGAAAATGTTAGATTGGGCCTTTTGTGGAGTGCTTTACAGAGGATGGATTCAGGGGTGAGGACACCCTTGGCTGGCTAATGGCTGCCACAAAGATCTCTATCCTCCTCCTCAGACAAATGTTAATTTGCATTACAGAAGCTTTTGGGGTTGCTGTGTATTTGAGTGGGGGATGCCTTTGTTTTTTAACGGAATAGAGAAGGCAAACCTTTGAGAAAATGAGCTAATTTCAAGTAATTAAAACATTTTCCAGAATGAACCCAGATCATACAGGATCTCTTCTTGCATGCATTTGATGCCTGCATGTGTTGGCATTGGAAGTTCCTCCTGGTTTAATAGGAACAAAGGGTGAGCACACTATTCCTAATTAGACTGTGTGAGGTCAAGTATTCCATGCACTAAACGCTGAACTCTGCTGAGCTGTGGAGATGGGTCCATTTTTATTTTTTTTTATTTCAGGAAAGAAGGAAGGATGTGTCAGGAACTGTGGCAGTAGAATTGCTCTGGTGGAAGGGTTGTGGGGCTGGGCTGAGCCATCATTAGATTCCAAAGGGTTTTCTGCAAGCACGGATTGCTTTGCTCAGTTGTACTCTTTTGGCAACTGCTGTCTTGGGAGACTGTGTAGAAGCTGAGTTTACATCAAGAGTTGAAGCTTTTTTCTTCCCCTCTCTAGACTTGTCAGTGTAGGGAACCTGAGCTGTTCTAGACACTTGCACAATTTGGTCATTCTAACGTAGCTCTGTGATTGTTCTGGACTATGTCACTTTTATTCCAATGTGTGTTACCCACTTGGGGGAGTGATATTAGAACATATGTCACCAGTCTTTCCCATTTAGTTCTCCCCCCACCCTTTCTCCAGCATGCACAGGCGAAGTCTAGAGTACAAGGATGAAAACAAATTATTTTTAAACATGCCTTTATATAAGTCATTATATTTAGGCACTATTCAAAGCGGTATCATCCAAACCCAACTATTATGTTGACTTGGCATGTAAGCAAATCATTAATGTGGTTCACCAGTGATTTCTGAAGCATTATTTCATATTTCTGTACTCATAAAGGGAGCACTCTTCCCAACATGGCAGCAGATGAGACTGTCTAAGTCAGTATAGACAGTCTGAATTATAGCACTTAATGGTATTCAGAAGTATATCTCTGGCATGTTTTTGTCATTAAAGCTACTAAAATGCCAATCCACATCAAAGTGATCTATGGACTGTCAATCCAATATTGGGTAACTTAAAAATAAGATACCCAGTTTTCACAGTGCTGAAGTGATTACAGACAGAATTGAGAGTTTTTGCTGTCTCCTCGTGTCTTTTCCCAGCATGGGTGTAAGAATCACATCTGCCCTCCAGTTCTGACTGATGGACCTTCTTTCAGTACTGGCAACTATTGTTTGAGGGTAAGCTGAAAATATATCCTCTTAATATACAGATTTCATCCATGAGTAGAACTTGGATTTCAGGATTTACAGCATCACAGAGTTTCTTCTACAGAGGTTGCAAGACTGATGTACATGTTTAAGGGATGTGTCTAAGTAGATAAAAGCAAATAAACCATATGTGCACACATTTGACACTTCTGTAGCAGGTTGAAAAATTTTCTGTGAGTTCAGAGAACGCTGTATGTTCCAAATGCTTGGTGTATGCAATGACCATAGTTAATGATACTTGCTTTTCTTTCTCACTGTGTTCAATACTGCAAACTGGTATCTCAGTCTTTTGTGTTTACATGAAAGATTGAGTTACTGAGATATTTTTCTTGTAAATAATTTCAGACTTCTAATTTCAAGCATTTTAAGGCATTGAAAATCATAGCAGCATTCTGTCTGGTGTAACATGTTGAAACCAGGGCATGAGACTCTTTAAGGTATTTTATTCTTACAATGGTGTGGATGTAGGATCATTCAGAGTGGTTAGGTATGCTACATGTGCATGTGCACATATGAATGCCTAAAATAATAGTCACTGCTGTTGAAAGTTAAATTATTTGGATCAGAGAAAGGTAGGCTACACCTATATATAGTTGAGAACCTGTAAATTTATCAAGGTCTGTGCATGTAATAACTATTTATATACAAATACTTATGTGCCATTTAAATGCTTAAAAGCCTAAAATCAGTTTTGGTTAAAGATGAAGTAAATAACTGGAGAATCATGTTGCAACAAATTGTGGCTTCCACTTAAATGTCTTCCTAAGGGTGATAGGAGGAGGAAACATCTGCTCTTTGGTCAGATGCTGTTAATGAGCTGCATATTCGACTTCATTCTGCCAATGTATTTCACCTTTGTATCTGTTAGGTTTCATTTGAATATTGACGTGGGAGGAATTAATCAAACGCCCTTGTTGTACTACATGCATCTTACTAGTAAGGACTTTCATTCAACTGATTTGTTGAGGAACTAAACATGTAACTTGTAACTGGACATGTTTTCTGTGGCAGGGGAGAGAGGGGTCCCCAAAATTTTGTCAAGATAAACATGGTATTGTGTGTAAGAGAGAGGGTGGAAAGTGGTGTGGAACTCGTATCTGCTCATTCAGTTGATGGTTTAATTCTCTGGGGTTTCCCCGTAACTTATCCAGCTGAAGAATAGCAAAAAATGTACAGCTTGGGTTTTTTTGTTCTTTGTTGTTTTTTAACTCCTTGTTCTTCTCTTTCTAGCCCTCCCAAGATGCTGTAAAACAAGCTCTGATAGTGTTTTGGTAGGACAAAACACTTGGCAGAACATCCTTGCTCACTGTTGTCTGGTTGTCTTTTTTCCAAGGGTTTCCAAGCTGTCCTACATGAAGCCAGAAATTTACTTTCAAGTTAGGCCACTAGCACCGCTTAGGAGTGTAGATTCTGCTTACAGGTCCCAAAAAGTTACTAAAACTGGCTCCTCAATAAAACACAGCCCTGTTTGATGAAGGGTACTTTCTCTTGGTACCTAAGTCCTCTGATGTGAAATTTGTCATATTTTTGCCATTGTCACAGTTTCTCGGCTGAAATACACTCTAGGGAAGGTAACTTCAGATTTATTTTAACCTAGGAAGGGCTTTATTCAGGTTAATACAGCTACAAGTTGTCTGATGATTTTTTTTTTCTGTTGACCTTGCTCCATGTGTAATAAAATAATCCATCCTGCCTTTGCAGATAGGCTGGGAGGCAAACAGTACATGAACGTGACAAGGCTCAGTCATGGTTGCTTAAGGTATCTGGTGCTATAGTGATGAGCATGGGATGGGAACCTCTGTAGATCAGAAGCTTCCAGTAGCTCACAAGCAGTGGAAAAGAGGGTGGAAAAGTGGCTTCTTAGCAGGGCTGTTTGTGAAGCAAGGTGACAGTGATGAGAACTTGCATTTTAATGGAACAGAGCTATACATGAAGCCAAACTTCAAGGGTACAAGCATGAAGGAAGGAAGAGTGAGGCAACTCAGAAGACTTCTGGATTCTCTGAAGTGGTCAAAATCAGGGAAAGAACAGCTTTCTTGTGCCTCTGCCTATGTACAGCAAATAGAGCTGAGTTCCTTACCTCAGTGTAGTATCACTTGATGTGATTTTATAGTTGTGCCGAGGCAAGCAGAGTTCTGTCTGGTTTTCTTGAACCAGTTGCTTTTCTGATGTGTGACCAAATTAATTGGCAGGTGGTGGTGGTTTTGAGAATTTCACAGAATCACAGTATAGCTGAGATTGGAAGGGACCTCTGGAGGTCATCTGGTCTAGTCCCCTGCTTAATCATGGCCACACAGGTTGCCCAGGACCATGTCCAGATGACTTCTTGTTTTCCAGTTGTGTGACAATTGCTCTATTGTTTTGTCCCAACAGTGAGTAAAGAGGATTTGAAATTTATTTGGATCTCCAAGACCTGACAACATCCACATGATGGCTTCAGGGATTGTTACATGCATTATGCCATTACACTGGTTTAATTTAAAATGTCTAGTGGTATTTCAGGAATCCCAAACATATCTAAAGCATATGCTTCTGTATACTGGGAGGGAAGAGGGAGATGGAAGGGACAGAGACCCAACTCGAGCGGCTTTACTGAGGTCTTAATCTCCAATGTTGAGGAGCAGAGTGTCAAATCCCTTCACACAGTCTCTTGGTCTTCACTCTTGTCAGGCGCTTCTGCCTTTTTGTCACTGAGGAGATAGATAGATGATGATAGATAGATAGATAGATAGATAGATAGATAGATAGGACAAACCTTGGTTATGTTTTCATCTTAGTTCTGCTAATTACCTGATGAATGCACTGATGAACTATACTAATTTGAAAATGTGAATTTTGGCCTTGCTGAATGTCTCAGAAAATCTGGCCTACATGTAGGTTGCCATCTTGACTATTACAGTTTCCTGCTTTGCATTTTTGCCTGCTGCTGGCTTTACAGTCTGGCATATTTAATAACAGGCCCTTTATTATCCATGCTAGCTAGTGTCAGTGTTAAGTGCTTTCTCTTGGATGTAGTAGCCAAAGGAAAAGTCTTTGTCTTTATTAGCTTAAAAACTCAAGATAATGTAATTATAGTTTCTGTAATGTGGCATATTATATTTCATGTGGAAAATATGTTATAAATGCTCTCGGCTTAAAACTCTGCAGTGTGTGGCATTTTTGGATAGATGGATATGAAATCACTCTTTTTTCCCCCAGGTTTGCTGTCTAGTTACTAGAGCAGAAGGCAGCGGCAGTAGAGGGGGATTGTATTGGTTGCTGGAGTGTTTGATTATTCAGGACCAGCCAGGGCAGGGCTCCTCGCTCTGGGGATGAGAGCAGGTTTTGCAAATCAGCTGAAGTACTTGTGTCTGAGTATGAGATAATCTTTGACCCGGATATCATTTAAAATTCGGGGGTGGCAGCTCCCCGAGATGGAGAGAACTCTTGAGTTGGGTTTCTCTTAGCCCCAGCCATGATTTCTTTGCGTAGGCTGGCTGGGTGGCTTCGGCACTCATCCTGCTCTCAGCTGATCCCTCAGAACGTGTTTTTTGGTTTATGTTTGTTTTGCCAGGTTAGGAAGGTGAACTGACTGACAGGTAGAGGGGAAGTTATGTTGGAGTACCAAGGCTGTCACAAGGCAGTAAAGGGAAACCTTTTCTCTTTGGGTGGGAGTGAGCCTTTGGGGCTGCTCATTGCCTTGTGGACCTGTGACCTTGCTGGCCCCAGGCAGCTGCTAGAGGTAGCCAGTTACAGGCGAGTGCTGTAGCACTCCCAGATGAAGACTTCCTTAATGTTCTTGCCAAGGAAAGGTCTAATTTACAGGGTTTTTTCCCCAGATACTTGTGTTGGTGATTAGCAGGGAGACTCGACTGCCAACAGTTACGTCAGCCACAAAGCCCCAGTGTAGCTCTATTGGCAGCAAAACGACAGTGATTAATGGTGCAGTATCTTTTATGGGGGGTGAGGGAGGACGGATGGAGAGCAACACTTAAACAAGCTTTTCTGGTCAAGTGTTGTTTTGCCGGTAAAAACTGCAAGCTGTCTTAGAGATGTTTTTCTAGTTTAATGCCACCATATGAGCAGAACACATCTAGTGCACGTCTTGTGTCAGACAGGACAAGTGTTTTTCCTCAGGAGGAAAGGAATGTCCTCCAAATTTAACTTCTTGGTGGTAGAAACTTTATTTTCCTCTTTAGAGGATGAAATAACTTGAAACAACTGGCATATTGGGTACAGTTTGCAGCATTATCAAGAAATCAGAGAAAAGGTAAATACTAAATCCATTAAAAACTATTCTGTAAAAGTGGACTGGTGTTACAAGAAATCACTACCAGTGAAGACAGTTAGGACACCTGCAGCGGATCTGTGCTGTGAGCAATGCACTATAGCTTTCCTGGGTTCTGCACTGCTGCATAAATCACTTTCAAATTTTTGGCTTTCAATCCACTATTCTCAAATTTATAAAGTGTTTGCTTTGGTGCTATATGGTAAATGTGTTTAAAAACCCTTACTCTGTCTTGTTACTTGCATCTTTGTAATATATTTCTTAACTTTAAGGAATTAGTCTATCTACAGATTTAAAAGACAAACTGCAGGTATTTCTCTAGTGGCAGTGCTGGAGTGAGGTTCTCATTTAATTCCCTTGTAGCCTTCTGCTATGCTGAGGAACTCTCCAGAATATGGGAATCCGACTGTAATATCTTTTTCATTTTTATCTCTAGGTAGAGGCTAGAGGCTTCTTTGCAGAAAGCATCACCGTAACTGGCATAAATGCTCCAGGGCTATTTACTCCAGTTGACTGGATAACTGTTCCCTTTGCCCTTCTCCCCACCAGTTCATCAGGAATGACTCTTGCTCATGGTCAGACCCAACACATCTTCTGTGGTTTGTGAACTGGGAGCAGCTGAGAACTGGTGGAGTGCTGGTGGCAGGCTGCTTTGGTTTAAGTCTCATATTCCTGTTTTTTTTCTGTCAAACCTTTGCCTAGCTTTTTGCTTTCACTGATCTGGGACATGAGGGCTCTCAGTCTTCCAGGCTAGCCAGCTGTCAGGGTTGTTTGGGCCTAAAGGCTTCTCATCTCAGGAGCTGTGGAGTACTGGTTTCAGCCCCAGAATTGAAGGAATCTCGTGTAACAGCTTAAAGACAAGGAGTCTGAAATCTTTGTTTGTTCTTTCTGTGCCATAACTTGTAGCTGAGAAATAACTGTCTTGGAAAGCTACAAATGCTGGAAGTTCACCCGTGCAGTCTCACTTTGTGACTTTGGAACTTGGAGCTCTGTCCATCCTCAGTACCAGGCCAGCTGCGACTGTTTGTTCAGTAGCAGGCAGCAGTGGAAAATTTGGAAGCATTATGGCTGTTTTAGCTAGCCTGCTGCTGACCTTGCAGAGAAAAGGGTGTTTGGAAAATGCTGTGTTTTGGTGTCTTGGCTGTAAGAGATTTGCAACTTTGCAAAACCTGAGTTTTGAAATCCATGTCAACTGGTCTTGAAAAATGATGGTGGAGTGAGTAATAGTTTGCCTTATTGCCATATGCAGAGTCATACAGGCTCTGTTAATGAGAAAAGCTTGCAGATAAGGAAAGGGTACTGAGTAATTTTTTATGTGGCTTAGTTCCTCTTCCAAAAACCATGAAAAGCTTACAGATAACCAGGGGACCAGACAGATAGATTACAGCCCTTTTCTCCTGTTGTAAAACTTCCATATTCCCAGTAAGCAATGTAGGAGGATATCTCTCACTTCCTTTCAAGCTATGCTGTTCCCAACTGCTGTATTAACTATCAGTTCCTATCTGTGGGTTGAAGCCTTTGTACAGAACGCTCCAAAGCCTTGATCTCAGGAATATGAGCAAACAGTTTGACGTGAGATTCTGCAGATGTTCTGGCAGAGGGCTGTGACAGCTGCTTTTGCCTCATCCCACGGTTTTTTGGATCTCTCTGACTCCTCCTGTATGTGTGCACCCTTGTTTTGCCCTTTTGGAAGGGGAAAGGTGTGTCTGTGACTTGTGGGTCTGTTTTTAGTTTTAGGCATGCTGAGTTGTACCTCACCTGATGGTAAGGGCCTAGATCAACCATATATATGTGTCTATGGGTGAATTTTAAATGTTAACCCAAAGTGTCCTTGACCTGATCTCAGAAGGCATGCTAAAAATTTGTACTTGCCTGTAAATCGTAATCTTTAAAGAGTGTGATTGTCTTGTGTGGAAGCTGAAGGGGCAACTGTGATCTTCCATTTATAAAGGGTCTGTGACTTAGGATGGCTTGATACATACTAAGGTACTACCAGGAAGCATCTGCTGTGATGGGGTTGTGCAGCTGCTACTCGCTGTCCTGAGGACCTGGAGCACATTGAGCTTTGTGTCATCTAAAGTCCAGTCCCAGTTTTCAGAAGGCCACTCGTGGCATGCTGTAATTAAATACTGTTTCATTGGACAGTGGAAGTCTGGCAAATATTGGTGTTTGTGTCTGAGTTGTATAAACTTGGCTTGGAAAGCTGTGTCATCTTTAAACACTTTCTCTGTCCAGAATGGTAGTTGTGAATTGCAGGGCACTTGATGAAATTTAACATGGACATTTTAAAGACATGAAGAAGGTACAGTGTTTTAAAGGCAAAAAACCAGCTCTTAAGTTTTTGAAGATAAGGCAAAAGCAGGAAAGCTGGAGTTAACCTTTTAAAACAATGAAAGCTGGAGGAGTCCTTTAAAAAAACTGAAGTAGGCATCTCATGAAACACACTGAAATGTTTTCAGTGTTGATAAATGGACTATTCTTATTTCAGGTGTATAAATTGTGAGTGGGGATTAATTTGTGAAAATTTTTATTTAGTTTAACAGCATTACTTTTTTGGTTTAAGAAAGTTTTCATTTTCATCAGTTTGTTCTGTTTTACTGAGGCTTGACCCAGTAACTCTTCTATTAGTGAATAATTTTTCTTCTCAGTTTTTGTCATCTCTTGCTTTGGTGAAGAACTCTGCTTTAAAGCTGGGGATCTTGAGCTGTAATTTAACATCTTTACTTAATCTCTGATAAATGAGGTCTGGGTCACAGTCTTTAGAAGTGGTTTAATGCAGCTGATGTAACTGTACTGGTGCATGCTCTTGGTGAAATGAATCATTTGTAGGAGAAGTGACTTGCCTCAGCTGAGCATAACTGGAGTGCATTTGATGGAGTTCCCTTCCTTAAAAAATACCCTTCTGTAGCACTATGCTGGCTGAGGCTGACAAACTCCTTTTTAAATTCATGCAGTCTCTGCTGGACTTCACTGTTCTCTGAAGGCAAAACACATCTTGCATTTTATGAGTTTCACTCAAAAATTTTGATGCCTGAGTGGTGATGGGCATGTTTTTTCTTTTGTGTTTTAAAGGTTTTCTTTTATGCTGCAGATGTACATTTTAACTGCTTTAAAAAATCCCCAAAAATGACATGTCAGTAAATTTTCCCCATCTCACCTGTGAAGGAAGTTTCTCCCGCCCTGTGCTGATGAATTGGAGGGAAATGCTTTTTTGAGCTGATAAAAAGAAATAAAATTCCGTGCCCTTCCCAAAGGAGGAATTCAACAATTGGACAAGTGATGTGGGACCATGTGTTGGTTTGTAAAAGGATATAGTTTGTAAAGATGTTTCCTTTGATGCCTGTGATGAATATGGATGTGTTTCCGTTGGAGAGGGTTTTGATTAAATTATGCAATTAGAGCTGACCAGACAGATCTAAATATAGGAAGAGGTTTCAGTTATCCTGCCTTTGTGTGTTTTAACACACCCACACAGATGTGTGTTTGTTATTGTTGTAAACAACACCTGCTTTCTAAAGACAGTTCAAAAAGTCAGGAAAGGGAATGGTCTTGGTGGAAAAAGGGAGTTATACAGCACTTTTATGATGAAAGGGGAAAAAAAATCTGTTTTCCCCAGCTTTTTGACCTTTTAGGAAAGGACTTCTCACTTACTTTAACAGCTAGGCTAGTCATGGCACCTTTGTGGATGTTCACAAAACCGTAGCCAGTGCTCCAGACTGGTCTTATAGGTTCTCGTGCATTTTTCAGGACTTGGTCTGTGTCATCTAGCAATGCTGACTGAGATCCTTGGCTGCTCCTTTACTCCTGAGTGCTCTTAGTTCTGGTGGGACAATGTGTGGAGTTTAAATACTCCACAGCACAAACGAAGCGGATAAACCTGCCCCAAAGATGCACAATGAAATATCCACTGTGATGGCTGGTAATTAATTTTGTCTCTTGACAACTGTTTCTTTGACTATGTTTTTCTTTTGAATGTTTTGTCATAGTTTGAGGATTTCTTTAGCTTGGAGAGAGTGAAAAAGGAAGAGTCTCTTCCTTCATAGCATTTAGGAAAAAAAAACCCACCTTATGAACATGCTTCTGGCAAGTTTTGTGATTCACAGCCTTGTATTCATCTATAGGTTATTTTAGTGAAGTTCATATTTTGCAATCCCATCTGTGCCAGAGTTTTGACTGAATCATCAAGTTACAGTTCCTTCCTGACCTTGGTTAAAGTACTAGGCTGCGGTTTTAGAGATAATCTTTGAAAGCACATCCGATTCAGTCCGACTGCTCGCTGACACCAGAAGGGATTTGTGCACACCTGGGTGGACGTTTTGATCTATCCTACTTGTACTAGCCCTGCTGTGCACCAGGCTTATCCAGCTTCCTGACCAAGTATCTTGGCAAACTTAGTTTTAGCTTTTTCCTCTAGTCTTGGCAATATAAAATATATATAAAAATAAGCAGGGCAAGGAGACCAGCAGGTGGTAAAGGAAGAGCTGGTGATGTGTGACTTTGTGTAATCTCACATGCATCTGAATGCAGGAGTGAGTAAAATTCAGCATTGTGTTTCTCATCTCTGGTGAAAAAGGCAGGATTTGAGGATCTGGTGATCACTTAAGAGGCTGTATAGTGTTAGAGTATCTTATAAACATGGTGGAACTGTGCTTTAATGAAGGTGGAGATAAAATGATGTGGTGTTTATACTTGTTTTCAGGAGTATGGTTTTCAGTAGGTCAAAACAGCTGCAAAGGTATTGGGAAGAAATATTCTTAACCAGGACAAGGGTAAATATAATTGTTGATGCATGTCTGTTAAAACCAGGAAAGAACTTTTGCTGTGTTCTTTTCTCACAATGACGTATTTGCTTAGAAAGACTTTTATGCTGTTTTAGCTGTATTGTAACACAGGATTCAGTTTCTAATGTGTATGGAAAAGTGGGTATTTTTTCTGGAGAAGCAACAGTAAAGTTACCATAAATCTTTCAAATCTGGTAACTTCAAATCCAGAAAACCTGTAGAATTTACTGTTTTACTCTGGCAGTTGTGATAGTCGAGACTTCAAGGGCAAGGAACAGTGCCTTGTCTGCCAGAAGCCGAGTGGGGGGGCGGGCGGAAGAAAAGCTGCAGTTCATTGTAGAAACTGGCTGAACACTGTGTTCTTGGTTTGAACTGTGGTGAGCACTGGGAAGGAGCTGGCAGATATTGATAGTGTAAGGTTATCCCTCAATGCTCTGGACTAACAGAGCAGTGGGGTTTTGGGTCACTGTTGCCCTCCTCCCCTCCACTGGTAAATCCTGCATTGCCCCTGCGGTTTCATTTTGTGTTCCCACCCACCTGCTGAACTAAAGTGTGTTTGTAGGTATCTGATGAGTTTTTCCCTGTGGCACTACAGTGATACATGGGAGGTTTTCTTGGAAGGGCAATCCCTCAGCTGAGGAATGTGAGGGGTGGCTCAAGAGGAGTTTTGACAGACTGGTTATTTTGGGCTGTAGCAGAGGTTGCTTCGCAGAACAGGCTGGAGGTACCCATCCTCCTGGCCCTTGCTGGGTCTAAGTAAGGAAGGGAGTCTTATGCAGTGTCGGGAAAAAAACTGCCTACTCTGTTAGGTATGATGAGGTATTCTCACCACCAGTGTGTTCCTCTTTCCTTGAACAGTATGTTGTGTATCAGAACACAGGATTGCATATTTCAGTGGTTTCTTGAATTCTTTCTACCATGCCAAGAGAATATAAAAGAGTTAATTTTTTTTCTCTTTCTGCTTGTTGTTTTCCAGACTACAAGGGAAGCTGAGTCAGGTTCTGTACAGGCTCTTTAATGAGTTCTACAGCACTCTGATGAACAACTTGCTTTCTTTTTGCATGTGTATTGTAATGTCACTGAGATTTCTACCAGATTTCAGTGCATTTTTCCAAGCTGAGCATGATCTGATCTTTTGCCATAAGGAGGTGCAAAGAAAGAATTTGTTGACTAAAAGCAGGGTAATTCAGCAGGAGACTCTGGACTTTCTGTTTTACAAATTACATTACTTGAAGAAAAAAAATTAAAACTTTGTGCTGCTTGCTCCAAGAATAGGGAGCTGGATGAAGTTAGTGCACAATATGTTGTTACATATTCTAGCATTGCAGCTGCTTAGACTTCATGCTTTTTAGTAATACATGGAAATTGTATGTGGAAATAGTTCCTGCAGGAATAAAGCGACAGCTTCCTGGCTTGTATGCCAAAATCTGTTTGTTTGGTTTTTTCTTTAAAGAAGGTCTAAATATTGTACTGAATACATGAGTTGCTGAAAATATGGGTCTATTAGACCGGGTAAATTACTAAATATTTTTAAAGAAGCAAATGAAAATATCCCTTCTTGTTATTTCTTTATAGTGTTACTAAGTAATGGATGCTGGGAAGAGGTACGTTGACTAAGGTAAATTGAATTTTTAAAATGCAGTCATAGACTAGACAGTTTTCTCTATTAACAATTATCCACACTGTGGTTCCTTGCCCATTTTTATGTCTAACTGTGCTAAGCATATATTAAAAATATTTAATAGGATCCTTCTTGCCTGCATCACTGAGCCTGTAATACAAATAATGAAATTAGTAGAAGAGTTAGAGCCACTTCTTGTTTGCCTGAAACTTGGGCTAGAAGTTGTTTTGCTCCCCCTCCACCCCTCTGGGAGAGGATCATCTAATTGTCCTAACCCTTTCTCCACCCATCAAAAACAGTCATTTATGCAAAGTGGGACAGTTTCCTATGGGATCTCCTGTGGGAATTTGAAAACAGTCTCATTGAATATTTTACTGTCTGCTTCATGTTGCTGACGGAGTAACTGTCTCTTCTTTGAGGGCTAGAAAAATAGAACTTCACTCTTAGTAATTTTGCCTAAATATGTTTGTTTACATACAAGACTGTCTAAACAGATTTATAAAAATATAAGGCTCACATTTTTTATAAGCTGCGTACATGTTAGTGTGTTAGTCCAAAGATTACAAAAAAGGCAACAGCAGTGAAGAAAGACAAATAAAGCAACACTGGGATTTGAAGGAAGTTTGTTGATTACAAGTCATCCATCAGTGGACAGAATGCATAATAAAAAGTGCATGGATTTGGATGTGTAAAAAGTGTCTAATAAGTGGGTAACAATTCAATTTCCTTTAACCTGATACCAGACTGCCTTTTGGAGGGTGTCCTGTTGTTTGGCCTAGGCTTCTGTTTCATCCCTACCTCATGAGTAAACAGACCCTTCAAGGGCTGGTGGTCACTCAACTATTGGAAATACTAACTCCCACTTTCCCAGAAGGGCACGTGTATTTGGGGAAGAAAGATGCAGGCTGTGTCATCTGCTGACTCGTGGTTTAATCTTTATTTTGCACTTCCAGCTGATAAGACCACTTTGTGCAGAAGTAATACAGGAAATGATGCAGTGCAGAAACCAAGAGTGGCAGAAAGGGAAATGGAATGTACTGGCTAGGGCTCAGCCCTGCGGACAAGCTCTCTGCTTCTTGGAAATGAAAAATCTCCACATACACTGTGGTTTGGGTTTTATTTGTTTGATTTTGTTGTTGTTGTGTTTTTCTTTTTTCGTTTGTTTTTTCTTTTTTTTTTAGCTTAATATTGGTTTTAGAGCTTAGAGTAACTAGCATACAGCAGCCTGTGAGTTTTCTCCCCCTTTCCTTACCTTGCTGCTTGTTCAGGGCTTGCAGTGTGCTTAGGCTTTGTTTTGGAGGTAGGACTTCAGCAGGAATCCCTGGCTGGAGGCTGGTGGCCAGCTGGGTCCTGCTGAGCTGCATTGCTTCCAAGCACACCTCAAAGCACTGTGCCTAATGCTATTCCTCCTGCTCACAGCAGCTGTTGCCACAGAGATGCCACCATACCTTTGATGGTGAGGCTGGAATTTGTTTTGGAGTGCATGATTGTGGGAGTGGGATATGTGTGCGCTGCAAGATTTGATCCAAAAACTTCAGAGAATCTGTTCTTTTGGTCTGACTACTCGGAGCTGCATCTGAGCATCATCTTTGTGCAGAGCTCATGTACTAGCTCATGTTAGGGTTGTATTTTCAGGCACTGATATAAACATACAGTCTTAATAGATAGGACTTTTTGCTTTTTCACAGCAAGTTGCTTGGTGAAAAATGGGTCAGATCTAGGCAGAACCACATCTGCAAACATTATCAGTGTTGAATGTTGAATGAAGCTGGGGTTGAAATTTAGACTTTGTACTTTCTTCTTTATTAGAGCTTCAACTCAAGCCTTTTAAATATTTCCTGTTTATTTGAGTGGATATGAAGTAGAAAGCTTTACTTGGTGAAGTAGAAAGCTTTACTTTTTTTGGAATGTGTAACTTTTGTGTGTGGAACCTGTATCTTTTGTTTGAAAAGTGCAGAAAAAAAGATATTAGAAAAAAAGATATTAGAATATTGATTGAGACAGAAACTGTGTATGAGTGGAGAGTAACTCAGTTACAAGCAGATTTAAGGCACATGCACTTGGGTTCTGGTAATTCAGTTCTTAAATTAGCACAGCATTTTAATAGAGCACTTTACAGTGCATGTAAGGATAAAGTATACCTGGAGTACAGTCAGTGACAGTAATGGAGTTTCAGTTCATTTAACAGTATAGCACAAGCCCACGTAACAAAGCAAATTCTTAAATTTGCTGCAGGCTCATGCAAATCTTGCCTTGCATTAACATTATTTCAAATACAATTCTTAGCGTGAAATAAATGGGATGTACCTGTATGAAGTGTAGGTAGACATTGCCTGTGTCTTAGTCCATAATCATTATTCACATAAATGTAGTTTATGCATTCAACCTAATAAAACTGAACCTCTGAAATTAGATAACTGTTTTAGTGACAAGTTAATTTGAAGTGGATGGTTTTCTACATAAAAAGTTCTTCAACTACAGTGGTGTACTATGAAACCATTGCAATGTACGGCAGTCAAGAGAGTAAGCGTGCCATAGCATTTGCAATTTTAAGGTCTGCCATCTTTTCTTAGTATAGCTGTGAAATCCTGTCTGACGTGAGTGTGCTGACACCTTCTATTCTCTGTGTGTATAGATTGCTGGTTGGTTGGGTGTTTTTTGTGGTGTTCTGATGGCAACAAAAACATTCATATCCTTTTCCCCTTCTCCCTTCCTCTGCAACCTGTTGGTATCCAGTCCAGGATATGTTTCCTGTCTTGTCTGTCTATTTGAAAATCAGTGGTGTGGTGCTCTTTGTCTCATTTTCTCCTCCCTGCCAGTCCTGGGTCTCTTTTGTTTCCCTTGCCAGAGCCTTTTGCCTGCTCCCAGCCTGGACACATGCAAAACCTGCTGCTTGCAGCTGGGACTCCTTCCGATGCGGCATTCCTCCCCCTCTTGACCCATCGCTTCAGTCCCATTCCTTGTCTCCCAGCTTGAGGACCACTGTGCTGTCTAAAATCCTCTTATCTGGACTTCCTCACCCTTCCCACTCCTTCATGTGTCCTTGAGTATATCAGACAGACATTGCAGCAGGAAGGGTCAGTGTGTAATCGGTGAAGTTCATGATAGCTTTCCCTCACAGGCTACTTAGGAGCTCTGAGGACTTTTGGGTGGGGTGGAGAGGTGCAGTTCTCTTCCTCCTGTGAGTAAGTGATGGCTGAGATCTTGCTAGTTTCATTTTTCTTTTTTTTTTGCTTTGTTCCTCAAAGTAAGTCAGAGGTGAAACTGAACTTTTTTTTTTTTTTTTCAGATTAAGTTGTACTCTAGTCTAGTGCAGTGATTTTTTAACTTCATGCCTGGCAGTTTGGAGAGAGCTGGGCAGCACATTGCTGTTGAGGAATACTGTTTCCAGCTGCTCTTTAAGATAAATAATAAAAAACCCACTAGTGATCCTGCACTGTTTCCTTGAGGTGTTCTGCTTGTTAAGGTTTCAACAGATGACGGGCAGAGTGTAGCACTCCTCACACTTAATAGTTAAAAATTTAAATTGAGGGACTGTTTTAGGCTAGATCTAGTGGGCTCAGCAACAGGTCCTGCTGCTTAAGTTTTCATCAGATCTGCCTTGAGTCTAGTCCTGGATGTTGTCAGCACGTTGTTGTTGTTGTTGTTTTGTTTTTGTTTGTTTTTTGATCACACCACTCTTCTTGGTTGAAGTGGGGGATATTTTTAACTGTTGTACGTTAACTTAAACGATAAAATCCCTTTTTTCCCTGTTTTTCTCTGATACTCTCCTTTAGGTTGTCAACCAGAAGGATTTCGAATAATGAGAAGGTTGTGACCATCAAGGGGGGATGTCAGCGCTGCCTTCCTGGGACCGGAGGATTGAAAAGGAGCAAGGACCAGAATTGTTTGATACAGGCTGCTTTTGACTGCTGACACAATCTGCTCTACCCTGGTGGTGGTGGAAGAACAGGGCAGTCGTTCCTGCTTGGTTCTGTGGTATCACCACAGTGGGATCACCATGAATGTGACAAGTTTATTCTCCTTCACCAGCCCAGCAGTGAAGAGGCTGTTGGGGTGGAAGCAAGGGGATGAAGAAGAGAAATGGGCAGAGAAAGCTGTTGATGCATTGGTGAAAAAACTGAAGAAGAAAAAAGGTGCTATGGAGGAGCTGGAAAAAGCACTAAGCTGTCCTGGTCAGCCCAGCAACTGTGTGACAATTCCTCGTTCCTTGGACGGCCGGCTGCAGGTGTCTCACCGGAAAGGGCTCCCACACGTCATTTACTGCAGAGTGTGGCGCTGGCCAGACCTGCAGAGCCATCATGAACTGAAACCTCTGGAGTGCTGTGAGTTCCCCTTTGGTTCAAAACAGAAGGAGGTTTGCATCAATCCCTACCACTACAAGCGGGTGGAAAGTCCTGGTAGGTTCTTCCTTGTTTGTACTTTTACACCTTATCTGAACAATGCAAAGTGTGGCAATTAATCATGTGACTCATTGGCTTAAATAAGCAAAAGTGGCTGTTTGCACATGTCAGATTCTTCCTCTGCAGTTTATCTGGATGGAGGTATTAATTAGCAGCTCTCCCTTTCACGTGGCAAATGCTTCCCTTGTGTGTTTTATTATTACACAGAGGTAGTTTTAGTATGTACCTGAGGCTGCTGGGTCTGCTGTCATCTGGGAATGTTGGTACCCACTATCCCTCAGTTAATTTGTTGTTAACTCAACGGTGCAGGTCAATGAATCTGTATGAAACTTTGCAGGCTAACATAAAGGATTATTTGCATTATCTGTGCAAGAGAACCATTCTGATGCACAGCAGTAGTAATACAAGTAGTAGTATTTCTAAATTGTTATTTCACTTTATCACTTTAGTTTCTTCATCCCACAGAAAATAATATTGTCTTTAGGATCTCCCAGAATTGTTGCCTTCATAAAAGACTTTGAGTTTAGACAGCAGAATATAATCCCCTCAATTTAAACTTTGATAGCACTGTTTGATTATATGTGAAATTTTACTGTCAGCTGTTCTGCAGACACAGTTTCCTTACCTGTTATCCACTGCCTCACTACTTTTTTTAAGGTGCCACCCATTCTCCCTGTCTCCTCTTCAAGGGCCAAACCTCTTTGATAACTCCGTACTTAATTTTACTCATGCAATTTTATTATCAGGGAATACTTCCAGGGGCTAAGATGAGCTGTGCTTAGATGTGTCATCACTAGTCTCCAGCTGTTTGTGAGGCTGTACAGGGACAGCTGCAGAAATGCACTGCATAATGGGTGGACTTCCCTGGTTTAAATGTGGGAAGTCCATCAGTGTTAGCCATTTCAAAAGCTCTGCAGCTGTCTGTAGAGTGGCAAGGATACACAGAGCCATGATGGAAATGAAGTTGTTGCAAGATTGTTTTGCTGGGGATGGAAATTACATTTGTCTTGGATCTGCAATGCACACTGCATATCTTGATGTTAAATATTTCCCTTCGGTGTGATGATATTAACTTGGAAATCATGTGAATGACAGATGCAATACCCATAATATATGTATTTATGCAGCAGCAGCTTGAACAAAGGAACTCAGCTCTGGAAAAACAGTTCTTTAAAAATTTAAAATTAAAAAAATTCTTAATTTCATTTTAAGTACAAGTGGGGTCGTAAAATAGTCATGTCCTTGTGCTTTTAGCTGTCTGCACGTGTCTGGGTTAGTTGCTTGCATTCCATATTCCAAAATACTGAAAATTAAGATTCCTGAAACACCTCTATTTCTATCAAACTGAGCAACAGTGGGGCTCTTACTGTAATGCCAAATTATATGTTCTAACTCATTTTTCTTTAGTATTGAAAACAATTACTGAGTTTGAGAACATTATCATATGGACCATTTATGCTATATTTAAAACCAGGTATTTGTAAATATCCTGACACTTCACAGAATCACAAAATCACTTAGGTTGGAAAAGACCTCTGAGATCACTGAGTCCACCCTTTGACCAGACAACATCATGTCAACCAGCCCATGGCACTAAGCGCCACATGCAGTCTTTCCTTAAACACCTCCAGGGATGGTGACTCTTCCACCTCCCTGAGCAGCACAATACAACATCTAATTACCCTTCCTGTAAAGAAATTCTTCCTAATGTCCAACCTAAACCTCCCCTGCTGCAGCATGAGACTATATCCATATTCTGTGTTCACTTAAATGAGTTAGGCAAGATAGAGTAAAACTTTCAGAAGATGTCTAACTAAAATGTACATTTTAGGCTGGGTGTGTGATGTTGGAGGGGTTTGTATTCAGTCAGCCACAGATTGTTTTGAGGGATATTGCAGAGAGCGGAATGGGAAAACACGGCTTTTGGAAACAGGTGGTAGCTGAACTCCTATTTGGCTAGGAGAGCTGTGCTCCCTAACTTCTGGCTTTTGTTTCACTGTCCCTTCCTTGTTTTTGCTGTCCTCTCCAAGCATGGTCTTTACCTTCATTTCCTGACAGTCACTCCCAAATTCTGCTAACTGTTTTTTCCCATTTTTGCCAGGACATTAAACCACCATTATTGCTGCCTAAGTGCTTATACTTTGATATTAATGGGTAATGGGAATTCATGCATGAGTCACTGTTTACAACAGTCTGTGGACTCGAACAGATAGCAAGGTTTGTGTTTCTCAGGCTGTCATCACAGCCAGAAGGCTAAGAAATGTGCTTTCTCTTGACAAAGCAAAATTGGAAACTCAGATTGCGTATGATACATGTTTTGTGTGCAAGGTACATCATGGAGTTCTGCCTCTGCTTGACAGCGTGGTCTCTATGTAACTGTTCTGTGCAGAACCAGTTACTGGAGAGCTGAAGGGTGGGATCCGTGCATGGGATGGCATCTGTCCTTTCATTCTTCTGCTGATTGCTGTGTGATTTGTTTCAGTGTTGTGTAAGGTTTGAGTAACAGATCAGTGGTGAATCTCAAATGTGGAAAGTCATGTAATGCTCTTTGTTGGGAAATCAGTGCTGTGGACGCATCTCAGTTTCCACAGTGCCAGAGGCATGGATGGATTTTCTACCTTGATACCTTATTCCATCCTCACTGTTTAGCTTGTGAAGATAAGCTTGGAAAACATGAAAACTGGCACTCTGTGGTGTGTCTGCCAGCTACAAAGCTCCACCTGAATCTAAGTGAGATTTTTCTGTTAGCCAGGCTAGATAGGAGCAGCTTGTAAGCAGTGACAGGAGGCAGAAAACTATCAGCGGTCTCAAACAGGGAATCTCCCAGTGTCCCTGCACACAGAGGGAAGCGTGGCATCTGACAGGCACATGGGTGTGACATGATAGGACCATGCTTGTGCCTAACCTGACTGGGAGGCATGGGGACCTGTGTAATGCTGTGGTGCGTCAATCAGGACAACTAAACTCACAGAAAATGACTTTTTGGCACAGTTAACTTGGCAAGCTCAGTGCCCTCAGCTCGCTCACTGTGGAGCCAAATGGGGGCACAGGGTGAAGGTGAGGAAGGGTGGCCTTGCTGTGTCACTGTGACACTGGCTCAGCCTGGAACCAGCGAGCTGATAGAGAGATGGAGCCCTGCTCCAGGGCGGGGTGCATGCACTGCTCCTGCTCGCTGTGTTGTGCCAGCACAGCTGTTCCCGTGGCCTTGTGCTGAACCAGATCACAGTCACTTTTTCCCTCCCCTGCTGTGTTATCTTTCAGACTGATCAGGGCAGAACAGGGACTTTCATCCTGGCTGCGGGAACATCTGTACCAACATGGCCCTGCAGAGGACACCCGGGACGGAGTGGAGGTGGAGGGACACGAGAGGAGAAAGTAGAAGCTCTTGTTGCTGGGGGTGGGAATGCAACCTTGCATTTGAGTGCCAGGAGGAGATATCTCTGAGATGGATTACAGTAGCTCACTGCTGCTGTTCCTTACGTCTGTTGTGTGCAGAATTATTTCTGGGCAGGGTAGTTAATGGCTGTCAGATTTCTCCCTTGGCAAGACAAAGCAAAGCTTTTAATTAAGGAGGGCAAGGTCTGAATGTGATGCCCCTTAAAAACTGGCACGCTTAGCTGAGCTGGTGTGTTTGCTTGGCTGAATCTGCTTCTTCTCCTCAATTTTATATTTTTGGTTTAGAGATTTGTTGGGATTATCCTTAAGTATGATCAAGACTTGAGAAATAATTAGGTGTACAGCATACACCGAGGCTGTGGGAAAAAACCAGACACAATGTTTCTCATCCCTCTGAAAATGCCACCAATGACCTCTCCGGTTTTGCTGAAGAATGTGTAAAGTCTCTCCTGAGACTTCCTTCCCATCTTTTATTCCTTAGGTTTCTGTGGAGATACAGCCTCTACTGCTTGCCACTGTCCTCAGTTATGTCATTGGGACCAAATGAAAGATATCATCCAGAATTTAGGGGGAAAAAAGAAACCTGGATCCTGTTTGGTCTAACAGCAAAACAAAAAGCTTGGAATATGGAACAGGGAGGATGAAGAGGTGCTTAAATTGGCACGGCTATTAAAAATAATAATAATAAGTCACACTTCTAATGTGGCTTTAGGGGAGGAGGTTCAGTTCTTTTGCCTAGCTAAAGGGGAAGGAAGGAAGATGAAGAAACTGAATTTTAAATTTTCTGAAGTGCTAGTGAACACCAGCTCTCCTCCATCCTGATGCAGAGTTTTGTTTGCCTCTACTCAGCGTCCTTGCCCATCATCCTGCTAGGTTTTGACTTTATAATTTGTTACAAGGAGGCAAAAGGGAAATTAACTTTTTTCATGTTTAACCTGTGGAAGAGGTTGAAGGTGCAGTGTTTCTGTAAATAGCTATCCCCTGGTTTTTTGCAATTACCAGCAAAGCATAGATAAAAAAGGCTGGATGGGTCTCCTCCGTTAAGCTTGTCTTCTTTGGAGAGCCCCTCTACATTGAGGTGCTTTATAAAGCTGATGGTAACAATGTTCCAGTCAAACTGGGGCAAGCAGTGGTTGCATTTTGGTGATGCAGACAAATACACTGTCATAATGGTTGAATTTTCAATTCTGCCTAAAAATTGTGATGGTCCTTTCAATTATAGCCATGAATTCAAAGTGTCTGTCTGTTTCAGCAAGCTTGTTGTTGGCCAGAAACACTTTACCTGTATGTACAGCTGCTTTTTACCACGAGAACAGGCCAGGTCCCCAGGCTCTGAGGAGAGTGCTAGGTGTGTCATGCTGGTTTTGCTCTTGGTGTGGACTCTCTGCCTATGACTTTAACCTGATTATTTTCATATTTGTCTTTGATCTCCTTTGCTTTTTGCTCTCAGTGAGGCTCTGTAAAGCAACACACCTACTGCAGGCTCCCACAGAACCATGCCTGGTGGAGGATAATGCCAGCAGTGCCAGGCATCTGGGAGAAGGGGAGACAAGAGAGGGGAAGAGGAAAAGGTGCAAGGGAAGCTGCTCCTGGTGTGTAAGGGAGGGCAAACTGCTGCATCCCTTCAGAGTTAATATGTAGAACCAAGTTAGAAAAATCCTTGTTCCTCCTTGATTCCCGTAGCAGGATTTCTGCGTCTCTGCAGGCTGTGAGTGAGGGAGCAGAGAGTCACCCCTGAGAAGTTTTGCTGTACAGCTGTGTGAGCACTTGGGTGTGACTCTCTGCAGGCTGTGAGTGAGGGAGCAGAGAATCACCCATGAGAAGTTTTGCTGTACGGCTGTGTGAGCACTTGGGTGTGACTTTAAAAATAGCATTGCTACAACAGGTGGGCACAATTATAGGATGGTTCCTCAAAATAGCAAAAGCAACTGTCAGTTTGCTTGGCAAGCAGTATAAAACTTCCTTCATTTTGGCTTTGCAGAAGTCAGTTCTACAATTCGCTGCCAGAGCTGACCTGGGGAAGAGGAGCTGAAATAAGGAGGTGGAAGGAGGGAATGGTCTAACAGCAGGGCTTTCCTTGTCTAGCCTTACCACGTGCCAGAAAAAGAAACTGCAATAAAGGGATAAAAGTTGTCAAGAAAGATAAGTTTCTGTCCTATTTCCGGTGTATTTTCTTTCTTTGAAATTAACCAGATACAGATTTTTCTTCTGATTTGAAAGACCAGACTTCCAAGTTTTAACCTACTCAGTAGGATGGTGACTGTGGCTTTCGTGCAGGTAATTTGAACTCTGGTCTGTGTAAATGTCTGAGTTAATACACACTATCGCTGTGACTTCCTCCTGCATCAGGACTGCTCCTCCACCAAATCTGCTTACAAGGACTCCCTCACTAATGTGCGTACAATTAGAACTAAATTCTGAAATGGACCTTGACAAATGTAAGTTTAATCAGAATGTCAGCTTATCAGAGCATCCGCAAATAAAATCTAATGTTAGCTGAATATTGTAATGCAGGAAATGTCCTAATATTACTTGTCAAATGCATTTAGACCAGATGTCTGATGTAAAAGCAAAGTCAGTAAAGTAACAACTGTTTTGCCTTTTTTTTTGGTACAGTCTTCATTTGTAACTATGAATAATGAGAAGTCAAGCTGTGGGGTCTCCCAAAACTGCAAAATAAAATTAAGAGTTGAGAAAACAGGACAGCTCTCAGCTTTCTCCTGGAGTAGAAAGTTTGTCTGTCACCTAAACCAGGTTGCTGAACAGCTAAAATTCCTAGAACACAGGTTTGGAGCAAAAGTCTAAAAGACTGGAACTTCTGCTTTTGCGAAACCAGCAAGGCAAAGCAAAGCTGTGATAACACAACCAAGAGTTACTGGAAGAGCTTTAAGTAGCTCAATCCTCAGAGATTGCTTTTGACACAATGCTTATTAATTTTATATTTTTAACCAAGAATGACTCAGGCAACATGAGAAAACCTAATGACATAAAAAGTTTTCTCTCTACGCAGTGTTCCACTGTTTACACGGGAGATCTTGGCAAGGCCTTGCAGTCAGGATGCTTCAGTGACTCTCTAGTGTTGCAGAGAGCAAACCAAATGAAGCACGTTCAGCTGAGCATGTGCTGGTACCTGCTCTGTTCCCACCGTGGGACTGGACAGCTCATCAGGATGCCACAGCAGCTTCAGCTGCTGTGACCTCAAAGGCAGGAAATGAAGCTGGGAGCCTTCAGGAGGGTTCAAATTTGTTAGTTTAACACAGCTGCTGTCTTTTGTTGGTTTTGTTGGGTTTTTTTTCTTCTTTTCCTAATTCTTCCTTTTTCCTATAACTTAGTCTTTGCAGGATTTTCATATTTCCAGATAGCATGAACTTTAGTTTTAGGATTTCCCTCCTTCCCAACCTGCAGTTCTGTTTTTCTGGCAAAACATATGTGGCTTTGCATAAATTCATATGAAAATGCAGCTATATAATGCTTGGAAATTAAAGTGCTCTGTCTAATGATAGTTTTGTCAGGTCTTCATTAGCACTGAGGGCCCTTTTATGGTATAAATCCTTCTACAGGATGTATGTCAACTAAGTCATGGTTTTTAAGAGCAAAAAGTACAGCACCAATTGCTTATATTTTTCTTTTTTCATTTATTTTTAAAATAAAATTTTTACAGAAGAAGTAGAATCTGCTTTGGTAGGGAAAGTGGATCAAAGTTTGCTTGCTTATATGTTGCCCCTTGTATTTCATTACATGGTCTTTCAATTTCCATACGTGGAAAGGATACCTTCTCAAATTTTCACATAACATGCAAGGGGTGTGGAAAAAATGAGCCCTTGAGGGAAGCTAGCTGTCAT
The DNA here is from genome assembly GCF_008360975.1 of Lichenostomus cassidix. NCBI lineage: Eukaryota > Metazoa > Chordata > Aves > Passeriformes > Meliphagidae > Lichenostomus > Lichenostomus cassidix. The sequence continues at coordinate 20,309,827 of NC_139484.1, forward strand.
CTGGGCTTGTGTAAGATAATCAAAATCCATCTGCATAGAAAATATGCTCCTTTGAAAGTAAAGCAGATCCTTTGGATAGAATTAGTTTGGGGTTTTTCATAGAGAAACTTAAAAAAAAGAAGTTATGTTCATAAATTGGAGACTTTCTGTGTTTGCTAAAATCATTATCATTGGAATGTGAAAATAGAACAAAAAAGAAAAGCAAGATCTTTATTTAGGATAGCACAGCTGTTGAGTTTTCTGAAGAAGAACAGGGTGACATGCTGGAGATAAAAAGAGTAGAGATCAGTAAGTTTCTTCAAAGGCCACAATTCCATTTTCATAAAAGCATTTCTTCCTTGGTGTGGTTAGTCAGAACATTTATCTGAAAAGCCAGGTTGCCTTTGGTCTATCTTCTGTATTTTTGGCATTCTTGGCTCCTAGATGAAATAGCCCTGTGGGTGAAATTGCTCTGTAGCTCTAATTTCTTTAATACAGCTCCTCTTGTTTGGTGCAGGCATACTTGGTCTTATTTGCATGGTACAAACAAGCTCCCCAATTCCCAGGCTGTCTTGACAGACACAGGATCTCAGCTACAGTTCCACAAACATACCCAGCCTACTTCCACAGGGTTTATCTTCCCCTTCCTTACTAGTAACCTTACTGGTAGTAGTCATGTATTAACTCTCAACTCCAGGACCACATTGACAGAAAAACTTGGGAGCAAAATTTAGCCTCAGTACAGCACACAAAAACCTTGTAATCCAGTGTTTGAAGAATTACAGAAATCAAGCTGTAGGATGACTTGTGGTTCTTCTCCATTAACTTTTATGAGGTTGAGTTTGCAAATCTGTTGCAGTAGCTTTTTAAGACAACAGTGTATTCAATAGTATATTTCCTTTAAATATATGCTGATGATACTGATGATAATTAAAAAAAAATAAATTATTGTATCTGTGTTCCCTTCCGCTGAAGAGGAAGAGAGGAATCGTTGTTTGCAGATGGTTAGAGCCACATCCTGCAGAGATCTGCACAGCAAAGATGTGCACTGCTTCATTATTTTATAGCAACAGGTGTGCTGGCTTAGCACCGAATAACTCTCTCATGCTCTCTCCCCTTCAATTATGCCTCTTCCTGGAGCTGGCAGCTGCAGCAGAGATCAGCCTCCTCCCCTGCTGGACTGAGCCTCAGTAATTTGTTATTCCATGTGGTTGAGGTCTGCAACCTGACCAGAAGCTCAGTGCCTTACACAGGGGCAAGGGGTTCAAGAAGGGTGTGCATCCCCCTTTATGGTTTGAACTCCTGGCAGCCTTCCATGCTCCAAAGGGCCCATTCCTTGCTCATGTCTTCATTGCTGAGTGAACAGCACTCAAATTAACTCCTCTGTGGCTCCACTAGGAGCAGCTTCCCTGCAAAAAAGCCAGGAGCTGCAGGGAGATCACGTTATGGCAGTGAGTGACTTGGAGCTGGAGTAATTGGAGCGCTGCAGTCTCTGTCCCACCTGATGTGGCCTTTCAGGGCTTTTCCTCCTCCTTGAAGGTTGTGTATATGCAGGGAGGACATGAATTAGGGGCAGCACTCAAAGTAAATTCTGCCATGATATTTTTGAGACAATTTATGCTGTATCAATACCAGTTGTATTATTCCCCCCCTCCGCCTTTTCTGTGTATATTTTGAAGAAATTGGCATTTAATCACTTGAGGTTGGCAGGGTTGGACAAAAAGCGTGGGTTGGCATGAAGGGCACCTGGGAAAAGGAGACTTGTTTTTATCTCAAGTCCTTCTGAACTTCAGCAGTGGTTCTGCCCAACAGGAGAAAACATGTATATATACCTTGGGAAAATCTGGCACTGCATTAATTTAATTACAGAAAACATACAGAAAATATCCTGTTCTCCTGCTATTTTAAAATGCTGTAAATCATGTGGCTTCCTCTGATGTCATGTGTGTCATTGTTTAATGTGAGGTAGGGGATGGGAAAGGTAGGTGATGTACTTTCTGCACAAATTAACTCCAGAAAAGTTAATGGTTTGACCTTCATCCATAGGAAGGGAAGAGATAGGAAAGCTGTGTTTTTAATGCTTGGAAAAGTAAGGAAGAATCATAAAGACAGGAAAGGGAAAATAATACATTTTAACACATGATCTCATTGTTAATTTTTTTCACTGGTAATTTTTTAGCCCAGCAAATGTTGACTTTGACAATTAAATAGTACTTGACCTAGCTGCAAAAGGACTGCTTGGTTTAACAGAACAAGCTTAATTCTGAGAGACCCTAATATTCAGAGAGCTTGGCTCTGACATAGTGTGAATGTTGTGTGATGTCCATCTGAATGCTGAGTAACTTTTTTTTTGAACAGCCTTTTCCAGAGACATGTAAGAATTGTTGTGTTGGAGCAAGAAACAGTCTGTACAGCTGAGGGACATGCAGCTTCTCTTGGGGTGTTTTGCAATTTAGTACTTTCATAGAATGACAGATGGATGTGTTTTGTTTCAGAAAACACCATAATTAGGAACTTTGTCTATGCCTTGTAAAGTGGAGTTGGCTTTTGACATCTAAACAAATCTTAGGGGTGACATCTGCCTCAAATATTTGAGATCTGTTGGAATCTCAGTGAAGTTACGCTAAGAAATTGAGAGATTACATTAAATCCTTAAAATCTGCTTCTGACTTGGGCAGCCTTAATTTCAGTAGTGAGGGTTTGGGATTTTTTCATTGTATGTTCAGTGAAGATTTCTGGGATCAGACTGCTCATGCATTGATGCCACTAGCAGGCGAAAATGGTGGCTTAATTTCTCTCTTAAGCATCTGCAAAAAAAAAGCCAAGGGAAACTCACTTCTCATTTTAGTTAGTCTGTGACTTTAGGAATAGAGAGTGAGTTTTTAGTGTGGCATTCATTTATATCCCTTCATAAACATGAACCTAGACCTCAGACCTGGTGTCATGCCCGTGTGTCGAGTGGTATCCTGGTACTCTTGGACTCCAGGACACTGAAGTAAATACCTGAGTGCTGTACAGAACTTCTGTAATAGCAAAGTGCTGGAAGAGTAAGGATGCCCCAGTGTCCTGGAAGAACCTGTTTGTTATGTCAAGAAAATGTTTGGTTTTTTTTTTTTTTTGCAATTAGTTTGTAATTCAGCCTTTTAATAAAGCAGCTGTCTCCAAAACACCTTTCTTAATCTGAATTACAGTTATGGCTGTATAGGCTTGTTGTGTACACATGCTCCTGTTCCTCTTCTGTGTGCCCAGTCTCAAGGAGAGGTGGTGGTAGCCTTGGCTTGTTTTCCCTAGGTTTTGTTGGGTTTTTGGCACCCTCTCTTGAAGGCAGGCTATCCGGGGGGCAGTTCTTCCAGCCCTGCTTCTTCCCAGCCATGGATGTGGGAAATGGAGGTTCCAAAGAGGGAAGATGTGAAGAGGACTAGCTTTGATATTTCTCTTCCACTGCTTTGTGCATGGACCTCCCTCCTCCCAGACCTTGCCTCTTCTCTTCTATCCATCACCCAAAAATTTCTGTGAAAAGAAGAGCTTTTAATCTTCGGTTAACTTGGACTTTGCTGTGAGGCATTCAAAGATAGAAGCTGAGGAACTGGAAAAAGAGTTGGTTCTTTTATCTTAGTTTATCTGGTATAATGTTCATGTTTCCAGTTTGAAAGAGACCTTTGTTTCTCTGCTGAGAAGGCTTCAGAAGTGTGGTGAGACTTGTAGTTTGTGATGTTTCTCTGATCCCATAGTAACACATAGTTGCAGCTCAATTGCTGCTCAGTTGGTTTTTTTGAACTACATAATTTTGTTTAAATTGCACATTTTGTAAGCTGACTTGAAGGGTTAATAACTGTTTTAATAGTAACTTGTAAGAACATAGTCCAGGTTAAAAATAAAATTACAGCTGTTGGGACCAGACTGAGTTCAAGGCCTATTAGTATTGTCTTCAGAAAAAAAAAATTCTGTTTTTATTAACAAGGGTTTGGGTTGCAGACCATTAGGTGATTAGTAGGATCACAAGTGCAGCAGGAGGAACTGCATGTCAGCATTGTCAGGCTCTTCCCAGCGTCTCTTCGTGCGAGTAAAACTGAAACACAGAACTGTGGTTTGTTCTTGGCTCTTCTTCACTGGCCCTCTGTGAAAACCAGTTCCCATCTGGCAAACCAGGGAGCTGTGGATTCAAGCTGTGCAGTAACCGGATGTAAGGGAAAGAGTTCTTGCTTGGACATGTGCTCCTAGGTTTGACTACCTTGTTTTTGAGGCAGATGTGGCTATGCCGCAGGGGAGGAAGAATGGGGAGCTTTTTCCCCTGTATACCTTCAGAACTGAGTCTCTAATGCTGTGGCTTTTCTCTCTTTCTCCCTTTGCAGTCCTTCCTCCAGTGCTGGTTCCAAGGCACAGCGAGTACAACCCCCAGCACAGCCTCTTGGCCCAGTTCCGCAACCTGGGCCAAAACGAGCCCCACATGCCGCACAACGCGACCTTCCCGGACTCTTTCCAGCAGCCCAACAGTCACCCATTCCCCCACTCGCCCAACAGCAGCTATCCAAACTCTCCTGGAAGCAGCAGTAGCACCTATCCGCACTCTCCAGCCAGCTCAGACCCGGGAAGTCCTTTCCAGATGCCAGGTACAGTCGGCCTCCCTTCAGAAGGGAGAAGGGGTTGGGCATCACTGCTATCGTGGGTTTTTTGCTTAATAACACTAAATTATCAACCAACACTTGTGTTCAATAGCAAGCTAAGAGATGGAGGGTAATAAAGAGTATAGAATCTCTTTTTCTGGTAATATTGAAGGCTTTAATATTGTCCCTCTTTCAAACACTCTTTAAAATGTTAACTCTTTAAAATGTTACAGTAAAACTTGTGCGGGGGAGAATCCAAAATGTTATGGGGACCAGTTCTGCAGTTTAGCCCACAAAGCATAGTGTTCAATGCACCAGAAGTGTAATGCTAGAGATCATCCTTGTTCAAGAAAGAGAGCATCATAGATTCAGCACAAGGCTTTAGTTCTGCAGAAAAAGAGTATTTCTCAAGGTGATCATATTATTGTTACTTGATTACAATTTCTTCACGTAGTGGTGTAATTTCAAGAAGCAAATATACTTCCACTGAAAAACAGGCCCTTAAAAGGACTCCTCAGGCTGTTTGATTACCTAAAGTCAGAGAAGTTAGGGCCTTCCTTTGTTGACTGACTGTTGACTTTGTCTATAGAAAATTCCATGAAGCTGCCTTTTTTTGGTATTTACATGCAGATGGGTAAAAACTGCAGAAGCAGTCTGTGGTGGATTTCTTGATCTAAATGCTGGGAGAAGGATGCAGTACAAATGCTTACTGGTGTTGTTTGCCTGTTTTCTTCAGGGGCTGAGGGAGGGTATGTGTAAACAAAGCAGCAGATTTGTGAAAATCTGTTTCCTGTTACATGAAATTAATATCCATAGATTTCTGCTCTTGATAATTGTTTCAAATTTTTCTCTTGTGAGTGAAGACTACTGAATTTGCTTGGAAGAAGGAAAGAGAGTTTGTATTGGCTTTTCTAAAAAATGTGAGAAGTTGCTGTGAAACCAGCTGTCTTTTTCTTCTTATTTTTTTAAACATGATTGCTGTGGTTGGGGCTCTTCCAACAGAGATAAAGACCTAACAAGGTCTTCCTGAATGCTGGCTTGTGGAAGTTCACTTGATCTTTGAAGGTCTGTTCTGTCCACATGCCCTTAATGTCAGCAGCTGCAGTGAAGAAATTGAATTAGAGGGGAGGTCAGGATACTGATGTCCTTGATGCTTAGCCCTGGACAGTTGTCCATCTTGCACTAATGGGGAAAGAGGCTGACTTGTGGAAAATACAAAATAAAGGGGCAAAGCAGTTATCCTTGAAAACTTTCTGGGTACTGGTTAATTTGTTGCCTGTGGCCTTGGAATCTTGCACATGATCAACATCATGTTTGCACACACACAAACATTTAAGGCTTAGTAAAACATGAGGCTCAAAATCCAGTGCAGTTTGTTAAGTGTTTAGTGCAGTCCTGTTGCCATCTCTTTCTCTGCCGCTTTCTCATACATCTGAAGGAGTTCAAGAATTAGCAAGGCACCTGCAGCATTAGATGTAGTAAATCTCTCAACAAAATACCTGCTAAAAAATAAGTAGTTAATGCATTTCATGAACATGTGTTTTCTTAAAAAATACATTAAAAAAAACATTCAAACAAAACTACCACTCCACAAAAAAACCCCAAACTTACAAAGCATTCTCCTGCCTGTTGTTGATGCTAATTTGGCTTTCAGAGTTTTGGAAGCCCCTGTGATTATTTTCTGTGGTAGTTTGCAATCCATACTCTCAGTAATGGAAATAAATGTGGGATGAGCAGCAGCAGAGACAGCACACAGGTAATCTAATCCCAGCATTTGCAGCGAAAGCTGGCAGGGGTCAGGCAAGGGTTTCTCGCTCTTGGATGTAGCTCTGTGAAATTGATCTGGAGGAGAGTGTCTTCTGGTGTATTGGGAAATTGTGACATTGGCAACTTCCTGCAGCTTCTAAGAAACCTTTTGGGAAGCTTTGCCAGAAGTGGAAGAGGCGGCTGAAGGGCAGTGTTGGCTGGGACACTTCAAACAGGGCTGGAAGCCATATGTTAATGAGCCCTGTTGTGCATGGGCTTGTTCTGTGCTGGTGATTCAGCCCTGAATGGGACACGACATAGACACTGACAGATAAATTCCAGACCCAGATGGCCACTTCTATAGAATTTGGGTTCCTGAACCCATTCTGCTGTTCCCAGTCTAGGAAACAGAACTAATACTTTGTTCTGACAGTGATAAGGCCCTGGATATATCTGGGATGCTTGCATACATGGCTGGTACAATTATGTTGGAAGCAGAAAAGCTTGAACTGAAAGTTTTCTGCTCCAACTTCTGTTCACTTTTAACTTACTCAATATCTACACCTGGCTGGGCCCTGAGACCTTTTTGTGCCCTGATGTTTGTATGGCACTTCCAGCCTGCAGAGCTGTGGGCTGGAAACACAGCTGAGCTTTCTGTTTTGGCTTTATGTGGGGTGAAGAGAGTTGTTTTTTATTGCAGTTGTGCTTAATATGCACAGTAGTTCTTTGCTTTCCATATTCGAGGTCCATGATTGATTGTTCAGATTTCTGGTGGGTAGAAGTTTATAGCTGAGTCAGTCTGGAAGCATTTCCAGGCTCAAGCTGTTTATGTGGATGTGTAGATATGCTTTAAAGAGAGGAAAGGACTCGTGTATCTCTGCCTTTTCTATATTTAGCTGATACTCCCCCGCCTGCTTACCTGCCTCCGGAAGATCCGATGACACACGATACCTCCCAGCCCATGGATACCAACATGATGGCACCTGCAATTCCCCCTGATGTACATAGAGGAGGTAAGAACACTTCCTTCTTGTTTTTTGCTTCACTCCTTAAGACTGAAAACCTTCAGAACTTACTAGTAATAACTGAGTTTTAATTTTGGATGGATGTTGTTCATGAACATTCTTGTCTGCAGAAAAGAAAAAAAACTGCCACGTAGTTTGTCTTTTGTTGTTGTAAGGGAAGAAATAGTAAAGCTGGAGATTATTTTTAAATGTAAATCTTTATTTAAGACAAGAATCTATCCCACAACTCTTTACAAATGGAAAATATATAGGGTTTAATACTTTCTTACTCCTAACCAACTCAAAGACCAAAGTAATTTTATGTTTTCTACTGGGAACTTCCACTAATCTCTGAACAGAAAGAACTCCTATGAGGCTGCATATTTCTGACTGTCATACCAAAATTACAGGTGTGCAAGCAGAGGAATCTGTTTTTCTGTCATGATTACATTCATTTATTGGAGCAATTCAGTTAAAGCTATGGAAAGCCTATTAAATTGTGGATGACAGTAGATATGGTCAAGTATTGCTCTCCAAGCAAAGACTTGACCAAAGGAGGGAAGCTAAACTGTTAGTTATGTGAATACCCAGAGACATATTGCATGGGCAACTGGAATATCTCTGTTTTTTCCTCTGAGACAGTACCTCTTATAAAATTGTGCTTTTTTCTTACATTTTTGTCCTAGATTCTAAACTTCAGTCTTTATAAAGTATGTTCTGCTTTTAAGAAGTTACCCTTCTAGTTATAAGGGTGTGTGAGGCTTTTTGTGTATTTTGTGTAGTTCCACCCACTCTTCCCATTTTTGTTTTGTCTTTGAATCACACAGTGATAACACGGTTCAGAATATGGAGTTACCTGCCTGAGGTGTGGCATTGCTACAGACTTCACAAATCTGTATTTAGAGAATGGCCTATTGCTTTATGTGGTGTGACACAGACATCTTTTTACACATAGCTTGCTAAAGCCTTCGCAGCAGCCATGACTGCTGAGTAAAGGATTTGGTGCATTCATCACATTGTGAGAAATGGCCCCTTTAGAAAACACTTCAGATTACACAGTTGTGGTCCACGCCAAGAAATTCTGGCACACTGGATGCTGTGCCAGAACGATTATCAAGATCACAAGCATATGAACAATTTAGCTGTTGCATTTTGGATTTTTTTGATTTTTTTGTTTTTTTTGTTTGTGTTCTGTTTGTTTGCTTGGTTGGTTGGCTTTTGATACTTGTTTTGCTGCTAAGCTCAATGTCTGGTTTCAGGAAGGATATCTACCCTCTTGGAACAATTTGGATGGATTTTGTGTTAGCCTATTTACTCTCTGCTTGGAATGACTTTTGTGTGTGATAAAACGCATCCTGTAGCATTTCCACTTTTTGCTGATCACACAGACTACGCTTTGTGTATATGAATAGTTTTCAGGAATTTTGGGCCAGAAATTTACATTTTGGCCCAAAATACATTTATCAATCTTTACACCTAACTGCAGACCTCTGCATGTGTGTCCCTCTCCCAAAATGCACAAATGTGCTGTTCCTCTATTACATGAGAGGTGATAAAGAGAAAAGGTTTTACATTTTTCTTCTTGCTCTTTACCATTCAGCCATTTCAAAATAAAAATTGTGTCTATTGATATTTTTCCTTTTTAGTAGTTTAGCACAATGGATTTTCATCTCTGTCCCTTCATTAAAAATAAAGACTTTTGGGTGCCTTCATATGTTTATTATTCACATATGTATGCTGTGATTGCATTACTTAAAAAACAACCTGCTGCAGGTCGTAGAAGAACAGTTTTTACTGTGAACTTACTGCACCATTTTTGTTGCAAACTTTTTAGTAGCGTATTCTTCATGGTGATTTGTTAACCTTAAGAGATTTGATTTAACAAGCTGCATCCTGTCAATGGAGTTGGGTAATTTCCATTGTTGGCCCATGCTGGGAATAGAGAGACTAAACGCACCTGCTCTGCATGACTTAAAGCAAATGTAAGGAAGTCAGTATGAAATCTGTGTGAGAGAGATATGATTAATTCTGTAAGAATGGCCAGCTGGCAAGATTTCTTCCTGACTTTGAGAACTGTGGCAAAGCTGCAGCTTTGATAATTGCTGGCATCTTTATGGGAATTAAAAATGTAGTAACCTCTTACTAATAATTAAAGACTGTTCTTTCTTCTTCTTTTTTTTTTTAAATTTTTTTTACAGTGATGTGAAGGGATAGAAAGTGCCAGAGTATCAGGAAAGATCAGGTTTTTACCAGTGTTTTTAAGCAAGTTATTATCAATAAACATTATGCTCAGAAGTTTTGCATAGTGATGTAGGATGTGTTATCCTGCTCTTGATTATTTGCCACGTTTTGTGTCTACTGTGTACTGCTGGTTTGAGAGAGACTTTTGGTTTTTTGTTTTGCATGTAACAGAAACTCATAGTGGTGTGATCTGTGAACAGAGGAAAATATGAACACTAATCTTAGTTGGCTGGTATCAGTAAAAACGTGGAGCTGGAAGAACGAAAATTCTGGCCTGAAAAGCAAGTTTTCCCATAATACCAGTCTGATTTAGCACTTTGCCCAGTAATTGGTATCTGCAAAGTTGGTGTTTTAGCAGCAAGTCCCACTTTTGTAGTCTCAGTAGTGAAATAGTGTCCTTCATTTAAAAGAAACCACATAAAGCAACCACAACCCCTCAGTAGCCTCCTTTTATGTGGAGGCAGTTTAGCAATTTGTAGGTGTATTTGGCACCTTAAAGAATATGCACTGTGTGGAGATAGGTGTATGAAAAAGCCTGGAGTTGTTGGACATCAACTGGAAAACTTTTGGTTAAGACCTTTGGTATCATCTGGAGAAATTGTTTCCCACTCACAGTCACAAGTGTGACTTCAAGACTTCCATGTATTTCTAGAGCTTGAATGATTAGAAGTGAACCAGGAATTGCCTGTCAGCTTTCTGTACAGTTCCCAGCTTCAGTCTAGAGCTGCCAAGAAGGAACTTCCTGTCAGCAGCATCTGGATATGAGAAGTCCTTGTTATTTCTGAACAAGTGATTTTTTTGGTGATGAACAGTTGGAGATTTTGCGTTTGGTAGCAGTTGATGAATAAAAGGTCCTCATTTAAATACTCTCTTCCTTCAGTTCCTCTGCTCTCCAGCATGGTGCAACTGTTGGGATCCTGTGGGTTAATGGTCTGTTCAGCCTCCAATCCCAAGCAGTATGTCTTCATACTGGGGAGGTGTTTCATGCATGTTCTGCAGACAAACATCAGTCTTTCTTAGGTTTTCTGAAGTCTCCTACCGTTCTCCCAAAAAACCCAGGAGAAAGATTGGGTCACGCTCTGAATGCTGAAAGATTGATCCTATGATTGTGTATTTAAGCCTTGCTGTACCTCTTTGTAAAGGGAGAAACAGTCTTTGGTGCAGTTGTGTGATGCTTTTTCTTCCTGTTGCTGTACAACGTTGCAGTAAGCAAACAGGTGACTTGTAGTTTGCTAGTAAAAAGAACTGAAGTGGAAATCCATCTACTGAATAGGAAAGAAAGCTGAGTTGTATAGTTGCAGCATTTGTCTGCTCTCTGGGCCTGCACCGTGGCATGTTGTAAGAAAATTGGGCAGAAATACCAGGACGCTGCTTGGGATGTGCCCAGGAGCTTCCTGCACTTTCCTGTTCATACCTTGTGCAAGCCTTTGTCTCTTCTGACTCTTGCGTTGAAACAATTCTACTCTGTGTAGCCCAAATCTGCAGGGTTATGACTCTTTACACCTTGAGCCTTTATTCCAGCTGTTGGGCTGTAAGGTTTCCACTGCTGCTTTCCAGATATGCAGGCAGTTGCTTACGAAGAGCCGAAGCACTGGTGCTCCATCGTCTACTACGAGCTGAACAATCGCGTCGGGGAGGCGTTCCACGCGTCCTCCACCAGCATCCTGGTGGATGGCTTCACTGATCCCTCCAACAACAAGAACAGATTCTGCCTGGGGCTGCTCTCCAACGTCAACCGCAACTCCACCATTGAGAACACGAGGCGGCACATTGGCAAAGGTGAGTTTGGGATCTGGCCATCCGTTTTGGAATGGAGTGGCATTTCCCAAGATGTGACAGCCTGGGCCTCTTCCCTCAAGAGTAAGCTGCTCTTCCCTAGTATGTGGGAGAAGTGCTTGTGTTGGTAAACATATAATTTTCTGGCCTAGTCTTATAAACAAAGTATTGTTCCTACCTGGTGTGTAATTACAGGAAGCTTTTACCCTTAATCAATTTTTAATGGCCTGAAGGCTATTGAAATCTAAATTAGAATGAGAGGTTAAGGCAGTTTGTCTAATGAAATGTCTTGATTTATCTTGATTATTGGTGTATATGGAAATCCAAATTGTGGTTCTTGGCACCAAGTTTTTTAGGTAGCCTTAGTTCTAACATAAATTGGCCATCTTAACATGTATTTTGGGAGATAACATGCTAATACAGTTTATTCCAAATGCATTTTTCATAGGCTGGTGATTCTTTCCGTGAGAGTTTAGAGCTTCCCTTCTATGTTTGTGACACCTTTATGCCTGACTAATACAGTCTTCATTTCTAAGAACTCATCTGTAATGCAAATGGCAGGCAAAACTGACTTTGCCCCCTGCAATGGGCCATTCCTGCATGGCAAATTTTTTAGTTATTTACATTATTAGTAAACTGTAAATTTTGTGAGACAGTTGAGGGTTCAGTATGCCCAAGCAGTGGGGTGTATGTTTTATGTGCCAATTCATGAAGAGGAGGAAAGAATTGAAGCTAAAGAGAACTGTCAGGTCCTCGAGTCTGAGCCCCTAGTCTGGAGAGCTTTCCTCTTCATGAGAACTAGTGCAGCTCTCAGCAGTGCACCACACCTGTGTTATGCCACTCAAGTGCTAATACTTCTTCCTTCTTTTCCTCCCCATCCATCTTCCCAAGTATCAGGATATTTATTTAACACCTCATTCATTTTTCCTGTTAAGAGGAACCCAGCTGCAGGCAGAGTTCTGCTGAAGCACTTAACTGCATGTGTACCAAAGCAGAGCGTGGGAGAGACAAGGATGCAGTTCAATAAGTAGATGTGTACAAGTAATGGTGATGTAGAACTGTTAGTCTTTGAGAAAGGAGGAGTAAATCCCAAACTTGAAGACATAGCCAAAAACGTTTTTGCAGATCAGGTGGGAGTATGTATGTACCCACACAGTCAGTGGCAAAATCCTACATGACAGAGCACAGTCAAGGCTTTCTTACTGGACTGCAGTTGATTTTTCTAATTTTATGTGTCACCTCTGTGATTTGTGACATTGTGGGAGGTGAAAGGTTTAAATAGTAAATAAACCATTTTTAAACACAGAAGGTAAATTTTCTTGCTTTCTCAAAGCCTTTGGAATTGACTCCTACTGACACAAAGGTTCTTTGTATGTTGCTCTTCTGGGGCTTTGCTGCCGTGGATGACAGGTGAGGGAACAGGCACTAGAAGGGGGAAAGGACTGTAAAATTGGTGTGTACCCTCTTTTGGCAGATATGTCTGAAATGTAGAGGCCTTTTTTTTTTTTCCCATCTGGCTTTCTGGAATTAAAGCTAGCTGACAAAACTTGTGCTACCCAAATTAGCATTCAGGACTTTTCCAGAGAATCAAACGTGGGGCTGCTTTAGTATCTACAAATGATGCAGCAGGTTTCTGCTCTCTCTGCTTGCATTCCCAATTACTGTTTTACTTAAATATAATGAGAAAAAGTTCAAGTGTTCAGGTTTTCCAATGGAAAGCATCAGAACTACTGTGCTTGCTAGTTTAGTCTTGTTGAATATACAACATGTTGATTCCCCTTACATATATGCATACATACATACATACATACATGCATACATGCATGCATACATACATAACCTTCTTCCAGATTGCCTGCTGATGAAAGAGAGAAGTAAAAATGAAGTTTGAAGACAGATGATATTCTGATATGCAGTTAAGGTTTATCTCTTTAAGCAGAAGCCTATCTCTGTGGGGACAGAGCATGAAAACAAACCTAGAGTGTGAATTTGTCAACCCTCCTTATGCCAACCTTCTCCTCCCAGGTGTCCATCTCTATTATGTTGGTGGGGAGGTGTATGCTGAATGTCTGAGCGACAGCAGTATCTTTGTGCAAAGTCGGAACTGCAACTACCATCACGGGTTCCATCCCACCACAGTCTGCAAAATCCCCAGTGGCTGCAGTCTGAAGATTTTCAATAATCAAGAGTTTGCTCAGCTGCTGGCTCAGTCTGTGAACCATGGCTTTGAGACAGTGTATGAGCTTACTAAGATGTGCACTCTCCGGATGAGTTTTGTAAAGGTATGTGAACATTTGCTGGAGATTATTTTATAAGCAAAATAAATTATTTTTCTTAACATGCTGATTTTAAATTGTCCAGTAACTCCCTTCATCAGCCTATTAATGGCTGTTGAATTGTAAGTATGGAATGCTCGTTAAGTCTAAGGCAGATCTTAGTGAAATGAAGTATTTGTGGACAGAAATCTGTCTCACCCACTTACTTAGAAAGCTTGAGGTGACTTGCAGAACATGTTTCTTCACAGAAGTCCTCTAAATCTTGACCAGCAGATCCCAAATTAGGAGCTGTAGTCATTATTTAGAATAATATGCATGCCTTTCTATTCTAGGAAGGCATGCAAGGTCAAGATGTGTGATGTGGCTGTTGTGTGAGTGTCAGCATAGGTTTGGATGTAAAAGGGCTGGTCATTATATGAAAGTAATCAAATGAAGATGGTGATATGCTGAAGTGTTCTTCATGACAGGAGGATGAGAACTTTCAGATGTGTTAAGACAGGGGTTCCTAAAATGGAATAGGTTGTTTACAGCTCTGCATCCTACAGAGTTGTATGGCAGTGTCACCTAAACAAACAGGACCTCTTGTGTATTGATGTTGCCCTGCAGTGTTCAGAGCTGCTGCCACCTATGCTGGGAGCTGGGAAATCCCTTTGCTAGAGGTTAATACAGAGCAGACCAAACTGTACCTGCAGATGTCATAGTCTTGTCTCCAGACCTGGCCCAAAAATGGTTCACTTACAAACCAATTTTGAATGCTTTTAAATATCTCTTTATATCTATGGTGATTACTGTAACAGAATCAGGTATAAGCTGAAATAAAAGCTCTCTTAACTTGAGGAATAGCCTGTTGGGGAATGACCATGCTCCCTTTCTCCAAAGAGGATTGTTTGTGGCTTACTTGTCAGTTTATCATCTCCATCCTGAGAATTTGGTTCTTGTCAGACAGATACCTCACCCCCATTTCCATGTCAGTGTATCACCTCATCTTTTAGTCTGTTGGTCTTTTTGGCATTATTTCCCCTCAATTTGTTCTGTTTTCAGTCTTGGCAGAGAAGATTTGAATATCCCCCTCTTCAGAGGCTTTATAGGGACCTCAGGCAGCTGGCAGTGATGTATGGGGAAATTCTGCACTGCCACAGTTATGTCTTTAAAGACTTCCATTCCAAGAGATCAAGAGATCTCAAATGATAACTTTTCCCACGTTTATGATTTTTTTAGCTTCTGATTTCTTTGTTGAAATGTGATAATAGTTGGTGGATCAAGGGTGCTATGCTATCTGCTATAATGACTGTTGGAAGTTGTTTTGGTAAGAAAGAAGTATGCTTCTCATGTATTTAATATTATAAAATAAGGTGATTTTTTTTTTCTTTCCCCACTTATGATTCTGTTTCCAGGGGTGGGGAGCTGAGTATCATCGCCAGGATGTAACGAGCACTCCATGCTGGATAGAGATACATCTCCATGGTCCCCTTCAGTGGCTGGATAAAGTACTTACTCAGATGGGCTCTCCTCATAATCCTATTTCTTCAGTGTCTTAAAAGTCCCAAGCTCCTGCATTTTGGAAACAGTTGAGCCTTGCATGTACTTGAAAGATGTATGAGTCAGACACACATTTTTATTTTTTTTCCCCCCTCAACTGGCAACAGCTGAAAAAGAGCCATGAAAACACTTGACTTCTGTGACCAACTGTTGGATTCAGAAAACAAAGATAAATAAACCCCTTTGACACACTGTTGCCATAAAGAATCCTAGTTTACAGTGTAATGTACTGTTGTGGAGTTGATTTGCAGGGCTTAGTACACGAGGGATGACCGAGCCAAAGCCAAACAGTCTGCCGGACAGAGTTCCCGAAGGATCTTCCAGCAGCCGGCGCTCCTAAGGTTCTCCTTCCTTGCATTCAGCACTTGCTGGTTTCCCCTGTGTCCTCTGGAGCTAAGAGTGAATATTGGCCAGGTCTGCTTTTTGCAGGCTCTCTTCAGTACTTCTTAAAAACATTAAATTGATGGTTGCTGTTCTCTTTAAAAGTGCAAGAAATCATAAGGTTTAATCTCAATAACTGTGTACTATCTCTGAAACTGTGTCCTGACCATACTGCTGTAAGAATGTTAGGTATGTTTTTTTGCTAAATGTATGTATGGTGTATTTGAAAGTTTAGAAAGTAATTAGATTTAGACCATAAAGGAATTAGGAATATTTGAATGGGGGGAGGTGGGAGTAGGAAGGGAAAATGACAACTGAAATGTAGAATATCCTGTAAACATAGTGTATTAGTTTAAACTGAGGTCTGAACTTTGTTGTGCATTTTGTTTTCATAGTGGCTTCATCTTGTTAGTTCTGACTATTTTTGCCTCTTCCCCCAAAGCAATTGTGCAGCTTCTTTTACCCATGAAGAGGACAAAATGATGAATTACTGCAGTTTGAAGGCTGCAGCTCTATGTATTTCAAGACAAATTTGTACAGAGTGCTCTTTAACTGTTGAGCAGTTTTATACAGTTTATGTAACAAAAATAGGCTTTTAATTTTGTGAGAGAATCTTGTTTTGCCAAACCTAGTAACTGTTAATTGTTTGGAGGACTTCAATATCCCTGTGGGGGTCTATTTCAAACTTAAAAAAAAATATATATTTTTGATTTCTTTTTTTTTACTGCTTGGTTTATTTTCTTCTCTTTGCTCTTTTATATTCATGTAAGCTGTAGTACTTTTAAGTACTTTTATTCCAAAACTAGTAAGTCCTCTTTACTGGAAATTTTGAATAAAACCTGTTGTTACTGCTTATATTTGATTAAAACCTTGTCTTGTCCACTTCTTAGCAGACTCTTAACAAACCAAATAAAGATGTGGGCTTGGAGGAGGAACAAGTAGAATGAAGATATGCTGAGCTTAGACATAATGATTAGTACAGGTTAGTAGCCCTGCTAAACTCAGAAGCATGAGAGGAAGCTGAGCAGCAGAGATGAGTGTGTATTCAGCCAGACACAGAATGCATCTGTTTGTCACTGTAATGAGTAATAGCCCTTTTTGGAGGATGAGTCAATCCCACCTTTTTCTCTTTTTCTTTCCTTTTTTGCTTTTTTTGTTAAAGTTAATTCCACTTCTTAGCTCAGTGTACATTTTTTAAATTAACAATTGTTCCCCTGCTTAAGGGGAAAAAAGTCCATAATGTTCAAGTTCACAACTGAGAAAAACCAGGTACTTTTAAATTCCAAGAACAGTTTTTTGGGTTTTTTTCCAGATTCAGTTTGACAGACCTTTTTCATAAAGAAGCAGTCATAGCACAAATGTAAGTCTTTAAAAGATATAAAATTTAAAGATAAAATTTAAAGAGAAAGAATGCTGTTTGCTGCTCAGTCACTGTCTTTGTTTTTAATATCTTCAGCCCCTGCTACATAAACTCCCAGCTGTTCCCAACAGTTTAATTCCTTTTGTTGGAATGCAGCTGTGAGGTAGTGACTTCTTTTTTAATTAGTGCTGTAACTATCCATCATGCAGGTCTTAAGGAGCATTTCTACTTGGATGTTTTCGTATTTGGATGATCCTGTGCAAGTTTTGATAAACTTTCAAAAAATGTTGGAGTAAGAAAAGACAGTTTTATGTTGTGACTGCTTTGAAAGTTACTGTCTTTTATGTTTTGGGCTGCAATGCCTGTTTCTCTGTTTTTCCTAAACAGGGATTAAAATTAGAAAATACAGCTCTGCAGTACCTCAGAAACTTTCAGTGGTAATCTGAATTAAGTGGGACCTGCAGAATCCCAGTTTTTCTAAGTTCCTTCTGTTGTCGATTTTTCTCTAATACTGTTGAAGTGCTGGGTACGTAATATTTTATCTATTATCCAGCTTTTTGCTTGTGGTGTGGAGACCTTAGATGAAATGAAAAAGTGTACCTTCATAAGATGGCACAGACTATCTCAGCTGTACCTTATTAAATACGATGAGTGGATTGGAGTAGCACCTGAGACTCTCTGGTGGTTTTGTCTGGGTTAATATTTTTTCACAGTAGTGGTATGGGGCTCTTTAGGATTTGTGCTGCAGACACTGCAGGGCTTGCACAGGTCCAAGGCCTTTCCTGCCTCTCACCCCAGCCAGCAGCGAGGGGACTGGGGGTGCACAAGGAGTTGGGAGGAGACAGAGCTGGGACAGCCAACCCCAATTGACCCAACATATATCCTATACCTTATGGAGTCTTGCTCAGTATGTAAAACTGGGGAAGAAGGAAGGAAAGAAGGAGGCATTTGGAGTGATGGAGTTTGTCTTCCTGAGTTACAGTTATGTGTGGTGGAGCCCAGATTTCTTGGAGATGGCTGAATTCCTGCCTGCCCATGGGAAGTGGTGAATGAATTCCTTGCTTTGCTTTGCTTGTGTGTGCAACTTCTGCTTTACTTATTATATTGTCTTTATCTCAACCCACAAATGTTTTTACTTTTACCCTTCCAATTCTCTCCTCCATCCCACCTGGGGTGAGTAGTCTCTGAGTGGTGCTTAGTTGCCAGCTGGGGTTAAACCTCAACAGACTAACAGCCAGAAACAAAAGAGGTAGGACAAAAGTTACCTAGGAGGAGCCAATTGCTGGCTTGAGGCTGTTGTGAAAATTTTTGGAGCATTTTGAAGAAGTTTTCATACTGATTTGCCCTGCTTTGGATAGCTGGAGTCAGAAAGCTGGAAAAGGCAAAGGACAAGAAAGAAAGGAAAAGAGTTTCTTGCTGACCTCTCACAAAATGGAGAATGATGAGAACTGGAAACATGGACAGAGCCTATGGTGTCAGCTCTGTAACCAGGTGAGTTCCTGCTGATTGTTTGATTTGGTTTCCCCACAGTTTCGTCCATTTAGTTTGCTGAACAAAAGAGTAAAACACAAAAGACATTGCTTAAAAAAACCAAGGCAAGTCCCTGCTAGGAGAAACTGAAAAGATGTGGATACCTCTATTGAGGAAAAGCAGTGAACAGTTTATGTGGAGACAAATAATTCCATGGAGCTGAATGTGTTTTGAAATCTCTGCTTTGGCTTTTAAATGCTGGAAATCAAATAATTCTCCCTGAGTGGAGATGACTTTTTAACTATTTAAAAGTCTCTGGTGAACATTTAAAAGATTTGTTGAAAGCTGTGAGAGGTAGTCATGCTTATGTGTATGGGTTTAGGAAGGTATGGAGAGAAATAATTAATTTTTATCATATCCTCTATCAGCATCATGGGCCTGATCTTTTAATGCTTGCTAACCTGGTATTGCTATCTGCTTTGTTAAAGCCATTTGCTTGCTTAATCACCCCTCTTGCTACTGCAGCTTTTGTCTTTTGCCTTAAGACAACTATAGTTGTCTTTTCTAGCCTCTAAACAATACAGATGTGTATCATTCTCTGAAGGCAGTGAATCAGTGTGGAGGTGTCTGAAATCAATATGGACCTTTCTTGCTGTGCCTGTCTCCTTGGTTTTCCCCTTTGTCTTGCCATACTCTAAACCTTTGATCAACACCTTAGCAGTTACCTATGTTTTGGTGCTGTCTTTATTAATTGTTGATGGTTTATTCTGTGAAGCACACTATAGCCTCTTACTCTGCTCTTGAGATTCATGATTCATAGCCATGAACTGGCAGTCACCTTTTTCTGGATGCTTGCCTACAGCATGACTCTCCCATCACCAGCCATGGTGGAGCAGTATATTTTTTACACAAATCATCTCACAGTTCATTTTCTTAAATACATTTGTGATTCTGTGCAGGAGGCAAGGGAAAACAGCTCTTACTTTCCTTTGCCCCTTTCTGTCCTTGACTTAACTCAATGAAGAGAGACACCTTTGTCCTCTTGTCTTTCAGGGAATGTTCTCTCTTCTGTTTCCTAAGCTCTCCTTGCTCACTTCTATATTCTGGATGACTTTCCATGTTTTTTTGAATTTGACGCAAATAGCTTTTTGTCATCCTTGGGAGATGCTGTCCCTGTGCCACTGTGGGTCACATGTTTGTGTGCCTTCACGTGTTGGGAGCTGCTGAGGTAGAGGGCTCTGGTTTCCCACTTCTGTTCAGTTTAATTGAGGTGGCTACAGGTGGCTCCTGTTTCATTCACCACACCTGCAGGAGATGATGGTCCCTTCAGCTGCAAGAGCTGTGTCCCTCGGGGTGTGTGGTGAGCTGTTTCCATGAAGCAGGTGTGATGGAGAGGCAGCCTCCTGATCAAAGCCTGCTGCAAACACAGAAGTGACTTCAATAAGATTTACAATGTAAGCATTCTCTGGGCTCCATGTGGTTACAGAGGTGAGCAGGTCTATTGCTGTGAATGGACAAGATGGGTATAGTTTTTGTGCAGGTCTGATGCATAAATGCTTTGCAGTTAAAAATGGCACATGGATTAGCAGTGTATGCTGTTAATTCATTTTGTAATCAAAAGTAATGTCAAACAAATCCCTGAATTTTGCAAACAAAAAGTCTGGAATTTGATTCAGTCATCTTTCAGGAATGTTAAGATTTTTTTATTTTAA
This sequence comes from Lichenostomus cassidix, assembly GCF_008360975.1. Lineage (NCBI taxonomy): Eukaryota > Metazoa > Chordata > Aves > Passeriformes > Meliphagidae > Lichenostomus > Lichenostomus cassidix. The sequence goes on from NC_139484.1 coordinate 20,329,915, forward strand.
TGGGTGCAGATTTCTAGTTTTTTCTTAGGAATTGATTTGTGATTTCCCCTTTGCATCCTGCTGTATGACTTGAAAAATCTGTATCTTCTCTTCATGATCCTGCCAGCTCATCTGAGACTCTGAATCTGTAAAGCTCAGAGGAGGCTTCTGTAGTTTAATATTAAAGAAGTAAGCACCTTCACTTGCTCTAGATTGTAGAAAGGAGTTAAGATATATCATAGCACAGATAAAAACCTGCCACTTAGAGCTCTGTACTACAGTAAATAGAAAATGAGCTATAATTATATTACAGGCTTTCTTTGCTCAAGGAGTTTGGTTTCTGTGGAGCAGTCACTTGCTTAAAGGTGGTGGGGAAGAGCACAGTTTACCTTCATAAAAGATATTTTGGTTTTCGTATTGCAGCTTTCCCCAGTGTCCCTGTAATGTGTAAAAACATTATTTTATATAAAGAAAAAGGGTATGCCTAACTTTCCCATCCACTTTCTCCTGTTGTAACTTTGAACTTCTTGGTTTGCTGTTCTTCAGATTATTGAGCTGAGCTTAGAACAAGCAGGAGAATGAGACTTGATGTGTGTAGTGCTGCAGTAACACTTCACTATTTCCTTGGAGCGTTTGGTTCTTGGCAGGAGAGCAGGGTCTGTCTGGTCTCTGAGCCCTTCACTTCTGCCTTCTGTTGATACTTTGGGGATTGGTAATCCTGAGTGTTTTCAGATATACGTGTGGAGACTGAAAGATGGCTGCTGTCCCATCAGATATTTCTTCAAGTTTGTGGACCAGTCTCCTCAAGTCAAAATCACCATGGGCCATAGTGCTGGCAACAGCACTATTTAGAAACTGAGTCCAAGCATGGCTTCATTTTGAACGTGATTCAGCTGATGGTTTGACTACAAACACTTCTCAGACCTCTCAAACACAGCTTGATCCCTGTGTCTGCTGGATTTGGGCCATGTTGTTTTCTCAAGCAGCACAGAAAGAAGCTACCTTGATCTGCATGCTCTGGAGAGTTAAGAGTCCAGGGGCTGGGTTTTTATCTTGTGCCAAAAGAGCAGTTCTGTAAATACTCTTTCATGGGGTAGCTTTTCATTGGGATGTGGGGTTTCTTTGTACCCCTACAGCTAATGATTGATATGGCTCTAATTCAGAGTACATACTGGGTGCTGTGGCCAGTCAGTTTTCTGACCCACTGTATTGCTTTTGGTCTTTCAGGAATGATGCCATTGTCAAGTGTCCCTGTGATTTCCCCAAGTCACAGGAACAAGTTTGACTAGATATAGTGGTAGATCTCAGTTGAATTTTATTCAATGTATTGAATTTTATTCAATGTAAGTTGAACTTACATTGATGGAAAGCAGCTCTTTGCATTCTTAAAATCAAACCAGTAAACCAGTAAACTCTAGAAACTGATCTTCAAAACAGTTCCTAGAAAAGCACTGGGATGTCTTAATGTTGCCCTGGGCACATATGGCACTTTGAGCTGTCACCTTGGGGTGGGAACCTTGAGTTTGGGGACTCTGATTCAGCAGGGCATACTTTGAGTAAGGGGCCATCCATTCTGCCTCACAGGATCTGTTGTTACCATACAGGCCCTGGATTAATCCATATTGTAAGTAATCAACAGAAGCAAAGCAAAGAGATCCATGTGTGTACAGTGGCAAGGGAAGGTTCATAGCCAGGTTTTCTTACCATCACTTGAGAAAGTACAGGGAATGCCTCTTTCTGTGCCAGCAGCAGTGGGTGGGTGGCTGGGGTATGGCAGTGCCATTACATGGAACAACCCCGAGCATGGACAGACCTGGAACTTCACAGCTGGCCATGGATGGAAGCTGTGTGGCATGTGAGCATTGTGTTGGATAAAATGGGGGGAAAGGATCACCTGACCATGCTATGAGTGATCTTGTTGTATTTGGTGTTTATTTTCAGTTGTTTCAGAGTTGTCTGGGTGCCCTTGCATTGTTGTTCCTTCAACAGTCAAGTGGATGAAAGGATATGCAGAGTACATGGCCTTTCCTCTGTTTTTCTCCATACTCTGGTCACCCCTTGTGTTTTGTAAAACATTACTATGTCTACTTGTGTTGGGAATTACCATGACCTTACATGGCTGGGGTATACAAGCAGCCCAGGCACAATTCATTCTCTCTTCAACTGTGTCTGGCATGCCTGAAAAATGTGACATGGCCTGTCACATAAACAGGAAACAGCCCTTGTAGGGGACTGAGTGTAGCTGAAAGCCTAATCCAAATAACACTGCTAGTCACCTCCATATGGGGACCTTTCAGTGCCACGCAAGTTTGGAAAACGTGGTTGTGACTGGCTTCCACATGCTGGATGAATGGTGGGTACCAGATGTTGCATTACACATTTAACTCCTTTTCCCTAAATTCAATCCGAGACACAAATGTTCTACATGCAGCAGTTGTGGGTGAAAGCCTGCACATGTGAAGGTTTTGGTTCACACAGGAACAGGGCTGGACCTGCACCACTGGAAGCATAGCCAAGGTTTCTCTGGTCATCTGAAGTTCCTGATGACAGTAAGCAGTAAAAAGCAGAGAGGTAGCAAATTGAGTATGTAGTTGTCAGAGGTGGAATGCAGTGTACTTTTAAGTGCTGGCTAATATGTCTGTAAAAGCTGGCCTCATTTCCTCAAAAAGAATACCATGGAATGTAACAATAGCCTGATGAGACCCTCTTTAGGCACATGTAATAATTAGGCACTCCCAATTTCCAGATTTTTAAATGTACGGTCTGTGGAGTATATCCTGTGTCTGGTTTAGTTTTTCAAATGCAGAACCAGAAGACTCCTTGTGAAGTTTCTACCTCTCAGTACTTGTAGCCTGCTCCCTCTTTGCACAACCTTTCTTCCTCAGTGCTTACAGAAATTTTGAGAGCACAGTAGTAGGGCTGGTTACTGAAAAAAGTGGAGCACAAGTTCGTGTGATACCATGAGAAGATACTTAGCATGTACCTGGAAAAACAAACAGTTGTGTGTGTGATACTTTTAATTGCTGGTTTTTGTTGTTGGGTATTTTTAAAGTATCCTGTTTATTTTTTGTGGGTTGTTGGAAGTGTAGCTTCCAGACTACAAGTCTGACAAGGTTAACCTGGTATTGCTGGTTTGTTACTAAGGTACAAATTATATGATTGGAAATAATTTTTAATTCCCTTTCTTTAGAGAAGGCAATTTATATAAGATAATATTTCTACTTTTAAGGAATACTTTTGATTGTTTTTTTGGGTTTCATTTTGTTTTTCCTGGAAAGCTGGATGAAAACAGGTGAGAAATTTAAGTCCTCATACCTGGGGAGGAGCAGTACAGGGATCTGCTTCACTTTCTTCCTTACCACCTCCCCCCAGATGAATTATTCTTCTGTAGTTTTATGGGAGGAAAGGGAAAAATCTGGAGGGACTTGCTCCATGTGGTTTCCCTCTAGCTAAAGCTGACCCAGCAACAGGGGGAGATCTCACAATGGAACAGATGCTGTGTTCTTCAGATGAATTATGAATTTCAGCCTCTGAAAAGATCAGTCTAAAAGCCGGAGGGCTATGAGGGGAGGGAAAATAACTTTGAAAAACTAAAACAATACTTTGGATGCATTAAGATTTGAGAGAAATTGTTTTAGGAATGCTGCATCTGAAGTGTATTTGAGCCTTGTACATGTTATGTATATGCAGAAGTGCAGTAAATCCCTGTCAGGTGATGGGCTGGCTGCATCATGCATCCTTTCAGTGGTGTATGGGATGGTTAGAAGGGCTTTGTGCAGAGAGTAAGTAAAATTTAGAAGGTATTTTGCTGTTTCCCTATGCATCCTGTTCCACTTATTAATCACTTTTGTAGTGAGAATGTTTCTTCTACTATTTGGTTAAAATTTGCCTTTCTACAAAATGGGTTTGCTTTATAGTTAGGTATGCCTATGTAATTTACATTGCTTTTTGCACTTGCCTTTAGGGATTGTCACTCCACTAGAAGGACAGTGGGTTTCCATCATATTTTGCTGGGAATCCTGAGGCATACATCCTTTCATGGTGCTTTCATAAGGCTCTTGTGAGAATGAGCAATGATTCTATGACAAAGTTAGCCTAATCTCAGGACTCTTAAATAATTGAGCTAAAAATCTTAAATTTTATATCCCCTGCAAACTGACCATGTGGAATGTCCAGATAAGTCCTCAAGAAAGATTAGTTAAGATAATTGACAAAGATTATCCCCTTGGACTAAACTATTTTTTTTTGTTCTTGCCTTTTCTTTTTTTGACTGATTATCTGATACCTTTTAAAATTCCTAAAAGTGTTATTTGTATGTTAAGTATTCACTGTTCATTTTAAATAATAGTTGAAATATTTATCCAAGAGGCATCTGATAGTTTCTGTTTTAAAAAATTGCATTAAAGTGAGGAAGCAAAAGTTGGGTGGGTGTTTTTTTTTTTCATTTTGTCTGATTTCAATGGAAAAAAATGCATGTGCTGTCATCTTTTTCTTAGATCACAAGGAACAAAAAGTTTTATTTTACAGGTCAGACTTTAAAATGTGGTCTTTGTTATTTAGAATGCATTAATTAGGAAAGTATGTGGTTAGATAACTAGCATTAGGTCTGTATTTCTAGTCTTCTTCCAGAAAAGCTGACCAAAGGGTTTTCAGCAGTAACCTTTGCTGATTTACATGCTGCCCTCCCTGGTTGAGCCTCTGAGATGTTGCAGTCGTCAGTAACTAACGCAGGAGTGTTTGTGTGCATGGTGGCAGGATCAAAAACTGCCTGCTCACTAAGCTTTGTTGTAAAATATAATGGTAAATAAATATGATTTGAAATTGACTGTAAAGGTCAAGCCTGGGGGTTTAGAGCCATGCATAGAAAGCTTTTTTAAGGAAAAAGTTCAATCCCTTTTTTCTGCTTGGTGGGGAATAGGACAAGAAATAGCAGGCTTAAACGGCAGAGAATAAAATTCAGTCTAATTCTGGGGGCAGGGGGAAGAAATTTGCGTCAGTAAAGATAGTAAAACACTAACAGGTTACCAGGACAGGTTTTGGAGAATTGGTCATTGGAGACTGTCAAAGACAGGTTAGAAAAATGCATATTGGGAATAGCAAAGGTGCTCCTGATGCTTTCTTGGATGCTTTCTTGCTGTGAATGTTTAGGGCTTGGTCTGAACTTTGAAGAGCTGAATTCTGTCAGCAATACTGAGGATCCCTTTGTCACCTGAATATATTTTCATACCTACTGAGACACAGTGATTTAATATCAAGCAGGCAAAACTACTTCCCCCTCTTCTTTTTCCATATGCCTATATAGTTAAAGTTTAGTTGTAGCTAAAAAAAAGTATTGATTTGCACACCTATCCTAGTAACAAACCTCACTTTCTGCTGAGGAACATGTTCTGCTACGAGCATTTAACCATTATTGGGAATGCTGGAGTATGAATGCCTCATACAAAACCATCTGGAAAAGAGCTTTTCCTGAAGCTTATCAATATTCCTAACAGGAACCTACACAGAGTCTTTGCTCTCAGAGCAGCAAGACTGAAGAAGCAGTGACAGCTATAATGGCAGGGCACTAATGACTTTGGAGAAACGTTACTTGTGTAATTGGAAATGACACAAACAGTGTCATTAAAACAGATTGTTGATGCCACCTTTATTCTTTTCATAGTCTTAGTTACAAGAATGGATTCACTCTGAGGAGATGACATCAGAATTCTTATGCTTTCCACAATTAGATGGATATATCATGAGGCTTTAACACAGGAAATATTTTTCCAGAACGCCAGCTAAAGGAGTGTGGATTTGAATGGCTGCTTATTTTCCTTCAGTGGAACAGGAGCACAGGGGAGGTGAGATGTCATTGACATGTGATTCTGAAATGTGGCATAAGAGCTCTGACTTGAGGTCTAATTTTCTTGGGGTTTTTTGATTTTGTGCTAGCAAAAAAAACCAACTACTTTACAGCTCAGTGTTTGGTCTAAAATATGAGAAGCTTTTACAAAAACAAAACCAATATCCCTTCCCTTCAAGAAACATCTAATTCTGCAAGTACCTGCTGCTGTAACCCTTTGAGTGTCCACTCATTTTTCTTTAGAATAAGTAGGTACAAGAAATCAGCAGCAGAAAAGGATGGAGATGGGGAAGAGACACTGCAACACAGGAGACCTCCTAGAATACTTTTAATTCAACACTATCAATTTTTTGCTTATTCCATCTTTTTAGGTTATTTTTAAGAACTAATGGGTATGTAAGGCCTTCCGTCAGACCTCCACTATTGGTGACTGCACCCTTGTTGTCATACTCAGCATCTGTTCATTGTGTTCCAGTATGTCTTGTTTCACGAGGAAAAATAGCACTAGGGATATATTCTCTTGGAACAAGGGACAAGGAATGGTGTATGTGTGTGTCTGTGTGTGTGTAACACAGCCTTGTACTCAGGAGTTCTTATGTTCATTTTTTTAATGTTTCATCCATCGACCATTTGAATAGTCAGCCTTTGGCTGAGCAGAGAGAGCATTCCTGGAAGTCCCTGGATGTGAAGCATTCCTGGAAGTTTCCTTCCAGAAATGGCAGAGGGTCTGAGTCCAGACTAGAGATACATGGATAGATACAAAACTAGACATTTTGGACAGGCCTAGATACAGCTTTTGGCGTCTCGCTGCTGTTTCTTTCCACAACACTGTGGGAACGGCCATCTAGCATGTCTGATAGATTAGCTAAAGTCAAATAAACAGCTGCTTTTTTAATGCTGAGAAACTGAAATGGAACAGCTGATCAGAAAAAAACCAAAAAACTCCTCAGTCATTCAGTCCATCTCCTTCTCTCCTAAAATTGTAAAACATCAAATAAATGCAGTTGAATCTGGTCTGAAAATGATGAAGGATGCTGATGACAACAAGCCATCTGAGCTGAGTACTGCAAATTTCTTGTCTTCATTCTCAACAATGAAACAAAGTCCTTTAATATTGATTAATGCAAGAAGGCAACTCTTCATATGTTTCCTATGAAATTTTCAGTTTGTTTCCCACGCTGATACTCTTGAGTAGGTGTCTTAACACAGCAGCAGAATTACTGGTTAAAATTTATGCTTTGTACTTTGTTTCTGGTTTAGATGGGAAATAAGATGACATTCCTATGTAAAGCCCCATGTTACACAGAGATCCCTGACTTGCTGCAGTGACTAGAGAGGGCAACAGCAAAATTCTGCTGGGACGTCAGAAACTCGCTGTAAGGGACTCCTAAACAGGGTTACAGCCACTTGCTGTGGTCTTCTGTGAGTAATTCTCCAAAAAAAACTGAGATGGAACCCATGCTTGCAGAGACAGTTTTATATTTTACATTCTGAAGCCTACTGTATGCACTCTCAACAAACGTTCAGTGTGTGTAATTTCCTCAGGTAGTTAAATTCTGCCGTGGCCAAACAGGGTAGATTTACGATGGTGATGATGAACGGAATTCCCGTGTGTTCAGAATCCATCCAGGCTGCGTGACTCAACCACATAGCTCTAGCTTCCCCTTCTGGCCAGAAGAAGTAAAGGAGCCTCATGGTGAGAGTCACAGGAATAATTTATCAATTTTATTTCTGTGTACTAAAGAGAAACACAAGTTTTCAGATAACAAATTAATGGCTAACTGCCAGTGGGGGGAAAGTGCAGGTAGAGCATCTCTGATTCTTGCAACATAATATAATGATATATCGAGATGGGACTGCTCTTTGAATGTAGAATTCTTTTCTAAACATGGACTTAATCTGGAAAGCAATTAGATGAAAATACCAACTTCTGACCAAAAAGACTCCAAATTTCCCTTCTGGACCTCTATTAGCTGGTCCTAGAAACAAAAATTCTGCTTCTTTTCATATGCTCTATGCTAATTATTCCCAGGCAACTGCATTAGTTATGATTGTAATGTGGTTTGTTGTTGTTTGGACTTTGGGGTTTCTTGCTTCCCTTTCTGTCTTATTTAAGGATTCTTCTTTCATCTTAATTGTAAGATATAAGAGTTTGTATCATTAGGCTAAGCTTTGTAAATGTAGGGTTTACTTACATAAATGTGTTTGTTTACTTTGTGGTATAAAGCAGTGACACACAGTATGATCCAACAGGCTTTTTAACAAGCCTTTTCTGAGTTAGTCAGCCTTTTAAAATATTGCTTTGCTGTATTTCTGGATGGGTTGATCATACAACATTGAATTTTAGCAGAATCTTCCCTTTTTGTCATTTTCACACCCATCTGCTACAGCTGCCTGGAAAAACGGGACATTTAGCTTGCACACAATTTTGGATTATAAGACCAAAGTCTTGCTGTTGTGGGCATGTTGGAGAGTAAGCAAGCAAACACAGTGTGTATGCACACAGATACACAGCAGAGAAACAGAGACTTCCAGCATGATAAACAGTAGCCTCGTGTTTAAGGCACATGGGTGGCCTGCCAGAAATAGACTTCCCTGTTTACATCACAGCTTTGGTCCCAACTGGAAATGCTGAGGTTTTCCTACATCTCAGTCTTGAATCCTGACTATCAGATTTACCATGGGCTTGGTCTTCCTCTTCATCTTGGCTGTGTCATCTTGGAACAGAAAATATGATGTGTTTTGCTGCAATGTTATGTTCCTATGGATAATTCTACCCACTACCTCACTTCCACCAATTGTGCTTTTCACGTGCTAGTGAGGTACTCAGTGTGGGACAAAGAACTCTGAGCACCAATGCTGTTGGAGATGCATGGAAAAACATCTGAATGCATGAAAGATTTATGCTTTCACTCTTTATGTTCAGATTGTGTTCAAAGGTAAACTGAGTTAGGAATTCATCATTGATTCCTTGCCCCAATGTATGCTTTACCTTGTGAACTTCAGCATTCACTTTTTGATGTATAAGATTGTGCTCATTTCAAACTGACCTAATAAGCCTTTAGCACCCTGGGCTGGAGGGAAGGAGGATTGTATTTAGTCACTTGAAAGTCTCAGTCCTCTGCTCAGCACTGAGTCTCTGGCAACTACAGAACTTAAAAATTGCAGCCAATCAAGCCTTTCCTTAAGCAAAAAGTAGCTGGGAATGAGGGTGTCTTGGCAAAGTCAAGTGTCAGATTGTATTATACTTTTTATGTTTACTAATATGCTTGCTATGGTTTCATTGCTGTATTGAAAAAAAACAGGAGGAGGCAATTAATGATTTCCTTTTCAGCTGTGCAATAATGAACTACATGAGAAATATTTTGATATCATGAGTCATTGGTGGCCATGGAGAAAAACATACTCTTTAAGCCAAGCTTTAAATACTTTTCTAATTCAAAGAAAAAAAAATTACTGGCAAGTGACTTGCTCTTCCAGGTTTATAATTTTAACAATGAATCAGTCTTGGAGAACATAATTTAACTCGCTTTTACACCCAGTAGTAGTATATAAATAATTTGTGGGGTTTTTAATCTATCTAGTAAATGTCTTTTTTTTTAACAGAAAAGATAGTTGCTTTTATAAGAAATGATGGTTTTATCTGTCCACTTTAAATGTAATTTTACATCAGGCAGTTCATAATTTACAATTATAAAAAACTTGTGCATAAGCAGTAGAAAACTTTCCTGTAATGGCTGAGGTCATTTCTCACTAATGTGCAATTACAGCTCAGTTCATACCAACAAGAAAACATTGAAGTCACTCCTCTAAGGTTTTGTGAAGAAACTTCAGCTCCCTTGTTTATAAAAATGTTACACAAATATAAACCATAGTTATTTAAGATTTTTTTTTCTTCTTTTTTCTTCACATGCTCTTCTAGGTCTCAGCCAAAGCCAAAACTCAAAGGGCATTTTTTTTTCCCAGGCTCTCAAGCAGCTCTACCAGCTTTGACAACCTTATGGCTCCTCACCAGCACAAGTACACAGAATCTGCTCAGATGTTGGAGCTGTCCCCTCTGTGTAGGTGGCTGAACCTGGGAGGCTGTGGTAAGGCCATTTTCTCCACACCTAGCCAGGCAGCTGACTTGCTGCCTCTGTCCTGGCCTTTGTAGTAGAACCTTGGGATGCTCACAGTCAGCAAACACCTGTTTGTGAAGCCCTTGCTGAGCCTTTGGGGAGATGGACTTCTCTTGTGCTATCTCCTTGCCTGAGTCACGACTGCAAATCTGAGGCCTGGGCTCAAATTGCACTTCAACAGGCAAACTTAGCTGTGAATATGCTTCCTAGTGACTTTATTTCAGGTGTTCAATTATCTTTTTAAGGTAAGGCAGAAGGTATATTTTGTCTAGAGTGCTAAGACTGTCCTTGAAAAGCTTAGCCTTTCTTCAAAGAAGGCTGTAATCAGCAGTTACCTTGCTTCGTGCTTTGCTGTAGAGAGGAAGTTGGATCAAACTTCTCTGCTTCTGTGAAAACTAAAATGAATTGAGGGGTGTCTACTGAAATAAAGGACAGATGGTCATTCGGTCACCACTATAGTTTGTTTGGACCATGGCAGGGACTGTGGTTTTCTATTTGCCTTTACAGCACATAGGTGTAAAGAAATGACTGTGACTGCATTAAATATCATTGTATTAATCATGTGCACAAAGATTAGTTTGGGGTTTCTTAAAGAGGAGGTGAACAGAGCAAGGAAATCAGAGAAAGAAAGAAAAAATGAACTAGTCCAACTAAAACTGCAAAGGGAAGCCAGGTAGACAGAATGCAAATTTGCATGGTTGAATTTGGCAAAGATTCTAATGTTAATACTATTCCTGCTGTGAGAAGTTACAGAAGGGTCTTTTTCAATTATTCTGTAATGATTTGGATTTGGTTGCACATTTTGCCTGAATATCTGTGCCTCCCTGCATCTTTAGCTCATGGCCCAATATTTGTAACACTTCACAGGATGTTTGATTTAGTAGTGGCTCAGAAGGAATAACACATCAGAAGGAAAAACACATAACATATCTCAGAATAGAATAACACATTTTTATTCTTCTGACACCCTTGGGGGAAAGAAGCAAAGAGGACACAGAAAAGAAGATGAGCTAAATTTGATTAAATCACATTTAAATCCACACACTCCCCCCACCCCAAATTTGAAAGACAGTCTTTAAAAAAAAAAAAAAGAAGAGCCGGATGCAGAAAGCTACTGAATTACCCTCCTGAATAGCTCAGCAACAATATTAAGGAAATTAATAATGAATAGATAAAGAATACAGGACCCAAGAGAAGTCTGTATGGTGGAGATCAAAAACCACAAATACGGTGATTCTGACCAAAATTCATTGGGCTGTGTGTAATAATGACCAAAACACCCCCTCTTTAGTTGCATACTTTGAAAGACCATAGGAGAAATGTGGCTAGCACAGGTCTTTCCCATGAGAAATCCTTTTGTGTTTTATAAATAAAGATAAGGTTTGGATGTTATTAAAAACAGTGTCCCAAGACTTGGACGGTGCAGACCTGGCCAATCAGGCCTAGGGGGAGGTTTTTGACTGACCAATCTGTGTGACTTTTGAAAACTCTATATATATGATGAAATCAAAACAATAAAGGCTTTTCCTTCTTGCCACTGAGAACTGACTTCCTTGCTCTGCTAGCTGCTCAACAGCGACAGAGAAATACAAGAATACTATATAGTATGGCAGGATGTAGAGTAAGGAGACTCTAGATATGGTCCAGCTTCTAAGGGAGTATTTTGCCTATTCTGGATGAGGTTAGAATAACAGAAAATCAGAGTTGGTAGAAGAGCACATAGCTCTAGAAGACCTGTGTAATCTCGGTTCCAGAAAGATGAAAGAAGGGTTGTATCTAATTCACAAAACAACAGGAAGTCTTCCTCTCATATCTGGCATTTGGAGACTAGTCTATGACTGCAGAAAAGCAAACTTGTTGAATAACAGAGTTTGGGGGAAAGTGGAACAAAAAAGAGGTGACTTGAGCCATTTGGATTTCCAGACCTCACCAGTGTGCAAAGTCTTGGAAACAGTTCTTGCAGGAGGGCTGCTCTGAATCACATATATGCCTATTTGTGGCCATATCAGATTGGCAGGACAACTGATGGGCTGTATAAAAGAGCAGCAGTTTTGTTCTGAACTGCTGAGTGCACGCTTTAATCTCATTCCTATTATTCTGGTCCACAAGGTTATCATAGACACAAGACTGAACAATCCCCTCTCCTCTTCAGCACTGATGAAATGTGCAATTTTGTGTGCCTGTTCATCGAGGTCACTGACAAAAGTATTCAAGCTGGGAGAACACAAAGTGGAATAAACTGAAGGATCAATTAAGCAGAAGCAGAATGTTGTTTTGGTTTTTTTAATTCTGCTGTTATTAAAATAATAGTGGGGGTGTACTAGCTAGGTGTGAGCATAGCACTTGAAACATAGAGCCTTAGAAAAGCTTGGTAATGAAGAGTTTATAGTGATCCACGCTAACTCTGGTGAATGAAGATCTGGTTAAATAGAAAGACCTCACAAGGCTATTTTGAAATGGGACTTCTTGACTCTTTCTGCTGTGGTTTCATCCCATGCTGATAGGGACACAAACCTGCATGTTTTCTTAGCTCTGAAGAGTGTTCAGTTCTCTGTGTATGATAATCCTCTGGATCAGAGTAACAGCAGTGAGGTTAAATCATGTGTCCAGCAGTTCAGAAAAACCTTTCAAACCCTTTGCTATTTTACAGTCCATCATTTTTACTGTCCATATGATGGCACTGTGAAAAAGTCTTTGTAGGACAGTGCAAGGCACTGGGAACAGCTCAGCCAGTGGATTCTGTGCATTTACATTTACTGGGAATAAGTCTGTGAACTTTAGCAAGACGATGTGCAGAAAGGGGATGGCAAGATGGAAAAATAATTTAAAAAAGAAGAAATAAAAGGAAGCAAAACAAACCCCACCCCACAACAAGCCAACATTTCATGACAGGAAACTTTAAAGATGTTTAACTTGGCAAAATGAAGGCTGAAAATAAACGTGATTTAATAAATACAGGTGGGAATTTAAGCATTTCTCCTCCCTTCCTGGTGCATGAAACGAAGTGGTGGGGCTGGCAAATGGCCATGCACGGATTCAGAGTGGGCACTGCCAAGATTTCAGGAAAGAAATGGTGACTTGCAGCATCTTTCCTTGCAGGGCTAGCCCAAGGAGCTGACCCCACGGCCACGGCAGTTTGGGTGCTCAGGGAATGGCGAGCCCCGAGCCGTGCGGCCCTGAGCCCTGCCTGAGGGGCCTGCGGGATGGCGGCCGAGCTCCTCGCCCTTTCCCCGCCGGGCAGCGGGTTCCGGCTCAGCCTGAGGCCGTCACTTCCCGGGGCGGGGCCGGGCGGCTCCGGTAGGTGCCGGGAATGGCGGGGAGCTGCTGGGAGCGGCGGGGAGCTGCTGGGAGCGGCGGGGAGCTGCTGGGAGCGGCGGGGAGCGGCGGCTTTTCCCGTGCCCGCATGCCCTCGGCGGCCGCGCCGTGCTGAGGCGGCGGGGCGGGAGCGGGGCTGGGGCTGCCCGGGCGCCTCGGGGAGCCGGCAGCTCCTCCGGGTTATTTCCAAATGTTCTGGTGCCTGAACTCCCCCCCCCCCCCGCCATCCTTTAAAAAGTTTCTTCTGGAAATAAGTGCAGAACCCCCCTCATCCCGAATAATTTTTCAAAGTAGCCCTGCAGCCGTCAAACTAGAATATACTACCATTTCCATAAGCATAGGAAAATGTTGTCCCGCATTTGTAGTGTGCTGCCTGTGCTCTCAGAGGCTTATTTAAAAGTACGTTATATTTATTTGCTTAGTTGTAAAAATAATGTTTTAATTTATGTAGTATGATAATAAAGACATGCTGTGCTATTGATTCTGTAGCTTGTTTTTATTGGTTCTGTTTTACGGGAAAAGGGAGCTATCATTTTTTTATTCAAGGCAGCAGGCACAAATAAAATAAAAGCTGATGATCTCTGGTGTACATAAATTTTATTTGAGTCCTCACAAGTAGAAAGTAAATATGTTTTTCCTTCTTTTTAGGGTGTCTGCAAACAGAAGTGAACTGACAACTCTGGTACTTTTTAATTCCAAACAAGATGAAGATCCCCTCTTTGCTGCTGAGATTCCCTCGTTGTTACTTCTCCAGAAGAACTTACTTCACGAACTTCCACTTTGCTTCCAGAGCAGATTTCCTGGGCATTGAATCTCTTGGGCCAGGGCTCTGCTGTCAGACAAAATGGATTTGTTCATCAAATGGTTTGAGGAGAGAGCTGTGCCAGCAAGCAGCCCCTGACCAACAAGTGGAGGGACTTTCTGACCGAGAGCAGAGACTCGTAGATAGACTTTACCATGGACTAATCCAGGGTCATAGAGCCTGTTTAGCTGAAGCCATTACACTTATAGAATCAACTCAGAGTAGGAAGAAGCAAGTAGCCCAGGTGCTCCTTCAGAAGGTATTATCCTACCACAGGGAACAAGAAAAGTTAAATCAAGGAAAGCCACTTGCCTTTAGAGTGGGTTAGTCCTTTTATATCTTATCTAGTAGTTGCTTACATGTAATTACAGTCCTCACTTTTTATTATCACTGTTGTTAGTGGTCTGTAGTCTTGTATTGCTGGTTTTTTGTGGTTATAACCAATCCAGTGGAATTATGGCTTGTGATGAAAAATGTTTTTGAAAATGCTTTAGAAATTATTGTTTCTTCTTGGGGGTGTGTTATTTGGGGTGTTTTTTGTAAGCATTATAAACTGAAACGTTAGATAGTTTGCAGATTGATGTAGATGTTGTCTATACTTAGACAGGTAAGATGTAGTCAAGCAAACCTGGTCTTTTCCCGAAGAAGGTGCTTTCTTGAATACTTCCTGGATCCCTTTTTAGTCTACAGAAGGAAAAGCACCTGTTTTTTCCTGGTTTTTGGCCTTTCTTTAAAGCAGCCTACTTTTCAGCTGAAGGAAATTTGAACCTGCCTCTCTTGGAAGCTCTAAAATATTTTTTCCCTTACAAAGAGATGGACTGGTAACGTGTCATGCCGACCTGTCATCTCTCCTGTCTGTACAAAGGTAGTAAAAGCGAGAACTGGGGCATGGGAGTGAGAAGATTTTGGTGCTAATCTTAGTTTGTTTGACATGCAAATAAATGGCCTCATTTTTTTGAAAGAACAGCTCTTCAAGGTGAGGGCTTGCTTTTGCTTTTAGAGTGTTTCTTTTATAGTAAATCTGAAAAATCCAGTTTTAGTATATAACGTTTTGAAAGTTCTGAAGGATAAGTCATACACTGTAAGTAATTTTATTTGGAGGGGAGGAAATAGGTGTGGATAAAGCCAATGTTATGTTGGTATGGGTGGGATGAGGGGTGGTGAAGTGAGTGCTGCTGTGTTGGCTGAACCAAAGTATGAATTGTTATCAACTTGGTGATGGTATTCGTGAGATGTATTATTTATTTGACTAACAAAATGTTTTTTTCTTCCTAATATGATTATTTAGGGTTGTCTGGTCCTCCTGGTGCTGGAAAATCGACCTTCATAGAATGCTTTGGGAAAATGCTTACAGAAAGAAAACACAAAGTGTCTGTGTTGGCTGTAGACCCTTCCTCTAGTACAAGTGGTGGTGAGTGTGAATTAAAGTTTGAGTCAGGTTTCTAATACCTTGTCAACTATAGAAGTATCTCTTTGGGCCAGATGGAACAAAATCTGGGGCCTATACTAGTAAAATTTAAAATATAAATAATGTTTTCATTTTCTTACTATGTGGTTTGAAATTGGGAAATAGGTATAAGTGTTATAATTCTTTCAGATTTCGTCATTTCAAGTGTGCAAATGTTGCTTTACAATCTTTTTCTAAGTTAGAATTTCTTGGAAGTTGTGTAGGATTAGTGACTACAGACTGTAATCTGTAACTCTTCAATAAAAAAACTGTAGGGAAATTATAAACTGACCATGCCTGATTCATGGTATATCTGATACAAATAATACAATCTTGATTTTGATCTTTTCATAACCAGCAGCTGCCAGGTAGCATCATTAGTTTTTCCAGCTTCTGTGCTGTTAAGAGGTATGTAACTATTTATAAAGAAAATAACTAGAGCATTGCAATGACGTGGAGCTAAGACAGACTGTGTTCTTGAATGCATGCCTTCAGGATGCATCAACAGAATAGCAAAATGTGACAGCAAGACTGCACCAGTTGGAAGAATTTGAGCATCTCTCATCTTTTGGAGTGTGCGTTGTGTGCGTAGATCTCACTGAATCTGATTTACAGTTTGTTTGATTAGAAGGAAAGCAGGGACACGTGTCAGCTCTCTTAAAACAAAAAATCTACCATCGAGGCGTATCAGAATCATAATGCAGAGATTTGTCCCTTGGACAGGGACAGACAAGATTTATCTGTGTGGCCTGGTGTGCATAGGCCTCAAAAAGCCATTCAGGAATTGTAGAATTTGTTCTGACCTAGCACAAATTCATCATATTTGGTAGCACTAAGGTCTGCTTATCAGGCCTTTCCAAATTCTGAGAGGTGAAAGAACCAGGCAGTAATTTTCTAGTCCTCAGCAAAGTCTGGAGCAACTAAGACTGGGATATTCTGATTTGACTGATTTTGCCCAAGGGATCTGTTTTTTCTCACTCATTTATGGGTGGGGGTGTGGGGAGGGGGGGAAGTTTGGCTGTGTTGCACTTTTGAAATAATCTACCATTAAACATTTAAGGTTCTCTACTGGGTGATAAAACACGGATGACTGAGTTGTCAAGGGACATGAATGCATACATCAGGCCATCTCCAACCAGTGGGACACTGGGAGGTGTCACAAGGACCACAAATGAGGCCATTCTGCTGTGTGAAGGAGGAGGCTATGATGTTGTTCTTGTGGAAACAGTAGGTACGATCTTATGGTTTTCTTTTAATTGTCCCGGTGTGGTGGGAAAATAAGGCGTGCTAACAATTGCATACCTTCTTCCTTGATTTTGCCCACTATGTTTTTGTACATAGTTACTGGTTGAACGTGAATGCTCATTCTGTCTATTTGCTAGTCCTGTATGTCTTTTATGAAACTATTGCATTTCCTGGTTTTGTTTTCTTAGTGGGATTTGTTCATGGGTCAATGATGGGATCTGTTGTGATTACTGTCATTAATGTGACTGAAAGTTTGTAGTAAATGGTAAACTCTGGATTTGATTTTTTAGGTGTGGGACAGTCAGAATTTGCTGTGGCTGATATGGTTGATATGTTTATATTACTGCTACCACCTGCGGGTGGAGATGAACTACAGGTATTTTTCAGTTTCTCTTATTGATTACTACCTGGGACTAGAAAGAGAAACTTAAATTCAGCATGTAGTATCTGAGCAGAAAGTCCGTATCAGAATGTTTTGTCTATTATACTGCTATTACCAAAGTACCTTCCATGTCATCAATTTATTATTGCACAGTTAAGCTGCCCTGATTTTGAAGATACTAGGATGTAAACATTTAATACTGTGTGGCTTAACTTTGACATGTTTAAAATAATTTTGGGGAGAAAACTACAAACTGAGAAAGCATTTTGACCTGCTTTCTGTGATGAATGAGCATGTCATAGGCCTTCTGGGTACACCTGACTTGTCTCCCTGTTGCATTTAGGGCATCAAACGTGGCATCATTGAGATGGCAGATCTCGTTGCTATCAATAAGGCTGATGGTGATTTAGTTGTTCCTGCCAGGAGAATCCAGGCTGAGTACGTCAGTGCTATGAAGTTGCTCCGCAAACGCTCAAAGGTTTGGAGGCCAAAGGTTCGTGCACTTGACTGTGTTTTGTGGGGCCCTTTGGGTCTGGTTTGGGTTTTGGTGGTGTGTTTGGGTTTTTTGGTATTTTTTCCCCCCCCAGAAAAAGTGCTGGATGAGTTAGGATTGGTATCTTCTCATCTAGCTGTCCTAGTCTCCCTGGGCTCTTCTATAAAAATTGCAGCTGGTTGTTTAGTCTCACACTGTGCTGGACAGGTGATTGCTGCGGTCTGTGCTTCACCTCTGATCTTAAGGTGTGCCACATGAAACACTGTGCAAAGCCAGTCCTCCTCCCCAGAACTTCTGCCCTGACTTACAGTCTTGCCACTGGCAGACCTTTTACTGACATGAGGAGTGGTACAAACTTTACTTGCTTTTTGTAAATGATGCATATCTTAAAATATCCCTTAAACTACTCCTCCCCCTGTTATAACTCAGAAGCCTATGATTGTCTTTGTTCTTTCACTAGTTCACGTTTCCTTTATTGCTTTAATTTTTTTTCATTTAGCACATAATGAAAATGTCTAGATAATTGGAACTCTCATCCTGTAGGTCTTCAGTTTTAGTGCTGTATTTTATCTACTGAAAGGTTATGGTGGATTTTTAAGGAGAAGACTCAGTACTAATTTTTAATATGTATATATAGAATAAGCTCACGCACACTCTCACTTCCTTTATTTATACACATCTGTCTATAAAGGAGGTTTGCTCTGCCCTGGTATTGAAATTGACCCATTAAGTTGAATTTAGATAAGTGGGCTGCCTGAGGTTTAGACTTTTTTTTGGTATGTGTTGATAGAGAGAGAAGCTCTTTAAAAAAACCAGGCTGTTCAGTTTGAAAGACTGTGCTGGATGTCTGAAACATTATTACCAAAATGAATTCCTAGTCTGGAAAGCAAAGGCAAAAAAATAGTCAAAATTCCTAGTTTCCAGAATATTTTAAGTGCAAAAGAATAGCTACCAGAATATGCACTTAACTCTAAGTAAGAGAATAGTAATGTACCTTTTAGCTAAAGGATTTATTAAAAATGATTTTTGATAACACAAACAGCTGGACAAGGCCTGTTTATCCCAAATACTATGGATTTCAGGGTCTACTTTTAGTTAGTAGAATCCCAGTTTTTGGGGCGGTGGAGGAGCGGGGAAGAGGCACAGAAATGCTCAGAGCCTCATGAAGTGAATATTGAAGGAAACTTCCCTCACACATTTCTTAATTTCCATGCAATCCACCTGATCCAGTAATTGAAGCCTCAAGGCCAGTAGCTCACTAGGCTTTAACAATTCCTCTGAATCCACCAGGTAATGCGCATCTCTGCCAAAACCGGAGAAGGGATCTCGGATATGTGGGATAAAATGACTGAGTTCCGAGACCTCATGCTCACAAGTGGCGAGCTGATTGCCAAACGGCAGAAACAGCAGAAGGTGTGGATGTGGAACCTCATCCAGGAAAACATGTTGCAGCATTTCAGGAGTCACTTGGCAGTCAAGGATAAGATCCCACTTCTGGAAGAAAAAGTTCTTAGTGGAGTCCTGTCTCCTGGACTGGCAGCCGACCTGCTACTGAAAGCATTCAAAGATGGTCTCTAAGCATTGTTTTCTACCCTGTTCTTGATAAGTGCTTTATGTAAACATGAACATTAAATACACTTTTCCTAAGTGTGGATTCAAATGTTTTACTACAGCAGACATTACTAGAATACCTGTCCAGTATTCTGCAAAAGAATTCTGTTGGATTCTCTATACACAGTGATCATCCCAAATCCAAACACTCACTCAGAGATTACCACACACTATATTAGAAAAAAAGTACATTTCCAAATCTTCTATTTGTACATGCTATAGATCTGTTGATAAAAAACGTTATGCCCATGTAAAAATGTGACTGGTTTTGGGAGGGCAGGAGGGTAAGGTTTGTGGTGGTGCAGGGTTTTATTCTGGTCGTGGGGTCATCTCAGAGCAGTTGACACTGCAGCTTTCCATTCTAATATAGCATCAGCTGTTGCCAGAACGGATTACATTTTCTTTCCTCACCTTCAGTGACAGCAAGAACAGAACATTGGTCTGCCTGACAGCCCCTGACCACAGTCTTAGTTTTAAATAAATTGTATACATATAAATAGAACATAGTGGTGTTTGGTCCCTGTTTGGAAGCTGTAGTTAGTTATTATACACTGTACAGTAGGAGAAGGGAATTTTAACCATCCCAATTTCAAAATAGATGTTTTAATAAAAGGCAAAATTTAGTTAAGGCTGTTTTTTAAATGCAGACATCAGATGGAACAAATGTTACCCATGATGTTTTAATAGCAAATGTCTTTATACTACAGTAATTTATCTCTAAAAATAATGTTTTGTGGTTTTCTGAGCTGACTTACGTTTGTTGGATTCAGAAGAGCCAGTTGTATTTGGTATTTTTTCTTTCTCTCTTGCAGAAGACATGACTGCTTCCAGCCAAAAGCACTTCTATGTTTTATTTTGCCTTGATAAAAATCTGGAGGAAACATTTTCCTGAGCCATGATCTAAAAAGCAGAGCTTATCTGGTACCTACTAAGCGTGAAGGATAAAGTGGAAAAGTGCTGATTTCTGGGGACCTGACAGTAAAACCAGCAAAATAGGAGAATTTGTGAGCCTACTGGTGCTTAGATGAATTATTTTTTAAAGAAATATATTGGAAGTGATGATTTTCACAGTTTTGATTTTCTGGACATGTACATAAAAGGTATGGTGACTATAGCTCAGTTTCACCTGTTTGGCTTCTGGCAATGCAATTCCAGTATAGCAGTGAATTGTGTTACTTAAATCCTTTTTTTACC
Source organism: Lichenostomus cassidix (assembly GCF_008360975.1). Classification (NCBI taxonomy): domain Eukaryota; kingdom Metazoa; phylum Chordata; class Aves; order Passeriformes; family Meliphagidae; genus Lichenostomus; species Lichenostomus cassidix. Next base: position 20,350,343 of record NC_139484.1, read on the forward strand.
TTCATGGTCTTTGTTTTTGTTTGGTTTTTTTTCCCCTCAAAATACTTTTTTCTCTTCCTCCCCCCTGTCCCAGTTGTTATATCGTATTCCCAACTTTTTCCTGCTAAGCACTGTTTGCAGTGAAATACTAAGGAAGGGCATTGTGGTGTTTTGGGGGCTATACAGCTGAGGCATTTCTTTGGTAAGAAATTTTGCACTGGTGTAGCTGGTATTAGTGGTTTCCACCACAATAAATTGTCAGAATTTCTGAGCTCTGACTGCTTATTCCTGTTTCTTAATCGGTACTTGGGGATTCCTGCAATCAGTTACAAAGAAACAGCTGAAGGAATGTATGGAGTGGCAGAAGCACAGTGACTTGGTTGTAACCCTGCTGAGTTGTGAGAGAAATCTAGTGCTTACAGTTTCATTTAAACAGCCTCTATTGAATATGACAGAGAGTGCCCCAAACCAGAAGCAATGTGTTGTGTCCTTTGTGTCCTTTCAGCTTTAAATATTGACTGTATTTTATAGTACCTTGTAGAAGAAATGACAGGTGGAAAATGAATTAACGAGACCAGCAGAATTTTAACTGGTGAGTTCTCAACTTTTTGATAGTCCATTTGTTTCAGGTGGCAGTTTTTGAGGTGACCTCATTTATGTTTATCTGTTAGATCAAACCCTTGTTATGGTCATTACTACAACTTCTGTCAGGGACTGCGGTTTTCCTTGTCCTAGACATGAGCTGCCAAGCTAGAAAAATAGAACCTGCAGCTTTGTTTAAATGACAACTGCTCAAGCAGATTATGTTTTACAAGTTCTTCAGTGTTTGTTTTCTGGATGCAGATCTGCTGATCTACTCAAGCCATGGGCTATCATTATTTTCTCGTTTTGTTGCTTAAGTATTGTTAATTTACTAATGAAGTCCTAGCAGAAGTGCAATGGCTTAAGCAGGTTCTTCAAACTGTATTTTTGTCTTAAAGCAGTGCAATAAATGAAAATCAGATTTTCCTTCTTTATGTGTTCAGTTGTGCCTCATGCTTCGGTAGATGGAGTAATATCCTTATATTGAAATATCCTTTTGGATATAAGGGGTAGATGAGGGGGTCCCTGCTTTGTTTTTCAGTGATTCCCCTACCAAACTGAAAAGCTGTACTGTGCAAACTGTGAACTGAGTCTTCCATGTGAGAATCAGATAGCTTGTTTCATAGCCTGTAAAATTTTGCTGGGATGTGTTTTGGAGTCAGCTGCTGTTCAATTAATTGTGCAGTTTTATTCATGTTCTCATGGTCTGGGCAAATGCATTGTCTTCAAAAGGACTGCAGAGAGCTTCAGCTGGTAGGCTACAACTCAGTAAACAATCCAGTGTGTCCCAAGACAGGGAAGAATGTTTCCAGCTCATCATTCTAGCTCTGTGGGATTAAGTTGGCTACAATGCGTTAAAATATTGTTATTCAAGTAAACAGGCTTCTGAAAAAACATAGTAAACAAATCTGTTGAGTAGGATGTTGACATATTCTTAGTTTCTACAGTTGTCAAGCTGCTCTCATGTTAACACTTAAACCCACAGCTATTGCAGAATAGTATGGGAAAATAATATAGCTTCATGAGAAGACAATAGCAAGATGAAGTTTGTAGCTGGAGGTATGATAAACTGTTAGACAAATGAGTATGGGTGGTAAGGAAAAAAAAATCTTCAAATACACAAACTTGTTTCCTACGAAGTTTTGCAGTTGTCTGTAAGTGTGAAACTTTTCCCCAGGTCCCTGTGTAAGAGATGTTGCTGGTGTTTCACAGCTGGAAAAAACAAGTGTGGTGAGATCAAGTGATTTACCCAGGACTCTGAAATAGGTCAGTGAGTGTAAGGGTTACAGTTCAATAGTCTTTACTCTGAGCCCCATGTATATTTACAGCCATGTTACTTAAGGTTGAAAAAATGCTCTTAGCAAGTTCATGCTCTTAGTGTGACTTATTCCTTTCATATCTAATCTCTCTGTTTTCAGTGACAGGACCCAGTGACCCCTTCTTGACTACTGTTCTGTTGTAATGTCCTGCTTTAAGTAATAAAAAACTTTCCTTTGATATCTAATCTGTCTTTGCCTTCTGTCAATGCATTACTTCCTGTTTTGCATTCTTCTTCAGCCTTTATGTTCTCCTCACATATATTGCTTATTTGTGAAATCGGCCATGTGTTGGCTATTTGAGATTTTTGGGAATGGGAATTGAGTAAAGCTAAAGAATACAAAGGATTTTTTTTTAACTGTATGCAGTCTCCTTCCTAAAGTTTTGTTTCTTAATGTGGCAAGATTCAATTACTGACTTGCTCTGTACTGGTGCAAACATACTTATTTCCCCTTTTACTTTACTTACTCAGAGTGCCCTGTTGCTTCCCCGTGGATGCAGTCAATAAGTAACATTATCCATGAGTTAAAATGAGAAAAACATTTTCACAGACCTTAGTGCTTCTGTAACTATTCCTGCTGGACTATTAGAAAACATTTATAATTTGAGGAATGATTGAACAAAAGTCAGTAAAGAATGTATTTAAGGAAAAATTAGTGTGTTCCCCTGAAACTTAAGATTCAGACAATCATCAGTGCACAGACTGACTAGCAGCAGGATTCCTCTTTTGAAAACCAGTCATATTCCTTACAGTTTATTTAAAAGTAACCCACCCACCCTGTGATGGAACATTATCAACATTTGTAAACTGAGAATAAAAATTTCAAAATTAAAAGCTTATAGGTAATTAAAATACATACTTAGAATGGAAAGATATACAGGAAGGACAGACATACTCTGTTCCCTCCTGTCTTACTAAGGTATGGTTCAGCTGGTGAACAAGGAAGGAAAAGAGGAGCTGAGATCCATGACAGTGTATGGAGAAGGTACATTATGGAGCAGTAAGAAGAATGCCTATTCTTCTGTATTCTTTCCTCCCATGGGAACATAAGAATTATCCTAGATAATTCACTTTGAAGCCACAGAAACTGATGTGACCCATGGTGTTTGCCGTGTGAAGCTTACAAAAACTATAAATTGAACTGCCTTTCCTATCTTTTGGACTTGTATGTCATATGGGACTAGTTTAATGTGACACTTGCCCTTCATAACCAGGTGTATTTCCTTGTAATTGTGCTCTAAATGGGGAATAGTTAGATGTTCTTGTAGTTTGAGTAAATGACTGTTTACTTGTAACAAGTTAAAAGCTTCACCTTTCAGAATGCACTGTAAGATTCCTGTATTTTTCCTTCAAATACTGTGGCAAAGTGAGTTCCTGCTCTGTGTTGATTATTATGTCTTCATTTTCTTCATTTCCTCTTACATCTCTTCCACTGGTAGAGTAGCCTATAAAAGCTTTAGCAATGCACCTTTTAACATTACTCAAATATTCATGAAGTTAATCAGGGATTGACAACACTTTTGCTTTGTTTCTTCAATTGAAAGTGACTACTACAACCTAAAGATTACAACCTATGAGAACCCAAAGGCTATTACAACTTCAGAGGCCTGGGCTGACCTGCTCTGAGCAGGCTGCAATGGCTGGGGATGCAGAATGTATGTCTAATGAGAAGATACTGCCCGGGCTGTGTGGCTCGGAGCACTGCACACTCACACTGCTAAAGGTTTTCTCCCGGCCCTGAATCTGTGCTCCTGTTTGTAGTTCTCTAATTGCAACCAGCAGAAGACAAGAGTGATGTTGGTTTTTATGACTTGTTGCTTAGCAGCGTTGATCAACAAAAGTACAACCTTTTCTTTTCCTGTAACCTCGGTGAACCCAGGCTTGGACGGAGCTCACCAGCGGAGAACAAGGATTTCTGAAGTCGTGTGAAACTCCTGTGCTGTGCCTTGTTAGCAGCGTCTGAGGGAAGCAGTTTCTTCTTGACCTCTTGGTTACCTTTGCTCTTTACTCCTCTTTGTCTCTCTCATCAAATCTTAGAAGAAAGCAGGCACCGTCCTGGGAAGATGTGGAGGATGGGAAATACAGAGACAAGTCAACTATGCTAAGATGTATCCTGCCTCTTTTCAGGAAAAAGAGCTGAGCTGGTTCCCAGGCTGTGATGTCAGACCCTCCTCTCATGGAAGGAGAAATAGACTTCAGCCATCACAGTAAGATCTATTCTTATTCAGACAAGCCTTCCTAATATTTTGAAGTAGGCAAAACAGTCCCTAGAAGAAAGGGACATTAGGGCGCTAAGAATTTCCTGACATCTTTTAGAAGGGATTTCACAAACTAAACTAGAAGGGGTATTCAATGTGTTTAAAAATTATTAAGGATCTGCACTGAAGGTATGCCTTTAGCTGATCAAATCTGGCAAAGCCTGTCAAATAAGTGCAAGGAGTAAGTTGCTCATTTCACTTTAACTTTAAACTGTAAATTGTTAGTCTGACTGGACAAAGGCTCTTTAGTGACAGCAGAAGCTGCAGCAATTAATGTGCCTTATGACACCAGAAGCTTACACTAGGAGATTTTACTGTTGCTCAGATGTTTGTCTTTTACTTGTAGATATGAGTGAAAAAACAGCTGAATATTTGTATACTTTTTCTGCCAGAAATGTTGTTATCCTGAGCCACCTTTATGCTTGTAGACATAAGGTGGAACATAATGCCTTGTCAGTGTGCTGGTTTTCTCCTTTCCCCTCTCACCTCCACCACTGACTTCTCCCCTCTATTTATTGGTAGCTTTAGAGAGCACTACAGGTCAATGTATTAAAAGATCAGTGTGTGTTTCACAAGCCTGTTATGCTCTGGTGTCTCTCCTCTTTTGAAGTTTAAAGAGAAACTCTGCTGTTCAGCTATCCCAATCTTGTAAAATTTATGGAGAGGACTAATATTGCTGAAATTGCACAATTGAGATCAGATAGATCAGATATTCATTCCAGAACAGGCAGCTGCATAAGAAAGTGGCTTCTGCTCTACATGCCATGTCAAAAGCATGGCAAGTGTATGGCATCTGGCAGAGCTCAATCAAGTAAAATAATCAGCATATGGGAATGTGAATTATGTTGCAAACATTATTCTTTTTGTTTCCATTGCATGAATCTTAACAAAATTATCTACCTGGAAAACCTGATGGCTGAGACTGAGAGGAATGACTTCTCATGCCCTTGCTTGCTGACCAGAGCAAACTGCGTTCACCCAAACAGGATTTCTTTATTTTGAGCTGTGAGTATGATTTGTCTGTCTTCACTGAACAACAGCTGCTAATATTTGATATCTGCAGAACTCAAAACAAGTGTCTGAAGCTGTGTTCTGAACTTCTAATTTACAGGAGAAGTAGAGAACTTTGGTCAAGATCAATAAGCTTTCAAAAACAGTCTCTGTAAAAGTAAAAAAAAACTTTTTGGTTGTTTATGAGTGCTACAATTCAGCACTTATAATCTGACTGGTTCTTTCTGTATGCAGTGGCAATAGAAACTGATTAGATTTGAAAATTAATGTTTCAGACTTCAATTCCAATATTGTATCCTTCACTTTTCCTTTTCACTATCCGTTAGAATGTGGCATTCTTATAAATGAAAAAGTCTTTAATATTGGACTCTTTAGTACTGTCACTTCCAAACCTGCAACAGTGGAGCAGACCATAGCCAGTGTTCAGCACTAGTGCCACTAAAAGCCACTGAATGCTTTATTTCTGTACTGATATTAAACAGTTATTTTGAATTACGATATGTTCAAAGTCACAGTTTCATGTCTTGCACAATGCACGTGGCTTTCAGTTTAGCTGGAGACACTGCTCCAGACACTCATTTTCACCACTCACAGTTCCTTCCAGGTTAGAAATGTTGCTGATTCTCCACACCCTGAGGTCAGGAGAGGTCAGCATTGGAGCATGTGCCTACACACGTGATGGAATAAAGTACTGGAATACAGGCTGCCTGATGTTTGTCCTGCTAGATGGGTCAGTTTTCCATTTTTGGGGTGGTAAACTTCATATGCAATGATCCAAGAAATTCCAGAGGGAAAATGGGATAATTAAAATAATCTTGTTTGGCCCCGTGCCAATTCTTTCATTGGAGAAAACATTGCTGTGGAGACAGGCACAGATCCTGCAAATTAGTCTAGTCTGCATAGCTCTCATCTAACATTTTTGAACATTGAACCTTAGTGAACAACTAACATGCAAGGGCATTTCTGTGGGACAGTTTGAATACTTTTGGTTTCATAATTTATTTTTTTTTTCTTTATTTGCCGTTCCTTGAGATTAAGACTGGACTAAGTGGATCCTCAGGTTAGTGTGGTATTTCCTCATGTAGATTGTATCACAAAACCACTCCAGAAGAAGATATTTTCATGAGTGAGACTTGTATAAATTATGAAGAAAGAAAGAATTTGCCTGGAAAAGCTGAAATAGAGATTTAAATATTGCACAAGCTGGATAGAATTAAAGCTACTCTTGTTTTTCAGTTTTTAAATCTAGAAGTTGTATCGTTTTCTCCTCCTGTGCTTAATCTAGAGTGTTTGTAATAAACCGCCTTGTCTGCGTGCCAAGAGATTGCCACAGAGAGAAACAAACTGGGCTGATGACAGAGGTAAATCTTGTTATTCTGAAAGTCATTCCTCAGGCAGCTTCTTGGTAACTTCGTTTTCCAGATGACTCCTAAAGAATCAGTGGCAGCAACTCAGAGAGGAAACAGTCGCTCAGAGAGCTTTGCTGTGGTGACACTGCTGTGAGGACAGTGAGTGTGCCTGGCAGCTGGCTGGGAGCATCCACCATGCAGTCCATAGGTTTCATTCCATACATCCCCTCAGCAGTACTTATGGAGAGCCCTTAGATGGTGCTGTATGGCAGCACTCAGCCCTTCGGCACCTCTGCTGCCTTAGGGATGACTGAGCCCCACCTCAGGGCTAAAATCTGGCCATAGTTCAGTCTAAAGAATGTGAAAAAGCAGTCTCTGGGCACTGTTAATTAGGATGAGTAAATGAAATCTGTCAGTAGAGGCATATTAAATATTAAATTCAAACATGGATTTCAATAGCTGCTGTAATTTAATTCTTATAAACTTGAATCATGTCAAGCTTAAACACCCTTGCCAAATGTATTGCTCTCTGTCTGTAAAACAAAGTGCTTTTAAATAACAGTTAAGGAGTTTTTGAGGGCATTTGAGGATCATCCTGATGGAAGAATAGTGGTCACCCTGGGAATTTCCTCATGTAAATATGGGAGTGGTGGTGTGGCTTTCAGGTTAAATCTTCCATGCTGTGGAACTCACTTAATTTCTGAAGAATTAGGGACGCAGATTTAGGAATTTGAGTTGTGCTGTCAATTACAAAGGAATTGAAATGGAATTTCCTCTAGCAGGATGGGTTTCAAGCCACAAAGTAAATTTTATTTGGAAGCTGCTGGTTAAATTATTAAAGAAAATTAATGGAGAACCCTCAAATACTGATGGTATCTTTTGTTTTTTAACAACACAGGAGAGAAGTGAGGTGTTGAAAACAAATTGATCTCTGCCCCTTGGGAAAGAGTTATGTGATCTTTCTTTTTTCTAAGTTGGGAATGTAGCCTTCCTATAGTTTTACTGTGTGCTTCTGCATGTTCCTGTAATTTGTGTTTTCCACCTGTTCCTGCAACTTGAGGGGGTTAAGCCTGGGAATATTCTGCCAAAGCAAATGAAATATGCACATGAAATAGTTCATGTTTTCAGAATGACTTCATTTAGTCATGACTTTTATTTATTTAGAGAGAGAGAGAGAAAGAGCTGGTGTTGTTATAGTCTCTGCTCTCTCTGCTCTATTTTTTTAATCTCTGAAACTTCCTGTAACCCAACTTTTTTTTGACATTTGAAATGTCCCAGGTTGCATAAACTGAGTATCTGCTGTGCGTTCCTCTCGTCCCAGTAATTCTCATCCTGTGGTGCCTGCATGCTGTTATTTTAGGTGTATCCTTTACCATTATGTGGGTTGTTAACATTACCCTGGATTCTGCTGCCATGCAGGTGGGACCAAGTTCTGAGATTTTCTTTCTTGCGAGTTGAGGAAGAAACTCTAGCTTGAAAACACTGACAAGTTAAATGTTACTGGGTGGTGATTTGTAGCCTAAAGCTTGGTGGCTGTAAATTCTCACCTGTGAAAAGAGAATCTTGTAGCTCTACACAATATATTCTTCTAGCTGCAGCTGAATTTCTCTGCTCTGTTAAAATCCTTAAGCAGCTGCAGCAATGTGTCACTCTGATCTGTTATTTTGCATCCTCAAAGCTCTGCTCAAATATTTGAACTTAGTAAGGCACTCCACTGAGCTGAGAGGGAGGCGAGTGTCACCACGACTTTACAGAAAAAGAAACAGCACCTGGGAGGTTAAAGTAGCTTTCCCTCACCATGCAGCAAGTCAATGGTGGAGCTGGAATTTCAGCTCAGGAGGTTCCTGGCTCGTGCTACACCACACTGTGGAGAAAGGTCATTTCCCAAAATAGTGCAGTAGGTTTGTTATTGATAATAGGGCAACAAAGGGCTCTAGATGTATTAATAGGTCACTGTGTACTGCCCTTAGTAATACATAATTTAGCAGCCTTGCAAAATGGGCTACATCATGTTTTTGTGCAGCACTATCACTTTCACAGTTAGCTTTGTCTGCTATGCTCTGGATAGGTATTTTTGTTTTGGCTCTTCTAACAGAGCTTTATTTAAAATAAATAGGAACGTTTACTAAGTAGGCATGAAAAGCCTCCTGATTAGCAGCCACATTAAACTGCGATATCCAGCTTACCTTTCAGGTCAGCACAGCTCCTCTGCCACTTGGAAGCCACTGAGCAGAGCTCTGCCTGCCTGAGGAAAACACAGAGGTGATAGAGGATTTTGGTGGCAATCATACCTGGCAGTGCAGGAGCTGAGCTGCAAGGATGGAAGCCCACAGAGCTGCCAGGTTTGGTGATGACCTTAGGCCTCCCAGGGAGGAAGGCAAACCCCATCCCCACCCAGTGGGACAGGGTAGAGGGTGTTGATACTTGTGAAGGGGTTTTCATTGAGATTTGGTCCCAGCTGTTGCTCAAATGACCTTGGGGATGGGCTATTTGGCAGCTGTTGTTGGAGCTTGTAGATTTTTATTTCAATCTGCCTTTTATAAAATGCTGTTGATCCCCTTTGAACTTTTTTACTTCAGCAGTGTTGTTACTGAAGGTTTTTGTTTCTTCTCAAAATGAATTATTTGACCTGCTAGGTTATTCAGAAAATTCAAAAGTAGTAAGTATGAAACAAGTTTATTTTTTCACCAAGCACCCAGATCTATGCATCTGCTATTGAAAGAACAAAATGGTATTTTGTCTTAGCCAAGTCTGAAGAAATGCAGTGAGTAATGGTGGGAAGAATCACATTCACAAAGCAAATAGGTATTGAATCAGTTTATCCAGTCTCATTTTGTTTTGAGTTTGGGTGAAGAGTCTCCAAACAGGGAAGCACCAGTGGAAGAAATGTGGAAGCCAAAATATGTGAGGAAAGTTAAGAATCAGAGCACGTGCAGCATACAGAGATGGCAAGGGTGCCGTCCTCTCATCTTCATTTCTCTGGATATATGTATTTGAATTAACAAAGCAATGTGAGCTTTATGTGCTGCACTTGCTTTTTAATGCTTGTTGGTTGAAGTAATTGGATCTATTGTTGTGGGCACTGGGAATGCCAGCTTGGCTCTTACGATCACTGACTTGTGAACATGACCTTCTGGAGGTCAAAACACTGGAGAGCTTGCTCTGTTTCACTCTCAGAGGTACCAGTCATAATGTTGCTGCTTTGAAAAAGCAATGTAGATGTTCCCTGCCTTTATCTAGTTTGTTGTTTGTACTGAGCTGTGGTGTGTTTTTTCTAGTGTTTTGTTTCGGGTTTGTTTTAGTAATTCATCTCTTTAACTGTTTTCTAGTGGAATCAGTTTTTTTGAAGTTTGGTTGCCTTTTCTTTCCCCCTCTGCATGCTTGTTTGATTTGGTTTTTTTCAACCACAACTGAAACTGGTTGGTCAGAGTTTGAATTGTAAATGTTAGTGGTTTGGAGTGATGTTTGGTACTTGATTGGGCATCCTGCTTTCATTCTTCCTGATGATCAAATCAGCCAGATGCAGTCAAACAGTCCCACATAGGAAAAACAACTCATTTTCAAGGAGAGACAAAAAAACCCCTTCTTGTGATTGATGCCAAATGATTCATGGCAAATGCTAATGGATACATAATTTCAGCATTGACTACATCTGCCTTCCCTACCAGGTAACTCAAGAGAGACCTGAGTAAAACATCCCATAAAAAAAGAGACAAAAGATCTCTCAGTGATACAAAGAGTGTCTCAGTTCATGCTCCTGGTCTGGTCATTTGAGCAGTGAGAAGCTTGAGTTCTTGTGGCAGAATGGGAGGTTTCAAGGTCTATGTGGTTTGTATTTTCTGGCATCAGATGGCTTTGTGGTTCCTCGTGGTATGAATCCTTTCCAGGAGCTCAGGGAGTTGCTGTCAGTCCTCAGCTTTCCTTATACAAATCTGTTAAAACATACAAGATTAAAACATAAGCATGGCATGAAACAATCCATAGATTTTGTGCCCCATCACTGGATCTGCTGGACTTGCAGCAAAGCAATCATGGCACTGGTGATTAGATTGCCTACTATAAAATTCCTGGACAGTTCACATGGGGATTGTTGTGCTTCCTCAGAACCTCTTTATTTCTCCCTAAAAAACTCACCAGGATATAAGTATCATGTTGCCCCTATCAAAGAATCAGTTTTAGCTGTTTTGAATATATTTCTTTACCAGTCTTTAGCCTTCTTGCACCACGCTGCTCCTTAAAAATGCTCACATTACCTGCTAAAATCTGCATCTGCTGTAGGGATTCTGTTTGGGATCTGTGGGTAGGCTCACTCTGTCTGGGTAGTGGTGTTGTTTTGCTGGAGTTAGGAGAGTTTAGACCTTAAAACTGAACTGCTTACAACAGATTTGAGTATTTTTATGTCTTGCTAGAGAGCCTTTTTTTTTTTTTTTTTTTTTTGTGCTGCTCTGTGGCTTGATCAGGGCAAGCAGCACGTTGTATATCTGCCTGCACTTGTTTGCAATTGATGCTGTGCCCTGGGTGTTGTGCTCAGATTTACAGCTGAGGTAAAAAGAACAACCACTTGTTACCATCTTTTTTCCTCCTCCCCCTCCATGTGTCAAACTGCTCCGTGGTCCTTCGGAAGCATATCAGGCTACTCAGAACCAGGGAAAATGTGCTAAACAGAATGGTGAGCAGAGTTCTAAATCAATTGTCTCAGGTCTCATTTCCTTCAGGGTTGTTCTGCATTTCTGACTTTTTGGCAAGGGTTTTTTTCACTGATTTGCAATGGGCAAGAACTACTGAGGATATAAAATGTTTTGTAGCTGGAGAAGAAGCAAGGCTGGGAAAATTAGGAGTCCCAGCTGTTGTGTAAATAGCTTTAAGGGCATAACTTTTTTGAAGAGGCCTGTTTGTGGTTAAGTAGTTCAAGGCATTGCTCTTAGCCAGGAAACCTGTTTTCTGTAGCCCAAACAGATTAAAATTCATTTGGATCATCTCACATACACCTTTTTTTTTTTTGCCTTGATATCTTTTGTTTATGTGGTATGGCCTTGCTAAAACTATCCATCCCTCAAGGCCTCCTTCTTCTCAGACTTTCAGATTCTTATGAAGGTGTATTGTATAATTCACACAGTGAGTTGTATTGTGTATTGTTCTCCTTTTCCTTATTTCTCTCTGTAGATGGAGAGCTGCTATGGCTGGGGTGAAATACATGCTTTTAATTACTGAGGGGAAAGTCCCACTTTTGCAAAACACTTCTTTTCCATTTCTTTCCACTCTGTATGTTTGCATCTCTGTCTTCTGACTTGTTTGGCAAAGGCTGACAGACCCGTGTCTAGCCTGAGAGGGAAGGCTGCAGTCCTGGCAGAGGTACCTCACAGGTGCAACCTTCTTCACCAGTGTTAGATAGGGGAAAACACACTTTTCAGCTGGAGTTGGAAAATGATCCACACTGTAGTCCCTTGTTCAAAATCCTGCCTGTTTCTCTTCAAAAGATGCTGAACTTATATAATGCATCTGACTGGCTGATGCCACAGTATGGAGTCTTTATTTATAGATGTGTATAAATAAAAATCAGTCTTCCTTTACAAACTGTCAAATTGCATTTCCCAAAAGCTGAGGAATCTGCAGTCCATTAAATCTGGTGGTAATGAATGAGCCTAAGTCTCTTGAAAAAGCACCTTTTATAAAAAACACTGGTTTGTTTTAATCTGGCTGCTGAGTTTTAATCTGGCTGCTGACATGAGTTGTCTGCAGTTTCTTCCTTCAGCAAACAATGAAAATATTGTTTTTGATGTGTTAAAAAAGTTGCTGCACTGTGATATTTAGTGTAAATATGTTAATTCATGTATTGAGTGAAAGAGATCCTGTATGGTTGAGGAGGTATATGACATGAGCACAGGCAAACCAAGATGTGCAGGCAGGGGATGAGGAAGGGTAATTACTTATAGAAGGTGTTCATCTTCTGATATTCTTTGTGCAAGAGAGAGGGTAGATCACTGGCAGCAGGTGCCCTGAGCAGTTGGCATGGTTGGCTGCTGTTCACCTTTTCAGGATGTGGGTTTGAATTAGTGTTCTGTTTGATCATTATCGGGAAAAAAGAACCACATTTTGAACTGAAGTGCCTCGAGGTTAACTTCCATGCCTTATAAATTAAGAAAAAACAGTTGCTTGTCTTCAGGGCCAGCCTTTGAGACATGGAGGATGCATTGCCCATTTCCCAGTTAAGCTGCATTAATCTATTTTCTGACACTTCCCATGTCCAAAATAAGCTGCAGGCTCTGTCAGGGCATAGCCATATAGAGCTTGCTGGTGAGAAACAGTTGGTTTCAGGACTCTCCTACAGGTCTTTGATTAGAGTCTCATACTCCTGTCTCTCCATTCCTGGAGAGTTTTATTGTCAATCTCAGGTCCTCCCTGTAATGAGCTGAAGACTGCATTGGCTTTGGCACATGCTTCATTGCCCATTAGCAAAAGAAACTGTGCTAATTGCCAAGAACACTACAGGATACATTGGGCTGGACAGATGGATGGCATGAGGACAGGTTGATGTCTTCTCTTGCCTCTGCCCAGTGTCCCAGATTGCCTGCTGGAGTTGGAGTGTGACACTTTCCCCCTGCACTTAGCAGCAGTCTCTGTCTGTGGCTGGAAGGTCTCCCTGTGTTCTCTCACCTTGCTGGGAGATCTTTCAAAGACCTTTGAAAGAGGTGGGAGGGATTCTTTCTTGAGGGTACCTTTCTTCATTGGCTCTCTTATTTATAGCCAGGAAGGAAAGGGTAAACAAGGATACCATCAGAATTCAAGTTGAATGCATCCTTGGGATGGTGTAAGATGTCAGATTTCACTTGGCTTGACTGACAATATTAATTGTGTTCTTGGGTGTTGTAAGTGCTTTTTCCTTTTTTGTTTACAGGAAAGAAGTCTTCAGAAAGTCCCTTTCAGAAAGCTTGTGATGAGATGATGTGAGGGACTTGGCAGTCTTACATTGGAAGGAAGATAATTGATCTGAATTTGTTATGACCCTGCAACTTGTTACAACAAGGGGTCCACCCTCTGCAAGAGTAGAGCAAGGGGAGACCAGGTATGTGTACTTCTGTTGGGGTGGAAGTTCTCTGGCTTTCAGCGTTTGCACAGTAAATTCAATGTCAACATACGTACAGACAGCAGATCTCAGAGGAGTCAGAGGTAAATAGCCTTACTTTTTGAGGTTTCTAGAAAGAGGTGCAGAGCTAAGGGATTTCTTCAGAGTTTTTGGACTGTCATGTATTGGCAGATGACTTGGGAAGAGGTAGTCCCTGGTCATTTGGTAGTGCCAAGGGCAAGCTTTGAACCATGCAAGCTTCTGGCAGGTTAGGAAACATTCCCACTAGAGGTTTCAGAGTGCTGGCCTCTTGGCTGCCAGTGACAGTTTTGGGTGATCTTTTTTATTTATATGTGGTTGCTACTATTTAATTGTCTCAGTTCCTCTCTCCTACTAGCCCAGGAAACTAAAAAGTTCAGTGGGAAACAGATTTTATGAACAGTACAAAACCATACCCCATCCGTTTTCTTTTGGCTCTCTAAATGTGGAGGATTCTTGAAGTCTCTAGCACCAAATAAGAGCCTGGAGCTTGGCAAGCTATTGATAAGGTGACAGAAAAAACTAATCACAACACTCATGTGACTTGGGCTGCCAATGGCAAATAAAAAAGTTGAGGGACTGGCTATTACAATGACAGAACCAAAAATCTTGATAGAAAATGTCCAGTTTCTAAAGAATTCTCAGGGAAAAAGCTCTCTGTGTACAGGATTTTGGGAACCAGATCCAAAGGCAGTTGGTCAGAACATGGTCAGTAGCCAGTTTGTCAGGAACCACAAAATCTGCTCCAGAGTAAATTCCTATGTCTTTTAAAACTTGCCTGACAGCAAAACATTCTGCTGGAAGAAACCTCTGAGCAATCCCAGTTTATGGACTTTATTTTTTAATTCTTCTTCTGAAGTTTAGTCAGTAGCATTTACCCTGAGAGCAGGATAGTGGCTGGAACTGAGAAATGGAAGGGCTGGTCTGCTCTTTTACCACCCATGGAAAGGAACTGTGAACAGAATGAGCTTTTCAATTAAGTGGAGAGGGCTTAGAGGAGAGAACAGTGATGCTCACAAGTATGAAGCAGTGGGCTTGCTGTTGTAAAGCAGAGCTTCTCAACCAAGTTAAAGCAGGTGCCTGTGAGTGTTTAAGATGGGAGTGCACTCATGCAGATGTGCACAAGAGCATTTTGCAGTGCATGTGGCATTGTTTTCCTGTTAAAATTGGCTGTGAATGAATATTTAATGTGCAGTTGTTAGCTGTAATAGACTAGCTACAGGAAAGTAACAATGTGAACAGGAGGAAGAAGACTGGCCTGGCTGAATAGGGAGATTTCCCTGAACTCAGAGAAGAAAAAGTATTTCTAGCCTTTGGAAAAAGGCAACTCAGGAAAAGTACAAGGATTTCATTAGGTCATGTAGAGAGAAAACTAGAAAGGTGAAAGCTCAGCTACAGCTCAATCTGGCCACTTCTGTGAAAGATAGTAAAAAGTGTCTTTATAAATTCATTTATTACAAAAAGAGGGCCTTGGAGGTCTTTTCCAGCCTTAAGGATTCTATGATTCTGTGAAATACATTTATTCTTGGAACATGATACCCCAATTTTTGTGAAGTGCTTAAATTCACCCTTAGTTATATTTTCCTGGTTTGAGTGGCTGGAGGACTGAACTTCCTAGCTCTATCTTAGAGAAATCTGTCACTTTGAGTAGGAATGAAACTTGACTGATGCAATCTTATCACAGTATCACCATATAAATGGATCTTATTTATTTTTAATTGAAATGTCAACTTAAAAGATGCAGTGCATATTTTTAAATCACATTGACATTATATTTAGATATTTTTGTTAAGTTCTGGGTATGCAGTCCCATTAAAAATAGGTAGCTAAGTATAAAAACATGAAGTCTTAATGCTTGCTTACTAAATATGCAGAGTGCAAGTGGGCATTGCTCTGGTAACACCTGTGAATAGAGCTATTCTGGTACATTTTAAAACTGTCACTGGTGTGAGTGACAGCCACCAATGTATTCATATTATTTCAGAATCCTACTGATGGAAGGAGCTTTCCTGCAACTATTTATCTTTATTTACAGTCCCACCCATTTTAAAATTTTTCTCTCAGTTTCAGGAAAGAATAATCCTGTGATTTTTATTGCTAAAAGAAGCACTGCTTCTAACTGTGCTGGAATGCAATTGTACACTGTGTACTGGAAGTCTAGATACCAGGGAAGTGTTAATCCCTGCAGTCGAGGAATACCAGCCGTGGATGGGTTGCCTTGATTTATTTTGCTGGTTCCAGCCCTGAGCAGGGCCTAGCCCAGGCTCCTGTGGTAATTTGTGCCAGCTTAAGGAGGCAGTGAGAGCAAACTGGGAGAAACACAGTCCTACTCATTGATGCAGTCTTGCATCTGTGGCTCCAAAGTCCTACTCCCCCATGTGTGAGCACCTCAGTTATAGCTGTGACCCTCCCAGCTGGCTTCCTGGTAAATCTCTTAAAAAACAAATTTTTCGGCCTGGCGCGTGAATGAACATTCCAGGCTTAAATAGCAAGGAAAGAATCAAGAAAGTATTTGATGCTTTGTTGACCAGCCAGAAAGCAAGGCTTATTTTTGATTTTGGTCACTTCAGGCTGTGCTGCAAACATTGGCATGAAGGTCTAGGGGCTCAGTGAGAGAACATTTTTCTCTGCTTTATTTAAACAGGCACATTCCCAGAAGAGTAACAATCCAACGTTTACACTTCCAGTGAAATGCTGTCTGAGAAGTGCTGGAAAAAGAAAGGTATGTGATAGAAAGTAGAGGGCTGAAAAGTAAAGTAGAGCAGAACTAAATGCAAACAGAAGAGGAACTTCTACTACAGGAACTTGAAGTATTTTTTAATTAACTATAGCCTAAATTGGAAAAAATTAGGGAGTTTTGACTTCTTTTTTTCAAAGTTGTGCCATATGTTGCATTTTAATAATGATTAAGGGGGAGGGAAATGAAACAATTAAAAAAACCCCAGAACAAAACAAAGCAAAACCACCTCTGAGTGTGGAAAGCCCTTCCCCATTTTAAATAGGGAAATAGGCTGCCACAGGCTGCAAAAAAAGTGCCATTCTGTCACTTGGTGCTCTGCTCTTCTTTACAGTTGTTGGGTTTTTTGGGGAGTTGCTTTCTTTTTATTTTTTTTTAACATAATGAAACATCTTCAATCAGTGTGTTTCCCCTGCTACTGCTCAGCTTCAGCTCTAAGTTACCTTTTCTCTTTTTCTTTTGTCTTCTTTTCTTTCTTTTCTTTGTCAGTCCTATATGTAAATCAAGCCACTGCCAGGTTGGTCAAAGACAGGTGCTGTGCACATGTGGAAGCCCAAGCAGCTGCATTTCTGATGTATTGCCTGGTATCCAGCAACTGGATGACTTCCTAGGATATGTTCCCAAGAGCTCTGCAAGGAGCCCAACAGCCAAGTAAAATCCTGGTCTTTGGTTCAGATGGAAGCTGTGAACTCAGCCAAGGTGTTCCCCCCTCCCTTCTCCAAGGGCTGGCTGCTCAGGCATTGGCTGCCCCATGTTCAAGGTCAGCTGTCACTTTAGGGATTTTTTAATTCTCTGGGAGTTTCTAAAACTTTGGTGCAAGAGAAGATACCTTTTCCTTTTGCAGACTCCTTGAGTGCTCTGTGCTGGGAAGATTGAGGTACCATTTGCTGCAGCTCCACAGACACCGTGGTTGCTGCCAGACTGCCGGGCAGGAGTGATTTCCCTGGTGTTTTATTAGCTCCCAGAAAATATATAGCAGGGAAAGAGGCCATGCAGGCTCCAGCACGGTCTGCCTGAGCTCTGACCCCTCGGGCAAGAGGCTACATTGCTTTTACAGCCAGCACTTAACCTTGCTGCTGAGACTTGTCAACAAGGAGGCCAATTAGCAGCAGATAAGATGGTGGATGATATAATGGAGATGTCGATCTGTTAGGAGCATAACTGATGTATTTTTAACTCAACATGGATCTTAAAACAGGGCTCTGCATAAATGATGCCATCCCCTCCACTGTAGAGAAGCCTTCTCTACAGTGCAGTGTTACAGAAAATTGTATGTTTATTGGTTTGGTTTGGCTTTTTCCCCACCCTCCCAAAATTCTCTTTTAAAGCCTTGTTCTGCTGGGCTCGTTATGCCTATGGCATGTGTAGGAACTTAAGAAATAACTACTTGCAGAAATGCCAATTTTAATTATTTTTTAAACCTGTATTAAAAATGTACATAGATTCGGAATGAAAACAGGGCACTTCTTGTTTTCATGAAAGGGTTAGTACACAACTGGAGCTGTTTTCTATAATCACACGTGGAATTGGAATATTATCAGAAAATACAGACTAGGGAAGGTTGAATTAATTGATTAAAATCATGCAGGACTACAAGCATGTTATAGCCACCTGCTGCAAAGGACAGGGGCTCCTTATCACATCTCAGCATGTGACACTAACACCCCTACCCTATTTGGGTGGACACAGGGGTTTTGTGTCAGACTAAAGCTACAGAGGCTGATTGCAAGCAGCCAGTTTATGTTTTGGTTGAGATTGGGCCTGATCTTTTAAACAAAAGCTTATTATATATGACTCAAGGGCTGGAGCTACTGCAAGGCTTGCACTTAGCTGCTAGCTGACTACTTAGCTAGTCAGGGTAATTCAGTTAGATAATTTAGCTCCCTCCCGGAATTTATCTGGTAATTCTGCAGTCTAGTTTTGGTGATTTAGAACTTACTTAAACAACTAAGCCACTTCTTCATAGAATCACAGAATGGTTTGCATTGGAAGGGACCTTAAAGTCATCCAGTTCCAACCCTCCTGCCATGGGCAGGAACACTTTCCACTAGCCCAGATTGCTTGGAGCCCCATCGAGCCTGGCCTTGAACAGTTACAGGGATGGGGCATCCCTAGCTACTCTGGGCTTGATTTGTAGAATTGCCTTTTAATTGCTAGGATAACTATTTATGTCTAGTGCAAAAAACTCCACATAGAGTATCACTGTCTATTGCAGATACAGTGTGGGAGGGAGGAGAGAGAGACACCACCTCTTCGTGAGCATGACTTACCCCACTCTGTGCCAAAGCTTTTCTTACAGCTAAGGAGTCATCCGCGGAAGAGGAGCAGTGGATTCCAATCCCCAACCTGTTAACAACACTGTGCACAAGGTACTGAAAAAGGCCCTGAAAATTAGTATCCACACCTCAGTAGAAATAATTGTAAGAATTGTTTTCAGTTGATTAGACCTTAACACTGTCCTGAGGGCAAAGCGCAATCCACACGTATTTAATGTTAACATTAATATATCTGAGGATAATTCTTATCTAATGAATACCCAGATTATTTTCTTCCCTTGGTTACTGTTTCGGTAGTCTAACTTAACTTTTAGGATGTTGAGTATCTTTTCTTATTCAATGAAGTCAGCAGTACTTTTGCTTTTTGGAAATTTGTCTGCTCTTAGAGTTTCCTTCTTTAGTGTCATCTTTGCATTTTAATTATTCCAACAATCTCTGGTTTAAAAACCAGGTTTTTCTAAAATGCTGACAAAATGCACACACAGTATTTTTACAACTAAAAAAAAATAGACTTTTCACTACAATGATTTAGTGTATCATGTTCTTTTATTCCCTGCATAGCTCCTCTTTAAGGAAAAAGTTCTCCTGGTTTCATTTGGGCTACTCTAAGCAAAAGCAAGTCCCCCAAACTATTGCTTAAGGATCTGATTTTTTTGAGTTGCACAACTGAGCAGAGTGCTCAGAAGAGGAATTATCCCCCTTGCAGAATTGACCTGGAAGGTTGCTACAAGCACAGAGCCCACAGAGTGAAGCTGGAGCTGTCCTAGGACTATTTGCTGTATTTCTTCTCAGTAGTGAGAGCCAGAGCTTTCCTTTTCAATTTTAATCACTGATAACATCTTTCTTGTGTCCTTCTCCTTGTCTGATAGAATTGTTTGCCCCTCCCTCCAAATAAATTCTAAATATATTTAAGGTAGAAAAAAAAAGAAAGGAAGGAAAACCAAAAAGAAACCAGAATATAGCCAACCTTTTTAATTAGAGTATATTGTACTTCCAAACTGGATACACTAGAAATTGGCAATGCAACGTAAGATGCAAAGAAATATACCAGTTACTGTCAAAATGACCCTGTACAGCCTTATAATGCAAAAAGCTTTATACAATACAAATTTTTATTAATGTACACAAACCTTGACAGGATGATATTTGAACATAATACAACAAGTAAAAAAAAAAAAAGAAGAAAGAAAAAAGTGCTGAGAACTTTAACTGAATTACTTAATAGAAAAACACTCTAGCCTTTCGTTAAAGAATGCATAGTGAAAACCAGTATGAAATTACCTTTATGGTGGGGGGAATTTATCAGAACTGTTGGTCATTAATCAGTAGGGGGAACCTCTGGAAAATATTCCTTTCTTTAGTCTTGAACTGCAAACAAATTATTTTAATATGCAAGAGCTCTGATAAATACTGTATTTTTTTTCTTAAAAAAATAAAAACCTCCTAACACACTTTTCCTTACAGAGAAAACTTCTATAACTTGCCAAAAAGAATGAATTTATCCTTTCCAAAGTGCTAAACAAATTTCCCAGGTACACTAACCATTGCCAGGTCAGATAGTGGTGCAGTGGAACATGGTTGAACATGTGGCGGTCGCATGCTGGCAGCTCATTCTTGGAAGTTCAGCCCTATTTAAACTTCCTTTTGGTTTAGATAAAGTGGCCTAACTAGTATTTCTACTACTTCTTCCTCCTGGACAGCTGTACTTTATCTGTACTCGGTGTGAAAAATAAGCTTTTTGATTTGGGAGTGTTTGTTTTTGTGTGGTGTGGTCAGAGATGCATGTGTGGAGTGTGTTTTACAGAACTGGTAGAGCTGCTGGATACAGATTGCAGATTTCATGCTAGTGAGATAGTGGCTATTTTATGCTCTGAGTACTTACCAACACAGTATTTTCTATTTTGTCTGTACTTCCAGGGAGGTGTTACCAGGAGTTCTGATGGAGTAAAGCATGGTGAACAGGGCCCTGAGTTAGGTAAGTTGTTTACAAAGGTTTACACATAGTTTGGAGCAGATGGGTTTTCTTCACTGCATAGACAGAACCGCCACATGCTCGTTAGAACCAAAACTGTCTGCTGGAATGTAAACAAATGGTGAGGCTTCTCTGTCCTGTAATTAATCATTCCAAATGATAACCTGCTATGATTTTGGATATTTCCCCCTTGTAACTAGCTTCCAGTATGTTAACAGGAGTCCACAGATTAGGGTGTCCTCCCCAAACAGGAAGAATTTGGTCATGACAGTGGAGAATGTTTGGCCATCTCAGTACAAAACAAATGTAGGAATCTCGCAAATATGTTAAAGCGATGCAAGTTTTGCATCCAAAAGTCTTTCTACACAAGCTTCATTTAAGAACTAATGAAGACTGAGTTACATTTCTAGTTGTCTGTATGGCTAAAAGCCCTTGTGGACAAGAAATGCCTTCCTGAACTGGGTTGTTGCTTTCCTGCTGTCATGAACAAGGGGCTGTTGTTTCCCCCCATGCCACAACAACGTGCAGAGGAAGTTCCTTCAGGACAGCATGAGGGTGGGTAGATAGCATGATAGATGTGACTCAGGGCACCTCCTACAGTGGCTTGGCCAAGGGACAGTGAGGGGACTGTGGCAAAAGCTAGGTCAGACACTTCTAATACCTGGTAAAAGACAGCCAGATCCAAATCCAAGAGACACCATGGAAAACAGTAATTCAGTATGAAGGCATTCCTGTACGTCACATGATAATTCTGAAATGCTTCACATTTTATACTTCCAATTGTTTTAAATCCTGATCTTTCTTCCGGCATATTAAGTTGTCTAAGGAACAGAAATCAATTAACAGTCAGTTAGCTTCTCTTAAATTAAGATCACTCTTGGCATTTTGAGATTACCAAAGGTTATACAACCAATCTGCATTTGCTTCTTCCTGCAATAAAGTGCTACATATAACATGTCATTTTAATGACCACGAGTAGGAGCATTAAATAAGTACAAAGTTAGCTTCCTAGCAGGACACACTATCTCCCATCAACAAAAAGGAATAAAGTATCACTGATGACATGGAGGGGAGCGAGAGGACTGTGAAATTTGCAAGTACAATTGAAATACTGAGGGTATAAAAGAGAACTGTATGGTTCCAAAAGCATCTTTTTATAGCTTTATATTTCAAAGAAGTTACTGGTACCTTTTCAAATAAACAGTCCTATTAACTTCAGCCCACAATTTCTTTTTTTTTTTCTTTTTTTTTTGCAAGTGAGAAACAAACTAGTGCAAGACTAAAGCACTGTGCAAAACTGCCTTTTTTTTTTTAGTCTGAGTATTTATACCCAGAATTTATCCATACCCTTTTTTAAATCCCCTTGTTGGATTTTTTTTTTCCCACCATAGAATTCTAGTTATACAAGTTGTTCCTGCAAACTAAAAGGTAACCACTGCATAATACAGTATATATATAATATTTATATGCCCTTTTAAAACAAAAGATGTATGCTATGGCCCAGAGGCAGGTGTTTGTCACACCTGTGTAACAGCTGAGAATTGGGCCTGCTGTATGGTGTGTAGGCTGCACACACTGCATGTGCATGTGGACATACACACACTTTTCATTGTCATGCTCTCATCCTGCAGTGCTGAAAGCAACTTTTTTTCCTCATTAGTTCTACCCCAAATGCTCAAACCGTGACAACAGAGTACAAGGCAACAAACAACTAAAGGAAGCTGCAAACAGCACCGAAATAATACACCAGTTCTCCCCCTGCCCCGCCCCAAACATTACTCCTTGCCACAACTCCACAGTTCAGGGGGAGACAGGAGAAGGCAGGGAGCGAGTGTGTGAGAAGGGGAAAAGAAGAATAATTAAATAAGCCAATCCAAGGGATGTGCAAAAGCAATGTCATGGCACACTACAGGCAGACTCTCTTTCACGCACTCGCAGGCACACAAAGCCCAAAAATAAAATGCATCAATATGTCATCTTACAAGTGCTGATTGCCAATAAGGACACTCTTTTTTTTCAGCTTAACAAGACAAAATAGTTTCTTAGATAAGAGTACTGGGAACATGCCTCTGAAGGTAGAAGTATGCAGTAGGTCACCTCTTGGAGATTTAATAAAGCAGCTTTCATGTCAATGCAATAAGTATACACACAGAGCCATTTGCTAAACCTTACTAATGATATAGTACAAGTGTTCGTTACCTCTTGGGGCTACGTTTTGCAGCAATGTATAACCTGCTGGGTTTGTTGGGGGATTTTTGGTACAGAATGCAACTGCCCTCAGACAGTTTCTGCCCTTTCTGTTAGTCCAAGGTAGGCAAGGAAGGAGTGTTTAGGTGAAGAGGCACCTGCCGGTGCAGTCTGAGGTCTGGGTGGATGGAATGTGAGATCGTAGTGGTTTTTGGGGAAAAACATTGTTAAAGGAATAAGATGGGCAAACTCTGAGTTCCAGTATTTATCAAAGCACAGGGAAGTGCCGTTGATGGCCAAGGCTTTCACTGCCAAGTTTGGCTCTGCCCCGCTGCCATGTGCAGCTGACATAGCTACTGTTTGCAGAGCCTGGGAGGCAGACATAACTGAGAGGGGTGACAGAAGGTTCCTGGAGCTGTTCACCGGTAGGAGCGGGCTGGCTTCCTTGGAGGTCGAATACTGGCCCTTCTTCTCCTCTTCAGAGCAGTCCCCATTCTGGTGCTTCTTCACGTGGCGGCTGAAGACGAAAGGGTGGGTAGTCTTGAACAGGCACTCGTCGCAGCTGAAGGTCTGGCGTGGAGCGTGCTTCAGTTTCTTGTGCAAGTTGAGATTGTCTTTGCGTTTGCAGCTGTAGCTGCACTGGTCACAGTGAAAAGGGCGCTCGCCAGTGTGGACACGCACGTGCTCGATCAGCTTGTTGGCCGTCTTGGACAGGTAGCCACACTGGTCACACTTGTAATGGTTGCCAAGGCGGTGCTCTCGGATGTGCATCTCCAGCTCCAGCTGGTTGGCTTTCACCGTCTGGCAGATCCGACACTTGTACTCCATCTTGTAGTGAGTCTTCAGGTGGCACTCCATGGCTGCGGGGCGGTTTGTGGAGTAGATGCAGAACGGGCACCTGGCAACACAGCAGGGAAGGGCAGGGACAAAGAAAAGAGGAGTCACTCAGCTTGCAGAGCTGCGTTCCTGCTTTAACCCTGTCACTCAGCCCCTCTCTGACCTACTAAGGAGGAGAAAAGGGCACTTAGTTCTCCTTTTGAAGCCTCTTTCCAATATTTGGTTCACCTTGACACATCTCTACTTAGAGGAGGTTTGCCCATTTAATGGCATTCCTAGGAAAACACTGACTCACTCTGAAGCAGCAAACCTTTAACCTTCTGGCTTACCTTGATGGGGTCTTTCCCCAGAGCAGGCCGGGTAGTGCAGGGTGGGTGACTGATGCACAGGTACTTTGTGTAACGATTCCTAGGGTTTGCACGGAGTCACTTTGGCCATTTTTTCCATTAAGAAGTGGTTTAAAGTGAGTGTTTACAGATGAGTATGAAAGCAGCTGTTTAAGTAAAGATGGAATAAACTTGTAATACCACGCGTACAGCAAAAGCTTAGGAAGTCCCTTTTTATGTGATCTTGAACAATAAGCTTGCTGGGTATCCTGCTAGGAGCAGTTGAAAGTCAGGCTCTTAGGATGATTTGTAGGGATTCCCATGTCTGGGAGGTGAGCTAGCCATGCTCAAAGGGGCATCTGTTTGGCAGTGTTTGCCTACAGCCGCCTCTGCCATGGCAGGAATTGCTCCTGTGAAGGAACAGGATGTGGGTTCTGCTTACTCACTGCAGCGAGCATCCGGCCCGGGGTGGACATGGCAAAGGGCCTCACCCCAGTTCCTGAGGCAGGAAGGGCCGAGAAGGTTAGAGGAGGGAATCATGGAAGCTTGGAAAGAAGCCTGAGCTCCTCACTGAACAAGCCAGGACACCACCAAACCCAAAACACACCTGCTTTTGCTTGATGCAGCTGAGAGGAAGTTGGTGGGGACAGCTCCCTGCCAGGGATCTCTGCTGTACTGAACCAAACACGCAGCCTTCCACATGGAACTTGTGAGCTCAGAGAGCAAGGCTGGATAAAAACATACAACTAAGGCACCTGGCTACTGTCTTCCAACATCCCCAGCTGCCACACATCTGCCTTCACTGTTTAGCAGGTCTGCTAATTGTGTTCCGGCATTTTCGATAATTTCTAAGCTGAGATTCTCCATCTCCACTTTGTAGCATGCTTTCCTTGCTACAACTTCCTTGCACATACAGGTTTAATAGTAATCTACGAGCTAATCAAGAGATTTTTGAGGAAAGTGAGTAATAACAGGAGGACAAAGAGACACTAAAACCTGGACATTTTCCTGATGCACATCAAGTACTCTGATCCAGAGAGGGAGCCTGTCACTGAGGCTTCTAATGTGATTATCTCTTGCAACAGAGGACTTGGCTGTCAATGCACACATACCTCTCCTGGGCTGGGTGCTCTCTGGATCAGAATCTCAGATTTTGACCTGGAGCTGGAAGAATCATGTTTTTTTCTCTTCCCCCACAGCAAACAGGAGACAGAAAAATACAATTACTTAGATCTCTTCAGGCTCTTCTGGATGCCTTAAAAAAAAATAAATCAGAGCTTTTTCTTAGATGCAGTGTTCAAGGTACCTAATTATTACTTGAGTTGGGCAGGAATATAGACTGCAAAACCCATTCTCTCAGGAAGACTTGAGTCATAGGTCATGGTTTTTCCTTGGTAAATAGAACAGATTTTATGCAGCTTAAACCAAATGTGCATTAGACAACTGGTCTGTATGTCCAAGACAGACATCCTGTCGTTCTGGCACACTACTTGCTTCTCAATCTGGTCTTCTTCCCAGATTCAGTCATCTCATCTCAAGTGACCACAGATCCCAGTCTGTGGAACTACTGAGCTGGAGACCAGAGGCTGCCTGGCAAACAGGACCTGTTTTCAAAAGCTGCAGTGCAAACTGAGGGAGCTGCACGCAGTACCCTTGAATGTGATGTCCTCCTCGTGCCACAGCCACAGTGCACTGAAAACATCAGTCTGCTCAGCAAGAGCAACAGGAGCTGGGAGCTCTGTGCTGAACCCTAGCTGGGCTCCAAGTGGCTCCAGCCTTTTTTTGCCCACAGCAGCTGGAACAGAGACCAGGGACGTGCCTCTTTCATAACGTCACACTGCCTGCCCAGAGAGCAAGCATATGGCCCCAGCAGTCCCTCCTTCCCTCAGGGGGCTGACTTTGACATAAGGGCACACTTATTCTCTAGAAATACTGCTCTGCACCAAAAGACCTTAAAGGACACCATTGCAGCCAAAACCAAAGGGCTATTTTCCTTAAAAGACTGTATTACTCATTACATGTTCATTTATACAACAGTGATTCTTGTGGGGCATGCAAACAAAGCAGAAAGCATTCAGGTTATTCACACTTGAGAAACTACTTTGTATTTGAGTATACAAAAGCTATAACCTTTAAGGTTGTAACTTCATACCTAGCTGTACAGGATTTAGTTTCTTTGAGCCAGGTGCAAAACAGAGCCTGTGCTGGGTGCTTGCCTTTGCTCTGATGCCTTGAAAAAAAACCTCTTATTCTGCCAAAAGCTCTTTGCAGTGCTGCCTCATTCTCTGTAGGACCCATCACATACTATCTCCTCTTTGACTTGAAAAGGGAAAGGGCCATATTTTGTTACAGCTCCTCTGCTGCTAGGTTACCAATCTGCTGTAATGATGCAAGCCTAAAGGACAGGCCTTAGGTCATCCAAATACAAGGAAGCCCCAAATCCGGATTATTAGTTAACCAACGTTTTCTGACTGACTTCCTTTTGCCCTACCCCCACAGTATTAAGGTGCTTAACACAGTAAAAGTTTGTGTACTTGCTTTCCTTACTTGAGCCCACCGGTGGGGACAGTGTGGCATTTCTTGTGCTCCAGTAATTGCTCAGGTGTCTTCATGAACTTGTGGCACACATCACACTCGAACATCCGTGTGATCAGGTGGATCTGCAGGTGACGCTCAAACATATTTTTTGTTTTGCAGACAAAGTTACAGAAAACACATTCAAAGCCTGAAAAACAGAACAGGAAAACTTAGTCCTTACATTGTGCCCAGATTGACTGCGTGGCAATTTGCATTTGTTAGTTAAACAGTGCTTTACCTTTCTCTGACTTCTCTTCAGTGTTCACCGAGGTCTGACTACCAGGCACTACAGAAATGACCAGCAGGTTGTTGTTTGACCCCTTGTTTTTTGGGGTTAGATCTGCATCTTCCTTGCTGTTGGCAGAGTCGCTCAGTGCTGACAGCGAAGATGAAGATGGACTGTTAGATTCACTGGGTGTCTTCCTGTCTTCAGCTGAAAAACAAAGAATAACTAGTTCAGCAGATTAGATGGAGTCTCCATTATTTATTTTAAATTTCAGGAAGTACTTATATTTAAAGTTCATTCAAAACAAGTCTAAAATTAATTGAGCTGATTAAAAAAACACTGTTGGACCTCCTTCCTTTTTATTAGTGTTTAACCACAGTACATCTCTCAGTTTATCCTGCAATTAAGTGTCTCTGTAATGGTAGTGGGAAGGGATCATGCAATTCTACCTCTTTACTGGACTGAAAAAAATCTCAAGAAAACACTTTGACTACTATGAGTTAAAAAACAATGAAAACATGTCACTTAGGAAACAGAATTTCTATAGGTTTGGGGTGCAGAAACGAAAAGTACCTACTGGTCCAAGCTAAACTTCCTCCACCTTTCCATTTATGTGGGTCCAATGGGTAAATTTGGGATGAAGGGTAAAGGAGAATAATTTCACTCATTGTACTGAAGAGCATCCTCACTAATCATTGCAGAGATAACAGCATGGTCTCAAGATTTATATGTTTTTATTGGGATCTCCTACTAAAGACAATTGAAAAGCATGTTATTTAACTGCACCTAAAGCCCATCGGAGCTTCCCTACATGTGCAATAATGTAGGAAGTTCAAATCCCAAACCCTATCACACACTAGAAATGAACAAGAGCTAGAGTTCCCCTTATGAGAACCTCCATAAGCCAACGAGGCAAGGATGGGCAAATTACTCCCTCCCACCCATGTCCTGGTTCAACCAGAGCTGTGTTAAAAAGAGACTTCACTAAAACTTCAAATTCTCTATGTGATACAGTGCCCTGATCAAGGCCTCTGCAAACACCAGCACCTGTGTACTTAACTTTAAACTGGTAAGTGGCACCTTTAAGATAAAAACATAGGAATGCACTAATGAAATCTGATGACCCGAGCTGCCAATAGGGAGGATGACTGGATATCATACAGAAAGATTCACTGACCTTGGGGTCCAGAGTAATAGAAATGGAATGGAATTTAATAGCACAGAGTACAAGGTTATGACCTGAAGGGCCAGTAACAAGAATTTTTGCTTCAAATGAGAAGTGCTTAAGTTAGAAACAGTCAAGGAAAACAAAAGTAGAATTTGAGCAGAACACAGGATGAATATGAGCAATCAGTGTTGGGGAGCCTTCAAGGAAGGTAAATGTGATCACAGAATATTATTGTGTGAGCTATTCCCAGTAGCTGCTGCTGGTTTGCACTGCCACCACTGCTTATTTCATTTCATCATGTACAGCTGTGATTGCATATGTCCAGAGCAGGGGTTCCAACAAGAACATATGCAGTGAGGGATTGGTACAGCAGGAAAACTGTGTTCCATATAGGAAAAGGCTCAGTGTACATTTAGAGGGGAGAGTGTTGTTCTCCAGAAATATACTAAAGGAATAAATACTGTGGAAGGAGGGATGAAAGGTGGAGGGAGGAAGAAGTGGACTGCTGGTTCAGATAAAGGGCAGTTCTGGCACAAGAACAATGTGTATTCTGATTATCAATAAGACACACACTGGAAATTTTTAGAAAGGTCCCTAGTCTTTAATGCAAGAAAGTCTACAGCTGTCTGTCTCTAGAAATAGCTTGTTTAAAACAATGGTACTTCTTTGAAGGCATATGCCATATCTGCACAAACAATCCCTTTATGACCTGGTAACTTCACAGGATAAGGAACTGGAGTCAAGTGACCCAGAAAACCCATTCTATTTTTCACTCCGTATTTGCCATATGTGTGAGCATTTGGCTGAATCACCAGCTGAATGGCTCAGTTGGGCAGGGTGAAGGTAGAACAAGGGGGTTTTGCCTATCTTCAAAAGACAAGTGGCAGTTTCAATCGTTTAGGCACAATAGGAAAATACAGCTGAGCACAGCTCAGTTTTGAGCTCTGAGGCTTTTCACATAGCTATGGATGGTGTTTCTCATTTGCCCTGAACTCCTCTGTATGAAGTGAAGTCCTGCTGAGAGCTATGCTGGCATAAAATCTCTTGAGAGCTTTTCCAGTAGTTTGTATTTCTGTAGTTGCATTTAACTTATGTATCTGTGAACACAACCAATTGTATTCTTCTCTTCCTTCTTCTTCATCCCTCCTATTTCCCCAATTTTATTCCTGGTAGGAGAGGAGAGGCAATTTAGCGATGGAAAAGTTGTGCCGAATGCAATTCAGATTCCGTGTTGTAAACGCAACTGTGAGTAGTTTGTGGTAGCAAAATGCTTCTGCCTGGTCTTATAAGAGAAATTAATTAAAAGTACTCCAATTTTCTTCTCGTTAAATTATGCCAGCCTTCGTTAGCTGGACTAAGCATATGGAGCTTGTTTGAAAACTGCTATTGCTCTTATTCTCGGCTATTAAGTGAGCAGGACCAGGGAGCGAGCACTACTCGTTCTGTTATTTAATATAAAGTTACATTTATGGTATTGCTGAATCACAGTGTCAACTAAACAGCAGCGTGAAATTCCAAACTGATGGACTGTGGGGGCAAACACGGCCAAGAGCAAAGCTCAACATAATGTTTACTTCAGACTTGCAGCCAGGTATGCACAATTAGCCCTCAAAGTCACCTTATTGTGGCAGAAGTCAAAGCAGGATTTTGATGAAATAGTAAACCAGTCAGAAAAACAAATGAAATATGCTGACTCCAACAGGGGAGGAGATTTGGGAGATGAGTGGAATAGGAAGAAGAAGAGCTAAGTAGTCCATTTATTTCACTAAGCTTGAAAATTGATCTGCACTACCAGATTATTTGCCTGGCTGGAGTCCAATTCACTTCAACTTTGAGAGATCAGGCCTTAATTAGCAAGCATTTCAGTGAAAGCAGAGTGCTAATGGGAAGTGTGAAGGTTGCACCTAAAAAGCAAGGAAGAGAGAGATCACTGTAGCTGGGAGAGAGGGATCATCACCTGTGTGCTTGTTGTTGACATGAGCCTTCATATCTGCCTCTTCCATAGTGACAAAATCGCATGCTGTGCAGCAAATGGAGAACATCCACTGCTCCTTATCCACGTGGAGGGACATATGACTGACAAACTGGACATTCATCTCCGTCTCAAACCCACACACATGGCAGCTGCAGGCAGAAGAGGATTCAAGAGTAAAAAACATTAAAAACAAACCACAAACAGAGGCCTATTGCCTTTCCCCAAATTTGCAAGAGGAAACTCACAGCATAGATTTCTGCGCTTCCTCACTGCTCAGTGTTCACTGCAAAATTCTTTTGTCTGCTGAACTGCCTTTGAACTGATGGCCATGCCAATGTGATTAAGGGCAGGCACAATGCAACAATCCTGTACATGCTATAATGATGCTAAATAATCATAAAGTTAATTAAAAACTACAGGTTCCAGATGCTGTGCATCACCTAACTGATTCCTTTGGGCAATAAGAGGCACTGCAGCTTTGCCAAGATGTTTAGTACAGCTGATACACTGACAAACAGAGAGCTTGCTGCACACTCCAGGAGTGATTTTCAAGCCCTGGAATGGTTCCCATGCCAAACTGGGATCTTGTGCAAAACTGCCTGGCAGTTTCAGTGTAAGCAAGTAAAAATGGGTTCAAACATTTCTTATGCTTGACTGGAAAACAGCAGTCTTCAGCTATGCAAATAATTAGCAGGGATACAGATTCTGCAGCCAGCACATAAACACAGTGATACTGAGAGGCAGTGGAGAGGACCCTTTAATTTAACTTTCCTTGCAGAGTCCTCCTCTTGCTTTGATTAGGCCATTAACATTTAAAACAAGCCAGAAGGATTGGAAAAGGCATGTACTCCAGGGCACTATTTTGCTTTCCCAAGGGAAGGACCAGATAATCTAATCCAGCAGGTCTCATTTATTTCTTACTTCTATGATTTTGTAATTAAATCTGCTCTTGGCACTTTGACTAAAAGTAAGAGTGATTTGGTAATCTGCTTGGCCACTAGAGTGCACATCACGGTTTGCAGAGTGCACAACAGTGCATACAGCAAGAAGAATGTCTAAATTTCCATCTTATCTGGGCAATTCTTTCAATTTTTCAGGCAAATTCTCCAGAAGGTTCTCTTTCTTTGACCATGTTGGTCACAGAATGTATATACCTCTAGCAAACAGAGGAAATGTGTAGATTGATGTTACAATTCTTGATACACTCCTAAGCTATTTGATTTCATAGATTTGGCTGAAGACAAGGGAGCTGTCAGAGGCAACTGGAAGCACAGGGCTTTAGATTCACCCTGAATCTGTGTACAAGATGGGATGTTTCCAAACACAAAACTTAAAGGCACATTGCTTTAAAAGTTAGAGACACTTCTAAGAGCACAGCTGCCTCACAAAGTCATTTAAAAAACCCAACCCCACAGCAAACCCCAGAGTCTTTCCCAATGGCCAGCCAAGTCAAACAGCATGAGGCAGCCAGCTGGGGTTTGCTGCTCAGCCTAAACCAGATATAGGCAAGGCAAATACTTCAATCACAGTTCCAACCCCACAGCACCAGAAGCACGGCACTGTCACATGTCCTCAGCAGGCACAAGAGACAGCTTGTGGTGCACAGCTCTCTCTGCTGCTCACCTGTAGTAATAAGGGTGCTTCTTTCCATCGCTGCCCTCGGCCGTGACGGCGCTGACGATGTCCTCGGTGTCGGTGCTCACCAGCTTCACAGAGTGCACAGTCAGGTGCTGGTTCAGGTTAGCACGGCACTTAGCAGCATAGGGGCACAAGTGGCATTTGTATTTTCTCTCTTCTGAAAAGAGGAGCAGAAAGATGTGAGTGTACACCTCAGTTTGAAGCCAGCTGCTTTGAAAGCTGCCAGTAACCAAGTGTGCATTCCTTTGGGTTTCTCCAAGCGGCTTTCAGGATGAGGTACTTTGGAAGCTCGACATTTTAGAAGTTTATAGGAGTTCACAGCAATTACTCAGAAAAAAACCCAACTAATTTGAAGGTAGTTTAGGACAAGCTTTTTTTCATTTGCTCTACCATTTATAGTCAGATAATGTAAAACTTTATAAACTGGAAAACTGGGGCAACTGCTGTTCTGGGAGCTGCAGCAAAGCCAGTGGAGAGACAGGTCAATAGTCTACAACTACTTCCTTTACCCAGCATCTTCTGTTTGATTTTTGGGCTTAGTTACTGTTGAGGTTGCCCATGTGATCACTTGCAGAGAGCTGATAGTTGATGATTTTGTATTAAAATCTGAGGACAGGAAGAAAGGAAATACTGCATATCATTAGTCCAGCTCCAAACATAAACTAATGAAAAAGCTCACTTAAAGAACAGTTGAAAAAATTAAACAAATTCATCATGAGTTTCTGATGCGTCACAACTTTAAGCATTCCTCTTTTTTATTTTAAATTAAACATTTCTAGATCCTAGCAGCATAGCTTTTGTGCATGCGCCAGGCTGCGTTTTCCAAAGGGTTGATTAAAATAACCAAACATTACATCAGCTTTTACAACCTTTTCCTTTGAGGACCTGCTGCTCTAAATTTGAAATATAATGCTACAAGTGTTAGGGGAAAGGCATTCCATAAGGCAGCTTAGGACTAAGGAAACCCCACTAGACCATGGTGCATCTGAACCTTTTCAGGATGGCTCAACATACGCTGCCATTATAGCAACACGATTTCTCAGCACTATATGGGAAATTCTTGCTTTCAAGTGTTATTTTGTGCAGTGCACCCCAGCAGGCTGACAGAGTGCATCTTCCATATAAAAACTCTCTTTGTCCCAGCTGATTTGAAGCTGATTCACTTTAAGAAAGTTGGTATGTTGTAGAATAACCCCTGTTCCTCTCAGAACTGTATGATGAGAGCAAAGATGAATGAGTTATTCAATCTTTTCAGTTGCACAGACCTAAAACACCAAGGCCAAATCTTTTGTTGTTCAGTGACATTTAAAAAGTTCATCAGGTGAATGATGTTTCTGTCCAAAATAACCCCAAATCCATCAAAAAAAAAAGCTGTGCCTTCTCTTCAAAACTCCATTACCAAGCTTGGTTACCAGTTGGTGTTTATAGTCCGGTGTGCTGGAACCTGGACAAACCCGAATTGACAGGTTTTGTAAGGAGAAATTACACATAAGCTTCAAAGAAATAAAGCCACTCTGACACTGTGTCCTGTTCCTGCGCTCAGCTCTGCTCCAAGAGAGCCCAGGATGGCTCTCACACATTCCTCTCCTTACCTTTTTTCTCCTCCCTAAAACAAGCCACACGGAATTCCTGAATGCTGTAACAACCACCCACCAAGCCCTGCCTTACCTGTGTGCAGCGAGAGATGTCGGGACAGCGTCTGCTGGCGACCAAACACTTTTCCACACACATCACAGGGAAACAGCTGGTCATTAAATTTCCAAGATGGCAATCCATTTCCCACCTCCAGCCCCAGCTTTTCTGTTTCTGTTCCAAAAACCACATAAAGTCACATCTTAAGAACTCTGAAGACTTGCAGATTTCATTCATAGAGCCCTGTAGGCGTCATATAAAATGCAGCACTTCGGCTGCGTGCTGTGTGATCTGGCACATGAGTTCATTTGAAAAGGAAACTCCCAATGCTGGGAAGGAATTGAATCTTTCATACAGCATCTTTCATGCACACTCTAAAGCAGAACACTGTGCCAAAGTGTTCTGGACATAGGCACAGCCAAAGAGTTAAACCAGGTCATGTACAGAGAGAAAGTCAAAGAGTGAGCAGGGCAACCATTAACTTCTAATTATGGTTTTGTGGAACAACCACTCCCGTGGCTTTTTTAATCACCCACCTTTGCCTGGTGCATGAAGAAGCCTGGTCTGAGATGGTGGTCTAACATTGGATTATTACTCATGGCTGAAGAAAGATTTCCAGATACTTTATTTTCTACTGAGGCAAGAATTTTTGCTCCATAGAATCATAGGATCATTTAGGTATGAAAATACCTCTAAGATCAAGTCCAACCATTAACCTAACACCACCAGGTCCTCCACTAAACCATGTCCTAAAGTGCCACAGCTACATGTACATGAGCTGTCTGACTCTGAAGACCAGAACACTGTTCAGACAAACATTAAAACAAGGGCACACAGCACACCAGTATGTGGCTGGCATCAAAGGTAAACTCTACCAGCACTGCTGTCCTGCCATCAAAATCCCCAGCAGCTTAGAGGGCCATCCATTGAAAAACTGTGACCCAGAGTGAGCTATTGTCTTTTAGTAAGTGGTTTTAATTATTTCAGGAACAGAGAGAGTCTGCAATACAGAAAAAAGAAACCCCACAGAGCACAGATATGAAGACACTTTGTAAGGAAGTCAAGAGAAAGAGACTGGGAATGAAGAAAAGGAAAAAAGGTACACAATGCTTCAAGAAGTTGAAAGCATGGCCAGTTTTGATTTAGACAGAATGGAGCAAAAAGCAGCTAGAGACTGGGGAAAGCAGTGTACTACTTAAATCAATAAGAGAAACAGCATCAGCAAGTCTTGAGTAAAAAAAATACTCTGTGCACAGGTCCTGTTCCCTGAGGAGAAAGGACTGCTGTTGCTAGAGGTGCACAGAATTTCAAGGGTACTCTGCAGCTTTCCAAACACAACAGGCAGCAGTGAGGGGGCTTGGTGTAAGACTTGCAGTTCCACTGGAATGAAAAATGCCATTGGTAGAGCATCTTTCTCCAAACCAACACCACCTCTGGGACTGCTGCCCAGAACAAGCTCCACCAGTGCATTTGCACATGCCCTGATGGAGGAAAACAACTTGGCTGGGATTTTCAGGTAAACGGGGGAAGAGGAGCTGGAGTCAGGAGTTCAAAAACATTGTAGTGAGCATAATTTAACATTGTGGAGGTTGGAACAAACAGCAAAATCTTCATCCCATGAAGACGAAGCACTGAGGAATAACCACCCCCCCTGCACTGGCAGCCCATCACTGACAGTCATCTACCACTGCAGACGTGGCTGCCATGGTTGAGAGAGTCTCTCTCTCTTTCAGAGAGAGTTTTTCAGACAACTCCACTGTGGCTTAGGCAAAGAGCTGTCAAATACTGTATTTAATTTAAGCAATAATAAAAGCAATGCCTCATTTGGGGCAGAGAGTCCACACAGCAATCTCAGCAAATTTAGGGCTGGCCATACTTGCCAGCCCCCTCTCCACTGCTGTTACATTCTCCTGTGACCCTATAATATGTACAGTATTCACACCAGAGGAATTCTGAGCCACCTCTGAGTGCTACCATCCAACAACACATTTTTGTTAAAAGAATTTTTAGTTAGAAAACAAGTTCTGCCTATTCAAAATAGTAATTTTGTGAAATTAAAGACCCCCCCCTCCCCTAAGGGCTGTAAGTGACCCATAACCTCCAAAAACTTCAATAAAGAAGGATTCTTTTTATTACTATCCTTGAGCTCCAAACAATGGAAAAATCTGACTCTTTGGTAGTGCTACAGATGTTTCAGCAGAGCTTTTTGAGTACATAATCAAAACAGTGCTTCAAATGAGGAAAATAGTAATAATTATAAGAGAAGGTCACAAGGGTGTAGGTTGCTTCAATATGGTCACAACAGAAATGAATTAATTGGGACACATACCAAACAAGCAGGCTCAATTAAGTAAATAAGTCTCTTAACAATTCACTTCAGTATTAGTCATCAGCCCTCTTTTATCTCTTAAGAAAAAGAAATATAATAGTCTCTTCTCTATGAAGGATTGTCCTGGGAAGCTCATGGGAAGCTGGAAAAATAGCAGCTTTCTGATTATCTCAAGCTGGTGACAGCCAGTCCCTTGCAAAACAGCTGCATATTTTTCATTGATGCAAAAGAGGACACTGAGGTGTTTTGAAAGTACTTCTGTTTACTTTAAAGATTTATTTCTGGAGTCTTAACTACAGTGCTTCTTTCTTCTTTTTTGACTGAATCTTCCCTCTGCAGCAAAGCTTTTTCTATTTAGCAGCTTCTTAGCTTGTTCATGGCAAACCAGAGCTGGTCTCTTGCAACAGGAGCCTCAGCACTTTGTGCAAGATTTCTCAGCTCCAAGGAAAACCACCTCCTTCCACCCATCTTACCCTCTGGGCAAGCTTTGACTGTATCCTGGAAACTGAAGCTTTGTGTCCATACTGAGGTCCAGGAATCTTCCCAGAACATGCCAAGTACCTGACCTTGCCAGTGACCTGAAAAGTCATGTGAGTCAACTTCCACATTCAATCCTTGGGCTCTGGCTCTAATTATTGCCAGGGAATGGTGTTTTCTGTGAAGTGAGAACAGGCCCAGTGACTCCAAGACCATAACACTGGGCTGTGCACAGCATTCTCTGTGCATCCCAAAGCCCTTCTCCAAGGCAGTCAGGATTGTTATCCTTTAAGAACACCTTACACAGCAACAAGATAGACTGAGATCAACTAATGTTAAATAATAAATCACACTGTTGTGAAAAATGTCTAACAGAAATCCATCTTTCACCACGACATCCCCTATACTAAAATGAAGAGGAAAACAAAAAGAGAGAAAAAAAGAGACTTGATACAATATTTCTGCTTTAAATGAATACTCCACAGCAAATTCCAAAATTCCTATGTTAGAAAACTATACATGACAAAATTATGTTGAAATTATTAAGTAATAGACTGCATTT
This sequence comes from Lichenostomus cassidix, assembly GCF_008360975.1. Lineage (NCBI taxonomy): Eukaryota > Metazoa > Chordata > Aves > Passeriformes > Meliphagidae > Lichenostomus > Lichenostomus cassidix. Next base: position 20,386,861 of record NC_139484.1, read on the forward strand.
CTGTATGAGTTTGGGAGTATAAAATAAAATATGCTCAGTAAAATGAAAGGCCTCCACATTCTCCAGTACAACATTAAAAAGAAACAGAAGGATTAAGACTCAGGATATTACAAGGCTAGTGATAAAATTATTTTGAAGTAAGTTTGCTTAGAACTTCTAAGAGCTAAGAATCTTGTGTAAAGGTAAAACTTAATTAAATATAGGGAAATACATCTTTATGGACACCTTTCTTGCCCCTGTGCATCACCTGGCATCACTCCCCTTCTAGCCACATGTCACCTTCATAATGAGGAGCTGTGTAAAGCTGATCATCCAAGAAGGGGTTAGGAACTGCCACCATCTCTATTTTCTCTGAGGTGAGGACATCAGCTGCAGAAACATTGTTCTGTGCCTCCTCTTTCCCCTCCAGATAGATTGCCTTTCTGGCAAACAAAGTGCTGCAGCTTGAAAGATTCACTATTCACCCCTTTCCTAAGGTGTTGGGCATAGTTCTGAACATGTATGTATTTTCAGTTTTCACATTTAGTCATTAATTTTTTCCTCTTCCTCTCCAACTGGTGATAACAATACAAAATGTGTATTAACCACCCCTTCTGAAAAGTCTTAACCCTGACTTTTGTCAAGATATGCTTGGAGAGAGGACACCATATCTGGCTGAAGCTGTAATTGAAGAGGAGGACAGGGCATGACCTGAATACATAAGTGACTGTCCAGAGTCACCCAATCAGCCTTGTGACTGCTGGTAGCTGTCAGGCACAAGAACTTCCCAGGGACTGGCTTTGGACTCTGACACTTTGATTACTTATTTTCTTTTACTTTGATGTATTTTGCAATTACTGCTTCACAGTGCTTCATTCTACATTATGCTTTGATATGCTGTTCAATGCCATGCCCAACTTTATACTAGCAATGGAAAGAATGAAACCACTATATAAGTGAAAAAGACAAACCTAAGAAAACAAACAAAAAGTGTGCTGAAGTGTCATTCAAAGAAGATAAATTTATATTTATAACCTTTGCTGGTTTCCTGTCTGCTCTCACATCCTATAACTCACTTAAACAGCTGCTTCTCTGTTTAATCTTCACACCTCCATAGACCTTGGAGGCAACCAAATCCACAAGGGCAGATCCTTATGGTGAGATGGAATCCCATAGATATAAATTAAATAGATTGTTCTTTGCAATAAGTATTCCTTAAAGAGATGGAAGTGAGAGGTGCTGATAAGTCTTAACAAGGAAGGTCAAAATTCATTTTCTCCCCATTCTTCTGGAAGTGTATGTCATAGTTATATTTTGGGTTATTCAGACAGCTTGACATCACACAGATGGTCAAGGAGAAACCAGGTAAGTAATTCTGAAAATGAAATGAACAGAATCCTGTGACAATAGAGAGTTGTGGTTAGATTATTTCCAATAAATCCTGCTTGCAGGCTGAATGCCACGAAGGAAACAAGTCAGATGTCTGGAAGATCTGGAGACAGAAGAGCCGCCCAGGGTGAGGCTGAGAGCTAAGAGGGAGAGACAGCCAAACTCTGGACAGGAGGTGAACTGGGAAAAGGTAGATGGCAGCTGATATGGCAGAAGAGGAAAGGAGGAAGCATGTGGTACCTCCCTCCTCACACTCCAGGGGATAAAAGCTGATGTGAAAAATTCAAGATGCAGACGGAAGCTCCCATGGAAGAGTGCATCTAAAAAATTCCACCAAACCAGAAAATTAATAAACTGACTAAGAAACAGTGCTTGACAAGGTAGCCAGGGTTCTGTGAGCTTTATGGCAAGAGGATGAGCATTACTGTGCAGATATCCAACATCAAGGCATCTCAGTTTGCTCTGAAAGACTTGGGATGTGAAACAGTCATCAGGTAACTTTTGGCTGCTTCCAGCCTGAGCTGAATTGCTGCTTTTTCCATTGAGACCTGTCAAGTACCCCTCATTTACCCAAGAGGTAAATACACTGCATGTAGCTCGACAGGAATGCCACAGAAGCTTGCTCCATTTGTAAGGTTATTTCTGTTTGCTTATGTCTAAAAGACAAAAACTTCAAGAAATTATTTATTCAGAAACAAGGTATTAAGGTCAGGTAATCATGCAAACATTGCTTTAAAAACATTTATTTGCTCAAAGAAATTTTCTTTCCTTCTTCTGTCTGCATTTATCTATCTTATTATACTGTCTTCCTACTTTCTGCAGTGTTCCCATCATCAAAGATGCATTTTATTGCTTTAGAGTCTTCCTTTTACATGTTCATCCATCACCTCTGGCAAGCACACTGTATTTAAAAATTGAGAACTCCTTTTATGAAATATATAATTAAGGCTCTGTTGCAAGCTTGTTTGCCAAAAGCCTGTGAAAAGTTCCCAAGCTCAAAAATATATTGACTCTACGAAATTGCAGTGCTCCAAATACGATATATCTTACTCCCTTTCCAACTTGCTTCCACAAAGGTTTTATTTGTAGGACCAGAATTCTTATTTCTAGTAAGTCAGGTAAAATAAACAGTGGAATCCTTCCAGGTACTGTAGTTCCTGAGTAAGATATGCCTCTCAGATAAGGTATCAGTGATCCTGACTGATCCTGCTGTCTTCATTTGTCACCCCCTACATCACAGCATCCTGTCTGGTCTTGGTTTAGGGTGTATCTTTAACTGTGAGCAGACTCATCCACTATTAACTGAGATAAGCAATTGCTTTCTAGGCATAATGCTTTTCCATGTTCCCCACAAAAATAAAAAGAAGATAGAAAACTCTAGTTCCACATGTGAGAGGGTCATGTCTTTTTTGTACCATAAGCTCCAAAAATCTGCACATAATCAATCTGAATGACAGAACAAATGCACAGAGGAAGCAGAAAAAGTCTCCAAATAAAATCTTTACCAATTAATGATCTTATTTTTTTCCTCAAAGGCTTTACAAACGTTTAACGTTATTATGGAGCGTGGTAAAAAGCAGTAATGTTATGTGAATTTAAATTCCTTGATATGGAAGAAAGTAGAACCCAAGTGATTTTATGTATCAGCAGCACAGTGCTTAAGCTGCTCTTTCTGAAAACAGCAATCATCAAAGTTGGAAATGCTTCAATAAAGTGCTTGCACAGCTCACCAAAAGAAACATTAATATTGTGCACAAAAAGTATTCCAAGTGCAAACAATAGGCAGCAACACTTAAGGTCACTGAGAAACAATAAAGATGTCAGGGTTTGGGAAAAGAATAAAAACAGGTAAAAGACGAACTTTAAACTTGACTCCATAGAGAAACCTGGGGGGGTAAAGTGAAGCACCCTTCACTGCTAAGACTGAGCCCATTGCTCAAAAATGGACAGTCAGAAGCAGGGTGAGAAAGAGCAAAGACAAGGTCAGGACAACACTGACTTTAAAACACAAAGCCACTGCCCACCTTCCACCTTTGCATCAAAACTCACACCTATTTCCACTTCACTTTTACAAGAGAAGACTTTTGAGCAAACCATGAGATACCTTGTCATAACCTTCATCTGCATTATAAAGCTCTGAGATTTGCTTTTGTTCTCTGCATTAAGCTCAAAACTTAAGAAACAACCAAGTATAAAAAAAAATACAGTTTGTGTAAATTCTGTGCAAGGTGGCTGAAGTTACAGATTTTTAAGGAACCCTAAAGCTACAATAATGTTGCAGACATTTCTTGAAAATTATTTTTACAATATGTACGTAATGGCATCAATTTGAGGATAATGCTGGACAACAGCCTCTATTTCCCCCAGCCTGTATTACCCACTGTACTGCTTTAGCATAAAGCATAAACAGGACTGTCTTGTGGTAACTGCATTCCTTACACAAGAAAGAACAGAACAATGTAAAATTCACAACAGATGCAAAGTAAGGCCCTCCCCAAGCTGTGAACTTGCTGGCCAAGAAGCAGCATGGGAGAGTCCCTTTATCTCACTCTATGGGCTCCAGGAGCTCCTCCACCATTCACAGTTTTCACAGGGAAAATCAGCTTGGTTTCATGACTGCAGATGAGGTAATGCAATATGGCCCAGACAGAAAATGGCTTATTTTTTCTTCATTGAGGGTGCTGAGACACTTCAAGAAAGGTGAAGGAAGCACCAGCAAATCCACTCCCCCAAAGCATTTTTAAAAGTTTTACCTGATTATTGCTAGCCAAGAACAACTGAGCCTTTCAGCACAAAGGGCTCTATCACCATTACTACTTCTTTTTGCTTGTTGAGAAATAACAGCTAAAGTTAAATCCTGCACCCATTGTCACAGGAAAAACCTGGTAATGTGCTCTCTTATCTTTGCATATTAGATTTTACTTAATTTCCTCCTCAAAATGTCTTCATGACCACAGTAAGATGTGCCATGATGAACTCACTTAAGTTTCCTCTCACTCATTCCCAAACAGGTGGAGCTCACATTTTCTCAAGCATTTACTCTGCTTGTAACACTTTTTTTGGGTGCTACAACACTGAGTTCATATGAACTTACACAAGTATCATTTGCTCCCCTTGCTATTTTTAAACCAAAATTAATTCATTTGAATAATGTCAAGAGGTTTCTCTTTTAATTTCTTTCCTACGATTCCGCTTAATACACACTTCCAAGAAACCCTTTTAAAAATCACTCAAATATTTGTGCACACATTAGGACCATTTTGGGGCATGTACAAATTTTTCCTTTTTTTCTTCTGTTTTTGTCACTGAGACAATTTCTGCTTACAAGTCCACAGGAAATAGGGGGTTTTCTTTCCTAAAGAGAATGTAATAAACACACCTAGGACACTTTGCAGAGGCTAACACCAATAGTTCCCATCCAGAATTCAGATACAAATGAAGACAAATTGGCCTTTAAATTATATTTTTCTTTTCAGCTTTCTGCCTCCTTTTGAGTGAAGCAAAGTCTTCTGTAGAAGAAGCTGGTGACCAGAAACCCCAGCGGGAGAATGCAAAATAAAGCCCCAAGTGCAGGCAGAGTCCCTGAGCTGACTGAATTAACGCAAAATAATCAACACTGGATGAACAAGTAGCTACAAACATTTGGCCAGACCCACCTTTCCCAAGGTGCTTGTGATTGCTCCTGTAAAAGAAAATGTTCTTGCTGCTTTTATTGCAGGTTCCTCAAGCGAAAAGCACTGAATCTGCCATTTCCTTGAGGCCTTTAACTCACTCTTTAAGACACTCACATCTCTCCTTGCTCTCTCTCCTGTCACCAGCACATGCATCTACCAGTAAACCACCCCCTCCTGCTGCATAATTCTCCCATCTGCCTTCTGCTCAGGGTGCATTTGCAGCGCACCAGTGAGCACCATGACTTCCCCAAACTCAACTAAAACACCCAGCAACAAATTAGGGCAAATTTGTACTCTGATTGAAACTGCTGTAGAAGAAAAAAACCCCCAAAGTTGTCCTCACCTTTGCTTAGATTATATTTGAACAACAGTCTTTATGTCATCTATCCATCTGTCCAAACTGCTGATGAATTTTGCATTTAATTTAGTCAGGCAGGCAAATATTTTAGAAGACAAACTTGTACAAGGTAGGATAGGTGAGGACTGGAGAGTCCCAAGGTAGCTCTAAAAAGAAATGTCAGGAGTGATGTGTTCCAATTCCTTTTGCAGAGCGAGAAAAGTAATTTTAAAACCTGTCTTTCTATTTCATGTTGAGCTTGTATTTGGAAAAGTTTCATCTTCAGGAAACAATCTGATGCAGTGCTGATGTTTACATTTACAAAAGATGCTGATATTAGGAAAGACAAAAGAGGATATGAAACTAGAGATAGGTTTGAATAGGATGCAGATTCTAAACCACAGCATGCTGAGTATCTATAAGCCAAATGCCTCATCTATCAAATCTCTCTCAGGAGGTTGTTCAATCACCACTATAGCTTTGCTACTGAATTTATATCCCAGAATGAGAGCTGGAAGGGACCCCAGGAGGCCAGCTTGTCTCTCCCTCACTCAGAGGCACATCAGCCACTCACCAAACCTACCCATCAGTCCCAACAAGGGCTTTTCTTACTTATTTTTTTGGAAAAAACCCTCCTGTGACAGGGGCTCCACAGCCTCTTCTGACAGTTGTGGCAGTGCAAAAACACCCCACTGCTAGAAAGTTTTACTTGATCTTCAATCTTCTCTGCTGCTATTTAAGACTGTTATTCCTTATTCTGCTCACAGGAACACAGGCAAGGTTTATTATATTCCTCTTAAAGCTGTCATTTTCCATATCTTAATGCCATTATCATATCACACCTCTTTTGTTCTCCAGACTAAATAAATTGGTAAAATTCTTCAGACTTCATGCACAGCTCATGTGTTCTAAACCTCTGACCACCACTGTCTCCTCCACATGGTTCTTGGATTACAGAGCCCAAAATTGAATTCAGGGCTCCAGCTGCAGAGCACAATTACCACATGTGCCTTACAGACAACATTCCTGACATCTCATCTGTATGTTTGTCCTTTCTGCAATGCCAGCTCTACACATGGTTTCTGACCAACTCCAATCCAGATCCCTGCCTTAAGCTGGATTGCCTGGGCATTCATCCCTCCCCTTTCTTATGGCACTCACCATTCCCTCAGGCACAGAACATGGATCTCACTGCACTGGCTGCTATTTTTCAGCCTCTTTCTGCAATTCCTCAAGGTAAGACTGAACTCTGGTTCTGTCCTCCCAAGTGCTTATGGACCTCCTTGCAAGGTGTCACCCAGACATTTAACAAACATCTGTTCTCCTCCATCATCCACAACGTTCATTATAGGACTGATAAATACCAGAGCAAGCACAGCCTCTTGCAGAACACATGTGGTCCCTGGGGTTTCACAGCTACACTTCACCACTCAGAGTTCTACCTATCCTGGGTTTCCCTTCTTACTATGAGCACATTGTGGGAGACAACATCAAAAGCTTCACTCAACCCCAGAGGTCATTAACTATTGTTAGACTTCTTTCCATATGCATTTCCAAGTTGGTTACAGTTGTCCTTCCTGAAGCCAGCAGGTGTTATTTTGCTGTTTTCCCTTTTTCCTTTCCCAAAACCAACATTCTTCCACTTCTTGGTCATTCTTCCCTCAAGCTGTCTTCTGTCACTTTCATCAAAAAACAGCTCCCAGGAACTTGCTGGGCAGCCCTGTGTTGTTCCAAATTCACTTCCCAGAAGAACACATGGTAGACAAAGTCCCACATTTCTCACTGAGTACTTCCAATGACTGTAGCTGCTCAGAAAACCCTTCTCAAATTTGACCTCCACTTGTGTTATCTAGTTAAGAATATTTATAGCAACAATTATTTTACTTCTAAAAAAATTACTTTCTATTAACTATTAGAGACTTGGGAAGCTTATGATGATAAGTTAAATAGTAAGAGTTGCCAAAATAATAAGAAATGTCAAAACTTGCCCTGCTTGAAAGGGTAAAAAAATCCGAATGCTAAGTTTTATTTTTCCATGTGGGATAAAACTGTTAGATTTGGCCATTTTTGCTCTGGATTTGAAGCTGATGATATTTCTTAACAGCTTTTGGTTTGCTGGGTTTAATGACTGTGATCGAGTTTGGGTTTATTCTAAATGAAAAAAAGAAGGTATTTTTTTCTGAGTGAAATTACTTTGCTTTTCTGTCCTTTACCATAAGTTGATTGTGCTCTAGAAGGAACAAACATAAAAGAGAAATGAAATTTAAAAAAGGAGTATTTTTGCTTGTATGAGAGCACTGCACAGTATTAGAGGGAAAATAAAATTTATCCAGCACAAAGGCAGCCCACAATAAAACAAGAAACACAAGCTTTCAGATAGATGTCAAGTGCCTTTCAAGGCAGCCATTATACATGGACCTCAATGTGTGTCTTTCTGTTTGTTTTAATTAACACCTTTCATCTTGAAGGTCCTGTAAAAAATTGGCAAAATAATCAGTGCAGTGACTTCACAGGGAAAGGAAACGAACTCTATGTGCCCACAGCAATTAGTGCAAAGTTCTGCTATTTAGGCTGTATTGAGAGACTGGCCAATTCACCAGGAGTTTCCTGGGTTTCTCAAAAGGATATGATCACATTCCCTGCCCAACAAATACTGATTGTTAAGAAAAACTAAGGCATGTACAATGATGCATGTGTTGCACATTTCACTTGTCCTGTTTTAGCCAGAGAACACCCCGTGCACGCTTGAGCAAGAGGCCATTTGCTGATTTGAAATGGTTTGTTCTGCATAATAAAGGTATTTTCAGCTCTGAAAGGGACTCTGCTACTTATGAAAACTGTGTGGCTGCTCAGGACACAGCATCTATTGCTGCACCACAGATCTGCACCACACATGCAGAAGATGCAAACCTGCTTGGCAGCAGACCCAGAAACACTGTAATCACTTGAAGCCGCCTCAGTTCTGATCCCATGGAATGAACCAGAAACACAGGAGCCTCTTCTCAATGGCTGTGGTGCAAAGTGGTTGTCAAGGCAGCTGGGTGCACAGGGAGAGAAGGCTGCACCCAGGCAGACGGTCATGGGAATCTGACAGGATTCGAGAGATGCAAAACGTGCCAGAGCCACTATCAGGCAGTTTAGCACTGAATTATGTTGAACAAATTCTGCAAAATCTGTCTTGCTTTGGAGAACTCTGCCAAGCACAGCCCACTTCTACAGCAGTGCAACTATCTCACCTTCCTAGAATCACTTTCCACAAGTTGCCAGCTATCTGTCTCCTGCTGTCAGACTGCAGAGAGCCACCTTGGTGGCTGGCAGTCCCTGGCCTTCCAGAGAGCCCACAGCAGTCACCTGTACCCACAAGAAATTCTTTTTGCGTGACGAATTAGCATCTTGGAGATAGGAGATCTACGAGATAACTAAAATCAGTTACTCTAATCAATCTGCCACTCTGTCACAAAAAAAACTTTCCTACCATCCTACCCTGACAAATCCAGCTGTCAGCCAAGCTGGATTTGTCAGGGGGACACCTCTCCAGTATCCTTTTCCATGCATCTGCATGGATTTCTTACACAAACACACACATGTACACCCATGTTTACACACACACACACACACACACACACACACACACACACTCAGACACTCACAAAAAGAAAAGCATTTGGTTGAATGTTACTCCCAGGGAAGTACCAGAAGAAGAAGAAAATTAAAAGGGTGCTTTTGAGGACTGAGAGAAGCAGACCTTGCACAGCGTAGGGAGTACCTACAATTGTGCTCTGCAGGCAGCAATGACTGTGTGGTAGCCACTTCCAGCACCACTTTCACCAAGCACATTTCACAGGAACACTAAGACAGAAATGAACAGCAGGACCAAGTGCCTGATGGAACATGCCTTGGTAGTGAATTAAGTGCCACTCTCACTTTTCTACCCTGACAGGAAGCCAATAGGGGTCAGGGACTCTCATCATCAGGAGACTGAAGGGGGTATCTAATGTCTTGGATGGGCAGAGCTCATAACTCAGACCAAAACTGAAAGCAGATAAATTGATCATAAGCACTAATAATGGGATAAAGCAAGGGGGGGAAAAAGCACTACATAAGTCAATTCACATGCACGTTCATTCCCCCCTGCAATTACACTGGCAGTAAAAATTGCTGTTCCGTCACAGGGACGGAAACAGCTGCCAGGATCTTGAAATATTCTTTCAGACTTTCAAAAAAGCCTAAAGTCCAGCAAACATGATTAAGAAAATGAAGCATCTGCCATACACGGAGAGGCTGAGAGAGCTAGGACTGCTTAGCCTGAAAAAAAGGTGACTTGGTGGGACCTTTTCAATGTGGATAAATACCTGAAATGAGGGAATAAGAAGATCAAGTCAGGCTCTTCTTAGTAATGCCAGTGGAGAGGAGGCAAGGGCACAAATTAAAATACGGGAAAATACATTTAAACATAAGAAAACCATTTTTCTTATAGTGAGCAAGGTCAAACACTGGCACAGGGTGCTCAGAGATTGCCCAGAGTCTCCATTCCTGGAGATATTCAGAACCTGACTGGACATAGCCTTAAGCAACAAGATGACTCTGCTCTGAGAAAGGGCCTGGAACTAGACTTCACACCTCAATCGTTCTGTGATTATCTCAAAAATAATAATCCACAGGTTCTGCTGTCCTGAATAAATTGAAAATCAATTGCTTGTAATCATACTCTTAAGCCCAGGCTTTCATATACAAATTCTAACATTTGAACATTTGAAGAAAGCCTTCCTACAGTAAATAGGATTACCCACACTGTGGAGTTAGAAGCTTTTTGGCAGATGTAAGCAAACAACTGTAAGGAGGTGTGAATCATTCTAATTAACTCCATGGGTACATAGCTGGGAAGCTACACAAGGGCAGATGAAATGCCAACATTTCCTCGCTGATCACTTCAATGGAAATCCCCAGGGTCTGTGTGTTTCACAGTCCCCTAAGGTCTAAGGGTGACAGGCTGTGACAGAAGTGGCAATGGTCCTCTACACACAAATCAAACCCTCAAGGCATCCCATCATTTCTGCAATGTGCTTACAGTGGTGTCAGGGTGATGACCCAAAATTCAGAGCTGGTTGCTGTAGACGGTTGCCGAAGTTTAGCTTGCTGCAGAGCACAGGAAACCAGCATGAAGCACAAATACTGCCAGAAGATGGTGGATATGAATGAGCACATCTGCAGGTTGGACCAAAAGAGCTCTTGCTATCTACCTTCTAGATGCTTTGAGTCAGAGAAAATTACAACACCAAGAGGTATATTGACCTTAAAGCATCCTTAAAAAGGAATTAGGCAGGAAGACACATGGAAACTCATACTAAAGAATATGATATCTGCACAACACCACCAGCTTGATTATTTATTATATTCAAGCTAAAATTCTAAACCCTCAGGAGGTATTTTCCAGCTACAGTAACAGAAGAAAGTAAACAAAATTAAGTGTGCTCATGGGCATGCCAGTCTCACAGGAATGCTGAAATTTCACGTGGTGTAAGGATACAGCCTCCCTTCACCCTGCTCACATCCCACACGGGTGTTGGTAGTGCTGTGCTGCAGAATGTGCAAAGATAAGGCCCTGGGAGTAGGCTGGTTTTCACCTTTTAGTATTCTTGAAGTTACAGTGGAATTACTGCTTTAGAGAAAAGGACACTGTGAGTATGGAGAAACCTGTACTGCAGAATAGTCCTGGAGTTCCAAACATACTGGGATCTGTTACACATACTACTTTAGTTCAATAAAAATAAAAATGGACTAATCCCACTAATTATATCATCAATAAAAGAAAACTGACACTACCAAAATGCAAAATTTTTGCACTGGGTTTCCAAATTTCTGCTGAACTAAGCATCATGCTACTGATTCTGGACAATCCTAAGGAGGAAGCATGGCCTGTTGGTAACCTGCCAGGTCAGTACAGAGTGTGGACACACATGGAAGAAGAGGCTCTGATGCATTTCAAAAAAGTACTGGAGCACAGAAGCCTTACTGGATTTATTTCACTGAAACAAACCAACAACCAGTAAATATAGCTGTGGCAAAATTTAAAAAGAGAGAGCTATTCCTGGACTACAACTTCCCAAGTCCTACGTCCTCCAGTTCCAAAAGTTTATTTTAGCCATGTGAAATTCATTTACCACAATCAAAATTACTGTGTTGCAAGTAATACTAAATTCTCACAAAAAGATGGATTTTTAAAAAATTTAATCCACAACAGATGTGATTGTTTCAATATTTGACACTGTCAATGCAAATGAAGGAGAATACCAGGTCCTTGGTGAACCGGAGAGAAAAGAATGAAATATTATTATACTACACACAGATATCCATGGAGAAAAAATACTCCTAAAAAGCCATGGCTGGAGTTTTCACCAATATTAATGAACCATCCAGAAAAGGAAAAGCGAATATCACTCATCTGGCTTCCATGAAGGCAGGTTTGATTTACAGAATGAGTCAATGAGATGGTGGAAAACTATTAAAGCACATTAAAGACTGACTAGGGGTCAGGAACAGCAGCATAAGATCAAATTCTTAATTTATCCAGTGATCTGAACTGAACTATATAGTCTGACATAAACTAAACTATTCTGTCAAAAGAAGAATCTTATAAAACAGAAGATGAAAATATCCTTTTAAAGTGACTGTTTGAAATAAAAAAATTTAATTGCTTCTCCCTACCTTTTGCTAGATTAGAAGAAGCCATATTCTTATAGGGGGCAGCTGAAATTACTGAATTGTTTTGGATATGACTTGGTATTAGATATTACTTTGGTAGTATAGTAATTTTTGAGAAAAAAAAAATGTTTTGTGGACACCAAAACTATTTGATTGCCATTTTTGAGTAAAAATGAAGTTATGTGGACCGTAAGACTAATACAGAAAAGTGCAATATAATAATATGGTTATTAACATTGAAAATACCTTAAAAGTAAGAGAAGCAATTCCCCAAATCTAACAAGTAAATTTGAACTATATGCCCTAGGAAACTCCTGTCTTCCCTTCTGAGTGTATTAGGAATCCACCACAGATTTTCAGGGAGATACTATGACTTCTGTGGGTCTGGTGAGATTTCATTGTTATTTCCTTGAGCTGTTGGAGATTTCATTGTTATTTCCTTGGGTACCAGAATTAAAAGCTTCCATATGAGAATCAACTCTCCTGCCTGTGATAGTGCTGCTGATCAGGAATACTCCACCTTTTTTTTTCTCAGGCCAAATCCATCACAATATCATTATTTATTTAGGGTTATTTTCCTCTCCACTAAATGCCCTGATCAGTGCATTGCTTTCACACATCTTTTAATATTCTTTCCTACTTATTTCATACTCCTTGGGGATCTTATCTACTCAATGCCCTACAAAGAGTGCTCTTCCACTTAAATATCCTATTTTGCAATTTTCTCATAAGCTAGCTATAAAATGAAGTGGTTTGCACTGAGGGGACCACTAAGCTTCAGTCTCAAGGACTGAACTTTGCACCCTTTGTACTTAAAAATCCTCTTTAATAGCTTCAACACACACACAAAAAAACCCAGCCAAAACCAAACCAACCCAAACAAACCAGAATTGCATTAATGAAAGCAATATCAATATGCAGAAATTTCAGAGTACTAAAGAAATAATCTCGAGAGCTAGAATAACAAGTGAAACAATTCAAATTACAAGGTCATGTGCCTAGAGTGTAGGAACAAGAATTTCTGTTGCATGCTGAAATCATCAGCTGCAATTATAAAGGAAAAGAAAAACAAGTTGCTATTTGACTAGCAAGAGAGACACCAGCGTGTTGTAGTTACAAAGGCTGTGATTAATCAGGAGAGGCATTTCCAATATGCACACAGAAGATTGCAGGCTGCTGAAAAAGTCAGTGGCAAAACCACCTATAAAAAAGCACATATAGTTCTGACTACTCATATTTGCAGAAATTAATGTCCCCTAAACAGAGGCAGAAAAAGGCTAGGAAATGGAAACCCTACCATACTAAAAGACACTAAAAGACACTGGCTGGCTTACTCTCCCAAAATGAAGGCTGGATTTGAGGAATGTAAGATGGCACATCAGATGGTGAACATTGCAAGGGAGAAGAATGTTCAAAGTGGCAGGACAGCACTGGTGAAACAACAAAAGTAGAACTTGCTGTGAATAAATGCAGGCTGGAAAGAGAAAGGTCCCACCTCCTCAAAGGGGTGAGTTTCTGAAACAGCATCCTCATACAAATAATAAGGATGATGGGGTTTAGGATGGAGCCTGGTAATGAATAAGATTACATAATGTTGTTACCTAGTATAGAAAAGAATTGAATCTGACACATGAAATATCTTACTGTCCTATGTTCCTGTCACTTTTCCCCCAATTCCTCTGCAGCTAGGGTGCCAAAAAGTCTGCAGACACAAAGTTGGCAGGAGTCTGGGGATGCAGGCACCCACTTTGGTGCTCACTTGAAAAGAGGCAACTGCACACGTGAGGTTCCACCAGAGCCACTGGACTGGGTATTTTCTATCATTTTCTTGTGCTGCTCTTTTCTACTTCTTACTGGCCTGTTTCAGGGATGGAGTAACCCAAAACAAATCTCAAGTGAAAGCATTTTTAGGTGGGAGACCACACACACACTTCCACAGCACTTTCTGTAACATTTTCTGTAGGCTTTTCACAATGGTTTGTTTCTGTTCCTTAATGCAGCTCTTTAAAGGGATAGAATGTTTTCAGAGCCACCCATAGCACTGCGTAGGCTATTTCTTCTCGCAAGGCTGAAACTAGTAGGAAATTCACCTGTGGGTATTCTGCTGTTCCTTTACATGGATATAATAGTTGCGATTGATTAAAAATTTAAATCACATTCTTGGTGCTACTGTGAAGTTCAGACCAAAGAATTTGTTAAGAAGCTGAGAAAAAACAACATATTTGGAACGATAAGAGTTGTTCCAAAAATAAAAATGTAGCAGAAACTGGCATTTTAAGATTTTCAGTATGCATGCTACTATTATATATCAGAGTCTTATAACCACAGAGCAATATGTATTATAATACACAGACCCATCAAGGTTCCACAAAAGATATTATGGAGCAGCACAAACATAAAAAACCAGTTCCTCAGAAGCCATTCTAACACTCCAGGATGATCTAACCTACTATATACTTTACATCTTTTAAGCAGAAGATCAAACATGTCACCAAAACCCACCCCCACTTCTAGTGGCCTCACTTAAGATGAAGTCTTAGAGAGAATTAAAATTCTTATGCATTTATCTTGGGATGATGTAAGGGTCTTGCTGCTAGAGGCCATGTCCTCTGAGGTATCCAGCCCTGCCCGAGGAGTCTGTGAATTCTCATCTTTCATCTGGGCATATGAATATTCCATGTTATGCCAAGGTCAAAAGCCAGCACAGAAAGTGCTAACCTGGTTTACATTTTAATACTTAAAAGCATCACACCTGGTCTGATTCTCCTCACCCAGAGTTACAGAATCCACTGCTTCCTCGTGGAAGTGTGTCTGTGCCCAGCCTGGAGACCCTTGTCCTTATGCTACAATTTTTTTTCTTCCTGCTATGCATATTTACCCTTAGACAGCATCTAGCTCTTACCCTCATCTGCCACTTCACAAGCTGTCAAATGACTATTCAAGCATTAAAAAAAATGAAGGGTCTGTTAAGTTGTAAATTAAATGACAGTCTATAGCTGAAAATTAGCAGTAACGTGCCCAAAAGTTTATTGATTGCTAAGAAAAGGTGAATAACCCCCCCTACAGCTGACTGTGTAATTACTGACCTTTAGAACCCCAGAGCTATTAATTTAAGAACAGATAGCAGTGAAGTAGCAAACGAGTTATTTTGCAGCAGGACAGTGAAGGCAAGTATCAAGTTTTGCATGTGTTCAGTGCGACCTTGAATAGTATTATTACATGCTTGTATTTTCCATTTTAATGCAGAATATAGCCCAAGCTACATCTGGACATAAAATGCCTGTCAACTAGTTCAGAAAATCAGTGGGAAAGCACCCACAGGTACTGAGGCCTTTCAGTACATTTGAAGAACTCCACATCCTTCCAGAAAGTTTCTAAATTACTGTTAAAGGCAGGAAAATTGTATTGCCAAGCTCGGCCAGCCTGGTACATGTACTGCAAACATTTCATCTCTCCTCCAGGAGATGAAGATGGAAATGGCCAGGAGAAATAGCAGACAGTAATTCAGCATCAGTGCAGTGGGAGACACACACCTACACACACAAAGCCCCTCACCTCTATTGATATTGCTAAATTTAATCTGTTATAGACCATTGCACAATTCATAGAAATAGCAGCCTAAAGACTATTAATACAAATGCTTCAGCAGTATTTAATTTTTCTCTTTTTTTTCTAAATAATAAGCACCTATTATAACAGAGAAATAGTTGTCTTTTGACAAAGCAAACTGTATTTTAAGAGCATTGGTCAGGTGGTGGATTTCACAGTAAGAGAATTTTACAAATAGCTATTAACTGGAAGTAATGGAAAAAGGTATCTGACCTGGTGCAGACGTCCTTCCATGAAGAGTAGTTTCATTAGGCAGGAGATCTTTTGAGTTGGAAGTGAATGGTGATTGTCTAAATGTGTCTTCAGAAAAGAAAGGGCTATAGGAAAAAACAAGATGCCTTTTTTTAAAGAAAACAGCAGTTAACAGAAGAAGTAAATATGAATTTTGACCCCAACACCTTAATATTGTAAGAAATACCATCTTCTTAAAAAGCTTCTTCCACTTAGAGAATTCATGCTGAAAAACAGGCAAACCATAAGGCAGCATGCTTTGGCAAAATTGCATTTCAGAGTGAAAACTGAAGATTTTACAAGAGGCTTTTAACTACAATTCAACATCTTATATTTGCCATATCACAATACAATATGGATCACTAAAATTAACACTTCAAAATTTGTTTTCTATTTTCATATCCGGAGAGGGCAATCAGGAAAGGTAAAAGATACTATTTAATAACCTGAAGCATACACTAGTTATCTTTAAATCAGAACTTTTCAAATATTATTTTAAGATGCTAAATAGTTCTATTCTGACATGGTATTCCATGAATTAAATTAACTCAATGAGTTTGATTTTTAAAGCAGGAAACAATTAACAAATTGAATGGGTGCATCCTGAAGAGTATTAAGCACAAAAATTATCAGCTATGTGACTCCAAAAAGAATATTTTGCTTTAGTTTTAATTAAGAGGCAGAAAAAAGTTAATTTCAATAGTGAAATGGCATCTCTGTCAAAGTATTTGTTTTCTGCTCAAAGATCATAACAGAAACAGGAATTCCTTGTCTGCAGTAGAGACAGACATCAGTAAGAGGTACATAAAAAAAATCAAAATGGAAAACTACAGACTTTCTTGGAAAACTGTTTTCTAAAGCGGTGTATTCCATCTGCATGCAAACTATCAATTTCTTCTAAGCAAAATATGAATTACTTTAAATCTGATCTCTCCTAGATTGAGAATCCTTAACAAGTAGTGTACAGTGGATGTTTTAAAGGTGCAGGACATGAGGCCAGACCATTTCTGCAGCCTGTTCTTACTCAGTAAAAAACCTAAGAATCTTTCCAGGATAAAGGACCTACTATGAGGTCTTACGAAGCATTGCACAGTGGGCAGTCCATGCTCAAAGTATGTGTCAGCTGCACCAAGCTGACCTCACCAGTCCAGATACCCAAAGTTTCTGTCTAAAAGACATCACTTGCCTGTGTTTTCCCCCGAGCACTTTTTCTGCAGAGTGAACAAGGTGTCTCCACCAAGTCACTTGTAGTCAGATCACTTCTACCTCAGGGAAACTTGTCGATAATTAGTAAACTTAATTGTGAAACACTTTTGGCAACCACATTGTTTTACTTTCCCATTAATTTTTTTGACATTATTCCTTTTGTGCTGTTCCATATGTGACAGTTAATGGGATATTTCGGTATTTCTACAAAAGTTTGAACACATCCATAAGCAGTCGACGTTAGGTTGTGCTGAAGGGGAAGGCGTGAAGTTGCCCCAAACCTGAACCGTTTGGTGAATGCCAATAGCTGAACAATGCAGAATATTCCAGGAAACAAGTGACCAGGATAAACCAAAACAGCTCCAACCCACATATGCAAAACTTAACTTCTTCCAAGACTCACACTCCCACTCAGGGGTGACATAATATGAAACAGACTGACACTGTGTAAAAATACGGCATGATTTATTGCAACATTCCTCTCACTGGTTTAATAATAATTTGAAAGAAAAACAGCAATAAAAAATGTTTCATTACTGTTGTAACTCTTCAAAATCTTGTAATCCACTCAGGTTTCCATGTTGGCTTTCCTGCTTGTGCCTTAGATTCAGTCACTGGGACACTGCTCATTGTTGGCTCTAAGCAACATGGATGGTGCAGGGTTTATCTATCCCAGGTTAGGCCATAGATCATGAGCAGGTTGCTGTTGAAGGCTGCATTGTGTCATATCCCAAGGATCTCCCTCTCCTCCACTGGCCTCTGGTGAATTACAGTACCATCCTTGATACCTCTTTTCTGCCTTCCTCTACAATGGCAGCTGAGGCTCTTCAGCGGTGGCCCTATTATTATTGCTATTTCAGCAGATATGTCCTCCAATTCCCAGTGCAAACAATGGAGGGAGGAACTCCTGCTTCGTGGTAATAAATTACACACATTGTCCTCAATCACTGTGCAAAGTCCTTTCTGATGAAGATTAAGCTTTAGGATTTTTTATTTTTCCTCTGGCTGCACTTTTCCAGTTTCATGGTTACACAGTTCTCTAGATGAAAGAAACTTAACTTGGCATCTTATGCTGCCGTACTCACTTCCAGAGCACTTGCTTCTCCACTTTCTGTCTTCTTATCACAGATGGCAGGCTCTACCATCTCACTCAGCCATTGAACTGTGAGGAATCCTTGCCAGTTCTGGCTGCTTAAGCAAAGTCATATGGAAGTATATGCTGGCAAAGTCCAGGAATACTCACAGGAGGAATAGCAACAGATAGGTGACAGTTAGAAATGTTAATAAGGAATAAGACAGCAAAACGTGCTTGTGTTCCCCATCTTGCCAGGGTTTGCCGATTTAAGCCTCTCCAATGACACAACTAATTCTTTCTGCTCCCCAGCTACTCACAGGTGGACAACACTGACCTCACCTTGGCTCTCTGCAGCTGTCAGCACATTTCACACAGCAATTGTGATTCAAATGCCTTTCTGTCACTACTCCAGATGTGGGTTGGTGAGCCAAACTGCAACACCACATGTTTTCTTAATGCAGTCCAAGTGCCTCTATCCTCCACTGGCTGCTCCATCACATTCTATTTTTGAGAAGGCGTCATACCCTTACCAGTAAAGACTTCCAGCTGTTTATTTGGTTTGGGGTGGGTTGTTTTTTTTTGGGTTTTTTTTTTTTTTTGGCAAGGTCTTTCGAGTCAATCTGTTTGAACTCGCAGGATTTAGTAGACTGACTCACCTCCCCTCTTAGGAAGCTCTCCTCATTAATGTCTTCTTCTGTTGATAAACAGGCAAGATAAGAAAAGCACCCAGAAAAACGGAACCAGGCACTCAGCATTTCATGTCCTGATGGGTAGCAGCCACTCTAAGGACATCCCAGTAAAGTTCAGCACAAGTTTGACAACAGCCAACTGTGCTACCCTCTTAAAAGTTGGCAGCCAGAAGAAGGGCAAGTTATCTTTGAACTGTCCTCAACCTTTCCAATTGGAATTATCTTTGATAGATCCAAAAGTAGCTCTGGATTCTCACACCAGTCCTGCTGGTAATATCATGAGACACTGAAATCTATTTTCAACTATTTGTCAGCCCCTCCCTACAAGCACACCCTGGATGGTTAATGAGTAGTTGGACAATATGTGCATTTATCTCTCTATCTCAGGCTTATGCTTTTCCAGTAGCACAGAAAGGCTGTGCAGGCTGCATATCCAACAAATTCCCACACTAGCAAATATGGAAGCATTCACTGTAACCAGAAGCTAAAAGCTCAATTGAATTATCTTTCAACTTGTAACATCAAAAAGTCCCTAATGTACATTTACTGAGCCAGTCAGTTTATTAAAAACAAGTTATTTACGGCAGCTACCATGAATGAATTGGATAGGCCTAGAAATTTAAGTACAATATATTTTAGAGATCTTCTCTTTGCAACTGAAATGCTTTTCCATTCTGTCTGGACAAAGCTGTTTTAAGTTAGCACTCAGAACTTCTCTGAAGGGACTGCAGAGGCAGGAAGCTCTTACTCTCTCTTTGAATGAACTCTTCATCACTTCAGTGTGCTCAGTCTTCTCCAACCTATCCACAATAATCAGGGAACTTTCAGGCAGGAAATAAATGTAACCTTGCCTATTCCTCACAAGGGCTCCTAAATCTTTACCAATTCCAGCTACCACCTACTGCATAAGAGCTCTGAATTTTCCCATGGGGACACCTCACCTTGCTGCTCATGGATATGTAAACATCTTGTTCCCAGTCACAGTACTGTAAAGTGCGTATTTCTTTAACGGCACAGGTTACAATAGGATCATGTTTTTAATTCCTGCTTAGTTTAAATAATTGTAGTAATGTGAGTGTAATTTTAAATAAACGTTTTGTTAGCACTGCCTTACAGTCAGACTTTTAAAAATTCATCTCTAGAATGTATTGAGATGACAGAAATACTAAACTGAAATTTTTCCAAAGAAATCTAGTTTGACAGAAGACAATCAAAATCTCCTCTTCTTACATTGGTCCATGTCTTAAAATCCAGCAGCCTGGTCTGCCCTCAAGCACTGCATGTACCATGCAGTTTCTTTTAAGTTTCAGTTTTTGTTAAAAAAAATAGATTAAATAATTCTTAAAATGATGTGTGAATACTTGATCAGAGGAGAACAGTCATTTTGGCCCAAAGGGCTTTTGTCTTACAAACCCTAAGCAATCAGATCTATAGTTGTAACTTTTCAGATCCAGGTTACGTTACTCATGGAAATATCTTACATTTGTAAGATATGGACATATCTTACTATCAGGTCACATTTGCAGGAGACAGACAGGTTTGAGTTCACAAGGCAAAAGGAAGCAATGCTATTTACAGTGCAGCTTTGCAGGTAACCAAGGCCTGTACTTACCTGGCTGTAGTTCTGATGGTGTTATCTTTATTGTGGTTGTGCTCTTTGCTCACCTTTTCTGCAGAGGAACACACATGGGTTTTGTGATTAGCTTAAGTCATATATTCTCTATCAGATTTCATTGAGCAGAACTATTTTAATGCTTTCAGATAACAGCATAAGCCAGAGAAATTTTGGGTAAATTGTTCCAGCATGATTAGACAATAGGCATGACTTCATTTAAACTAACACCCAGCAAGTTTTTTCAGCTCCACACGTCAGTGTTAGTGCTCCATGCAGACTGTGCAATGCGAGTGTTCATTGAACACAGTGCTGGTCCCATTGCCTTTGTGTGACAGGTGAGGTTCACCTTCTTTGCTAAGGGAAGTGGGCAGTGCAGCCTCAGGAGTGCTGCATCCTGCAGCCACTGGCCACTTAGGCCAGGAACTGCCATCTGCAGATTCCCCTCCACCGGCATCAAACCAGTCATCGCAAATTATTTAATTAGCTTTCAAAAATACACAAGTTGAACTCTGGCTTTTCCAACTCAGTTGAAATACTGTGAACCTGACCTGGCTGCCACAGAGCTTTAAAGCACATACAAACCATGGGGGACATCTGGGAAGGCTTCTGTGTTTCAAGTGTGAGGCTAGTAGGATTCTAACTCCTATTATTTTTTGGCCCTGGTGATCTCACACTTTCACAGAACTTTGTGGTTACACAAAAAATCTCATTCTGTTCTATAACTTCAGCTACTGGCCAGTTACACTGGTTCTACCTGAAAGCTGGAAGAGCAGCTCAGATGCCATCTTCACTGATATATCCTGGCTGAACAGATTTCTCTCTGGCAGCACACGGCCTTCGGGTGCCTTCTGGATGCGCTCACTGATGTCTCGCCCCACTAAAGTGCTGTAGCCAACATTTTGGCTGGGTTGGCTGGGTGACACCGAAGCCTGCGAGTCATGGATGTCAACTTCCATTGGTTCTTCCTTTATCTTTACCATCTGGGTTTCCTTGAAACTCTCGGCTGAAAATATGTATTAAAAAAAAAAAAAAATTAAACAACCACCGTAATTATTTAATTAGGCTGCAATTTTTCAGAGTGCTCAAAGCAGAAATCACAATTACCAAGTTATAATTTGTGTACCGTATCCCTGCAAATGGGAAGGGAAGCAAGCAGCTGACAGCCTCAGTATTCTTCTGCTTGTTATAAATAGAAGCAATCTCTTGAAAATAATTTTTCAAACTAGAGAGCAGAAAACACTTGCATATTTGCAAATATGAGAGTCACATCAATTTCTATGAGTACTGCGTGATGACACACCAGTTAGTGAAGCTTTGTTTCTATTTATTAAATGAAGTTGCAACTACATAGCAGCTGTCCTAAGGTGGGCACCGAAGGCCTCTTGCAAACTCCAAATTACTCTTTATCAGAAGTACCAGCAGCAACAGTCAGAAGTATCAGTATGGGGATGGGGCAGAGGAGGAAAGCTCATCTTCTCTCCCACTCTTTCTCTTTTATGGAAAATTCCAGACAACCATGTGAAGAACCTGTTTGTTACACCTGCACAAGCTTTCAAGGTGAGAGGAGTATTCTGGGGCTCACACTTTTCTCAAGGCTGACAGATACTCACTTTTAAATTAGATTACTCACTTAATGACCAGTTTTCTCAAGTCCATATCCTCCCCTCCTTGCCTTCCTCTCCAGTGTCCCAGGTCTAGCAAACAAAATATATTCTGGAAGCCAATTTCTAGTTCAATTTCTACACTTGGGATTCCTTGAGTGTTGCTGAATGCTTTGGTCTGGCTGCAAGGTAAGTGATCATTCTTTCTTCAGAATAAAAGCTCTGAAATCTCAAAATCAAAGCTCCAAGGTAATTTGTTTACCACACCCCAAATACCTATACAGCTCTTTTGATTCAGACTTTCTGCTGTGAAAAGGGAAGTTGAAAACCTGTAGAATTTATTCTCAATTTAGTTTTATAGAAAGATAATGATTTTTTTTTTCCTGGTAATTTTCCTTCAGAGCACTGGTATCATGTCAGAACTGCCCTGATAGAAGAACACCAATGAAGTGTTGCTTCTGCTGGCTGGATGCTGACCAGAAACTTCAGAAACAGCCTAAAAAAGGTAACATGCCTGGAGAACCAAGAACATAAATAAAAGCATGAACACAGTTAAATACCAGAAGGAACACCCAGGTAAGGAATTGCTCCAACAAAATTTGTTGCTGCTCTCTCTGTTTTTCCCATTGTCTCTTAACTCTCATATGAGCTTCACAGGTTTCATTCCAAGTGTGAAGGTTTCAGGCCTTTTGTTTTCATATACCCAATATCACAATAAATCTCAGAAGCACCAAAACATGGTTTGGTTATCACCAATAACATCCTCAAGCTCCTCAGCTGGTTGATGTAATGTTGTCATCCCCAGCAAAAGATGAACAGAATCCCTTCATTATGAAGGCATAAGTATTCTACCTAAAATTAAACTGGTATGTGTCACCCAGCGCTTTTTCATTACCTTGGTTTTTCCCTCTCCCCACATTCCTGGAGTAGAGAAAAAGTCGCTTTACTTCCTACAGCTCTTAAAAAAAAAAAAAATTGAAGCCAGGAGATAAAAGCCACCTGGATATGTTCCAGGAACAATTTACATGAAGTGCTTTCAATCTTTTCTTATGGCATTTCATGACCTTTAAAAGACACATATAAACACTGATAAAAATCGTTACCATCTACTATCCACAGATACCTCTCAGACTTCAGAAATTTTTATAGTGAATTCTAAGCTGAAGACCAGTTAGAAATATCATAATGCCTTTTTTTGTCCTCTTAAGAAGATTTTTCTCTTTTTTAAAATTTTGTTTAAAGCTTCCATTACTCTCTTATTATAAAACCCACGGCAGCTTGCATCTGTGTTTAAAAGTGTAAAAATAGCATGCTGTGCATTGAAAGTGAACACAGAGCAGCAAAGGAACGCATCAGGTAACACTGTCAATCAAAAGCTCAGGTAACTCCGCAAACAAATGAGTTCTTCAGATGTCTGACAGACTGAGCTCTGCACCCAGCTGCCAAATTTAGGTGCAGAGTCAAGCTGACCTTTGCTGCTCTCTCTGCTTTTAAAATATTCTTTCTATTTCTGTTCTGCTCCACACAGTTTAATTCCCTGTCCTGCAAATGCTTTTGTATCAGACAAGCTGATAGGACCCCAACTAAGGCAAGAGTCAAGCAATACCAGTGACCTTCTCTCCCTCACCATCAGCGAGCACTCCAATTGCCCTAACTAAATCTACATATTTGATCATTTCCTTTGACCTTTATCTTCCCAGCTGCACCCTTTTGATCTGACAGAATGTCCCTGCCAAATGCGAATTCTGTCATACTCTAAATCCCAAAAGCAAACAG
Source organism: Lichenostomus cassidix (assembly GCF_008360975.1). Lineage (NCBI taxonomy): Eukaryota > Metazoa > Chordata > Aves > Passeriformes > Meliphagidae > Lichenostomus > Lichenostomus cassidix. Next base: position 20,410,744 of record NC_139484.1, read on the forward strand.
ACAAAGAGAAGACTGAAGAAGGGTTTCTGATAATTTTACAAGAACTAATGAAAGGGAAACACAGTCAGTCTGTCCCACGAGCAGCAATCACAGGCATAAAACCCTGCTGTGCTAGATCTTGTGCTGCCAAAATACTGTAATTAAGGTTATACCCATACCTGTCTCACCATACAGGGAGTCAAACTCTAACTTCTTGAAGATTATTTTCCCTTCTGTGCTGTTCATTGTGGAGTAAGGTGATACCCCTTATTTCTTTACATAGGTGTCCTCACGTGATTATAATGCAGCTACAGTTTTTCAAGTTAAGTACAGGTACACAAAAAGGTCTCCTGCTTCAAATAAAGAAAATCATTTTATCTTTGACTTTTATAGCAGACCTAGTAGATGAGCTGGTTAAATAATCTGCAATGCATCAGAATACGAAGTTAGCATATGAGAGTCAGGTTTTTTTCCTTCAGGTCAGATTTTTATAATAGTACAGCAAAAATCCATGGGCTAAAAAGACTCAAATGGCTCAGAAGTATCCAGACCACGACCTCCAAAACACTGTCTGCTATTCATTCAAAACTAACCCAGGTGAAGCTCAGAATAACAGCACAGCAGTGCTGAGACACTTCATCTGAAAAAGATGATCTAAATCACCTAATATGTCTTTTTCTGCTATTAGCTTTGTGTTACAGAATCACCTTAACAAAAGAAAATTATTTTATACATGGATGTACTTTATCAAGCCACAGAGATCCTGTTTCTTTGCAGTGCAGTGTAACTTTTAATCATCTGACCTACGAAAACCTTAATGAACGTCATCCTATTCACACTGACACATCAGACATGAAAAATAAAATACTGGACAGGCTTGTTCCAGGAGGAAGCAATTTCTTCCACAGTTTTCAGGTTCTCTGGCATTCACAAGTGCAAGGAATTGCAAAGTGGTGATACTTGCTACAAAAAACCTTCCAAACATAGAACAGCAGAAACGTAAAACAATTCTTATGCTACCTAAAAGCTCAGGGTACAACATTTATCCCTGAAGGCCTGGCAGTGTCACCTATATAAGGTGAAGCAGTAAGAGCACTTCTGAAATTTAGCCTTAGGCAACACCTCTTTCCAGCCTAGGACAGATGCTGGCAAGTTTTAGAAAGACCTTGTTCAAGCTACTTCTCTCTGAAAGTTGGGACTACCTCAATCCAACCCCAGCTGTGCACAAGCCAGCAAAGTGCCATTGTGGTATCCAAGGCCAGCCATATTCTGGGCCACATTATCAGATCTGCAGCTATCAGGCAGAGGGAGGAGATCCTTACCCTCTGTTCTGCACTTATGAGGCTGCATTTAGAGTATTGTACCCTATCTGGGGCTCTCTAGCACTGGACAGACACTGACATCCCAAAGCATATCCAGTGGAAGGCAACAAAGGTAGTCAAGAGAGCTGCTGCAACACAGAAGAGGAGAACAACTATGAGAACTGGGTTTGTTCAGCCTTAAGGAAACAACACTAAGGGGACACTTAATTGCTGTTAACAACTCTCTAAGGAATAAAGGGAAAGTGTAGAAAAGCTGAAGTCAGACTTCTCTCAAAAATGCACAGTGATCCTATGAGTCAACAGACAAGTTGGAACATGGGGAATTCTGTTTATACATACAGGAAAAACATTCCCCAGCAGGATGGAGAAATACTGACACATGTTGCTGAGAGAGGTTGGGTTCTCCATCCCTGAACACATTCAAAAGTTAGTAAGGCCCTCAGCAGCCTGCCTTTGCTGGATCTGCTCTGAGCAAAGGTCTGGAATAGATGACCCTGAAGGTCCCCTCCAAACTAAATCATTTAATGAACCTTCACCACCAGGCCAGCTGCAGGTTTATCTTTCAGAATTTCCAAGAGGAAGGTAACACTTGTTCCAATGCAGCACTAGAAACTTTTCTTAATGTCCACTCTGAACTTCCCAAGCTGCAGCTGGCAGCTGTTACCCCTTGGTTTACCATCTGCCACCAGGGAGAAGAGTATAACTCCACTGTTTTTCCAAGTTTCCTTCAAGTAGGTGCAGGCTGCAATTAGATTGGCCTTTAGCTGCCCTGGGCCAGACTGAACAGGCTCGGTTCCCTCAATGCTCTCAGCACAGGGAAGATATGATCTGATAGACCTGATGAGAAGGCTGCAACACCTCCCTGTGGAGACAGGCTGAGAGAGCTGGGGTTGTTCAGCCTAGAGAAGGGAAAGCTCCAGGGAGACCTTACAGCAGCCTTTCAGTACTTGAAGCAGGCTTGTAAGAGAGGTGAGGTCAGACTGCTTAGCCTGTTGTGATAGGACAAGGGGTAATGGTTTTAAACTAAAAGAGGGTCGATTCAGACTATATATAAGGGAGGAATTTTTTACAGTATGAGTGGTGAAACATGGGAATAAGTTGCCCAGAGAGGTGGTAAATAGGCCATTGCTGTAAACATTCAAGGTCAGGTAGGACAGAGCTCTGAGCAACCTGATCTTGGTGAAGATGTCCCTGCTCATTGCAGGGGGGGTGGACTGGATGACCTTCAAAGGTCCCTTCCATCCCAGACCATTCTGTGATTTCATGCAGCACTCACATGCTCTGGAGGGGACACTGAACATGCCCTTCCTAATGCAGCACAGTCTGCTTTTCCTCTTATTTGAGATAGAAGTCAAAGGTAAGTGGATAGATTTCATAAAAAACACAAGTCATGCAGTAAATATTGCTTTTGCTGATACAACAGCTGTCCAATAATCTTGCATTGCCAAAATCAAATGAATACTTGTTAAATCATTCATGCCTCTTCCCACCATTTTATTTAAAACTTCACCCTGCGACTAAAATTCTAAGTTGCTCATATTTGCTGAAATGCCCATCAGCTTTACAAATCAACTTTATGAATCAACTTAGAAAAGAAAGCCTTTCCCATATGTCTCATAAATTGGACTCATGTACCAGTCTCCACAATGAAGCAGACAGGGGTAACTAGTGGGTCAACTTGTACCAACTTCAAAAGCTTTCAGCACGGAGAATCAGGCGTTTTGTTATGCTAATTGTTCTGATTTGCTAGAAATAAACATGCCCTAAAACAGCTTAAATAAAACCTCAGAGGTAAGGAACAGTTGGCAAGCCCTGAAGGTTCTGCTACAGAGACACAACAAGGAACATCTGACGTTCCCTAGGGCGCTGTGCTTGACGCTTTATTTTGCTAGTATTTTTTACAAACTGCTGCTTTATATAAGACAATGTCAATGAATCAATGTAACAGGATCCTGCATTAAAAAAAAAAATCATCAAGAAATGGCTCGTATTTGTTAAAGTGGAACCTCTGAACTCCCATGTTACAGAATTTTGCAACTACAAGCTGCTTCACACAAATGAGAGCCAAGGAAAAAAAATGGAGCAAATTAAAGCAAAAGACTAATTAGAGTTGTGATAGACATCTGCTGCTCCTTCCATTTAAATGGTAGGATTATGGTGCTTACCTGCAAGACCCTATTTGAAGAATCTGGTTAAAAAAGAATACCCAAACCAGAAAAAGCCCCAATAAAACCCACTTGGCTAGTGGCAGGATTTCATCTGGTTATGTGACTTGCCATGGTTTGCCATTTCTCTAGTTCCTATCAAGAGAAAGCCATATTTCAGCTCCTACACTTCCCCACTTATGTTCTGGGCTTCTACAGAAGCATCAAGGAACAAAAGTCTTCCCTGTATTTTCCCTCCTGTGCCCACTACCAAGCTTTCTAAGCAGGGACTCTCATGAGGTACTGGCAACAGCAATCTCCAAAGACAGCAGCCTAACTCCACACAGGCACATCCCAGAGCAGTCCACAATGTTATGGAAAAGAAATACACAGCAAGGTTAGCTCTGGCCTTCACCTTATGATAGAATTGTACTATTATTCTTTTCTCCTTGTCTTACTCTTTTCAAGTAGTAGCTCTAATCCATGTGATTTCAATTAAATGTATGATACAGTGTCAAAAAAAATTAATTAGAAGGTAGGAAATACAAAATGACCATAAACATTTTTAAGTGGATAGAGGCTTAATCAAAAAATGCCAAAAACCCCAGCACACCCACCTGTAATAACCAGTTGTTCCAAAAGAGGAACTATCATATAATTAGGTGATAATAAATGGAGTTGATCAGGAATGCTTTTAGAATCAGTTGTAGGCAACACTTCACTTGGTGTGCTGAGGTCATGAAGCAAGTATACACTAATTGCATGTGCTGGTAACCAAAAATTAAGACAATTTGTTGGTACTGGTTTATTACAAGAAAACACTGTGTGACCCAAAGGCTGAGGAATAAAAAAAATCCAAAGGAACCAAATAGTACAAAGGTCATGCATTTGCTAGGGATAAAGGATACGTGCATTACCTAGGGAATTGACCCACTGGAAAAAGAGAGGAGAACAACCTGAGTTACTGCTGAAATGCAAAATGAAAATATTTCAAAAATACAATGTATCTGAAAAAAAGGCATATGTGATTCAGACAACATTTCTAGGAAAGACAAGAACATACTAATGTCCCTGGGTAAAACACTACTTAAAAAGTGCCTGGGATAGATTTTATACTCCTCCACCTATATATTCATTTTTGGACAAGAAGCCAAAACACTGTATGCTTCTAAAAGCTAATACATGCCCCAAACATATCAGCAGCATGACTATTTCAACAGAAAATGAGTTTTTCAGCTCCAACATTGGCATGTAAATGCAAATATTTATTTTGAATTTCAGTCTCCTATGAAACCTGTACTTCAATTTACAAGACTGAATGCATAAAACTGACCAGGAATCATTCAGTGCACCACTTAATTAAACATTTTGAGAAATAAATTAGCTTTTCCATGAAAGAGAACTGGTAAGACTGTAAAAAACAGGTGCATTTAAAATACATTACTCCCATTTCTTCTAATTGATTTCATGCAATATTTAATAGGAATTTAAAATCTTGCAGGGATGGCACCCTTAGCTTGAAAGAGAGAGCCTTGCCTTGTAGAACTAAAATAGACCACTGTGTGTGATTTCCTCGTTTCTGTTCATCTGCTTCTACAATGGCAACTAACAAATGTTCTGTTAACGTTCTACTCCAGTAAAAGATGTTTATTCTTCTAACTTTTCCTAGCTCTAGAGTAGTTTCTGAGTGGCTGAAGAGGGGCTGGTGATTTGGAGTAAATCCACCTTACAGTATGCACCAGACCAAACCAGGATCCAGAGCTGGAAAGGCCTCCCTGTACACCTAAGAGCTGGGAACAGTACCTCTTGTTTAGGAAAAGAGATTTTTCAGTGGAAAATATAAACTGGTGTATCCTTTGCATGGAAGGAGACAGCATGGTCTGTGCTCAAATCCCAAGAGGCTCCCTCCTATGATGCTGAAACAATCAGCAATATTCTTGCTCAGAGGATAACAGCAGCACGTACGTCGAGAATACAGGAAGCACCATACTATGATGTTGGGAATCCCTTGCTGAATTTGTATGTCTTGCAGGTTTTGGTGATTAGTATTACACAGCAGAAAGTGAAAATAAAGAATTCAATCCATTCAGTCCTTTCCAAGAAAATACAGAGCCCAGAAGGACTTAAACCCAATTATAAAATACATGAAATCTGACAAGGGCTCTTGACTGAAGATTTCCCACAGACAGTAGAGCATCAAGACATACTAATTCAATTTTTTTTTTCTGTCCAGTACCATGAAAAAGGAGGAAGTTTGTTCTTGTTTTCCCTTTAATCTGAAGAAGTGGCTCAGGAAGAAATGAGCCATCCCTAGAAGTGTTCAAGGCCATTTAGATGAGGCTTTTAGCAATGTGGTCTAGGAGAAGATGTCCCTGCCCATGGCAGAGGGGTTGGAACCAGATGATTGCTCTCTACAACTCCCTGAAAGGAGGTTGTAGCAGGGAGGGTTGGTCTCTTCTCCCAAGCAACCAGCCAACAAGAGCAATTGGCCTCAAGCTGCAGCAGGGGAGGTTCAGGCTGGACATCAGGAAGAATTTCTTCACAGAAAGGGTTGCCAAGCATAGGAATGGGCTGTCCAGGGAGGTAGTGAAGTCACCATGCCTGGAGGTGTTCAAGAAATGACTGGATGTGACACTCAGCGCTGTGGCCCAGGACAAGGTTGTGATCAGTCAACGGTTGGAGTCAATGATCTTGGTGGTCTTTTCCAGCCTAAATGATTCTGTCATCTTTAAGGTCCCTTCTACAATTCTATGAAAAGTGTCTTAATTGTTTAAGTAAGTTCTAGGTCACCAAAACCAGGCTGCAGAATTGCTTACAGTAGGTTGGGAAGTCAACAGTGATCTGGAAATATTCTACCAGATTAAGTAAAGATTAAACCCCCCAAAAAACCCACTAAAGAGGCCATTCATCTTAGATTTTCCTCTTGTAGTTGTCCTACATTAAACTGTATCTCAGTGTTTGCCTCATTTATAGTTTCTGCCTTGGTAATTCAAGGAAGTGCAAGTTGAAAATTGTCTCTGACAAACTGGGTGTAACCCCACCCACTGGCTGAGGCAGGAATATCAACGGCAGCAACACTGACTCCACAAATCCTAGTCACTCTTCACCTCCTAATCTATGGATTAGCCAAAAAGACCACTGTCAGCAAAAACAGCTCAGCTCCAAAGAGATCATAAGAGAAATGTTACACTGGTGTATTTCTTACTACAGCCTTTAAAGCCTCGGAGGTCCCAACACAATTTGAAGATTTGACCAAGATTTTATACACGTAAGATTTATGTCACATTAACAGGTATTTAAGGCACAAATATTCTAACATAATAGTCAGTAATAAAACTATCTAAACACAGCCTGCTAGTTCGGAACTTCAGATTGATAATCCAGAGCCCTTGTGTCTCTGAAGCACTTGACAAAACCTTAAATTATGGAGCTGTTTCTTTATAAAAATAGTTACATAAACTTGTATGCACCAAGAAAAATAGTCTCAGTTTAGCTTTCATTAGGCTGCAAAGTTTTGTTACCGAAACACCTCACTCAAACCAGTTGCCAGCAGCAACAGTGAACTACACCAATAACTGAATGTTTAGTATTTGGGAGTCTGTGAAAAATCTGGAAACCACTGCTCAGGATCAGCATTTGTACTTGGGAAGCACTTTTTACACCATTTACGTGGAAGGCTTGCAAATCAGTTATTCAAATTCTTCTGCAGACTAAACTGTGCAGGTATTAACAGGAGTGAATTAATTACATGATTTATGGGGGAGATCCAAGTCAGCTTAAGTCTTTCAGGTACAAATTTGAACCCAAATTCAAGGCTGACAGCATGCAATCAAGACAAATAATTTCAGGTAGGTTTGACAGGGATCTCAGAAGTTACTAAACTTGTAGGCATTCCCACCAGCACTTCTTGCATGACTTTGGCATAATTAATAAAATAAGTCTTGCCCAGTTTTGGAGAAGACTTAAAATCTATCAAATCCAGTTTGGGTGCAGAAGCACAAAACCCAGCCTGCCAGACAGACTTTCATGTCTTGGTCCTAAAAATTGGTCTGTTAGAAGTTCAAAGCCTTTTCGTCATTCATTTGACCTGATCCCAGTGGGAAGAATTCAACCCTTTTACTTTGTCTTAAACCTCGATTCTAACAGACAGAAAAATCATAATTAGCATAACATACATTTTTATCTTACTCCCTCCAGCTTTAACACTACCTATGTGTGTACACTGTCTACATGTCTGGCAGAAGAATCTATCACTAAGGCAATGCAGGCCAGGTTCAAGGGGTCTTGCTAAATGCAGAAAGCTAGCTCAGTTTATACAAATTTTTACCAGTGTGTCTTGTAATTTTGAGTACAATATATCATCAGAAAAAAATAAAAGTTTTAGAAGTTATATTTTATAAAACTATGTCAGGTGCAGAAAAGTACAGAGACATTCTCATGATGCTAATGAAGTGACACGTGAATAAATTGGTATTAACATGGTTTTGTACATTTTAAAAATTGCAGCACCTAAAAGCTTTAAGGCATAATTTCTTTTGACTTATTCCATAGTCATTCATTTGAAAATCAGAGCAGAGATAATTAGATAGTGTGGTTACACACCAAACGGAGATGTTTCATGTACATGACACTTTGTAGACAGGCCTTTTCAATTGTTCCTTACCTTGCTACTAAAGATGAACCTACCTTCTTGCAAGATAATCCTGCCAGCACACGTTAAAAAAAAATTAAGAAATTCAATATTATTACATTAAATATCTACCTGAGAGCTTCATGAGGAGCTCAGATGCTGCCTTGACTGACATGTCCTGCCTCATCACATTTGCCTGTGCTTCCTGTGGCTTGAGTTTCTCCTCGGGGACGTTTGGAGCTGAGGCTTCAGATTCTTGGTTGAACACATAGCTCGACTGAGAAATGGCTGAACTTGCAGGTTCTTCATCCTTAGGCTCCTCTTTCACCTTAAAATTAGGAGTCAAGGGCTCTTTTTGATTTGCAGCTGTCAAGAGAAGGAAAGAAGTGAGACTTAGTGTAATATGTAATCCGGGAGCAGCTCGTAACAGGAAGAAACCATAACCTGAGAAATGCTAGAAGCAGACATGTCCAACTGTGCTCAAAGATGCTTCAAGTGGCAAATTTCTGCACCTTTTCTACAAAGGGGAAGTTTTGACACAAAACAACTTACGTATCAAAGCTCAAGAAAACATCCTCTCCCCTTACATTTTTGCCCCTCCTCCTCCTAAAAGCACTTCCCTGGTCATTTCTTTGTAGGTCTTTTATAGGCTTGGTGGAAGTTTAAAATATCATTTCACATAAAGGCAAATTTGGCAAAGCCGATGGGTATGATATATGACGTTTTTGGAGCATGGTAGAAAGATAGAAAACCTAAGAGGGGAGTAAAAGGGAAAAGAGAGCAAATTCTTAGGTCCTAGAAGTTGGTATGTTAAGAAAGAGAACTGAGGGGTTTTCAGAAGACAACTCTGCACTGTTCCAAGCTCTATATCCATAAAAAGAAAGAGTGCAAGTTTAAAATAAGCAGCTGTACAGACTCAGAGGAGGGTAAGGGGACCTTAGGGGGTTGTTTAAAATCTACACTCTGAGCAATGCTGCTCTTAAGGGTCTTTCTGACACCCCTCAACAGTGGTGGATCCTTTGCACAGTGTTTGGTTTGAAGAGATGAAGCCAGAGCAGCTCTTAAACAGCACTTCCAAGCCTAAGCAACATAAATTAATTGGCAGATGCATGAGAAGCAGAAGGCTAAAGAAGTTGCACTATTTTTCAAGCAGATTTCCCTGTAATTTTTATGTTTAACCATGAAGAGGTCCTTCCTTCCTTCCCTGTCTCTTTGTGACTTTTTCTTGACCAAAATTTCACTTTAAATTCCCAGTAATGCACACTGGATGACTCACTGAGTGCCATTAACTTTGGCCAGTATACATCTTTTCCACCTCTCTAAACTTCTGTCTCCATAAAAAGACAGTGCATTGTCCCCAGCAAAATCTGGCAACAATTACCTGCTTCAAATCTTGGTCTACTTTCTCCTCCACTTCACAGCTTCTTACCTACTCTCAGTCTCACCTTTCTGTCTTATTTCCTCACTCTCCTTCTCAGCAATTCCCCCCAAACTCCTAGAGAACCTGAATTCCTGGATCCCACCATGAAGTGCTCACCATCTCCCAGAGACAAGAACTCTAAAATATGAGGTACAATTGCCATCTTTATCAAAACTAGACACTTATATTTGCTACTTTGAGCCTTTGTTCATTTTCAGAGTACATTATTTTTGTGTTTGTCTTTGGGGGTGTGCTCATAATTTTTAAGGCTACCATATTACCCTGTAACACAACACGTTTTTTCAGTTTATATTTCAGAGTTGTTTGATTTTCCTCCTTTTGTGCTAGTTGGCAAGCTATTACCAAAAACAGGATTAAGGCAAGTGGTATAAAGAGTGCACACATAAGCAACGTGGACATACACATTAGTTCTATTACTACTTCAGAAATTAAATTACCTTATATGTGTAATTTTTAACATGGCTGATAGGTACTTTTACCAGCATTAAGAATTGCTTTTGCTTTTTTTTTTTTAAGGAGAGTAAAAGCAGAAATATGAAACATTAAAACATGCTTTAACCCATAAAAATATAGGTTAAAGCTCACAAGCCAATCTTAACTTTACCAAGGTACTAACAAAATAATTCCATCTATCTTTATTCTGGCCTCAGTCTATTCTGGGGTTTGACCTGGGATGATAAATGGTCACAAAAGAAAAAAAAAGGACCTAAACCATCTCTGCTGAATTACCTTCTGCTGTCCTTTGCTTTTAGAACATGCCACTCCAGCTGCTATGCTGATATGAAAAATACCTCCACCAGGATCTGAGTGCAACCAAGAGAGAGCACTCTGCCTGAACTTTCAGAGAACACTGAGAAAAGAAGAGGTCTTTTGAATGTATTCATTTCAAAAAAGTATTAATTCAAATTTGTCCCAGAAAATAAAGGAAGTATGAGTCTGAGTGAAGAGGTAAAGACAACCCACTGAGAACAACCATTAACCTGTGGACCCAGCCTTGTCTCTGCCATGAACCAGGGCAGAGAATGAACCAGGCAGAGGAAGCACTATAGGCTGGGCAAGCCTACACTCTTCCACCATTTAAAATAGAGGAGATATTAAACTCACATAGATCAGTGTAAGTTTGCAACCATACACCATGGCAAAAACATTCATAAACAAATACAATCTCTGTAACAGAATTCATATATCACAGACTTAAATGAGGAACTGATTTCAAGAGTTAGGTGCTATTATATGCAGCGGCAGATGCTTACTGAATTACCCTGCCACAAGAAAAAGGATAAAAATGTGTGCTTTTGGAAGAAATTAGCATTTTTTTAAAACCTCTTATCACCAAGCCAAAAGTCAGCAACCAATCTGACCCAGTCCAAGGGCAGGTGCAAAGTGGTGCCTCTATGCTCTTTATCCCAGAGTATCCTAACACTCTACTAAGATGAAGACAAGTTCTTTTAGCTCAGAGGACCACAAAATTCAAGGTAGGTCACATCAGATTTCAAACAGTTTAGTGATACTCCAGTTCTTGGCCCCTTAGTTCAGGAAGAACACTGAGCTGCTGGAGTGAGTCCAGAGAAGGGCAACAGAGCTGGTGAAGGGTCTGGAGCACAAGCCTGATGAGAGGTGGCTGAGGGAGTTGGGCGTGTTTAGCCTGGAGAAAAGGAGGCTCAGGGGTCACTTTATCACTCTCTACAACTGCCTGAAAGGAGGGTGTAGCCATGTGGGTGTTGGTCTCTTGACCAGCAACAGGACAAGACAAAATAGCCCCAAGCATCACCAGGGGAGGCTTAGGTTGGACATCAGGAAGAATTTCTTCCAGAAGGAGTGGTTTGACATTGGAATGGGCTGCCCAGGGAGGTGGTGGAGTCACTGTCCCTGGAGTAAAGGGGAAAAGGAAAGACTGGATGTGGCACTCAGTGCCATGTTCAAGGGGGTGTTTGGTCATGGATTGGACTCGATCTCAGAGGTCTTTCCCAACCTAATTGATCCTATGAAGTGACAGATCCAGAACAAATCAAGTTTCTCTCCTTTCCTCTGTCCACCTTTCCCCTTCTCTCCCTACCCCACACATGAGCTCTCCTGCTGTGACAACAGGTGCTGCTAGCAGCCACTGCCTCCTCACACTTCTGAGCCATCATCCAGGATATCCATGATAAACAAAACCATGCTGATAACAGGTCAACCAGCACAGCATCACACAATCTAAATGAGATCTCCAAGAGATATGTATACTCTGTGTGTTTACAATACTTCACCTATGAGAAAAGTAAAACATAGTCAGGGTCCCACAACCCAGAGGAAGCTCTGAAGGTGTGCCTTGGGCAGGACTACTTGAAGGAAAAGAATCCCCAATTATTGCTCTTACCTATGCCACTGATTCTGCCTACTCTAGCTGCTTTGTTTTGGACAGAAGAGGGAATCACTAAATTAGGAAAGAAGTAGAGTCTTATTTCTTTAATTAACTGGCAGCACATTCCTTGAACTGATTATGTTTTCTAAAAATCAAGCATTTAAATTGTAGATAAATCACAAAAATAGAAGAGTTATTTGCCTCATTTTTCTTCCCTCAGAAAAAACCCAAAATCCGACAACTACTGGGTCAGTTTCAAGCCAACTGCTACAATTAATAGGGTTTTTACTCTTCCTTGAAATATGCTAAAGCAGAGTCTAATGTAAATGAAGCCTAAAATAAAAGGACAAATAAAAAGGGGGAGGTTGTCTCATTTATCAGATCCATACATTAAACCAAAAGGGAAAAAAACCCACAACAATTAAAAAAAAAAAAAAAAGACCCCCTCAACAACGAAAGTCCCCACCATTTCTTGCCTCTGTCCCATCTTGGATCCACAGCTATGGACAAAATTGCTAACACATGGGAAATAGCAAGTATGATGCATCCACTAGCCATTTTAGGGAAAACAATAAACAGATGTAAGAAAAAAACATTGCACATAAAGGAACTAAAAGTTTACTATGACCAGTTTTTAAAAATCCCATGACTGAGGAATCCTTTAAAAAAATTAGAACTAGAGAAGAATTAAAAAGAATATATTGAAGATTATTAAAGTACACTTGAATGACAAAATTATTACTCCCCAGAAGGAAGAGTATCTTCTATCTACATACAAAAATAGATACACACACATATCACCCTTAATTTGTATTTAATTTACATTCATTCTGAACAGCAGTGAGAACAGAATGAAGGATGTGTTGCCTGCAGACTGAATAAAAAACCCCCAGCAATTTAATTTTGAAATACACAGCAAGGAAACAAAACAAACCCACGTAGCAAATGAAACCAACAGGCAGGAATCTCTCAAGCATGGTGGATAATGCTCCATTTGTTCCATTCCATATCCAGAAAAAACACAGATCAAAGAATATTCCAGACTGCTGATTTTTATCTTCCTGGCAACTGGAATCATTTCAGCCATTTGGCAAAGTAGATGATGAAAGTTATAACACTTCCCTGAAACTGCCAAATGCCACAAGAAAAGCATTGGGCATCTGCCACTAATCTGAAACACTCTGGTAGAAGCTGCTAACTCCATCAGTCCACTTAATAGGATTTCTAAATGCTCAAAATTTTTATACCTGAAAGAGGAAAAATGGGCTGATTACTTCCAAGCCAAGCTCAATATTACAAGTCACAATCAGCAAGAAGCTGGTCACTGCTCCATCTGTCTGAGAGAAGAACATGAAGAAAAGAACATAATCCACAACAAAAACACTGCCCCAAAAATGCCATGAGAAAAAGCATCCACAGAGTCTGGGTCTAAGGGAACTGTGATGAGAATGCCACAGTACATCACTGTACCTTCATATGACTTTATCAGTGATGCCAGACTATAGCTACAGAGATTAGAGACCAGTCATGACTCACGGCTCATGGCTGAGTGAAAAGGGGAAAGCTAGGACACATTTCAAAAAGCACTGCAAATTGAACCGGTCTTCTTGAGATTTCCCTCAAGAGCCACCCTGGCATGACAACCCTGGCATGATACTGCTGTATCCAGGTCCTGCTGGAGTTAGAGCATCTGAATGACACAGAGAGCCTCCCATTCCAGATGGAAAGTTGTGAGCTGCAGTGGTCAAAAGAAACCAAGGGCCTTTTACAGATCAGTTCTGCAATATTTGGAAGACACAGTTCCATGACAAAGGGCATCTCATCTTTCCTGAAGGCAGCTGTGGTCAGTAAAGGGTGTGACTTGGGTAATCTACTATTTTATTCTCTAGCAATTGAAACGTGCAGGTGGGAATTGGCATTCTGCATGGACACCATGGCTTGGATTTGACAACATTCAAGAACTGAGAAAGGGGCACCAACACTGCAGGAGCAGCTCACAGTGAACTAATTGCTTTGCAAGAAAAATCTATGGAATTGGAACCTGTTGGAGAATCTCCACACTAAAATCCCATTGGGCTGGTAAGTTATGCTCATCTAACTAAACACAGAGGCTGCATACACTGTAAGTGGCCCAAAAGGAGAAATACTGTTCTTCTGGCAGGACAGCTGGTCTGTCATTTCCTTCGAGTGACTCTTGCCCTGGAGTATTAGGCTGTCCCAGAGCACCTCATGCTACCTAACTCTTCTAAGGAATTCTCAATCAATCACACCTGCATTTTAAAGCCCTGTACTCTGCCCTCTGCCAAATAAACTAACCTATAGGGCTATAAGGGACAGGATGGGTATTATCAATGAAAAATCTACTTGTGACTCAAGGGTGCTCAGCATTACAGTGTTTCTTTTTAATAAAGCTGTGCAATGGCAGAATAGACAATCACAAATACGATGATGCCACAGCTTGACACCCCTGGGCTTCAAAAGGCTACTTAAAATACAAGGTCTTCCAAACCATCTTGCTTAAGTACATTAAAAACTGTAAGCACAGGTTAAGCAAAGGCCAGCTAACTATCCTGATCTTCTTTAAAGCAGCTCTGTGTGTAGGGAGCTGGAATCAAGCACAATGAGACACAGCAAAAAAGAACGACCAGTCCTGCTACTGTGCCCTCAAAATTGCACTGTGTTCCAGTCCAAGTAGAAGGGAGGAATTAGGCAAATTGCTAAGGCATGTGTAGAACCACACTCTCAATGCCCCAAGATGTCTGTTATGCAGCTAACGTCTCATAGGCTAAACAAGGTAGTAGCATCTGCCAAGATCATCGCCTCCTTTCCAGGTAAAAACCAAAACAGCAGCAGAACAGGTAAGATTGTGAGGAAGATGGAGAAAAGAAAGGAAGGAGTAAGAGAAGCAAGGGGGGAATCTGTTCTTGATAGAATTACTGTTGTTGAAAGAATTACTTGCAATATGGGCATGTCTTCTCTCTACAAAGGTGCAAAACCACAGGAGAGAAACACCACCAGACCAACCTCTATGTTTGTTTGAGAAAACAAAAAACAAAACAATCAGAGATGACTGAACTAACAGTGTTTTTAAATCCCATTTTGGATAGATGTGACAGAAAGGCTCATGAGCTCGGACTTCTGCCCAGAGTAATGGTGTATTCAGGGAAGCAAAAGAGCCACCAGCCTAGTCCAGCCCTATAGTCCAAGTGTGAGAGTTTGTGTAGACATTAAAACTAAATTTTAAGCATGGAGCTGGTCCAGAATCATATTGGTGGCTTGTTTTAAGTTGTATTGGACTGAGTACATAAAAAAAGGAGTTTGTTATTTTGCATTTTAAATTGCTGAATTAGAACAGAGACTACACTGCTTTTTCTTGCTAAATCCTACATATTCCTTCAAGCTGTAAATACGACGGGTATGATTTTAAGGATGCTAGGAAATTGCAGATGCAAGACCAGAAATTGCTGAAAAGAGATTATAAGGGTGATGATGTATCAGTAGCAAAGATTAGACCAAGATTTTATTTGCCCAAGTTTTACACAGATGTGCTATTGCCCCTTCCCAATTTCTTTTCAAACTAAACGTCTATATGGAAACTAGGAAAATGTGAATCTGGAGAGACACTTCAAAGAAAGAACTTGATGACATCAGAGGTATTTACACTGACAGCAGCATTATGGAATTCACAGTATTTTTAAATTAAGGACATGGCTCAAATAATTGCCAGTCCTGTGCATTTATATTCTAATTGAAATTTTACATTCTGTCAAACTACAAATCCTATATATAGAAAGTGTGATCTTTTCTTTGGAACCTGATACTCAAATACATCAATTATAGCAATTTAATTGGACATGCTTTTATTTTATTAAAAATAGCTTTTTGAAGAGTTCAAGCCAGTCAGTTCAGTACTGTCAATGGCAAATGATAACACATTTCAAATTACTTGTGTTACCTTTAAGGAATGCAGTAATTTTCAAGAGCCAAACAGAACAAATAATCTAAGTGATTACTTAGCTTATCTACTAATATGCTGTATGTAGCTGTCTGATGATTTACTCTTTCATTATTCCATTAATGGAATCAGCTGATAAAACATGAGTGCAAAGTCCAAATATTTCAGACTGTCACCAAAGTCCCATGGTGGCTTTATTTCCCAAAATAAAGACTTGACTCCTCACACGACAGTGACAGCAGATATGACTGAAACTGAGAGAAAACAGTTTCTAATTGGCTTAACACAGCCAGCCCCAAACCCTCAGCATTTTAGCTCCTTCTTCCTGTCTTTTTAAAAGTTTTTCCATGCGAGTAACTTGGGGAACATAAAAAGAACAGCAGAAGCAGGGCACATTTTATACCACTCTACAAGATGAAGAGACCTGCTTGATGGAGTAATGCACTTGTTTAAACACAGAGAGGTGGGGGAGAGAGGCCAGCAATGAAGGATGTGTACCAATTACTGTTTCCACACAAAATCCCATGGAGAGCAATAGTGCAGGAATCCCATTCATTTTGCTGGGATTCATTTATTTTCGAATGTTAAAAGTTACTGCAGCACATAACATAGGCACAGTAATAACATCACTAGGGTACACTGGCCATTGTAGTTTGGACCATTGTGAAAGACATTTTTTATTGCCAAAAAAACCTCCCAAGCCTGAGAAGTGGGTGGAAGGACATCAGTGTTTAAAGAGATGTGTTGTACATTGCCTGCCACCGAAACCCTTGAAATGGGAAAACCAAATACTCTTCAAATTAAGACATGAATAGTGTTACAAAGTTTCAACATAGAATTAATGAACTGGGGGAGGAAAACATTCTGGCAAAGCACTGATACAGCAAAACACTAGGAAAACTTAAGAGTGTACAAGCAGTTCTACTGAAATCAAAGAGGGAAGATTTGAAGGTAAAAGCATGCCCATGCTTAAATGTCCTTCTGCTTATCTGCTAATTGTCTTTACAAATAAACCTGAATAAAACTTCAGAGAACCCTTTTAAATTTCTTGTGAATTTAAAAGACTCTCCTACCTTAAACTAGTACCTAGAGAATGGAATCTGGAAAAAATTTCAAGATTTGTTCTAAGTTTTAGATTTACATTTGGTGATTTGTGTTATGCCTTATTTCAAAAAAGTCATAACTAAAGATCTTTCTGGCAAGCGATGGCACAGAACTGGGGATGAAGTGGTCTTGAAAAGGTCATCCACACCAGCATTTCTCAATCTCTTTAAATCTAAAGGTCCCCTGAGCCTTTCTCAAAAAAACCTGAGTGGCTGTTTCAAGCCACATAATTAATCTCTGGCCCACTCCAAATGAACTCGAACTTTGAACATCTGCAAATCTCCCCAGTTTGCAACTCTACACCTTGCTGCTTGTTTTTGTTTGGATAACATTTCTTGCCACTGCTTATGATGTCCTATGATCCACTGATTGAGATACACAGATTTAACCCATTTTACTACCTAATATGTGACCAGCCCATATCTGACAGGTAGCTATCTAACATGCTTTTAAATTGCTCCAGTGGCAGAGATGCCACAATCTCTCCAGCAAAACCATCCTAGGGGTATAAATACCTCAACTTGGGAAGGATTTTCCTTATGCTAACTTAATCCTTACAGCAATACAATCCTGTTACTTTTTGTCCTAATTACAGAGATTTTATGCTTAATTACTATAATTTCCATTCCCCTGAAAACTATGCTAAGGCACATGGAAAACGAAGAGGTGATTGGTGACAGCCAACGTGGCTTCACCAGGGGCAAATCATGCCTGATGAATTTGGTGGCTCTCTATGATGAGGCTACAGCATGGGTGGACAGGGGCAGAGCAGATGTGTCTACCTGGACTTGTGCCAAGCATTTGGCACTGTCACATGTGACACCCTTGTCTCTAAACCAGAGAGACATGATAGATGCACTTCAGCAGGTTTCCCACGAAACTGGATGTATACAAATTGACACCAAGCACGAAGAGGAGCAATAAACATTGGCAAGCAAAAATAAATGTTCATTTAGAACATCAATATTCAATAACAATAAATGCCAAATTGTAAACGTCTATATATCTATCTGCTGCTTCTTTCTTAGCCACAAAGCCTGTCAGAGAAGAAAATTAGATTGTTTTGACATAATTTGGTCTCGAAAAATCTGTGTTGGCTGTTACAACTGGCATATACAATTTGAGATGTCAAAAGATTTATATCATTGGAAAGGTAGGGCAAATAATTGAAGCTCTGATGGGCCTAACAAGACTGTTGTAATAAAGAAATCACTCAAAGGAACTTCGTTCAGCAGAGCAAGCCATCAAAGCTGCAGCTAATACTCAGCCAACTTGTGAAAAGAGAATTACTTCTACTCAAAATTTATGCACTCTGTAGAGAGGAAAGCATGAACTAAATGTATGTAACACAATATAAATCTCAGAAGAAAAGAAATTCCTTTCCTTCTGACATTGCTCTTTTTGTGTAGCAAACTTGGTGACTGGCAGTACATTTTAATCCAAATATGTGCACATACAAAATTACAGATACATCTCGCTCCCCCGGCGACTTTATAACATGTTGCTAGGTAACAGTGCATACAAGTCAGGTTTCAAGACCTTTAGTAAGTCACCATAAAATAACTGCATAGGCCTTTTGCATGAATAATGTCCATTTGTATCCTTCCTCTGATGCCAATAGATCAGACATTGAAAACATGACCATCTGCCAAAGCATGAACAGCTTCCCATCATCTGCTACATGAACAGCCACGCACCGAATTGCTGCATGTTCCCTCAGCTTTCAGGCTTTCCCCCCCTCTCCTGCACTCTGCTCTCATTGTTGCTACATGCAGCCATCACGAGCACTACCCTTCCCAGGTCAGCCCTGCTGATGTGCAGAGCCTCTTTGTGCATAGCAACCCGAATTTAAGATCGACATCAGAACAACAACATGTGTGGGACAGCTGTTTGACAGTGTAAGATGGATTTCATATCGAGTCCAAATTTGAAACTCAAGTAAAGAAATGTGCAAGCAAATCAAAACAGACTCATCCTGCCCACTTTTTGTCAGTCAGACTAATAATTTACATTGACAGATTATTTAATTTTTTTTCAAGGAGAAGTCCTGTGGCTTCTTCCAACCAGCACAGCAAACCATTTGTGCCAGCCCAATTCACCTCTTGCTTGCCCTCAGCTGTTTCCTCTTTTCCTGGCTGGCTCCATGAAACCTCAGTCTTGATTTCTTCTATTAACCCATTCTACTCAATTCCTCACAGAACTGTGATCATAGAGGTATAAAGATCTGGGCAGATGAGGACAGAAAGACTTCCCTAAACACATGGCTGTGGTTTCACCAAGGCTGGGCATTAAGACAGAGCTAATTCCTTAGTTTACCTGAGAAGAAAAATTTGCTCAAATATAACTTACTTTGCATTTAAAGCAGAAAGCTGACTAAAAAGCTGACTATTGAAAAGGCTATCTTCTATCTCCAAAGTCTAAAACTTGCCATAGGGACTGACATCTCCTCATGAAAAAGAAGTGATGTTTTGCCCAACTTTCTCTTCAAAAATGTAAGGCGAATTTTGAAAACATTTGCTATAAAACACCTCCCCAGCATATCAACTGTTCTGAAGTATTCAGTCAAATCAATAAAAGAGCACATAACATATAATAGATTCACCCTAAACACATCCTACGCTTCAGTCTCACATATGAATAACATTCTTACAGCAATGATCTGACAGTAGAAAAACACTAAACACATGCTTTGCATTAGATATGGATTTGAATTAAAATAATAAAAAAATTAAAGCTGTACATTAATCTCTAGGACTACCCTTCTTTTAAAAGTGTTAACAACAAAACCCAAATGCAGTGACATTCACACTTTACATATATTTGCTACTTAGACTTCAAATGCTACTCAGAAAGGAAAGTGACCAATACTTTATTGGTTCTTTTTAACAGGTGGGTAAAGGCAGACAACTTAAGAACTGAATTTTTGAACACAATGGGCAGTTGGTTGATTCTCAGTGATCTCAAACTAGAACTACAGGTATTCAGTGTGCCTGGAAAACACACCGCATGAGATTTGCCAAGGTAATTGCTAATGCATGGCAAAGCCTGGATAAATAGTTCTCACTCCCAATCCCAGCAACAGAACAGCACAACCCCTCTCCCCTCTCACTGCTTCCCCTCTGCCTTCCATCATACACCCCTGCTATCAAAAGAAACAAGAAATTATAAGTTAAGAAGCTACGTTTTTCTCCTTGCAATTCCATGACTTAGCAGACCCAAGACAAAATGTCGCTTAGCCCATAAGGGAGCAGCCAGTGCTGCTGCTGCTGCCTGCGCAATTACCTGACAGCTTCATAAGAAAATCTGATGCCATCTTGACAGAGATGTCTTGGCTGAATAGTGCTGATGCTGTATTGGCCACAAAGTCAGAGGAGTCTTTCAGCTTTGTGTTGTTGGGGGCTCTGTCGACAGTGCTAAGAGCAAAAGGTGCAGCTGAGGCGCCAGTGTCATCTTTGGGCTCTTCTTTCACCAGCAAAGGTGGAACCCCCCCAGCAGGCTGCCCAGCCACGTCGGGTGTTTTGGACACAGATGCTGATCCCGTGAGGTCAGGCCCACCTCCTTCCCTCTGTGGTCCCGGGCAGGAGTCACTGTTTAGCTGTGGTGACCCCTTCACCTCAGTTTCTGGCATTTCCTCCTTCACTTTAGACTCTGTCCTGAGGAAATGTTGATGGCAACGCATGTGGAGTTTCAGGCTGAAGTGGCGGGAGGAGGTAAAAGGGCATAGCTGGCATTGGAAGGTCTCACCCCTGTCTTGGTGCTGATGAACCTGGTTCAAGAGGTGAAAGATAAAAGCATGTATTAAGCCAAGCAGATTAATAGCATTGTGGAAATCTCAACTCTGCATTTCTCACACCATTAAAAAAAAAAAAAAAAAGAAGAAAATATTATGAGTGAGCTCTTCATTCTGAACACTTGGAAAGTGGTCAGACACCAAGAACAGTAGGATTCTTTCACACAAGTCAAAGAACATAAACATCAGACTCAAGTGAAAACAAAAAAATCAGGAACATGTGTTTCTGCAGCTTGGAAATGATGAAGTCTGCTTTAGATCAAACAGTCCTTACAACCAGATCCTGATGACCTGTCAGTGCATAAAGACTTCCAAGCTATAACTAATAGCATTCTTGATTAAAAAACAAACATCACTCTGTGCAACCAAATAAAAATTGTTCAGAGCAACCCAGGAAAAAAACCCCAACCTGCAAAGCAACGTCCATCACTGATTTATGTATCATTAGAGTAAAAACATAGCACCTGGCAATACCAAGGAGCTATTGAAACAGTTTGCTGCAAATTAATTCTACCAGAAAATAAACAGCTCTTTTATGATAACATAGAAACATGAGAGATGGTGTCTGCCATTTATTCTAGTTTATCAGTCAATTAAGGATCACATTTAATCTCACTGTCCTCATATTCTGACTGCAGGCTCTTTGTCATAGAGCCTGCATGCCCCAGTATGAGTACAATGCCTGGTATCCTCAGGCTCGATCCCGATTACCTTTTAAAGGGAACTCCATCCATCCGTATGTAATAGCTCACATATTATATGAACAGACACACTCATTAAACTATATCAGCTATATACGAATAATTATACAATTTCTTGCCTCATACAGTACTCATTAAAGGGAAGGAACAACTGAGCCCAGCATAATAGCAGCAGGTCTGTTGAAAAATCTTCTCGCTATGGCTTCACAAATAAATTTTAAATCTTGACAGCAGCACTCCAGGCTACTCCCTGCAAAAAGGCTGGCAAATACATACATTTGTTCCTTACTAATGGATGAACATGTGATCAGGGCACATTGGCACCAGCTGAGCTCCACACATTCGCTTTCACTTGTGACTCGACTTGGTTGGAAACATTTCAGTGAGACAGATTTTTGTTGGAAAATGGCAATTTGTTGAATGCAAAATATTTCACCTGAAACATGGAGAGGTTTGATGAACTCTTGGCAAACAAGGTGTGATTCCCATACCCTACTGAGTGGCACTCTTCCTTCTCCCTGCTCCCTGGGCTTGGCTCAGAAGCCGCCAGCTGTGTCAGGGATCTGAGGCTTGCTGCTATAGCCTGGGAGTCCAAAAACCCTGAGGGCTGCAGATCTACAGAAGGAAGCTTGGAAAACCTAGATTTAGCTTAGGCTTTCAAACATTTTCCAGTCCCCTGCAAAGCTGAGATCTAGATCCCTGGTGCAGCCATTGAAGAGCTCTGGGATAACAACAGCACTTCCCAAACAAGGCTCTGTTAGAATTCAGGCTGGACTTGCCCATGGTTGTAGACTTGGCCTGATTAATTTCTTATATAGTAAGAGGAACTTGGTCACAAACTCATATCCAGGATTTCCAGCTCTACACAAGCCCTCAACTCAGGTCTGCTAAAATGGGAACCTGGGAGTTGTCCCTCTTTTTGTGCTTTTTGCATTCAGTGAAGGCACATTTCACCAGTAACTTTTCATTTGGTGGTTCTTTGAGGGTTCTGGAGAATAGGTGCTAGACAAAGAGATAGCAAGAGAATTTCTCTTGGCCAGAATGACATTCTCAGTACTGTATAAGCATGACATTTACAGACAAAGCAACTCTGGAATTTTATAATTGCACCTGACAATGAAAAAAAAAAAAGAAAGTAGCTAATGCTAACCTAACACAGATTTAAAGCAACCTTGCAGAAGCATAGCAGCACAAAAAATTCCAAATATTAGCAGGTTACAATGAAAATGCCAAACAGATTGCCTGTCTACACTACTGGAAGCAGGATGGTCTGTGAGCACAGCAGTGTGTAAGCACTCTTCACAGAGAACACGGAGATGTACTCAGGGCAGCAAGCACCCTCACCATGGCAACTTTATCTCTTACACCCACAGATTCTGTGTGCCAGGGTTTCTCTCCAGGATCCCCTTCAATCAACATTTCCCTGCCTGTGTATTTAACCACAGTTTTCAGAGGCCCTTATCACAACCATCAATACGATGCCTTCAGAAGGCTGTCACTGCTGCAGTCAGGTGACAAAGCCTGTGTGGGAGTCTACCTTCTCTCCCTGGGAGTATGGCATGCCACCCCTGCAATATCTTTGGAGAGTGAAAGAAAATAGGAGCCACTGATTAATTTGATTTGGATTTTTTCTCCTGTCCAAAGACAGTAACTGCATCACCAGTGGATTTCTCTTAAAATAATGTATGTTTGTAACTTGCAGCCAAGAAATGACAGAGTTAGAACCAAAATATTTTCACTACTGAAAGGAAAATTAGAAAATTAAAATTTTTAGATCTAGAAAAAATTTTTAAAAAGCCAAATATTTAGCCCCCAATGTCCAGAGTCCATTCCCACCAGAAGATTTTAACTCTATTTTATTTTCAAAAGTAAATAATATTAATTTAAAATTTTGAACAACAAAGCTAAGCTAAAATGCCTCTAAAGGAAAAACTGTCTTTTATTTTCTCATTCAACAGCAGCTAAAACAGCCAAGAATTGACATTCTATGCCATTTGGGGGGAAAAGTCAAGGCAGCAACTACTAGCTGCAGAATAAAAAACAAGAAACCCTGTAGAGCTACACAGAAAGCCCCAGGGGAGATTTAGGCCATGCAATATTACAGTCCAAAAAGCTGCCTTCTCCCTCCATGAGGCAGAGAATGGCTCTTGCACTGTGCTAATGCTACCCAAACCATCAGATGTCTTCTTCAGACTCAAACAGGCTCTTCCTGCAAGAACCACAGTCAGGAGGAGACAAGAGTGCAGCTGGCAGGTTTTCCCCAAAGTGCCAGTCTGAGCCCAGCTGCTGCCAGATTTGGATCTCTCTGAATTACACTGCAACAAACCACAGTGCACAACCTGCTCATAGACAATGCTTCTTTCAAAATCCCATAAAACTACTGTTTGACTTATGCCAGAACCACTTAAGGGCTTCTGGCTTCTGAGTTTATTTCCTTTAACCACGGATGTTCTCCTTGAATGGGCAAAGTACTTGTATCATCTTCATTTTAACCCTGTGGTCTGCCCAGTCTCACATGATATTTTGTGGTTCTGCAGTTTTTTCAGTGTGTGCATCCTATGACATACACAGTAATTTTCAAAAGAATTATACTGTCCTTACAAACTTTAGGCCTAGTTTGAGGACTTAGGTACAAATTATCTATTGGTCAAAATTTTTAATTTTTGTTTCTTTGTTTCTGTCAGTTTCTCTTGCTGCCTCCTCATCCTCACAAGAAAGAAAAAAAAAAAAAAAAAAAAAGAGGCCATTCAGTTTATCTTCTCTATAAAGCATTATTCTGATCACACCTCTCTTACTCTCCTGGCAGTCCCATCCTTTTCAGCTTCTTTCTTCAAAGGGAATCCTTTCTTGCCATCCCACTAGTAATTTTCACCGCCAGCTTTTAAAATCCCTTCTATTTCTCATATGGTTTTTTTGATGCAGTGACCAGAAGTGGCAGCATACCATATGCTAATAGTAACATTGTCATATTTTCAGTGTTATTTCTGTTTTATTCTCCAGACACTCAAATATCTAATGTGCTTTTTAACCACTGCTGTGCATGCCAAGAAAAGGTTTTCATTGAACTGTCTGCAACAATATCCAGATATTTTTCCTGAGCAGTTACAGTTCATTATATCAGAGAGCCAGGTGCATTATTAGACTCTGGTTTCCAAGGTACAGTACCTTCTATTTGTCAACAATAACTTCATTTGCCCCCTTGTTTATCAGTCCACCTTCTTTTGTTCCCTTTCAAGCTTTGCCTTTTCAATCTCGATTGATGCACATAAGGTTGGACCATCTATAATTCTCTTACCCACAGTCATCACTCTGTGTAGATCACATTTGCTAAAATATGCACAATTCCACTTTTAGTAATGGAACACCCCTCTGTTAGCCTTTTGTCATGCTTAAAATTGCTAATTCCTTCCTAGCCTTTGTTTTACCGTCTCTTGGTGAATTTCTAATTTGCCATAGTACATCACATTGCTTAATTTATTTGGCAGCTTCTCTGTGAGAAGCTTTGCCAAAGGCTTTTTTATAGACCAAATAAATTTCAACTGATTCTTAAGTCTGTGATTTTCCTGACATGCTCAAAACATCTTAGCAGAGGAACACATGATTTTCTTTTACAGAAACCACATGTCCCTATCGCATCACATCATTTGTATCATTGTGCTGGTTTTCCTGTTACATTTTTTTTGTGGACATAGTAACTTTTCTGGTATCATAAGCCACTTCTTAAGTCATCTTTTCATACTTAAAAGCAATGTCCCTTCTGATTTAGCAGTGATACAGATGTGCCACAGTTACAAATACACGTGATCCCACCCAAGAGGGTACAATGGGAGTAAGAGTGAGGAAAACGGTGACACATTTGCGTCCTGCAATTTTGTACTACTGCTGAGGTTGATCTTTTCCTTTCCCCTTCCCTAAAGCGGGGTAATGCTTTGCACAGACTCTCTGCTCTGGTTATGAGACACAAGCATTCACATGTCTTCTGTGGGATTTAACAAGGTCTTTTTGCTATTATTTTAAAAATTGAGTACACTTTCCATTTTACATCTATCATGTGCCCTCTGCTTTTTCATTTCATGCTCTTTTCTAACAAATTCCCTCATTTTTAAAATATTGCATTTTCAAAAGTTTAGTGTTTTGATATTATCCTTCCCCTCAGGACACATATCTTATTCATACAGTATTTTCTTCTTTAAACTACTTGCTTTGCTTGAAAACTAAGGGGGGAAAAAGAAGCCTCTGCAAGGCTGAAATGGACTAGGACTAAAAAAAAAAATAATTTTTTTTTAAAAAAGATTTAAGGTATCAGTGCATATCCTGCCTTATCCTTGTCTCATATGCAAAAACTGAGTTTAAAAGGGAGATACTTGAAGTTACTTGTGGTACCCGTCTGAGACTCTGGGCACAGATTTCATGTGTTGAAAAGCTGTGCAAGTTTGAATTTCTTCCCCTTTAGCTGCTGGGGAGCTCATGGAACCACAGATGCCTCCCAGGGCTCTTAAAGTTTACCTTAAAAATAAACAAAACAGCCCTCCCATAAAATGCAGTCAACGTCCCTCTCCCAAGAAGGTGAAGATGCTTTAAAAAGAACCAGTCCTATACTTCACCCAAATGCATTAGGAAAGCTTGTTCAGTTGTCTGTCACTGCTTGAGGAAGAAAGAGGGAAAAGCAAATCACCAAAGGGCACTGAGCATCTGGCTACATTCCTCAGGACCTTTCCTGATTCCCACTATCATGTAATTAACAGCCACTCCCTAATTGCAAGGCTGATTATAACTCTCTTTGTATCAGACAGGAACGTTAATCTGGATCTCACTGACAGGGTTCCTCTTCATAAGCAAGAAATCACAAGCAAGAAAAGCAGGAAAATCCTGTGGTTGAGCATCACATGACATGCCTACCACTGCATCGAACTTCCCTGCTGAAGTTTCTTCTCTTTCCTCATTTTCAATCAAACCATCATGTTTCAGCACGTGTTCACAACGCCAAGCTTCTTTTCCACTACTAGAAATCCATCTTTTCCACAGCTAGCTCACCCATTTCTGCCTTATGTCTATATAGCAGCACAAGCAACATTTATAGATATTGTTTTTGGCCATATGCTCCTCTTCCTCATCCCCCTTCCAAGTGCTCAGGCTAATATCCTGTTGCTTTCTTGGAACGTATCTGCATGATCTCACAGCCTATCTGTCCACCAATTGCTGAGGAAGATATGTGCATGATCCAAAGACACCAACTGGCCAAAGTCTGACTGATGCTTGTGGTATTGCTCTGAGGAAATTTTAATCCCTACCAGGAAAAACAGAAAAGCTTGAATACATCTTGCTGACGTATTCCACAACTTTCCATTGCTTTCTGCAGAAGAAGTACATAAGATACTCTCTCTTCTCAAGAGGAAAACATATTCCAACTGAATATCTATTTTGATAAATAGAGAGACAGACTCAAACACAGTACTTGCTGCCTGCTTGGACAACACAACTCTCTCAGATACACATTCATTTTGTCCAGCTTCATTTTCAGTTCAGTACTCTCAGCATCCCTGGAAAACATACCATGATACCAGAATCAGCTGCTGAGATGTTCCCCCCAGATTCCTGGGAATAAGAACCAAAACTTGTGCTTATGCATGCACTACAACTTCCCTCCAAAAAAAGACTAATAAAATTCCGTACTGTGTCTATTTTAGGATTTTTCTAAGGTGCCTATCACTGGGTAATCTAAACACAATATCAGCATTATAGTTAACACTGCGTGCCTTAAAAGGCAGGCTGCTCAGCCCCCCTTGTTTGTGGTGTGCCTGTGTGGAAACTTTCCTTCTGTTTCCCTTCTTGCACCTTTCACTTCCTCGCCTCCAGTTGTGAGTTGGCCCTGGCAAAGTGCCCTTAGTGGAAGAAAGCTTCATCAATGTGGTGGGTAGCACATGCAGATCTGAATATGGGTCAGGGCTGGAATTATTCCAGCTCTCTGTTAAGATTTTGTCTGTACCAGGGGACGAGACACCAAAAATGTTGGCAATATCCTGTTCTGGGTTAGTCATTTGGACATGTTATAATTTTCATAAAACTACATGGTATATATATTACATAGTTACCGGTCATTAGCCTAAAGATACACACAGTAAGAAAGGCCTATATGGACACACACAAACCACTAATGTAAATTAAATCTCCAAATAACCAGTTTCAATGGAGAATGCTTACAAGAACCTAGAAAAAAAAGTAAGAGCTTCAAACTCATGGTTATGTTGCCTAGGAGGAAGAAAAGAGAAGAAAATTAGATTTTTGAGGACTGCAGCAGGACAAAACACCTCAACACATTTAGCCTCTCATCCTTATCAATAGAGCACAAAACCTGAAAACCAAAGAGCAGCATAAAGGAAAAAAGCTTGGCTTTTTACAGTATCCTGGAATAAAAGTTGGCTTGTAATGAATGACAAACACCAGTATCTTAATTCTGAGTGGCCTTTTGGTCATATACATACAGATTTAAAAGCAGCACTATTTTATAATGAGAAAAGAAATCTGGTACTTTTTATCTTTAACCTTGTTATCAATTTATACTTCCACAAAAAGGAGTTCAAATTATGTCTGACTCTTTTGGACACAAGACTAACATGCCCCTTCCTCATTCACCTGCTTCAATTCTGATGTGATAGAAAAGAATTTTATTAATGGCTTAGTTGCTTGAGAAAAGTGTATGAAACTGACTGGAACTAAGGTAAAATACTATTTTTCACATTGTTGTGCTTGTGAGTCTTTACATCTATCTGTAAGATCAAAAACCAAATGCAAACCACCTGGTTTTGTAAGACAACTGCTTTCACCTCAAATAATTACAGTTTTACCAGCAAAGATGCCCAAGTCCACCATAACCTGCAGGACTGGACTGCAGTGATTGAGGAGACTTCATATCTGGCTTCCACAGTAAGGCTGAAGGAGGCTGTAATCTCTTACACTGAGTAAAGCAGCTCTGGGCCTGACTGTGACCTCAGTGATCTCTAACTGAGCATTACCTGGTCATAACCAACATATCACCAAATAATTAACACTATATGCTACATGACTGTACAAGGAGGTATGTTTGAAGCAGATGCAGGCTCACTTAGTGAAAGCATTAATGCTGGGAGGGGAGCAGAAAAGAGCACAAGGGCTTCAGACAGCCATCACTTTGAGAACACCCAGAGACTGTGAAAAAGTCCCTGATTTTCTCCAACACCCTACTTGCAACCACTGGCAGAAATCCCCATGCCAAAAAGGAAGGGGTAGACCCTTAACCTTCCAATAACAATTTTTGCCTATAAGGCAAGAAAATGAAGAGAACAATAATCTCTGCAGGGAGCAACAGAGATGGCCTTTACAAAGCAGAGGATGACAACAGGCCCTTGCCAGGGAACAGCAAGCTTCTAGGTGAAGCACACTTCTGTGCAGGTTGTCAACAGCTGAAAACAAACAATCAAAAAACCCAAACTTTATTTCCATGCTGTGTTCCCATTCAATCTATTAATATTCTGCTTAGGATGGCCCCCTAGCCAGCATGGAAAACCAAATCCTAAAAGAGAGGCCATGAACACTGAGCTTACTCAGTAAGGATTAGCATGATACAGCAAGGATGCCTGGGAATAGTGCATTGATCTACAGTAGAAGTGCTAAGGAATGAGCCTTCATTTCTTAGGGGGATGATTTCAGACCTAGCAACAACCTAAAACACAGCAAGAGCTGCTGTTCTGACCAGAGGAATCTGAATAATTTACACTGAAGGAAACAGTTACTTGAGTGTAAGCAAGGCCAGACTCTTGTCCAGTAAGCTCAGATTCTGCAATGGCATTTAGGAAACCTGAACAAGCATTTCTGTACCCCCTCACACCAGTCTGATGCTTTGTTACACACATTCATCTAAAACAGACAAAATGCTAATATAATAAAACATTTCACTATTACTATAAAACTCAACTGCATTAACAAGGAAATTTTTTTCACTTCAGCTTCTTCATTGAAGGGCTAAGAGGACAGGTTCCGTTTTTATTTCATCAAGAATATTTTACAGCTTGCAAGACCTGGCACTTTGTGGTGCAACCATATAGTACTTCAGCTAAGCAGACACTGAGTTTCTTTACATTTTTATATTTTTCTGTACCAACATAGATGTTTCTTCCTTCAAAAGGTCACCTTCAACTTGAGCCCAAAACTTAGGCTGAGTTAAAAACACACTCTAAACTTAATGGAAACACTTGAAAACAAAACATTACAGCATAATCTGTCATTCATTTTGGTTTGGGTGATTCACTGCTGAAGTGCCCGCAATTAAAAACCACAGCAAGAAAAAAGCTAATACTGCAGGCTTGCCTGTAGAAAGCCATGGAGGGATCCCTGCTAGAGCTGGCCAAGTTGGTTTGCCCTTAGTGTGATACATTGGCATACAGGGTTTTTAGCTGGCATCCTGGAGAGCAGCACTGATAGGACTGCATTGTGTCACATCCCAACCAACATCCCTGCTTCTGGTGGTTCCAGGTCTGGAACTGAATCAGTCACAGACAGCTTGTGCTGCACCAACTTGACATAACCCAAGGCAGTTTCCACATTGCATAAAATGGAAAGGGAAGCAATGGAATACAAGTTATTTCTTTATCTTTTTATGGTCTCTTTACTTAAGTATAGGCATCATTCGTAGTACAACTAGGGCAATTTTGTTCTTGCAAATGCAAATGAAATAGCTTTGTTATGCTATCAGTTTTTGACTGATGATTTGAGTATTTTGATTGTCAGTAAAGATTTCCCTTACCTTCATGTGTGATTTGAGATTGTCCTTGCGTGCACAGCGGAAAGGACAGAGTGGACACTGATGGCTCTTCAAACCTGTGTGAATCACCATGTGCCGTTTCCAGTAACTCTTCCTCTTGATAACCAAACCACAGATGGGACACTGGAAAGGTTTTCCCCCTTCTTCTTCTGAGGCTTAGCAGAAGGGGGAAGAAAAAGAGAGGATCCTTTACAACCACTTGTCAAGTACTTTCCCCTTGTAAACATACTCAAGATACCATTTTTCAATACTAGAGTTTCATCTGTAAAGAAACACATCAGTTAAACAACAACAGCTACCAGAAGTTTCAGTTCCTTCCCCCCCCTGCATATACCTTTTCCCCTGAATCTAGTTATCATCCCTCTGGGAAAGGTCACCATAATTTATAAAGGTTAATGCCCCAAACTTCCTCTCACTAATCAGTAGAGGATGCTACTCTCTCTCACCTGGTCCTAATGTTCCTTATAATTTAACTGAACTGAGATGAATGCCTCTCATAATCATCACTTTTCAGCTTCATTTCCTATCAAAGGCTGGTTGTAGCAGAGTATGGGAAATACGTTTAACTGTTAAAAAATGATCCATTTCCACATCTGATGGTTAGCCAGCAGGGAAGCAGGATATAAAGCACAGAAGAATCCACAACTTAACTGAAAAGCAAGCTGGTATTGCACATCAGATATATTTAACACCAGAAATGAAAAACTTCAGAAGCTCCACTGCCGAAATTGTTTAGTTACAGCTCAAGCAGATACTGCAGTATCAGCCATCAAAGGTCTTCAGGTCATAGGTTTCCTTCTGCTCCTCTAATTGCCAGGGCTTTAAATCTACTGCCTTCCTAAATGTCTGCACTCTGCTTTACTGCCCATTTCACCTGAAAAAAGGGATTTGGCACCATTGATCAGGAAAATGTGGTCAGACTTCCAAGTGCAGAACCATCACAAGGTTGAAGAGAAATTCCTTGCTGCTGACTTTGCACAACTAACCACCTATCCATCCAACCTCTCACAACAATTTCCTCTCGTTATTACAAAGAAAGGCCTACTATTGCAGTGGAACTGGATGTCCTTTTCCTCACTGTAAAAGACAAGGCTGTTTCCAAATATCCAGAGCTCAGCAATGTGCATCTTGCTATTAAAACATTCTCTCAGCCTAATCAATCTCATTACTATCACTGATAAGGATATAGCAAACATCAAATTCTCTTGATGAGGAACAAAGTGATAAAAACGTCCAGAAAGATCTGTCATGTCCTAAAATACAATTCTTGCTATTATGGAGGAAATAAAACCACTGTAATTCAACTGATTAGGCAGTCATTATGTAAGTACAGAAAGGGACACAGTGTCAAAGCATGTACAAGTGTAAGTTCAGAAATACTCCCTGAAAAATATTCTATCACATTTAAAATATCAAATTGTTCCTCTCTCTGCATCTCTGAAGAGTAAGCCAAATCCAATGCCACAACTGCTTATGTTTGTTTTTATATATTTTTACTTTTTTCTGCACAAAAGGCAGGAAAAAAACATAGGAAAAATACATAGGTAGCTTTTTTACCTATCACTTCTTTCCCTTCCATTATGTCTTTTCTTTAGCCTCTGGTTATCACCCAGAAAAGAAATGTGTAACAAGGCATTACCTGGTTTTGACCCATTTAAAAATAAATCTGCAATCAAGATGGATCAATGGTGATTTAGCACATTACAAAATATGCAAACAAGTGGGACGAATGCATGAGACTTCACCAACAACAGTGACAATTAGCGTTACACAGGAATTATGCCAGTGTGCTCCATGCTAGTGGTAGCTCTATACTATACTGTATGCAGCTCAGAATAAAAAGAAAATCAGGGGCTTCAGCTTTTCTTCATTTATATTGATGTCTATTTTATATCACAGAGTTACTCCAGTGAGGAGAGAATGAGCCAGTGCTTCCCAAAGAAGTCTTGGGAACAAAATTGCAAGCATCACAGGCATTAAGTTACACTAAATAAGAATTCAGTCAATAAAAGAAAGGTCTGTCACCCACTCTCTTCAAAAACTAACTTAACAGATACTCCAGGCTTCCTTCTAAATTTCATCCCAAATGTGTGAGCAGTTTATAAAATTGGCAATATTAACAGACTGATAGAAAAGTTAGTCTTCTCTGGCACCACTTTACTATTTAAAAAAAAAAAAAAGCAAGTAACACTTAGGTTGCCCAAACCTGATGTGCCATTCCAGAGGCAACTATACTCTGATAAGCCATGGCTCCAGCTTCTTGCCTGAAATAATTCTGAGCAAATAGCTCAACGTGGTGGACAAAAGAGCAGCAGGCATACTCTTGTTATTAACTTACTCTTCTTCAAATAGCCTCCATCTTTGCTGCTCCTTACTTATATCTAATTAATCTCACTGAGTATTGATCTCTTAACCAAAGCTACATGTTTCTGGTGAGAAGTGAATCAGATTTGTAACAGCATTAAAAGTTCAAAGTATGAAAGGGGGAAAAAAAGACCTCTCAAGCTATATCTACTGGGAAAAGATGCTTCTCTCTGGGAACAAGATAAAAAAAGTCTCAAGGAAAAACCAGACAGAAAAAAGACAAAGCATTATAAAACTATATACTTTTTTTTCCTTTTAGTGCCATAAGGCTCTATGCACAAAACAAATCAGGTATGTATGACATTTATTTTTATGGCAAGTACACACGTTCAGCTGCTTTACTCAACTTTTACAGAAGTGAAGTCTTTAATCAAAGGTGACTAAATGGTGACCTCTTTTCAGAAGGTTTATTTCTCCATGGCTAAAGGAAGGAAGGAGAGTGGCTTTCTATAACCAACACACAGATATGCTAACCAACAGTTTGCTTTTAGAGAGGAAAAACTTCATAGAATATCAGAAAATTATACAGACATTACACTTTAAAGTTTGCTTGGATGCCAACTGGTGTTGGCCCAGTGCACATGACCTGGAAGAAAACACCCTTCCTCTTGGGATACTGGTCCCATGTATTATTAAAAAAGGAAAAATTGTTCCTTGGTTGCCAAGGACCTGAGGCAGTCAGCCCCCATTGTTACCTTTCAGCAGAACAGTATGCTTGGGCCTTCAGCAAAGAGAATACTTGCTAGGAATTTGCTGCATCAAAGCTAGTTTATAAAATGCCAGTACTCCTGTACAGAGCACTCCTCTAGTACAAGATGCACAGACAAATCCCCCAGTTTCTTGGTCAAACACAGAACCTGGGTTTTACTACAACCATGTACTTTTCCCCAGCACAATCTTGCTGTTTGAACAGCTTTGTCCCTAGCAGGAAATAGACCAAGAACTTCAACTAAATTTTAACCCTACTTCCTTTCTGTATGTTGTTGCCTTTCTTATATGAAGGCCAGTCCTTGTGGGAAGAGTTACATTAAATTAATGCCCATATTCACACTGGTATAACCAGTGTGGGTACTCTTATTCCCACATGAAATGACCTTTTCTTGGTTTAGCTTACGTTAGCCCAAGAAGGACTTCATCCAAACTAATGAAAACCTTAGGCTAGGCCCATGCCAAGAATAGTTTGCCACTTTAATTGCCTTGGCAAAACACATCAGTTAACCATTTGTGGAGCACATGTAACACAGAGCAAAAACTGGTACTGGCTGCAACTCACTGCATCCCTCTCCCTCCTCTTCCAAAGGAGGGATGAGCATTGCTGTCCATCCAATACCTTCTACCCTAGGAGTTTTGACCAAGAGCCACACAGGGACAGAGCAGGCCTCAGGATACCCCTAAGCAAAGAAGTTAGGCCAAAACACCATCAGTGCAATTGCACAAAATCCATGTCAGGCTCCACACCTGTACACTGGCTGGCTACACCTGGGCAGCCAAGCTAGTATTCCTGATAAAATTCAGCCTGATAAAGCTGGAATATACTAAACCACTTTGTGCATCTCGTGAAGATACCTGCCATGCTTCCTTTACCACTGCAGCAGGACACTGACAACACCTGAAGCCATATGTTCCACCAGAAATACAAATCCATAATGTGAACATTTTATAGAAAGAGATGAAAAACATTGTTTTTCCTTATTTTGAAGATGGATCATTTAAATTCCCCTGCATGGCTTGCCATACTTCAAAGCTTTTGTTACCCAGACAGTTTCTTCTTCCTTCCTATAACCATGATTCCTTGACTGTCAACAGCTGGAACTGGTGGAGAACAGTCAGATGTGTAAAATGGTTCTTGTTGAGCAAGTTAGAGAAATGCAGTTTAGTTGGAATTTTTTTTTTTGTTACCAACAAAGGATTGTAAAAAAATTTTAATGGAAAGTGGCAACATAATAATATACTCTGGTAAATTAGGACAGGGTAGTAAGCGATTACACAAAAGTCCATTTGTGACAGAGACAGCAGGAGGGAGAATTCTCCCTTGTCCAATATTTCAAAAGCATTAGTTTTGTACATGCTCACCGATACTGTAAGCTCCCTAACAGGAATTCTTTGATCTTCACCATTAAATATTTTTGTGGACACATTCTAAACTTGGTGAGAGGAAAATATTATTGTATAGAATAAAAGGAAAAAAAAATGTACTGAACTGTACACTCATTCCTTTAAAATAGGGAAACATTTGTGACAGCTTGGTCTCAAAGCTGTACTTGAAAAAGCTTTTCTATTGTTCACCTGAAGTATCTATTTCTTATTTTCATAAGACATGGAATCAAACCAAATCCAGACCCACTGAAGAGATGTTATATAAGCCTATAGCAAAACAAATACACTCTACTTAGTGGCTCAAATTGTATCCATACCTGTACTAGTGGGTTTGGATGCTCTTCCCTTAGGGACTGGTAGTAGCAGTAATTCCAAAGACTGTGGTGGAGTTGCTTTCTCTTGTTTCATCTCCGAAAGCTGCAGGGGATCCTCAGGAACCAGTGATTTCTTCTTCTCAGCCAGGAGGGTGCCTGCAGCCCTTGCAGCAACCTCCTTGAGAAGGGCAGCTGAAGAGGTCATGGAAGCCAGGGAAAGGAAAGAGCTGGCTGGAGGCGGGTGCTCCTGCCCAGGAGTCATGCTTCTTTCACTCACTTTCTTAGATAAAGCTGCTAACGTGGAGCTGGCTGACTGAGAGCTAAAAGGTGAGGAAAAGGATTCGAATCTTATCGTGTCCTCAGTCCTGGAAAAAGATTTGTCCTGTAGAACAGCATTGGCTGCAGCTTTCAGCTTCAGGATAGCTGAATCAGGGGACAAACCACAGGTGGTGGTTGAGTTTGGCAACCACTTACCTTGATTCCATATAAAGTGACTGCCTGCATTGTATTGGTCACTTTGTTCCTGTTTCTCAGCAAGCTTTCTGGCAAGCACACTTAGCTGCTGGGCATGGTGAGCAGGTGGAGAGAAGGAGATGTTTGAGCCAAGATTTACAGGGGACTCAACTCTGCCATTGACTGTAACAGCAGCATCCAGCTTGAGGGAGCCAGCCTCCAGCAGCCGCCTCAGGTTACTGCTCAGTGGCTTGTTTGGACCAGGAGGTTCCTCTTCACCCAGAGAGGGCACATCAGGAGAAAGGTGCTCCTTGCTCTGTAATGTGTCTCTTAGCGCCTCATTTTCAAGGGATCCCAGCTCTGCTGCATTGCTGCTCGGCGTTGCACTTCCCAAAGAGGTATCGGGGGAGGTGGACTGCTCTTGGATTCTGTCCTCAAGAGACAACTTAAAGTTCTCCTGGACTTCTCCATATGATGCTTCCGAAGGAGTTTCTGAAGAATTCCCAAACCAGCGCTCTTCTTCACTGAGCTCACCTTCCACTTCCTCCTGTCTGGTACCATCTGTGCAGAACCATGAACAACAGCATTATTCCCAAATCTGCGTAAAACAGTTTCTTAGCATGAAGCATGACTGACCTCTGCATGACCCTCCTGAACAGTCCCCTAACACACTCTCCTAAAGTGCATGGGCTTGCAATCAGCCTGGATTCAGTGACCAGAAAAAAAGAGCTTTTCACAATGAATAAATCTTTCCTAGAAGACAAAACCATGACAAACTTGTCATCTTTCAGTCAGCATAACTAAAGCAGCTAAAACTGCAACGAAACATATAAACATAATATATATCCATATATTGCAAACAATTCTTTATTGGCATAGTCTGTACATCCTGCAAAATATTATGAACTCTCTGGTCTAAGGCAGGGATTTAACAGACCAGAAATTACTGGATACTTGTGTATTTGTACAGCCAGCACAGGTGTGCCTTCAAAGGCAGATCAGGTATGTAGCTACTCAAATCTCAGCCCAATCCTGCAGTGACCCCTATCTAAAATAAAATAAAATAAAATTTGTACCAATAATTCACAATGCATTCCTGAATAGCTGCAATGACTAATACATGAATGCAGGCTAAATCTCTCATCTCTCCAACTACTTGGGAAAGGAGTATAATATACACAGTGTTGTCTTATACAGATTCTAGTTGTTATTATTTGTCACTGTTTATTAAAGTTTTAAAGATCATCCTAAACTGAACTTAGTTTTGCTGAAAAGAAAAAAAGTGTTGATCTCACTGCAGTTAAGTTACATTTTCTCCTCTCTGTTAACTGCAGCACACCTGAGTCTCTCCTGAGACCTAACTGCCAGTGTTTAAAGCACTGTGACCCTGGATTTGCTCTTCTTCCTGACAGGTATTCAAAGTCATACAGATGTGACTGAGACCCTTTTTCTTTGCAGATCTTCCTGGCCAATCAGAACATAGAAAAGAACAACAGCAATGCTAGAATTAAATTATCTTCTCTTGCCAGATACCTCTCACATTTTTTGCTTTTAGACTAAATGTCCCAAGCTGCACAAGTATCTTTCTAATCACACCACAGAAAGACAGAAGTATTTAATATAACCCTCCACTGACATTCTGGAAATCAGCCTGCATGATATGCATTGTATCTATGATCCTGTGTTATTCCCAGATTCCCAATTGAATTCCAGCAAATTACAAAACTTGGAGAGAAGTTAATGAATAGAAACTTAGATTTCTATTATTGCTTCGATCCAAAGAATTTAAGGATGAAACCCCCAGACAAATGTGTCATGAGTATAGATACAAATGTACACTCTGAAAGTAAAGATTTTTTTTTTCTTTTATATTATACAGAATATGAGGAACAGTCTCTCATAGAAAGTTTCTTTTACTCAAAACTCTTTGGAAAAAAAGTCACCAATATTTTAGAAGCTATAAACCCACTCCATTACCTTAGGCTGGTAATTCAGCAGAAGAGGGCTAGCATATTCCCTTTTCAAAGCAAACCCCCAAGCTATTACCTAAAATTATTTTGGAATTGTTCTAGTTAACATCACACATAGAGCAAAATTAACAATAACATGTGCATAAAGGCCAGAACCATGCACATTCAGATAAAGAGGGTAGATGCTAATCAGTTGAACCAGCACTTAGGCAGGTTAAAGGAGAACTGAACGTATTCCCTTTTCACCCTGTCAACATTAAAAAAGGTAACTTGAGCTTGTCTGTACAGCTGGGTGCACTCAGATGAGAGATCCATTCACTCAGCCCAGATGCAAACAAGTTTTGGATTGGAAGCCAAAAAAGCATCTTACTGGCACTTTGTCTGAACTGATAGACCAAGTGCAGGGCACATCCTCTGGGACACAGCCTGGAGTTGACACCACTACACCGCTCTCGAGCCAGAGCTAGCCTGCTTCCTACCACTTATATTTGTCTGTTGAAACAATGTCTCCAAACCTCACTCTCTCAGCCTCTCTACTTCCCGTCCATAAATATGGAGGGAGAATTGCATTTCCCTTTACTCCGAAAGCCATTCAAACATTGCAGTCTGAGGCATATTTAAGTGTAAGTGGATCCAAGAGGAAGGGGACTTTTGTTTTAGAGAAATCTACAGCTTACTAAATCCCCAAACTGCTCTGTTCTTGCTGTGTACCTAAATTTCTTTTTTTTTCCAGACATGCACATTCCACATTGGTCTTGACCATATAAAAGGGCAGCCACCACGTTATTGACAGGAAGCAGCAGCAGTGCAGGACTCTTCATTTAAAGGCTTGCTCCCAAATCCACAATTTCCCTCTTTAGGTAACGCACTGAGAGCTCCCTCTCCTGTTGCTAATCTACCTGTGACCACTCAAGCCCTCTCAAAGCTCCATGCAGTCTCTATAATAAAGGGCAAATTTCCTCTGCAGCCTCACTATCCCAAAAGTCAGTAGGATACTTTTTTTTTCCACCAGTGCAGTTTCTTTCTGTAGCCAGAAATCAGACCTCTAACTGCTGACACAGTTCTAATTTTCCTCTTCTCCGTAATTCCCAGTTGCTGCAGCATCAAGCCCACTGTATTTGAAGGCTGTAAGGTTAATGCTGAAAAAGCCAGCATCAGTGTCTTATCACGAGCTCAGTCAAGCCTCCCTTTAAACACCACTGAATTGGTTCAGAAGAAGAACAGTGAAGCCTGGCAATTTCATTTCTAAGTTGCCTTTCAAGGCCTTCAGGGCAGAATTTTAATTCACATTGACTTGTGTGCCTGTGAGTTTGAACAAGCTGGAGAACTCCAGCAGAAATCAACCCAATCCAACAACTTCTTTATGATTTCAAATTATGTAAAACCTTCTCTCAGAACCCAGGGGTTCATGGGTCTGCCAGACCAGGTTTGCCTGAAACAGGAGCCAAGCTCCATACGTCTGTCATTAAACTTCAGCTGTATTTCAAATCTGTGGCAGAAGATCTGCATAATGTGTTTTTCCCTTCTCTCACAACACAGTTATGGAGCTCTTGTCATCATTATTCAAGAGTTATGACCTGTCAATACTGCTTCTTCCTGATTTCCAGGGCAATTCTGAAAGGCGAACTGCTTCCCAAACCTTTTGCCACTGGCAGAGGCTAGCAGAAATTACAGACATCCTGCATGTTTCAAGACTATCAAATCACCCAGCATCCAGAAGCCTCAAAAAAACATTTTCCACTCCTGTCACCAATGACAAAAGGCACCAAGGCACTGCTGGGTGACTGCTGCCACTGACGTAGCCCATATATCCATCTCTGGCAAAGCCACAAATGTGTGCAGAAAGCACTGTTTGAAGAAGTGCCAGTTTCCCTCGCTCGCCAACTCATCTGCTTGTTTTCAAATACAGAGAAGTTCATTTTCCTCTTCAAGAGATCAGTTTGACAGACAAATCTTATTGATCCCAAAGTGTGTTATTTCACTTTGTGACCATCTGCCCTTTTATTTAGAGTACTGATTAGAATCTGACCCTGGTGCCAGTAGAAATGTAAATATTAACTTGCTCAAACTACTTATATCTGAAAACTGAAAAAGACAAACATGCTTGTTGATTTATACACTGAGCCACTCAGTTCAAATGCTGGAAACTTTAACTGTACCCACTGCAATGTACACACACCATTCCTGAAAGTGGCAAGTGTGAGATGTCCCACAGCTCCACTTTGTAGGACTTGGAGGGGAGAAATATGAATGTAGTGGGTTAGATCTACAGGAAAGGGGAAGTGTCTCAAAGCTGTGCTCCTGAGCAACAGACATGGGCAGTGAAAACATGACGGAAAAAACACTGTTTGAAACACTAGAAATTATCTGAGAAGAGGCTACAGCTAAGGAACCCATCCCAAAGAGACTGATTTTTCATGCTAAGTGGGACAAAATTCCACTTTAATCATTCACTGTAATGAGTAAATTAAAGAACTTCAATGCAGCAATCCATATGCTGTAGTGATATGAAACATATGGAAATTGTAATGATGGGATTACAGAATGAAAATTAAAGCAGATACAAAAGTAGGCAGAAGTCAAATAATTTCAAAGAAATGCACCCAGGTAAATTGCTGATGAGATAAATTAATCAAAATTGCCCCTTTTTTCAGCACTTACATTTCAAGGAAAAACTGGGAACATACAGAACCAGGATTTAAAGACATAGGAGAGCCAAGCCACATCTTTATTATCTTGATATCAATTATCCTGATCTTTATAAGGATTTCAGACATGATCATTCAAGTTTGTGTCCATCTAAATCAAGTTACAATTGCCCTTGTTGTCCATTTGACACCCAGATCATCTTCCTAATTTGCTGCCCCAACAACTCCATTTCATCTCTAACACCTACCATAAACCATCTTTTGTATTATTTTACACTAAACACTGTACCTAGGCCTACTGAAAGAGCTGGGATTAAGTGATAGCTTTACACCAGGGAACTGAGGAGCTCTGCAAAGATACCTGAAGAATTTAAAAGAACACATTAAACTTAAATGAAGCAGGAAGCCATCCAAAAGGAGTTCTGCGGAAACACTGGCTCGGTTGAACAATCAGTTTAAGGCCAAGTATATAGGCAGATGCATCAAAAACAAGGCAGAGACAATACCTGAGCAGCCTAGAACTTAGCCCTGGGTAAGAGCAAGAAAAGAATGAAAAGAAGCAAGTTGACAACCAAGAAGGAAAGACAATTGTAAAAGCTTTTAACCAGTCATGGACAAGAAGAGGGGAGACAGTGAACTGGTATGCTCAGATGCTCATATTTAGTTTCCAGGATGGGTTCTCTTGCACTCTTTCTTCCTAATTGCTTTCTTAGAGTCCTCAAATGAGGCCTCGGGAATCAGGCCACAGGCCAGAATTCACTGTTCTGGCAGTCCAGTTTAGGATAACCTCTCCTGCTATAACCCAGGTTCCATCATGATTGTCACCATCACCACCATATCCAAATAAGACAAGTTTTCACATGGTGGCTGTTAGTTCAAAATCAACACAGGCTCACAATGGCTCCATCTCACCTCTGCAGACCAGATAATACAAAGGAGAAAAGAATGAAGGAGCTAAGGACCAAATACAATAGATGCCTTTAGGTACCCTTAGGTACACTACATAAACTGTGTAAGTGCATTACTTTAGCAAGGGTAAAAAATAATTACAAGAGACCACTTGCTAATATCACATCACTTTCTAATTCACATTTTCCCTGGATGTCAGCTGCACACAAGCCCTTGCTAATTTCACAATCAGGTACTATAGAAACCAGAAGGCAGAGGCCTAAAAATGACAGTCATATCTGGAAAGTCTATTCTGTGGTATCCTACATAAATTTCTCAGTCTAGCTGCCTGCCTACAAACTACACTTTTGGTACTCAGGCTGATTTTTAAGCATTTCAAACTAAAAAAGAAAGAGTGAATGTAATGTCGTTGGGCTGAACAACTTCTATGGGTTCCCAAACCATGTAAATATATGTGTTGTAAGACTACCTCCAAGAAGCTGGGCACACTGTGCACCAACACCCCACAATCTCCACCTCTAAAAAGCACTTACAGACACAACTGATGAGGCTGTATATCCAGAGCAGCAGCTGTGCTGATTTTCCCATAGGGATGCTTGCTAGAAAATCATGATTTTCATAAAAACACAAAGGCCTGCCTTAACTCCTTTTAATATATCTACTGCAGCAAATAAGACTTAAAAGTCAGAGTTACATAAAAAGTCATGTGCTAGAGTGCCCTTGGTCCCCCATTTTCCCTTCACAATTTCTGTGACCTATAATAGGTAAGCAGCACAGGAAGTCACTGTCCTCTTTGAATGGAATTTCTGGCTTGCTCCTTATCAACGGGATGATTATTCAACTCTTGACCTCCTCACAAAATGGTATAGTAGTGTTGCTGGTGCTTGAACCAAATTTCTCTACTGCAGGCTGACCTAGAGAGAGCAGCACAGCTGCAAGAAGGATCTGCCAAAAAGCCACAGCTCTTCTGTTCTGTCCTTCTCCCCTGTGTTTAGGTTGCGTGAAAATACTCACACAATTAGACAGGGAAAGAAGCCCTAGGTAGGACTCTGTATTTCATCTCTACATCTTCCAAGATAATGATTTTCCTAACTGGAGGGAACAAGGAGAGGGGAAAAGGAAGGCAGAGCTTTTAAAGACAGGGCATATATTCCCTACCTTTATCCCTAACTTAAAGTGACTTTGAAAAAAATCTACATACAAGAAAACCCCAGAATATTAATCTAAAAAATTTCTCTAGTATGGCTTTTTTGGAAAAGGACTCAAAAGCAAAAAATATTAGAGAATGTTAATTATTTTGCAGTAACTCAAGATACTTTGCCTATAGACACAAACAGCTGGATGTGCCCAAATATTACATATTCAGGTTTGCAAACTGCTAGACAGTCATAGAATATCAAAATGCATGTACAACACCTCAGTTTCCTCTCAAAGGCAGAATCCAGGTGTGACAGACTCTTCCAAGAAAAAAGGGAATCAAGACACATTACTGAAAAAGCTTGTCACAGACAACATAAAACTGCCTTTATTTCCTGTCCCTCAAAGGAGAAAAAAATTGTGGTAGATAGGAAACAGAGGCAGTGGCCTTCTGCTTTCAGCCACAAGCCCCAAAATAAATGTGGCAAGTGGGTTTCATTACCTGCCAAAAAGATCCATATTTTACTAGCAAGCATCCATGGAAGGGGACAGAAATACATGGTTTCTCCTGAGGAGAGCTGTCACTACTTGTTGAAGGTTCTCAGGGCTGGCTGACAGATCACAAGATAGGACCTTATAGTGACAAGCCTGATCTCCCCCAAAAGCAAGTTCAGAAGAGAACTCCTAGAATGATGGATGTTTGACATCTTGCCCCCAAGAAAGATTATTCTTCTGTTCCAGGCAAGAGGTTATAGTTAGTAGCTGTGGGATTAGTGTTTGAGGAGGGTTGTTCCTCTGAGACTAAGATATTTTAAGCAACAAAGAAAGACGCATCACTTTAGAGTGCAGTGAGGTGACAAAAGCTCAAGACCAACAGAAGTGGTGGTCCTGTGCCCTCCCTTAGATTTGCTGTGTTGTTTGACTGCTTCATGAGCCAATTTCAACTGACTAATCTGGCAGAAAACTATTCAGTCTGTCAAGAAATCAGGAAAAAATTAATGCAAAGGAGACAGGAATGAGAAAATAAGGTGGAGTCAACAATTTGAGCCACCTATCTTCTTTGGTCTTGGGGGGTGCAGAGCACATCACATCTTGTCAGTGAAAAACCAACAGGATTCTCTGTCCCATCCAAAACCTCAACAACATACTACACCTCTTAGAGAAGAGCT
Organism: Lichenostomus cassidix; assembly: GCF_008360975.1. Classification (NCBI taxonomy): domain Eukaryota; kingdom Metazoa; phylum Chordata; class Aves; order Passeriformes; family Meliphagidae; genus Lichenostomus; species Lichenostomus cassidix. The sequence goes on from NC_139484.1 coordinate 20,454,012, forward strand.
GGCCTCTGCAGTCCTGATGGCCAGTATCATGCAGACTGCTTTAGAAGCCTAGTTTGGGGCAGCTGGGTTGGCCCCCACATGATCTGATCCTAATTAAAAAAACCCTCTTCTCTAGAACTGGTGAGCAGCATCTTCCTGAGAGAAGTTTTAAAGACCCAGAAAAAATATCTTAACAGTGAGGCAACTGTCAAAGTAGGAGGGCAGAGCAGTATGTCTTATAAAGTAATAAATAACAATGTTACATATAAATACATGTGTACAATAATATATGTATGATATTTTCTTGTAATTTCTTGTTATTTAGAATTAGTTGATTCTAGCTGGATTTTTCCAGTATTTCAGGCTCAGTGAGCTAAAGTACTTGAGGTGTGCATGTGAAACAGAACAGAACACACACGGCCTTAGAGGAGGGGAATGTTTTTGAAGACCGTTTCTCATGAGGTATTCCACAGAAGAACAGCCTACACAAAAATCTCCCATCAGCCTGACTTGATCCAACTTGGTCACCAGGGAGGTGACCCTGGCTACTCTACTCAGCCCTGGTGAGGCACATCAGGAGTGCTGCATTTGGTTCTGGGCTCTTCAGTACAAGAGGGATGTGCAGCTCCATGAGTGGGTCCAGCAGAGCTCCAAAGGCATTTAAGGGACCAGAGCACCTTTCTCACAAGAACAGTCTGAGAAAGTTGGGTCCCTTCAGCCTTGAGTAGAGACAACTGAGAGGAACCATCAATATATAAAGGTATCTAAAGGGTGGGAGTATCCAGTGGATGTTTCCAGGCTCTGCTTGGTGGTGCTGAGCAATAGGACAAGAGACAATGGCAGAAACTGATGCACAAGAAGTTCCACCTGAACATGAGGAAGAACTTCTCTATTATTCAGTGACCACATACTGGAACAGACTGACCAAAGCGGAGTCTCCCCTGCTGGAAATATTCAAGAACAGCCTGGACACAGTCCTGTACCATGTGCTCTGGGATGACCCTGCTTGAGCAGGGAGGTTGGGCCAGATGATCCACTGTGGTCCCCTCTGACCTGACCCATTCTATGATTCTCTAATCAACACACAGAATAACTGGAGACAAGGTATACAAAGACAGTTGATTTTTATGACAGAGGTTTTCAGAAGAAACAAATATTTCTGAGGTCAGCTTATGCTGCAAAGGCTGCCTAGTAGCCCCAAGACAGGTTCATAAAACACATGAAGTGTCAGTAAAACAATAGAGAATCATGTTCCTTACAAAACCAATTTTATGTTACCAATGTTCTCACAACAGTTTTATGGAGACTGAGCAAAATACCACAGGCAGACTTACTGAAAGTTTCTTCCACAAGCCCTTGCAAACATCCTGTAATAACCTACAGTTGAGGCTGGGCACACATTTCATAAAGCACAAAATAATGACCAGACTGACTTATAGACTAAAAGAATATGGCCAACCAAAAACCTGGAGCCTGTACATTAGCATATCAAAGGAATACACCCCTTCTTCCCAATGTAAACAGAGATGATAAACCATTTGCTAAAAAACCAAATAATTTTTTAGGCTGCAACTTCTGAGCCAAATCAAAGTCTCTTATCTGGAATTTCAGGCTTCCCTGTGTCTTTTAAAACCAGCTATGATACCAGTTTATGACTCTGATAGATTATTATAAAGTTGAGGAAAAACTATATAGGCAGGAGCTCCACTGTTATTCCCACAGCTCTGCTGGAAATGGAAAACAGCCTTAACAATCTGTGGTGGTTTAAATGGTTCATGCGCAAGTCTAGTCAGAGAGATTCCCTGCACCTGGAATGGCTGTATATCACTGATATCAGTGCACACTTGCCACTTACATGTAGAGTTCAGTACAGCAATTAAAAATTCTACGTTTCATTAGTTATAAGAAAGCTTAAGATCTCCTTAAAATTGTTTCTAGTTGGCCAAAATTTACTTTGCTTGCTCATTTGTTTTGCTCCAGGCAGATGCCTAAGGTAATAGGCTGTTGCAGTGAGAAAGTACCAAACACCGAATGATAACAGGGACACTGGCACCTCCAAAATAAGAAGAGCTAAAGATTATTCTCAAGACTTCTCTTATCCTTCGCATCTAGAGACAAGACCTATCAAGTCAGCCTATCCCAAAAAGAAGGGAAAATACTCTAAAATTTCATGATATGGGCCTTCAATGGAAATGAAACCTCAAACAATTTGAGGAAACTAACTGGAAAAGCTGGCTACAACCAAAAAAGTCACTAAAGGAGGAACTTTAGTTCCTACTCTAGATCAAATTATTGTGGGAGACAATCACATGAATGCCAAATGTTCAGTATAGAAATCCATAATATTTTAAAGCTATCCTTCAATAACATGTACCTCCGTGAATAAGATTTTATTCCTTTGGCAGGTCATTAATGAAACCTTCTTTGAGAAGTTGCTTGTGGAACACAGAACTAGTATCTCTATTAGGAAATTCTAAGCAGAAACACAAAACTACCTTATCTTAAGCATAGTCTAGCTGCAAACCAGAGGCTCAGTTACTCATTTCCAAATGACTACGTGCTTTCTGGTTGTTCAGTTCTCGGTCATAGAAGGCTCCATATCAAAACTGAAGTAATTATGAATAGTACAGTTTCCTAAGTCACATTTTGTACCATCTAGGTGCCAAAAAAAACCCAAACCACCACCAAACTCAACTTTCTAATCTTCATTTAATCTGGTAACAAATAAAATTGGTGGTCTGCTCTATTTTGCATACCTACATTCTCTGGTCTTGAGCTACTATAAACTGCCTGCTCTTCATCAGCCAACAATTAATTGTAATTAAGGCCTGCCCCTGACCTGCCACCTCTGCAGAACTGGGTGGACTGATAGCTGTCTCAACTCCTTACTGCGACAAAATGCATCTTCATCACCTGAAATGCACTTCAAACCTCAGCAGCCACAACCTCAGGAGTAAAAAAAGGAGGCACAAGAATGCTCAAATATTCCTTGCAATTTGCAGCAGCCAAGAGCAAAGTGATCTGTTTGCACTACAGATTATTGCACTGCTGATTAACCCGCAATAGGTGTGGCTCATTTTAGTGGCTCATCATTTAAAACTGACAGGGTCATCACGGCAACATGATTTTAGTCACCCTTAGGTGGAAAGGAAGCAAAGGAGAAGTTACAAGCATCAATGCAGCTGGCAAAAAAAGTAAGAAAATTGTTCAAACATACCACTTTGCTGCATACAGACAATTTACAATGAAAATAAATAATTCCCTGATCACAACTGCAATTTAGCATTATGACCTGGGAACGGCCATAAGTTTACAAAAATTTTCACTTTACCTGAAAGACTACAATTAATCTAAAAGCTCCATGAAAAAAGCTGTAAATCACCTGTGCTCTGAGTGGTACTGTGTACAGCGATTCCCAACTTTCCTAGGAGACAAGCCATTGACCAAAAGGCTAATTGAGGCACCAAAAAACCATGCTGGCTGATTACCTGCTCCTTCACCCATTCATTCCGAGGAGTTGTCCTCATGTGTTGTACACACCATATAGGATCGTGCCCTTAAGCAATCCAGAGTAAATTTACCATAGCCACCACGATGTATCAGAAAAAATTGTCTGCTAAGGTTGATAAATCGGTCAATTACCTGCTTCCTTGACTTTTATTCTTGTGTAAATGTTTTCAACCTGACATTAGCAATACCTATATAAGAAGATGACCTGCCCATTGCCAAAACCAACTATTTCAATTACTAGCAAATCTTTAATTACTATAAACAAGATTACAACAGGCTTATTTTAAAAAGGTTTCTAAATACCAAAGTGATAGCTCCATAAAATAAAGCTCCCTTATTGTCATTATTTGAGGCTGCTGTTTCCACATTAACTCTGGCTCTGTGCAGGACCCCCAGTGCTCCCTCAGCCCACCTGAACACCACAGCAAGAGCAGCTGCTGTCTCTCCATCACTATTCCTTGCCTGGCTGAGCACAAACACAGGACATGAGGTTCCCAGTCTCTTCTCAACTCCTCCTACGAAGTCTAAACCACATTCTTCCCCCAGCCACACACTCCCCTCATCATCTATAAAATAGGGAGAAATCACTAAGATACAAAGGAAGGTAAAGACAAGCAAATACTACTGAAGCACTGCAGCTACTGATTTCATCTTCAAAGCAGAGCTGCTTCAGTGCCCCTGGTGGGAATCTAAAGAACAGTCCAGTTCTCACAGGTGGCAGAAGAGTGTGGAAAAACCACAGGCCACTGTCCTTGCCAGTGAACTGATTTGGGCTAAAAATGGAATATTAAACCTATGGCAAGGTAGATGCACATGATGTCAGGTAAAATTCCCCTTTCCATACCTCCCCTCTCACTGGTAATAGCAAGACATTCCCAGAACAAGAGAACAGAAAATAGCTAGGGCACAGATACTGAAACCAAAAGGATGATTTTATATACATATATGTAAAATCATTCTTTTTCCTCTGCACACAGAAGTTATTAAATACAATGGACTGTGCAATAGAACTGGTTTCCTGTATCTTCTCAAAGGCATAGTCAAGTTTTGAAATTGAGTGTTGACAAACTCTGACCAGGGTTTGCACAGGGACAGACTGATGGAAGCCTGGCAGAATTCCAATACTTGAGGACAGCTCTTTAAAAAGTTTTCAGCAGAACTGCAAAACATAGAGCAGCATCCTGAACATATCTAGTCATTTAAAGGAGCACATTTTCCAACTTTGTCCCTACTGACCTCTGTTCTTCTAAGGGATAACTGCCCTATAGATGCACAGCTTCAATGACTTACCACAGTTTCCCTCAGAAACCGCAGTGTATCTTTCCTACAGGACCTAACTAGAATACAGGCTCACTTTTAGGCTGAAACTACTTTTTTTGTTGGGTCATTCGTACCTAGCACAGCAGGTTAACTCCCTAGCTACACATAACCAACAGAGGTGGAGGAAAACAGTATTTCCTTGTCTCTCATGCATATGGTAATCCTTTAGAGCACTTTCTGACGTCTTACTGCTACCACGGAAAAGAGAAATTCAGGAGACATTCAGCTGAAAGAATCATCAGAAGTCCTACAGAAGAAAATGGTATTTCTGATCTGCTTTCTCCATGACGACTGTGTCTAATTTCCTAATCCAGGCCAAAAATGTCAGGGATGATACAAATGGCAACCTTTACTTTTCCTCTTCTCTTTAGTGCTTAAAGATATGTTGTGTCTTCTCTTGAACCAGTTCCAAATAACTTCTCTTTCTATTAACTTCTGAAACCACCAATAGCATTCAGGGTGTGACATTGATAAAGTACTGCTATTGCCAAAATGAAAAATGGCTATTTCTTTCTCTACTTTCCTACCTTTCCTGACCCATCTTCTTCAGCTGGCATAGAAAACTTACCACAAATACTGGCTGGAGAAGGGTGAAAAAGAGAAGAATTATCAATGATAAAAGCAGTGATTACACCACAAGTGGTTTTGAAGAAAGAGAAAAGGAACAAAAAATAGATCCCATCAGTGTAGTATTACTATACAAGGATTAAAGCTGAAAAAAGCTGTGTGTGAAGCCGTGCCAATAGGTGTGAAGATTCTCTAAAGAAAACTTCCTGTTGAGCCACAAGGAAAAAAATCCCAAACAAACAAGCACTCAAAATGAGAGATCTGATGCCTGCATACTGTCCTACTGAGCCTATAAGCAACCCCACAATCACCATGCAACCTCAACAGCTCTGTCATTGCAATCTAGAACTCTTGGGCCTAAAAACTGTTTAAGGAACACAGTTACAGCTTGTAGGACCCATAAAATGTCAAGGGAAAAAATCTTGCTTGCCAGTGGGAGCTTTTCATCTCAAAGGCACAAGGTTAACCCAGGAGGCTCCTGAGGAAGGAAGAACACATTCTCTCCATCTCTGTCTCTGTTGCTGGAGGTGTCTGGCTGTCTGTTCTTCATAGAAAGACAGCCAGACATATTAGAGCTAGAAAAACTGTCAAAGAACTGGTTGTGTTTGCCTGTCCTGATGAGATGATGTACTGTTGTACACCCTAACCTATGCCTACTTTGACTTTTTGTTAGCTCGTTATTTCCTTCTCTGAGCATGAATAAGACATCTCAACTTCCCAACAATCCCAGCGGAAATCCAGCAAAAGGAATTCATTCAGTTTGATTTGGAAGAATCACTACTGCTACATATTCAATAATCCCAACACTTCTGTCCGATTTACGCACAGGGCAAGGTTCTCTCCTGTGAGATCCATGAGTATTTGGCAAAGGCAGAAGGCAGCACAAGCTCTGATTCTCCCTTGTGTTTTCTATCCTAGACTCAGCCTGGAGACCAGCTTTTATCAGCAGCAGCTAGAAATGGCTCTTAACTAGCAGTAGATCTGAATGCATTCCAGCTGTTCTTCATCTCTAACCCTTCCCCATCTCTGATTTACAGCCTATTCCACATTGCAGTGATAGGAAGATGTACAAAACAATAGGATGATTTCTCTCCTGGAAACACCCCCATGCAATGAGAATCCCCATCTGGGGACCAAGGCCACTTCCATAACATTTGCACTACCCTAGCACTACAAGGGAGATCAGAGGAAGACTGCAAAGATGGCCCATTCCTGATAATAAACAATAAGTTCAATTTAAAAAATAATGTAAAGGGACTGACTGAAGTAATCTTAAATTTTTCTAAATATTGAAGTCAGAAAGGTAGTGACAGCAAATACTGTGAACTTTCTTTCCCTTTTATTAACATACAGAAAGAGAAAAACCCACACTAAGCACTCAAAACATTGACTCTTAGAAAACGACTTTTAAAATATATGAAATTGTTGCTTTAGAACACATTTATTAAAGATGTTCCAGGGATCAATAAAGTAAAAGAAAAACAAAGTCAACTAGAAATCCCTGTCATTTTAATATGCAGGTGGCAATAAGCAGAACAGTGGAAGCTTCAGATCAAGGTGCTACAGTGCCTCTAATTATCTCTGCTGTGCTCACAACCCCTATCAAGAGGTCACAAAGCAAAGGGAGGAGCTCACAAACTCTGTGGATGGCAATATTCAATCACAGCAGGTGACAACAACCAGTGTACCTGCTTGAACAAAGATCTCCTTTGGTTTTGACTAGTTTCTGTTTATTTTTGCTATAAGCAACTTCTCTTGCTCTATTTCTTGTAAATAATGGGCTCCTCATTTACCACTTTCCTCTGCTCCATTACTCACCTGAGGTGCTTTGTTCTCATTAGCCTTCCAACTGGTTCAGAAACAAAAAGGTTTAGGTTTCAGATCCTGAAATTATTCCCTCCTGTACATGTCACAGCAATCTAGTTCGCTATAATTTAATCCTTCCCTCTCTCTCAAAGCCAGATTAAAATATGGCAAATTATATTCCCTGTGTTTCTAATTCCTCCCGCAAGGATGATATTATGGTAATGCATCTAAGGGAAGCTTCAAGAAGTGTTTATTTTGTCCTGCTGTGTCTGCTACCAAAGACAGCTTCTTTTGCTGTCCCTGAGAGGATTGTTTGGGGTTAACAAGCAAAGCCAAATAAGAGAGGATTAGGAAGCTACTCGTAGTGGTAGCAGAGCACACAGCAGCAGACCATGTGGAATAGGCACTGCTCACTCCCAGACACATGGTTTTAGGCACACCTCAGATTTCAACCTTGAGAAGTCAGAGGTCACATAATGTGTCAGCACTCAATTAGAAGTGGACATTCCTCAAACCTTATCTTATTTTAAAGAAATTTAGGATTCTGTGCCAAGCTCCCAGTACAAGAAACTAGTGCTATGGCTACTTAGGGCACAGATGCAGCAGAAATGACAGCAACCTGTTTTGACATTCTGCCTAAAAGTCCACCTAAAATTTAGATAAAGATGAATAACTAGAAGTTAAGAAGAAGTTTCACATTCATGTCCAATCCATGCCTGGCTTTTTCTGCTGAACAAACAAACAGGTGTGACAACAGTAGTGGGATTTGATTTTATTTTTCCAAAGTGCATTTCTCAGCTGAGAACTCTGTGGGCTTTACCAACAACTTTTATGCAGGCCAGTAAATGCCTTCAAAGACAACAACTCTGATTCTCCTGAGAGTCTGTCCATACTAAATAACAGAGCTATGAGGTGATATCTGAGCCAGCTGGAGAATACCCACAAGTAGTAGAGCTGAATTAACCTGGGCACACTGCTGTGATAATGGCCTCCTGTACACCAGGCAGCTTATTTAGAGCTTGCTTTGTTATCTCGGTGTGGCACAGCACTGTGCTGGAAGACAATATAAACAATTATGATGAAGCCTATTTAGGCCTTATGAGCAATGTTCAAGTACCTCAAGGTGGGCAGAAGAGCCCCCTTCAGAGTTATTTGCTGTGCAAAGATCTCCCTTTGGCAACGCAGAATTGACAAAAGGATTATGTCAGCCTTTCCTTTCCAGAACGAGGAGCAGGGTCAGAGCCTGGGGGCAGCAGAAATTAGAGCAACTCTAGGCTGTTATGCTTACTTTGGTGCCTGAGAAGGGCTCCTCATGGGCTCAAAGTGCCAGAAACACAGAGGTAGATAAGAGGAAGTTCTGCTCCAAACACATAAAGGGATGGGTCCTCAGTCATTAGTTGCCAGGTCTAGATTTGGCACAGTGGTTTAAAAAGGGAGCGACTCTGGCTGTGCTTCAGGAAAGCACACAAACAGCTATGCCACCAGCTGCTATCTAAATACGCTTGTCTGTCACCCTCTCTGTTCCTTACTTTTCTCTCTAGATAATGATCAGCTAGTTGTGGAAGATCTGTTCCTATTTCAATTTTTGAGATGAGTAATTATTTGTCCTACTGCACAAATCAAAGTGAAGTCTAGAAGCTTGCAAAGAATTTGTGTTCATTAAAGTCACACATGGGGATTATTCATTAAGCTAAACACACACTTAGTAAAACCAGAAGTTCTTTTAATGCATTTTTCTAAAAGTTACTTGCCCTCATACAGCATCTTCCAAACTCTAACAGGAACCCAGATTCAGGACTTGTCCAAAACATTCATTCAAAATAGGAAGCTGTAATTTCAAAGCAAGCTTGTGCCAAACCTTCTCCCTCACAGAAACTTTCAGATAAAACTTGAGACCATGCAGGGAAGAATTCTTTGCACCTGCATAGAAAGCAATAGAGGAAAACCATATCCAAGCAACAAACCCCAGAGGAGGGCCAGCAGAGCTATAAATCCTTGAGGAAGGGCATCCATAGAGTAGGGTCATGCAGAATTCAAAGGGATGGTGACAATAGCTTGGCTTTAAATTGCTTTAAAAATTTTATTTCTACCCCAGTGAGAGCACTCCAAATAAAAGAAACAAAACAGTGCAGATTTTGGAACCTAACTTCATCTGCTGAAGCTGCTGATTATACCACTCATTACAAGACCACTACCACTTGGTAACCCTTTAATTTTTGAGGGACTTATTCTACACAGCAACTAAATAATCTGTCTTGCATGCAACCATCGCTCTCCTGGTCTACTGTGCTATCAGCACTAGTCACTCTTTCCCCTCTGCTTCCAATCCTGCTAACTACTGAAAAGAATGATGGAAAAGACTATTTATGCAGCCCAGATTTTCTCTCTTTACTGAATGTTTCTGAGGAAAAAAAAACCCAAACAGGACTTTTGTGTCATTCCAAATTACCTGAACTCGGACTCTGTGTGAAAGCTTAACCTGCAAACATCTCATCCTAACATTTGGCTTAACTTGGAACTCCACTACAGTATAATTACATCACAAACAAGGAAATCCCCTGAAAGGCAGGAGAAATTTTAAGGAAGAGAGCTAACTCCTAAGCTGTCAGGTTCAGATCGGACATTCAAAATATTTATCATCTAGACCTAGAAGGATACCAGGCGAGGAAAAGAGAAATTGTCTTTGGGAGCACAACACTACCATGAAGGTGACTGTGACTCAGTCTGCAAAGAAGAAAAACTGAAAGAAAACCTTTTATTTGAGCTTATGGGTACAAGTTGCTGAATCCTCCACTAAAGTAGCCATAATGCAATGTATAAGTGCAGCATTGATGCTGCCTCTACCTTGCAGCATGTATCCCTTCAAGTGAAGTATGGGTCAAGTCTGAATTCTATTATTTAACTACATTTAAAAAAGAAAATCCCTGGAGCTTGGGATATTATCCACCTTTTATAAGTTTGGGTTTTCTTCCTTCAGCCCAATATAATTTATTATTCTTCATGCCCATAGCAATATATAGCACATATTGTTCAGACAAAACAATTAAAGTAGAGCAAAATGAAAAAGTTTTACTTTGGGGGGCAGAAAGAGAGAGGAAGAAAACAGCTCCCATTCCCATGAAAACTGGATTCTATTACATTCTGATGGCTATTTTGTAGTCCAGATATTTTGCATATTATTATTTTGTAGGCATATGATGTTTTAGCCTCCAAACATCCTGGAGAGATTTGAATGCCTAAACCCAAATGATACAAATCATGTACCATGAACAGTAAAGTAGGCAACAAAAAATGCTATACTAGGAAAAAACCAAAACGTTATTTAGGAGATAAACTCTTAAAGAACTCCAGAGTTATGCTTGAAAAACTGCAATAGTAAAAAGATTCCAGACAGCCCATAACAGCTCTCCTTAATCATCTGAACTCATGTCTATATTATGATATCTTTGCAACGTGAAAGAAAAAAAAAGTCCCCTATATGGTGCTTCATGACAAATCACATGCCTTGTGAAGCTTCATGTTAGAAACCCTTTTAACTTCCAAAAAGTCCTCTTTTGTAGGTCATGCTCTCATTATCTTGCTCTGGGATCTGGTCTGATTAAATTATAGGAAATTACTAATACTTCACTTTGAACAGCCAGCTCCTCCTGGCTCTTCTTCTTCCTTTTTTTTTTTTTCTAAACTTAATTCCTCCTACTCCTGCCTTCTTACATATGAAAAAGACAACAATCACTCTGCTATAAAGATTAAGTCATACTCATTCTTCATCCATTTTAAAACTAAAAGTGCATTCTGTCTGCCTGCTCTCACAGTTCCCATTCCACCGCTCTTACCTGCTGGTTTTCCTGTTTGGCCAACTCAACTATAAAGTTTGCAGTCTTGTTCCAAATCACTGGCACCCCTACTTCCTCTAAAAGCTCACTTATAAGATCCTAAGGACTCAGAGAAATGGGGATGTTACTCAATCCACCAAAAGGGCTGCTGCTCATTTGAGAGGTACATTACAGTACCACCAGGACAACCATGAGTGCATTGAAATTATTAACCTAATCACACTAAGAAGAATAATTTTCCCTACGTGGATCCTCTTGTTGACTATGTACTATATCAAGATCCCTGCAGTGGTAAGACATCAAAAATAGTAAACATGTTAGAATAAATAAAAGCTTTCCCTTATACATGCAATGTATGCTACTAAAGTAATAAACTCATTTGAAAAATTCTTGTTCCTGGCAAAAGCGCTTTGTCTCGAAGGCAACTCTTAAAAGCCAAATGATAGTGAATGCTTTCCTGACATTCGGAAGTCTTTTGAAAAACCCATATGACACCTTCTGATAGCAAGAGAGGATGCATCAGACGAAGCGAGCTGCAGAAATAAAAAATGAAGGAAGCTCTGAATCACTGTTAATTTACTTGCTTGACAACATTTTTTTGTCCTCTGATGATATAATCGAGCAATAAAAACACAATATAATAAAAAGCTTCGCAGAGTTCAAGTGTTTTTTTACTGTATAGAAACAGCTGAACACTTCAACACAGTATCTGGAACATCCAACACTGCACCTGACCATAAAAGCAAGAAGAGTTACACCCCCTCATAGTCAGAGATCCAGCTTTTGAAGTTGAAACTAATATTGTATCAATTCCACATCTCCTCCTTTAACAAAACAAATCCAACAGAAAGTGCCACTGAAGTTTGTCTTGCATTGAAAACATTCCTCAGAAGCTAGCAGTAGCTCAAACTTCTCAATGCAGCATTTAATTCTGCCTGAGACTCTGTAATAAATGCAAGCTTTGAATAAATGGAATTGTGGCATTCATTCGCAAATTGCATCGCTGACAAGCCTCTGAGGCAGAATCAAACCCCAAGGAGTATCGATTGCTGCACTTAAGGCAATGTAGTGCTCTAGATCTTAAACATTTACTCGAGTGCCTGAAGACTTCCCAAAACTTTTACTTTTCAGGCTGAGCTCTTGTGAGTCACATCGAGCAGTTGAGAGGTAACAGACTTTCAGGAATCCTCAGTAAAGAAAATGATAGCCTGAGGCAGAATGGAAAGTAAGGCAACAAGGAGAAGAAAGAGTAAAATTGTGTTTACACATATATTTTTTAAGATTCTTATGCTAACTGACTAAATAAGAAATATTTAACTGCTAACATAGCTGAAAGGGAAAGAAACCCTAACACACATACACACAAAATGAGCAAAATTCCTTAAAACATTCCATGGAAAATGAATTGACTTGTCCAAGTTAGCCACATCCAAAAGTAATCATAAGGCATGCATATACTGGGTAAATTTTTAAGTTATAGACCTAATTGTGTCATTGTTAACTGAGTCTACACTGCTGCATTATTTAGTTGGGGTATGAAAGAGCCATTGTCTATCCAGGAACTCCTCAAGTCCTCTCCTCATATCTTAAATTAAGAAGGATGCATTTTCTTTTCTGTTTCACAGAGTGTGAGTGAAGACATTCTGCTGGCTTCTATGATTAAACAGTTACCCAAACCTGACTTCTTTAGACACAAAACCTCCACTTTACAATACATGTAAATATTGGAGTCTCAAAGGGCCCATCCATCTGACTGAACCTTGAGGTTCACCCTGCTTTGAGCAGGGGGCTAGGCCAGACGACCTCCAAAGGACCCTTCTAAACTAAATTATGTTGTAAACAACTCCAGTGACTGAAAGCTCAACCTTAACTCTGCCCTTTTAAGCAGATGCCACCAAAACACACTATTATTGCATCTAATAATATCAATCCTTCCTTCAAACACTGAGGCATCAGTTTCTAGCAACTCCCTTGGAACTGAATTAAACTCTTGAAGCAGCCTCGTCCATCTCCAGCAAACTCTTGTACAGAGAACTTTTTCACCATGGCATGTTTTTAGGCAGTGCAGTCTTCCCAAGTGAAACTACATCTAAATGCAGGTGAGGGATGTCCAACGCAGTCAGTGGGCAGAAGTATAAAATCTGGGTGCTAGTCAGCAGTGACAGCAATCCTCAGATGCATTGCAGGGTACCTGACAATTTCGAAGGAACTAATTAAGGCCTAGAAACGCGGAGAACACACCTTCCTACCCGAGCTGCGCTTGAGTCGCCAAGGACTTGCTAGACTGTTACATTTGCTCAGTTACAATGTAACATTCACAAATTATCTGGTATCAACACCTGACTATTTATTCCCCAACAACTGAAGCAGAATCCCAAACACCCCCGGGAGGCTCAGTAAGATGCTACATCACTTAGGGTGTCCTGGAGAGCATTCACGCACTAGCAGCAACCTGTAACATGGCTTGGGAGTGATTCATAACGCAATGCACTCAGTGGGGCAGAGTCAAGGTTGAACACAGCAGTTGATAGTTTCTCTTGGGATGTGTGTGGGGCACTTTGTATTCTTCTGCAACCAATAATACCTCAAAATTAAATATACACTCTGTCCCGCTAAGAACAGTATTGCTAAAACCAGCGAGAATCATGGAACAAAAATGCATTTTACACTGAGTATGCATTAAAGCAACATGTTGCTTAAAAAAAAAAAAAACAACAAAAAAAGCCAACAAAAAAGACATCCAAACCAAATCACTATTTACAGCATCTGCACACTGAATTCCAAGGTATTTTCTGAATCTAGAACAGTATTATTCTGAGTTATCTAAAGCATTATTGTCAGATAATAGCTTTTGATCCAGTGCAATCTAGTTGCAAAAGAAATAAATAAATCCCACTCAAAGGTAGCGTTCGTGTGGGACATACAGCGTGTGTGCCTTTCACACACCACCAAAAAAAAAAAAATAACCTCCTCCCATTAACTGAACAAAAAATTAATCCGAAAGAAGTCCAAATTAGGCCGAGTATTTAAAAAAAAAAATCAAAATAACAACACACGCCGAACTCCATCTGCACAATGAAGGCAATTGTTCCTCGGCCCGGCAAAAGCCCTGACTTCCCCCGGCGCGGCGGTCAGGAGGTCGGGGCCGCGGGCGGCCTCAGCCGCAACCCGGAGGCGGGGGCAGCGCAGGGCCGGGCCCGGCGGAGCCGCGCCGAGCCGAGCCCCCGCCGCCGCGCTCGGCAGAGCCCGGCCGAGCTAAGATGGAGCCCAGGTTTGATGTCAGCCCCAGGGGCGGGCGGAGGGCAGCGCGCCGGGGCGGGGGCGAGGGCAAGGTCAGCCGCCAGCCCGGCGCGGCCCCGCCGCCCCCGCCCGCCCCGGGAGCCCCGCGGGGCTGCTGCCGAGCCCGGGCCCCCCGCGGCCGCCCCCCGAAACGCCCCTGCGCGGCCGCGCACGGCTCTGCGCGCCCGGGCTTGGCCCCTGCCCCCGCCCGCCGCGCCGGGGCCGGGGCGCTGCAGAGGCGGGCGCCGCGCTCCCGCCGCCCCCCCGAGACGAGCCCGGGCGAGGCGAGCCGTGCCAGCCGCGCTCTGCGGGAAGAACCGGGGCCACCGGCTCGGCTCCTCCAGCGGGCGGACCGCCAAAGGGCGACGCGGGGGCAAACGGCAAGATGAGGGGAAGGGGGAAAAAATAACCCCAAAACCAACCTCAAACATCAAACCCCCCCGAAGCGAAGCCCACCAGAACTCAAGCCCTTGCCTCGAGTCGGCAGGAAAGGAAAAGGGGAGACTAATCTTTGCGGGGCTGCAAGTGCCGCCCCCTCGCCCCCAGGCCGCCGCCCCCCGCGCCCACATCCCCCATCCCGGCCCGTGTGCCGGTGCGGGAAGGGCGCGGGGAGCGCTGCCCCAGCCCCTCTGCCCGCAGAGCGGGTCGGGGGCCGGGCCGCGCTCCGCCCGCAGCGGCGCCCCGCGGGCAGGGGCAGGAGCCGCCCCGGTGAACTCCCGGTGACCGAGCCCGGCTCCGGCACCGGCGGCTCAGCTCTCGCCCTGCCCCGAGCTCCGCGCGGAGGGACTGCAGGCACGCTCCGAGCAGATGTGTCGGGGACAGACAAATGACCCCTCCATCCATCCCCCGCTCTCCTTAAACCAGCCCTGGGGCCATGCAGGGGCAGGGTATTTTTAGGTCCCTTCCCCTCCTCTCCGCCTCCCTCTCAATAGCTGCCGAGCGCTGAATACAAGGAGAGGGGGGCAGAGCGAGCGGGAGAAAAGTTAACTGTTTTGCAAAGAGGGTAGAAAACAGGCAGGGAGGGGGTAGGGAGCGATCAGGAGCAGGGCAGGGTGAGCCGTGTCAGGGGATGTGTGCTCTGTGTGTGTGTGTGCGTGTGTGCGAGCGCAGGGGGTGCCCGCGGGCGGAGGATCGGATGCACTTTAGCCCTGTGCTCTGCTGCTCTCGTCTGGGGCAGCGCCGCCGAAGCCTGAGTCTCGCCTGGCTCGCCTGACCCTTCATTTCACTGCGGCCAGGAGGAGCCCGGAGCCCGCCGCCGCCTCCTCTCCCTGCTCTGCAGGGACCTCGCCTGCCACGGTCTGCCTCCCCGCCACCCCCTCCCACGCCGCCGCCGGCGGTCACGGCCCCCTCCGGGGTGGCCCTGGGGTCGGTGTGGGGTGCCCCGTCGGCCCCCTCCGCGACCGCT
The DNA here is from genome assembly GCF_008360975.1 of Lichenostomus cassidix. NCBI lineage: Eukaryota > Metazoa > Chordata > Aves > Passeriformes > Meliphagidae > Lichenostomus > Lichenostomus cassidix. The sequence goes on from NC_139484.1 coordinate 20,469,711, forward strand.
GCCCGCCTACCCCCCGCTCCCGGGCCGCCCAGCCCCGCCGCAACCTTTAGCCGGGGACGGACCTCTCGGCTGGTTCCGCACAAGACGCCAGCAGCCGCTTCCCCTCTCGCCGCCCTCCCCTCCCGTGCTTAGCCCCCCTCCCCACCCCAATAAAACAGACCCCCCTCCCTCCGGCCCCAAAGAGAAACCCACACCGCCCCCCCTTCCCCCCCCTTAGCACAAATGCACAATCACGGGCGAGGGGAGGGAGAGGGAGGAAAGGGCGAGAGACGCGAAGAAAGAAGGGGGGAAAGGAGAGAGAGGAAAAATTAAAAGGGCACAAGGCTGTTCATCACCAACATGGCTGCCTTAGCTCAGACCTAAAAGAGGAATAACCCAGGCTGTGTCTTTGTCAGTTTCACCTCTGTAACCCTAAACTAATGCACGAAACGACGGAGGCGGCTGCAGAGGGGAAGGAGACGGGGAGAGGAGGAAGGAGAAAATGGCAAAAAGAGGGGGCACTTACGTGAAGAGAGGCGCTTGGGCTGCTCCTGCTTCCTCCTGGGCATTTTCCCCCTTTTTTCACATTCTCCTCCTTGGTTTAACGGGAGATCAAATAAGACCGGGAGGGGGGGCACGGACAGGCACAAAGCCGGGGCCCCCGGGGGAGCTGCTAACCGGGGCGGGTTTTCCCTCTTCGCCGGGGGAAAGGGGGCTTGAAGCCGGTTTTCCCGGAGCCACCGCGAAGGGCTCCCTCTCCCCCTCTCTCTTTCTTTTCCTCTCCCCCCCACCCCCCACCCCCCCACCCCCCCCGCAACCCGGTCGTGCACCTGGCTTGTCCCCGGTCGCAGTATCCCTCAGCGGCCGGGGATGTGTTCCCGGCGGGCGGGCGGGCGCCGGGCGCCGTGCCGGGGCGAGGGCTGGCGCGGCGGTGCCGAGGGCTGCGCCCCGCGCTCCTCCCGGCCCCTAACTAACACTAACGCCGGGATCAAAGGGCAGCGGCGGCGGCGGCGCTCCCGGCGCGCCCGCGGGCGGGCAGGGACACCGCACACACCCCCGCACAGCCCCGGCGGGCGGGCACACGCACAGACACACGCACAGACACGCGCGCCCCGCCGGAGCACAGGGGACGGTGCCCCCGCTCCCCGCGGGCTCCGGGCGCGGCGCTGCGCGGCGGCGGAGGATGCGCTGCCCCGGTCCTGCACCCGCTGCTAATCCGCTCTTACCAAGGAACAAAAAAAAAAAAAAAAAGAAAAAAAAAGAAAAAATTAAAAAAAAAAAAAAAAGGTGTGTGTGAATTTGAATTTGTGGGTCTCGACCATTCACACTGTAATCCCCTCGTTTGTGGTGGCAACGAAAATCATAACATCAACCCTTTTTTTTTTTTTTTCCAAATTAAGACGTTTTGTCTTCCTGTGTTAGAAAAGAAAAATTATGGTGGTGCAAAGCTAAGCCCATAGAATTTCTTGGATGGTCTCAGCTACTCCTTCAATCCCTTCACAAAGCACAGGGGCTAGAGGAGCTTACTGCAGCCAAACTTGAGTGTGGGAGGGAGAGGCTGCTTTATACACAAACTCACCCCAGGCCAAAACTAGCACCCAAAATAAGCCAGAAAGAAAGGTGGGCAAGTTAGTATCCTGACAATTTCTACTGCAGGTTTTAAAAAGTGGAAAGAATACAAGGCAGCATGAAAATCACAAGTCCTTCAGTGTGTGTGGAGGGGGGAGGAAATCAAGATTAGGTCACCCCAATGGTTGATTTAACTGCTACATGATACTTTTACAGTGCACGCAGCAATCTGGACTTCTGAAATTTATTTATTTTTTTTTCCCTTCTGTAATGCAGGTATATGAAGCTTTATCCTGAAGCAATTCCAGTGTGCATTATGAAGCCAGGATAGCAGCTTTCATTAACTGATACATACTCTCATTACTTCACAAATCACACATCTTTCTTCAAAGACTGACATGAAGGTGGGGAAAAAAATAGAAGAGGGATTGGGTCTCACTAAAGCACAAAAGGTACTCCGTGAAAGAGAAGTGCTCTCTTTGTGACTTGCAGTCATTTGGATAAAAGTTCACACAGAGGTTGTTAATGATTTAAACTCCAAAACCTGTTACTACAATTGAAGTAAAATTATTTGAAGCATGGTTGTTTCATATAGCTCTCTCTTTGTGTAAGAAAACTTTGAACTTAGCAGAATACATAATCAAAATCATGAGTCAGATGTTGAAAAAATAAAAATACGCATTATTCTAGCATGTATACCTGTTAGAATTTTTTGGCTTTTGACAACTTGACTCATCATTTTATCACACTATTTTTTATCCTAACTTCAGTTGTTTAAAAATAAACAGCTGCCTAGGGAAACACAAAACACCAAATCTGCAACCTAAATATTTTAAAACAGTCAACTTAAACTTTCAATCACCTCAATTTGGAATGGTTTCACATAATCTTATACCCATTTTACAGCCACAATGAGCCTCTCAGAAGGAAAAGAATCTAAATAGGATTTAAAAGATTACATATATGACAATCTCAAGTTCACTACCATGCCCGTGCAATTCTGAGTTTTGAAACAACGTGTACAGGGCACACATCTACTGAGACAAAACAGATTCCTCCTGACTTCAGCTGGTTTATAATTTTGCAGTACAGCTAAAATACTTCATTTTCATGTAGAGACTTATTTTTAATCCAGAAGTAAAGACAAAGTGTATAACTGTCAGTACTGGAGATTTTGGGGGCTAGGGAAGAGCCCAAACAGCTGCCTTACACTTACTCATTCCCTCAGAATATTTAGGTCCTGTCTTTTCCCTTAATTCTCCAGTTTATACTGGTCTTGGAGATTTCTACAGGATTAGTAGTGATGAGCAAAAATATTAGAGGCATTCTTTACTACTGCTCACAAACCTCAATTTTGACATGCCTGGGACTAGCATTTTCAAACTAGACATGCTAGTTCTGCTACATGTAGAACTTGGTTCACTGTAAGAGTTGCAATGCCAGACCTGCTTACTTATTTTTCCAATACTAATGGCTGTTGTGTTGAACTAAGCCAGGTTTGTGAGCAGCAACCAAATGATCCTGTCTGTGCAGGAGGCCACATAGTAGCCATTTCAGGAAGGGAAAGAGTACTGGCTCTGTGCTATGATCCACCACTGCTGTGGCAGCCCTTCCCCAGGTGCTCCACGGGAACAGGACATAGGAAATACAGTGTTCTTCACTATCACTCTCTCCACCCTTTATTCCTCATGCGTTTCTGGCATAAATTAATGTTGACATTGTCAGCATTAATTTACAATGTGCTGTGCGGGTTTTTTTCCCCTCCATCATTTGAAACCCCCTTTAGGGGAGTTGAGGTGGCTGCAGCAAAAAGGCACTATGGGAACACAGCTCTCTGAAAGGGCCATGGGGACTGGCACACAGCAGAGCAGCATTAAATCTCTCTGAGGGTGACCTTGGCTTCGATAGTCATCCTAGCAGTTTTCCTAGGAGTTTAGTGGGCCAAGCCTTAAGCGTGTTCTGCAGTGAAAGAAATCCCAACAGTTGAATGAATTGTCAGGGAGAAATTTTATATACTCTAGCTTTGAAGAGTTTCTAACGCTACACCTGGAAATACTCCAGAGGGGAACAACTTGGTTCTTCATCTCTATCCTGGCTAAGTGAATTACTTCACATATTGTCCCAGTCAATAGATAGCACCCAACCTTCCCATCAAAACCATAGGCACATCAGTCCTCACTTCATACTATTTTACACACTGCTTTAAGGAAGGTGACTTACAGGCATGGTGCCATTTAAAAAATAATCTTTCATTATGTTTGGTGGTATAGCACCAAAAAAAAAAAAGTCATCTGACCACACTTTTGAACATTTTTAGTCCAAACACAAGAAAATAGTTGCAAGTCTTCCACAGATAACATAATATAAATAATGCATTGCTTCTGCAGGTCCTGCTATTAATAAGTAATGATTGTATGGCACCTTCCAAACACCAAACCTAGTTACACATATGAATTAAGTTCAGCTTCAGAAACCACTTTTGAACAAAGTAAATATTTTCTTTGCTTACACATGAGAAAAATGAAACAAATTGAGTAAATAAGGTTTTAAACAGTAATAAAAGATGTAACATTCCTAACACCTTTGCAGGGTATCTAGCATCCAAACTGTCTTTATGCAATGTAACAAATACTTGAAAAGGTTGCTAAACAGAAACTAAAAAATTAGCTGGCATCCTTGCTTTATTCCTTGAAACTTTAAAGAGTTCCGTTCCCAGGGTCAGATTTTTTTAAAGGTGTGCTGAGTGAAAAAATGAGACTATTTCAACCAATTCCTTGGCCCTCTCAAACCAAACTGAGGCCACCTCTGCTTAAAGTACAGCCTAGCAAAATGGTGGCCAGGGCAGCTCTGTGTGTCCCTGAGCATGCTGGGGAGAGTTATTCAGGTTCCACAGGCTCTTTTAAAGTTACTCCTATCTTTGGATTAATTTCCTGTTGAACATAGCCAAATACCTTCTATAGCTCTGTATCTTCAGTATGTAAGATGAGGCCCGCTAGTTTAAATTGAAATTACCATCTCTTTCATATATGTTGGCCATTACCCTTAACAGCATAAACTCCTCTATTTTAATTTATGCCAATATTCCCATGCTCAGCAGTGGAAATAGTCAGTTAGTCACTGGTTAACTGAAGATTTAGGCACAGCTTTAAGCATTTGAAGGACAGATTAGTCCTTCAAACGACACTTGATTACAGACTTCTCTTTGCTCCTAAGCATTTGAAAGGCAAACGCAAAGGGATGAACAAGTCCATAGGACAACAGCTCATGGACACCATCATCCATGTTTGCAAATGCTCTGTAAACAAATAACATTAAGTAGTAGGTTTGTAAGAAGAATTAATAATGACAAGTTAGTGACTGGCAAGGCCACTGACCAACCCCACAAAGGCCAACGAGCAATGATCAGAAGCCATTGCTGTCTGATGAGTATCATCTTGGAACAGATGACAAGCATTTACCAAGTGGGAGATACAGTTGTATAACCAGCAGATCCTAAATGACACACAGACTTTAGCTTTTTTGAAAGACAACGAAATTCGCCTTCTGCAAAGTTTTTAACCTCTTCTTCCTTAAAATGAAAGGGCCACAGCCACTTCTAGGCAAGAACACTTGCAGAGAGCATATTGAATCACAAATGCTCTTGAAGACCAAGAATTCCACTACAGTCTCAAAGCCTCCAAATGGAGAGGCATCAAAGAGGAAGAGTACACTATGACCTATGTCTCTGCTAAAACACAACCAGTTTTCTCAGAATCTTGTCTAAATCCTGGCAAACTAACTAGCCATCATCACTTTATAACAAACTTTAGCACAAGATGCTTCTAGTTGAGGTGCAAATTTAACACGTTAATACTTCTTCAGAAGAACCAGGGTGTTTATATTTTTCAGCTGTTAGTACAGCACACTCCCTAGGAAAGATGATTTAGCTTCTAATTTCAATTTTTAAAAAAAAATCAACACTTTAAAGCTGGTGGCCTTAAACCCATACTGATATAAAATCCCAGATTTCACAGGCCAGAAATATGTTGTCTATAGGTCGGAAGAGGGACCACACATTAGTGTCCCTATAATTTTGTTGCTATTCAAATACTATAGGGTGTTTCTTCAGATTTGCCAAAGAGGTTTCTTGATTATTCTCTTACCACAACTGCAGCTGGCTTTTCAATTTCACAATTATATATGTAATTTATATATAATACAATGATGTACAACGAAATATAATATATATCACCCCTTCATATCCCTTTACTATAGGCCTATCTTGCAAAAAACAACAACAAAAAAACCAAACAAAAAAAACCCCAAAAAAACAAAAAACCCCAAACCAACCAACAAAAAAAAAAACCCAAAACCAACCAAATATCCAAGCAAAAACCATCAACCAACGACTCATTGACCCTAGGACTATTGGGCTTAGGTATACAGAAACCTGAAATGCAGAATATCTCTCCCAAGTCTGAGTGAACATCTTACCCAGTACAGATTAAATATAGAAAAATTAAATTAATATTTTACAATATAAAACACTAAGCAATTTCTTATGAACTGATGAAAAGGACTTGTTTAGCCAACTGAGGACTGGAACCCTTAGCTAAGGGCTAGTGCAGTTACAAATGTGCAAATAAAAAAGGATAAATATCTGCTCCAATACTGATATTTTTTGCATAATTTTACATTCTACACTTAAATGCATTGAAATAAATAACTCTACCCCACCCTAAGAATGGTCTAAGATAAATCTGAACAAGTCCCAGAGAACTCCCTCTCTCATTCTGCTTCTGCTTAATCGCTTGCTAGTCACTGGTTAATTGAAGATTTAGGCATAGCCTTATTGTCAAACACCTGCCATGCTTTAAGGCATTACCTCCTCCTGGAAAAACCACCTCCCAAACTGGTGAAACAGGATGTATTTGGCCTCCTGTCTACTTCACTGAGAAGTCTTGCAGCTTAGTTAAGTAGCAAGGCAACAGCATTTTAAGCCACAGCTGTTTGCTAAATGGAAGTGTGTCCAAGTTTTCAAACACGCTGTTACATTTAGGCTGAAAGGCAGAGTCTCTGCTGCACCAGCAAGGTGGTGAATTCCTTGGGGAAATCAATTCTGGTTTCTCAATTAACTAACTACTTTTCTATTGTTAAAACACTAGAGTAATGCTGAGACTGTGCTGGACCATGAGAGCTGACAAGATCCCAAGGAGCTCAGCCACCATCTAGGATTGTGCATTTACCAAACTCCTCTCTCTCTGACACAGCACCTTGCCAGAGACACAGCAGGAGGAAGGCAGGCACAGAGGGGGATGTCAGTGGTACTGATGCCAGCTGTGCCCTCTGTGGAATACCTTAACAGCTTATGGAAGGGTGAGACAGAATGGCATTTGGGAGACAGGAAAACATGGTGATGCTGAGATTTTACGTTCCCAAGGAAAAGAAATCCATTAGGATAAGAGAGGGGAGGAGCTCAAGCTTCTAGCAGAGTTCATCTGCCTGGTGTGATGAATTTCACAGGGGATTCAGCTATGCTTGACCATGCTGCACATTCTCAGTAATCAACCCTCACCTACTGGCAGGCAGAAAGGTTTGGGCCGCAAGTCAGCCTGCTGAGTATGAAGTTATGTGGTCTGTAGGAAACATCTCCTTGCATTGGTACTTCCCCATCTCTGTACAACACACAGGAAAAGGTTATTTGTCTTTTAAGATATCAGGAATAAAGACTAGCTTCCTCAATCCCTGCTAACACTGATGGAAATACTGTTTCTAGTCCCTACTTTTCAGCAACTCTAAGGCTACGCAGTGTTTTCAAGTCTGTAGCTTAGAGTAGGATTCAAATTATTTGTCCAAAAGAAGTAAAATAATAACAGTGGGGAAAAAAAAAAAAATCACACAGAGTAGCACAAAACTTCATGAGTAGGAAAAAAGGAGAAGAGGTAATACCTTGAGGGAAGCAGCTTTCATTTCCACACGAAAAGCTGAGGATAGTATCCTCAACAAGAAAACTGAGCACACCCTCAGAAAGTTTGCAGATGATATAAAATTGGAAGGAGTGGCTGATAACACCAGATTGTTGTGTTACCTTTCACAAGTACTACCTCGACAGAAGTGGGCAGAGAGGAATGTCCTGAAGTTCAAAAGGGGAAATGCAAAGTTCTGCATGTACAGAGAAATAGCCCTGGGCACCAGCACATCCTAGGCATCTACCAGCTGGAAAGCAGCTTTGCCAAGAAGGATATTGGGATCCTGGTAAGCAACAAGCTAACCACAAGCCAGCGATGCACCCTTGTATCCAAGAAGACCGCTGGGAGGAAGATAGTTGCAATCAGATCAAGGGAAGTGATCCTGAGCTTCTACTTAGTGCAGATGAGGTTGCATCTGGAATGCTGCCTCTCATTCAGGGCTTCCTGGCACAAGAAGGGTCTGGACTTACTGGAGGGAGTCCAATACAGGGCCACAAAGATGATTAAGGGACTGAAGCACCTGCTGTGTGAGAGGCTGAAATAACTGAGACTGTCTGGCCTGGAGAAGGGAAGGCTCAAAGGATCTCATCCATTTGTACAAGTATCTGATGGGTGGGAATGAAGTTGAAGGAGTCAGACTCTCCTCAGCAGTGTCCACTGCCAGGATAGGAGGCAAGAGGCACAGAATTAAAAAAAACAAAACAAAACCCACACAAAACCGGAACACCACCCCAAAACCAAACCAAAGAACACAAGACCAAAATTCCACCCATACACAAGAAAACATATTTTTTTTTATCATTAGGAGTGTCAAACACAGGCACAGGTTGACCAGAGAGGTTGCCTGAACAACTTGGTTTACCTTGTTTGAGCACTGAGGCTGGACTAGATGATCTTAAGACGACCCTCCCAGTCTAAATGAAAATGTTGTAATGTAAGCATTTACTGTTTCATAAGCACAGTATTCATGTCTGGTTTTATGGGACTAGTTTACAGAACACAAATATTCCACTAGGGTTTTTAGCTATTAGAACTCTTCAACAAAAACACTCTTATGATATCCAGAACTCTTTAATGTCCAAATACTTATTCTTAGAAGTCATACTGGTTTATGAGATGCTTAACGGAAAACATTCATTAATAATTCCAAAACCGTGGTTGGTGTTTTACTCCCTTGCTCTTCTTCCCTCAATATGGTTCCTACCCTGAAGATTATACAAACTAAATGAACCTATAACTGCAGAACAGGTAGAAGAGTGACTGTATTTTTAAACTCTCTGAAATACAAGCACTAGAAGTTTGGTGCCTTTTTCCTTAGACATTTGCAAAGCATCATTACCTCTGCCTTTCAGTTGGGGACACGCACTCTGCCTGTGGTAGTTCACCAACAAATCTCGATGTAGAATTTTAAGGCTGCTGTTCCCAGCAAACCATTATCATCAACACATCCCTGACATGTAGGAGCTGTGGCCACAGGATTTAATTTCTTTGCTCGCTAACCTGCAGCCATACTTCCTTAGTGCTATTCTCTCCTTTCACCAGTAAGCACACAAATTTACTCGTATAACCCCTCACACATGTTGGCTGCTTGCACTAGAGGTGTCCAGGTCATGGAAGCAAAATTCATGAGGTACCCATGTAATTCGATTTTTTATTACTCTTATTCTCATTTAGCTTCTGGAAGCGCTATCCATTTATCCTTTTGGGAGGGCTAGAGATACTGCTGCGCACTGAGAAACACCGGGGAATTTCAGCAGTGTCATTCAAGACCTAAGGGGCTCGACGCTGCACAGAGGTCGTGGTGGCTCTCGGCAGAGAGTGGCACGCTCCTGCCTGCAGATGGAGTCACGGCCCCAGCGAACACGCTCTCACATGCTTCTTTTCCCCCAACTCGAGCAACAAAGAAATGATGAAGTTGTGGGGTTGCCCCTCTGTGTGCTTCCCTCATCAAAAAGCAACTCTATGAATGAAGAATCGAGGGTCTGAAAATGGAAGAAGAGATTAACTCAAATATTTTCTAGTCTATCTCTTTGTATATGTTCCCCTCCCAACAACAACAACAACAAAAAAACCCCAAAAACAACAACTACATTTATTAAAGAAAAAAGTGGGGAAAAGAGAAGGTGAAGTGCTGTTTAAAGGAAGGAGTACTTCCATATTTCCTAGATGGAGGATTTTGCACAAGCCAGAATCAATCAAAACAGGTGGGAGCCTAAATAGTAAGTATTCCTTGCCTAGCCAGTGAAGGTATCAATCTCCCACTTGTAAAGATCATCAAGCAGAGGATAAAAGGGAAAAATCAAGGTGAATGACTTTTGGAGAAGAGGTCCAGCAAGGCCGTAGACTTGTAGACAAGATTTAAGATGTTGCTGTTGGGTTTTCTTGGAAATCTTTACCAAATTTTGGAGGTTTTATTCATTCTAATGTATTGAATGGCACCTTCTAAGAAAATGAGTAAGCCTTCTTGGTCTCAACACCCATTAAGGTAGGTGGCCTCTTCCCCAATGTGCCAAGAACAGTGTCCATCAGAAACAAAACATCTTGGTTGCCTTGTGGACACTACAAGAGCTGTACCATGTCAAATGAAGAGGGAGGCACTGTGGTACTTTCATTTACAAGGGGAAAAAAGCAAAATCAGGGACTTTAAAATCATCATCTGAATAGCAAAACAATTGGGAAGTGGGCCAAGAAGACACCCATGTGCAGCTTTCCAAGAGAAAACAGCTCTGGAGAGGGCTCTGGAGAGGGTTTACAGCAGAAATTAAGAGGAAATAGCATGGAACATCTTTGTGGTCTTCTAGTATAAAAAAAATTAAAGCTCTCCTATCTAGGGTTTATCAGGCTTATATGATTCATACAACCCTGCAGTCCCCACAGCTGTGATATCATGTCAGACATAATTACTTCTGCTGTCCAGCCGGGTATGCTAATCAAGGAAGCTGGGTCAAGTCTGACACCTCACCTACTTCCCTCTCTTCCAAAGTTTTTAAACAACTTATTAAAAATGTTGAGAACTCCTAACATTCTTCACTGGATAATATAAGAATTTGAAAACTGTCATCCTCCATTGCTGACATTGTTGGAGACCTTCACAACACATGGTCTTTTACCAAAGGTCCTGCTTTATGCACTCAGTGCCTCTGAGTTATCAGAAAATAATTAAGTACAGCAAGTTACTGGGAGCTAGATACTCCAGATTCCAAAATAAGAAACAAAGAAAAAAAAAACCCTAAAAGATTACCCAGACCAAATGAAGCTAAAAAGATGAGGATATTTCAGACTGCAAGGAAAGTCTGAAGACTTTCAGTTTGACAGCTCAAATGTTTTAGCTGGCTGGAATTGTCACACCATCATGTAATAAGAAAGAATATATAATTTATGCACATTTAAAGGTTAGGGTCCCTCTCTCTTCCCCAAGTTACCTCTGAACTGTTGCCTCATCCAGTTCTTTACATGTCCTTGCTTCTCCCATTTTATCTTTACAACTGAAGCATAACTCCCCTCTTCATTCCAACCCAGGACATTCTTCTAACATACATGAACACCTCAGCTTTATATTCTTCCTCTGATTGACGATCCTATCTAATTCAAATCTTCTATCTTAATTTACTAGAAGTCAATCATCCTTACCAAAATCTTTCCCACCTCCAAATTGCCATGCCTTCAGCAACTTTCTGTAGTACGAAGACTCTTCTGACCATTGGCTTTCAAAATGGCTTGACTATACTTTTTAAACTGACCTCTGACAAATTGCTCTTCTCCAGGCCCTGTTAAAGTCTTCCATTCCCTCAGTGACACTGCCTCCAGTGAGACTTCCCATACTACTGTCTATCATATTCCTTTTAGCTGCTCCCTGTACAGCTGAGCCTCGGGTTTTTATTGGCACAGTAAAGTAATCTTATAGACAAAATGGTAACACATGATTTTGCTACAGGGTTAGGAAAGAAAAAAGAATATTGAAGAAACCTCAGGGGCCTTCAGAGGCCTGTCTTAAGGGCCTGGACCTGCTCAGATCCCAGGCTGAGGCACCTATGATAGTCAGCATTTGGAAGGAAGGTGCTTTTTCCATGGCTCACACCTAAAAGCCAGGCAACTCTTCAGGCCTTGCTCACTAGCACTTTAAGACAGGCAACATCCTAATGCTTCTACTCAAAATCCTATTCCCAAAAGATAGACAGTCTGCTGAGGGAACAGGCTGTGCCAACACACAGAAGATGGCAAAGTCACCCATGGAGAAAGGTTAGGTTACAGGCCAATACTTGTCTCCTAGTGATAAAGTTAACAATACTGAAGATAGGGGTAACTTATGGGTGCAGGAATTAAAAACCCTGCCCGAATTAAGTGATTTTTTTGCATCTCTCTAAGCAAGGACAAGCTCACCGCTACATCAGCCCAAAACTCGGCTGCCAGCTGAGACTCCCCACACCTCCGCGATGACCCTGAGCAGAAGAAACTGGCACCAGGCGAGCGGAGACAGAGCACCCAGAGCAGTGCCACTGTGCCAAGGCACTCCCTGGGCTCTGCGGGCCCCTTTCCCGAGATTTGGGGGAGCTCCTGTCTTTGCCGTTCAGAGCAGGGCGGCGGCAGGCTCCCGTCTCTCCCCACGGGCTGCGGGGAGCGGCCGGGGCCGGGGGAGCCGCGCTCCAGCTGCTCCCGAGGGGGCACCGGGTGGCCGCTGGGGATTGACGGGACGGGGCTGGGCAGAGGGACCGACACCACCTCGTTGTTAGCGCAACAAGCAGCGCTTCCAGAAGCGAGTTTAAGGGTGTGCATGCCCCGCTCTGTTGCGATATTGCAGCCAACTGGGACGATTCAGACCTTAACTTAAGCTTTCCTCGCTTCTGTCCTGATCTCTGATTCTTACAGAGTGACTCTTTACATGGTTTTGATGCAACCACAGTCAGCTCAAAGAAAATGCCTTGTTTCCTTTGTATTAAAAAAAAAAAAAAAAAAATCCATTGCCTTTAAAAAGACACCCCCAAACCAACCAAATCCCCTGGAAACACACCCAATACTCTGTGGCAATACTGTTTCTGCTCCTCGAAGTTAAATATGCTGAATCACTAAAAATTAGATGATTAAAGCAAATTTCAGGCAGGCCTTTAGCTACTATATAGTAATGACAGCATTTGAGTAAAACTAACATAAGAATTGAGGGGCAAAACCACCCAAAACCTTGACAACAACCCAAAATTTCATCAATGCCACCTTAGAACTAACCAATCTGGTTGGCTGTGTATTTGCATGGCTCAATTTGTGCCTGAGCATGGGCCCAAAGATATTGTGTTTAGCAGCCAACTTTTCCCTTTTGCTTAATTAAAATTACTATGTGGATAGCAATGTTTTAAAGAAAATTACATAGTAGAACAGCACATCTATCAACACTTTTAAAGTCTCTTCTCATACTCTACCAGACTGCTGGTGAGCCAAAGCTGCTGTCTATTCCTTGACACCTCCCCATTTCAGAAGTTTATCCAGAAGTTTCAATGTCATACAAAATCTGCTACTCAAGCAGTAGCTTTCTCACTTGGGCCATTTTCATGGGGGTTTAGCTGTGGAGCTGCTTGTTATTAATGCAGAAGATGTGACTGAGACTCTGGAGGAGTTATGAATTTCACCCATTAATTTCAAACCAGTCAAATGTGTAAATACTGATGCTTTTAGCCATTCAACTGCCAAAACAAGTTTTCTGATACTGCAAATTCTATCCCAAAGTATTTGAATGTTCCTACCCCCAGCAAAGCACAGAGAACGACTGCTGCAAAAATGCACACACTTCACAGCAGCATCAGAGAAAGAGCTAGACACAAAATTACGATGAAGATGAGTCCACATGGTATGTTATGGTTTAATAAGTTGCTTCTCATCAGCTGAGCTTCCCTAACTGTTCTTGCACATCCTTTTTGACTGTTGTAATGGCAAATACAATGTGTAACACTAAAATACCTTCCTTTCACTTCAAATGTGCCAGAGAGGAGAAAAACACGCAGTCAGCTACCTCATTATGCCATTGTAACTCAATAGTCTGTGATAGTCAATGCAATCCTAGATCAGTGGGTTTTTAAAATTCTGAATTGGAGAACACATACTGGAAATAAAGGAGTCACTCTGCCAATTCATTCTGGATTTAGAAGCCAAGTTTTCGGTTGTTACTACTTGCCGGTTTTAGTTCTGCCATTTTTATTATGTTTTTGATAACCATGTACTGACCATCTAGAAAATTGGTACTTTTAGCACTGAAAACAGAGTGATTTCCTCAGGTCTGCACTTTCTACCTGTTTATTTGATGTTAAGCTGGTCATCAGAGCAGCACTACTGATGCAGTCATGTTTTAGTGTGAGAGAAAGCATCACAATGCACAAATACAGAAGATATTTAGTTTAAAAATGGATCTTTTTGTGGTCTCACCCCTAGGGCAGAATCCAGAATTGTGTTAGGCTACTGAGGTCCCCACATAGCTCATGACTTCAGGTGCCTCAGAGTCATATCTGTAACCCAGCCACACACTGAGAAGCTGCCTAGAGCTAGCAGAAAATGGATATTATTTTTACAACTTTTTAATGCATTTTCCTCAACAAGTTTCCCCATCCAACATAGCCAAATATCAGGTAATACATGCACACTTTCCTTCAAGAAAGAAATTGAGCTTAGCTTACCTGTCTCCTGGGGCTCACTAAGCAGTGGTCTGCAGTATGAAGGTCTGTGTGTCATCAACCTTTCTTTTAGCTTCTTTCCTTCTCCTCTGCTCCTTTGGTCTGGAAGAAAGGAGTAGCAACACTCACTGGTCAAACTGCATGCTATGTGGTTCAGTCTCAGGTGGAATTTAGAGAATTTTTAGCAATGGAAGTTAAGTGTAGGTGCTTCCAGAGCCAAACAGCAGCTGAGGCTTTTTTCCCTTAATTGCAGTCACAGGTGTAGGTAAGGCTTAGGTTGGGGGAAGAAGGCTGGGTAGGTTTGGGGTTCAGCTTTTTTTTTAAACTGTTAGACACTAGCCCCTGATCACAGTTTGGGCAAGCAAAAGAGTGTGGCATCTTCCCCACCACCACTTACAACAGCTCAGTTTATTTTTGTAGAAGAGAAATAGTAATAAACCTTCTTGGGTGTTTGATGGAAACAGGCTGTAAGGGTATAGGACAAGTGTTAAGGAGTTAAAATAACAAAATTTTGCTTTTAGCCTTCAGCTACTTTCCTGTCAGTCTGTATCTTCATTCAGGGAAGTTTTCCTGGTCACCAGACATTCTGCCCCTCCATGCATAAGAGTTTCATTCTGAGGGAAACCAGGATTCATTCCAACACAGACTCAGGTGGCAGCCAGGCTGCTTATCCATTGACCAAGACTTGCAGGTGCAGGTGATCAAAGTATTGTTTTTCCTCCCTTTGGTGGAGCACCCCAACTATTTTTATTTTTTTTCCCCCCCTCCCTCAATTCCCCTTGAGGAGTGGGTGCTAAGGAAAACAGTAGATCAAACCCTGATGTTGAAATCCTACCAAGTACCTTTCTGTTCTATTTTTTTTTTCCAAATGCAAACCAGATTTTTCCCAGACTTCTTTACAGGCATAAATTTAAAGTTTGAGTTTCTTTTCAATTGTCCCGATAAAGCCACCAGATCTGCCAGCTTGTTTTCTAGGCTCATACATCTTTTACTGACTATCACAGTTCTCTAGAAACCAGCTAGGGACAGAAAACATCTGTAATAAAAAAAAAAAACAACAACTCTCCCTAAGGAGCATCTATAAACAGAAATGGCTATCACATCAACATGAAATGAGAATGCTTGTATTTACCTCTGACATTGTGCCACCATTTTACAGAAAAGCCCTTTTCTACTAAAGTTCTTTCTTCTGTTTTTTAATCAGCTTTTCCTACCATACCAGAGTACATATCCACAAATATTTTATGCAGTTATTTAGTACACTTAGGTCAGCAAGCAGTGTGTGAGATCCTGAAGAAGAAAGAACTCACCCTTCCTTTGCTTGAATGGTCCTTCCATGCATCCATACTCATCAGCCAAATCCTATTTTTTAGGTCACACCTTTTAAAGGTGAGTAATACAGGGATTTATGAGCCCTGCTTCCCATGCTGGAACACCAAAAAAAAGCCCAACCCCGAAGTAAACAGCTCCACTCCAAGCAGCAACACAACTGTTGCACATTTGCCACAATTAGTAATTACTTACTGTGATTACTAATTAGTCATGAATTAGCAAAATCCTGGTCCCAATTCAATCAGTGACAAAATCCTCACTGATCTGCTCATAGCTGGGGTCTTGCTCATGGAGAATAATGACTCCAGCTCTCATGCACGAAAGCAAATTGTTCCAAGGTTTGAGGCATTTTACTGCCCCCAACTGCTCTTTCCATCCCTTTGCCAGAAATCAATTTTCCCATAATAGAGTCAGCAGAATTAATCATATACCTTCACCTTAGTCACTGCATTTTGCAGCCCAGGTGTTAAGACACAGCCAGGCAAACTCAGCTGCTCCTGGTCCAGATGAAACGGCTGTTGGCCCATTCCTGATGCCCTGCCACCCTCTCCTTCTCCTTCTGCTCTGTTGGTTTCACTTTCTGCATTACCATTTTCCAGTTCAGATTTGAAAGCTTATTGTTTTAAGGCTTCTTTTCATTTTTTCCCTAATTTAAGAACACAAAACTTAGGGTGATACACTAAGCTTCTGCTGGGGACTGCGCAGTGTAAACAGCTGCCTGTGCCAGAGGAACACAGGTAACCTGCCAGAGGTTGAGTGTCACCCCACAGTTCTCCCTTCCCAAACCAATTCCGCTTAATCGAGCCACTTTGCTGTTGACAGAGTTTCAGACATGCAGCAGTGTCAGGTTTTGTTCCAAAACTTTTTGAAATTAGTGGAAGATAGCAGGCATGGGGAGTTTTAAGCAGTGGATAACAAATGCAAATTCTGCTAATCTTCAGTATGATAGAAAATCATTTAATGTAACCTAGATTTCTAGGTTACCTGCTGTCAAAAGACAGTTAAGCAATTGTTCCCCTTCCTGTGGAAGTTAGGACAAATTTCTCTAGAGAAACCTTGCTCTCTCTGTGGACTGCAGAGGGAACTGAAAGACTGGTTCAGCGCAAAACAACAAATTTGTAGGTTCCTAAACCTAGCTTAAAGGCAAACTCCAGCTCTTAAAAATAAATTATTATTCATTTAACTAAAAGGAATGCCATTTGGCTAAAATGGATGGTGTTTAACTAACAGGAATGCTGTGTCCACACATAATCTGACACAGCCCAGTAACATGGAGTGATTTGCCATTCAGGGGCAGTACAGAGGGAGCAAATCTAAGCAATTGCCACCCACCTTGTCCATCATTCCTCCTTTTCTGCACCACACTAGCAAAAGCATTTGAGTAGCATACAGTGAACAAGACTGGAAAACAGATGTTGCTAAAATTAACTCAGGAAAACAAAAACTTGGAGTCACTCATCATTCAGATGGGTTCCCAAAGACCCTA
The DNA here is from genome assembly GCF_008360975.1 of Lichenostomus cassidix. Lineage (NCBI taxonomy): Eukaryota > Metazoa > Chordata > Aves > Passeriformes > Meliphagidae > Lichenostomus > Lichenostomus cassidix. The sequence goes on from NC_139484.1 coordinate 20,486,678, forward strand.
CAAACTGCACCTCTAAAGCAGAAAACAAGGGCTGCCTAGGACTGAATGGCCATTAGAGCCATGCTGACTGAGACCACACACTTTGCCTGCAGTCCCCTAGGCTCTTGCACACTATTAAGCATTTCCCTCTATTCTCTTTCTCCATGCAGATGCCCATCTCTTAAGAAAAGACTAACACACCCCCTACCTGACTGTTGTGACCCTAAAAACACGACATGTCAGGAGCTGTTAATGTGTATGGTATCGCATAAGCTCGGTAAGGAAGAACACAAGCAGAGCAACAGTGTCACAAGCCCACCTGCTAAGTTTCTCTCTTCCCATCCCAAATCTGTCCCTTCCAATTGCTCAGCACACAAGGCAAGTTACACAAAGGTCTATTTGCTCACCCGCAGTTTATCAGAATTAGCTGCTACTGTGTTTGCTAATCACCCTCTGGAAGGCTTTTGTCACAGATCAGACTGCCACAAGAAGCACGCTGGACCCACCACGATCAGGAGGCCAGCACCGCAGAAACGACAGATTTTCAGGACTGATAAATCCTACTAAAGACTCATTGAAACAGTTTCCTCTAAGAAGTGCAGGGAAGTTTGCAAATATCCCTCTACAGTGACTTGAGCAATTATACTTTCAGATAAAATACTGGCTAGCCTGGCTCTGGAGGTCAGTCCTACTGGGGTTTATGGCTTCTCAGGCCAGATAAAGAGGATGCCTTTCCCCCTCCACCCTGCCAAGATGAAATTGGGTAACTTGCTAGTTTCTTGATCAGAATAAAACTGTCATGGATTCTTGCTGAAGGAACTGCTATTTGCTGCAGCCATACTTCCTACATTGCCATGCCAGCAGGCTGCTTCCACCTCTGACAGAGATCAGGTAGCACAGCCCCACCCAGGAATTCCAAATTAAATCATCTTCCCATGGGGCAGGAGAAAGATCTGGGTCAGAAGTTTCTAAACTGGAAGGTCACACATCAGCTGAGTGACCTTGGAGGATTAGGAATGTAACAAGTAGGATGTCCTGCATCCATCACACTGTATCCCCATTAAGGCTTCTGTGAATTCAGTTTGCCACCCAGTTACATACATTCCTGAAAGTTGCTTTAGCAACCCTTCCTGCAAATTAAAATAATACTTGTCACTAGCAAGTGTTATCGTCACTGAAGCTGAAGATAAGAGAAAGTGAAGAGGAAAGAAAAATCCCAGTATTTACATTCTATAAATATTTTGCCTGTCCTTTTCTCCCTTATTTGTGCTACTGATTGTTTCACGCTGGACTATTTGGCAAAAATTCTAGAGTTACCTACACACTTTTCCCTGCTCTGATGAACTTCTGAAACAAGTTGGAGGCCTTAATTTTCTTCTCTGCAACATTCTTCACACTTTGGTGTAAAGCATATTTAGAGGAAATGTAAATAAGCGAATCAATACTTTACACCTCAGGTAAATTTCCACAAGCAAAATGTGGTTCTGATTGTCTTTCTCTTTGGAAACCCAATTAGTGAGGCAGCTTGGACCCAATTAGTGAAGAAGTTAAGGCAGAGGGGAAAAAAGATCTGAGTTTTGAGAGTTTTTTATATTGTCTCACTTTTTTCCCCCTTCTTTACAGTAAAAGTTTAAAAAATAGGGAATAGAACTTGGTTTTTTTGACACAATCTCTGGATGATGCTTTGAAATGTTTAATTAACATGCTACTCAAAACAATGTAAATGAGGCTGATTTCACCTGTTTTTCAGTGGCTAAAGTAATGAAAAAAAATGTGATGGTAAAAAAAATGAAGGTTGAGATTAAAGAGGCCTACAGTTAATGACAGGCTGAAGTAGTTCAACTGTCATGTAATTGAAAATATTTGAGAATGGACAATAATTAAAGTCAGGCAAAGGATGAAGCCCAGATTATTATAATGAGATATGGTGTGTTCTTCAGGCTATTTGGAGGTTAATGTTACTTGGTTTCATGTGGTTACGGGTAAGTAAGTACTGTACTACCATACAGTAAAAATAATGTAACTGGATACATTCTGCTTCACAGTGACCCAAGGTTAATGGTAGTTGCTCTTAGTATATTTAAAAGGTTTAAAAGAGATGTAACAACCTCAGCATTACAAATCCAGTGCAATGGCACTAGAAAATGGCACCAAGTAGGCTGGCATAGTACTGGTGTTCTTGGTTCCATGAAAGCAGCTTCCAGCATAATCTATGTCGACTTATCTGTATAATTATACTGACTGTGTCCATGAATTCTTTCATTCCTGAATGGCACCACCTTTTGAGCAATAGATCATTGGTATGCATCACTCTGATAAGGTATTACACTAATATATCATTAAAGCAACAGATGTATTAGTGTAATACATCACTGGGACAAAGCACTCTGATGATGATGTATTCCTGAAAGGATGGCACCATGCAGAGAAGACGAGGCCCAGGAGAAGACTTTTGCTCAGTTTAATAGAATAAAAGGCATGCCTTCCTGGCACAAAAAATGTGATGCTCCCTATAAATATATGGTACTGCTATTAATTGTATTCCCATTTGTACTGGTAATTTGAGGATCATATGGCTTGGAAAAAAATTTACTGTGAATGAGGAAAAGATGTAATTTAAAAACATAACCTATCAGACTATTTCACAGTCTTTTCCCATAATGTCTGATCTCCTCAGCTCTCCAGACACCTCATCAGAAACTTCCCTGTGTTTAAAGTCTTAAGACACCTATCCTGTTCTGGAGCAATGCGGCCGTGGGAATGGTTCAGGGTGATATCATGGCCTTGCAGAGTTTGCCTGAGGAATGGGGCTCTGCTAGACAAACAGGCAGAGGCCAAGAAAATCCCTAAAACTGGCCTTGGAAGCTCCTGCTGAGTCACTGCTTCTGAGGGCAGGGATTATGCCCCAGCCCCCACACCAACCAGCACAGGAGTTGTATTTAAATACTTAGAGAGCCACATGCAGCTTGAGGCACAGACTGGCCAGCTCTGTCCCAGCCTCTGTATATCAGCCTGCCTCATGCCTCTCCACCTCTCTGGATTCCAGAAGTCCCTGGTTATCTCACTTACCAGTTCAGGGATATACTTCAAAGGAATCTCATATATATGATTACAAAAGATGCACACTGATGTATGAAACAAAGGTGAGGGCTGTGAACAACCAGCCCTCTGAAGCAGTCATCCTTTGTGTTCTTTCCATTTTCAGTCCATAAAATTTCTCACACAAATTACAATTCAAATGATAAATAAATTAATCTGAAAAAAATTAAAATAATTGCTTAAACACAAAGCTCCATAATACAATACCTTTAGTCATGCACAGTTGGGCTGTATTCCTTAGACCTTGTAAGGGAATGTTCAGATTCAGTGCTGATCTCAGTTGGGTCCTAAATGAAATTGAGATGCAATAGCGAGTATATTGTCCACTTTCAAAATAACTCTGAACAACTGCAATACTAAGGGGTAAAAGCAATGTAGCTATGGAGAAAGAAATAGGAAGAGAAAAATAAGAATAGGGAATAAAAATAAAAGCTGTGGAAAGAAAGGAAACAAAAAGGAGTGGCAAGGATAGAAGAAAAAGGGGAATAATTTACCTCCCAGTTTACAATGTTGATTTTAGCATTCAGAAGTTATAGGTGCACACACACACACTTTTCAATGTATTATAGAAACAAATAGGCCCCCTGGACCCGATTTTACCATCTTACCTCAGTGAGGACACTAATGTTTATACAAAGAAGGGATAACAATCTACAAGATTAACATCATAAAATTTTGCAGGCCAAAATGACTACAGAGGGTGTGAGGCAGATGGGAATCAGGATCATGAAGTTTTGTAAATCTTTATTCTAGCAGTGTGGTATTATTTTCTTACAGGGTTTTATTTTCAAAATTATAAAGTGATCAGACAGTAGTATTAAGATGAAAAAATAGCCTAACCAGATTGCTCTTTCTTTGTCTCTTAATAGGACTGTTGGGACTCTGTATTAGTACTTTCACAGTCAGACCTGTGTGCTCTAGTCCGGGGAAAGTGGGTGATGTAAAATAATTAATGTGTGGCATGTCTTTATAGAATTTAGTTTTACAGTCAAATTATTATGCAATTCTTCTCTTTACCAACTGGTCTCCAGCAATATTCTATTGTTCTATTAAAAATATTTGCATAATTGTTGGACAGCAAAAGATACAGGGTTGTATCTTCCTTTTAATTTTTTCAAAAAATTTTTTCAAGTGCATTTATTTCTCACATACAAGGTACAGCACCAAATTCTCATTCCCTGTAAATGAAATTGTCTTAACAGATCTATGTTGCTTTATTGTAGCTGAAGATCTGTTTCACAATTTGATTGGTATCACACACCGGGAAATAGATGCAGTCATTATTTCATATTTTTTGTTTGGGTTTGTGACACTTTCACAAATGATGACAACCCAGTGCCTTGCAAGTCTGAGTTGAACAGATGCACTGTGGGGGGAGATGATATGTAAGATTTGGAGCCTTCCCTTTCTTTTCCAAAGAGATGAGCATCTGCCAAAAAACTTAAGACCCAAAGTCATCTATGCATTGCACAATTACTCAGCTCTACAAAAGAAATGTTACTACAGTGTGGCCATTGGTATTACAACCTGGTCAGTGTCCATGCAGATGTGCTCTTACTTTGCAGAAAGTATCCAGAAATAGGTAACTTCCAAGGTGGTATCTTTTCTGTAATACTTATCAACCTGTGGTCTGCAAAACTCAGAGAGAACTAAGGGAAATGGAAAGGGAAATTCAAAGAAGCAAATCTATTCTAAGTAGGTTAAATTTGCCATACACCTACACTGGAAATCAAAAAGGATTAAAAACCACTGATTTATGTGAGATGCAGTTTTACATTCTTATATCTATCCTAAATATTTCCCTTAGTAATTTCTTCTATGTCTTACTTGCCTTCTATCCAATACCCTATAGTTTTCTATTTCAGTTGGAAAATGAGACCATGCTTTAAAGATTTTTTTTTTTAAACAGAGAAACAAATCATGCAGGAAGTCTCTGTAGAACCTGTCACAACTCTTTCCTTGAATTCCAGGATGGCCAAGAATGCCTCCAATAAAAGACCATTCAAACATAAGAAACATTCTCTGGGGTAGGACCAATGATCCATTCACTCTGTTATTGTGTCTCTGACAGCAGGGAAAAAAATGGGGAGGAGGGGGTGCTCTGGCAACTGTTCATTTTTCCATTCCTTGTAGCTCCACAGGGAGTAGTAGGCAGACCTGGGTGCTTTTTTCCCCGTGTTTCCCTCCACTTCTCTATCTATCTATTATTGATACTCTGACCCTCATACCCCTTCCCACTTTTTTGAAGCTATTTCACCTGGAGCTGTTATTGCACCTCAAACAGTAGGGTTTTTTCCTCCTTTATTTTTTGACTTTTTCCTTAGACCTTTCTCCCTGGGAAGTTTGGGGGGGGTGGGATGTTGGTGGTGGCTAATGCCTAGCCCACAATAGAGAAGCCAGAGGGATAACAACAAAAGGAAAAGCTGTTTCAGGAGGGCATGTGAATTTGGCAACTATTGGCAATGTATTCCTCTTCTACTGCTCCAGAATCCACTGTTGCTGCAGAGATTTTAGAGGTTACCTTCCTGCATAATCATTCCAGCATCCCTTTATGCACATCCTATCCATGAAGCTGTCTAATTCCTTTCTGAGCTTTCTGATACTAGGCAGAATTTAGCTAATCCATCACATCTGTGATTTTATAAACCTTTATCACATCTCCCCTCATCCTTCTCTCCAAAATGAAGAATATCACTGTTTTTTCTCTCTTCACAAGGCTGTTGCTACATTATTACAAGCTTTTTGACTGACCTTCTCTGTATCTTTTTTGCTTCCACTGCTTCCTTCTTGAGAGGTGGAAAGCAGAACTGGCAGCACTGAATACAGGGTGCACCACAGCTTTGTATGGTGTCAGAATGTCACCTCCCATTTGTCCTCAGTACTTTCCTTGGGTTTGTTTTTTGTTTGTTCATTCGCTTTTGTTTGTTTGCTGCCACAGAACGCTGAGCTCATGATTTCAGAGAACTGACAGCAATCACTCCAAAATCTCATTCCTGAGTTCAAGAGTCTAGCACCTCAGTTCTGAGTTCAACATCATGTAAGTAGGGTTAGACTATTTTTCATAAAATCACACTTATCAACGCTAAAAGTTGTGATGCAAATCAGTTAATATCATCTTCAAACCCAGAATTTTTACTATGCCTTCTCTTCTCTAGCTTGTTGAGGAAAATACTGAATGAAATTGGTCCCAGGACTGGTTTCTGGGGTACCTTACTGCCAACTCTTTTCCATCCTGAGAAACGCCCATTAATCCCCACTCTTTCCTTTCTCCAGTTTTCAGTCCATACAAGGACCTTTCTTCAAGTCTAACTCTACTTTCTGGAAGGACCTCAGACAGCCAGACTGGATGATATAGTTTCCTTTCCAGCTGGAACCATTCCGTTCCATTCCATTCCATTCCATGTTTTGGAATCCTGGCAAAGGAATTTTGAAAATCCAAATACATTATGTCCAATCTGTCCTCTTTGTCCATGTTCTTATTGTCACCATCAAAGAACTTCAGCTTAGTGAAGCTGTATTTGCCCTCACAGAAGCCAACCCGATGCCTTCTCAACATGTCAAATTTATCCATGTGCTCACTGATCTTATTTATTATCACTATTATTACCACTACTATTAGAGATGGTACTCCTTCATTATGCTAGGAATGAGAGTAAGGCTCACTGCTCTGTAGCTCTCAGGATCCCATCCAGAGCCTTTTGGCACATGCCTGTACACTCACCCTCCAACACAGTGCCTTTTTGTTATTGCATCCCACATCATGGCCAGCAGTCCTGAAATTTCACATTTGAGTTCCTCCAGGACTCCTGGGTGGATGTTGTCTTGTCCTGATGACTTACTGACCTCTGACTTGCCTATTTTGATAAGCACATCCCATGTATTTACTTCAAACTGATCTATATTTTCTGACTAACCTGCTACAAGGAAGGCATCAGAATTGGTAATGAGACAGTTTCTGCTGTAAAAAAAACAACTGAAAGAGTTCATACTGAGGTTCCTTCATCTGCTGCAGCCTCTTCTACACCTTGAACATTGTGTAGTCCCACTAATCCTCAGCTGGCTTCCTGCTTTTGGTGCATTTACAAATTTCTCTACTCTCAGCTACGGCATTCTTTGCAAGACTCTTTTCACATTCTTTTTAGCTTTCTTAATTTCTCATTTGAAATTGGGCTGCCATTTTTATGGGTTTTCCCATTCTCATTTGAGAAAACTTTCCATTTCTTAAAAGCCTTCATATTTTTTATATGGACTACATAATTTGCACATTCAGCCATGCAGGGGATTTTTGGAATGCCTTGTTTTCTCTTTGAATTGTGGCACAATTTTTACCTACGCTTCTAACATAACTTTTAACAGCCTTTAGGTTTCTTTTAGATATCTTGTTTTTCATTATTTGCAAGAGAAAACTGTTAGAACTGAAATACCTAAAAGCTCAGAAAATTCCAACCTTACTGCATGCTTGAACTTAGAGGGCTGACTGGACAACTCATACTATGGAATACATGACCACAGTGCAGCCCCAACACCTCTGGCAGCTGAAAAGGACATTCTTTATAGTGGTCACTTTCAGTTTGCTGGACACCAGGAGTGAAAAAGGGTCCTGGATACATCAGTGACTTGTAGGGATCCATGCAGTAGAGGAGAGAAATCCATTTAGTTAGAAACACAGAGCAAAAGCTACAGCCAAACATGGGGAATGGATCGGGAGAAATATGCCTGGATATGAAAGATGAGTGAAGATCAGGAGCAGACTCTGAGAGAGGCCCAGAAGACAAACTTGTGCATCCCACTGCAAAAACCAACAATCACATAACTGAAGATTATCGTAAGACAGACATTCCCAAAGGACTGAGATAAGGGTGTACTGCAGCACTGACACAGGCACTTCCTAAATCCCAAAGGCTTCATTCCATTACCTGACTGAAGATGGTTTTTATCCAGCTCTGGGTGGAGCAGACTGGAGGCTGTCCTGCTGTAGCTGCTGAAACAAGCCAGGCCAGGCTGGTGGTGAGGGACCAGCTCGGGTACAGTTGCTGTTGAGCATCTGCCATGGGAAGAACTGGGCTGCACCTGCTCTGGGAGTGTCACTCCCAATTTGGAAGGGAAGTAAAAATTTAGGGAACAATTAGGCTTCCTACCAAAGTTGGAGCACAACCAGTAGACTTAAAGAATTCTCTGTACTTACACCAGTGCTCGCAATTTTGTTTGGGGCTTTTTTTTCTCTACCTGTCTTGAGCTAGCTGTCACCTTCATTTATTTATCTTTAATTATGAATATAATTTTTAAATTAAACTACATTATGAATATAAATTGCCACTTTTTTTCTTTCTTTGGCATGGTAAGTGAATATCTTTGTGGATATGACATTTTTACAGAGATGTTAAGCAATCTTTTGGAGGGTTTTCTTTTTTCTTTTTATTTTTGTGTCAGAAATGAATTAAAGTGAGAAACCTTCAGAGGTTAGTTACATAATTTTGAGGATTCATACACAAGCACATACCACTTTATAAGTTCTGCTGTAAATTCAGTGCATTCAAAAGTATATAATGATTCAGTGATGCATATTTTACTAATATATATAAATCTAAGGCAATGCACATTAAAATGGGATGTCTCCTTGGTGAAGACTTGAGAGAAATAAAGTAGCAGCAATGGTTCCTTGACCTTTCTTTCTTTTTTAAAGATTAAATAGGAACTATATTGCTCTTTTGAAAGCCTTTCTGCATCTTTCCCAGTGGCATAAGAGGTCAGTACAATCACCAGGACCCTGACATCCTTTCCTCTGTTATGAAAAGTCCTTAATAATATGTATAGTTAATAAAATCTAATTGCATAATTCAACTGTAATCTCAGTCATGGTCCTTGTCAGCGTGTCAAACCCATCTTTCATCATATGTGCTTCTGTGACATAAATCCCCCCAACTCTATTTGACTTCTCCATGAGTAAGAATGTGCACTTTTAAATATTCAGTAATTGCAGGTTCTTGTCTAAACCCAACCAAATTTGGCACACTGTAATAAAGTGAAAGGTCATTTCTCATTGCTGCTTCTCTGAAGGTGACATTTCTTTGGTCTAGCTTCCTGACACTGTGTAATTCCTCCTTCTGTTTATTTTACCACTCTGGTACCTCATTAGTCATTGCAGAAAAGGGATTTCTTTGACTGTGGTTTGCACAGAGGACAGAACATATCAATGTGCACTTAAAGAGTGTTAAAATGCAGACTATGTAAAAGCCAGTGTTTAGGGACAACCTGTAAATGTAACTTAATGAACCAACAGACCATAGCAGCTTCAAAGCACTGCAAATATAAGAACAGAATCAATACTGAGACTCAGGATTGCTGGTAGGTTGCTTTCATTCTTCTGCAAGGAACACAGTTGATTTCATTATGTCTAAATTCTTCTTACTAGAGAGATTCCAAATCTCAGCACAACCATACCAGGACAGCCATTTCTGCACGCCCTGACAACCTCTCCTACAGAAATAAAGTGGGGCCAGAGTCAAGCTCTACCTGCCAGGTCTGCTGAAAACTGCCTTGCTCTCCTGTGGATTCATAAGAAGGAAAACTAAGTAATTAGATTTTGCTGACTAGGGACAGCTTTGGGGTATCAGCACAAAAATACCATGGCATGAGTGCTGTTCTCTTCCTGCCCTGCAAGCTGAACTCCTGGTGCCCTCCATTGCCTGCTTGAGTTGAAAGACAGAAGGTGACTGTCTGCCACCACAAAGTCCTCACCCCAGCATCCACCTGGCTTTTCCTGGCACAGCCCTCTGAGGGAGCCAGCTATATTTCACCTAAATCTACAGGCTAGATTTTGTGTCCTTTTCTCTTTCATTGGCAAGTCTGAGTCCTCTTTTCCTTATAACATCCCTTTTTAGTTATTTTTAAAATTATTGTGTGTCACTTCATCTTCATTTTTTTCTAGCTGGACCATAACAAAATTTCTTAGTCTCTCTTCGAAGGCCCAATTTTTCAACTTTATTGAATTTTTGTAGCTGTCAATTAAACTCTTCCCAACATACTGTGGTAATTCTCCAACCTGGACCCCACAACTGAACTAATCCTTGTAAATGAGACTTGCATGGGACTGTCAAACAGAATAATTATCTTGCTTGTCCCTGGAAATAATTTATTATCAAAACTTGTACAATACTAAACTTTTAATGACAAAGTCTTGTTTTTAATTCATGGTTGGACTGTGGTACAGTTTAGTGTTTATTCTCATTTAATTTTGTCCTATTTTTTTTCTCAATTTCTTTCTAAGACATGTCTAATAGTATCAAAACAATAACATCTTCAGTTCTCTCTCTCAAGGATTTTGTTTTCTTCTAAATTTACTCCTATCTGTAAGTCTCCCACATGTCTAACACTTAATCTCTACATTAATTTCACCTCCTAACATTAAGTAATGTGACAGATAGAGTCCTCAGTGAAAAACATTGAAAAGGAAAGGAAAGTACAGTGGATAGAGGGGAAGAAAAATCACTATTATTTCCTTTAAATTTTCTGTAAAATGAAAACTTTCTTTTACAGTTCAAAACTGAGCACAGGGGGCAATTGAAAGAAAAAAGTGATACTTTCTTTTACTTATACTTACTTCTATTCAGAGAAGATGCCATTTTGTACTTCTTAAACTTTTATACTTATTATATTACTCTCTGGGGAGAAAAAGCTAAAAAACCAAGCAAAACACAGAATGATGAGGTTTTAAAAAATGTCTCATGCTTTCCTTAGAGAGAAATTCAAATCACAAATTTTAAAACTAGACATTAATAACCTGTTGTTTTTTAAAAATTTCTAGTAATAATAAAAATAAAAGGTGTTCATCATGTAAACCTTTTCTCTTCCAAAAGGGGCAAGGCAAAAAAACCCATAAACCAAACAAAAACAGACAAGAGGTCTCTTTAATTTAAAGCTAGGGGAAAAAAAGTTACAAAATGTCAGTATTACTCAAGAGAGATTCATTTAGAGTTTCGGGGATAAAAATAGAAAAATGTTTAAAAAATCAACAAAAAAATCAAACCAAACCAAACCAAAACCCCCAAAATATTTAGTTGCTAATATAGAGTAACCACCTGCAGTCTTTTGTTACTTCACAGAGTAGCATCCAGTGAAATGGAAGTACTGAAGAATGACTGGAGATCTATCTTATACCAGCCTGATTCCTATATGGCAGTTCAAATGAAGATTACTGTGTATTATTGCCTTTACAATGTGTTTACAGGCCCCATTTTTATTTTAATTAGGAGGCTCAGCTCTCCCTGCCTTGACTTCCACAACACATCTATGATTGCAGACACCAGTGGAATGCTCAAATGAATCATGTCACCTGAGAGGCTCCCCTATTGCTTTCTGTGCTTGGTAATAAGGAAAGGTTAATTGTGATCCTTTGAATTTCCCAGGAGAGACCCAGGAAATGCAGAAAGGTTCAGGTGTCTGCAAACACAGAAGTGTTTGGAAACCTGTGCCAAAGGTGGTTATTTTGCTGGCCTTGCCCCTTGTGCCCTGTAGTTCTCAGCACCATCCTTCCAACAACATCCCCTGAAGTATTCATAAAATTATTTCACAGGACACCAGAGTGTCACAAAGGCTAATTGACTTGTGCTGCTGCAATGATCCATGGCTGTATACATCCAGACAGCAAGCATTGTTTCCAGCCAAATGTATACACTCATCTGGAAGTGGAAACTGGGATTTGAATTCATAACCTTCAGCTCCCCAAATGCAGGTCTTTATGCAGAGAGTTAAAAGAGCAGCTGTAGTCACACAAAAATACTGCTATTTGTGAGGATGCTTACCCTGGTGAGGTGAAGAGCAGCAGCGTGTGCTCACTTTGGCCAAAGTCACAGATTTCCCAGGGAAATCTGCTTCTGGAAAAATGCCACAGTTTCCTTATGGTATTTTGGGAATCCGTGCCTGGGTACTACTGCACAGCAGATACTGGAGTCAGACTGAGGTGTCTCAGTATCTTTTGTCTCTGCACCCCTGTTCCTGGTCTTATCCTTGTAAACCCCATTCTTCCTTTCCCCTGTGTTTTGTTTGCCTTGTCTATTACACAGAAATACAGTTTGCAAGTACATTAAAGCTGCTTAAATTTAAGTATCAGGTGCACTACTCACAACACAATTACTGATAGTTAATAAAGTGAACGTGCATAATTGTTGTAATGTATCAGGCCTTAGTACAACTCATTGCTAAGCTCTCTATCTTGTGTAATACTCCAGTCTAAGGAGATCCTTTAGGATTTAAATATGTATTTAGAAGGATTTTTAATGCTTATACTTTTTAATTATATAATTAAGGATGAGTAGGATGTGTTTGCAAAAACTTTCTAAAGGATTATACTAACACACTCCCTGTTGAGGCAAGATAACCTCACCTGCCACACCACCTGAATTAGAAAACTCCTGTAGTTACAGAAGCAATGGTGGTTACCTTCAGTAGCTTCCTCAGAAACCAGGAGAGCTGTTTGATCAGGGCAAAAAAAGTATGCAACAAGTGTTTCAAGTGTCTTTTAAAGGACTATTTAAAGAATTTTCTCTGGTTATAGCATATCTGTGGTTTGGAGGAAAACAGGATTATCACAAAACCCCATTACAGGACTAATTGGCTCATGTCCAAAAATCCAGATCTCCATCCCAGGAGCAAACAAGAGGCAACCTACTTATACATTCACTCGTTTCCACCTCTGTGCACAGCCCAGGAATCACACTTGGAAATAAGATGTCCCCATTTGTTTGCACGAAGGCACAGATTCCTGCTTTCAGCAACCTGCATGGCATCTGTTGCAGTGACACAACACAAGGTAAACCAAAACCCTACAGCCAGTGCAAGAGAGGTTGTGCCATTTCTTTCATATTGTCCTCAACATGGCAGTTAGGGACCTAATGGAAAAGAAAAGGATTTAATGTGTCTTCCTGGTGTGGAATACTGCACAGTCAAACCGGAAGACAGGTTATGACACTGTAATATGACACAGAGATATCAGAAACAAAATATGAGTCTGTATCTTACTAACAGCTAGAGCTGGGCAAGACTAGTGCTGAACAAAAGCAAAATACAAGAAAATGAGTAAGGTAATAAACAACATAAATATAGACCTGTCCCAAATAATTAAATGTCTTAAACATAAAAAATTGATTGTATACTGACTATTCTATTTTGCAAACACAGAACAGCTACAGTTATTTTGAAATCATTCAAGGACATGAGTCAGATTCCTTCAGTATTGTTATTCCTATTTTAATAAAAATGCCACAGTGTGAAGTGCAGATATCTTAGTTTTGCTTTCTCATAGTGTAAGTGCAGAATAACAATCATAAAATCAAATTGTGCTTACTAGCTTTTACTGCCTTTCACATCTAAATAACCCAAAGCATTTCATACATCAGAAGGGTCACTGAGACCAGGCACTCAGCAACTGTCAGTGTGAAGCTGCCTGTAGTGACATCAACCTGCTCAGGACAGGAAGCCAAATGATACTGAAATTTATGAAGATTGAATTTAATTACCTAAAAAGGCTTGAGAAAGGCTAGGACTGCTATTCTTACAAAGAACCTTATGTGCCCAAAATGACACCTCTCTAACAGCACTATCCATTTCAGAGCTGGGACTGACAGGTATTTGTTAACTCATTTTATTTCCTAGTGCATATGTATGTATTGTGATGATTTACCATTCAAATAAAACCCTTTTCCAGCTTAATAAAATCCAGATTGGTTGCAGCATCAAGATGGCCAGCTCATAAAATATAACTCTGATTCTTTTTTTTTCTCCAAACATAGGACAAAAAGCTCTACTTGTACCAAACACCAAGCACTGTATCTGGTACTGGATCAATTACGTTACTGAGCTATTTTCTGAATGCAATAACTGTCCTCACTGCATGGCGATTTTGACTCTTGTCTGTCTGTTGTTCACAAATAATGGTATTAATGCTTTGTATAGCTCTTCTATAAGCACTGAAGTGTAGTTAAATACCAGCATAAAGGATGTGATAAACAAAGTTATAAATGGGAGAAGGAGAGGGGGGAAGAAATTGAAGAAAAAAAAAATCAATTTTAATAATAGCTTGACAATTACAATTAAATAATCCAAAGCTCAAGCTGAGCATTTTTGTTACACACTGCATGAATGATGTTTGTACTTTGGAACCTTTAAAATATTTAAGTAGAGAAGAAATAAAATGAACTGCAACCAGTTAAGGTCATCCATTTAGGACAAAATTGATAAAATATTAAAATGAAAGAAATAAATTTTCAAACAGAGATACTGAGGCTTCATAGAGATGTATTATTCAAAGCAGAGGAACATGTGTGACCTCTAGGCTATTACATAATGGAGAAAGGATATGACAGTTCAAACGTGCAGGAACTATAGGCAGCAGAGGCAGAGAGGGAAGATGGATTAACCATTCCATAAGCCAGTGCCTGGCTTTCAGGGTACTTTAACTGGACCCTTCTATTAAAGCATTACACTCTCAGAGCCAGTTCTTGGACCCTGCTTTGTATTGGCCTTAAAAACCTGTGGAAAGATAATAGATTTTAACTAAAGATTGATTTTGTGTCTAACTGAGCTTGTTGGTTCCCAGATGCTGGCATTTACAGCAGGGTGATCCCAGGCTGCTGGGTTTCAGTGCCTCAGCTTCTTCAGAATTGTCACTCTGTCCTTACACATCTTTCTATAGAACAGCCTGGAGTCAGGACAGCATGGGCTGGCCAAGGTATAAGGCATCACACTTCTCCCTTGCTGTGGTCAGCTTTGCTGGTTCACAGCCAGCCTTGTCCTCATCCATCTCTGCCCTAACAGGCCTTGAAGATGCTCAGTTTATGCTTTGGACATCTTCAAGGGGAGTAGTCAAACCCTAGCAATAAATGATTCTATTTAAATTTAAAGCCAGAGTCGGTATTTATTACACAGGGTTTATTACAAAATGGGGTTTTGCAAGGATCTCAACTCTCTTATATCTGAGGTTCTTGGGATAAATCTCCCCTAAATGAAAAAGTAGCTACTTGAAACAAGAAGTATCTTTAAATCCCAGCAAAATCTGTCTAATGGCAGGGTCTTTGCTCCTTTGAAAAATTAATTTTCACCTAGCAGAGGGCTCTTACCTTCAAGCTCAGTGATCTGAGGCAACTCCATAGCTCTCCTGTTGGTAAAATGTGTTCAGTATTCACATGGCCACAAATGCTGTGCCGAACACAAGCTTTGGAACTGCACATCAGGTGCCAGGCATCAAAAAGTTAGGGCACATAAAGCTTTTCCTTGGATGCATATTAGCCTCCCTAGAGGACATGCAAAAGCACCTAAAACATTAGGAAAATTAGTGTCACTGACAGTCATTTGTGATCTTGAGTCTTCCAAATGTTTTTGATCCTCTTCCCATTTTTACTCAGTTGCAATCACTCCATGTAAAAAAATAAATCTTCGCATTTGCAGAGTAAGCATTTATTTCTAGCTCTCAAAGCTCCTTCCAAAACTAAGTATAAACATTATTAGCTTGATTTTATAGTCGTCCTAAGTGGAGAGACAGGGACCGTTTACAAATGAGGTTCTATTCAGGATGTAGGCTTAACCTATGATACTTCTCTGTCCTGGCACTTCAGGCTCTTATTCTGACAAAATATTCCCTCAAATAATGCAAGAGTTCAGATCACATTTTAGTTGTCCATATATTTTATGCCAAAATTTGAAAATATGACTATATTCCTTGTGCTTATAATTGTCAAAAGTGATCATAGAATATGATCCTTTGAGTCAAAGTTAATTTCCTGTTGACATACCTCAGACTGACCATCAAATCAAAGGTCTAGGCCACCAGATGCCTTTCCTCCAGCAGAAGCCAACAGCAAATGTCTAAGGAAGTGAATAAGAAGTGGCAAACATGCAGTGACACATCCTCAGTATAGTCCTATATTTTCTAGTGATCTAAGATTCAGGGATTTTTTGTAAGTTTTTTTTTTAAGAGTTACTATCTAAAAATTTGAAAGTCCCTGATAGGTTTTCCTCTCATTAAATTGTCTGATTACATTTTCAATAGATACAAAAAAAGTGAAATTCATAAAATTCTGCAGCAATGATTACCACAATTAATTACAAGTTGTGTGAAAAAAAACCCCTCTCATGATCTTTCTAGATTTCAGCTGCTATTCCTCTTCCTGCCAAATCCAGCAGAAAAGAAAATCCATTGATATTGATGTGTGGGAGACTGGTCTGAGAATTACCTAGAATAAAACCAAGTAATATGTTTTCATTAAGCCAATCTGTCTTCCTCAAAAATCTGGTAAAAGGGATTTATATGGCAAGACTGCAGAAGAAGTGAGCTACCCTTTCCAGATAATAGAGGAACAAAACTAAATCAGATAACTTGGGAAACTCATACCAACTTCATTGAAATCTTGCTGAAGCATTCTGCTGTGCCTTCAGCACAGACAGGAATTTTGCAGCCAACATAATTTTAAAAACTGAGATAAGTATGTGTGTGGGGGGAGGGAATAATAGAGCTTTCTATTAATGGAAAGCAGTCCGGCTGCAGCCTGAACTGTGGTGTCTTCCCTTCCCATAATCATGGCATTAATTACTTCATAGGTCAAATTATGCTTCTGTTTGAAAGAGTTTGGCCGTCTACGTGAATCAGGGCATGCATATTTAGATCTACTGTATCCTCCAGCATGGGCTTTTATTCTTGTTTGATGCATGCAGGCTACTAATTTAGTGTTTCATTGAAGATGGCTATTTTTTCCTCTCCTGCACAATGGCAGTCCAGTTCCAAAATATATAGAACAAGCACACATTAAGTGAATCTGAGGGCAAGTATACTTCCTCCTTTGACCATATGGACAGTGTTTTTCTTTAAAATAAAAAGGCCAAAAAGTGACTGGAACAATGCCCAAAGGGGAGAATAGAGACAGACATTTAAAGGTGAGCTCACTAGATTTATAATAGCAAGGGACACTATCATCCTTTCCAGCCAGCTACGCAGTTAGCAGCAATGTTTATATCACAAGAAGGGCCCAGCAGATCCTTCTGTTGAAAATAATAGCTCCAGCTATTAATATATGGGGGAAGCTGTAGCCATCCACTTCAGATATCGATAATAAATTACATTGTTCAGATATGAGACTATACAGTCCAGGCAGGCAAACAGAAAAGCACTTTTTTTTGGTGTGTATCAGTGTTATTTAGAAGAGCTGATTGGAAAAGTTTTAAGGAATTAGAGTGCTCCTGTCCAGAAAGAATAGCCAGGAGCTTTGAACAAAAGTACTGCTCATCATTTAAGCATATGAAGAGCCTGGATGAGAGCAGGAAAGGTGCTGCTTCTTATGTTAACCTGATCCCGTTATTTGTGGGAACAACTTGTGAAATTACTTTGAATGTATCATAAGACATAGAGGAAACATCAAAATATTGTAGTGCATAACAGGGTTTCTTCAATCAATGAAAGCCCTTTCACAGTAGCATTAGAATAATCTTTAAGAGGGCCAGTAGAGACCCAGCAAGCCACCCACTAAAAACCAAGACGTCTTGGTCTCAGATTTTTTAGAGGATTAGCTTGCTCCCATGTGCAAAGAGAAGCAGGCATTTTGTTGTCCAAAACTTAAAATAAGAAACACAATGGGGTAGCAGGAAATAAGCCTGAAAATTCCAGGACTGATAACTCTAAACATAAAAAAACCCATGAGCTTGTTTTAAGACTTACTGTACTTCGGATTCCTGTGATATTTGAGTCATCTGGCTGGTCTGCTGGTGTTGAGATAAATGGATTCAATGTTTTTATATTTTCCTCAGCTACAAAGGTTAGACATTTGTTTGTTTGTCTAATGAGAGCAAATATGCTCACAGTACACAGCTATGGGAACTGAGAACTGTAGGAGCCCTTAAAAATCATGACCTTGTGGATAAGGTTGTGAGCATTGTCATGAGTGAGCTCCAAAGACATTTCTGAACTCTGTTCAAGATCCTTCTCTTCCGATTTCTGACTGAGCATACTGTACAAGATTTCCCACTGAAGCCTACAAAAGTTAAAATCCCTTTTATTTGAGGTGCTCAGTGCTTTGTAGGATCAGAGCATAAGCAAAGCTTACAAATGAATACAATCAGAGATTTTTTTTTTTTTAACTGTACCGTTTTAACTGTATTGCAGTCTTTAACACCAGCTTTTAAAGAAAAGTCAGACTGTAAGAAGATAAGCATAATACAGCAAGTTTTAAAAATTCCCTGACTCCCTGGCACCACAGATTCAAGTCTCAGGGTCACTGAACCCTTCACCTTTCTCAGATAGATAAGATGACTACTGCAATATTTAATACAAGATAAGCCACACAAGCATTTGACTGGATTTGACCTCTCAGACAGCTTACAAACCCAAGAGCTTGTGTAACCTGAACCTTTGCAAGGAAATGGATATTTGTACATTCTCCTGCAGCTCCAAGAACTGGAGACTTTGGAAACATCAAATATAAGACACGCTGAAGGTGTTAGCTAGAAATACTGCTGGAGACACTTCTTGAGCTGTATCCTCAAGCATCAATGGCCAAAGCTGCCACTCATGCAGACAGGAACAGCAGGCTGAGCTCTAGGAGTCTGTACAGCTGCAAAGCTCCCTTCCAGAAGCAGCTGCACCTCAGAGACAAAAAGTTGGCACAGAAGAACACCAGACAGATCTACCAGGTCAGATCCTGCTCCTAAGTGGCAACAGACTGCTTAGAGACAGCTCTTTGCATGGGAAGCCTGGATGGGATTGCTGTTACCCCAGGTACATCACACTATTTCCATGTAACTTGGTGCTGTGGCAAACACCCTGCATAGTCAGATGGATATACAAACTTAAAGTTATGTCTTCACAACCAGAGAGGAAACCCAGATAGCCAAGAGCATCCACCTCACATGATTTTGCAGTCCCAAGCATTGTCCTGGTGGTGTAAGCTCTGGTCCACTAGAGATGTAGGGCAGGAGAAGACAGAGGGCTGCAGGTGGGCAGTATGGACAGCCATAGGCCAAACTCCACTGACTCTCCCAGCCTCCCTTAACCAGTTGGCCAGGAGTCCTTAAATTCTTCACACAGCCTCTATACAAGTATTTCTACTCACTGTGTCCAACCCTTATACAGTTCCAGAGCACATTACCCCTGTGTTCCCATTTGACAAGGTTTCTCTCAGTGGCTACTGTCACAGCCATGCCTGAGGAGAGGTACTCACAGTTTGCCTGCCAGCTTAACTCAGGCTTCTCATGTACCAGCAGATGCTGTCATCCATATTACTGTGGCACCCAAATCTGCTCTGAAAACAGTTGTTCCCTGTTGGTAAGGACACACATGGCTTGTCTGCAGTCGGGGCTCTGGTAGTGCTACTTTCGAACTAGCAACAGTGGAAAATTCTGAAGTGCAGACAACCTCAGACAGAGAAATAATCCATCAAATGTCAACAAACCTATGCAAAGCATTCCTGTTTCAGAAGCAGTAATTCCTTTTGAAAGAATTTCTATTTTATACTTCATACTTCAGGGCGCTCTTCAAATGTCTCTAAAAGTCCAGGACAAAAAATTCTTGTCTTAATCCAAATGTCCTCTAAATAGCAATGGAATTTTGAAATTGCCTGTAAAATGTCAGAAACTTGGGGACTTTTTTCCCTTCTGTCATGGCATCAGTGGAAAATGTAGATGACACAAATTCAAACTGCATAGGTGGAGCTAACATTCCCCTCCTAGCTGAGTTTTAAACAACAGAGATATGTGTCTTGTTTAGCATGATTTATGAAGGTTTCTGGGGAAGATGGGACCACTTCAAACCACTTTGACTAAGAAGAAGTAAACAAAACCACTGCAAAAAAAAATTAGTTAAAATTGTATGTAAATTAATGAAGACTTTTTACATGTTCTCAATGCTATACTTATTTGGTAAAAAGAAAAAAAATTAGAAAATAATAATTAGAGAATCTATTATTTCCACTGTAATTGCATTTGTCTGTACAAAAACATTAATTTCTGTTTCATTTTGGTCCTAACACAGCATTGTTTGTATTAGCAAGTGGCAGGAAAATATAAGTTGTTGTTTGTGATTGAGGCTATCTAATCAAGGACATATTTTTGGTACTGCAAACAAGTACAGTATAGAATTTTATCCAGCCCACAATTAATTTTTCTTTTAAGAATGGAAAATATGGTACACTACAGATCACATCTGGTTATGATGAATTGGAATAAACGTCTATTTGCATGTTTATTTTTCTTTTTCTAAATGGTTGTCAAAGGGGATTATTTTTCCTCATTCTGACTGAAGTAGTGTGAACTCTTCCTTCCCTTATTGCAAGTTGATTCAAGCATTTTTGTCCAAACCATTCCACATTATGCAATTCAACATTTAAAAGATGTGGAATGAAACTAATCTATTGCTTTTGTAGTATTAAACTTGATGCTAACCAGCACAGTCCCAAATCTGAAAACACTTGCTGAAGTTATGCAAATAGTCACAATTACTTCAGTAGAACCACTGTCATACTTAAATATGTGTGGTTTCAGGCTCAGGAACCTGGTGAGTCTTCACCAGCTCTGTGCCTGTGCATTCTGGAGGTATCTATTGGCTGCAAAATGCTCCTGCAGAGGAAGAGATGAAATCTACAGGCTGGGCAACTGCTTGCAAGATGGATAAATACAATCAACTTGTCAGAGGTACTTCCTTTGTGTCAGATTGTTGCAGTCAGAAAGACTTGACAACCTGTGCCTTCAAAGGCAACAGTTCAAGGTGGCTAAGATCAGTTTCCTCAATCTGACATAAACAGGTATTAGGCATTATTTTCCTGACAGAGACAACAAGCTGACCTAGATTCAGATGCAAAGGTTATTTTTGTGTAAATGTTACATGTATTGCTACAGTTACAGGATGCTTTTAAAATAAAAATTAATATTGCATGGTAATGCTTCTAAATACGTGTGTAATGAACAATAGGTTGCCCATAAAATCTGAGATCTGCTGACCCTGGTGGCAGTGACAGTGAACTGCTGCTGCTATAGTCCAGGCTGACAAAGGGACAAATAGGACATTGCTAGAAGCAATGTCACCTGCTCACTTTCTTCTTGTTACCTATAAGTCAGCACTAACTGGGTGTTACTGCCTAGTATGCAAATGCCATGCTTTTAATACAAACACATACACCAATATATATATATATTTCACATACATAATACACACACACACACACACACACACACACGAAAAAAGTACTCCAGATGAGGATTCCTTGGCATTCTAGAATTTGCAAAGATTTTTTTCTTCTTCCAAAATAAACAGCTCTGAGTTAATTGGTTTCATTAATTTTACCCAAGCAAAGCTTTTCTTTAACCTCTGCTTGGGTGATTTTTTTAACTTCGAAGTAAGCTCTGTTCCAGCCATGGATAAACCAGTCACAGTTAAATGCCACCCTTTCCATGAGATGCTGTTGTATGGGTTACTCACCACATAGATTTAGTAGATGAAGTCCAGTATGATGACAGAGCTCCTGTGACAGCAGAAGAGCAGAAGACAAGGCATTGCTGAGTTAATTTCTACTGCACTCCCCTCAAGGGAGCAGTGAACTCGTGTTTGAGCTGATGGTGGGACAGACTCCAACTCTTCTCCTGTGAATATATTTTAAATAGCAAGAAACACTGTTTCCAACCCTTAGTTGCAAAGGGCTTCTTACACCAAGGTTTAATTCTGAAATCTTTCATGTCAACTCAGTGACTTGTGTGGTATTGGGAATTTATGTTCTGTGGTTTTCTTATTTTATGTTATCTTAACCCTTTTTCTCTTTTGACCAAGCTGGTTATGGTAATGTTAACAAGGTGATGACACCCCAGAGCTGTGCCTCCTCCCCCCACATTACTCACTCTGCATGCAACAAATCGTATATATTAAAAATAAAGTAGAAATCCATTTTTAAATATTGCCTTAAGATGTTCACCTAAAACAATGAATTCTTGGGAAAAAACGGGGTGATAATAATTTTAATATAATGGCAAGAACTGAGGAAGTTAGTGATCATTTGATTTTACAGTGGCCAATAGTAACAGATTATTTCAAACCAGACATGCTACATTTTAATGTAGACATTAAATAGACATTTTCTCTGTCCTAAGGTCATAAAACAGAGAAAGGAAAGATAGCTATGAAGGAAATTTCAAATTTTCAGAGTGACATTTAGGAGAGCAGCTTTTGTGCATGTTGAATATTTTTGTATCTTCGGAAATTGTGCCTTTCATAAAATATTTGGGATTTTTTTCAGATATCTTAATAATGGTGTGAATTAATTTTATTCGGGGTTCTCTTATTGAAAAATTAGCATATTTAGTTCTGATATACTTAATATGCTCTGAGGAGGAAAATTAAGGAGGCAAGGCTATGTGCAAACAGGGTCAAGCAGCATGAAAGTTCTCTTCGGAAAACAGCATTCCAGTGGAACCAGCTCAAGAGTCAGGAGCACAGGAGAGACCACCTGATGAAACTTGGCCCATGTCTTCCCTCTCAATAAGCAGAGTTCAAACGCAATGGGAATCAGCAAACAGAAGCTTCAAAAATACTTACACATATCCAGACAGAGAAGAAAAGTCCACATCCATAATGAACGGTCATTAGGAACAAAAAAATCAAAGCAAAACGAAAGCAGATTTTTAGATGAAGCTGAATTTAAACCAGGTCTGACTACAGCTGCTTTTCATGGCTGAGTCCAAAATCTGGCTAGATTCTAGTTAAACAATAATCTGACAGACAGACTCTTTTTATTACAATTCTCTGCTGAATCATTTAGTTTGTGGAAGAATGGTTCTGGCATCATAACTTAAATTATGGTAACTATGAGATCATTCTTATGATGTAAAGGTAATATCAGGCTCATTTACTAATGTCCATAGTTTGCCCAGGCTATTTTTTTTTGTCCAGGAAACACATATGCTACAATGTTTAGCAGCCTGTAAGACTTACAGTAGTAGTAGCAGTCCATTAGTTACCTTCTCAAAAAGCCCTTGCAGGGTGTGTAATCTTCTTAAACTCCATGGGTTTTTTTTCCATTTTACAAATGGAGAACCTTAGACGTGGCATAAATGGTTCCCAAACAGCAGAGCACATACAAGCAGCTGTATATAAATAACTCCTGAGTGGTAGATGATGTAAAATTCTGAGTGGTAGATGATGCAAAATTCTGTGTGGTAGATGGTGCAAATTCCCACTGCCAATGAATGGACTTTTTATGATGATGGTCTCCAAAGTGGGGTACACACAAGACAGACCATTGGGATGAAGGAAGAAATTCTTTATGTGTGTGTCCCTGATAAATAATGTTTTAAAAATAATTTCATATATTACATCTTTGACTCATCCTTTTTTAAATTTATATTTTGTGCATTTTTTATAATATATATAATTGATTATTACAATAGCACATGTTTATAATTTATAAATAAATAAATGATTGCACATAGAGTAGGGATACCTTATTTGCTGATTGGGGTACATGAGGAAGCTTGGAGACCAGCATTTAAGGATCTGGCCCTGACTGACCAAAGTGGGACTCCCATTGTTTGACAATTCTTCTCTAAAAGGTTGACAAATGTCTCTTGGGACTTCTTGCAAAGATCAGTGAAACAAATGGAAGCATTTCGTAAAAACTTCAAGCGGATTTGGATCAGGCCTGCAAGAATTACAGCAGCAGAGCTAAGAGGAGGTATCTGTCACTCCTGAATCCTGTTCATACAGTGCTGCTGACATTGCTCTCCACAAAGTGTTGTATAGATGCAGAAGAAATAAAAAAGTGCTTATGTGTAATTCTGCATAGGCAAAGGAATAGTTTTATGGTGAATAAAGTACTGATATGGGGCAAGATAAACACTTCTTGGATCATAGTAAAGGTTACAGTTAGCAAAACAAATTTAGCTGTCAGCTCTATACTTTTTCTAGTGCTACACAACATAATCACAACAAGAAGAACACCTGACACTGCTTTTATAAAATAACCAAATGCACAGCCCACTAGTTTTGACAAACAATTGCATTCTATCACCCTGAGAAAGAAAGCCACCTTATTCCTTAGCCTATGACTTGTCCACTCAGGGCACAGCATTGCTGCTAACAAGAGGCACTTTGTGGTGTGAGGCACAGCCCTCTCCTGCCATGGATTTCCTTTATTATTGGCAGCTATGTCTGGATGGCATTGATCAGCACCAGCTTCTCACTGACCTCGGGCCCACAGCCTGGACAGGAGCTGTGCTCATCCTTGATGCCAATCATGCTGTCCCTCAGGCAGCTCAAAGCCATGTTCTTTTCTTGGATCTGAATGATTAAGAAGGGCACCTGAAATACAGCTATTGCTGCTGCTGCAGTCTAAAAATGTGGCAATGCAACACTTTTATACACGAGCAACAATTCTATCACAAATAAAAAAAAGGTACATGCATTTATTCAAACATCTGAAATCAATCATCAGCTACCAGGAATAGATCATGTCTGAAAAGCTATTGCTTATCCTCCTCAGTTTCAGTAGTGACTTCACTGGAGCCCTGTCTCTAACACGTGTAAGTGAATGGGAGGCTCAGGATGAAGAAGTTTAGAGAATCAGCAAATTTTTCTTGCTGTGAACCTCCCTCCACTAATTGAAACTTCCTTCCAATTCTCTCAGCTGGCTTGTGGGCTCCATATGGATCTGCTCCATTGTACCATATGCAAAACAAAAAGATGACTGACACTTTCAGGACATTTTTAATAAAACACATGGTTATTAATAATATGTACTTATAGAGGATATCACTAAAATTACATTAGCTCTAGATAAATGCACTAATATAAAACCAGGGTAACATTTTAGCATTGACACACTACTAGTCCATATTTGTTAGTATATCGATAGGACATTGACTGATGGGTCTGCACTGGACTGTTCTCTAGGCACTGCCACACTTGTGCTGTGGCTGCTGCTGTAATTTCGATCTATACACAAGGGAGGGACTCAAATGATTTCAGAGGGTGCAGAGGGGCTCATTCATTAGTCTGGCCTCATAAAAACTCACTCTACTGCAAGCATCGAACCGGCTACACCTATTTTAATGCAATTAAAAGACTGCATAAATCAATGTCGCAACAAGTATTCCCCTTTACACACCCACTAATGATCTTAGCTCTTAGCAGAGAGCTTTGCTTTCCCTTCTTGAATGTCAAGTCACTACATCTGGTTGGCCTTCCAGAGACATCAGAAGGCAGATTCTGGAGAGCCAAGTGGCTACAGGTACTCTCTGGCATCACCAAGCCGTTGTAGCCTTGGCAGCTGCTCAACAGATTTGCTTCTCTCCATGCTCCTGGCAGAGCAAGTGTGATGGTTTTTTGGGGGACTTTACTCTTTTCACAGTCAGCTGGTCTGGGTCTATGTTTTGGGTTTGTGCTGGAGACACTGTTGATATCACAGGGATGTTTTTGTTACTGCTGAGCAGGGCTCACACAGAGCCAAGGCCTTTCCTGTCTCTCACCCCACCCAGCAGCAAGGTTGCACAAGGAATTGGGAGGGGACATAGCTAAGACAGGTGATTCCAACTGACCCAAGGAATATCCCATAACATATGGCGTCGTGCTCAGCATGTAAAACTGGGGAAGAAATAATCAGGGGGGGATGTTCAGAGTGATGGAGTTTGTCTTCCCAAGTCACCATTACATGTGATGGAGCCCAGATTCCCTGGGCATGGCCAAACACCTGCCTGCCCTTGGGAAGTGGCAAATTAATTCCTTCTTTTGCTTTGCTTGCACCTGTGGCTTTTGCTTTACCTGTTAATCTGCCTTTATCTCAACCCATGAATTTTCTCACTTTTACCCTTTCAATTCTCTCCCATATCACACTGGGGGGAGTAAGGAAGTGGCTGTATGGGGTTGAGCTGCTGGCTAGGGTTAAACCACAACAGCAGGCAATGCTGACAATTCCTGCATCTCACTGCTGTCCTGCCTCAAAGATCACTGCTATTGTTGGTGTAGCAAAGAGGCCCTTTGCTACACTACACTTGCTACCATGAAGGTGCTGCCTTCATGCCCTTTACAATGGCAATATATGCCCCATTATGCACTTTTCATAAAAGAAGAGTCACAAAATGTTTAGGTGGTGCTTCCAGGATCCAACTGGTAATTCTTATGTAACTCGTGGGGAAAAGCAGCATATTTGACTAAATCATGATGTCTCCCAGCTATGAACCATGATACTCAGATTCAGCACTTTCAGATCTGTAAGCTGTTTGGTCCCTGACTGATGAAATAAACTCCTTTTATCCTCCAAAACCTGAAGAGAAATACAGTATATTTCAAGCTTATTTTATGAGAAAGCCCATTGTGGAACAGATAAAAAGCTGGTGGTTCCCAGGAAACTTTTCATTATAAACTTAACTAGGTAATTTTCTGGAGACAGGCACATGATATTAAAAATAGGAACTCCAAGGAAACAGAGACTGGCAGAATCACACCATGCAGAAATGGACTAGGTCAAACTCATATATGCCCATCCACAACCACAAGTCCCCCACAAAGCCCCGTGGGCTGTATATTAGGTAGGGCAAGGCTGCTGAGGCTTTGGAAGGAGGCCTGTCACACACAGACAGGTGCATCCCAAAGCACAGATCACTCCAGGTTCATCCCTTCCCTCTTCACCAACAGCACCCCAATCTGCCATTCACAGAGGTGAACAAGGGGAAGGGCACAAAGCCCACTGGACACCTCCATAAGGTTTATGTTTATCTGAACATGGTTTCTATTGCTGTTTTATAGTCTGGAGCATGTCAACAGGAGATAAAGAGGAAAGATGACTGAGGAATTAAATTATCTGTAGTGCTGAGCAAGCCTTTTTCAGCCCACTGTGGTTTAAATTTGTCACCTGACATGATAAAGTAGAAAAGGTTATGTTACTCTTCAGCTCAAGATGCACCTGCCTGGGATGGCCTAACATCCCTGATTAAAAGGGACAGTGCATGACCCAGCACTGAGGTTAATACTAATGTGTTCCCCTGGAGCCAGGACTGTGGTCCCTCGTTACCATCACCCTCTGGATGTTGCTCTAAACACTGGCATAAATTGATAAACAGAACCAGTCCATTTCAGACCTCAGAGAAAGCAGCTAGAATCTAAGATAGGTATCCTTTGCTATCCTTTGATAGGCAAGGAGGGCAATTTTTATTCTTTTCTTTTGCACATTAGGTGTCGGCAGAGCTTTAATCAATCTTCATGTGATGCCAATATTTCACAGATAGAGCTCCAGTGCTTGAAGGAAATAGGTTATCTTTACCCACTGTGAGCTGCTAGTTCTGAGGAGTGTTTGATGCAAGTCTGAAGTAACTGTGCAATCTGAATTTGAAAGGACCATTAATCAGGAAAAATTAACAAAATGCTTAGAAATGACTGAGCTTGGCTGGCCAGTTTTCCAGCTATGACCTTTAATTCTCC
This sequence comes from Lichenostomus cassidix, assembly GCF_008360975.1. Lineage (NCBI taxonomy): Eukaryota > Metazoa > Chordata > Aves > Passeriformes > Meliphagidae > Lichenostomus > Lichenostomus cassidix. The sequence goes on from NC_139484.1 coordinate 20,514,189, forward strand.
ATAAAGAGAAGGTGCTTAAAAAAAAAAAAAAAATCAAGCATTCTCACCAATCTGGTTAATTAAACGGAATGGCAAATGATGCCACATATGTGGAAGCAATCCAAAAACAGTTTGGGTGGAAGAAAAGAAATTGTGGTTATAACCCAGTATTATTTAAAGAAAAAAAATATTTAAGCATATGGTATAATATTTCATGAACCTGTGAGAGTAGTGTAGATATGTAATTGCACAAAACATTTATAAATATGGCACTAAACATTATAAATAAAAATAAACAGTGAATGGAATAATTTTTTCCCTAAAAAATTTTATCAGAATACTCACCATATACATATATACATACATACATCTAGGGAGAGAGTGTAGGAACACTAGCCAAGTCTTGTAACTTGTGAGCCATATTAAGTTACTTATATGAGACTCAAACTGATTAGTGTAGATTAGCTGGCCACGTCTGACTGTCCTGGTCTAGCAAGGATGTGTCTGACTGTGCAGCCCAAGAACAAATGAAACCACATGTGCTGCCGGTGTAAGACCTCAGCATTAGATTTTCTTGGTAGCTTGCTGTCTCTAGAGGTGAAATCTGGAAATGAAATGTTAAAAACCATGAAACAGGCAAACCATGGAGTTTATGTTGAAAATAAGTGTCTGCCAGCCTGTTGATCCTATTGATTAATTATAGGCTCAGGTATAAATTGAGTGCCCCTTTGCCTTAATGTCTTAAGAAGGATAACAGGAATACAGTAAGAAAAGTTATTGAAATTGGCCTATTTCCAGTCACTGAGCTTAAACCTGACAGAGTGAAAAGAGACACAAATCTGTCACAAATCTGAAATCTCTACATTATTCCATCAGTCAGCTGTGTTCTACAGTAGCCAACCATAGCTAGCGTGTGTAAATAAGAAGTTGTATTTGCATAAGTTAATTTCTACTTAAGATTATTTAAGAGATCTCATGGTAACTTTTATAACTTCACAAAGGACATAATCTACTGCTAAACTGTAAAAAATAAGTCCTGCTTCTGACTGTACCCTCCCAGTGCCATGGCATCCTGCTGCTAATACTTACAGTGATAAAGTTAAATTTAGGCTCGAAGAATTAGATCATGCTTCCTTTTCCCTTTCCTCCCTCTAGAAGGTGTGTCCTTCTTACCTAAGTACTTGGTTAAATATCTCCTGGATGTTCAACAGGAGCCCTTGTGCTCTCCTTCATCAGCAGGAAATTATGAGCTCCTGGTCCAATATACAATTATTTAAAAATTGTATTATCATAGCACCTAATGGTCCCAGTCATGGACCATCACCCTCTTTCACTTGGCACTGGACAAGCATGTGCAGAGGCAAAGTACATTCCCCAGATAATTTTCAATTCAGTTATGAATAAAGATACAATAGAGGGATATATCATGGAAAGCACAAACAAATGAGATTGGTTGATGCAAAACAGTAGATTGAAAAATGTTGCTTTGATGTGGCTCTTCTTCCACATTTCAGTCTTCCAAGAATCATTAAAAATAGCTAAAATCCCTCAATTTCTTCCTTAATAATTCTTTCCCAGGTGACCATATGCCACAGGGATGCTGCATGGTCACAAATGGGAAAAATACCAAAGTTCGTAAAGGGAATGAGTCATGAAGCAGCAAGACATGTTCTAAAAATATTTACAAATCCTTAGTTAGATGAAAAAAAAAAAGGCTGCTGCAAATAGCACTTCTCAGCCAACAGGATTCTTTGTGTGGACAAACGGCACATGGAACACAAGAAATGGCAAGCTTTTCATGTGAGACCAATTTTCAAAGAGCTTATGAATATTTCTCTTCCAAATTTCTTCATCAATTTTTGCTTAAACTATCCTGAGTCTTACATATGGAGAAGGAACAAGCTTAATCGGGGCAACTGTGAGCCCTTCATCAATTCAATTATCCTGTAAAGGGCTCACTCGCTGAACTCAGCCATAAAATGTTAGAGTTGCAGTGCTGCTCCTGTCTATCAGCTTGTGTCCCTGAATTCTTTGTACCCTTAGGGATGTTTTATCTTTTGAGAAATGTGACAGCCTGCCTTTGGAGACTGGCCTCGGCACAGCTCCATAACCAATATATTGACAGATATAAGGTAGCGTGGAAAGTGAAGCAGTTCACAACCTGTGTCTGTCAAGCTGCTTTCCTCTCCAGACATGGGACCTTTTAAAGTTATTGCAGGACCTTCCAAACCATTACCTTACATTAATGACATCAGATTTTTTTTTCCCAGGGATCTATGGCTCTAGAGCAGTATCACATTGTATCTCACTTACCAGTATTTTTACTTTTTGGAAAATATAATTAAAATATTGTCATAAATCCAAGCATACCCAGGGCTTATCTTTGAAATGTACCTTTGCTGTTGGAAGAACAGGCTTAAAATGGGAGAAGAATTCACCAATACTACTAGTATTTCTGCCATTTTCTATTGAAGTGCAACTTGATTATTTCTCTATGTAAACTTGAATTTGCAGTTTCGCTTCCCTCCACTTCAAAGTGGGATGAAGTGAGATAGCTATTTCAAAGTAAATTAAACCCAACCAAATAATCTCTAAGAATACACTAAGTTATAAAAATTAAATTCAAAATAACATAGGAGTAGCTGTGGAATATTACAGGCATCATTGTGAGGTCAACCATTATTTCTGATTTTGCAGGACACACAGATATGCAGTTGTACTGAAATCAATACTTCATTTTGGGGATAACACTATACACATCGTTCAATATTGTGACTTCCTCCTTGTCTTACCTTACATGAATATCACTGTTTCTGTGCCTCACCACCCTGGTTAGGAGAAGATGATGGTTCAGAGCCTCCCGAAAACCATTTTCATATAAAATCAGGATTTCTACACAGATAATAGAAAATAACGTAATTACTTCTTATGTTGCTCTTTTCCTCCTTATTGCAATCCCTTCAAGATCAAACTGCCAAAATACCAAAGGACATAATATCCAAAGTTGGTTTTCTGAAATTTTCGCTTTGAGGAAGCAACTCTCTTGAGAAGATAGCTATATCTATATATGACAATGTATTTTAATTTCCTGTCTTTAACCAAAGTCACCAGCCTAATGCTAACACAATGTACTTATTGGACCTTGAGATTTCTTGCTATTTTATGGCCTTTTAATCTTATGCTCTCGTATATGATGTTTAGGAATGGTGCATCTTCAGAATGACATGATAAAAGCTTTCAGTCCGGAGCTGGGAGCACATTTAAGAAATGCACATTTTAAATCAGCCTTTAAAATCACTGTCAAATATTTCCTAGACAAAGTAGTAAATTCTCTGGTCTAATGTAGAATGAAATCCTTAGGTTTTGGTACAGGGTTCCTGTCCTTTCTCTCAATGAAATAATCATGTGTCCAGCTAATGGTGGACTATACTGCTGTCAATATCACTTTCAAGTTATTAGGTCCAATCAATGCTGGATAAAAGGAAAAAGGGTGGTCAACAGGCAATCTGGCTTTCAGTTTAACACTCCCTTGAGGATTTTCATTATCCTTTCCTTTTCTGTTCTCAAGGTTAGCTCTAGCTAGACTATTTGTAGCTTCAGCTTCCTGGAGATAATGCACATCCACAATAGCCTTGCTCCTCCAACGTCAGAGTGCCCTTCCACCTGAGTAAGCAGAGTCCTGTCTTTTTTCTATTATTTGTGACCTTTTCCTGGGTTAAAAGGTGACTTCTGAAGCAGACAGGTTTCACTTCTTATGGTGATTGCAGTGCAAAAAGCACACTTCTACCTTGTTAGAAGTGACATCACTGTACATTAAAGACATCATATCTCCTTTCATATTAAAATGCCTGTCAGTTCTGCTGCTCGCAGGCTGTAAATCTGCCACAGTATCCTGTGCTTGGGAGCTTTCATTATGAAAATATGGAAGATAAGCACTCAGCTTTACTGTCAAAGGGAAAAAGTAGTCTGGTAGTAATGAGGTTACTTTAAAAATAAATACATGATTCCTTAAACATAGATTAGTTGATGCGGGGCAATTTTTGAAAGCAATCTTTTAAATGTTAATTCCTAAAAAAATTCAAGCATAAAAAATAGTATGAGCAAAGCATGCATATACAGTCCTGTAGAATTTATTAATGCATAGATTTTGCACTTGCTCATGCAGTAAATCATTAGATTTTCCTTTGACTTTGGCCCTCCAGCCTTGAGAGAAATGACATACTAGAATTTAACCTGTTTTTCATCTTTATATCATACAGATACAAAATGACTTGTATGTTCCACAAGACAGTGACAACACTCAGCTGTTGTGCATTTGACTGTAGAAAATATAGTCAGTAGATAAATACCTCCTAAACAGCAAAGAAAAATATAAATAATTATTGATTCTTTTCTCTCATGGCATCATTAGGATCTTAATAATACCTTTCTATTACATAAAGTTTTCATCCATTGATCTGAAAGCACTTTAGATATATCATTCTTTTTGTTTTAGAGAGGAGAAAGTGAGACACAGAGAGGTGGGATGACCTGTCTCAACATTTAAAAGCAGCTCAACAGCAGACGTGAGAACAGATCCTCCCTCTTGACCAACCTGCCCCACACTTGACTTGCTCATTTCAAACTGGAAATTTGCACTGTTTGCAGGTGTAACCCTGAGTTGTTTACACAGCATGTGATTATTCACTTATTATTCATTATTCAACAGTGGGCTAAAATCGTCACAGATATTTCTTTATTATTAAAAAAAACAAATTAAAAATCTACTTATATATTTTGTGTGGAAATACTAACCCACTGTTATTCCCCCTTTCCACTATGATTCCCTCCAACTGAGGAAACTTCAGCATGTGAGCACAGCATGTGTATTTTCAAATTTCATCTTCCAAATGACATACTCCATTGCTGATACTCTGTTTGAGGAGCCAAAATGAGCAGTTTAAGAGTTATTTATGGACGATGAAGCCTTTCACCTCCAAGGCATTGATTTTAATGTCTAAACTCTACATCCAGAGACAGGAATATATATTTAGGCTGTCCTGTATGCATTATATGAAATCAATTGGTAATGTCAGTCCCAAGTATACAAGCACACAGGTGAAAGCCATGGGGGGAAAAAAAACCCAACACAATAGAAAACAAAAAAAGGAAGGAAATTATTTGGATGGGGAAGGTGAATGCATAGGAGAAACACAGTAGCTGAGGAGGTGACATGGTTAGGATATGGTTTGATGGTGCAAGACCAGAGGATTGCACATATGTCATGGAGGAATCCAAGAGCATGTGTCACTCAATGGAGCCGGAAATGAAATTAAACAAGACACCAAAGAAAAGCATGTGAATGCAGTGTGCTTCTTCACCTTCCAGTTTCTCCTGGAAGCACAGAGGATTTTCTTTCTCTTCTCTGTAGAATGAAGTCCGCTGCTGATGCAGAGCAGAGCAGAGAGAAGTAATGAGAGCTGTAGTTCTATAATGATCCAAGTCATAAGGATTTATAACCCATTTTACAACAATGTTGCCAACACCTTCCTGGCCATAAAAGCCTGCAAGGGCTGATCAGGCTTCTGTATCATCTGTCTTCTGCTCAGAAGAGGCTTTTGAACCCTTGCAGTTTCACAGTCACAAACCCTGTCTATGCTGAGCACTTTCATAGCATTCTCCACTGTTTCCAACATCCATGCAGGCCATGCAGCAGCAGCAAGGGTGAGATTTTTAATGCCAGGTGGTCTGGATTGCTACAGGCACTTTATGCTACTGCTCTCTCCATTTTCTAGGTAGGATCAGGTGAGTGAGAGAAGATGGGTGTTGTTTTTTGCCCTAAAGCTCCTACAATTCCTAGGAGTGGTGGAGTTGCACTGATGGCACAGATGGCAGTTTTGCCTGAAAGGCGTAAACCAGACTGTGGAACAGTGAGTCAGTTGCCCTGCATCATTCCCCTCTCCTAGAAGATAACATTCCCTCAAACCTGTTATTGCAGATCTGGAAGAGTTAGTACCCAACCTTCAATATTGTTTTGTATAAATTGTCCAGGAATATATTTTTTCGTGTAAAAGCAGACAAGACTGAAGTATAGAGGAATATTTTCCGGCATGTGTGAACACCAGGGAATCAGATCTGAACATTGTGTTTGAGGTTATACTACCTCTGAAACTGCAGGCCCTGGGGACTGGGTCACAGGCAGTCACACCAGATTGACAGAACTGTATTTATAGATAGCATCTTTATTTTCACTAGTGTATCCATTGAATTTATAAGAGAGTTTAAAAGACAAGAGAGCTGTATAACGTACTCTGTGAAAAACTAACTTTTGACTCAATATAGAATTTTATGCTATTGTTCTATTCCTGTTTATTTCCTATATATACAGCTTCTAGTTCTCCTTTTTGATTTTACCCATTTTTGTTGTTACCTTACAAAAGAATCACATTCTATTTCATTCCCTTAAACTCAGAAACAATGACATTTTAGCCAATGGCCAAGAATTGGGGCCCATCGGAAAATAGCGGCTCACAAATGCACTGGGAGTGACCTAACATTGACATTAAATCATATTTTATTTCTAAAGAAATTAAGCTCTCCTCTTAGTAAAAGCACGCAGTGATTATAACATAATTCCCAATATTTTAAATACTTAAGGTGTCTGAACACTCTTTAATCTTCCTTCTTCACTGAAATTCAGGACAACGTATGTATTGTTCTTACCACACTACAAATTAGTTCTGTATTGTTCTTACCACACTACAAATTAGTTCTGACTCATGTTTACTTCATATCCCCAAGTCTGCATCAGAAGCATTTCTAGGGAGCTGGGAACTATCTTTGCAGATGTTTTGCACCAGCAGGTCAATTTAAAGCAACCACTCCAACTCGTGTCTGTGCTTAAACTTGATACCAGATTTTTCAACCTGAGGTACTGAATCAGCTTCATTGAACCAGCTATGGAAAAGTTTACATTGAAATATCATCTGGAATTGATATTCCACAAGAGAAAAATAAAGAATGTGCATTTGCTCTAATGTAAATATTCTATAAAGTCTAAGCACAAAAGGTTTTGTTCCAATTTGATCATATTATAGAAAAAAAATCTAAGTGGTGCAAAAACAAATCAAGTGGGGCTTCCAGTCTTCACTTAATGTAAAGCATAAGTCTGACATGATCTGTCACACTATATTTTAACTGGACAGAAAGTAGGAGAGACAAATATGATAAAAGGGCATCATGTTACTTAAGCCATATAGGAGATGAACATCCCAAGGTGTGAGCACAGCATAAGAAGTTGAAGACAACAGAATTTTGCTAGGCTCTTCTATCTAAAATCTGTTGCGCAAACCCAGTACTTTTTTGAGTAAGGTTCCATTTAAAAATGCATTAACTTTTTAATTGAGAACATGGCAGGATATCAGTGGTTCTGACTACCTTAGCACAGCTTGGAAAATAATGCTGGATACCTAAGCCTCCATTTATGGAGAAAAACATCTTTGAAGTTTTACCATATAGGCACAGACAGACTATCATTCAAATGCTGAAAGGCTTGAACTCTCCCATCCAAATGTATGCAAAGGGGAATATCAGACCTCTTAATGCTCATGAAAATGCTGGTCCCTTGGGAAGCCAAGGAGAGCACTTCCAGGAACTTGGAGTGGGTTAAGGGAACTCTGAAAGCTTCTGAGGATCTTCCCTTTCTTTTGTACAGAACTGAAAGTGTAGGAGACAGAGAGAAAGCCTCAGGCTGAGTTCTTACATTAGTCTCCCCAGCTCCCTTGAAGAACTGCTGACAGGTCCTTGTTCACCAAGAAGTTTGAAGAGGAGGGAAAATAATGAAGGTGCCAATACTTTCTTTCTCTTGCTTCTTCATGCGTCGTTCAATTCCTTAATGTTCTATTCCTCACACTCAGAACATCAGAAGAAGACTTCTAAGAAGTACAAATCAGAGCAAAAGAACACAGCTCCAGAAGGAAAGTTTTGAGACCTCAGGTGTATTTTCAGTACCTTACAGAGGCATCCTTAGTACACAGAAGTAATCAGCAAAACTTCTGCTGACTTCAGTGGGAGCAGAATTTTGCCTTCCACCTCTCCAACAGGCAAAGTGCCTGTAGCAATTGTACTATTGTGTTTATTTCAGGGTCTTCAGGAAACCCTGCAATAGCAGTGCTAGTCTTGAATTGCAGAGCTTCTCCACATCAACACTATTTCATGGAGGCTGATACCTCATTCTGCCTGCCCATTCTGAGAGGTTCTGAACAAGAAAAGTTTCTCTGGATTTGGGACTCAATCTTGGCCTCTTATTTTATTACATAATTTCAAAAAAAGGTTTTATTTTTTTTTTCCTAACCTAAGAAGGCATCAAAGTTAATTGTTAAAATCATATGGTATGCTGTATTTGGGGCCAGAATTGATTTGTCCTCTCTGACCCGAGTTTCAGATGAGGACTGTTTAAAGATTGTAGCTTTTATTAATCTACTGGTTGTAGCTGGGGATTGTTCAGGCTGAATTCAAAACATGCCACAGACATGCTTTTGTCACCTGAATTGTTGTTCATCTGCACTTAACTGATATGAACGATGTGCAATTCACAGGAAAAGGAAAAACTGGACACTCCTTCTGACCCATTCTGCATTCTGTAGCCATCTCACTCTGAAAATGCTTTTATTTTAAGTAGCTGGGAGAGAAAAACCTTCCTAACTTTGAAGTAGGTTTTATTGCATTGATATGAGAGAGAGAGAGAGTGTGTGTGTGTGTGTCAAATCCCATTTCATTTTTAAAGTTAACGGTAAAGTTTTAATTAGGTCGTCTGAACAAGGATTCTGTGATGCTTTATGTTTAAAATTTAGCAATAGTACACGATCCACAGAGTTACATCTTAAAGTTCAGTTGACAAAGGCCAACACAACTCTTTTCTTTGTAACTCTGTAACCATTTATGTTTGAGGTGAAGATGTTAATATGGAAATTTTGTGAGCTGGGAATGACTACGAACTCCATCATTGTAATTTATGACCTTTCATCTGAGGCCAAATGTAAAGGCAATTGCAATTGTTCTATATCTCAAGGCCAGCACATAGCAGATGTGTGAAATTTGGAGTGCTAGACATAAACTTTTATTACCAAATTATAAATAATTTCTATCACTTACAATGTTCACCTTTCAAGTTCATCTTGATTAAAAGGCAAGGGCAGCATCTCGCTGATTTCCATGAGTTATGCAGCTGAAAAGGCTCTACCACAGTACACTAGGAAAGGATAAAGTAATGCAGTGTTTAAAAGAATCTATTGATAGCCAGGTATGCAACATTTTACATCAAAATACTTCTCCATCTAGCTGACAAACAAGCAAAAGATAAGCATTAGCCAATGACATCTGAATTCTATTTTTGCTCTTGGAGCTTTGGAATCCTTAGGGAGTCCATTTAAGGCTAATTTACCCCTAGGAACAGCACATGAGACTGCTTCGAGACCTGTGGCAAACCAAGGAAAATGACCCAAGATTTGGGTTCATGACCTGGTCTCAAACTATGGAAGATGGGAGCTAAGGATACAGAACTCACCAATCTCAATGCCCATGATTCAAATCTGATGTGTTTGTGAGGTTCACAGGCTGTGAAGCAGGAAAGTGCAATGATTTTGTTGACTGGCAGCAGAAAATCAAGGTATCCACACACAGAGAAATGGTAATTAAGTATAAGCCTCAGCTAGCCTGAAAGCAGCCTATTGAGCAGAAGGCAAAACAGCTCATCAGTTTCTGATGGCTTGGAAAAAAAGAAATACAAGCTCTGAAGACAAACGCATAAGAAAAAAAGCAAAGAGGAAGTCTCACAAAACAAAATGTCCCTGGTCAGATTTACAAAATTGCCATGCAAATTTACCAGCCCAGGCATGAAGGTTTTATTTGCCCAATCTTTATACTGGAGATTGATAACAATGAAAACAGGAATAGTCCTTTATCAAAGCATTACTCACTGAAGCCAGGCAGCCAAATAAAACTTTGCAAGTCTGCTCCCTGGAGTAACTATTTTCTGTTTCTTTTCTGCTTCAAGTACTAGATATAATCAAGCACAGTTGGATGCTCCTGATTAACATGATGGTTGCCTGGAAACACAGGCACAGTGTGGCCCAACTTCCCTGTCCGTGCCTGTGCTTGAACTCTGGGACAGGCAGGTGAATGTGGTCGGGTTTGCAGCCCTTGCCTCTTAAAGCCTTTTAGTCCAAGCTCTGGAAAAAAAATTGTTACTGGACACATGATCAAAAAGAGAAGATAAACAATTCTAGAAGGAAGTGACAATACAAACCTGTGTTCCAAAAAGCCATGGTACTTTCTTCATATCAAGAGAATAGAGAGGATTGGCAAGATACTAAATCAATAATGGAAGAATTTAAAAATCCCTAACAAAACAAAACAGTCCAGAAGCTTTCACAGATGATTAACTCCTGCCACAGTATTAAACCCTTAAAAAAAAAAAAAAAAAAGTATTTTCCAAACGTCAGGAGATAGCTGGGGGGGAAAGGAGGAAAAACAAGTGAGATGATGGAAGGAAGTAGAAGGTGACTTCAGTTTTCTCTTTGGCCAAGTTATTCCCAGGTGACTTTAAAAAAAACCAACTCTTAGGCTTCTATGTTCACGGATTCCTCTGTGAAATTAACTGATCAGCACCTTCAGCACTTTCCTGTCTGCTCCTGGACAGGACACCTGAGAGGTGCTCACCGTGTCTGGTAAGGACAGGATCATTTGGGAATTAACAGGATCTCACCAGAGCTGAATACAATTCTGCACTGGATCGTACTGGACATAGGAGGAATTCCTTCACGGACAAGGTGAGTAGACACTGGAATGCGCTGCCCAGGGAGGTGGTGAAGCCACCATTCCCGGAGGTGTTTAAGGACAGCCTGGACATGGTTCTTAGTGCCGTGGTCTGGCTGACAGGGCGGTGTTGTGAAATAGGTTGGACTCCATGATCCGTGAGGTTTTTCCCTACCTAACTGATCCTGTGGGGATTTTTTTCCCCACGAGACATCTTTCCTGCCAGATTTCTCTCCGTACGAAGCGGATGGGGCGTTATTTCGCGCGGAACTCCACGCAAGACCCAGAAACGCCTCCATCCCCGTGAATGACCGCAACTCCTCGCCGCCATCCCCTCAGGGCGGCCGGGCAGCAGGAACGCGCGCCCAGCCCCGCCCCGCGCTCGGCCCTGCGCGGCATGTCCCGCCCGGCCGCCGTAGCGGGGCGCGGCCGCGGCGGGCGGGGAGCGCCGGGAAGGGGCGCGGGAAGCGCCGGGGAGCTCCGGGAAGCGCCGGGCGGTGAGTGCGGGGTGGGCCCGGGGCCCTGCGTGTGCCCCCCGGGATGGTTTGTCATGGAGCCGCGGTCTCCGGCCGGGAGCTGCCCCCGGGCGCTGGGGCCGGGCTGAACGCGAGGGTTGCCCGCGGGAGGAGCGGCTCGGAACGCGTGTGCGGGCTGGGAAAGGACACAGCCCCGGGGCGCAGCAGCGCTGGCGGCAGTGCGTGTTGGTAGGGGAACAGTGACCATCCCCGGATTTACGGCTGGAATAGCCCTTTGCGATTTGCCCCAGGAAGCAGCGACACTTGGCACCTTGCCGGTGTTTTCTGCCATCGACCTGCAATGCAGAACAAAGTGATGCTGGAGCAGGAGTCAAGCGAATGGTGACTGGGAGCGGTCTTGCACCAAGCTGGGTGCGTGTAATGCGTTCTTAAATCACAGCGTCTTTTCTGTGATTTAATCACAAGCCTTATCTTAGTCCTCTTGATCACCTGACGGCACCCTTTTAAATTTATGCTTTTCTTGTATTTGTGAGCTGAGATCAAAACTACTTTTGCTGTTCCCGCACAGACTTCCGTGTCCAGAGCATCGATCGGCTGCTTCCTGTGCCCCTGAAGACATGAAACACCTATCTGGGGCTTAGCCCTCTAAAACCATTTTAGCAAAAGGTGTTAGCGATGATAAGGCCTGTAGTGCTGTTGAAGTTTAACAGATGCACAGTGTGGCAAACAAGGATTCTTAGTAATACTTTCAGAAGTAATAAAAATGCCAAAGGGAAAGTTTAATGCAATGGCTATAGGAGCTCTGTCTCCCCACCTCAACCCCTTAGGGTTTTGTTTTCATCTCCTTCAGCATCTTCTTCTACTGAAAATATTAAGAATCTGGGATCTGCCTGTCTGTACAGAGTATTTAAAACAATGTGGCAGTATGTCTCTTATTCTAATGTTTTCTCTTCTCAGCTTACAAGAGAAGACCAAGATGAGTCTACGGAAGCAAACCCCCAGTGACTTCCTAAAGCAAATCATTGGAAGGCCAGTTGTTGTAAAATTAAATTCTGGAGTTGATTATCGAGGTAAGTTCTCCATCTGTCTCTCACAGTGAGTAAAGTTTATTTAGGAGCCTGGAATAGATGCATTGATTTTGAAAATCAAAACAGTGTGAACCAGAATCATGCAGTATATGAATACAGACTTCAGAATGGTGGTAGTAAAAATAGAAAATCAGCTCCAGAGAGAGTGATAAAAAAGGAATTAACAGTGTATTCAGAGATTAAAATTACTGATCTAAATAATCAGTGTCCTTAGTCACAAATACTTCAACTGGATGATTCTGAGTTTCTAAACTGCTACTTGGAAAGATATTCTGGAATTACAACTCGTGAAATGGCCAGGCTGCCCCCTTTTAAGCAACCCTTGTTGGAACTAGACTTTTCTTCACCTTTCTGTTCCCCATTTCCTAGAATAGATCCTGGTCCAGAAAAGCTTCAGAGTAAACTGTGCTGTCAGTCATAATAGAATTCTTACACGAGGGATTTGACAGCTTTGAAGAGTTAGTGACATTCTTGGTTAAACAACTGCCTAGGCCTGTGTTAGATTGAGATTCACAGAGATACAGGAGAAAGCTTAGTGTGGCTTTTGCCAGTTTCATTTTAACAGAGCCCATCAGTTTTAATCCTGATTTCTTTAGCTTATCAGTATACGTTCATGCACTGTATGTAGGACTATAGATGTTTTTAAGCAGAAAAGGAAACATTTCTCTGTGGAGTGAAATGTCTTGGTCCTACTCTCATTAAGATAACACTATCAATCTGTCCAGTTTTTTTAGTAGTATCCAAACTTAATTAAAACTAATCATGTATGTTCTGTTGGGCACAATGTAGAGATTTTATTCTGTAATGACTTAAACATGATGGTTCTGCAACAGATCACTGCTTCAGAGAGATTTACTTCAATTGGCTTAGCTTGGCACTTGTGAGAGGAGACTTGTTTGTGCTGTGACAAGGAATCTTTGTGTTATGACAGTTTTAAATAGTTATTGTTCACTGACAGAACAAGCAGTGCCTTCTTATCCCTTCCTGTTTCTATTCAGTGTCGCTCAGCTGACAAAATTTGCAGTCTCTCATTTCTTTGAGAACTACATTGTCTGAGCACTTCAGGTGGGACTGGGGGCTCAAAAAGTTCACTGCCTCTTTGTATGTTCTTTACTACAGGGGAATGTAGAGAGAGCTCATTAAAGTCAATTAAAGCAAGTCATCATTATCCTTCAGGTAAATACCTGAAGGAACACACAAGGCAGGGCCAAACCAGATTTGGTTTTTTTGCTGCACCACCTCCTATTTTCTTTGAGACCATTGCTACCCTCCCCTCGCTAAGATGCATTTGTAAATGCTGTAAATTAACTACTCAACTTTCCCCACAGCAGAGCTAGTTTAATGTGCCTACAGTCAGACACAGCAGGAATTGAACCAGAGTTCCTTGAACACCATTATTTGTCACTGGATATTTTTCCCCCATTCCCTTCCTTATTTCCCTGTGCACTCCTTCCTTCCTATTTGACTTGATCTTGTGACTGAAAATCTGTGTAGTGTTTTTATTTGAAAAACATGCACTTTGTTTCCTGCAGAAATGTGGCCACCAGTTGTAAAAGCCAAACATTTACAAAACAGCATCTCAGGCTGTTGTTGCAGATCTGTCCAGATTCTCCCCCAGGCTGTGTTGCTGATTTTTTTGTTGCCTCCACCCTCTGAGGCTCCCACAGGCACCGACTGTGGCCTCATGCAAGTGTTGATGTGTAACTGTGAAATGTCTTGAATCATTGCCAAGTGCTGCAAATGTCCAAGGCAGGAAGCCCTGGGAAATAATCAGGGATACATTAATGTATGGATTCTGTGTGTAAATATGGATATGTACATATCCACAGCTCTACCTACAGATAAAACATATAATTGCTAGCCAGGATGGGCAGTGATAATATTTGATGCCATTAGTAGTATAAGAGTAAACACAAAGAAAAGAAGGAACAGAATGAAACAACCGTGAATGCGCTCTAGGAAAACAGAGTTTGAAAATACTGCATTTATGGCCTACTGAGTAGCTCAGGTAAATCGACACTGTCCAATTTTAATTTTGGACAAACATTTTTTTTCTGTTGTGTGGAGCACTCAGGATTACTGGAGTGGAAAAGAATCCTGAATTTTGTTTAGCTTGGGTTTTTGATGCATTTAGTGGCCCTTTGTGAGCAGTTTTTCCTATGTCTGTAGAAACAGAGCAGAGAAAAATGAAAAGGAAAATAATAATCTTTAAGCCATGACAAGTTGGTAGAAGAATTTGAATTCCTAATTATTAAATGGAACATACTACAGTAACACTTCAGTAAAATGAGAATGTGTCCTGAGTTTTCTCCATCACTTCAAGCACAGCAAACAGACTATATTTCAAGTTTTACTGCTAGGTAAATAGCTAGGTGTTTTTCAAACAGAGGAAAAATTATTTAGGTAGTATGGTCTGTGCAATGATGTCAGGAAAACACACATGCAAGAGGGATATAAAAGAGCTTGTGAAATGCTTATTAGTTATGTGCTACTAAAATGCATATTTTCCTGAACAAAAGATCATCTAATATTACAAATGGCCGAGATTTTTATTCTTTAACTGCATTATCTAAGAGCTGCAATTTTGTTTTTGTGGGAAGACTTCAGTGCTGCTCAAGAGCATGTAGTCTGTTGAAAAATATATAGAATTTTGTTGACATCAAAATAGAGACTTGCAGTGTTCTAGGTCTGTAAGCATGAAGATAAATATGAAAAAGTGTGTGTGCTATCCTATAGGGTACAACACAAGACAACAAAGGGTTGTTTGTCAGCTATATCCATCACAAGTTTTGGTGATAACTGAGTTTACATAGCTTTGTTCTTAGGTTATCCAGTTACACTTGATGTCACAGGTTCTTTTTCTGTGAGTGCTTAAAACACAAGTGAGAAATGACAGTTTAAACTTTCAAAGTGGAAATTGCCCATCTTTTGAAATAATGCCTTAATAACATTTTTTACTCCCACAACTCTTACACCAACTGATAACATTGCTAGCAGAGTGCCTGGGATTCCTCTCTCCCAGCTGACTTCTTTGAAGAACACATCTGGCCAAGCTTGGGCTTTTAGTTTATTTTGAAGATACAGGGTTGTTTTTTCCCCCCATACTTTTTAAAGTGCATTTTTGTTTATTTTACAGTAAGTTCAGGCTGATTCTCTTAAACTGCCACTGTTTTCAGGTGTCCTGGCTTGCCTGGATGGATATATGAACATAGCTCTGGAGCAGACTGAAGAATATGTAAATGGACAGTTAAAGAACAAGTACGGGGATGCATTTATCCGCGGAAATAATGGTAATTCCTGCTCCTTCTGTTACTGCACATTAGAAAATTGTGGTTTGATATTCTGAATTTGAGGGGTGGCTGAGGTGTAAGTAAGCTGCCTGTAAGCCTAAAACTAATACTCGTTCTTGGAAATCTTAAAAATATTTGCTTTTTACAGTTTCACTCTCTAGGGCCTGTGCTCTTCTGCATTCCTGTGGTCCTTTCTGCCTCTGAACTTGAAGTTCTTTTCTAGCCTTCCTTGAAGCTTATTTTCTATTGTTTGACAGGCTTACTCTTTTGTACTCACTGCTTGCCTAGATGGCTTTGGCACTGTAAGAGTTTATGTTTTCAAGGCAAGCTACTGCATAAATTTATGCTACAGTGCAGATATTACAGTGCCACTGTAGTATTTTTTGGTGAAGCAGTTTTCCAGAACTGAATGAATGCTGATCATTAGTACAGGAGGCTACTTTCATCTTTTGAGTAAAGATTTTACCACCAGTCAAGAAAATCACTCATGCTTTACTATTGAGCCTTTGAATATCCGAGTGCAGTAGGTAGATTTCAGTGCACTTCAAGGACAATCCCAGGCTCCTAAAATGACTCTGGTATCAGGCTGTAATAGCAGGACATGCCAGGGAAAAGAGTATCTAAAAATAGAATAGGTTCACAAGTTGGATGTGAAGAGACTTGTAGAGGAGGTAAATGAAGCAGTTTGACCAAGTTGCTTGGAAAGAAAATGGAGGTCAGCAAAGAGGGATGGAATAAAAAAACACAAAGATGCAATCCCATGTTAGAAGAAGAGTCAAAGAGAATGCAGCACCAGTGTAAAAAAGCATTTTGGGTGGAGAAATAATCCTTGAAATGAGGCCAACTCTTGCTTTTTGCAAGGCATTTGGACTGTGATGCTAAGGAGTGGAGTGACATTACAGCTGGAGAATCAATTAAGGAAATAATCTGTTACAAAAGTTAAAACAAATGGATGAGAGGCAGAAGGCTCAAGAACAGGCTGAATAGAAGACATCCCAGGTTTAGGAGCACAATATCATTTTATGTTGTGAATGGATCTGTTCTGGGAATATTATCAGTCAAGCAGGAGGAAGATGTCTGTTCCTTCATAACTAATAATTAGCTTTGCCTTAAGTGCTTGGGATTTCCAGCTTTTATTGAAAGATCACAGCATTAGTGTCTGACACCTGTAATTCTGCTGCTGAAGAATGCTCTCATGCTCCCCTCAGTAATACTGCAGGGCACTGGCTTTGTTCTTTTTCTGTTTGGTCTGCATCTGCTGGATCATAGTTTGGCTATGAATAAAATAAATACTGAACCAAAGTAACACATAATGTTTAGATCTAATGGCATTTTTTAAAGAAGTTGCCTGACTTTCTTTGTGCTGAATGGGATTTATTACAGTGTCGATTTACAAGCCATGGAAATAAGATGTTTTAAATAAAAAGGCTTCTGCATGTTATTTACCAGGGCCCTCTTCTGTGTGCCACTTTCTCTTTTTCACAGTGTTGTACATAAGCACCCAGAAGAGGAGGATGTGAAGATGCCAGAAGGAGGCTGTTTTTTGTACTTGTAAACCTCTTTGAAGTGATGAGCCCTATTTGATTTGTAGCTCAAAATCCACAGGTGAAATATACAAGTGTTTAAATATTTTTTAAAAAAATAAATGTAAAGGAGCGTAAGCTGCCTGAATGTTTTTGTTTCAAAGCATTGCTGTGTTCCATTGTATAGAAAAAAAATAAAAGAGAAGCATGTAATAGTGCTGCAAGACTAATTTGAAGCAACAGCTCATTTAATTATGCTAACAGTTACAAAAATACTGATTGGAAGGTAAGCAGGGATGGAGTACTTGCAAATCAGAGCCTTGTATTGATGGCAAAACAATAGTTTAACTGATGGTGGGAAGGGAAATGCTAGTGGTTTGGTGACAATGACCTGTCCCTTTTGGAAAACACAGGGTCAGCTTTAAATGCCAGTCTAGTAAGAGTCATCGGGTAAAAAGTTCAGCTGTCCAAAAAATCTTGAATTGTGGATTGAATCAAGGGATGTAGCAGTGACACTTCAACAGTTAGGGGTGGGGAAAGGATTGAATCAAATGGAAGAAAAGCCTTAAGGGTGAAAAGAAAGCTCTGTGCCAGCTGAGGAAGTCAGTCAGAGGTGAAGAGCTCTCAGTTGGTATGTCAGTACAGCCTAGTAGCTACTTCACCTCCTGCCTGTGTACCCCCCACCCTTCCTCTGCTTGGGGTGACCTTTTTCTTGTGCTTCTCTAACAAACACAATGGAGTTCTTCAGTAAAAAGCAGTTTTAACTAATACCTAAAGCTACTCTTGAAAACACATTAGGAATCTGAAAGCTTTTGTAAACATGCCACATATGTCCTCTCCAGACTGTTCCCTCTTTCTCCCATTTCCCCACCCCAACCTGGTACCATCTCTATATTCTCTGTGTCTGGCCAGAAATAAGAACAAATGCATTAGAGTATGGGGTATGCATTAGGGATGGGGAACCTCTGAGCAGACAAAAGCAACAATGTTCCCAGATAATCAAAGCACAATGAGTAAATCCAGCTCAATCTTACATGGATGCTTATACCAATTTATAAAGTGTATTTTCTCCTTTTACATACGGTCAGCCAAGGAAAAAAACTCCAACTTTGAACATTCAGATTCTCCTTTGCCTGAGTGTTTCTGCACTTAACATCCACACACTCGGAATGTTTTCTTGTTCTTCATGACAAAGTTACTAGTCGGGGTAATGTACCTCACGATAAGGTTATTTAGTTAATTTTTTAAAATGAGCTGTCTGAAGCCTTGCTTTATTCTTTGGACAGTTTACAGTGCTTCCAGGAACAAAAGTATTTCTAGCTGTGGATGGATTAACACAAGACAATTCTGTGAATATAACGTTGTCCTCTTCTTCCCAAGTACCAGTGGCTCTGAAGCAAGCAGGAAATATTAACATTTCACTTATCAAAGGGAGGGAATGTGGACTGCAAATTTTTAATTTTACTGGTTTTTAAGATGAAGAAATAATTCTAAGTTATTTTGCAGTCAGTAGTTAACCTTTCCACATTAAGCACTTCAGAAGCCATGACAGAACACACAAATAGAGTTGCTACTGTACAATACGCTTCAATAATTTATCATTTTCTGACAAGGGTTGAAAAAGGTCCAGGATATAAGACAAATCACCAACTTGCTCTCCTGTAAGTGACTTTTTTTAAAAAATGAAGATGTACCTCCAAGAGGGGCATGCAATTTTTCATTTGCTTTGTCATCTATATGTAGCTGGCAGGTTACTGTCTGCTTTCAGTCCTGGAGACTGTCTGGATTTTGTTGTTTGGGTTTTTTGGTTATTTTAAAACAGGGTTAATTTTTTTCCCACTGTCCACCTTTCTCCCCCCTCCACATACCTACCGTCATACAGCAACACATTTTGCACACTTTGATTTAATATCAAGAGTTTGCATTGATAACTTTTAAACTGCAGTTATGTTTCTATGACTCTAGTTATAGAACATGTTTCAATTGTAATTGCTACTTCTGATAGTCCAATCACATACTAAACTCTATATAAATACAAATACTATGTAGTTTACATGCCAAGAGGTTTTTTTAATGTATTCTAAGTCATGAAGTCACTATTACTACGTGAGGTAGACAGGAAGATTTGCATTGAAGGTCAGCTGTTGTAATTCATATTTAAATTTCAAAAGTAGCAAAAGAAATGAAGCATTTAATTCTTACAATCACTGTCTCTCAGTTCATTTTACAAGATTTTACCCCCTTTAATTCAATTTTCAACCCCTATTTGTAAATCAAGTAAACATTTAAGCTTGAATTCGCTGAGGCAATCCAGTGTTTGGATGTAGGCTGGTTTTGGCTGGATAAAATAGTCATATTGGATTTATTCTACTTATCTTTTAGATTTTTTTTACATGCATATATTGTGTAGGGCAACATTACATTTGCAAGTAAATCCCCAACTTTCAGAATTCCATATGGAATGCTATCCAGAGTCACATGGCATTATATACGTACATCAACATCAAAGTAGAAAGGTAAATTTCACAAACTCTTGATGACTCAGCCACATTTATAAGGTCTGTCTCATTGGGAGATACAAGTAGACTCATTATAAACACAATACGTCTTCATTCACAAAGAACAGCATAAGATACTAGTGCTTATATCCTCCATGTTACATCATTTACCATATCCTGATGCTTTTGCCCCAATACCAGTGTACAAACCAGTTTCACTTGGAGATCAAGCTCATTGAGATCAGAACTGACCATGAAACATTAATGCCTTGAACAACCTGCAAGCATTTGTCCACCACTTTTCTTAGAAGAATGTACCCAAAATTAAGTAATATAAAACTATGAGTCAATTTCAAAAACTAGAGCTGCACTCATGTTGATAGTCAGTACTTTTATGAAATGAGATCACACCATGAAACTATGGCCATTCAACCACTGTCCTACCTCAGCTAAACATTCAGCTCACAGACAGACTCTAGGGAGACCAGTAACTCTGAATTTGCTACAACCCCACATCCAGCACAAGTTTCTTGCATTTGAAAAGCCAAACTAAGCCACATCTCCTTAAACAAAACCCTGGCTGGGAGCAGCAGCACAACATATCCCATGGAAACTAGAGAAAGCCAGTCTGAAGAAGATAAGTACTCACTGTGTGGTGCAGCAGCCAAAGCCAGGTTACTACTAAAGCCTGCACTGCCCTGGAGTTGCCCCTATAGAAAGGGAGCACAGCATGCTGGGAAGGTTTTGTTTTAAAGGTATATACACTGATGACCACTCACTTTTACAATTTGTTTCCACCTGGTTCCTAGTTCAAAGGGAATCTAATGCAAACCACTCTGAACATCATTCATTTGAGTTTTTTCTGTCTTTTCCGTGATGTTACAATGACAAAACAGCTACTCAGAGCCCTTCTGGGTACGACTTGCCCCTTAGTTCCTCAGGCTTTTTCACAGCTCTGAGAACCAGCTGTGCCCCACAGCTGTGTTGTTCCTGGGAGATAAGAAAGCATGAAAGTGTAATGTGACAGCCTTGCAATGTGTGACTGATGGTACCAGAGCAATGCCTGATCTTTAATATCCCAACTCACACCCGTGGCCAGCTCCAGCCCTGTGCTGGTTTTGAAAACAAGCAGGCTGTGGAGTCAGCAGTTTCAAAGTCTTGGATTTCTGTGCCAAACTGTTCTCCAAGGCCTGAAATCTGATGGGAGGGGACATTTCCTTGGCTGCTGTATTGACCCTGAGCGAGGGACCATCAGCCACAGGATACCTCTGCCAGATCACCCTAACAGAGCTCGTGAGCAGCTCCCACTTGGTGCTGGGATTGCACCTCCTGCCTGGCCTTGCCTTTATCTAACAGCAGCAACAAGAGATCATCCTTTAGAATAGAGCTGGTTTTGCTTATGGAAATCATAAAATAGCTCAAGTGACAAAAAGGGAGAGCAGCTCTCCATGGATGGTTTGTATCTGCTCTGCACAGTGAAATGTGGGAAAGTCCATGTGGGCTCTGACTGATGCTACATGCATGGGGGCACCTGAAGGCATGTTCATTTTATTTGCTGTCTGTATTCCTATATTACACAGTCTTATTCAAGCACTCATTAAACTATTTGTTGCTGGGCCTTACATCTCTTTCTTCCCTTCTCCCAACCCCTCCTCTAGTGCAGAGCAGCTGCCCAGGTTGCAGTAGTTACCAAATAAAGGGTTATTTTGGTTTCAATTTGTAAGGGAAAGAGGCTCACACTATTTGCATGCATGTGCCAGTGTTGCATGCATGTGCCAGTTCATTCCCAACAGTAACATTTTAGTCATAGTGACATTTCAGTAAGTGTGACAGAAGCACAGCAAGAATAGTCAACTGGATAAAAGGGAAAGGACCTGCAGGTACTTTTGCCAACCCTCTGCCTAACTAGTATCAGAAAAACATCCTGGTCTGCCCGAACACAGAGGCACAGATATGCACAGGTCAACCCTGAGATGCCAGTTTGTAGAGATTGTTATCCATTCTCTCTGTGGGACTACCATGGGTTTTTAACCACTCATCTCACAGCTGGCCACTGCTCTTTGTTTTAAAGATAACTTGAAATATTCTTAAATAAGGTGGATGCTGCCAGCTTTGCTGGTTTAATGATCAATTCCTTGTGATCTGAACTGAGCTGTTGCCCCCTTCAAGCTCTCTACTTGATCAACCTGCCCACTCTTCCCTAAGCCCCTCAACTTTGTTCCCAGGACTCAGGTGGCTGCCAGCTGACTGGGAGGGACTTCTAGCTCATTAAAACCCTTATTATCTTGCGGCAGCAAAGTATTTCCCAGCCTGTCAATGAAGCAACCAGCTTGCTCTGGAGTGTCAGCTCTGAGTTTCTTACATCCATGTACATTTTACATACTGAGCTCCACTGTATTCACTCCACATCTGCTGTCCCTGTTGTGCCCAGGTGATGTGGAGATGTAGAAGCAATCTGCAAGAAGGATAGAATTTCTGCACCAAAGAGCTGCAATGTAACTGGGTTTATAATCCTTCTGTACACTTCAGTAATGAAATTTCAAGTTACATTGTTTACAGTCTATCTTAATTATCAAGGTGTTACCAAGTTTTTCCCAGTGCTGTTTTAAATTCCCAACTGGTTTTTTGTTGTTGCTGTTTTTTGGGTTTTTTTCTTCTAGAAATCTACACAAATGCTACTAGGAAAACAATAGTCAAGGTTTAAGATGTCTTATGTTCATTCTCCTGCCAGCTTCCTACTAACAAAGACATTTATGACAAGAAAAAGCAAACCTCTCTCCAGTTCCAGCAGAGCCCAGCTGAGCTCAAGTGACTCCAGCAGGTCACAGCCCTGGCCAGAGAAGGCTGAGGCAATGCTGTGCTGGTGGGTGATGCAACCAAAGGCTCTGAGAGGGCTGTATTTCTTACTGGAAACATCTGCCTGTCACTTGGCATTTGAATGAGCAGTTCAAGGCTGCTGGTAGGTGCTTGTGTCATGGTAATGACTGTGACAGGCTTTTTCCATCTCTGAGGAGGAGATGGTTGTGACATTTGCATTGACTATGGCTTTGAAGCCGCTGAGTTCCTGTGTTTGAGAGCAGGCACTGAGGATGATAGCTGTGTAAGACTGTATTTCAGATCAGCCCAGCAATTTACACTCTCCGGGCAGCACTATCTGACTAGTGCTGCTAAACATGTGATGAGTACCCAGGACCACCGGTTTCCCTATTTTCCAACCAGTTAAACAGTGGAGAGCTGGGCTGTCAGCAGCAGAACCTCAGTGCCAGCCCAGCGTCTTGTGTTTCTTCCAAAGGACAGGCAGGGCAGGCTCATGGGAACAACGCTAATAAGTGGAGCACCAGCAAGCTTGCACCCAGTTTTTGGGGGGTGCCCTAGGCAGAGGTCGCTGGGATGCCCACTCTGGACAGACTCCCACAAAGGGCAGATCCCAAGCAAGACTAAATATGAGGCACCACTGTCAGAAATGAGCCACTGGCTGGGAGCAGGGTGAGCCTGATGACAGTGGCCAGGGTCATCAGAGGGTCCTGATCACCGGAGCAGTCTGCAGTGATGAGGTGGATCTGAGGAGCTGGGAAGCCCAGGGACAGGATCACTCTGCCACTGACTGCCAGCACAGCACAGCACTGCGCAGCGCAGCAAAGCTCGGGCAAGGAGCAGGGCTGACAGCCTGGACTTAAATACAGCTCGTGTGCTGGGGGACAATCACACTTATCAGATGTTTGGTCCCCTGTGCCAGCTTCGGGGGATTTGTGGGGTATTGATGGCTCCTTCTGGCAAGGCTGGCACACGGGATGAACCTTCCCAGCCTTTGTAGCAAAATTCGGCTTTTACTGCCAAAATGAATCCCATGCAAGCATGAGAGAAAGGGCATGCTGATCAGGGTCACGGAGGGAACTGATGTGGCTTGGCTTTGCTTCAGCATGGAAGAGGGGATGTGTGTGTGGAGATGGTTACAGGGAAGTAAAAGTCCCATCATCCTGCACCTCTGCAGAGGAGTTTCAGGATGTCCCACCAAACCCCATGATTTGCTGTTGGTCCCCCTCACCCCTGCTAGTTGCCTTTGTTTTCATTGAAGAAACTTGGAGATTTAACACACACACATAAACCACACACCCCCCAAAAAACAAAAGAGGAAAAAAAAAGAAAAAAAGCGACAAACAAAGAATAACAAAAGAAAACAAACAAACAAAAAAAGGAGTGGGATGTGAAGAAAAAATCTAATATGATTAAAGCAGGATTTGGGCACTGGCAGAGAGCTGCCGTGGGTGGTGGGTATTAGCAGTAACAGCTGCTGCGCTTCCCATTAGAGGAGCAGGGGAGGATGGTCCCTGAAAGGATGGGTCTCTGGCTGGCTGGCAGGGCAGTGGTGGCAGCGAGCCCGGCAGCGAACGTGTCGCAAGGTAAGAGCCGGCGGCACCGGCAGCCTGAGCCCGGGCAGCCCCGGGGAGCAGCGCTGCTCCCCGCCGGGGATGGGACAGGAGGGCGGCTGGGGCTGGGACGGGAAACGGCACAGCGGGGGCAACACCCAAGGGAAAGAGCTGCTGCTCGGGGCTACTTCCGTGAGCTCCTGTGAGAAATCCCGTCCAACAAGGGAGGTTGAAGTGTGCCCAGAGGGAAGGCTGACTCCACGAAGAGGAGGCATCCTGCCGCTGGTCGAGCAGGGCTGGGAGAGTTAGCAAAGGCTCCTGTGACTCCCACGAGCATCTCCTGGCACACAGCTGGTTGGAGTGGCAGGATGCTTGGCTGTGGATGCATCCATCCACTTGCTGCTTCAGGCTGGGCATAAACTGTTTTGCATGCAGTGGTGCTTAATTAATCAGCTGGCATGTTTCAGAAGTGTTTGAGAGGGAGGTATGAGCTAGACCTCCTCAGCCTCTGTTTCCTCTGATTTATTTACATTTACTCATTGGCTAAGTGTAATGACATCTAAGGCAGGAAAAGCTGCATGTTGAAAAGATGTTGGAAAGCGCTACATTAAAATCAGAAGCACCTGCCTCATGATATCCATCACAATAAATGCCACACACTCACCCTTCAGCTTCACTTTGAAAAGTGCATTTTGAAAAAGGAGAATGGCACAATACTCTGGTTAATCTGGAATGAGTTTTGTGCTGTCACTGTAGGGACGCAGGCTCTCTGACAGTGGGCAGGGACAGGCTCTGCCCTGTGCACCAGCCCCACATGCAATGCGACCTGCAGCAGCTCTGCAGATCCAAGGGGCAGATGTTTCCTGCATTGATCAGGCTGTGCATTTGGGCTGGGAATGGTGAAGGGTGGCAAGTGTGGCTGTACAGAGACTGCTCCTTCTCCTAAAGCCCACAAGATGCTTTAGAGCAAACCTTCCCCAGCTGTTCCCTCCATGGGCAGCTCCACAAGGAATACATCCTCTTGTGGGGCCTCTTCTCTCTCCCAGCCTCAACAATTTACTTGAGAATGTGAATGCTGTGGATTCCCAAAGTGGCTCCAGGTGCCAGAGACATCACTTATTCCCTTTTGTTTAAAGCCAGTGGGGAGGGTGGCTCTGGAGATCAGGAAGATCAATGGCACCATTTGGGAAGCCACTGCTTTGAAGTGAAACTCCACATTGTTTCCTGCTGTAGAATGGAGGATGGCAGGAGAGGCCACAGTGCCATTGTTGGCTGGGCCTGCATGACCCTGTGCCTGGTCTCCTACGCGGCTGCCTTCTCGCACGGCGCGAGCCTTTCTGCCTGCACTGACATGATGCCCAGGCACCTGAGGGTGCAGCTGCACAGCTCCAACAACAACTGTGTCACTCTCCACATCAACATGTCCTTCTACTTCCCAGGAGATAAGGTACCAGGTAGGGAACAGCTTCTCATTCCTGCATCTGAAAAATACATGGTAACTAATCTCAAGTGATGGCATTAATCTCCATGAGGTCTGGGAAGAGCGATAACTGCTCTGAGTGAGCTACAACACCTCTCTTGTCATGAGGATGTATTTACAGAGGAATTCTGCTTGCAGCATGAGTGTTTTGGGTGGGATTAATTTATCTTGGCTGTGTCTCAACCATACCAGAGCTCATTACATGCAATGGCACATGAGAGACACCTCCAGAGCATCAAGTCACTTTCCCAGCCCCTCTGCACCACTCAAAGGGGTCTGGGTGACTCACCTGACTCTTGGGCATGGTTGGCAGCCTTCCCCATCCATGGCATTGCTGCTCCTGAGGCAGATGCAGACAGAGCTGAGAGGCACCACTCCCCAGCTTGGCCGCTTTGTTTTGTGGGAAACAAAACCCCTCTGAGAGCAGAATACAAGCTTTTGTGTACATAAGGAGTGGTGTCCAAACCTCCTTCCTTAAAAACGGCTGCATGCTGCCTAATCCAATGTGGTTAACAGCTTATCATCAGGGAGGGATGGGGTGAAGACTCAGGCAAATTCTGTGTGCAACTACACGCTGCAAAACCAAAGGTAAAAGTCTGGCCTTCTGTACCCAGCATGTCCAAGACAGACTGTGAGGACAAAGACAGTAAGGTGCTCTCAGTAGTGCTGCCCAAAGTTTTCTTTTGGTTTCAGTGCTACTACTGGAAACTCCATTGCAAGCAATTCACTCCGTAACAAGAAGACAAATCCCTTCATGTCCTGTGTTTTGTCTTCCAGTGACAGTGAGAAGCACTCGGGATTACATGGGCTTTATGCTGCAAGCTCGCAAAGTGTCCAACAACGAAATCACTGGCACATTCATCTTCCTGCCTCCTGGTTCCAAGCTGCTGACTTGTTTTGAAGATGGTGACACTGTCACCCACTCAGACAAATCACTGAAGAGAAATCTGTCCTTTGTATGGAAAGCACCGGACCAACCCATTGGAGACATCAAGTTTTTGTAAGGACATCCTGGTTCCTAATCAGAATTTATGTCTTCTCAGTTAAAGCCTTGGCTTTATATTTCCATTGTACTTGTTCAGCACAGTGGTTTATGTATCTTGAACCCAATACAGCTAAATACTTACCAAATGCTGCAACAGTATCCCTGTTGGTACATAAATCACCATTAATATCTGCTGGCTAGTGCTGCTTTTTATTTACATGGTCACTATTTTCTCAGAATAGACACACCAGAAGATGACAGCTTAAGCATTTAGGAAATAGAAATATTAAGACATAGAGTGACAACTGTGACCATGGTGCCTGTCTGTAAATAACACAGCCCATAGGACTTCCCTGCCTACAGGATAACCTTGTATATCACTTCTTAGAAAAAAAAAAGAAAAATGTGTTGTTTTAAAAAAAGTTAAATGTAAACAGAATTATTCACAATAGAAAAAGAATGAGCACTGTGTCAAAACTTGACATCTCTGTTTTGCACCAAAGTCCCAAACCGTCCAAGTAGTTTGGTTCTGAACTTTGGAAGTTCGGTACTTTGGAATGAAATTAAACATCGTCTAACTGACTGCCTTAGAGGAAGCACAGTGGCTTTTCATTTCAAAAGAGATTAAATTGTTACATTTTGACTTTACAGAACCACTTAGAAACTGCTTGGCCAGATCCTTGGCTGCTTCCCAAAACATAAGTGTCCTGGTGAGTGCTGTGGCTTGAGCATCTCATGATGATTCCAGAAAATTTCATTGAAACAGAATATTGCTGCTTGGAATTTTCAATTTTTGGCCATGGCTTTAGATCAGAAAATACTATTAAAGTATAAAAAAATACTATTAAACTCACAAAAAAACCCTGCTATAAACCCAAACAAATATCAACAAGACCTAGTCCCAGCCACCTACTCTGCCACTTCATTCACACTCTGGCTTTTGACCCTCCAAGCTGATTTCTGATAGACTCTCCCTTTTTGCCCTGTCACAGCATCTGAAAAAAATGCCTTGTTAGGCTTAAAAACGTCTTGTGAGAATCATCTGGCACAGGAAAACCCAGGTTGGTTTCCCCTTAGCTAATTTTCAGAAGCAGCTGAGCAATCTGAGCTGAAATTCTCCCAAAATCTCCAGCTTAAATAAGGCTCTCTGGGTGAAGTTAAAGGTTGGCCAATGCAGTTTTGGCACCTGACAAAAAGCAGAGGATTAGGCAGGCTCAAATATCAGAGGGCTGAGAAGAGAGACTTTTTCTTCCCCTTACCTATTCTGCTGTTTGTACAAGTAACACTGGCTTGTTTTAATTAGTAAATACCACTGTTGTTTCCCTGCCTACAGAAGATTATAAGCAGAGCTAGTCCAAGATTTACAAATGTAGTTCTATCAACATGATGAATGTAATACAGCTTTTTAAATTTCTTTTTTATTATTTAAGTTCCCACACTTTTTTGGCTATCTTAGCTATGACTCCTTCCTATGGGACTGAATCCTTCTTATGGGACATGGTATCTTTTATTTGTAATAGAAAATGTACAACAGGCTAATCCTTTAAAATACTTTTGCATTGGTTCTCTCTTCACATGAAAGCAGTCTTTGTGATTAGCTAAACAGTCAGATGTTTTATTAATGCTATAGAGCCAGTAAATTCTTGCCTGATTATGTTTTAACAGCATCTCCATAGTCCAGTCATACTTCGTTTACTGGGCAAAGATTGAATCTGCTGTTGTGGCTCAGGGAGGGCGAAACAAGACACTTGCTGACAAGAAGTCTGACACCTTATCCCCTGTGCCCTCGCAGGGAGCAGCTGAGCCTCACCCCACAGGTACGGCGAGCAAAGCCCTGGGTTTCTGACCAACACCCCCTGCAGAGTAGCTTTACAGCTTAATCTGGGCAAGTGTCCAACACAGGTGGCCCAAACAAGCTGGGGGCACCTGTTTAACTCCTGGGGCTGTCCAGGAGATCAGTGATGGCCATGGTGAGCTCCTTGAAGTGAGGGTGTGGGTCAAGATTTGAGGTGATGGAGCCAGTTCCAAGGAGGGCACTAAAAAATTAAATGGTGTTGTCAGATCTTAGGATTTCAATGCAAACCTTAAAATACTTTACTTAAAATCTCAGCTCTTGAAGAGAAGGAAGTGCAATAAGCAATGTTGCCTAAACAGAAGAACATAATTGTCTCTAAATGTGACTATTGCTCTCCAGGTATATATTTAGTTGTATTTGTGCAGCTTTTGATCAGTAAGATGCTCCAAGAATTTACTTGTACCCAATTCAGATGTATTTCTCAGCATTTTTGGCATGGCACTGAGGCTGAGTTTTAATTATTTTACTTGATCATTACATGGGCAGCAAGCTTCGCTGCTTTAATTTCCATGTGGGTTCCCTCTTAAAAATAAGTGACAAGAAAACAAAAGAGTCACTGTTACAAACCTTCCTGGCAAACCTTGGCACCGAGTGGGATTTGAAATAAACAAACCAAAGACAATAGACTTCTGCTCCTCTCTCCCTGCTTTTTGTCTCTCTGCTGGACAAGGTCCCACCTCTCCCGCAGCTGCCACTGGCTCCTCGCTGCCTGCCAGCCCCACTGGCATCGTGGCAACACCAACACCAGAGCCAGATTTTGGTGTGGGGTTTGACACTCATCCCATCGCTGAGCCAAAGCAGCCGATGCGGACTTCGCGGGCTGTGCCCGGCAGGAGCAGCCGCTCCAGAGGCCGGGGGCTGGAGCCATCCCTTCCCACCCAAGATGTTGGAATGGTGGATGCCTTGCAAGGTTTCCTCTCCCAGGACAATGCCTCCAGCTACAGCACCTTCAAAGGGTAAAAACTGGGCAGAAGGAAAAGCTATTACTCCAGTCCTTGTGGGGAAGGAAAATAGTATTAGTTTCCCTGCAGATGAATAAGGAATATGTAGGAAGGTGTCTGTGTCTAGGGGGGAGGTGAGAGGGTGTTTGCTTGCTGAGATTTTTGAGAAAGAATCCTTTGGAGACTGCACATGACAGACAGGGACAGGGAAAAAATCCAAAACTCCTAAAACCCAATGCTGCATTGCTCAGCACAGTGGGAGACTGGTCAGGTGGTAGAAAAATGCGATAAAACCTATCGACTGTTACAACATTCTTCCAAAAGTGCATACAAATACTGAGTGAAACAGTGAACTCAGCAGACCTGTTTCTCCATCTGCAAGGAAAAGGAGAAAAAAGGATACAAAGCAATTATGAAATTTGGGCTTGAGGATGTCTGCTCAGAAGTCTTAGAAGGTTTGGGTTGCATGATCTTTCATGCAATATTTCATGCTGTAGGTGAAAATGATGGGGATAGGAATCAATGATCAGGCATAATTAAAAATACAGCTTGTGTGATCTGCACTGACTGCATGTGTCCCAAAACTGCTCTAAGGAGCAGCACTTTTTAGTGGTGTGAGCCACAGGTGTCACTTGCTAACCCTGCCTTTCCTCTGTCCATATTTCAGAACAGGAAGCATTGCCCATGCTGCCACCCCACACTTGTGTCTGATGTGTACAGGTGACAGGAAGGTAAGCACTGGGGTTGGGGAGGATGCCTTCTCTAAGGATAGAAAGGTCTCAGAGAAGATGACAGTAAAACCTCTCTACTGTGTCACAGCACCAAACAGCCCGTGTAGGTGTCATAATTGGCTAAAACTACATTGAGACTGTTAAAAGTTTAAAATTTTTCACCTTAACATTGAGTCTGTAAAAGTTTAAAATTTTTCACCTTAACTGGAAATTGGATTTTTTTCGCTGTCTAGCTTGGTTTTTTTGTTTGTTTGTTTTTTTTGGGTTTTTTTTTTTTTTGAGCCCACTGCCTGGGTTTTTAAGAGGCCCACTGTAAAAACAATTGCTTTCCCATATGTAGCCATGACCACAGGCTGCTGGGAATGTGTGTGCTTAGAGACACAAGATACAGAGTTAACAGGGTAAGTCCAGTACGCAGGTGATGAAGAGAAGAAAAATACAAGGAGAATAAAGAACTACATCTGGTTTGTAGGATGCCAAAGGAGGAAGAGAAATAATCTCACAGAAAATAAAAGAGGAAGGGGGACATACAGCAGAGAATGAGGCAGAAATATTTAGGAAGGAGTGGAGGACAGAGAACAAGTAAAGGAGAGATGTGTACCACGAGCACTTGGCAGAGACATGGAGCGAAGCAGAAAAATGGAAGTAGATGGAAACTAAAGCGAAGGAAGAGTTATTGCACAAGGCAAGACCAGAAGAGCATAATGAAACAAAAATACTGAGAAATTAGGCAAGAATGGAGAGGAGTATGAAAAGATAGGACAAGGACTTGTGATACAGTTGCATTTTCTAACCCAAAGTCCCAAATGCTGCAGTATATCCTTACAGCATGGTGTTTGCATTTTGAGGCCAAGTGATCCATACACATGCAATCCTAACTTTGCCAGCCAGCTACTTTACAGTCTGCACTTCAGCCACTGAAAGTCTTCTATTTACTACTGTATTTTAATAGCACCTTCAGAAACCATCCCTTCCACAAAGGATGCTCTGACCCTCCACTACTTTGCTTCACAGCTTGCCAGGGCTCCTACCTCAGCTTTGTGCTCCTGTCACACTGTCTTCCCAGGAAGCTTTAGAAATTGCTAATGATGGTAGAGGGTAAGAGTTGCTCTGGTGTAATTAATGGATGTGTGAAAAAGCCTGCTGGGCTGGACAGGCTGGAGAGGTGCCAGCGACTGAGGGCCAGATCCAAATCTCAGTGGAGCCAAAGAAAAAACTCCAGTACATTTTGCAGCTTTTGGATGGGGGCTCAGGTGCATAGTGGGAATGGAAAAATACATTGGGGGCCTCCTAAATTGCATGCTTGTTTCCCAGTTAGTCTTGGATGATACCTGCAGCAAAGCCTGAGCTGCAGAACTGGCATGGAGCAGCTGGCATTTTGTGACAGATAAAATAAGGTGGATGGAACCAGACAGTCCCCAGA
Organism: Lichenostomus cassidix; assembly: GCF_008360975.1. Classification (NCBI taxonomy): domain Eukaryota; kingdom Metazoa; phylum Chordata; class Aves; order Passeriformes; family Meliphagidae; genus Lichenostomus; species Lichenostomus cassidix. Next base: position 20,545,619 of record NC_139484.1, read on the forward strand.
AACAGGCACAGGCAGGAACCGTCATTCCCACTAAAATGGGTGGTTAAGCAACACAGAGAGGCAGAAGATTTGTAATTGGCTGTGTAAACTGAGAAAGCAAGACAGCCTTTGGGGAGAGTTTATAGGTTGTATGTGAATGCCCCCAAACTGCTGATTGCAAAGGCCATCCCAAGTCTCCTGTGTCCCTCCACTCCATAGCCTCAGAAGGATAATACTGAATCCCAGTGGGTCCATAAGACCCTACACATGCAGCTTGGCTGGGAAGATCCCACCTGCCCTTTCAGCATGACCCTGGTGCCACTCAAGGTGGGAATTGTTCATTAAGTGGGGTTTTTTTGGTTTTTTTTGTGATAATGATGCCTGTGAAAAATACCACCACCACAACAGAAACTGCAGATCTTTGCTGAGGCAAAGCAATGACCTTCCTCTCCACCTGTGCCCTTCACCTTTATCCCTCGAACCCATACTGCCTTTGCCCCTGGGAGAAACTTGAGTGCCTTGTCTCTCCCATGGCAATTCTGGTATGGATAGACCAGGTTTGCATCTGCTTCATTTTCTAAAAGCTACTGAGTAAACAGGGAATAGAGAAGAGTTAAGCTAAGGCCAGAGGGACACATGGGCATCAGAAACAGAGCTGAAGTGTACCAAGAGCCAGGTAGAGAGAACTTAATCAGCCCCCTTTTCCCTCACTGCACATCTTGGTGTGTATTTGCTTTCAAAGGGCAGTACTGAGAGCGGGACCACCTTGAAAGCCTCCCTGCAGGTGACAACATCTCCCTCTGCCCTGCCTGTACACACACACCTGGGTGACACTACTGCAACCACAGCCTGGCTGGGTGATGCCAACGCTGCCAGCAATTTGTCCTCAGCTTCAAGACAAATGGCAGAAAGAGAGCTGGCACCACAGCCAGAGGAGACAGGCACCAGGGGTGAGGAGGACAAGGATGAGGAGAAGGCAGCTGGGCATACCCTGCCATGGGTGACAGCTCGCGAATCCGCTGTTCCCGGCAAAGGGGAAGAGCCTGGCAGAGGAAGCCGACTGCTTGCAGCCCAGCTTGGCATTCTCCTGGTCTGCACAGCGGCGCTGGGCCTGGCGCTGGCAGCTGCCATGCGCTGTGTCTGTGCCCAGCACTGCCACAAGCGGGCCGAGGTGTCCTTCAGCGAGCCCGAGCCCGACGTCATCACCGTCACAGAGAACGGCGAGGTGATGCACTTCCGAAAGATCCGGGAGAACAGCTTCGTGCTGGTGCAAGCTGAGTACAACTGGGTCACCCCCTCGAGCAGCGGCAAGAAGACAAGGGTGGTTTAGGCCTTCTGTGCCACCACACAGGCAAACAAACCCAAAGCAGCCAGTTCAGACAGAGGGGTTAGGCAAAAGTTTCTAAACCACAGCTGCTGAGAAAATAGAAGTTGATAGATTGCTCAGTGTGCTACACTTACTGCAATTAATATTGTATATCTGCTCATTAGCTGTCACTGTGGCAATGACATACCCTTCTTCTGTTGCCTTAAGGGTGTAGGCAAAAATAGAAACTCTTCCTCTGCACTGTGGTATTGACTCCTGTTTAATCTCAGAAAAAAAGTTTCTAGTGTCGTATTTCTTTCTAGGAACAGCAAACCCATGACATAAACCCAACCATTCTCATTTCGGAGCTTAACAGGTTTGACTCTGTGCACTTGGTATCCCTCAGATGACAAAATATTTGCCAGAAGATTTTAAGTTTCAATTTGAAAATAAAAAGCAATAACTCACTGGTGGAGAACATTGATCCCAAGAATGCTGAATTGATCCATGGGAGCGAAACATGGGATGGCAGACACCAGCTTTTGGGGGAGAAACATGCTTCCTCATCAGGTGCAAATGGAAGAAAATCTTTCCCGTCCATTTGCACCTGATGAGGGAGCTTGTTGAAGTCTGACAGCCAATGTTTATTTAGTCTTTTTCTTTGAGTCAGCTCAGTGACACTCTGTGCAGAAACATGGACTGAGAAGTACCCTTCCCAGGTCACTTTGGGTATGCCCTGCAAAGGCTGCGTGGGAAGTTAACAGCATCCTTGTGTTCTGAGTTTGTGCAAACTTCTCTCTGACCACGAGTTTTTCTGCAGGATGCCACTAAAGCAACCTTTCAAAACCAGCATGATCCTAGACACCTCCTAAGAAGGAAAGGTGACAACAGCAAGGGTAAAGGTTTATTTTACTGCAGCTTTAAAAGAGCCAGAAATAGACCTGATAATAATCCTCTTGAGATGTACATTTTAGAGGCTTTCAGAGAGCAGGAACTGACCCATCTGGTGTCCTTTTCTACGGTGGATCAGCTCAGGATCACTCCCAAGCTGTGTAGTGGGGAACAAACTTTCACTTTGGTGCTGCAGCCTAATTCACAGCCCACAGCAATCCCCCCCGAGCCAAGCAGAAAATGATGTGACTCTGATGGTTCACCCAGCCTTCCTGGGGACAACTTCCCACTATGTCAGGCCATCTCCAACTGGTTGTCCATCTCCATGCTGGATAATCAGTCAAAGCCCTGCTCTCACATCCTCCCTACCTCACCCTTGACTTCAGAGGAGACAGGTGGGACATGAGTTCTCCTGCTCCAACATGATGCACAGGGAGAATCTTTTGCTAATAGTACCTTCCATTAGCATTCAGAAAGCTGGTTTCTGACAATACAGCTGTACTGTGATCAGTGATGTTTGTGCTGCACACATGGACAAATTTCTGTCAACTTCAGTTCTAGGCCCAGTGAGCCCTGGGCAAAATAAAAGAGTGAGAAAATAACTGTACTCACAAACGCAGCTTGCAGAGATGAGCTTGATGCTTCTAATCATTGCACTTTGAAGAGCAGGGCAACTGCACTGTAGCACTTTGCTGTGGAAAAAACAAGGGCAGTGCTGTAATTGAAAAGATAAAGTTTGGTTTAGGACCCAGAAGGATGCCAGGTAAATGGTTTTATATTCACTAAGTTGAGCCGATGCCCTACCTACAAGTAAGTCTCCAGGTTTTCAAGCACATATCTAGACATGTACAATGGCATTCCTCTCCTGTGTCATGTGCCTTAGAAAGAAATCATGTTTCTGTAACTCAGTGTAGCTGAACTGTGTAGTGACTAAAACAGACTGCATTCAAGTCACTGTTAATGCAGCCAAAAAAAAATCCTAATTAACTGAGAAAATAGGTCAACAAACTCTTAAATATTTAAAGAACTATCACATACTATTTTAAAAAGTTTCTTATGATGGCATAGCTCTTTATGAATAAATTACAAACACCTATGGCCTCTTTCACTGTCTCTCTAGGTTTAATGTTACCAGACTGCTATGGCTATAAAACCAGAACCTTCTTCTTCTCAGCTCTTTCCCCACAACCCAGCACTGCTTCTTACCAGGCTGACTGGAGCAAGGGAAGGCCTCATGGAGGTGTTTGACTGGGAGAGTGGCACTTCAACACCATTCTGCCTTCTGCCAAACTCTGCCTTCTGCTAAATTTATGTGCTCCAGTATTATTATTAGTAAGACCAGTAATGGTGAGCTCTGAGGAATACAGATCCTCTGAATTAGTAATGAGGTTTGCTACTTTGCAGCTCTCTTGGCTGAGACCTAAAGTGCCTGTGTTTTTTCCTTGACTTCTGAATGATGTTCCGTTTGTTGTAGTTGCCATGACAAGAGGAATGGAGGTCTTATCTGTTCTTAAGGCAGTTAAAAACATGAGCACTCATTAATTTATTAAAAGGCAAACCATTCAAACATCCCCATTCTTAACTGACTTGCCTTACATGAAAATTAGTCTGGGCTCATGCTTGGAACAGATTTCTGACCAAAAAAATTACAAAATTAGGAAAACAAAGGCACAAACCATTCTAATATTCACTGGAGAAACAAGTGAAAGACTTGCCTTGTTTCCCTCTCTAGGTTCATGACAGGGCTGGTCACAGACATTCTGCTGGCACTGGGGAATCTCAGTACCTCCAGGGCAGCTCAGCCTGCATTCACCTGTGGCCCATGTCAGGCTGTCATCCCTCAGCAAAATCACATGGTTTTGGGTCAGAAGTACTGAAAGCAGCTAATGCACACCTATCCCGAGCCTATCTCCCCACCAGCCAAACAGGCATCAAACATAGTTTTGGCAGTAAAAATGTCTATGGCTATTGCAATGCTTGAGCTGTCCTAACCACCCCCTACCAAAAAAAAAAAAAAAAAAAAAATTAGAAAGAACTAAATGTAACATGGAAAGGTTGCACTAAGCAAGACAGTTGATCCAAAGCTTGGTTATCATGGACATTTCCGGCTTTGGTTGAATTGTCACTAGTAAGCAAAAAAGGCCAAACATGCACTGGTTTGGTCAGCTCCAAAATGGGTCACAAGACTCACGAGAGAAACCCCAGGGCCCTGTGGGCCCAGCAGTCATGATCAGCAGGGATGTGCCAGCTCAGGCTCTCCCAGATCAGTGTGCAATGCGGCCCCAGAGATTACAGAGATCTGGCTGGCTGGCTTGGCCAGCCCTTTTGGCACAGTTTCTGCAACTACTCAAGACCACACAAACCAAAGAAGGCGAAGCAGCAAGGTCAGGAACCTGGAGAGTAAAACATTCAGCAGATGCATGTGTTATTTTTTCACTCAGATTTAAATAATAATGACAAATGTCTGCAGAAAAGAAAAGGAGAAACTCTAACACTTCCTGCAACATTCAGCTCCAAAAAGACAGCTGCTCAGCAGCAAAAACAAATGACAAAGTAGCGACCTGACCTGCAAAGCTGGTGAACAGAAGAACAGACCCCTCACTCCTCCTGGCAAGCTGGACCCTTCCACCGCCCCTGCCAGGCTCCCAAGGCTCATTCTGTCTGGACAGCTCTGCAGGGCTCCCCTCCTTCCTTTGCCTTCCCCTCTCTCCTGACAGCTAGTCCAAGGCTACGAGAGGGCAGAGAAGGACTTGGGGAGTCACAGCGTCCCTTGGACTACAAGCTGCTCTGAGATCTCTCCCAGCCCCTTCCTGCCACCAAACTGCTTCCCCTTGCAGGCCTTGTCTCAGCAGCCCACTTTCCTCATTAATGTGTGCGTGACTCTCTCAATAAAACATTTTGCTACATGATGTATGAAGGACTGTGTCTCAAACCACATTTTACTGTATATTTAAGCACATGTTTTGCTGATTTACTGCTGTTCTAAGGAACGTCTCCCTCCCCGAGCAGGGCAGGCCTGTAAGGGATACATCAGCTCTGACTAATGATTATTAGTACATCCCAAGGTTATGTCCCACAATCAAATAACGTGTAGGAGGGAAGAGAGACTCCAGCTTACTCGGCTGAGGACAAAGATCACAGATAGTCTCTTTCAATCTTCAGATTGCAATATCCATTACAGATTGCCACCTTCTAATGTCAAAGTATAATTTGTTGTTGAGAAAATGTGTCGCTGTTCCAAAGGCGAGTCAAAGATCAGCGAGGCTGTATATCAGCGCATGTTGATGTACATTAAGAACTGACGGCCAGGTACCAAGGACATCGGGCGGCTGGTGCATAGGGAACGGCAGCAGACGTGACTTGCTGATCTTTCCTGTGCAAACACACGCCCGGAGTGGGAAAATATTTAACCCGGTCGAAGTGAGGTGTCACCAGTAATTCCCAGTGTCTAAGGCTGCACCAACGCGACGCGTCAGGCGAGCTGGCGGAGGCAGTGGCTGCCTGCAGCGGTCTCCGGGCAGGAAACGTGCCGTACCTGCGTTCCCGGGCAGATCCAAGCGGGCCCACGCCGCGGGATCCATCCCCAGCTATTCCCGGCGGGCAGCGCCGCCCCGCCCGCGCTCCCGCCGGCCGCCGCCAGGGGGCAGCGTTGGCCCGGCGATGGCGGCCCCGCTCTGTGGGCCGGTCCTGCAGGGGCGGCAGCGCTCGGCCGGAGGCAGGGGTGACATCCTTCCGTGCTCTTATCAGTGAAACGTCAGGTTATGGGGGCTATACTCTGTCTTAATGATCTAATCATTACAGAGCGTGCACAGTTTCCCCCAGTGCTGTTTTAAATTCCCAACTGTAGTTTGTGGGATTTTTTTTCTTCTAGAAATCTACTACACAAATGCTGCTGGGAAAACAATAGGCAGGGTGTAAGTTATCTTATGTCCCCTTCTCCTTGCCAGCTCCCTACTAACAAAGACATTTATGACAAGAAAGAGCAAACCTCTCTCCAGTTCCAGCAGAGCCCGGTTGAGCTCAAGTGACTCCAGCAGGTCACAGCCCTGGCCAGAGAAGGCTGAGGCAATGCTGTGTTGGTGGGTGATGCAACCAAAGGCTCTGAGAGGGCTGTATTTCTCACTGGAAACATCTGCCTGTCACTTGGCATTTGAATGAGCAGTTCAAGGCTGCTGGTAGGTGCTTGTGTCATGGTAATGACTGTGACAGGCTTTTTCCATCTCTGAGGAGGAGATAGATGTGACATTTGCTTTGAGAGCAACTTTGAAGTCACTTTGTTCCTCTGCTTGAGAATAATTTCTTCCAATATCTATTCTAAAGCTACCTTCACTTTAAAGCCATTCTTCCTTGTCCTATCAATACTTGCCCTTGTAAAAAAGCCCCTCTCCAGCTTTATTTTAGCCCCTCTGTTTTCAGGGATTCCCAGAACTTCCTACTAACAGCTCACAGGAAATCATCACATGTGGCATCACCACCTCTTTGGGAAGCTCACTGCCACCCTGCTCTCTGCAGCTGTTTGCCAGCAGCTCCTTCCCAAAAAACACCCGCTAGAGAACATGGCTCCTGCAGGCAGCATGCACGTGTCCAATCTGGTTACAGCTGTGGCCGGTGAGCAGTGCAGCACAAGCCAAATGTGCCAGAGGTACCCGAGCAGTGTCACCCTTCCTGTCCAAAGAACAGGGAAACATGGATGCAGCAGTCCATGCTGGCCACATCAGCACCCTCTGGGAGGCTCCCTGTCCTTGCTGTGTATGAGTTCTGTTGCTGTTTCAGGCCCACACTGACAATGACAGTAGTGGCACCTGGAATGAGAGGCCAAGCATGCACAGTAACTGGAAGCTGTAGACAAAGGATGCTCCTGCTTTCAGCCCCACCTGCCATTCTCCAGGTCTTGGATGTGTGAGACTCTGCTGCAGGAAACCTAGGATGAAGAAATCTCTTTCCATCCTGTGGTGATTAGGTGCAGGGCTCAGTCACACAAGCAAACCAACCAGCAGCTTGCATCTGTGAGACTGGCTCCTTGATCCTCCCTTCCCCCTACCTGCCATGCTTATACATCCCCCTCATCTTCCTTGACTCCTCTCTTTCTCTGCCCTTCTCTCCTCCCTGCTACCTTTTCCCCCTGAATCCAAGGTTTGTCCCACCTGTGAACAGACTTGGTGTTGCAGGTGCTGTTAACTAACTCACCTTGGCCTTCCATGGCATTACTGATGCAGTTTCCTGGGTCCTGCTGCTCCTGCCAGGTTCCTCTTCCCACAATGACCCCAACTCTTCCTTCAAACATCTCTGAAGTGTGGCCACCTTGCATATCAATGCCCCTTTGCTACCTGTGAAATCTTGCTCTTCCTTAGGGCACTGTAGCTCCTATCAGCTTGTCGTTGCAACAGTCAGCAATTTCGCTTGTCATGCTCAGGAGTTTCCCAGGTCTGCTCCATTAGCTAAGGCTTTTGCCAGGCCCTGGTCACCAGCTTGTGTGCCTTAATGCATCCCCCCGGGGTGTCTGCATGTGGCATTATCTGCTCCTGTCCTCTTCCTAGCCTTGATGAGCCAGTCTTTTCCATCCTGTGGTGGCTCTAAGCACTCTCCTCTCTGACCAGGCACAGTTCCAGCCCTTTGGAGTGACTGCCTTTGTGCCCAAGTGATCTGGCACAGCCTCATTTTGCAGGTCCTAGGCAAGGAAGTCCTTGCCTTGTCCAGGGGACCAAATGGGACTGAAAACATGGTTAACTGCAAACACAGGCAACTTTATTTCACTAACTAAGTCAATGTTGGTATTTGTATGCATGCAGAGGAGCAATCTGGGCAGGACAGAGCAGTTCTTCAGCACTGAGGCAGCCTTTGGATCAGCAGGTATTGCCCCAGCAGGAAACAGCTGCAGTCCCATGCAGCCTGCACTGGATCCTATCCATTCTGCTGCTCAAACAGCTCCTCCCTGCAGGTTCTTCAGGAGCTCCCGGATCTGAGCGAAGAAATCCACCAGCTTTTTGAGTGGATACGGGCAGCTGCTAATCTCTTCCACTGGTGTTGGTATTGTACTTGGCTTCAGAGTAGGGGTTGGTTTTGGCCATGGCTTATGAGTGGGGGCCGCTGTTGGCCACGGCTTATGGGTGGGGGCCGCTGTTGGCCATGGCTTATGGGTGGGGGCCGCTGTTGGCCATGGCTTATGGGTGGGGGCCGCTGTTGGCCATGGCTTATAAGTGGTAGGTGGTCTTGACCACGGCTTCTGAGTGGGGGGCAATGGATTATGAGTGGCAGGTGGTCTTGGCCACGGATTCTGGGTGGCAGGTGGTCTCGGCCACGGATTCTGAGTGGGCCGTGGGGCGTTGGTATGACGAGTCCAGGATGGCGAGGCGGTCGTATAATGACCCCATTCCTGAGATTGCAGTGCCTGAGGATGCGGGGCAGCTGCTACATGTGGAAGCATTTCCATCTGGACCAGGATCCAGTCATAGAAGTGCTGAACAGAGGTATATATTCCAGGCCGTTTTGCTCTGGCACAGCCTCTTCCCCAGCTGGTCACTCCGATGACCCAGAAGAAGTCAGCATTGTTGTCTTGGCACATGAGAGGACCACCGCTGTCACCCTGCAGAGGAGCAGAGAGGATTAAGGTGGTGTTGGGTGGTCCCTGTCAGCACTGGGGCTGCCTCCTTCTCTCTCACAGCCCCTACCAGATTCCCAGCAGATCAAGGCTCTGCTCAAATGCTGGAGCCTCCAGAAGCTTGGCTGGGAGTGGGTTGGGGCCTATGATGTCAGGCTCTCTCTCAGCTCTGCACAGTGATCCTGGATGTGCAGAGGACAGATGTTCCAGCACTGGCATCTGGACCTCTGGGCTGCCAAGAGCACTAGCAGGGTTTTCTGGGCAGAGTGCCAGGCCTCTGGGAGAATGGAGGTACTGGGCAAGGCCCTACACATGGGGAATGGGCAAGAAGCCCCAGCAATGGTGGGGAGCTGGGGCTGGGAGAGTGACTGTCCAGGGAAAGCAGGTACTGGGCTGTGGTGGCGTGGTGCTGCCCACCCTGCTGGGACTGAGTGGCTCGTCACATGCTCCTACCTGGCACGTGTCGATGCCACCCTCCGGGTAGCCAGCACACAAGTTGTGGGTGTGGACGTCCCCCGCGTACCACTCACTGCTGTTGCAAACCTGGACATCGATAAGGTGGACCTTGGCCTCCTGCAGGATATCGCTTGTTTTTTGAGCTGTGAGCACAGAAAGGAATGAGGACCCAGCAGCTCACTGCCACTTCCCTCCTGTGTGGGGGTGATGCCCTTCCCTAGAGCTTGGCTTTGCCTCTGCAGAGGCACTGGAGTGTTGTGTCCCTGCAGCGTTGTGTCCCTGCTGTCTGCCTTTAGGGTGCAGGCAGCCTGACTCTGGCTTTGGCCTCTGGTGTTAGGGAGCCCAACCCATCTTCCCAGTGTGTGGAGCTTGCCCTCCATTTTTGGAAACTCACATCTTGCAGAGGTGGCACCCCAGCCAGCGACGTAGCAGGTTTCCAGCTCTGCCACATTCAGCGTTGCGTTGGGCACACAGGCCAGCTGGATGTAGGGGTTACACTTGACAGGCTCATTCAGTTCCAGCAAGGCGATGTCGTTGCTCTGGTCAGCTGAACTGTACTCCTTGTGAACCAGCAGCCGCTTAATCAGACGCACCTCGGCCCCAGGGCCTGGCTCAGTCAGCTGGGTGGCCCCAATCACCAGGCGCATGGCACTGATGTTCCTGAGGGCAGTGGAGAGAAGGGTGAGACACAGCAGAGCCTGGAGCTGTGGCAGCCCAGCCTTCTGCTTCCCAAGGCAGAGGAGAAAGCACTATGGACGCAGTGACTGCTCTAGCATGCCTTAGGCTCTGGCAACGTCAGCTGGAGGCTGTTAGGAAGTAGTGGCATGTGCCCAGCCTTCTGAGCAATCTCTCAGCTGGGCTCCACATTGCCCAGGCACTGGGCACACTGCAAGGAGAGATGGGAGCAGCACAGTCCCATCACCAGAGATGGTGCTGCTGACAGGGCACCTGCTGATGTTGTGGGGATATCCCTGTTCCCTACTCCTCCTTACCTGGGGTCAGCAAAGCAGTGGGCTGCTGTGAGGACCCACTGTAAGCTGATGAGGGACCCTCCACACAGATGTCCCGTGCTTGACACTGAGGGATCTTGGATGCTGACAAGCCAGGGCCAGGCCCCTGCCTCGGCATTTGTGCCACCCACGACGCGTGTCATGCTTTCCTCTTCATCAGAAATCAAGGACCGGAGCCCACAGCTCCCTCTGCAAGCAGAAAGTCATTTCCATGCTGCTCCATGGCTTGCTGCTGCTCCAGCAGAAGCTCCCCACAAGGCGTGCAGGGACGGCAGGCCAGGGAAGGCCACAGTGTGTGCGCCTGTCCACAAGGAACTGAGGCTGTCCCATGGGGTTTGGGAAGCTGTGGCCTGGCCACAGAGGACAAGTGGGCCCTCTCCAGGGAAGGCCTGAAGTTATCGCCCAACTCCCCCCAGAGCCTGGGGCCACTCACTCGCAGGTGTTCCACATGGCCTGCACAGGCCTGCAGGTGGCCAGCAGGGCGAGGAGGCAGAGCAGCAGCACGGCTGCCATGGCTCGTGACAGCTGCAAGAGTGAGAGCTCTGTGCACCAGCACAGCCGCAGCCGCAGTGCCCGCAGCAGCCGCGCTGCCCTCGGCCCCGGGGCTGATGTCACAGAGCGGCCAGTTCCATGCTCCGGCACTGGGGCCTGTGGCACAGGGAGCAGCATGAAACTGTAGAATGGTTTGGGTCAGAAGGGACCTTAATAATCATCCAGTTCCAACCCTGCCACAGGCAGGGACACCTTACACTGGAGCAGGCTGCTCAGAGCCCCATCCAACCTGGCCTTGAACACTCCCAGGGATGGGGTATCCACAGCTGCTCTGGGCAACCTGTGCCAGTGCCTCATCACCCCCACAGTCAAGAATTTCTTCCTCCTATCTATTCTAAACCTTGCTCTCAGTTTAAAGCCATTTCCCCTTGTCCTACCACTACTTGCCCTCACAAAAAGTCCCTCTCCAGCTTTTTTGTAGGCACCTCTGCTTGCAGGATGAGGGCGTGCAGGCCCTGGGGCACAGTGAGTGCAGACGCATTTGTCAGCAAGAGGGACAATTTTGCTTTCATTCTTTACAATATGAAAATTTGACTGACTTTTCCTATCATGTAGTACCTAAGTAAAAGTCAGTTTGGTCATGTATGTGTGGTATTTGGGCCTAAATATCTAAAATAGAAGACACCTGTGTCCCTGCTTGTCGCTGTTGAGCAGCTAGCAGAGTAAAGAACTCAGTTCTCAGTGGCAAGAAGGAAAGACCTTTATTGTTTTGATTTCATCATATATATAGAGTTTTCAAAGGTCACCCAGATTGGTCAGTTAGAAACCTCCCCCTAGGCATGATTGGCCAAGCCTGCACCGTCTAGATCTTAAAACACTGTTTTTAATAACATCCAAACTTTATCTTTATTTATAAAACACAAAAAAAATTCTCATGGGAAAGACCTGTGCTAGCCACACCTGCTCTCTAGGATTACCCACAGCTGCAGTCTGCACTCTCTCAGAAGGACTATGAAGTGCCAAGTACTGCCTAAAAGGAACAAGGCATAGAGAAAATACTGATGAAAGCACATGGTATTAAGAAGCATTGAGATATAGCTGATAAAATCGAGCTTTGCTTTCCATGCCAGCCCCTATATTCTGAAAACCTCCTGAAGATCCTTAACCAAAAAACCAACCAACCAACCAAGAAAATATGTCATCAAAATCGCATCTACATATTAACTTGCTGACTGATATGGATGTATACAATTAATATGGGTATATACACGCAATATTCCAGCACCGTAGTGTTTTTTACCCCTTTTTCTGTTTTCACACAGAGCAAGGAAAAGACACAAAAAGAGAGAATGAGACACCTGAGAAAGAGGTGAATCTCTATTTGCAGACCTAATTACATTTTTGGACACCTTGGTGTTTGAGCACTTTCTTTTCAATCTTATTAGAAGTGCCCAACTTTCAGAGAACACCTGTCCTCCCAGAGTGATGGTTACCTGATGTGTCAGTGCCAGCTGAGCATCTGCCATCACTTCTTATTTTGGGAAATGTATGCCCCATGTGTTTATGCTTCTTCAGATTGTCAATCTCTTTTGAGGAGTTGGCAAAAGGTTTGCATTTGCATTGGTTTTACTTATCTGAGTGGTTTTCCCACTCTTATGATCACCCTTTTTCTGAGTGAGAGGTTGAATTTCTGGTGTAGTAATATCCATCCATGTAAAAATGAGGGCTCAATATATTTTAAAAGGGAAAGTAATTTAATTATTGATGAAGGTACAATATTCTGAGCAAGTCTTAAAACCACCAAAGGTCACACATGGGTTTCTTCCTTCCCTTTTTTCTCTTCCAGCCTTTTTTTTGGTTTTGTTTGTTTTCTGATCCCTGTACAGCTGGATTTTTGGTACTACAAGGTAGCTAAACTTCAAGGATGGAAGATACTGAAAAATAACTGCCTTCAATGTTCAAACAGACCTAGTGATTCTAAACACATATTTTCCTGTGAAAATTTATGGTGTGCCCAGAATACAAAATGATGGTGGTTTGCAGGACTTGACAAATTTATAATGCATCATTTTAGTGACAAACAGGAGAAATTAAAAGTATGTGGTTTTTTGGTTGGTTTTTTTTTCCCTTTAAGATGGATACAGCAGTCAACACATCTGGAGAAATGTCATACAATGTTAATTGAGTAATATCACGTAGAACCACAGCTTATGCTGGCATAAGGGTCATCTAGAATGTTCTCTTTTTGGTGAAGATGCTGAACAGCTGAATATCTGAATGATATGTATGTCTCATGCTGATTTGAAATTTACTAGAGAAATACAGACTTTGGATACATTGTTCCTATCTTCTAATTCCAGCCTGTAGCAGCATCCTCTGTGTATGGGTATAAACGTGTATCTAGGACAGATGTTAAATACATATTAGTATTTGTTAATTCATACAGTTTTGTGGTATTATATCTTGCAATTAGCTGAGACATGTTTTAACTCTAAATCAATTCCCAAACAACAACAAAAAATAATCAAGGGTGGATTGAAAACTAGCTGGAAGTGGGTGATCAGATTCCTCCATTAATTAGGAAAAAATCAAAGAGATGATGGAGCGTGTGCTGCAGAAGCACCGGCGAATGCACCAAGTAAGTTCAAATCAACAAAAAGCTAATTAAGCAAAATAATAATTACCTATAATAATAATTACCTATAATAATTTCAAGAATAATGTATTCTTGAAAGGTAAGAGGAGCACAGAGTATCTACAACTTCCAGAACAGAGGGAACTGAAACAGTGGAAGATACTGGCATATTTCAGGACCTGGTCCAGGCCCTGGCCATGACACAGAAACAAACACATGGACACAAAGGGGTGTGAAGATGTTCAACTCCACTGTTGGCTCTGGCTTCTCAGGAGACTTGGGGTGCTTCATAATACCAGGCAGGGATAAATAACGGAGCCATTCATTAACACAAACCAGTTACCTCCAGTCTCCAGGTGTGGTTGAGTTCCCTAGAAGCTAAGAATCCACACTTATCAAGAATCCATGCCCACCAGCTCTCTCATTTTCCAAACTGCAAAAAACCAAACAATAATAAGGCCCAGGACAACCATCAGCCCAAATTTTTCACTTCAAGTCAAAGGACAGATTTGACTATTTTTGAAGGACAACTATCACAGCTTTTAAGCAATAATCTGCAGAAGAGATGAATAGCACACTTAGGATCTGCATGATTTATTTGGCAAAGCCTATTAGTTCTTTCTGGAGCAAATTAATAATAATTCTCATCTGTTTGTCAGTGGGAATTTAATGTAGGCTAAAAAGTCATTGAGAGTTTTCTTCAGATGGAAGTCTGATCAAAACAGAACAGAAAAGATGAGTTTGAGAAAAACGCTTAATAAAGTCTTCCTTAAATGAAAGCTACTCAAGACTTGACTGTTAATCAAAAGAACATTACTTACCTTACTCAATATTGCTGTACCAGAATCTGGCAGCAAGTTTTAAAAAGGAGCCCTTTTTCTTTACAGTCATTATTTATAACATCTGAATTATTGCCTATAAATACTCTTTTCTTTCTGCTAATGTATTATGCTTCTGGGATTGTTCAGAGCAAATATTTTGTTAGTAAGAGAAAAAATTCCTAAACTGGGGCTTCTGAAAAAAATAAGCACATTGAAAGCAGCAGCTATTCAAAGAATATCACTGTGCCATCTTAACAGACTAAATTTTATTTTCACTAGTATTAAAAAATGGTGAAATTCCTCACAAAATCTATTTTTAAACATACAAAGCTGCTGCTTGCATTGGAGCATATTTATGAGTATACCAAAATTCAAAATTTCTATTCAAATATAAAAATTCAAACAGGATGAGTTAGCAGAGGGAGTTTGCTGTTGAAAGCAGAGAGTTAGATAAGCAAAATACATTCCTAAAAATATGTGAAATATCAGATTATAGAACACAGAAGATAATGGTTTACTATACATCATGATACACATGGAAGAGTTTTTCTACCTGTACTATGCACATTACTTTAAACCAAAACAAAAAAACCCTACCAAAAAACCTTCTGAAAAGCTGATACCAGCAAGATTTGAAATTTGTTGGGTTTTTTTGAAAAATGTCCTGATAGATACATAAAATGAGATTATTTGTGAATATTGGTATTTGATAGTAGCTATGTATAATTCCTTATGCCCTTTACAATCAGAGAGGTTACACGTTAGTGTTTCATGTCACAAATAGGTGTTACCTGATCACAAACATGATAAAAGTCATGCTCCACCAGCTGCAGCACTTCTGTTCTGTTCCCTGACTCACACAAAACCTCAGCTATCATCATTCCCCTACATTTTTACACCTGGAGAGGGCAGAGAGAGGGGAGTTTGTGAGCACAGCATGGCACAGTACTGTGGGATTTGGCTCCAGCTCCGGGAGAGATCCACACATGATGCTCACAGACAGCCGAGCTGGAGAGATACAGGCTTCTCACATTAACACTCCGTGAGCTGCAGCAAACACAGTTACCATATTAGCTGGCTGAAATTGTGTCTTACTCTTCATGCTATTATGCCTCTGAGATGTATTTTATTTATCAGGGAATTGAACCTAAACAGATGTTGTAGCTGTTTTCTAAAAAAGGGCTTTATGCAACTCACTGTGAGGTACCTAAAAGATTGTTTTGGGGAAGGGGCAGAGTGAACATGTGATGGCAAATACGGTAGTCCTGAGCCACTACTGGGAAATTACAGGTAATTTTTCAGACAGAGACCTAAAATAGACCAAAAAATATCTTTTGTAATTTTTTATAAAGATAGAGGTTCTCCCAAAATTGCTCTCATTTGAAGCAATATTATGAAACAGAACAAGCGAGAATTTGCTGGAGAACTTGGCAAAATACATCAACAGCAGTATGGGATTGCCCAAAGGACTGACAGTGACTCTAATGGATCCAGCAGTGAGCTTCAGGCCTGCATCATGTGGGTGTTCCCTTCCAGGAGAGCTGTGAGTCCTAATGAAGAACACAAGAACAGTAATTTGCATGGGTTTAGTCATTCAGTGTCAGCACAAAAAGCTGAGTTCTGCTTCCCCAAGCATCATCTTGGAAAGCTGCCCTGGTTTCTTGGCTACAGGACAGGGTCTCTAAGAGAGCTTGGAGAGCAGATGAGAGCATTATCTCAGTGATGACACCATAAGGTTCAGTTAGGGACAGCTAACTGTGAGAAGTTAAAATAAAAAAAAAGGGGGGAAAGGCATTTTATCACTTATTTCATCAAGCAGTGTTGACAAGAAGTGGCAAAACTACAAAGGGAAAGCACTGGGAAGTAAAATAATTTTGTGACATCTTGGGTGTGGGCTATGCAGCAGACAAAGGACAGAAACAGGGTAAGACTGGAGTCACAATGCTAAGGAACAGAGGGAGCACAGAACTGCAAAAGCTTTTGTCAATAGAATTTCATACCCAATTATTGTCACAGGACTCTCAAATTTTATTTTCTGCATTTCTCCTGGCAAAAGGCCAGTTCTCACATGACCTCCATAATTTTTTTAATCCTATCAATGAAATTGTCTTTCCTTCAAGGCAGCTCATTTCCATCCCTTTCAAGACAGCTGATCTCCCTTAGTACTTGGAATAATTTCAGAAGAAAACTGACCATAAATAGTAAGTTTTCTCCTACAGAGATGAACCAGCATCAGCATGCTACCATCTGCAAGCCGTTGATTTTGTGACTATTATACTAGATGTAGCCCACCCACAAAGGATGCCACCCAGAGGCTGTTTCCTTCTTCTTACCCAGGTGATAAATGGTTGTGCCAGGTGGCAGTTTTGAACACGGGTGAAGAGTGGATGAGGCACACCAGCACAGGATCCTCAGGAGATGCACAGCCTCTTCTGTGTGCTGCAGCTGCTGGGTATGGGCTGTCCCTCAGAGCATGGAGCACAGTCAGTTCCTAATCTCATGCCTGCTTCTGCTTGCAGGTAGCAACACAGTCAAAGTTCATTTGAACCTACCAGGCAGCGTAAGAATTCACAGGCTATTTTGTTACTTAACAAATCCAGGTGTTTCCATCAGCTCATTATCCTTTCCTGCATAATAATTCCAAAAGCCTTTGATTTACCTGCCCTTCCTGCCCAAAACGGGTCTGAAGGGTAGGTGGCAGGGAGCAAAGCCTGATTCAGCAGCAGCTATTGCTCATTTTCTTGTCACTCTATAGGTCACTGGCTAGCAGAAATCTCTGTGGAAATGCATGTAAAAATATTTTGAAAACTTGGCCTCCACTGATGAGAAAATTAAGTGGTGACTCATGCTCCCATCAGCTCCAGACTTGATTACTGCAATTTGATGGAATGAGAAGCTGATATTCCACCGAGACTGCAATTTGCTTAGGGGAAGAGCTGAGAGGCCTCATTGGCATTAGTTGTTTCCAACACATCTCTCTTGTCCTTTTAATCACTAATAAATTTAATTTCACTTCTCACTGAAGATCTCACTCTCCACCTTTCTGACAAGAGAAACAATCCAGAGGCTGCTTTCATGACCTCTGCTGCAGCTCTAGATGCCAGCATGAGGCAGACCTGCCTGGAGCAATGCCTCCAACCTGCATTTCCTAGCATTGCTTTCTCTAGTCCTGCACAGCTTATCCATGCAATTCCAGAAGATTACTTACCATCCTGCAGGGTTCTTCCTGTTGAATGCGAATTTTACAGGAACAGGACACATCAGCTTGGACGAATTTAAGTCAAAATGCCTCCTCATAGAAGCTGCAGTCTAATGATCACAAGCAGTAATGTGGTTGAAGTAAGAAAATGGCAAAGACCTCGTCCCTGTCTCCTGACATTGTTCTGACAGCAATCCTGTGAGTTTTGGTCTGGGAGACTGGGGCTACCCCATGGAAATAGGGACAAAGAAGATTCAGTTTGTAAGATGCTCCAAAGGGCAGGCCATCAAATCTAAAGCAAAATGCTCTTCATTTACTCTCATCGTGTGCTACATTATCCCTGAGCTTTGTTAGAGCAACGGCAGGGCTCTTCAAACAGCTTCCCTGGGGAGACTGCTCTGCAGCTTAACAACCTTGCACTGGAGATGTGCAATGCAATGTAACCAAGGGCAGAATTTACTCTCTTGTCTATTTAACGTGTTTGCGAGGGACTGCCTGTGTTCCTGGCACTTTATAATAATAGTAATATAAATGCATTTGGATTATAACCAAATGGAGAAACTATGATTTAGCCCTTTGCTGTGTTGTAATTCCCAAATGCATCAACATCTATTTAAGTGCAAAATAGTCTACAGTTTACAAATACAAAGCTGCGATTGTCTGCTGTAAGGGTTCTGTAGGAGATTATGATTCAATACAAAACACAATTCAGTGTCTGAAATTTCATTTTTAATGGCAGAATAACATAAAAAAGTAGCTCTTTCTCCATATGCAGTCTTGCAAAAAAAATGTATCCCAGGGACTTGGCCCTTTCTAGTAATTTCTACATATATAACTGCTCATCTCTTATGCACGTATGCACTCGCACATAAATCAATGTGCTTGCAGACAGACCATATTTCATCTTGCCTTCTAACCTCCTGCTGTCAAGATATTTCCACAGAAAAATGTACACAAATAAAACTAACAGCTCCTTTTTCCCTGACTGCCAGAGTAATGTAGGGGACTACTTCTGTAAAACCAAGCTGCTGATCACTCTCCTTATGCTCTGTGAACATGCACAACTGCTCAGCTTCTGCTGAGATTGCCTTTCTACCACATAACCTGTTCACACTAACTAAAGGATCAACAAGAAAGAACACAACCACATCTTTGATTTTACACTACATTAAAAATTATTTATCTGGATAAGTTACTGGAGTCATCAAAAGTTTGTCAATTTAGTGCACAAAAAGGGAAATAAAATGTTTGAGTAACTCAACACAAAGTGCTAATTCCTGTGTCCTCTGAAATGCTGTTTTATTGTCTGGGTGGGTTTTTTAACTCTGCTATCATTACATGGGATTATAGAGATGCAGAAATAAGAAGCATTGATGATCAAGAAAATCTTCCTGTTGTAACATGGGCAAAGTTCTCATTTGCCATCAGTTTTGCCTGATTATGTTTAATATCAGTTAAATTTGAAACCAAGAAGTTGAAAATATTCAGAACAGTTCTAACCCTTTACTGAAAACCCGTTTAAGTTCTGTGAATTCATTTTCAATTGATAACAATTAGCAGTATTCTGAGAACTTTCTTTCCCCAAGTTCATAAAGTATTTCCAGTTGATGGACTTTTTTTTTTTTTTAAAAAAAGTGAACAGTTTAAATGCTCACCCACAAAAGAATAAAACAGATAACAGAGGTAAAAATTTGACCTATAGGATAAATAATTTTATCTTGTTTTCCTATTAACAAAATTGAATTCAAAACCATTCTGTTTATTAAAGACATATAACAAGTCATAAAACAAACAACAGTCTTTAAACATAACAGAACTGATGTACACAATTAAGTTTCATGAAGTATGGATTTAAAATATGTATTTCAGTTTAGCTTGATATTCCCTTTAGACCAACACCTCCAACACTCGTACACAATATTTAAACTGCCCCAAAGCAATCAACAAGGACTTTGTAAAGACTCTAATGAAACGACATCATAAAACAGTTTGAAATATTCTCAAAGGAAAAAAAACCCCAAAAAACAAAGGATGTGTTAAATGGAATCTAAGCAAGTTGTTAGAAGTACTGAAAGCTGAAGATTCAGTACACAGAGGTAGCTCAAAACTTGCAGTGTTCTGACTATTTAGCATTGACAAAACCACAGTCAGCTACTGTCTGCTTGAACTCTTCCTATGTATTTTAAAAAAGGGAACACTCTTTCTGGGCCTGTTGTCCTGCCATTCAAAACCAACAGAAAGAGTTATTGATTTCAGTGGGATTTGGATTAAGTCTTTATATAGTCTGGAAGTGCAGGTTTATGGAAACAGAACAAAAAGAAACTGTCCTGAGTTTGGAAGCAGTCCCCTGCTGCAAGCAGCATTTTTAAGTCCAGAGGATTTTTTTCCCATATGGAACCAGTTACCACTTAGAATGCTTAAGGAAGTGGAACCTTGAATTTGGCCCAAGAACTCCAGCTCCTCGCAGGCTGGGCTGTTGGTGGATCTGCCTGTGCTATCTAGGGATGCACTGACCAAACTGTGAGCTCACTGCCCACTGCACAGTGAGAGCAGAGCCCTGGGGGACACAGGCAGTGGACACTGTCCCTCAACCCTCTTGCCTGCTCAGCAGGGAGAGCTTGATCCCCTCCAGGGAAGGAAAGAATTCAGCATGTGCCACCTCCTGTACCTTCGTCACATGGTCCTTTTATTGGTGATGCCAACTCTGAACAAGGTGATGCTGTCAGCTCCCCGTGGGTTTCTCATACAGATGGCAACAGGGAGTGGCCATCAGGTAAAGCACCGAGGATTGGTACCAGATTACTTTTTTCCTATTGTTCACAGGACTAAAAGTAACAGACTGGGTAAACCAAGCACATTTTTTTTCACTAAGGCAAAAGGATATGACTTTCACATGCCTATTGTCACACAAAAGATCTTCAGCTTGTGTAAAGGCTTACAGCCTTATCAGAGCTCCAATAATTTACATTTGCTAAAGACCTGCTCTGAGGTGTTTGCACTCAGCTGCACCTTTAGCTGCAATGTTAACCATGACACACATGGAAGCTCTGCATTTATATCGATTCCACACTGACCTATTTCATCCCTTATTTAATATTTTAATGCACAATTGCCAGCACAGTTTTTGCAGATGGGCACACCCTCCAGTCTGGACTAGAGTACATTTCTAAAAGCTTCATCTCCCAGACCAGATGCAGTGCTGGCTGCATGTGTAACTATATGCCTGCATTCCTTTCTCTTCAACGCCTAGAAATAGTATTTTGTATTCCTTTTTCACATAAGTTTATTAGAAAGAGTAATATTATTTTTTAAAAGGTTGTGACTGATTGTCAAACGAGCTAAGATAACATTTCTGTTACTATAAGGATCCTTTTAATTAGCAAAAAAAAAAAAAGTCAACTTTCTTGTCCTCACAAGCTATTATTCATTACCAATGCAGCAATAGAGAAAACATAGCTTGGCTTACTACAATAAAGGCTCTGTTTCAATATTAGCATCCTAAATTCTCCGTGCAGGTCTCTGTGCATTGCACAGGGGGAAGGAAAAGAAAAAAAAAAAGAAAACAAAAAATTTGTGTTCTTCAGCGGTAAATTATAAAAAGGTCTCCTGGCTGCAAACACAAATACTTCACTCATAACCCAAGCACCAGACCATTTCTTTGAAGAAGCTTATGAGGCATTTAAGATATACAATGGCACAATATCATACAATGGAATTGAAAGAATTTTCTTGAGAAACCATTAACTTTGAAGGAATGTCTAGACAACTGTGTCAACAAATGCAAATAATTCATGCTTCTCAGCTTCTATCCATTGGATGGCCCCATGCTGAGTATACACAAACTCAGAAGAAAAAGGCATGTCACAGTCATATGACTAGGGAGTGTAACAGAGTCACACAGAAATTCAAGTCAATCTCAGAAGAAAACCTTCAGAAAGCTCTTCCCCAGGATAAGCCAGCAGTGGGATAGGCTTCTGGTCATTTTGGCTAGTTTAAAACAGAGACTTGCAGCTGGTGCACCCTGGCTTCAAAGCAGGGACAATGGAAGAACCAGCTGTCAGTCATGACCATTCACTTGGTTAGAAAAATAAACTAAAGGACTCCAAAATACTGTACAACCTCTTGCAGCAACCAACAAAGTGGCTTTTGAAAACAATGCTTTTGCCAAAAATGCATCTGTAAGGCACTTAACAGGTATCTTTATATATATATATATAAAAATAAAATATGCACTGAAGCAACATTCACAAAACCCAGTTGTGTCAATTGTCCATGTGTACAGTATAGTACATATATACATTCACTGTGACACAGGCCATCTCCACAATTATACCTTCACAGGTGCTTTGGGCTGCCTGGTTAACTTCAATGCCTGTGAACAGGAAAAAAAACAGTCACTTTTTTAAATCCTTAAAAGACAAACAACAGCACAAGATAAGATTTTTGTTTCTAAGGGACAACAAAACACTGTGTGTACTTGTGGGAAGCTGAGAGAGGAGTCAGCGTGCAGCTGACAGGCTGTGGGTTCTGAGGTGATGTTTTTGTCCCTGATAGCCCATCAACCTCGACTTACACAGAGAGCCTTAACAGAGGAACCACAAGGATTATGGCTACAGGGTCAGTGAAGGAAGCAGATAGGGGTCTCAGATGCCTTTTAGAAAGCAGCTATTTGGACCCCACTCAAAACCACTCGTGGCATGGATAGAAGAGCTTCTGACCCGCTTAGGGAAAGATGGCGAAGAAAATTTGTGCCAACACCTTTGTGTTCCCTGGCGTCCTTCCACATGGCTCAGAGCCTGCTCAGAGGATAATCACTGCTGCAGCCGTGCATGTCATGCACCTCTGATGTTTATACCTCCTTTTCTGAGAAAAGCTAAGAATTAGCCAAAGTCCATCAGCCCAGAGGTGATCTTATGCCAGGGGACACCTGACATCTTTGTAGCTCTGCTGTTGCTGAGGAAGAAGGAAACATCATGACTTTTTTGATGGCAGGGTCCAGCTCTGTGTTCCTCGCAGGGATGGCCAGTTATGGTAGCTGAGCTATTTATTCAGTGTGTGACAGAAGTTCAGCTCAATGCTCATGCTTCCAGTTTGGCAAAGATCAGCCTCTCTAACTAAGGAGAGAAATGTGACAGGCTTGGAAGGTGTTAGGTTTTCAGCTGCTCCTATACACCAATGTGGTCACCGTGAAGGATACTGGCTGCTGGTGTGCTCTGCAGCAAAAAAACCTCAGTGCCTCCTTATGTGGGACAAATTGGCCCAGGTGAGAGGGAAATTAGAGAAATTAGGAAATTCCTGAAATTTGGAACCTCCATTTTTCTGAAGTCTTTTGGGTGAAGAGCCCTGACAGACTGGCATTTGTCTGACTTCTTGTTTCCAGCAGGTTGGCTAAACAAGCAATTTTCAGCCTAAGGAATGCCTGATGGGGCTTCTTATTGTAGATATTAACCTTTAATATTGTACATTTAAAACTTGTAAGCACTGCTTGAAAATCACTCCAGCACAAATGTAAACCCTTAAAAAAACCCCAAACCTTTAAAAATAAATGGACTACATTCCCCTCAGAAACACCAGCATTTAACTATTGTTAAATCCAGCCCTTTGAGATTAGTCTTTTGGGTATTATTCAGCAAGAGACTTTAGAGAGAGAGAGAGAGACATCATTCCACATTTTGTTTGGGGAAACAATTTTTTAACTTTGTAGTTTGGCAGATTCTGCTGCCATATTTACAAAGTTGAAATACCTTAGTGTAGATGAACCTCTAAATATTTAAATTCAATTTCATACAACCCGATCACATGTACTATCATAATTAAGTAAGAATGTCAGTGCAGTTGAGTACTGTGACTGGATAACCGTCTCCCCCTGCAAGAGAGATGCCAAAATGAAGCCAAGGTGTTTGTAGAAAATAAACATCAAGGGTGATGATGACATGTTTATTTTCAAAGCGGGAGACCATTATCCAGTCACAACATTCACTTCTATTATACTTATTGCAACTGTTCCAGACCCAACCTCATTGATTTTTTTCAAAGAGTAATTAAAATAACATTTGTGAATAATACAGAAGACCAACTGAAGAAACTGCAGCAACAGAACAACAATCCCCCAAAGTGGCTCTACAGTGGCATTACAGTCTGATTAGCACAGGAGGTTTATTTGATGCTTAATGAATAAGAAACTAGTGCTGGTGAACTGTAAATCTCTCCAGTACTCGTTGACTGTTCTGATGTTCTGTTTAAAGGCTGTTTCAACTTGCAGCAGCTGACAGCAGCCCCTAAAGGCCATTACTGCCCTGAGAATCAGGGAGGTCTGGATGAGCTCCAGCCCTACTCCTGAGATGCTGAAGAGAAGTCAGCATTGCAGGGATCATTCTGTCACTAGCTGCATTACCTTTAGGCTGTCTTTCTGCAGGAATAGCATGGTATTTTCTTCATATGACCCATAAAGCCTCCTGATAATTTCTGATTAAATGAAAAACCATGACCTCCAGACTGATGGATAATTGCCACTGGATTCTCAGATTTTCCTTTTCAGATAGTCAGACCAGTATGTATTAACAAGGTCTGATTTCTGAACACAGTTCCTGAAAACTGAGAGTTTTCCTGCTTTTTATAGTTCAGGCAATATAGGAAAATCCCTGCTTTAGGGAATTTTAGCATTCAAGATAGCAAGGTTACTTTAGTGGAGTGAAGCTATAAAAATGACAGACACTGGGTTTTGCTGAAAATTGGAAATATGAGTGTTATCAATAAAATTCCTCCATTGGTAAGTAGAGAATGCAGGGTGCTGATGGAGCTGGGCTTCCCACAGTGGGTCCCAACCATCACCGAAAATGGCTGCCAAAGATTGCTTCAGTTGCTGCAGCTTCTTGATTTTTATTATCTCAGAACATCAAAAGACAGCATTAAAGTTGATTTCATGGACTAGCTTTTTGCAGGGTGGTTATTACTGTTCTGAGAACCTGACTAAAACCACTGCAATTATTTCACATAGATCACAGAATGGCTGTCAGGTGTCAATACCCTCAATTTTTACTGAAATAACCATAATTTGAATCAGTAATGTTGATTCCAAACCATCTAGGTTATAATCTATAATCCTACAAGTTATCCTGTGATTTAATTTTGGTATGAAATGTGATACCCCAGACTGCTGTAGACTTCTTGCTATTGCAAAGGGTGACCCAAGTAGGGGCAAAAAAAAAAAAAAAGTTTTCATCCAGCTTCAATCCAGTTCAGGAAAGTGTCCTTATTTTACCTCATTTCCCTAGCTCCCATGCCAGCCAACACATCTTTGTCACTTCTCCATAAAGGAGATCCAAAGCTGTGATTATTAGACAGCTAATGGATGGAGACATTCTTATGGGGCATATTCTGAATTCATAATTTGAATGAATTTGTAATTTGAATTAACTGTAGAGGTCTAACTTCAAGCTTTGAACTTTTTCAGAATCTTTTCAATCCCCTTTTCAAGGGGGATAAAGTTCAGCACTTTTAATTTGATCCTGCTGTGACTATCACTGTCACAAAGGAAGCAAAGAAACAGAAAAGTCCCTACCATGGGATCACCAAGAAGGAACCCCAGGAGTTTAGGACGTGTTTAGGTATTTTTCCCCTCATGGCACACTTGCCATTATAAATCAAATCCAGCAATTCTTACCTTTTGCCTAGAAACCATCCAGGATTTTATCGTTGGTACCAACAGACTGCCAAGAAGGATCTGAGCAGGATGATAGATGAGCAAAGGGACGGAAATTAAGGACAGGTGCTCATAACCCGCAAAGACTATCTTCAGCATGGGAATCCCTGCAGGCAGGAAAACAGGAGACAGACTCTCACCTCAGACTTTGAGCTCCAGATAAATGCAAAGCATTTCATGTTGCATTGACATTTCACAAAAAACCCCCCAAAACCAAACCAAGCAAACAAGAAAAAAACACCCAAAAAATCTCCAAATGAAAATTCAGACATTTTAGAGATTAAAAAAATCCAACCCAAATGAGCGTGAACATGAAAACAAAAAATACATGGCAGAGATAGTTCTGCAGCAGAACAGGAGGAGTAGGGAAAGCCATAAAAGATCTTTTCTATATATGCTAATATTACAGAAAATAAAAACTGCTGCTGAAGACTTGATATGCAATACATACTGCTATAGCATGAATTCAGTTGCTGAGCATAGCTCTGTACTGCTTATTTACTACTTCCTTACTAGGCTGTTTTGAGTTTGCATGATTGTCCTCAATCCAACCTGCCCAACTCCTGCTTGCAACTTTTGCAACCTTTCTTCAGTCTGTTCTCCACTGGGGAAGGCTCATGCTCTCCTTGTACATTCCCACCAGCTGGTGAGCACTCAAATGAGAGCCTTCCTGCTCTGACTGATCCATGAGACAGAAAAGGTTTAGTCAGCTGGGTGAGGTGTGGGATCCTGCCCACAAAGAGTTATGCAGTAGCTGGAGAACAGAAGTCACTAGAACAAGAGTGCTAAGACCTAGAGATGGGCCACTTTTCCTAAGAGCTGGAATTTGCCCTCAACAATGCTAATCCTATCAGACATCTCCATGCACAGTCTTACCGCTTGATATGTAATATTAAGTTTCATTCACTTGTGCAATAATGAAACCAATTATGCCTACTTTGAACATATTACTGTTCAAAATTATCTGTTTAAATCTTGGAACTTTGCTACCTTTGCTGCCTTTGATCCACAAAGGGTAGGTGTGGGCAAAACCTGCAACCAGCTTTGTCTTGCCTGATCAGATATTTACATAGTCACCAACAAGGGCAGCTGTGATTCTTCAGGAGCCTCCTGAGAATGCACCTTATTTTCTCTCTCATCTTAAGCGTCATTCTAGCAATCTTCCTCTGGCATCAACCTTGCAGTGAAGCAGACTACACACAGTTTTCACAGAGCTCATCTGAGTGTCTCATAGAATTACAGAGTGGTTTGGGTTGGGAGGGACCCTAAAGACCATCTTGTTCCACCCCTGCCATGGGAACACCTTCCACCAGACCAGGCTGCTCCAATCCCCACCCAACCCGGCTCTGCCTTGTCTCTCTTCTTAGTAATGACAAAACACTGAGTTTTGTGCCACATACCCTCCATTTCACCATTTCACATACCTCCATTTCAAAGCTATCATATTTATGTAAACTTTTCTTTATATCTTGGATAAATTCCCATTCTCAACACCATTTCAGGTTTCCCTTAATAAAGTTTACTCCTCCCTATGTGAGCAAACAGCTTATTTGTTGAGTATTACAACTTCACCAGTGCCCCACTATTGCTGACACATCTAGGCTTGCTGAAATCTTCATGATGTTTCCACAGCACCTTTTCTTGTAATTATTTTTAATAGCTTCATCACATTACACCACTAAAAATCTCATCCCCATGCTAGCAGCCTTTACCTATGTGTACATTTCTAGGGACAGATTAAATAAAATAAATAAAGGGTTGCATGCTTTATTTCAGTATTGTAATTACCATCAAAACAACATTATGGACCAATCACACAATTGTTTATTATTAAGGCTAATTTCTGGGTCTTGGGAATAAATAGTATTTGGATGGAAATTAAATGGGCATTTGCATTATATTAAGGCATGTAATTTAGCTCAAATGCCCATCATACTGATTTTGTAAATAGATAAAAGTTTTATTGCCTGTTTCCAAGTCTCAACTTGACCCTTGTGGGTCCTTTTCAATTTTCTAATCCCAGAAAAATACACTAGAGTGCTAAGCTATGAACATGCTATATTTCTGTTTGTAAGACAGTACCTGGTGTATTGGTAGTGCAATTTCATCCACAGATCCAAAAACATTTTAGTAAGCTGAAGAGGGCTCCTACAGAGAATCAGAAACACTACAATGACTAGCCTAAGATCACACAGAAAACTAATGGCAGAGATGTGAACAGAACGGATCCAAAGTGACTGAGACATGCTTTAGATAATTGTACATTTTCTGAAAGAAAATATAAAAAATTCCAGACTAAAAGGTAAATTGTCTAGAGGAAAACTATTTCTGTAAACTAGGAAAAGAAAATTAAAGTTGTCAAATATAAATACTAAATACTATAATTAGTGTGACAATATAATTAGATCACTGTGTGGAAAGAGGTTCTTAATTCACAGCTTGTTTAAATACATGTCACAACAATAGGTTCCTGGAAGCTACTAATGTGCAATTAAAGTTCCTGTTATTTACCAGGAAATGCTAACTGGTGAAAAGAAGAAATAATAATAGTTTCTGCATGTAGGGACTAGTCTAATGGAAAAAAAAACCAACAACAACCTTGTTGCCTTTTTATGCACTTTCTGATCTTTATGATTCCAACTTTGCCAGTATACAACTCTCTCAGAAAATATTTCATGACAAAGATCCCCATAGTGTAGTCACAAATGCTTGTGTCAGTAACACTACCACAAAGCTAAACTAAACAGCATGAGTTTTATTTATTTTTAAAAACGCCATCTAAACTTTTTAGTAGCAATATGTAGTAGCTGCAAGCATCAGTATGACTGCTAATGTTTTCCAAAGACATAGGAGTCATGCAAATATCTAATTAGGAAAAATATGCTCTAATAGTTAATTTCACTTCTTTTAAAATGAAACACAAAAACAAGTATATTTTTCCTCATATATAAATCTATATGTCTAAAAACACACTTGGGAAATAAACAAACACTGAAGGCTCATGCCACACACCCATTCACACTACTGTGGTTTATGGAATTACAGGCTTCCAGCAACCTGGTTCAACTCCTCTGCCAAAGACCCTCACTCACTCCATATCATGAGACCTGAGTAACAGAGTTCTCTTCTGTGCTTTGGTGCCAGCTTGGGCAGCTTTGCTCAAAGTGGGGGTTTAACAAGCATCCCATCCTCCTCCAAAGAACGGAGTGGGATGAGAAAGCAGCATGCCACCAGACCAGGACCACAGAGAGCTGCAGGAGAAGGGAGGAAGAACAGAGGTCGTTCTACAGATATCCCTTTCAAACAAGATCATTGGTATTCCCAGCTTTTAACCCCAAATTTCCCTCTTCCCCTTAGTTTGAATGTTTCTCCTACCAGTGCTCACCCCCTATGTTCCCATCCTCCTCACTCTTCAGCTCTGGTATTCAACAGCTCTTTTTCTGTTTGTATTTTCTCCCTTCCTCCTTTTCCCTCCTCTACTCCCACACTTCCAGCCTCCTTGGGTTTACTTCCCAAGACCTTTGATTCTGCTCATTGCAAATGTGTAAATTTTGGGTACTTCCACCAAAATCATTCAGCTCCAGTAAGGGCAAGGGAACCAACATCACAGTTCCACTGCAGCTGAAAGAAGGCAGGCCTGTGATAGGGAGCACATTTTGGTTTTCTCCCTTTTTGTGTCCTCGTTCAGCTCTTTTTTCTTCCACATAAGCACTCTGCAAACCTGAGGAAAGCACAGAGAATGCTGTTTATTCATGACCTTCAAGAGCAGAAGGAAGAGTGAGAGGACTGCTCTTCAATCTGGTATGGAAAAGCCCTCTTTGCTCTCCATTGCTCCAGGGTATTCCAGTTTGGCTCCAAGGCTCTAGGCTATCAGCCCTGGCCAAAGGCCACTATTTCTCTAATAGCCTGCACAACTGAAAGCTATTTAATCCTTCCACCAGCTTTGCACCCAGGATAGCCTCCCTGATCTTCCCCTTTCCCCTTTGCTACTTTCACATTTCGTAGTCACCTTCCTAAAAGGCCCATGAAAATATTATGCTGCACTTCACTACATTTAGTTAACTGTAAAATAATAATAATAAAAAACCCTAAAAGATTTGAAGGTATTTTTAAGATAATTTAAATATAGGACTCTTTTCATCTAGCTATCACTGCAGTAATATAAATGAAGCAAATTAATTTTAATGCTCCAAGGTACTGATTCTGTGTCACTGTCACTGACAGGATCCAACTAGACTTTATGAGATGGCATTTGACTTTATGGAAGTGAGCACTATGCACGCATTTACAATTTTACAGGGACTTTAAGCTGTCATGCTGAAAAATGTTTATAAAACATTAATCAAAAAATGCCTCTTTAATACAATGCATTGTCTGAAAGATGTTAGAAGGCACATATTGTAAATGGATTCTTTTTCTGACTAAAGTAATTTCTACCAAAAGCCTTTCCCCACTGCTATACAAGTACACAGTGTGGAGAGATAAAGAGCACTTTCTCAGCACATTACTACCTGATCCAAACACTTGGGAAATCACTAATGTACAGCATGCCATATTTCCATGTCACACATGACACATTTGTCTAAAATTACCCAACAGAGTTTGACATTGCAGCATATTCCTTAGCAGAGCTTTCAACTGACATCTGCCAAGTAAGAACTTCAAGTAGGAGCTTTCTTCTTCTAACAAGCAAGTAAGAGTTTTCTTTTATCCTATACCCATGATGGAAGTGATAAAACAATAAGTACTGGAAATGAGGGGTTTTTTCTATTTTAATATGTTTATTTTATGCTCGCTGGATGTGTAAGCTCCCCTTAAAGCACTGTTTCATCATTTGCTGTTTTCTATCATATTGCAATGGGCTCAGAGAACTTAATAGAACATTTTTATTACCACCAAAACGCAGGCCATTATCTCTCACACCCAAAGCAGAATTATTGCCAGTGCTCTGCACTTCCATACTTCACTGTATGGGTTTTTTCCCTTCAGTGTCTTCATAACAAACAATTTATCCTAAAACGTTATTGCTTACATTACTGGAACACATTCCTTATCACAAAATGCTGCAGCCTTTCTTCTCAGGAAAAGAGATTTGGGGCAAAACAAAGAGGGCATCCAAGGGCTCTGGAACCATCAGGCAATTCAGGAATCAGAATGCCAAAGAACCCTCACAAAGAAACAGTGGAAATAGTTGGAGGAAAAGCCTTAGCCTCTGAATTTTCACCTCTCCCTTGTACTTGTCAATGCATTTCAGAACCCTCAATTGCCACAATCTTCAAATGTAATACACAAAATGAATCAAGTGTATGATGGTAGCTTCTCTAACACTCTCCATACTACTCTCCTTCTGAAGGATCCTCTCAGGGATTGATGTGAAAGGAACATTATTGGTCAAATAGCTATTTCTTTTTTCAGCTGAGAAAAGGCCTGTAAAGAGGGGCCCACATAGCACTGAATCTCTCCCAAGCTGCCAGAACAGGGGAGTTCTGAATTTAGGCTGCAAAGACAGTGCTAAATGAGCACCTGAAATTTTTCTGCCAAGTTTCAGAATAGCACTGCATGAAGCCCAGTGACTGCATGATGGGAAAGGGTGATGAGATTCAGGCAGAGCCCAGTTTAGAGAATTAGAAAAAAAGTTATTCATGCAGAGAGCTGCCAGAACAGCAAGATACTGCTCATCTCACTTGAAAATTTTCTTAAGGGTTTCCCTGCTTTTTCCCACACAAATCATTGCTATGGTTAGTTTTGAGGAGACAGAAGGTCACACACTATGCCTGTGCTCAGTGAAGCCTAACCAGGGCTAGATGTTTCTTGTCCTCGTTCAGACTGTGTTATGAGATACTGAGATCACGATAGAAGAAGATGCTTTTGAAAAATTAACTGGATTCTTTTTCCCACATCCATGCCCTCTCCAAAGCATATCCAGAATTCAAGTGAAATTCTTTCCCTAAGGACCAGCTTCTTTTAGGTATGGGAATAGCTGAATGATACCTGACAACCTATTACAATAAAAATATTGTATAACAATACAAATATTTGTTTGCTACTGAGTATTCCATGCCAGCCAAAGAAAGTACCTTCCAATGTAATATGAGATCACATTACATTGCAGGCAGAATTGAGCCTTTTTGCCCACATACATGCTGTAAGAAGTCTTGTGCTTAAAATATTCTCAGGAAAACAACGTTTTCCAGTACATTTTCATATTTCAAGTCAGTGACAAGTGCAATGGAAAGCAAAAATCAGGCTCAGGAGTGGTAAAAACAAACATCTGAGGAGGAGATTTCACAAGGGACTTTGGGGACTTTAAGGGACTCTGTAAGAACTTCAGGGGAAAACTACAAAATGGAGGCTGTCCTAGCTCAGTTTGGAGGTCTGTCTGGATGCTGATCTTCAAAAACATTTCTACCTTCATCCCTCCCTTTGGGAAAGAATCATCCCCTTACATTATGTCAAATGATTTACGTCTTTTCAGGACTAGAATTACTGGCAAGGCTCTGCTCTTAATCAGTGATATGGTCACATACTGGCCATACAGTTCTGCTGGGATGCAATAATTTACACTATGTTATAAGACACTGGACTGGTCTAATATTTGAGTAAAGGAGGAAGTGGAAGAGAAGTTAATGAGAAAACGGATTTTCCTTTTGCTATAATTCTAGCAAGAATTAAAAAAAAAGAAGAAAAGCTAATATGCTTTGAATTCTTCCACTAATTCTTTTTCTGCAGGTAACTGGCTCACGATATTCACACAGAAATCAGTAATTCAAGTGCAATGTAAGTACAGTGACCAGGGAAAAGCACATCTTGATACTATCAAAGTTTTAAGTAAATAAAACTGCAAAAGCTGTGAGGAAGAGAAAGAAAGTACAGTTTGTCTATTTCTGGGGTTTCAACGGGTGCATTCAGATTGGAAGTGATGTTTAATGAACAACATAGGCAATCTTACCAGCTGCTGACAATGAAACATTTAACACCAACAACTGAAGACTAGTGCCTGAGACTCCAAAACACCTCCACCTGGCTGACAATATGGCAGTAGTAATTAGTTAACAGGGAATTCAAGAATGATTTGAACCACCATAAGTCATATTTGATACGTGACTTACACTTAATTTGACACCACAGTGTGGACACAGCAATGTTGTCAGCCCACACTCACACTTCAGTGCTTTTTCTTTTGCTTGTTTATTAGCTCACTTTTCATACACATCCCCTCCTCAAAGCCCAGGTAGCAAATGGACAATGAATTAAGAACTTGCTATCAATTACTAAGCTACAAAGTTAAAATGAACAGAATTTAAAGGTTTTTAAACTTTTTAAAGGTTTAATAGGTGAAACTTACTAATGAAAGGAATTCTGGACAAAGAGATTGACAAGTGTTGTAAAACCATGAAGTTGAGATTTGATTAATTTGATTATTTCTTTGAACATTACTGCCCTTCCATATACAGCTGAGGCTAAGATTTCAGAGCTTCGAAGTATTGATTATATGGATTTTATTTACCCATATTATTAAAAAAAGCCATTAAAAATATTCTTTACAGTTGTTCTTATATTTGTAAACACAGGCAAGAAAGGATTATGCTCCAACCTGTTTCATACTATCTTTTAATTAGATTTTTTTTTTTAAAGCTTTCCTCCACCTTTAACTTTGATGCAAAGGAAAACATGATACATAAATTCATTATGAATAGTAAACTAAGAAACCCCTTCTTTTCATAAAGGAAAAAATCATAATTTTTCCTTTCTTCATCTAATTTCTGTGGCCAAGAAAAGAATATATGAAGCCAGAAAACCTTACTGCTCTGTTAGGGAAGGCATTTTGAGAAAACAGCTCCCTACACCTTGAAATACTATGGGATATTATTTCCTATCCTAAAACTCTTTGGACTAGGGTTATGTGCCTGCAGTGGTCATGGCAGCTTTTAGAGCTGAATCTCTCTTCCAGACTCCCAAACTATCCTGCAATGGGAGATTTCTAAATTTTGCTGCTGCTGTTGATCTTTCACATCTTTGCACCCACTGCTTTAGAAGTGTCTGGAGTCAGCAGCTCAGACTGGCTGCCAGAAGGTGCAATGAGAGCAGCAAATGTAGATGCAAGTCTCTCAGGGAGACTCAACATCATCTTCAATACTCACCAGCTTTACTATGGGTGACACTTGTAGCCTCTGCCAGCTTGAAGTAGAAAAAAAATCTTGAGTCATGTCCAAACATGGATCTTCCCAGGGGTAACCTGTCAGCTGTCTGCTGAATATAATGTAGTTTCTTAAAGTAGATAAATTAACTGTTTTTGGAGGGGAGGGAGAGCTCCTGTGTCATTATCATTTTACAGATGGATATGTGTGTTTACTTTTTTTTATTTCATTATAAAGAGGTATGAGCTTGCTGTCATTAAAAACCTGCAATCTGGTTTTTAGTGTCTGATCCAATTACGTGTGCTTCTGGAAAGACACACAACCAAATAAATAATTGGAGAGGTGCAACTCTGAAATGACAATTGTTATTCATCGATCTCTTTCTGCAAGTCGAGATTGAGAGATGTAAACTTCAAGTGAATGAGATCTCCAGGGTGAGATTCTTCAGTTCAAACACAGTAAACAACTGTTGTCCTCTGATGCACATTTTAGTACTGCTGCAGGCAAACTTTCTAAATATTAATAAAAAACCTATACAGATGAAAAAGAAGCCCTGGGAGCTGGTACAGAATTTCTTGCCACATTCTAAGTCTAATCAAAGAAACATATGTTTCAGGTCAGAGAGGAAAGGAGAATCCCTAATTTGCTCGGGTATTTCCCCTTCTGGAATCACAGAGAGGTCAAAATTGACTAAAGTGCAACAGATTAAATATACTAGACTGCGTATCTGATAATTGTGGAAAAAAAAAACCAAAGGGAGAGCCACGTATTCTCTGCCCAAAAGTAACCATAACTCACTGGATTATGCCATTTCTTACTGTCAGACTGGCCTGCCAGCACATTTCCCTCTGCAAAGGGATGCTCTGGTCTGAAGGAGGCAAACAGGGTGCATGGCCATTCACATATGAGTAACAAGGGAAAACAAGAGAGCTGTTCTGGCACAGATGATTCCAATGACCACAGCCTACCCAAAACTGTCGGTTTGACTTCCTGTGAAGATAGTCTCCCCATGTGAGGGGTGGCCTAAGTATTACAGAAATGCTTACACATGCAAGATGGCATCTCACTTCGGGGGGATTGGTGTGTGCAAGCAGGAAACACTCCCCCTATTCTCAGTTACAGAAATATTCTGTCTGTATTTCAGTTTGTTAATATTCTGATGTATATAAACATATCTATATGTATATATCCATATCTATATAGCTATATCTCCATATATCCATGGTTTTGTAGCTGCACTGGAAACAGTGTAGTGAGAAAGAAGACATGCCAATTACTTGGTAATACCCTGACTGGTAATACTGGTTGGTGAGAACCAAATGTTGGCTCTAGAAGTCTGCCAAGCTAGGAAAAGTTATCCACCTGCCTACAAAGGAAAGATGCTAACATGAGAAAAGAGCAGTAGATCAAGATGCTTCTGTTCTCCTCACTGCCAACTCATGTAACACAAATCTCTTGGTTCTTATTTTCCAGAGACGGAGAGGAGAATCAGAGAGCTGAGGAAAAAGCCCAGACAATCACCTGCTGTTCCTTCCAAGCAAATGCTGGGCAAAGACTGAAGTAATGAGAAAAATATTTCCTTTTGGCCCAAAGAATCATCATATCAAAACTTAAAAAAAAGTTCTAGCAGTCAATAAATGCACTCCTGAGGGAACTCAGAAGCAGAAATGGGAGAGTTCCTAACTCTCTGGGCAGTAGTGAGGAATGCAGACACAGCCTTTAGAAGACACTAATTCTCGGAAGCATTCTCCTCCCATCAGCTTCCCTTCTACCCCAAGGCACAGCACCCACTAGTTTTGGGCAAAAAGTAGCCAGATCATTTTTACTTACATCACTCTATCAGACACCTGGGGAAGGAATGAGACTAAAAGTCTGTAAAAGATAAAAATGCAAATTCAAGCACTTACAACACCAAGAAGTATGACAGGATGTAGTAACATCTCCCATCCAATTCTCATGGGAAAATTTTGAAAGTAAAAAATAGCATCAAAAGTCTCACTCCTGAAAACTTTCAGAGAGCAATTAACCAGGATTATTTTCTATATCTTTATGTGAAAGGCAGAGTACCTTGATGAATAACTGCCTCAGAGGAAAGTTCTCTGCCAGGAGCAGAGAAAATCCACTACACTCCAAAAATACCAGAGAATAGCCTGAATACTCGCTTAGGGCAATGCACATGATTTTGCCATCTTACCTTTCTATTACAGAATGATTAAGAGATGCCTCCTTTTTAACATCATCTGCCTTTTATCTTAACACAAGTTAGAACATTTTGGCATTTTTCTATTTAAAACAGAAAGGTAATTATCACCACACAATAAGGAGAGCCTGTGCTTGATTAGTCCAGCACTTCAATCTATTATTTATCCTGCAAAATCTTATAGGGAATTATCTGTAGAAAGCATGAGCAAACTATAGATACCTGGGAGCAGATTGGAGCTATATGTGAGCATGATGCACTCTGTCACACTGTGCAGCTGGGGAGCTCAGGGGGAAGGCAGGGGCTGATTAATCCACAGCCTGGATGATCCCACTGCAGACAATTGAGTTGTCCCTGAATCTACTTGTGCACAACATCAGGTTTTTAAGAATTGTTCAAGCACAGACCATCATTTCTGTACTTGTGCAGTAAGAAGCTGAGTATTTAAAAAATAAACCTGAATTAAATTTAAAAATTTCAAAATAAAGTTGGTGTTTTGGCTGTTGTTTCTAGAATGAACTCTATTCTTGCCTGAATGTATTTGGCAGGCTAGAAACTTTGATTATATTACTTGAAGGGCTTCATAGTGAAAAAACTGCTACTACTGAATTCAAATGACTAAAAATACAATCTCCATCACAAACAACACCCTGACTTTGTAATTAGTTATGGTTATTTTTGCTGTTTTGTTTTACCAATCTGCTGTTGTTCATACCTCCAGTATTAATATTTGCCCTTGTGGTAGCCAAAATAGGTAGCATTACTTTGATTTTTCCTGATAAAATAATTTTACATAGTAAATACCAAGAATTAAAGCAAATACGTATTTTTTTACAACTGTGCATTTTCCTTTCAGAGTTGTAACTTCTAGCTAGCAATTCTATTCACTCTCTGAAAAAAAATAAAATAACATTCTGTTTTGGCTGCAACTTTTGTTTAAGTGCAAGCAACAACTGCAGTATTTTTAAATGAGCCACAGTGATAGCTTTGCACTTCCTTGAGGCCTCCTCTTCTCTTCTCTTCTCACTGAATGAACTCCAGGGAATGGCATCATGTCGGGCTTTCCAGATGGATTATGTGAAGCCATAGCTCAATGTCATTTTCAATAGCAAGGCTCATAATTAAAGGTCAAATAGTCACTTCATCTGCAATCAATCAATAGAAGAAGTACTAATACTAAGTACTAATCAATCAATGGCAAATGCACTAATAAAAGCCATGCATCAAATGTCTGCATATGTGTGTGCTCACATGTACCATGCATATATGTGAGCAGGGAGAAGGAGAGAAAGAGAACAAAGTGGGGGTGAAAATGCCAGAGGCCATTGTGGATACTATATTTATCTTGGCTCCTTGCAAGTTTATATCCTGCTTCACTCATTAGGTGAAATACAAATAAACATTGGTTTCTCTGCATACATGATGCCCTGTGTTCAAAACCCTGCTGAAGCATCCACCTCTTTGCAGAGGTACCAGCTTGTGCTCCTAGCTAAGGAACACAAAGGCACCTACCCTGTGTAATTTGTCCTTACACAAACACGCCCTGCACTCTGATCTTTGAGACAAAAAGTGTGTCAACTGTTCTGTCTACAAAATAAAACCCAGCATATGGGAACAGCACTCATCTCCGTGCAGAGCAAGCACTTATTCATGGATGCAACAGTGGAAGTGGCAGTTGGCCTCATGAGCATGCACTGCATGGGAATTAGTTGGTTTCATAATATGGTGTGGGAGAAAGTGACTTACAAAAGTCTTCTCATGCCTCTCCTATTACCACTTCTAAAGCTTTAAAGCTGTCAGCTCTTCTCCCACTTTAGTCAGTGCCATTCTAAGCTCCCCAGGGAATGGGCCAGACGTACCTATTTGGAGTTTCACCTGCCAAGCTGAGAGAAATCAGTTTCAAAGCGAAAGAACAAGTGTTGGGGGGTCACTTATACACTACCACTGGAATCTTGAAGACAAACAAAGCAGAGCTCCACAACGGATGTGAAATGAGAGTGTGAGCCATGTTTGTGCTTTCAGGCATTGCAATGACAGAGGGAGAAGGATAAGCTCTCTCCACCATAAGTGAGCAGAAGATCTCTTGTAGCTTGGTTTATAGTAAACACCTATGGGCAAGTAGCAATGTGCCAGAACAGCAAAAGAGCAAGGGCCAAAATGCCTATGTCTGTCTTGTTTCTGCTAAGATCAGGGTGGACAGGGAAACATTTAAGTGTCATTCAGGAACAGCTAGTCCTTAAAAACAAATTAGAATTATTCTGCTACCACCTTCAGTAAAGGAAAAAATGCCACCTGCTCTGGTTAACATTCCTGTTTACATCATCAGCTCAGGGGCATGCCTCATCACACTCTGGCTTTGTAAAACCTAATACTCCTTATTTTCATACAGATTTATTTTTATACAGCTCTACCTTATCTGAAACTGATACTAACACCAAACAGAATAAAACATCAATGGTCCCCACACCAGCCAGCTGGAATCTGATACACAGCAGGCACACCTGGACACACATGGAGTAGGGCTGCACACAAGAGCAGCACGTGCCTCAGGCTTACCAAGGACAGGCTCCCAGGGGACTGACAAAAGGAGTATTTTCCCATCCCTCTTCCAGGATGACTGGAAAGCAGTCTGTCCTGAAGCTGACAAACAGAACAGTTCCTAGCTCAGAAACAGCCCCACAGTACTGCGTTCCACCATCCACCTGTTTCATTTCAACAAGAGACATGGGGTATCTGGACTAGGGGAAAAAAGTATTAATGACTAGGGAGAAGCTGCAGGAGTCCTTGAAGTCAAGGTGGCCACAGTATTTTTGCTGGTGTATTTGGGCAAAGAAAGCTGCAGAATACAAAAGCTGGCTCATGAGGCTATGCTAATGTGAGCAGTAACTTGGAATTGGGAAAATGTGAGCCAAAAGGTCAAGGGAGCTAGGAACCTCAAACTAAGTTTTTCTAAAAAAGAAAATAAAATAAAAAATTGAGAGTGTAGTAGCAGAAGAAAAGTGAACTGACTCAGCTGTGTGCACAGTCAGGTCAAGACAGGCTACATAAGGATGCTCAGTAGAGTGAGTAAAAGAAATGAACAGTCCTCATTTTTGGGGGGTGATGATAAGCCCCTTCAAGACTTAAATATTTTAAAAGGCTTTGTGCTTATTTTCTTAGTGTCATGACAAGCAGGCAGAAATATTCAACAGTACATATATAAAACTATTCTCGCTGGGGAGAAAGGGTGAAACTTGCACATTTGTGCTGTTAAACATAACCAGCTTCTCCAGTTTTCTTCTGTAGTATCACAACTGTGCCTCATACACATATCCAAATAGCAAACACAGCAGTGTGTTATGACTCGTGTGCAGTTGCTTTCTACAAACACAAGTGTAACTGTCCTGGATACAAGCTCATTTGTTAGTCCAAGCTCAGTTTCATAGAACATTTGGCTGGAAAAGACCAATGTCATTTAATCTATGTTCTGCTCCGAGGCAGGATCAACTCTAGCTGCTTAATTCCCATCTGAGGCTTGTCTACAATGATAGGAGATTGAAGACATCAATAGGCAACATATTCCAAAGGTAAACTGTTTTACACTAGACAGGTCTCCCTGATTGCTAGCCTAAATCATCATCACTGTAACAAAGTCCTTCCCTTTACAAAGTCCACTGTGACAGAGTTACTTTCTTCCTTCTTTGCATCAACCTTTTATGCATTTGAAGATCACTACAGTATTTCAGTTACCTTTTCTCAACAATCCCAGCTGCTTCAATCTACTCTGGGGTCACATTTTTGAGGTCTATTATCATTCATGGCACTCTTCTCTGATCTCTTTCCAGTTAGTCCACATAATTTTTGAATTGTGAGCCTGAAACATTGTGCAAATATCAAAAGCCACAACACCCTCAAGCCATACAACTTTTGCTGCTTCTTTGCAACCCACAGGACCCTGTGCAAAAGGAAATTAGGTTAGTTTAGTATGCTATATATTTGACAAAGCTAGGGGGCTGTTACTAATTTCCTTGTTCTTCCTACACTGTTAAAATAATTTATTTCATGACTTGGTTCAGTAGGTTTCTACAAAATGAAGTTAAACTCAGTGATCTATAATTCCTTGTCCTCTCCTCGTCTCTACTGTAAAAAGAGACATTATGTATGACTTTTTCTTGTCTTCCAGGAACTCCTCCACTTCCCATAGACTTTCAAAGGCACTTGCTAACAGTTCTGCAGCACAGGCCTGGCTGAAGCAAAGAAGCCTGAGGTGAGTTTTGCTGTATCAAACTGACTTGGAAAATATCTCACCTAAGCCCCAGCTTGTTCTTCCTCTGTTTCAGACTTAGTTCTTACCTTTGTAATTCACACTAGCTGTGTTTCTCTTTGACAGATACACTTTTGAAAAGAGTCAGATATTCAGTCATATATGCTTTATAAAAATCTGTTTTTATAGTCCGAAAACAGTCCAGCTGTGTCCCTGACTGAACATAATGGATGAACCAGTAGCAAGTGGCTGTAAGCATTTCTGATTTAACAGTATTTTGTGAATATCCATCAGAGCATCTTATTATCACTGTGGGGGCATAAGTGACAAATATCTCTATGATGTTTTGATAAATGAATTCTAAGAAATAAAGCTATCCAAAGTATCTGCAGACTTAAACACATACATTTTGCTCATGTTAAGCATAAGAGTATCGTCTATTTGTGATTTCTGAATACACTACATCCTTTGATTTTCACTTGTACACCTCTGCTTTCAGATGGAAGATTTTACTGTCAAACTGGGCAGATACACCTTGCAATCTCTTCAGAAACAAACCTGAAATTTTATCGGTATTAGATTAGGCAACAGAACAGAAAAAGAAAGGCAAGAAAAATTCAGCTTTCCACAAACCAGGTGGTCTTACTCTACAACCACTAAAATCTCAGCTGAGAAGATTGTGTTCTCTGCCCTGTAGGACGCATTTATTTCATCTGTGCAAGAACATTATTCTACTGTTAGTATCATACTGGTTGCATTAACTTGTCACACTAAAACCAAAACCATTTAGGCAGAAAAACCAGCAACTAAACCAATTTGTTTTTTCAACACAGCAAGGTATGAATGTTACTGTTGTTTTGCTCACAAGCTTATCTCCTGACTTACCCAAGGTGAGGGATTTATGTGTGGAACAGAAAACGATAGCCACTGTGTCTGCTGGTGTGAAAGTAGAGTTATTCCTAGAAAACAAAAAAGTTTTAATAACCTCTGATAGCAAAAACCTTCTTAAAACAGCATCTATCAAATATATTACTTTGAGGATCCACATACACATTCACATCACTTTGATCAGTCTAGTGATAGAAGTAATTCTACCCATAAATGAAAAGCAGTGTTTGATTTGGGGTTTTTTAGCAGAATTGTTTCTCTGTTGTGGCAAGCTCTCTAATGAATACACTCCCATGTGAAGGATAGGAATTTTGAAAACATGGTGTGCTTAGGACACAACTTTATTCCAGCCAAGGTTGTTTTTTTTTTTTTTTTCAAACATGCAAAAATATTACAGCAGTTGCCACTTGCCTTGGCAAAAGAAGAGAGAATGACCTACAATTTTTTTTCCCTAGTATGGAATAGTAACAAAATGTTCAGTTTGGACAATATATTGAGTCTACACTAATGAGTTAGCTTCCACTTCAGAGAAAAACTGCATCTAAGGGTTTACACACTGGAACTAGGGTCAGGAGGGGTGGGGAAAAGACCTATATATGGACTGGTCAATGGATCACCCTTTGGTCCAAATTAGGGGTAATTTTATGAGATTCTAAATATTCACCATATTGATTTGGTTACTGCTTAAGGAATTTACATTTCATAGTCAGGGCATATCTTCCCCCAGGTTAGGTCTAGCAGTTCAGAAGTTATTTAAAAATGCCTTTTAAGGGCAGGATATAATCTTGTCACAGAGAAATTTTCTTGTGGCACTAAAAAAAGCCTAAGTAGTTCTAAGACACTGTACCCTTCTTTGTAATTCTCCCTTATGGGTACTGTATAATTTATATAAAGCATATGTCTGGAGTCTGCTGTACTGTGGCACTCCCCATTCAGCACAGTGCTGCTAAAACAAATACTCCAATGAGCCTCAGTGAGAGGACAACTGTGGCTACTCCAACCAGCTCCAGTGATGCCCTGAGTCACTGGTTAACACCACTCTCACATTACTATCTTTTGAGAAGTGAATGCACAACTGTTCTTCCTGGTTGATATTTTAAAAAGGGGGAAAAAAAAAAAAAAGCTCTACCAAACATTAGTTCAGGACAACTGTCTTTTCAGAATCACCATATAAATGTAACAAATTTGACATATACAGAGAAGAGTGAATTGCCAACCCAGCAAATGTATCTTGAGATGTAAAAAGTCAAACTGAGTTCTCTCTCTCATATGTCATCAGCATGTCTGCAGGGCAAATTATACCTTCAGTGACATCTGTGCAAATCCATTTTTTTCAGTGGATGAGGTATAGCAGTGATTGATTGAGATTTAACAACTCTGTAATTAACACACAAGAAAGGACAGAATTCAGGTCCTGCTCTCTTAGTCTGTGAAACTCTAACAGAGAAAATGCAGTAAGGACAGTATGAAAAACCAAAATGAGGTCACCCCTATTTGAAAACCTGCCTTTACACATTTGCATAAACTTTATCACCCAAACCAAAGATATCACACAAAAGAAGTATTCAAAGGTTGTGATTCAGCACATTCAATTACCTTGTGGAGAAGAGGAAAGTCAAAAACATGAAGCTCATCTGAACAGAAAATACTGAAAAAGAAACAAGTTAAAATTAGATGACAATTGCAATTGCTGTGTACATGCATTTTGTCCCCATATTACAAGTCAGAAGCTAGGCTGGACCAAGTCTATCCAGAGAAATCTACTGACAGACAATCTTTAAAGACTGCCTGGATGAACAATATGGATCATTATATCCAGAGAAGCTAGAATTAATGTTATGGCAACACAAGTTCTTCCTGGGGTAAGTCCTCTGAATCGAGTATTTCTTGACATGATGAATGGCAGGAAATAGTGCATATAATGCACTTCTCGTTGCACAAGTTTTGCTTACTGGGTTGACAACATAAAATCTGCCAGACACACTGGCTGCTGAGCATTTAGACTTCCTATTTTACAGGAGAAAGCACAGTGTGTAAGCATTATCCAAATAAATATTCTCAACCCTGGGTATATTAATCATGATCATTCACAGGGAGAGGAAGACAAGATCATCGTAGATGTTGAATTCTGAGACAAAGGCTAATTCCTGGACTGGGCAGTGTGGGTCAGACATTTCCTTCAAGCTTTGTCAGCTCTGTGAGTGCAAAGCATCCCAGGAGCTCTCCTCTCTGCCAGTTCTGCTGACACCCACAGGGGCTCTGGGGGGTGCAGAGCTCACCCTTGGACTGCAGAGCTGTGGGGAGAAGCTGATGGCTTCCCCATGAATAGCTACAGAGACTGAGCATCACCCCAGAGCATGGGGACTCCCCACAGGCTGGAGGAGAAACCCCACAACCTGCACAGACCTTTTCTGAGTTTGGGGGTTATGAGGGAAAGGCTTTTACTTGCAGCAGAATCTGGACGGGTCCTCTCCCCCTTCCTTGCAAAACTTGTGAATGCAATAAGGCTGCCATGCTCCATAGGGTAGTGCAAGCCAAGACAATACATTTGATTTTGACCCCAGTTTACAACTGGGAAACATGGCAGGGATATTAGCTATTACAAGTGACATTTTCTCTTTTCTTACACACATTTCCTAGAATCTATAAATGTCACCTCAGCATGCACTTAATTCCTCCTTCATGAACTAAGGAAGCAATCCGTTGTTCCTGAATTACAATTTTTCTCCAACTAAGTACATTAATTTAATATGCACAGAAAAAAACAATCCCTTAATACACATAATTCTGTAAAGCAATAAACATGTGTTGCTACCAATTATTCCTTGTGAGTATTTTGCCGTGGCTAGAATAATAGCATAAAATTACATAAAAACATTAACCAGCAAAATGACAAATGCAGTTTTGTCTTAAACTCCTTGTTTAATTTCACTTCCTAGTGTAACACAATACATGCATCCAGCCAACATATCCAATGGTGACACAGAAACTTTTTCTAGAATAGAGAATGCATACCCATCTCTAAAATTTCATTGGTTTTTGGTTTTATACTGTGGACAATATTCCAGAAAAAAACCCAACCAACTGTCTAATACATTGCAAGCAGTTCCAATGCTTATGTTAATATTGTTACTGATAAATTGCAGTTATGCACACTGGCAATGAAATCGTATATATGATTTTCAGTGTATTGCACAGCAATTGGTACACTTCATTCCACATGGCACAAGCAAAGACTTGTCTTGAAAAGAAATAAAGGCCAAGCAAGGCAACAGAAGCAAACACTCTACATCAACTGTTCTAGGAAGAACAGGTATTTTTAACTAAAAAAGAACCTTTCTTTTTTTCAAAGTAGCGGTCAGCACAGCAACATAAATTTACTTCATTCTGAGCTTCTCTGCAGAGTTGAAAATCTCTGTATCATTCTTTTTTGCTGACAACTCTGCACTAATTTAAGTGCAAGGTCCTTCTTGGGTGCCAGTGCAAAGAAGCATTTAATCCATTTTGAAAAAAGCTCCATAGCATTGCTTCCTACTTCTTTGCTTTCAGAACAAAGCATTTATATAGTACCATTTATAAGTCCATGTATTATTTTACACAGCTATAGTGTTTCATAATAAAATAAAATGTCATAATTAGGATAGAATTAAGAGCTGATGTACAAAGGGCAGGGACAAATTTCCTCCTGACTTTAGTAGAGGTTGAATTTGTAGAAGATACATTATTTTTGTTAGACAGAAGCATGTGCAAACACACACCTCAAAGTAGGTGATGCACTGATTTCTTGAAATCTAACAGTTTCAGAGTATGAGATGTGATTTATACTGAAGTATACTGCAGTTACCTCTCCTCTGTGCAAATTGAAACTCCTGTCTGTGGACAGTCTGAAGCAAGAAGGGAATTCCCTGCTGGGAGAGGAGACAGTGCCTGTACACCACTGCCTTTCCTTGGGAGGGAGTGATCTGCAAGCCTTTCCAGCTGATGGCAAGGATACCAGCAGCCTATTCTCACGTGTATGTTAGTTAAGGCTGAATGACTAGAGTGCTTCTAAAACAAACTCTAAGAAATGTGCTCATCCACAGAAACAGATCAACACATTCAAACTCCCAACTCGTTTCTGGTTTTATAATATGCTAAGGAAGAATAGCTTAAAAATTATAACAGTGC
Organism: Lichenostomus cassidix; assembly: GCF_008360975.1. Lineage (NCBI taxonomy): Eukaryota > Metazoa > Chordata > Aves > Passeriformes > Meliphagidae > Lichenostomus > Lichenostomus cassidix. The sequence continues at coordinate 20,590,344 of NC_139484.1, forward strand.
TTCAGAGTAATAGCTCAACTCCAAATCTGTCCTTGCTGTTTGAAATGCAACATCTGTGAATTTATGGCTGTTTAATAAAAAAGAAACCAAAACCAGAATGCCAATGAATGCTTGTAAATAATGCTGTACCCTTTTAGAAAGGAAGGACCCCAGAGCAACCTCAGGCACACCTAAATAGCAGGGTTCATCCCTCTCTAAATGCTTGCTCCTAAAAGCATCCAGCCACTAAGAAGTTTGGCAGTCTGGATTTACTAGATGCTTTAGAAGCTCTAGGCCCATGGCAGCATCCCCACAGCACATGTAGCTCATTACACACCTGACACACAAAGAAAAGAGATGCTTTAGGGCTGAACTTACTTATGAACACGATTATAATCAAGCTAAATTTATCCAGGTCAATATTTGGATTGGCGAAAGTATCACAGAACGTTGTGTAGATGATCATGAGGAGCACACAGCTGCTGATAGCACCAAATGGAGGCTTCTTCCTTTCCAGCCAGTCCTTGATGTATCTTCGGACAATCTGAAACACAGAAACCAACAGGTTGCCTCTTTTCAAAGATGCAGGGAGCCAAGTTGGGCATCACAAAGTGAATCTGACAGCGGAAAGACACAAAGAGAAGAGAGTAATTTGGATGACGGCCACAGTGGATTTCAAAGCTTCCCTGCCACACAACTCTTCTTCTGGGGAATTTAACATTTGTAGTGCAACTTCCACTGGGCGTCCATAATGAGAGTATATTTTCAAGTACATTCAAATCCATCCTTAATCATGCCAAATGTTCTTTGCTAGCTGTCACTGAGACATGCCCATTAAGCCTCCCCAAAGTTTATCTCCTCTGCTGATACTAATGGATGTATGTAATTATCACAGTCCCCTTTGCATCAACAGACAATTCCAAGTGCAACTTTGGGAATCTTAAAAATCTGACATCTTCAGGAATTTCATGACGGTAGATAATCGAAAGTGATCCATGGAACATTTTAATATTTAAATACCTAGCGATGCACCAGAAGTTTTTAATTAAATTATAACTCAAGCTTGAAAAGCAAAAGTGCATGTGTTGTGGGAGTTTAAATAATTCAAACTCTGAATATCTGGAGTTTTTGTAAATCCAAAGACAAATGCCATTTGCACGCTTTTAGAATACCAGAATTAACACATGAAAACAAGGAAACCTACCGTACTTAGCGGAACTTTTGCACTTTCAGGAAACAGAATATGAAGCTGTTTTTCAAGAATTTTTTAGAAATGACTATAAATTTTAAAGTAACCTCAACTTTCAAATTATGCTGAATACCACAGCACTAAGCTTCAGCAGATACAATGCATCTATTTTAGTCCTGCCTGGGGAGTCGCTTTTAGTTTTTCTGTTTAGTTTATATGGGTTGAAAAAACTTTTTAAAGCTTTTATCGTGCATCTGCAACTTGTGTTAATTTTTCAGCAATCACATTATCTTGCCTAAATTTCTCCTGAGGCCTCCTGATGTTCTCTGTTACCATGCTCTTTTGGAAATCATAGCCTGGGATCACTTCTGCCAGAGGGCTCCAAAGGTGTCTCGTGACCTTCCCATAGTGGTACCATTAACAAACATCACCACCGTTGGCTTAATAACACACAAAGTCTCAGAGGTGTTCAATATCAAGGCATCATCACCAATGCCACCACAGGACCCTTTCACACAACAAATGCCAAAGCCATGGGATCAACCTCATGGTTCTCAGTTTTCCTCACTGCTTTCCCAGATTGTTTGCAAGTCTCAGCAGGGAAGTCCTGGAAGCAGCTATCCCAGTCACCTCAACAAAGACTCCATCAGGGCACACGCTGAAAATTTGGCACGTGGGACTCGTGCCAAGCTAAGCAGGCTGAAGATCAAGACTTACCTCCCAGCCCTTCTGGGCTTCCTGCTGATGAAAAATAACAGATTTGCAGGAAAACATCTAAGGGAATGTTCAACACCCCGATGAAAACATTGAAATTTAAAATGTCACACTTGCCAGATGTTAAAGAGAGAAAATAACTCAAAATATAAGGCACAACTTCTGAAAGAGCTTTCAGTGCAGTTCCTTCAGCCACCTCTTTGCCAGGCACTGGGTAGGAATAAGACACTGCATTGATGAAAGAGACACAAGAAAGCTGAGTGAAGACATGCAGAGAGCAGTGTGACAGACTTTTAATGGGAAGTTCAGATTAGTTTAATTCTGAGCAAATTTGGGACTCTAATTATCAGAAGCAAAAAGCAAAGTCACTTCTAAAGTGGTTTTTTAAAAGAAAGTTTAAAAAGAAAATCCTATTATCCCTTAAATTGTCACGTTGGGGAAAAAGAAAAACTACTTAAGACCACCTATTAATTTATGGTCCTTCCAGAAGATTTATACTGAAAGTAACGAGATATTGAAAAAGAAAAGTGATGGTTCATTATGCCATGGTACAACTTATACTAGAAGTATTTAATATGAAAACTATAACCCTGTGCCTGTTCAGAGTCTAATTATAACAGACATAATAATAACTTTATAAACATATTTATCCTTGACTAACATAGAAGAGAAGAGTTAAAACATTTCAAAAATGAAACTTCAAGTATTTCCTCAGAATCTTCAATTGAGTGATACCTTCTTTAAATATCCACCTTTATCTAGTCTGGAAATTTTGTGAATCAACAACCATAAATATCAATATAGCTTCTTACTGCACACTGTATTTTAAAAAAAATTACATAGTCAGACCCTGAAGAACTAAATTGTGGCTTCAGGAAAACATGTAATCAACCCAGTGTTGTACTAAATGTGCTCAATACAGACAAAATGCATCTCCTCTAACACAGAACCCCATTTTTGATCTTCTCACGAGGTTCAACATGCTCTGTAATTTCAGAGGTCAATTCAGCCTATAATCACTGACTCAAGGTAACCTAAATTCTTGTATAATTTGAGGGGAGAAATACAACCCTACAGAAGCTCATGTCAGCTGATTCACTCTGACTGAAAAACAATCCATTTGTTATTCATGCCTGGCAGAGTTGCTTCAGGACAAGGATGCTTTGAAAGCCTTTTAATTCTTAACCCAATTCTATAACTTTTCAGGGTAAATACAGAACTACAAAAAAAAAATTGTGAATATTTGTAGCGAAATAACGATAAATCCAACAAAGACAACACACATTCAGAGCCTGGGCTGAAATACTAGAGCTTCATTTGTCTGGAAATGCAGCAAAAGCTAACACTGTAATTTTTGAATGTTAATTTGAACCACTGGCATCCAAAATAGATGCATCACACTGATGGAAAAGAGCAAAAAGGGGATGTATTGAGTTTGTGTGGAAAAGTTTGGTAGTGGGGCAGGCAACAGGGGTGGCTTCTGGGAGGGAGAAGCTGCCAGAAGCTTCCTTATGGAGCCAGTACCAGCCAGTTCCAACACAGCCCCACCCCTGGCCAAGGCTGAGCTCACCAGTGATGGTGGTAGGGATGAACTGTAAGGACTTCTGTGCAGATTCAAATGCCAGCCCCAAAGAGCAGGGTAAGGCTGACCCAGAGGGTGCACATGAAAGAACATGAAGGTGAATTCTTTCTTCAAACTGCAGTTTAGTGGAGAAAAAGAGAGGGAAAGAAGCAATACTTAGTAGTAGGTGGTATTTTATAAACACCCTGCATGATGAAAGATGCTGATAAACTCACAGAAAAGTTAGACAATAAAAGAACATAAATGTGTCCAGCAGGCAACCACCTCCTGAAGACTACATTCTGGCAATCTCCAAAGGTTTTGGAAAGGCATCAGCTCAAATTTGCTTCAAAACACAGTTTCAGGCTCAAACTTTGCTCTTGCCCAGGATTTAATTTTTAACAACAAAGAAATGTAATTACACTTGAATTAACAGTAGTGTCCCCATTTCAATTTAGTTCTTCTACCAGAATAGTTATACCCACTGTATTTTTCCTACAGGCTGCTCTGTATCCTGCCATAACCTCCTTGTCTAAACACCAACCTCCCTAAGCAAACAGGCTCACTGCTCATATGCTTATTTCCCTTAACATCACTGGGCAAAGAAACACGATCTGCTGTTCCAGGAAAGCAGGTAAATGATGCTCACCTGTTATTAGATCATACATGAAAATAGCAGAAAGTGTATTACAGAAAAACAATTCACATCTGTAATTGTACCTTCAAAACAGTCTCACTGTATGCCCACAGAAATCAGTCAGGAAAATACAGCTAGACTGTTTCCACCTGTCTGCTCAAGTGCTGGACATACAAGATAAAAAATGCAATAAACAAAGTAATTCATTAATGTTCATTATTAATTGAACTAAATAGGGCTAGGAGCTCTCTCTTCACCTTATATGGAATGGAATAATTTCTGACATTTGTCATGCAGTACATATTTTAAAAATTATCTAGACCTTTAACTTATTTGTTTATTAAACCCAAGAAATTAAAAAAAATACTCAAACAACCCAAACCCAAAAACCCTAAGGAAATGGATAGGAGGTCACCTTTTCTGTTTCCATCATACGCAAGACTGTCTCTTGGTATTTACATCATTATGTAAAATTTTTATGCATCATTATGTAGATTTCTCCTGATTCTACCATTTCTTTTGGACTGATTTCCTCTTTAACAGAATTTACAGTGGTTTACTGCACTTCTGGTCTTTTTGTTTATCGTGTATTGGCATGTTCTTCTAAATACCTGGGAAAAACACCTGGGGCTTTACCATCTCAACAAAGAAACACAAGTCACCTTTTTCTTGTGTTGAAACACACGAGTAAACAAGCTGAAACTATGCTGGATTATCACCATTCCTAAATGCAGCAGTTATCTTACTTAATTTGACTTCTAAGGTAAGATTCCTAACTCATTCTTAATTATTACTACTTATAGCAACAGACTTATGCAATGAAGTCTAAAATGCAAAATTTTCTTTTGAAAATATTTGATCAGGTGAGATATTTTCAGTAGTCCAATAATTTTTCTGTATCTCTTCTTATATAGTAATGGCAAACCAAGAAAGACAACTGCATGGAATATTGGCAACTAGGTCAGTGAAGCCTGTAAGACATGAAAGGTGAGAGAATTGGGAAGAAAAACAACGAAGATGACAGAAACTGTGAAAACTAATATAAAGAATCAGATCCTGGAATGGAAGAGGGATTAATTGGGCTGCAGAAATAAGATGCTAAGGTGGAACATCCTTCACAGGTTTCTACAGCATAGCCACCCTCCATTTTACAAGGTCTGCATTGCAGTTCAAATACACACTTTTACAAAGCAGAACTTGTACCACTTCAGCAAGATCCTGTCCTGATCATTTTAGAGGGATTGTGTCTGCGTGAAGGCATGAATTCCCACCTGTTCCTGAATATTGCTGTAAAGTTCCAAACTTTGTGATGGTTCACCTGCTTTCCTAGGACATCAGCAAATGTCAAATCTATCCTAATACTACAGAGTGTGCAATCAAATGTTTCTTTTCTGAAGATGGGGTGGAAAAAAGCCATTTTTGAAATCTGAGGGAAAAAGATTTTTTTTTCTACAAGCATCTTGTTTTCTTCTCTCAGCTTACCAAACTCCCCTAAAAGCTATCTCACTCCATTACGTCAGTCAGTTTACTCCCAGGAGGTGGCTCCTGACACATATACACCTTTAAAGCAAGGTTTATAAAAACCACATGAGGCCATTTTCAAAATTAACTTTCACAGTTTGAGGTAATTCACAGCTGTTGCTTTAAAACCTTATAAACAGGTGCAACATAACAAAAATCTGAAGGGTGCCTGCAGCAGCAGTATATGTTTCCTTCACATTTTTTATTCTGTGGAAACTAGGCTCTGTTCCCTGTTTGAGTCAGGTGTTAGAAGGGACTGAACTGTGCTCTGAAAGCTGTCTATCTGCTTTTTTGGTCTTCTGCAACAAGCTCCTAGAAGAGTTCATCTGTAGCTCTTCCCTGTAGCTCCCCTGGACTTTGAAGAAAATCAGGGCTACTTCTGTGTGGATTTAATTTATAAGAACAAAAAGATTTGACAATATTCCCCTTTTGATAACAGTTCTGCTAATTTTTGTTTCTCCCACCCACTATAAACCAGCTTAGTGAAATCGTATCTTCTAGTCCCCATCAACTGCCACCTACCTTTCCCTTTCCATTTCTTATTCTTTAAAAATAAATACCTTGCTAAGCTTTTTAGTTTCAATTTCACTTACAACTTGTATTGCAACATGCATACTTTTAGACTTGTGTTTATAAGCACACCTTCCAAATGCTGATAGGGCTCCTCTGGAACATTTTGGGCAATGATGCAGAAGGCACTTAAAATCCTTTACTTGTAGGATATCATGATTTTTTGGTGTGTGACTAGATTCAGTGAGGATTTCTGTACAACTGGTTTAATTTTATAGATTTGGGAAGAAGAACTACACAGAATCATAACATTAATTTTAGCTTTAGTTAAGGTCTGTTTAATGTGAAGTGCCCACTTTACGCTGGCAGACAAATTACCAATGGGGCAACTAGAAAATGCTTGAATGATAATGTACAGACAAGCTTTTTATTATTTATTCATAGAAAACAGTGGGTTTTGGTGTGCTGCTTTGAAAAATGTTCAAACTAGTAGAATATAATGAAAGCACAGTGAAAATTCTATTTCATTAACATTTAATCATAAATCGCTCTTTAATATAAAACATAAAATAAAAGTCTGTCATAAGCACTTAGGTGTAGGGAATGGAGAAAGTCTGCAAAAAGGGGAAAGGAAACATTGCAGTGGGTTTCACTGCTCCTGTTATCTGTCACTTCAGAAGAAAAAAAATAAGCAAAGAAACAACAGTCTCCAGCTAAATCTCACAACTGGTCATGGAGAGACTGCTTGGATATTTCTCAAAACCTTACATTTTGATGGCTAAAAATATTACCAATATCTGTGGACAGGGAAACAATGATTGTAGCAAAATCACAGCAGCTCAAGAGCAGCAATCTTAACTAAGACTCTGCTACCCAGATAAAAAAAAAAATCAGAACTTCAAGCTGCCAGAGCACATTCAAAAATCTTTTCCATGAAATATCTATTACCATGTTTATTGTATAACAAGTATTCTCAAATTCCCCTTAGAGGTATGCAAGAGTGATGCACAAATAACAAGCTCCTACCCACCACAGATCTTCAAGGCTTATAGAAAATTAGATCTTTATAAAATACTATAGATTATGTCCCTTTTTGAGACCTCTTGTCAGAGGGGTCTTATTCGTTACTCTATAAATACAAATGCAATATTATACTATCAATACTGATTTGAGCAACATCAGATTGTCAATTAGCAAAACACATCTGTAGACACTGAGGACACAGGCTGCAACATTTTTTACATTCAGACAACCTGCACATCTCTGACAAAGAGCACAGTGATTCTCCTTATTGGAGAGCATCTATCAATCACTGCTATCCGTGAGACTTGGTGCCTCTCTGATAACATAATATCTTCCTCCTCCTTTAACAGTTCTTTCTTCCCCTAAAGAATGGGCCACCACCTGAGCAGAGCCTGAACTGCAGCCCCTTACACATTTCACTGTCAGTAGCTAGAAGAGCATGTTTGACTCCTCTCAATAGTAGTCCTGAAACGCTGAAAAAATTGTTTAAAAAATAGTAGAACATAAGCATCAATTACACTATTGCGACTTCTTCCTCCCAGCCATCATTAAAAATTCTGAGAAGCCAGCCAACCAACCAAAACTCGATATATTTTGCCATAAAGCAAACAAAAACCCCCAAACAAAACAAATCTAAAAGCACCTTCTCATCTGCTTTGCTTATATCCCAGGGGCTGCTCAAACAGCCAGCTCTGCAGCCTACTCAGGAAATGAGCATTTAGGCAACACAGGTTTTCCCAGAGGCAAGATTTTTTTAAAGGAAAAGAAAGCCCTTAGAGAACACTTCCTTTAAGCAGCCTTCTCTGTTTTACACTGACATGGTTCGAGCATAAAGCCCCTGTTGATCACAGATGAGTTAGGAAGGCTGAGGAGAGGCAATCCTCCAAGCAGGCAGGTTTCAAGCTTGGAGGTTTTTTTCTCCCAATCAAGCTCTTTGTTACCAACCAGGTAACCTAACCAGGCATTCTTCCACTGACTTTTCTGCTGAACAGTATGACTTCATGTGGTAAGGAATTGATGTTGTGGGCATGAAATGATAAATTAGAATTAAATGCTGAAGCTGTCATTCAGGAATTGTGGGCCATTATCTCCTAACACATCTGTAACCCCAGAGTGAGCAACCTGTGATTCACAAACACATCCCTGTGCCACATGTTGGGCAACAGTTCAGTAATGAGTCAGTGGTGGTCTTTGAACAAAGGGCAAAACTTCCCACTTAATTGGAACAGATGAAGGGCAAGGAGACCTATCACTGGATCTCTTGGTATCAGTAATTTTCTCGCTCACTGTTTTCCCTGACTCCTGCCCATTACTTTTGGATATCCACCTTCAGAAACAGCTTCTACTCCTATCTGGGCAGGTTGGTTTGCCTTTGTACAGCTCTACCTTATCAATCAAAGTAAATGACTGGCATTTCTGATCTGAAATCTCAATGAAATAGCTATCATTAGCATTTCTTCTCTTCCACATCCTCTGAACACATATGGTCAAGTGCAGTAACTTCAGAAACAAAGTTTTTATGCTTAGAGGAATGTGAGCTATTTCTGTTGACCATTCACTTCCAGAAACTGCTTCAAACACTTTTAAAGAAGAATCACCTTATTTCTTGTTGAAGTGTATTTATAAAAACCCAAACAATTTGTCATTGGGTTACACAAGCCTTAAGATTCTCTATTTTTTCTTTCAGTCTTTATCAGAACTCCTAAATCCCATCTCAGTTAAGTCTCATCACAATTCTGATTTCAACCTTGTGATCACACAGAGCACTTATTTCATGTGCCTACTGCTCAACTGGTGATGCTCAGCCTCATTAGTTCTTACAGCTGAAAGAACACCCAACTCCACCAATTAGCTCACATATCAATTTCTTGTAACATCTTTCCAAAGTAACATTCTATTATATATACAGATGAAAGTCCTCTTGAAATTTTGCAATCACTTTGTCCAGCAATCTACCATCATCTTTGGGCTTATTATCTGTGAAACAGATGCTGATACTCCATGGCTACTGGACACTTCATTGCTAAATCTGCTGCCATGCATTTGTTTCCTAGAAATTTCCACCTAAGGCTTCCAACTAACAGCTTCCAGTTTTTGGACCTTTCAGAAGAGGATTCAGGTAGTTTTGCTTGCCTGCCTTTGGTGGACATCTAATTTTAATGAGGTAAGTATGCAGTACACAGGTAGGTAATCAGCAACCCTTTATCCTAATTAATAAGGAAACTCTTAAGCATTTAATTCAAACCATGAGAGCAGCTCCACAGCATTCAGGGAAACAAAGGTAATGTCCATTTTCCACCTGATATGGTTACAGGGAAGTTACACAGGTGCTGATGGCTCCTGTCATGCTTACCATACTCATCATCTACTAGACTTTAGTGGGGTTTTTTGATCAAAAGAAGCAAACTTCACTAGGAATTCGATAATTTACAGTAGATGCCAATTTTGAAATGTGCAATTCTAGTTTGATACAAGACTGATTGACTGTCCTATATAGCACAGGCAATGACAGGTATTCTTAACCTTGTCCAGGGTACTCCTTTATAGCTTCTGCTTTCATTTACCTATATTTTAACCATGCCTTCCATTTCAAAGTCTGCTTTGGGCTGACAAAATTCAGAAAGTTCCAGCTGAATCCAGAGTTCAACTGGATGCTACAATGAGCTTCAAATCCCACTGATATTCCCTCTGTGCATTCTGAATGCCTGAGAACAACAAATACTTACAAGTAAATAAGAATTAGACTTAAGGTGATTTAGTGTCCAAGAACAGTGACAACAGTTCTGACAACTTTTGGTCTTACTATCATGATTTCCCATCATGACATGGGAGAAAAAACAACTAATATTAACATTTGTGAACAAACAGGCACTACAAAGACAAGGGTCACAGAAAACCTTATATATGCAATTAGTATTTTTACATTCAGTGAAAATTTTCATCATATGCCATAAAAAATAAGGCTTTATGTGAATATATGAATGAAATAAGTATAAAATTAAATATTGAACTACTGCTCATTTACACAACAAATATCTTCCACCCAGCATAACATGATAGAGGAGTCATGCAGAAATACTTTGAAATTGTGCAACTAAACCCCGTATTGCAAAGCATAAGCAAAATGGCTTGAGCAGCCTTAATTTTATGATTTCTTAACTTGTGACTGCTTAGCCTTTATATGTTTATTAACGCTGAGGGTTTTTTTACGTCTGTAATTATTAGTAGATACTACAGAGGGAGGACTTTCTTCAACCCCCAGGCAAAGGGCATGTGACAAAAGGGCCACATAGTATTCTCAAAGCTCATTTGTATGGGGCTGGAATTTCTCCCAGCCTGGGCTGCCATTTTTCCCACTTTATGTTCACGAGCTCCCTCCTTGCTCAGCTGCAGCGCGTGTTTGTGGAAGTGAGGGACAGATGCTCAATCTCAACAAAGATCAATGTGGCTCCAGGGAGCACTGTAGCATCTTTTCCCTGATATTAGACTTCACTATCCTCAGGCTGTTCCTATGTGGCAGCTTATCAGGTTGCCAGTCTGTCTTTAAGATAGCTCTCTTTATCTTGTTTTTTTAAATAAGAATGTATATTTAAAAGACATACCTGTCCAATAATAAGAGGGACTACAACAGTCATAAACAGCTGCGAGAATATGGATGTAAAAGGCACAGAGGAGGATGATCCAAGCTACAAAATAAAGATATACCATTAACATTGCACTTTTTCTTAGTATCTTTGAATTTCACAGAGACATTACACATTAGTGTGCATTTTATTTTACACATAAAAACTAGGACCTGTTTTGTGCACTGGAAGTAGCTGCACACATGTTTAATAGTTAAGTCACAATCAAGCATTTGGTGTTCCACAAAACAGAACTAAACCAATCTCTGATTATTTTATAACCTAGGGTAATATTTCCATCAATATTCATTTAACTGAAAACCTGCTACACATATATGCCAAGTAAATTATATAAGCGTTTGTAGGATGATGGTCTAAAGAGACAGGGAGTGAATCTTCCTAACTACACAGTTAGCTCGACTTACTTTACCATTTATACAAACATCAAGCAACACAAGTCAGTGTAGTTACTTCAATAAATAAATGAAAATAATAAAATAGTGAAGACAACATTCACATGTTTTATTTCAATGCTGTTAAAAAAGAGATATACTGAAAGGATATAACTATTCTTTCATTAAGACAACTGAACTGACAGGCTTAGTCTTCAAATACATGTTCTTTCTAACTAAAATTGTAAATGTTAGAAGTAATTTTTAAGATGCAGGTAGAAAACAGGAACACACATAGTCAGTGGGACTTTTGGACCCTGCTTCAGAATGCTTAGGAAAATACACAGTATTTTTTACATTTTGCCAGGACTTGTTTTAGGCTAGGTAATTGAAAAGTTTCATTTAATGTAACTTAACACCTGTTTAACAGCAATAGAACATGTATTAAGAAATACACACTAAGAAGAATAAATACCATTGTCAGCGTTTCCATGGACAATCACTTGTTTCACGATGAGGTAAATGACACAACATTGAGGTTTTCACAGCTCCACTCTATTTTGTATTTTGCACTTAATTTTAAAGATTCTCAAAATAATGGCAGAATTCAGAATCTTTTCAGCTCCATCTAAATGATGATGACTTCCAAAAACATTCTTACATCATGTCATTCTCATAAATTACAGTCAGATTGAATGATACTTTGGACACTTATCTCCCTTTCCAAGCCACCTGCAGGCATCACAGAGAAGGTGATCATGTAACCTAGTAACTTGCTAAAAACTCTGTCTTGAAAAAATCAATATATGGCCATACAAAATAAAACATTTTGGCATATAACAAGATTCTTCACAAATTTGAAGAACAGAAAAATTAGAAATTTCCTATACCAAAGTATTTTACTTTATGCAGAAATGTACATCTGCAACATTTACTTAAATAATCTGATGAGAAAACACCAATTATACATATAATTTTTTGAGTGGTCTACATCTATAAGCACTGCTTTTTTGTACCAATACATTTGTATATGCAGCACTTGGGAAGTTGGCTAACATGCCTATGGGGGATGTCTGTGCAAACTGAACTTTTGGTGCAGTCAAATGGCATCAGATTACATATGTCCCTTTCTGAATACACTCTAGGTGGAAAGTCTCAGGAGGAATGTACAGGAAATGACTGCTGCTTGTATGCTACCTTAACTGGCAACATCAGCTAAGACTCAGTCTGGCCACTTAATAAATTACAGCATCCTCTCACCATCAGCTCTAGCTTTAACAATGTGGGCACAGAGATGCTTGGAGGGCACCTGAGGATGATGTCAGCTGAGAATTTTGGTCTGCACATGGGGACTAAGTGAGAGCACTGAGATTAAGGAGCCTAAATTTCCCATGGACTTAACAGGGAGAAGTAAAAGCTTGCATGGGAAGATTCAGATCACCCACATGAGGACCCAAAGTCTGGCAGTGCAGCCACATTCCCCCGGGGACATGGGGCACTCTGAGTGTTTCCCTACAGAAAGCACAGAACTCCATCATACCACTCATGATCTCCTTGTTAATTCTTGTAAGGATCTTCTGAAATTTTAAACGGTTCATAGCTTTTCCAACTGTATTTGGACTTATTGTTACGTGCTGAGGAGCTAAAAGCATTACTTACTGTATATTCAAGGAAGCCTTTTCAAGTGAAAGTGAAGATTTTTAAACTTTAAAATCTGCCTGGGCCACAGAGGAGTCAATCTAAGCAAGCAGTGTGCATGCCAGGACACTTGCATAGCTTCACAGAACTACAACACTTTGGCAGTGACTCCTGTGCTTTTCTATAAAAACGTTGATTGGACTTTGCTCACGAATTTTAAGTTTTATGTTCTGTGCATGTATAATCAGTTTCTAAGTCTGGGATGAAAAACTATTCAACAGCATAACACGCTGCTGAAAAAGGCATAGTCTTGCCAGTTTTTTAAAATACTACTTCAAATGTACTGTCTTCAAAATGTGAATTTTTAAGTACTTTGTGTATATATAAGGACATGTTCTGCTTTGGATATGGGGTTTTGGTATTTGTTTTGTTGTGCTTTTTACATAATTACAAACTGAATTAAAGGTACTGATAATTAAGTCTTCAAACAGACTTCTAAACTCTGTTTCCCATTTGTGTATTATGACAATAACTTCAGTGGGCTGTTTTCTTATCAAAATCTATCAGTTAGATTACGTCTATCAACTCCTGTATTACCTTAAATCTATTTCCTGAGAAAGACACAGAAGACAAGATATAGGCTGAAGAGAAGGCAGGAACTTCTCAATTACACAGAAGAAAAAGACATTTTAACCCACACTCTGGACATACAGTGGCTAACCATAAGGAGTCAAAATTACTAAAAAACCCACAGCTAATAGCAGCATAATTTGACTAGGGCCTTCTTAACATCTGTAGCATGAAAAGTTATCAGGCTCACAACTCTAAGTGTCCCATGGACTCTCAGACACTGCCTGGGTTCCAGAGTTCCTTTGAACATATCCTTTGGATATATTTGCCACGTCTGTTTTGAGAAAGAGAAGTGGGAAATGAGGAATAGAAGAAAAATGTTGATATAATGTTAATCAAACCTTCCTACACACTTACAAAATGTAAATATACTGTCTGAAAGAATAAATATGATTTTGCTCAGGTTTCAGTTGGATCAAGCTAAGTTCTGTGCTTAATTTGCTTCATGAAACAAATTTAAAAAAACCAAACTGCCTAGATGATCTGCATTACACTGTAATTAACATTATGGCTGATTATATTTGGCTGCTCTTCTTGTTATATTAATCTCCATGCCTAAAAATGAACCTTTCTTCAATGGCAAACAGAAGTACTGTAAGAACTGGCATAAAAACATCATAGAATCAACCTGCTGATTTACAGCTGAAAAAATCCACCCCCACTTGATTGGAATGATGTATGGAAGATAAAATGCACTATTTAATGAAAAAGGAATCACAGATTTCATGCCACTGTATTGTCTGTGCTTATTTAAGAAAATTTTTTAAAGGTAAGTTTGAGATTGTTGCAGGATATTCAGGATAGCATTTTAGTTAAAGGTCTATTAATAAGACAGCTCTGCTTTAATGGATTCACTATTCAAAAAAAGACCCTAAAAATTCTTGCTCAGGGAAAGATACTTTTCACTTAAATAATCTGAGTGATTTCAGCAGGGCAACTCAGATAAGCAGCAAGATAATTCCAGGCAAATCTTCCCAAACAATTCTGTCACAATGCAGTACTTCAAACCTGACCTGCAGCATTCTTGCTAATTTAGTCCTAGACCTTTCCTCTCAAGAGACTGCCTGTTTTAAAAAAACCTCACAAATTATTTAGTGGGTTTCTTTATGAGTTTGTGGTATAAACACTGGCTTATCCTTAATTAAAAGGCTATATTTAAGTGGATATGGTAAAAAAACAAAGAGCAAAACCCAACATTCCTTGCATAAAAACAAGACAATTCCATCTCCCAGCCTAGACTGTCTCCACAAGCCAGATGCCCCATTGTTGTCTTTCTGGCTGACCAGACAGGTATCACAGTGGGTGTTCCCACATCTACACTGCCCAGGACTCAGAGGAAACACACATCCTCCCAGTCCCACCAAATTACAGCCCAGTGACACATGTGCTGCACATACTGCATCCACTTTGGAGCAGGCTGTTCTTTGGGGGCAGCTTTTACTCTCCCAGGGCTCTCCTGCAATTAATGCTTCCTCAGGTTGTGTCTGCGCTCTTCACACACCATCAACCAGCTTCAGCCTCACCAGTTGTTGAGGAACAGAGGAGGAAGTGAGGCAGGGGTAAAAAGAGGGCAGAACTAATGGGGAGGGGCACTTCTGGCTCCTCTCTTACATGAGATACTACATTTTAAGCTTTTCTTTACATTCCGCTGGGAAGGTCTGGCTACTCTGAGATCCCTCTTGAAATTCTGTGTATTGTTGCTGTTTCTGGTTCCTCTCATCCAGCCCAGATCCAGTCTGGACCCCGCAATCCCTGTACATCCAGTTGTGGGTGGCAGGCCCTTAACAGAAAGGACACAGAATGCAATGAACTTTTGGAAAAGATGTGGATGGGACCCAATTTAGTGATGAAGGTCACTGAACTAGCAGCTGAACAAAACCCTCCCTTGCTTTGGGCTCTTTCCAGAGCCCTTATCCTGTCCCAGCCATTGCAACATGCTATGGTACAGCAGAAAAATAAGCACATGGCCCTGAGTAACCCAGGTGTGTGGCAAATGGAAATGCCTTGCTGGGAACACCCTGCCATGGGCAGTAATGATGCTGATGGCTCAGGGAAGTAGGGAGCAGTTGGAAGAGCGCTGATGTGCTCCTGTGAGTTCCACAGTGCCCAGCTCCAGATTTCAGGTAGGAGGTCAAAAGAGGTCATTCCCACATAACATCTAAACAGAGCTGACAGGTCACTGGGGTGTCCTTCCCACCCCACTGCTTTAAAGGCACTCCCATGCAGAGTATTTAGACATCTTGGTAAGGCAGAGAAGCTGTGTGAGAAATGCCAGCTCCCAGCCACTGACCGAGAGTCATTGATTGATACTGAAATAATCCACCTTGAATGGGTGGAAGGGAAGGGGAGGCATATCACTGAGAATGGAGTTTCTATAGAACATGTTTAAATTTTAAAATACAGCTTTTAATTATGCCTGTCAAAAATGGCAAATTGTCTCTTCCCTCAGAAATGGGCTAAGGTAAAACAGGGATTTCATCCAATGCTTTGGTAGTCATGTATTTTAACAAGGAGATGTTCCACCGTTACTCTTTAAAATTAAACACAAGTCCCTAGTTCTGCTAAATAACTAGGTGTATTTGGCAAATTCTTGCATATTCTATATGCTTGTTTGGCTGTGCAAATTGATTTGGCACAAATAAAAATATTTAGTAGTCTAAATATACCTTCCTGTTCCTTTGCCAAATAAAAAAATCAAAATATCACATTCAGAAGTATGGTAAAAGAAAAGCTGATAATCTCACCTTTTTTTTTTTTTTTAAATTTCCTGGCTCAGGCAATGAGACTGTATATTTTGGGTTTCCCTTGTTAAAGTGATCACAGATGCCTAATCCCCGTTGCGCTCCCCTATGACACATTAAATTCCAAGCCAATCCAAGCATACCTGTGGATTTTAAAGCCTTTTATAGAGCTGTAAAAATAACCATAGATATTCTTCATCTGAAATACACCAGAGCAACTCTTCCACTTAACTGTGGTGCAATGATCTTGAGGGTTAGTGCAGAAACAAGATCAAGTTTACAACCTAGAAACACCTAAATGGGAATTAGATTAATACCCTTGGAGAGCTGAGATTTAAGGACTAGCATCCAAAAATTCTGCTGCAAACAAGGGGGTGACTAACTGGAAAGACATAGATTAGTAAATACAGGGTAATTAAGAACCATGAATATTATTTATCCATGAAAAAGAAAACTGTGATGTATCAGGAGAAATAAATCAGTAGAGATATAGGGATACTGGAGACGTTGCACAAGGCCTGGATAAGTCCTTGTGAAGCACATTGCACAACTGTGCAGGATTCATTTTACCTGGGCTGAGAAGGAATTAAAACTGGAGCAGGTGCACAAAACACCTCAGATTAAGGGATTTGTTTTGTGAATTTAAAGATTAGAAATGCATGGCTTGTTTAGCCTAGCTGACTGAAGGATGGCAAAGAGAAAGTCTGAGCCAGGGTGATACATTTTAGAGAAGTGCTATTCAGCTGTGTAACAGCAGCAACAAAGACAAATGGATTAAACACCTATAACCAGTACTTACTGAAAATTAGTTTTCTGTTCATCAGAGATACAAGTTTCTAGTATTGCAGGGGTGGAGGGAGAGCAAAAATCCTTACTTTTAGGTTGCATCATGCTCAGTTTTGAGGCAAATTGCACAGCATGGAAAAGAGGCAGATTGGGTGAGTCAGGATGAGATGCTCCTGGCAGCCTGAATCTATGATCCTAGTAAGATTCTGCCCATGTTTAAGTAGGTTGTACACTTGAAAGGCTCCCTTAGTGTTGTACAGAGGAAAATCTCAAGTGCATTAACATGTAGAAAAGCACCTAGAAAAATCTACAGTATTTTTAGTGTGTGTCAGGAACAGGGAGGGTCCCTGTTATTCTCTATTACTTGTTCCAATTTAAATAACAAAGCCATAAAAGGTGAATGTGAAAAAAAGGAATAAAATTATTAAGAAAATATTTCACAGCAGTCATTAAAAAGTTTTGTAAGGAGTTTGGATCAGATCAGAGAATTTTGTTTTCCCAATGATTAAAGAAGAAAGGAAACAGTGAGGTAAATAACCAGGTAGAAATAATGATGCACTTTAAATCTTCCACATGAATGAGTTGATCTGTTAATAGCTAATGCACTATGCTGCTCTCCCCTCCCTTCCCCCCACACTGTAATCAGCCTTTTGTCACATACCAGTGAAATCCATTAGCTGCAACTTCCTTATCAACTTCCAAGGCTTTCCAGCTACTAAGGTATTTGCATATTTAACGATTCATTTCACTGGTATCAACTCTCATTTACCAAGTGCTTGAGAAGAAAAACAAGGCATAGTGTGTAGAAATTCTGTTTAAAAACAAAAAAGTACTGACAGGTTCTTTCAATAAACAGATTTATCTGAATTAATGGGATTGGAGTAGACTTGGCAAAAAATTTGAGAAGTATCAGCAACTTTTTGGCCCATATTTTAATTTGAATATTGTAAGTACTGGGAAAAGCTCTTCAGTATCTAAACCAGCTTCTAATTTTACTCATGTCTTATTCACTGCTCACTTTCTCTGCACTACTTGCACGGAATTTCCTTCATTTGTCTACTCCTGAATTCTTTCAGCAGGGCTACTTTGTAGTACTTATGACATCACCACTTCAATGCCAACATAAAAATTCAGAAATCCAGAACAGGAGCAAGCTGATAAAGCCTTGGGAAGATCCTGTTTTGACACAAATGTCACGGTAATCTTCATTGGTAAAAGAGCTAACAGGGGAGTAATGCCTGACAATCACACAGAGGGTTTGCCGAGTGTATCTTTAAAAATACACATGAATTTTGTACTGGGTCTTTAACATTCCACATTAGCTGCTTTGCAGACATGCTTCTGAAGAATGTGAAGTACATAAAAATGTAAATATACTGACGTATCTCTAACATATTTTGATGGCTTTCAATAGAAGTACATAGATTCACACACTTGAGACTTTAGTCACTTTGATAGCCAACCTGGCTGTGCTTCCAGGCACTGAAAACACCACATCTGTCAGGCACTGAGCATCTCATCACCAAGGCTAATACCAAGAAGGTGGCAAAGCTGGGATCCTGTGCCATAAAAACCACAGCACCACATTTGGCTCCAGCAGGTGGGCAGATGACTGACAGCTTGTATTTTCATACCTATTACAATACACAAAATCACAAGCTTGTGTGGCTGGGTAGAACTGCCAGTCCACGTGCTCAGCCAGTTTTAAGGACAGATAAGGCAACTCTATCTCAGTGTGGCTGGGAAGCAACAGAGCCAATTTTACTCAAGAAAGGTAACTCTGCATCACATTCTTGGTACACTATCTATGCTCATGCTGTTTCCATGGCAAATCCGAGGGGTGACCTTGCTGAGGCATCAGCCTGGCCTCCATCCCATGCAATACAAAGGCATGTGAAATCCCTCAGTGAAAGTAAACCTGCATTCATACATATTCCTTTTTTTCCATGACTAAAGTTACAATCTAAGGGCACAGAAGTGGTGATACAGCTACAACTGTTGCAGAGTTCAGTGCTCCTGATATTCTGTATTTCAAACAAGATGTCATAAAAAGATGTTGACATCTTGAAGTTGTCAGATTACAGCACTATTATCTTCAGAGTATGACAGCAGCTTTGTTTCAACTGTCTTTTAGTAATGTAAATGGGCCAAATTGCAGCATGCTTAATTCAAATCACAAACTGTTATTAGGAATCACGTAACAAATACTGAAGGACATAACTAAACTGAACACACAGAACAAATCATGTGATAAGTAAAGATGGACAGTCATACCCACGTGTTTTACTTCCTCAGTGATTTTTTTATTGATAGTAATATAGTTATTTTCAAAAGCAAATTTTAGTCTACACTATTTCTAGTTGATGTGGTTTTTTTTCTCCTCAAATGCCTTTGAGAAAAGGAAACTTAGTTCTCTGTTTTAAAGATTTTCATGATCAATCTGTTACCTCTGGTGTCAGCTAAGTGTGCAAACCGACAAGCAGAAGATGGACAGCCTCACTCTCTGAATGCTTTGGTACACAGCCTGCTAATCACTGTTAATGAAACATTGCAGAATGCTGCAAAGAAATATCAAACAGCATAACCTCATGCTACCTTGAAACTGATTTAACTTACTTTGCTTCAACACTCCTGCTTACAACATAAATGAACGCTAATCAGTCATATACAGTTTATGGGACATTACTCATTTGTAACATCTTCGCTGGCAATATGACATATCAACTGTTAATAACAAGGGTTAAAATGATGATATTGCTGATTAACATATCTGGGAAGAAAGACTCAATAGCTTCTTGTTAGGTGTTAATAAGAGATATCTGTGACAAAGGCAGCTATTCTTTATAAAGTTTAGCTAAGCATCCTCATACAGTCCAGTAATTACACACACAGTATTTAAGGTTTCATTATTTTAATCAGAACCTCCTAGAATGTCAGTTTTGAGTAAGCTTTACACCAGAAGTTTCATAGTAGAAATATACTTTTCAGAACTGTAACTGACAATGTTATGTTCAATACAATGCATTTAAGGTTATGAATTATTTGCATTAAATGCATTATTTATTATAGCTTCAATGTACCTTTATCAATGCTTAGACAATTTGTATTTATATCACTGAGCAATTATGAACATAAAGGTAGTTCAGAACATTATATTCTCTGGTGCACATAGGGCAAAATATAAATGATAACTGCTACCTCAGGTTAAACTATATAACAAAACCAAGCTAATAGACAACAATGTATTTCATTTCTGGCAGCACTCAAGGTATTTTATGTACTGTACACAGGGAGAGTAACAAATATGATCACTAATGCAGCATAGCATTCAGACTGTCATAGCACAACTGTGGAAAAGGTAATGCTCAGGAGTACCAGATTCAGGAACTAAAATTCATTGATGGCATTGACTTTAAAGGTCCATGAATAGTATTCAGAAGCCCAGCTCAATTATTGTTTAGGTAAATGAAAGTTTTATTGTGAAACTTGAAAATTCCACCCTGCATTACTTAGGCACCAAGGCTAAGTTGCATGACTAAACTGATGAATGGTTCAGAGAAGATAACCAGGAAATTTTTAGTCAGTGTTTCTCATTCCACAGTAACTCCACAGTACCACATGAAATGATCAAGCTGCAGGTTGTAAGGCAAGCACACAGGAATGTGTGAACTGTCAACACATAGTGCTTGAATCCACTATGTGTTGACCAGGCCAGATGCATCAAGGAAACTCAGAGGAAAACTAGAGAGTTTCACAAGATAAAAAAGTTTCAGCAGTCCAAACCACAGACTGTCAGGATATGGGAACTGTGTGTCAGGGTGTGCATGTTCAGTTTGCTGTCCTAAACAGCTGGATATACTGAACCTTCAGAGAAGGCAAATCTCATCCTAGCAAAATGTGCTGCTGGGCTGACTAGAATGCTGCTCTTCATGTATGAAACCCTCAAAGATCTAAAGAAGTTTTAAATATTTACACACCACAAGAGAATTCCTCAAGTTTTGGGCTTTGTGACAAAAAGCCACAGTTTTTGTAACTCCCCTCATCCCCAGACTAGTTTGTTTATCACTCTGATGAAAAAGCAATTCATGTGTGTATCTTCCTCAAGAAGAACAAGTCCAAGTCATGTTACAAACCACCCAACAATTAATGTGAATTTTACACTTCTCATACAACTGTCTCCTGGGCTGGTAGGAAGAACAAAGACAGATGTTTTGCCTTCCTTTTTTTTCCCACACATGGAGTTTTACAATCTCTTCTGAGAACTAACAGTGAAAACCTCAATTTATGGGACAGAATATCTTGTTATCTGCCTATAAAGACACCAAAGAAAAATTCCTTTTCTTCCTTGAAAGATATGCAGATATATCCTTAACATTTCAGTTTCTGCAGAAAATACCCCTTTTGACTATTCAGAGCACCAAAACTCAGAGAGGTAAGGCAGGGTGAAAGCTGTCAGTAAGCAAAATTAAAAGGAGCTGAAGTTTCAGTCACTTAGCATCAAAGCTACAGGTCATTAAATGGATACTAGTGGAAGAAACACAGTCCATACAAGAGGGAAGAGGATTGGAAAACAGTGAGGCAGACCATCCTGAATCAACATATTGGGTGCAAGAATAACAAAACACCCAACCATTTTTTTTTTAAGAAAAGTTTTCTTTTTCAGCCTACAGTAAGTCTATGGTCCCAGGTATAGCAAGAAAGCTTTGCTGGTGTGTATCAATATACACAATATGGTCAAATATAGTTACAGTTTGTGTGTAAACATAGCTACATCAATGAATTACAATTTGTTCTAGTAAAATAAAAATCATCCCACACAGTTCTACTGAGGCAGTACTTGATGTTACTGCCACTCTTGCAGTACTACTTATCCCATTTTATACTGCTATATTTGTACACAGTCCATATGTTGCTTAAGCATCCCTGCTATAAACAGTGAGCCACTCTCATGCCACTTAGAAATTGTTTCAGACAAACTTCTCACTTCCCCCCTTTTCCAGTGTGCTGGCTTACATACAAAGCCATCAGTAAGACAAACATAAAAGAAAATTTATGTCTTCCTTGAAACCCTATAAGTGCTTCAGGCTGTATGCCCTACTCTGCACAAAGCCACAGACCTCAGCAACTTGTACCACATCCCACCATTTATGTCAGCAAACCCTAAAGCTCCAAGACTTCCTATCTGACAAGGGACTTACTAAAGTACCACCACCCACCTGCAAAAGCCTCTTCATTGTATGCTAATATCCATGTCTTTATAAACCATGAAGATAAAGCTTGGTCTTCTTCCTTTTCTTCTACCATGAACAGTAACGACCCAAGGTCCTGACTGAAGGGTAACAACTGAACTAACAGGAATGAAGCAGCATCACATCTAATGATGCACAGGGGCTCCAGTAATTTGTCTTGCTAACCTCTACCACAAAAATACCCATGGGCTCAATTGTCCAAAAGCAAGGCTCTGTTTATCTGAAGAGTGCTTTTCCAATTGTTCTCTCATCCATTTCAGATCAGTACAATCCTGTCTAGCTCCTGCACGTGAAAGTTCTCCAAGAGATCTCCTAACCAAGTTATCATTCTACCTGACTAATAGTGTATGGCTGTGCAGTTCTATACAAATATAACTTTTGGTCATTTTAGAATGAGGTGCAGATTGTGTTTGCATTCATTGTAATACATTTTGATGGCCTTCCTAGGAGACAACTTATTTCAAATACGGAACAGAAAAACCTTTTCCGTATTGTGAAAATCGCCCAAATTTGCATCTTAAATATAATGTCTGATAGGTGCAAGATTACCCAGTTAGAAGATATTAATATCATGATACTTACAAAAAGCAAAAGCAGAAGTGGAGTTATAACAATGCCCTGGAAGGAAAAAACAGAAACAGTCTGTTAGTCAGGGAAGTAGAATAATCTTTACTTTCTTATCTTAGTACATGGAAATACACTAACATCATTTAACATAGAAATTAAGTAACAAGAAGCTCAACTTGACTCTTCACTGAGTGTATTCTCTAACATTTCTATGACAATTATTTTATAAACTACACTCAATACAAAGTGCATTTTTTTTTACCTTTTTGCACCTAAGTCGCTCTGTTCCAAAAGATTGGATACACAGAAATATGGATCATTTATTTTAAAGAAACATATTAAAGCTCTCCCCTCAGTGTGCTGTATCTTAACTCCACTAAGCAGCTCCTCCTTAGGGGGAGACTTGTGATCAAGTCCCATGCCACCCAGTCCCAGGTCCTCTTCTGAGCAAAAGCTGCATCAGCTGTGATGAATTAGGTGTCGTGACTGTGTAATGTAAGCAGATATTCCCCAGGGAAATGAGCTGAGATCTCAAAACTCATTTCACTTGATTAGACTTCATGTCTCACTGGTAGAAGGCAAGTCTTTCATCTAATTTAATCACACAGGACCACCTCGGCTTTCCACATCCCCCAGGCAGATGCAAGCAAAAAGATTTGTTGTCTTCACTGACAAGGAACAGGTTTAAAGCTGATGATTGGACAAAACAGAGGATTTTAAGTTTCATGAAAGCAAATCTTAGAATGAGTTGTTTGGGTTGGGAGTTAACATGACATGCATCACTTTCATAGCTGCAAATAGCAATTCCCCATCATCCTTCCATCTGACTTCAATATTTTATTATTGCTCAATAAAATGATTCTATCATTTAATGCATGCTAATTCATAGAGCTTGCCCAGAACTTTCCTAAGCCAAGACTATTCTTCATCCAGACAGGTCACAAGGATAGCTAGTTTTTCAGGTACTTGCAAACTTTATTTTTAAAGGACAAAGGTCCAAAACTTGCTCACATTTTTGCAAAGAGGTACTTATTTTATGTTCTTTTAGCTACAAGTGAAAAACAATTGGATAAAAAATCCCCCGGTTGTCTACTACTTTTCATTTAACCTTGAGTAGCACAGCTTTACTTCAGTGTTTTGGAAGAGAATATAAAGAAAAACCTTAAACAAACAATTTTGTATTTGCTTTCTGGGTCCACAAAAAAAAAAAAAAAATCACAGATCCAGACAGACTATCAGCCACAGTTCCTATTATGTTCCAAAACCAAAATGCAACAAATAAATGCCACAAATTATAGCAGACAGGAAGGATCAAGGAGGCAACAGTTAAGCTGTGCAACTTGAAGGCTCTGCAGAATTTAAAAACATATTTCAAAATAAATAATACATGCCGTATCTGACTGCCCCACAGCCTAGCTATCCATAATAATTTATATTTTTGCAAATGTCACAATTGAGATATATCATAAAAGACTAAAAAGAGAAGTAGAAGCAGTAAGAATTGCTTCAGGGAGTCACTCACTATTTACAGGAGGTCTAGACCAAAGTGCAGATAACAGATATGAAGAAATATATGTGTTCAAGTACAGCAGCTGGAGAGGAAGAAACAAAAGTTGAGGAAGGGAGGAGGCACCAAGGGCTGAACTGACACTTGCATGCAGCAGAATCTGCAATGGAGAATTGACTGCAAGATCTGTATAATGTAGGTACAACAGAGTCACTTCATCAGAATGACCAAACTCCAGCTTTTAGGGACTACTGCTCAGAATACACGAGCCAGACTCTCCCCTTCTTCCCCTTTCCCCATCGGCAACTACACTGTACACCTCAATTATTACCAAGTGCCTGAGTATTCCCTTAGCCTCCTGTAATTTTGGAATATCACTGCAGCAGGGTTCTACCTTTACACCTTTGCACGAGTGAAGAGGAGCACAGGTGGAGCAGGAGGTGATATTCCAAAAGCATTCTGTACCCCAGCTGAGCATGGAGTGTAGGGAGAGGAGAGCATTCTGTCAGCAGGTGAGCACAGCCAGCTCTCCTCTGAATCTGAAGGAACTCATTGATTCAGCACCATTAGTCATTTCTTACATGCTTCACGCCTCAGTATGGTTTTATATGTTACCAAAAAAGAGCAAAGGTAAAAAACCAAACCAAACCAAATCAACCTTCCACTTTATCTTGTTGATAAATAAAGATGGTGTCCCTCCTCCTTACGACAGGAGCTGTGACTTGCTATGTATTTACTTCAGAAGCTTGCTGATATTAACACAGTGGGCAGCAGCCACTGCTAATTCAAAGCATGTGTCACAAAAGGAAATGGCACCACTGTGACAGTAACACTTCTTGTAATTCTCTAAGTGGAGAGGAAGACAATCCCCCTATACATCATAAAGAGATTCCTGACTGAGCATGTGGAAAATCTAGCTCTCAAAAGGTCAATTTTAGCAATTTGTTACTAAATTTTGCTATTAAACCTGGTGATCTTAGTAATCAGAAGCGGGTTTCCTGTTGCCTCACCACAGAAAGGATTTACAAGGTTGAACTTTCCCATTTGCAACATATATGCAATTCCCTGGGAAGCTAAACAATTACCTGGCAGAACAGACAAGTATATGTATTAAAAAAAAAGATGCTGTTTCTGAATCAGAGTAATTTGATGTTAATGTTTTATTTTGATAAGGAGTACCAGTTTAAAAAACCACAGGGATTTCATTAAAACCAAAGGGTTTTTTTTCTTCAGCCAGCAGTGCTGTCGTTGGCTGTGATGGTTTACAGGTGCAAGCAAGGCAAGATTTGTTCAGGAAGGGAACCTGTGTTACCCAACCAACTGATGGAACTGGTAAACAACAAACTTGGGGTATGTAAAACCATTATTATGTTACCTGAAAACACTGATACACTTTTACGTGCTAAAGCCCTTCTCTGCAGGTTCCTGCCCCATATTTGAAGCAAGGTTTACCTGCTTACCATGGGGTATCTGTCTAACAAAAGGCATTACCTTTCCCTGCACACAGCACCTTGCTTTGACACATTACCTCTTCATTAGGAACATGCTCCTCAATGTGCTCCTGAGCATTATGTGATGCATCTCAATTCATTCCCACTAAAGAATAATAAATAGAGCACTTCAAGTCTAAAGCCTGCTGACAGAAAATACAGGAGACAGTTTACGTTTTGAAGCTAAAGTCCAAAGTCTGATTCACTGAGAATCAAGAAAAGGTGGAAGGAAACATTTACTCCACACAGCCAAGCTCACACTCCAGCAGAGGCTTCACAAAGATGACAATATTCTGACACTGGTAGTGTGGTTGCTTTCTAAGATTGCAAGGGGCTAAAAAGTACAAAGGAAGCTAAAAATTAAAATAAAACAACCATTTCTAAGTCCATTGGACACTGACACCATCAGAGAGGAAATAAGAATTAAATCTGATGTTGGTTCTCCCTGCCTTGCTTTCCAGGCAAGTGCTGTCAAAAACACAGTGTATGGAGATAAACAGATTGTAGATTAGCACTTCCAGCAAAAGCTGAGCATCTGCCCTTGAGAATGCAAGGTCATTACACAGTTTTAGCATCTTCAAAGTTCGGGTGGAGTGTTAAGATTTCCGACTGCTGCCCACAATGGAGTCAAAGTTGTAAAGTGACTGCCGTTTGCTATCTGCAGAAAAACTTTCAAGAAATCCATTTACACCTCTGATGTGAAAGACTGACTGAATATATTTCAATGATTTTAGTGGAAAGGGCAGGAAAAAAATCTCAGCCTGACATGAGACACTGATACAACATAGGAGTCTGAAGAGTCAGATACCTGGAAACATCTCTCTACAGGAAAGATCATGAAACCCATTTTATTTAAGAGAGTTTTATTACAGATTTGTGCATGCAAGAATGTACAGAAGAATACATATTAACAGCAAGGATGTACTTGGAGATCCATTTAATTTTTATTTGCCTTGATTAAATAAAGCTGCTAAGAGGTTTTCTATAGGTTTCATCCAGTACAGCAGGTATTAAGAGGTCTTTATGGTCCAAAACAATATATAAAATGAATATATGGAATTGGCTGCCAAATCAGACAGGGAAGGGAAGTCACATAATGAATTTGAAACTATGATGGCAAATCATTAAGAATGAAATTATGCAAATAGGAGGAGAACAGTGGGCACAGATCCAGAGGGACACATGGTAGAAGACAAGTAGGGATTATTGTAATGAGGCATGAAATACATGTGAACTTTCCTTCGTTTCCTTTACCCACAAATTTCCCATGCAATTTTTCTTCATTCTTACAGGTCATCAATATGACATGCATGTGGCAATTGCTAGTGAGAAAATCCTTAACCAAAGTCACGTCTGATTTGTCTTAAGAACCAGGGCTAGAAAGAAAAAAAAGGGCTTTGGAATCAAGGTTCTGAACAAATGTGTATTTTCTGAAATCATTTACCTACTCGTGCTTAATGCTACAGATGTTATTGAATGCTTCCTCAGAGCAGGACACAAAAGAAGTAGAAGTGTAAGCAATGTTATGTTATAAGCTCAATAGAGGTTAGTAAAAAGTTACTGGGCAGCATTTCCATGCTACTGGTAGGGTTAGGTGCAAGAAAAAAACCTTATGAACACTGGATAATTTCATCAGAAGACAAGCATAAATGAGAACTCAAACTCAGTCCTCATCTGTGTTCAGCAGTATTTTTCATATGACTTTGTTTCAAGAGTTGCAGGCACTTTTTGGAAAAGAAAGATCAACCAAAAAAAAAATTAGCTCAGCTTGTTAGAGTATGGTGTTAACATCAAAAACCCCCAGCCTGCACACCCCACCTCACCATCAAACAAACAAACAAACAAAACTGTACTAATTGTGATTACAATATGAGAGAGAAACTTCATCTCAAAATTTGTACTATTTCTATTTCTTATGTCTTTTGTTTCCTTGATTTTGTGCTTGGAAATGTTTTTAATTCTTTTTTCTTTGTTTTATTTTTAACAAGTTTGCAGACAACTTTATAATGATTTACATTTTAAAAATAGAACCTTGCCTTTAGAAAAGTGCTTCTAGGTCTGAATTAGGCATGTCTGTGAGCAACAGGACAGCTAGCACCAAAGTTCTGACAGAATACAGATGTTCTCACAAAATCTGGGGCCATCACAAAAGAAAGAAAGTGAGCACTCCTGAAGGTCCAAAAGCTGATTGTTCAGTGTTTTCATGAACACGATAGAGATCATAAATATCATGGCAGCACTCAGGCTACTCAGCCAACTCTCAGTCTACTCAAATGAAAGAGCACAGGAGTCCCACTATCCTCACCCCTCAGACTGGTCACAGCTCCACAATTCCACTTCCCAGCATCATCCCTGAGCAAACACACTGTTTATTATCTGTGATACCACATAACTTATCACCTGGAATAAACCGATTTAAAGTATATTCCCATGTCAGACTGCTTTGCAGTAATCTTAGCTTTAGACATCACATATAGAATGATTCCTTCTGCTGAAACATGGCTTTCATGTACCAAAATCCTCAGAAATTAGCTGCCTTCTCCCTTTTTCCACCTGTCCCCACATAACTTCAGAACTACGGAGCTACCTCTTGACAGACAAGAACTACCTCTTGACGGACACCACAGAACAAGATAAACCCCCCATGCTAAACATACATATTTGGTTTCCAAACCAGAAGGGCAAAACCAACTAGGAGTTAGGTTGGGACCAGGCAAGTTCTTGTGAAATCATCAGTAGGCACTGAATGCTGAGGAGGCATAATAGAAAAGGGCCTCATAACAGGGGTGCAGAGGCAACTGTGTATTTTACATATCTCAGTTTTTAAGTACATGCTTGAACATGAAGATTTCAAGTTTATAACTGAAATTATTTCAAAAACATTTCAGTGCCTTAGTATTTGGATCCAGTGGCTGCTGGAGCCTCCTTGAGACAAGCTTTTCATGGGTTTTTAAAACAACTTTTAATACTTTTGTGAGCATGGCTATACAAACGATGCTGTTCATTTGACCTACTTAAAGATGGCAGCGGAGATGACAAATTTCTGTTGATTAAGATGCTGAAATTGATTTCCACAATAAAACGTGTTTCTCCTGTTTCTAACTTTGTGCCCACATAAATGACATAAATGTTTGTTTTTATCTCTTGCAATCTCAGAGATTAAATTAGAGCTTTCTCATATTCTTGTAATTTCAGTCATTTCCCCAAGATGTGACTTGTGTCTCCGTGTTGCTCCCCCATGGACATCACAGAAGCTCCTGGTGTCAGATAATTTCTTGCCTTTTGTTTTCCAATTCAATTATTTTCAAAATAATTTCAAGTGTAAAACTCCTATTATACATCCCTCTTCTGTCAGCTACTCTAATGACATTGTTGGTTCTGAGAAGGCTTATAGAACTGCAATTATTCAAAATAAAATATGTAATTTAGCTCTTTATGTTCTATTTTATATGAAATGACTGTTCTGAAAGCTGGAGAGAACAAAGGCTTAAGAATTGCTGCATTTTAGGATGCTAAATACACTCATCCTCCCCATAATAAGTAACAGGAAGATCTGAAAAGAGATTTAAGAGTATGAAGTTCACATATTTTTGTTAAATTGATAAACATTGTACCACACCAAGAAAACAAACTACAATAAAAAAATTGAAAATACAGTTCTACATAACCCTACCTCAACTATAATTATAAACAAACACCACAACAATAGCTGTAACTCATCCAATTAGGCCAATATTGGATTTTAATAACAAAACTATGAAATTAAAATCAGTATGTCAAAACAGCTTTTAATTTATCAGAGGGGGCAAAATAAACCTGATTTCATATCAACTATGCAGAGGGCTTTGTGAATTGTTCCAGACATTGTACCACCTCTGTATTAATCTAGTGGCCCATAATGTGGGAAGGGACATTAATCTGAAAAAAAAAAAAAAAGAAAAATGAGATAATATTAAAAAGCTTACCAGCATCAGTCAACAGTAGAAATCAAAGGCATTTCCACTATTTATTAATAATTACTATTTGCAGATGTTCCTCTTGCACAAATTATACGCAAGCACGAAAAAATTGAATCAAAAGGAATGTGAGCAGCCAGAATTCAGTTCTTTCAATGAAACAGATCAGAGAAACAAGAAATACAGTGATCTGAACTACCAGCAGTAACACCACCACCACACTTGTCACAGATGAAATATAAAGAATAAAACCAAAAGGAGAGAGAATTTTTTTCAGTAAAGTTCAGGGGTGAGTTTCTGGTATCAGATTAAGAGTTAAGCCAATAATTAAAAAAGAGTATTTTACAAAAGTAAAACTAGACATAAGCCCAGTTTGCCTGGCTTTCCCAGCAGAGGGCATCTTCAACACATTAGAAACTTGCTTCTTACACAGCAACAGAATAGTTCAGAACACAGCAGTAAGGACCCTGAAGTTTTAAAGCAACTATGAAAACTTCCTGGTGCTTCGCAGGTGATATGGGAGTAATATCTGGAGTGATGCACAAAATACAACACAGGTCTCAATCAGAGTTGGAAATTAGTGCTTCCATGAAACATTAAGAAACCATGAGTTAGAGGAAAGCTGGCTGGCAAGGTGTGGAATAGTTCCCACAACAGGTGGGATCCCAGGAGCTGCTTCTGGCCACACTTCCCTAATGCTGCAACCTCTCTGCAGCAGCTCCGCAGCTGTGTGTGTGACTGAGGAGAGTCCAGTGAGCCTTTGCTCACGGATCTGGAACAGGATCAAGCCATATTCACCAAACTTGGAACACCTTCCTGCAATTTTTCATTGCCTCTCTCTTGTGTAACACCTTCAACTCAGCTGTCTTGTTGCCATCTTCAGTGCCTTCAAGGATAGTGTCGAGCCTGCTGGAGCTACATTTTCTCTTCCCATTTCCTCTTCAGTTGCATTTGCTGACTATCACTCCTGTCCTCAAGATCCTCTCCCTCTCCTTTACCTCACACCTCAACGGAGCTTTTTAAAACTTCCTCCTAAGCAAATACTTTTCCTATTCCATATACTGGTTCTAGCTCATTAAAGCACTGTCTGTTCCTATTCATACGGGGTGTGAGCAGAGAACAAGATCACTATGTTTCTGTATGTCAGATCAGGAGTTTATACACTGGCATTAAGTGGGCCTTCGCTGGAGGAGACATAAAAGTGAGAGAGAAACTTTTCAATCATCCACATACCCTTACTCTTTTCAGAGTGCCCCCCTTGTCTTTGCAAAAAATCACTTGGACACAGATCTGTAATTTCCACAACTGCAAGCAGGTTCCACACCGTATGAGCATGACCTCAGTGGGACTGAGGAAGAAAGGCACAGAGCTTGTAGGATTAGGGTGTCTGTAGGTGTAAGCATAGCCTTTTCTTGAAAAAGCGTTTAAAGTATAATAGGGATATAGCAAACGAAATTATGTGTTGGGGTGTACGCTAAATGCAAGGGATATTAGTGCAGTGTTAAGGATGCACCACAATTTCTCCTTTGTTTCGTACATAAAAGATAGAAATACAGTAGCAGTAACATACATGTTTCACAAGAAAAGTAAATTTTCAACCTAATTTTTAAGTCTAATTTCTTGAAGTTAAAAAGACTCCAAACTTCCCCTGTATTTGGATTTATGCCAAGTCACAGGCAAATCCTAATTTAAATTACTAAGAAGCCATTCCCAGCACAGCATGCCAGCCTCAGCACCTCTGCTCCCAGAAAGCCATGTGGCACTAGGACAGGATGGCACTAGATGGTGCTGTGGGACCTTCCAGGGAAAACAACCTCCACATAAAACAGAAGTTACTGTATTGTTCAATTAGCCAGGTAGTTGATTCTGTATTTTGAGACACATTAAAGAGTACTAAGTCCCAACAAAAGAAACCAGAGCCACAGAAATGGAAGGAATACACTAAGTAAACATTCTGCTTTGACTGACGCTGCTTTTTGGAGTAGCTAAGGGCCACTCCTCCACTGGAATGGCTTCTTGCCTATCCTTCCCAGAGGAAAAGGATGCGGTTTTATGCTCTGCACCAGCCTTACTTTAAAGGCTTCTATACGTAAAACAGAACTGAAACAGTCTCAAGTCAGAGCTCCAACAGGCAGGGTCCCAAAAGACTTTTCTATCTTTCCTTGGGACTGTACCTAACCACCCTCTAACAAACACCAATTTGTCCCAGTCCATGTTTAAAAAGTTATTTCAACACAATAATCTTTGAATTAACTAAACTTTGAGTGAACTAATCTGTGAATTGACTTTTCCTGCCATGATGATCAGTTGTGTGAAAGAAAACTGAAGCACAAAGGAAAGATTATAGAAACCTGAGAGAAGAGGGATGACAAATTGAACAGAAATAAGCAGTTATCAAAATTGATTCTACTTATTTCTTTCTATAGCTTTCCATGTAATTGAAAACTATTCAAGTAGAACAGGTTCTGTATAAAGACACGATCAACATATGAACCAAAGCACATTTTGTTAACATAAACACTATGTTTAAATAAACTCTGATCTCCTTCATTCTTCTTCAAGCCAAGAACCTCAAACAGTGCAAGTAGAAACACTGTACAACCCCTCTTTGACATATGCAAGAAAAACAACTTTATAAATGGGCAGGAGCATTGTGCCAATAAAAACCTTTAAGGATTAATTATGCATTAGTAGTAGTAAAACAATTTCTTAGCATTACAAAGGTCACTTAGTGACCTGCTATTCAGAAATACCACCTAAAACATATCACTAAAGTTCTGGCACAATTCTCCCACTTACCCAAGACGTGGCTTTTATCTGTGGTATCCACAAAATGAGATACTGTCCCACTCACCCCGAATCAAACTGACAGTCTCGTTTATTTGTAATTATTGTTATAAATTAGACAGGTTACATGGGCTTTATCAGAAAAATGTCTCATGAGCCAAGGTGCTACCTGTACCCTGTAAGGGAGATATGCCCTCCAAATCCCCCAGGATCCTTCAAGATCATTCCCAAATCCGTTGGAAAGTTAAGCTATTAACAATTAGTTTGAGAGTCAGCTCACTCATACATTCTTTTTTATCTTCAGTCTAAGTGCCCTGAATTGTTTTAAGTAAAGTGTATGACAAAGCTCATTCAATCTGTTTCCACTGTTATTCTCAGGTAGGATTTCTACTCAACATTGAGTATTTCCAAAGCCAAAGCCAACCAAAATGCACACAAGCCCATGCATACACACAAGCCCCCAAACCCAGCCCCCAGTATGGTAATCTATATTGCCTGTGTTCTGTGCTGCCTGCCTGGCCCCAAGTCATCAATAATGAATAGAAATGTACAGCTACAGCAGTAGCCTGTGTCATGGGCTTGTCAGGGATTTTTGAAAAGGAACAAAAACACAGGTTTGCCATTTGATTGTGTCTTCTTCTGCAAGCGCAGGAAAGGCAAAGAAAAGTGGTATTAAAAAAGGGTAATATGATTAACCTTTTTTGTATGAATTGAACAGTTTTTCAACAGTTTTTTCAACTACACGGATTAGAAAATTATTTACTTGCAATGCAACCAGTATTCTCCTAGACCTGAGAACTAAACAATAATGTTGATTTTGAGCACAGGGAAGAGAGGTTTTTTGTATTTTAAGATAATGAATACATACTGAAGAGGAGTTAAATACCATAGATTACAGAGAGGGAGAAAGGATTTCTTTTCCTAGGAATCCAGCAAGTTCAGTATCAAATTTTGTTCTTGAAGAAGAAATTTAATGCATGCAAACACATGTACACACAGTCAGTGAAAGCAATGGTGTTATTTAAGAAAAAGCAGATCCTCATAAATGGGCTAGACAACATTCAGGGAAAAAAAAAAGGTGGTACTTGTATTTATTATTTCTTTTCAATGTTCCCAAATACATTTCTACAGATATTACAACTGTAGTCTTACAGGAGTGATTATCTCACATTTTACAAACAGAACACACCAGCTGGTACACTACCAATCCACCCCCTGGGGAGGGTGGGTGGCAGACTACAAAATATCTGCAGGACACACACAAACTAAACTGATTGAAAACCCAGCTGTAAACCCAGATTTTTCTTGCTTTTTACATCTGCATAAATTCCAGAAAAAGTCCTGCATTAATATATTTAATTAATAGAAACATTAACTTCCACAGTAACTTCTATAGTAGATGGGTAGATACCCTGCACTTTGGAAGACCCAACTGAAGATGCACCCTTGTCTTCAAAAAAGCTGGAACTAGACAACTTGAGATAATTTATATAAGAAATTAAACTATATTAACACGAACTTCCAGCCTGGCATCAAAAGCAGGACATCTCATTTCAAATTATGTTACCAGGCCTTCTTTTCTAGAAGCTAATAACAAATAAAAGCACATGGTTTAAACACAACTGAGGAAAATGCAGAAATCTTCAGAAAGCAGCAATCAATAACACAATTTAACCAGCCTACTCTGTGTTCTGACCTAACATTAT
Source organism: Lichenostomus cassidix (assembly GCF_008360975.1). Lineage (NCBI taxonomy): Eukaryota > Metazoa > Chordata > Aves > Passeriformes > Meliphagidae > Lichenostomus > Lichenostomus cassidix. The sequence continues at coordinate 20,624,550 of NC_139484.1, forward strand.
CTTGTGATAACTGTTTTTAATGGCTAGAGTGGGATATTATAGTATTCAGCTGAGCTCAAGTGTGCATAAATCGCTGAATGTTCATGAGTTGAATATGTTATTAAAGACCGTGAATAAGGAAAAAGGACCATAAACCACCTTTCTGTGGCAGATAGTAAAATAACTGCCTCAAAATCATAAGTACACACTCTAGCACACTAAGGTTAAAAAAACCCCAATCCATAGAAATGTGATTCTGTTTAAACTGACTGATTAAATTCAGATCATTTACTTACAAAAGAAACTTTATACTATTTAAAGAACTCCAAAATTATTTCATAGCAAAGAAAGCTGCTTCTCAATTCTAACTCTAAATATACTTCAGCATCAGTACACTGATTATCTTTCATTTTGCAAATTCTATACAGTCAGTAAAAGGTTCTTTTCTCCTACTGACATATTTTTGTGGTTCTGCAAGTGCTCAGATACCCCTCCTTCACCTACTGCCCAAAGACAGGGTTGGCAGCACAAAACTTCTGCCTTGTTTTAAATATTCCCACAGAGCAGACAGTCTACTTATCACACATTTTACTGTGCTGGATATGCACATCTGCAACAAGAAAACACAGGGGGGATTCTCATATGTGGTAGAATGGGCCAAAACCTCATTCTTGTTATCAGTGCCATATGACTCTTGGAATATTTTATTTCCTTTTTTTCTTAAATCCATCTGCTTCAAACATGTTCTTTTTTGTGTGTTATTTGCTAGATACAGATTTCACCTTCAAGACAAAAGACCAGTGCATTTGCTCAATATCATGCTATTGCCCAAATCACAGTAGAAAGGTAAAAACCCAGGCACAAGCATCCTAAAGAATTGCTTGAAAAACTCACAAAAACCCCAAAACAAAACAAAAATAACAAACAGGAATGAAAAAAAAGGGGGGAGGAGGGGCAGCAAACAAAACTTGGCTTTGTACTTCAATTTGCTGTATGAGTTGTGCCACTCCAAGTTGCCATCAGAAGGAAGCTGCTTTTCCCCTGTCTGATATGAATACTGGTTTTGCATTTAAATCATCTGCCCCGAAATGTGGGTCTTTGATTCAGTAACAAAACAGAATTTTTCCAGAGGGGGAAAATTGTTTCTGAAAACAAAACAGTCCTAGTCTAGCAGAGACTGTCTAGGCAGGGAAGGGAGCTGGTATGTGAGACTGGAACCAAAGGAAGAGAATACATTTCCCTCACAGCCCCCACAACAAAGGCTTTTTTTGATTTCAGCTCTTAAGAGCTGAAATGGTGAGGCAGTGTTAAGTTGGAAGGTGTTTCTATTTTACAGGAGGTAAAACAAGAGAACAATTAAAAGATGTCATCCCAGATTTCTCCCTTCCTTTTCTTAGAGCAAGAGTCTTCAGTCTACTTGTCCTGAGGGAACCACAGCTCCAGAGGTGGCTCCTTTGTGATTCCTTCTCTGGCTTTGCCCCAGCTCTTCCCAAAGTAACACTGCCAAGGCTGGAAGTTCACATTATGGGATTAGACCATTTGTGCACTTAAATTTACAAAAACCTCCATCTTCTGGGTCCAGCATAATTCTCATTCTTCAAGTAGAATATACTTGTTTTAAAAGTGGAATTCTTTGCAGTTACTCAGATGACATGCCACACACATTCACAGAGCCTCATCAGCTGAAGGGACAAAACATATCCCTAAGGCCTCTGATTTTCAGTGAGGTTTTCTAGGATTTTCTAACCAACAAGAGTTTTGTTTGGGCCTATTTTGTGTGTCTAACACTTTTCATAAACTGTTTCAGCTGGTGGGGGGCAGACAGGACTTCTCCACAGAAGTTGTAGAACAACTGAATTATCTGCTATCCATTCCTACCCTGAACATGGGAACTGCAGAGAGAGCAGCAAGATTTAACTCATCCTAAGATTAATAACTGACATGATTTTCAAAGCAGTTCTCAGATGCACTGTTTGCTTCACTGATCTAACATAAATCAATGATATGCAACCTAATAATTGGCATTACACATCATCATACTCTACCACTGTGAAAATCACAAAACCAACTCATCACCCAGCTCAGTATTACCTCTTAATAACTAACGGTTATCCATTACAGGGCAATTTCAATACCCATAATATGGAAGGGTTAAATAGCCTCATCTTGGTGTTAAATACTGGTTTTGCTCGAAAATGAGAAATATAGTACCTCCTGCCGGCCTAGGTGTGAAAAGTATGTTTCTTCAGAGAGCAGATCCTTACCCACCAGTTTACTCACTATCAGTTTATCAGCCCTTTTTGTTTTAAGTGTAATTTTTATGTGAAAAAGACACAGTTTAATTTTTTGTCTCCTGAAGTTTCACTGCCTACTCTCACACAGGTGACAGAGTCAAAAGAATAATTGTTTTGGCTACTTTCAATTGCACAAAATTATTTCATTTCTTTTCCAAAGCAGTTTCAAGCCCTGCAAATGCACACAAAACAGGTTTGCACAACACCCCAGTGGGCAAATCAAGGCCCTATTACTAAAGGCCACAATTCCATCATCCCTCTCCTTTCTGGATCAGACAAAAAGGACATCAGCCTACCTCATACACAGAGCAAAAATAACCATCCTGTAGGCTAAAACTAACAATAACTTGGTTGTTCCCAAGCTGCAACCTATCTAAAGACATAAATATAAAATTTTTTTAAACCACACTGTTTTACTGAGAAGGTACATGAAGTAAAGAGTTGAAAGATTGCATGCCAGATGCCTACTAGAGCTTTACACACACACACACACACACACACACACACACACACAAAAGATAAAACTGCTGAGTTATTTTTTATATACCTTATGTAAGAGGGGTTTTTAAATGTAAATATTATGCTTAAATTAGCATTTCTGGTTTGCCTACAATCAAAAGCCTCTAACATCACAAATCATGACAACGAGGTGGCCTAGCAACCTAGACAGACAGACACAGGAAGTTCAGTCAGTCAGTAATAAAAAGCTTTGGCTGTCTGGCTTCAGGGAGAAGAAAATTGCTTGGATGATCACTTCAGTACTCTACTAGGTGATGCACTATTTTATTCTTTCTGATAGCTGCAGTTTAAAAGAACTCAAAACAGGAAAATGTACATGTAAAGGCTGAGCAAAGATGTGGACTGAAGCTTTATTTTGTTTTGTTTCAGATTCACACTTTTGATAGAGCCTAGGGAGCCAGGGAGAGAAGAAAGGAAACTGTCCCCAGTGCCTGACAGTAACAAAAGTGAAAACAGCTGCTCAGGTTGCAAGCTACCTGCAGAGTGGCTCTAGGAGCAAGGGGCTCTGCTGGGGGGGCAACAGCCTTTGCAGTGTTAGCAGGTGTCACTGCAGTGCACTTGCCAGTGAAACAGAACATACTTATCACACCATGATCATAGTTTAATTTCTTATCATGATTCACCGAAAATATACTGTCATTCCACTCACCAGCAAATCTACATCTGAATTTATCCTGTGGTAAATTTATGGCGCTGCTCATGATGGACCCAAGCCTGACCATGCTGATGAGTATTTACAGCTCCTCTCTAAGAAGGGAGGCATTCTGCCCCTTGCAGGAAGGTTTGTTTCAAAAAAGACGTGTTGTCAGAGCTGAGGATTGTTTTCTCCATCCTTCTTCACTCTTAATTACATCTAGACAGTAACAGCACTAAACTCTATGCTAATGAGAAGCTTTAAATTCTTCTGTCAAAATTACTGACTTTCCCCTTCCCTAGTCTTCTTGAGGCTCATTCCTTTCTGTTCTTTCCTTTCTTCTTTACCTCTCCTCAAAATCTTTTCCAAAAAGATTAAAAGTATAATCCTAAAAGAAGCTGACTTCCTAGAGTACCTAACATTTAAGTCTATATCTGGCAGAGCACAGAGACATTCTGCATTTTTTATCATAGATACGTTTTTTCAAGAACTCTTAATGAAGAGACCAAGAAACAGCTTCTAACTCCATTATTATTGAAAAAACTCCCAACTCCCAACATTAGCTTGCCTTCAGTCCCACACAACTACTGGGAACTCGCTCAGACAATTGGCAAATAAATCTGATTTGGTGATTTATCCAGCAAGCAGTATCAAGATGAACATTTCGAGATTTGACAAGTAATTGCTGTATTAAATACCATAAGAGTACATTTCTCAGAAGCTGATGGCCCATCCACTGAATTCTTATTATTAGCAGCAATAACCATTCTGGATAAGTGACTATTCTCTTCCAAGGGTAATAGCATCTGCTTACATAAAGGGGTTTTTTTGGCACATTCTCAAGGTCTTCTTTCTTCTACCCTGCTGTCAGAACTCCAATCAGGTATGCATAGCACCTAAGTGGTCCTGTACACTCCAGGTAATTAGCCTTTCCACTAATCAGGGAGCATCTCTCATTGCTGCAAACATACAGGACATTGATAGTTCTTTAACCCTCAGGTTTCCTTTGCTCATTTCTTGAAGAACTGGTTAGCTTGAACTACTCTTTCAATGCACACCATTTAGAGCTTTCCAGATAAAATCATTTCTGAGCATTTTGCTGGAAGCTGAATTTAAAGACATGAATTATCGATGTTTCAGTTAAAATGTATCCCTGATCTTTCCCTTTTCTCTGAATAGTTGAGAAAATAAAAGCTCACAATATGTTTCTCTGTGACCATCTTCACATGCCTTTCTGCTTGAAAAATTGATCACCTAAGATAAAAACTAATTTACACCTGTGATTTATTAAGACAAGAAACTCATGTTTGGAAGGAAAAAGGCTGCAGTAAGTGTCTATGCTCTGACAAATGGCAAAAAATACAGCTGATTTAACAAATGAGTGCTCAATCAATGATGCACTGAGGCACATGACAAAGGGAAGTCAAAATCCATTACATTCAAGAACCTCCTTTAAATTCCACTTCAGTGCACTGACCCTGTTGCTCAATGCTAAAGACTTTACAAGGTTTTCGGAAACATTTAGAGAAGCTTTTGTTTTGGCATTCACTCGGCTGCCCCTCACAATTAACACTGCCAGACTCCTCTCTAATCAATTATTCATTAAGATTACTAGCATATCTTTTGAGCGCCTTAACTCCACATCAGAAGTGTGCGAGGGATGATACATCCGTGTGTACTTTGCAGAATAAAAGGCAGACTCTAAGCAGGTTTTAACGTTAAATGAGAACAAGGCTAAAAGAAGCGAAATCAACACTTTTAGTCAAAGTTGAGCTTCAGGCGAGCTGCAGGCAGTGCACAGCGTGAGAGAATTTGGCTCCAGAAAGTGCCCATGTGTTGACAGCTGAATAAGAGTTTGAAGGCTTAATGGTAAGAAATGTTCAGTCAGTGGTAATGTTACACTTTACTTACTCAGTTAACTACTCATCTTCTCTGGCCCTGACAGCTGATGACACAAACCCCATTCAATTCAAGTTTTACCAGTTGCTATACAAACATGTTTATTGTGGTTCCCATGGCTAGTATTTTTTCCAGTCAAACAAAAAAAGCAGGAAATAATTTTCAGGAAATAATTTTCAGGAAATAACTATCAAACACAATTATGCTGAGAAACTAAGAATGCAAAAAAATGTAAAAAGCTGTTTAAATTATACAAAAGAAAACAAATTAATTTGAGCCTATTTCTACAACTATATTATGTGCAAAATAAGCAATTATCAATTTATATTACGGTAGAACCTACTCTATTAAATGCAGTGTGTTGGTGGGGAAGATATTTGACCCCTTAACATAATTTAAGCATTTCGTTTAGGAAGGTTTTGTATTTAAAGCCCATGAGAGATCCAACTTGGGCTCTGAAGTTAGGAGGTATAAATGGTTCTCCCCACAGCATATAGAAAAAACCCTATTATCACAGAATCTTTTAGGTTGGAAAAGACCTTCAAGGTTGCACTGTCAAGTTGAAGTTATGAAGTTTTCAGTCCCAGTTTTTATCCACCTGTTTTACCTGGGTCAGAATGAACAGCCAGCTATGACTCTAGGCAAGATGAGCCTAGAGTTACCCAGAATTTTTGCATTTTCTAAACATTATAGCACAAGTAAAAAAAAAAAAAAGAAAAAACAAAAAAAAACCCCTAAAAAAACCCTAACAGAAAAAACCCAAACCAAACAAATGAAAAAGAGAAAGAAAGAAAGAAAACTAAAATTACCAAAGACAAACAAATCATAGAGCCGTAAGTATTCAAGAGCAGAATTGAGTTTTCTGAATCTGAACTAGTATTTGATAAAATCTTAAAGTGTGATAAAGTCCATAGCTGCCAAATAACACATCAGTAAAATGCCAGAGGTGCCTAATGAGCCTCTATTCTGCATTCCCAAAGCTGCTGCCATCTTGACTGAGAGCAGTAGTTCTGTGTCTACTTTCTACACATGGTGATAAGCACTTGTCTCATCAGGTCATTTACCAAACTGGATATCATGTTCTAGAGCCTGATCTTACATTACAGAAAGAAGAAATAAAACCCAGCTCATCAGCAGTTGGAAGCAAGAGCCAAGCAATGCTTTTGAGCATCTGCAAAAGATTCAAACATTTCATTTTGAAGTGAAATTATGTTCATCGTGACCACACCTTGCTCCTTAGATTATTGAGAGGCTTAGATGCATATCTTCAACCAACTGGAGTTTTTGAAGCTACTCTATTCACTAAAGGCAGAGAGAGGTGCCTTGAAACATTTCAAACAAACAAAAATAGAATAAGGACCTTAGAAGTGAAACTCCCATTGAAATCAAATTATGTACTTTGGAAAGTTTTACCTACTGTGACTTTACACAGCATACAAAAAGATAATGCATACTTTGACAGATGACTGTATTCCTGAAATCATATTTCATGATAAATAATATCACATGCTGCAGATATCTGCAAAAAGGCTCAGTGTATCAAGACGTATGATTGAAATCTTGACAGCAAAAGAACTTAGTATTATTAGAGCAGCATTACTGTACCCAAGCCAGCAACAAAGAGATTTAAATTGTCCTTGGAAGAAGTCTACCAAAAGGTATGAATTCACTGCTCAAAATGCCAGCTTTTAACATGTCTTTTGTTCCTGTTACTCTTCCAGTGGTTTGATAGGATTTGGTTATTCAGATAATTGTTTCAAGCAGAAATAAAATATTATGATATCTCCCAGCAAATAGACTGGTATTTCAAGTGAAGCACAGTCTAAATCCTTCAACAATTTCCTTTGCTATCCTGATTTGTCCTTTTTGTTCAGAGGTAGAACTTGCATAAGTTATCTCTGCTTTTCAAAGAAGAAAATAATCATTTAGATTCATATGTAAATTCCATTTTCCTTCATGGATCTTTACAGCAATGCATGACAGACTGTACAGTATTATCACTGAAAATAAAGTATCTTAAAGGGAAAAAAAAAAAAAAAAGAGAACAAGACAGTAAAAAACCCTAATAAAAGCATTACTAATTCTCTGTTTAGCATCAGAGGCCAGAACACAAACTACAGCTCTGCAATGTAAAGCAACCTATTCAGAGCCCTTTTGGGCAGTTGGGTGTCATGAATTTCTGCTGCAACACAGAGGTCTGTCTGTTTCAATGATCAGTTTTGCAAATGCTCATTGTGGAGCTCCCATGATTTGTAAAACAGATCAAATGGTCCCACTCAACACCCCCACCCTGTTTATCACTGTGTACATAACCCTGTCCTCAGGCTGTGTATGAACAATGTTTAAAAGGCAGCAATATGCACAGCTGATCAGACCAGCAGCTGATCAGTATTTAATCACCAAATCCAATAAGGAAACAAATGAGGCAGAGCACAGCAGTGGAAAACAAAGGTAGGTGGAAAATGTTAAATGAGCCACCAATTTACGGAAGATAAAAACACTCTCAAAAACAATTTACAAAACAATTTTCTTTTTACACATTTAATAAACATTCTGTCAGAGTAAACGAAATCTCAGAAGCCAGAAGTTTTTTAAAAAAAATCAATTAAAATGAAGTCACCGGGAATGGTGGGGAATTGTTCCTGGCAGTTATTTGATATCGTATGGTTAATATTTCTAGTCAGGCAAATTAACAGTTTTGCTGCTGTAGACTTACCCTCACTCACACAATACATAACCTCTGAGGGTTTGTTCTAAAAATTACAGAAATGTATGCATAAATATTGTTATATAGCTAAGTTTGAGATGTACAGTAACAGTTATTTAATCTACAGACTCCAATACAAAGGAATTCTGCACTGCTAAAACTAGCTGAAAAGAATGTCTGCATCTACAAAAAAAAGTAAAAAAATACACAATTCATTCCATGGGGTCACATTTCACTTGTAAAAAATAATTTGAAAGCTCTTAAACAAAAGCCTGTTTATTTTTTCTTTCTGTAGCCAAGTGTATCAATAGATAAGCTTTTCTTTAATACCATTTTACTGCATAATTTGTACTGTGCCACACTATTATTGATTGCAGAAAATTCCAGCAAGGCAGTGTCAGTTTCTATTTCTACAGGGAAACCACTGAGCTGAACAGCGAGGCTCCTAAGGTCAAATCAGGATGCAACTTGTGTGTCTCTATCTTAAAAGTATATAGGGCTAATGAGGAAAACAATGGGATGGGAGGTTTGCAGACACAGTATAAATATCACTTTTTCTCTTCATCAGCCTGTTAAAGCATCTTGAATAACAACGTAAATTAAGGTTTTTACTTTTCATACCTTTTCATGCATGAAGTAATTCAAATTTGCAAGCAGAAGCTGTGTTTTCTTCATATGCTTCAAGTCATTTGCTATCTCTACTGTGCTGCCAAGCGTGGCCACTGAAAGAAGTTCATTCAACTTCCAGCTTATCTTGAGATTCTGCTTAGGAGAAGCAGCTGTTCCTTAACTCATGTTTGCATTAGAGATTTACCCACCTGGACTTCAGGTGCAGGAAGGGAGGGAGAAAGCAGCTTATCTTTATCACAGTGCTCTCTGCAAACATATTCCATTCCACATGGATGGTGAAAGTACAGATAGGCAACTTGATGCAACCTTGCCTTGTTCAGAGGAATGAAAAGGGAAAGAAACAGGAGTGTTTCACATGTAGAGTTCACAATCATTTATGTCTGACCTGTACCATCTGAATAACTTACTCAGTTGTGATGGAATGCCTGCAAACATCAGGATGTAGAATACAGAGTACCTCTAGTTTGTGTGTTTGGACACCTGTGTGAGTCAGCAAGTAATGGGAGCTGCAGTCCTGCCCACTCCAGAAAAGAAGTCTCCCCCTGTGCAGAACCTTGGGCCCCTGGGGCCACAGCTCAGCTCTGCTGCTTGGACACCCTTTCATCCCAGCTCTCACTCTCACTGCATGCATGGTAATTCTGGAGCAAAACACTGTGCTGGTGTCATAGTAGGGGCTTTGCCTGTATTTCCTGAGCCTGGCACTCCATATCAGTGACAGTCTTCCCTTATCCTGCAAAAATCTCAGAATTACACAGAGGTTTGTAATACATAATTCAGAGCCAGCCAGTGAAAAAATTCCACACCTTCAGACTTTCAAAATCTAACCTAAAGTTATGAAAAGTGAGCTGACAATACACTGATACAAAGGGAGTATATCAATAAAAACAGTTGGATTTGAACTAAAGAATGTGCAGACTAAACAAACTGTGTTGGCCTGAGGCATTTCAGATATGTTATCCTTTCCCCCACACAAGATATTTTATGAGTTGTGTTAGCACATACATGCTCAAAATAGGGAGCATAGACTGAAAGGCTCAGCAGTCAGAAATACCAGTCTATTTGCTGGGAGATATCACAGGTTCTTATAAGCACTGTGCTTAATTATATCGTACTTTTTTTAGTTACAACTGGATAAAAAACCCCCAAAACAAAGATATTATCTCAGCTTCCTCAGTGCCTAAGAAAGACTAAATGAGCATGGAACTGAAAAGTATCTCCCACCCCAACAACAGCATGAAGAATGTCAGAAGTAATGCAATTAAAAGAAGAGCCACCTATTAAAATAAAACCATCTCTCAACCAAAAGTTGAATCAAATAAAAGTTGACTTTGATTTAAAAGAGGAAAATAATTTTGCAGAGAACAATGCACACTTGCTAACCTTTCCTACCGTGTTAACAGGTGGCAGTGCATTTTTCTTTGATGTTTGTTGTGAAGTCAGATTCAAAGAGCCTGTTCAGTTATTCTTTGTTACATTTGTATTCCCTTCTGCTATCAATAGCTACATTAAAAAACAAAAGAAACCCTCCACACATTTTTAACCTTATGAGATAAGCCTATCAAAGGGTGCACACAAACATCTTGTGACTTTAAAGTTATAGTTGAAATTACATGCTTTTGACTGCTGATAGATATGGTTTTGCATAGAAGTTTCGTTTGCAAAATCAACATACATAGCTGAAATTATCAGAAGGGATGTATTCAAAGGAACAAATAGAGAAAGCAGAGTAAGCACAGGTTACATACAGAAGGCTTCGCTCAGACAGTTCCTGTCTGCTCCTTATCCCAAGAGCCAAACTTTAGACCAGTCTCCTGAGGTGAATGATCTCCTCAGTGAATGACAGTCCTAACCAAGCACCAAACAAATGCAAGTTTGTCTGATGCCCATCTCTATCGAGCTATTACAGCTGTGGCTTTATCTTGCAGGTGGTATTTTTTATTTCCAATGATTTGCACTCAAACAGTTACCTGTTTTCCACTTGGTGTGCAAGACACTAAGATACCAATGCTCTACTGTTTCAATAAAATGCCCCAAGCAGGAGCTGGTAAGTATAGCCAACATGGAAAAATGGCAGAATCTTCTGTTTAAATCTAACTGAAGAACCCTCATTCCAGACATCTCTTTCCTTAAAACTACTCTCTTACAACTGGGTGCACATGTAAGGGGTTGAAGACAGAACAAGTTCACAGAAGATAAACTTGTTGAAATTCATTACATATAGAGAAATTATAACTAGTTTCAGAAATACAGAGATGGAGAGTGTGAGAACGTCAGGGAAAAGTATAACCTGAACTTTAGTATAACCTGACATAAGAATAACCTGAACTTGAAATACGGTTTTCCTTAACTCTCTGCTCTTGGCCACTGATAGAGAAGCAACATTCAGTCAGTTCCAGTATGGCAGATTTTGTTTGCTGCAATATAGTTGCAGCCATCCATGCCTAAATTTATTTTCATCGAAGGAATATACTCTTTGTTTCCCCCCAGACTCATAATACAACTAAGCAGCCACGGAATCTCTCCCTGTTGTTTTATTACCTACAGACTAGGAGAATTTCAGAAATTAAGAAGACAGATTAATTACACTGTACAATTTAATTAAGTCTTTGAAGAATAATGGATCCAGCAGAAAGCTCCCTAATAGCCTGATAGATAGAACTGTGAAAGAACAGGGAGTTTAAAAAAAAATAGGCTAAAAGGCCAAAGTGGCACAAAATCTCCCTTCCCTCTGAAGTTCTCAGAATCTAGAAATAAACACCTCCACAGCACAAGCCTGGGTGAACACATCTGCAGCTCCACCCTCCAGGACTGCTGGGTCAGTGTGTAATACCTGAGAGATGCCATCTCTGTTAACAATTAGGGATGCACTGCCTCAGCATGGAGCACCCGCCTCTTGCACAGCCCAGAACCACAGTGGGCATGGAGTGAACATTCCCAGGCTACAGAGGAAACAAAGCCTAGCCTGCACTCTATCCTAATGAATCAGGATGTACTGCTGGTGGCTGAGGGATGTAAAATGTCCAGCCACTAGGAGAATAGCCCCAAGCTCTTCCCAAATTATGCACTCTGGTATTACAGGCCTGCTAGCAAAATGTATCAGATTCTCCTGAAACATGATAGTTATTCTTTTGGACAAAGAGGACAGGTAAAAATAAATTGTAGAACAAAATCTGGTACCCAGTGGAATAATAAGGTGTTCAATGGGGAAAGGTTTTCAGACACTGCAAAATTCTGCAGAATTTCAGATGGCCAGGACACAGGCACAATAAATGCAAATGCATTCACTCTCATAAAGTATGGAAAACTTGGGAAAAGAAAATTCAGAAATATAAACATAAAATCATGTTTCAAGTAGCCTGAAAAGCTACCTATTCAGTTAATGGATATATGCAAGACAAAAACCACAAACTGACATAATTTTTAAAATCAGCATTGTGAATGAGATGATAAAAAGTGCATTTTGAAACTGTATGACCATCAATGGTCAACAAGATACAAAGAACTCGGTCATTTGTGTGTTTAAATTGTTTATCCCCATCCTGGGACATGTTTAGTCTCAAAATTAAGGAGAATAATAACTTCTTGGGCTGTTGGTTGGTTTTTTTAAAACCCAAACAACCCCAAGTACATGAGTTATGGTATTAATTAGTTCTACATTAAGGCATCTGGATTAGGTGAAATTCTGCAAATGGATGTATTTATCTTACTGCTATCAATGCATTCCCATCCGAAACCAGGGTTTCACTTATCATATACTTGCAATCCTTTGAAAGGAAAACTGTGAAGAGCTCTCTAGTAACCATCTGTCCTTCTTATGCCAATATAATGTAGACAATTATTGCAGTATTCCTTTCAACCTCTTGAACAAAGTACATTAAAAAGGTTTGATCAAATCCTCTTTATGCAATATATGTCACATTCAGTGAATACAAATTGATGACCTTGCCCTTTGCCCTGGCAAACTCTCTTTGTCTTTCCTCTGTGAAATGGCATATTTGAACACAGTATTTTCTTAAATGTTGCCTTGATTGCATATGGAGAGAACACAGTCAGCTAAATGTTAATCAAACAAATGAGTAAGGTTTCTTAAATGCTCTCCTTGAACACAATTTTAACACTCTCTCACTCACCTCAAATCTTATCTGTGTAATGAAATTCCAGACAGGAATATTATCAAGTATGTTAAAAAAAAAAAAGGCACAAACTCATATTACTTAATGGTACAGTGAAAACATAAATATTCCTTTTTGTACCAAAGCACCAACAGATTATCTTTAAAGGGAATACAATAAGCTCCTTTTTAAAAAGCTCGAGCACAAATTATGTTTAATAACTTCCATAGCTATGGACAATTCATTAGACTGCTGTGACTGAAACAGGCTAAAGAGCACCTCTCCTTTTTGTTCAGTTTAGTATGCAAATGGTTGTCAAACTGCCAGAGTAGCTGGTTGCACTGATTTTTCTACACAGCCAGTTAATCAGTCTCCTATTTCATCTGTATGCAACCTTCATACACACATACAGGAGAAACAACAACTGAAAAAACCCACATAAGTGCTTACCTACAAATTATCAGGGAAGACCCAGCACTAAAACAGAGTTATTTACTTACTTGTTTTACAATATCACTAAATGGTTAGATGACCCAATGTGCAGTGAACTGCATGTATTTATCAGGCAGTCTCTTCCTCCAAAAGTCTATAACCTGGCTTATGAGACACACATTAAAAAATCCCAGAGGACAGAAAAGGAAGCCAAGAGACAGATAGATATATGATGGGATTTGTCTGGTTTCATTGGTGCCCCCTCCCCCTGCTTTTTCTTAGTCTGGATTTTTAATAAAAATCCCTGAAGAGTCACAGAAGTTACAAGTGATAGTACAAAGTGAACAAGCACACCTAGCTGTTCATGGGCTCCAGAACAGAATGGATTAAGTAGATATTTACAGAGAGAGTTCAAGGAATTGAGATAGAGCTTTGCAAAGTGCACACCCAGAGCATTCAAAGCATTTAATGTAGAATTATGTGTAATAGGCTGGCAAAGACAATGGATTAAAAAGAAGCATTAAATACAAAGTGTTATTTTTGTGCTGACTGCCATTGCTTGATCATCAGGAAGGCAAGAGGTGGCATTTGACAAAGCTGGTTAACAGACAGAGAAACAAAGGACACTCCATCTGTGTCACATATATGTCACAGATCATATTAGCAATGAAAAACATGGAAAAGATTGTTCCTTATTCACATTTTTGGGGATATGAAGACCTGTCTGTAAATAAGTAAGGACTGAAGATTCTCCCACTTTGCTTCATCAAGCAGTAGATAAGAGAGAACAGAGGTCCTGTCTGGAGCAGTGTAGCCCACACACAACTGATACATCACTGGTACCCACAAAGGGCATTTCTCCTCTGATTTCTTACACAAACCGCAGAAGAGCTCAGGCTCCAGCTGATTTGGGTACCCTAGCAGACTTTCCTTTGGATTCTTTCTTGTATTATACATACCTTTCATAAGCATTACCAAATCTTACCTTTGCTATCAAACTGCATGACATATCTCACAGATATTAAAAACAAAAAAGAGAAACTGGAAGCCCTAAAACAGCGAAAAAAAAAAGGACAGTGTTGACAATATATTAAGTGCTACTTATACCTCCATTTGGTACTACATATATTTTATCTAAACTCTTGACCTTAGCATTTGAAAAGTAAGTGATTTCATGCAACTTTATCTTAAAAATATTTGCAGATGTTCCATTCAAGCAAAAGGGGTTTGAAAGCAGTAACATTTCTCCAGCTGGAAGGAACTAATCCTATTTATAACAAGATAGAATATTGGGTACACGATCTGTTATTTGGACCAGGGAGGGAACAGAATAAAAGAATAAGAAGGGTATTATCAGAAAAACTGTGTAGGAATAAGGGTATGAACTTACAGCATTTCCATTTTTCTAACTGTAAGAATGGAATAAAATATCACAGAATCATTTCATTTGGAAAAGACCACTAAGTTCATGAAGTCCAACCATGAAAGCAGCACTGCCAAGTCCACCACTAAAACGTCTCCTTCAGCGCCACATCTGTATGTCTGTTAAGTGCCTCCAGGGATGGTGAATCCAGCACTTCCCTGGGCAGCCTGTTCTAATATCCAACCATCCTTTCTGGGAAGAACTTTCTCCTAATATTCATCTAAACCTCCCCTGATGCAACTTGAGGCCATTTCTTCTCATCCTATTGCTTGTTACTTGGCAGAAGAGACTGACCTCCACCTGGCTATAACCTCCTTTCAGGTAGCTGTAGAGAGATAAGGTCGATATGAGAACGATATGAAACATGCTTGATTGTTTTTCTTCTGGCTATAGCTTGGAGCACTTCAATACTTGACAAGATAAACTTCAAAATACACTACCAAAAAAACCCCAGAAGTACAATTCCACCAAAAAAAGCAACTGCTCCTTCTAATCCTTCTGTTCTGTAGCAAAACATTACTTAAAGAAACCTTGCACTTTGGTACCAGACCAGTTCTTTCCATTGATTTTCATCAGGGCAGAATTCCACCTCTTAAGTTTACACAAGGCACAGCTTCACTTCAATCTCTTATAACAAAAATTGCCATCTTTAGCCTCCTCTCCTTTGGCCACAGTTAACCATCCTCTCTTCTTCAGTCACACATGAGACCATTTCTAAAATGGATCACAGACATGATCGAGCAGGGCAAATAAACCCCTGGTTTTTGTTTTAAAACTCAGCTCATTTCACTGTTCTGGTCTGAAACACAGCCCAAGAAACCAACATGTTGGCACCTTTTTTTTGCAGCATGAGAGGAGCAGAAAGCAGGGTTGTCACCTCTTAAACTGACTTTGTCACCAGAGAAGTCTGTGAGGAATTGCACCTCAGATTAAAAAAGAAAGAAAAAGAAGAAAAAATATCCCATTTTGCTGGATCACACTTTCCTTTTGAAAGTGCTGTAAAAAAAAAAAACCCAAAGGTGTCTATAAAAAAAACTCTGACAGTTGCTGGACAAGAGCATTTGTCATTCTGAGCACCCTGCTACTGTCTACCAAAAGGGGCCTCAGAAACAAGTTAACTTGAAGAGGAACAATAACCACATTTAGGAAAAAATACCCTTTATTTGAAATACATAGTATAATCCAGCACAACAGCAGCATTTAAAGCACATTTCTTGCTCTATCTAAGCAGCAGAGCAAACAAATGAAGAAGTTTAATGAACTTCAAAGTTGCCAGGCACCATCAGTGAACTGGGACCCACTGGGACATCCTCACCAAAACACACAGAACTGCCAAATGCCCATTTGGAGACAAGTTAGAACCCATTCTCCTGCCACATATTTTTCTCCAAACAAGGTTAGTTCCAAACTCCTAACGTTTCTTTTAAAAGGTCAAATTTGCTTTTTGACTTGCTTGATGATTTTTCACTTTTGTAGTTCCACTCACCTAAACAACCTATAGAAATCAAGGCATTTCTAATGATCCCAAATTGATCTTCAAGTTACTTGTGTTTGACTATCCAAAGCATTCCATGAAACACCTGACTCCCAGCCACTTCATCACTGTTCAGGGCTCTACAAAACAACACATGCACAACTCAAGCCTCCTGCAGGACCTCAGAGAAAGAACTTACTGTGCCATGCACCATAAAAACCAACAATACCTGACCTAACAATCTTCAGTTATACTGAGAAGCAAAGGATAGACCCTCAAACCTGCTCACCAATTTGAAAGGCTTCCTGAAAAGGCTACCACATCTTTATTGGACAAAAACCAAATTTTTATCCCTCCTGTTACAGAAAAAAGTTTGACTGCTCCCTAAAGAAGGCATTAGACATCCAAGATGTCACTTCCAGCAGTTAAGTTTACTAACAGCACTTATGGACTTATTTCAAAGTGTTTCTTTCTGGTCACATAGAAAGTCTCTGCCTACTTTTCACACTTGGTTTTACTTTTTCAGACATACTTTCAGTGTTTCTTAAGAAAAATACCTATTAATCAAGGAAAAAAATTGAAGCATACAAGCTTCAAAAGTATAATTTTATCCCAAATACAGTGTTTTCATATACAATAATTGTTCTAGTGGTTCTGTAGTCCTTGTGATACACTGTTTTGCCTGTCCATTAGGGATGATAGGGAAGAGAGCTTCCACTCATGACCCACTGCTACACTGCCCTCCACCACCACCTTCTGCCAACACAACCAGAAACCTCCCCATGCTACAGAGGGCTGACACCAAGGGGACAGTGTGGCCAAAGAGCAAAGAAGACACACCAGGGTGACTCCTCTCCAATACAACAGCATATTTTCCACTAACTCTGGTATGAACTTGAATTACATAGATGTGGAAGGCTTGGGAAGAGAATACTGGAAATGAAGAGACATGGGGTGGGAGCTGAAATCACCACTTCATTTGTGGCACTTTAAGAGTCTTGGGAATCAGTCAATTTTGAAAAGGCTGGTTCTTTTGTAAGCAAGAAAAGTCAAACAATGCCAAAAAATAAGCCCACTGAGCTGAGAAGGCAGAAAAAATGGCTTGGCACAAATACAAGACTCACAGAAGCAGTCACAAAAGAACAAAGGAACTGGAGCCTGTAATTTTACTGGGGCTAACTCTCTTGTTGCATAAGGTTTGTGAAAAATAAACTAATTTTCTGAAGTCCATGATTCTTGGCTTTCCTGACAAGTGGTTCCTGCTAAAGGTAATTAGAAAATTAAAGCTTCAACTCATCACTAGATAAGGGGGGAGAGATGGGGAGGTGAGATAGACTAAAACAATCAGCATAGAGAAGAGGTCGACTAAGCCTGGGACAAAAATCTTTGTTCTCTCAGGCTGCATTTACACTTTTGAAACCAGAGGCTAAGCTTGCTTGCAGAGATACAAAGCCCATTCAGAAACTCAGCAGTCCAGTTGTGTCCCTTTCCTATTTTTGTGAGGTTCTTGCAATTTCAACGAATTTTGAGTTTTACCAGGAAACAGAAAGTAGGAGATGTCACTTTTCACAGCCAGCTCTTGAAATGTTGTGCCTCCCAGAACTTTCCCTTGTGTGTGCCGTTTTCCTGGCACCTGTGCTGTGTATTGCTGTTCTCTGTACTAAGATCCTGGTTCCATGGCCAGGGTCCAGGTTTTCTCTATGCAAAAGGATCAAGCATAGCCTAATGTCCAAGTGTCTAACTGAGAAGCCCTCTGCGAGGAAGCAAAACTGCTCAGTCTACAGCCATGGGTGTGGAGACCTGTGGGGTTCAGAGGCTGGATCCAGCCATGGCAGGGTGGTGTCTGCCTGTGCTGATTGCAACCCAGACCTGCTCCATCTCAGTCCTAGGCACAGCCCAACCAGCACACAGCACAAGACAAGGCATGCCATGTGCCACACAAGCATTTGGGAACCAATGCCAGAACGCAGGGATTACCTAAGTGCAGTCTTCAGTTATAAACAAATTCCAGAAGCTGCCATTCTCTTTTCCATCTAACCTTTCACTCATGTTCCCACATCCTGGGATACCACCCTCTCTCTAAGACAGCTGTATGATAAATTAGACTATTGCCATGGCTGGGATTTAAAAACAGAACAAAGAACAAAAAAGCCATGCAAACGTGGACAGGCTGATTTTAATACTCAGACCAGGTCTGTCTTCCAGCCCAGTCACACTGCTAGTTGCATTACAACGATTCTTCTTTTGCTTCCCTGGAATTACAAGAAGGCTTCACTTCTCATATCAAAACAAGACTGCCAGCAGCAGAAGCCCAAGCAAAGAATGATATCCCTAAACCTCCAAAAAACTAGAAAATTAAAGTGGAAGTGAAAAAAAAAAGAAAAATCTTTAAGCTGTCTCTTCTGCAAAAGTGTTAAACTGATCTTTCAATTATTGATATCATGCTATCTCACTTTCTCAAGTAGCCACTAAACTGGAAGCTGCCCAAATCTTTACTTGTATTTCAAGACAACAGTCAATGAGAAGTCTCACAGCCTTACTTAAAAGAAATAAGCAGGTTCTTTGCAAAGCAACTTTGCAACCTGGGACCACAAGTAGAATCTCTGTTTTTCATGGTAGTTTAACCTAACTGAAATCTGGAAAAAAGATAAAACCTACTCCTATTTAAAATCTACAGCCTCATATTAAAAGGCCATTTATACCAGTATAGTAAGAGGAAAATGAAGCTTTTGCAAATGGGCTTGCTTAACATGGCAGTGAAATATTCAATGTGAAGTAGTTTTATCTTGTTATATAAAACAAATGCAACTTGTACAACATCACTCCAAATACTAAATTGCTGTGAAAAAGAACATGTGAATGTGCCTATTCGAATTCAGAAATGAAAAAGAGTGAAAAATTGTATCTGCTGAAGTGAAATTAACTGAACAAAAATTCTCTGTGGCAATACTTTAGCAGCTTCTCCAGTCAGCCTATCAGTTGTGAAGGCTGGGGGGAGGAAGGAGAGATATTGCACAAAGTGAAAATACAAGTCTTCTCTTACAACAGTCAATACATCATCTTAGGTTAGAAAAAAACGGTCCCTAAACATCCGTAACTACAATCAGTAATTGTCATTAAAAGCTCTCATTATATAGAGTAGGTGTAATTAGAGCATCTTGCCCGCACAGGGTGCAGCACACAGAGAATGCTGGAAGGATTCATAAATTAGTGCCAAATCAGTCTCATTCCCAGCTACCACACAATCTGCTGTAAAACAGAAAAATTGTATTTACACACATTAAGGCAAAGCCCACTGGCCTCTACAAAATTAGCCTAAACACGAAATGCAGTTATTTGAGGGACTCCCTATTTCATTATGTGTCTTAGGAATAAAGGGATAAAGTTTGCCATCAATAACGCTGAACATATCTGCTGAACCCCGCAGATTCCAGGGCATTAATAATTTAAACTCTTATGGGAATTTTGTCATGGTGGAGATAGGAGTTGTCTGCAAACGGAGCTCAGGGGATGTTCAATATGATCTATTCTAGTATACACACACAATTGCTGCATTTATCATGATGCAGAGGAAAACGATTCCTTCTTAAGGACTTCAGGAATGTTTCTTCTGTAATTTACACGACAAAAACTCTGAGCATTTCCAATAAAAGAAAATCCCAGGTTCTATAAAGATATTATTGTAAGAATTACACTGCCAGGCTTCTTTTCTCCTCCTCTTTATTACTTGTGCATGCATAGTGGTGTTTTCAACACATTATAAAATGTGATGGGAAGTCAGCAATCCAGCTCCTGAGAGTAGTGTGGTCTATGCAAGATGCTACTGCAAGTACAGATAGTGTATGAGATTATGGCCCAAGCAGATAAAGCTGTATGACTGACCCAAATATTTATGCTGGAGCAAATCTAACAGCTCTCTATGTAGCACAATCAGTTATGTGCACAACTACTGGGTGGCAGTGCAAAAATCCTCTTTTGTCAATGGAAAGCATGGAAAGGACACATCCTTTTGAAATGCTCATGGTATTCTGCAGTACAGAATAATTCAGGCATTTCTGAGGTAGCTAAGCTAAGGTAACTCTAGGTATGGACACATTCACACTGGAACAACTGTATTTGTGTTCCAGTATAGCACAACCATTTGCCACACTTACTCTAGAATAAAAGTAAGGTCAAACAGACTTCATAACAATTAGACAAGAAAAACCTTCCCTTTTATAACCAAGCCCAAATTTTTAGACTACAATTTGCAGAAAAAACTTAAACATTTCTGTCCACATGCTTTTAATTGTACCTTCACTATGCCAGTCATGCACAACATGATGTGCACCACAGTTCCTGAGTGGCAGAAGGACAAATGCTCCCCTACAAAGCTCAGGCACTAGGGAATCTAGTGCAGGAAAATGCATCAAAATAGTTTCGTAATTTGCTAAATTTCCATTGAAATAGTATGAATATAAAGGTAATCAGAAAGAATCTTAATGGCACAAGGAATGCCTCAGCATCTTAGTCCAGCTGATTAACTTCTCACCACAATTTAAGATATTCCCTGTAAAACTTGGAGGACAGCATCCAAATAGTCTACAAGATTATTGCCCATGAAAACTGAACTAGGAGTTCAGTTCAAAAATTTTATCATGTAATGTCATAAACCAATTATTTTTCTATTGGGATATTTGTAAATGGAATCAGTCTGGAAAATGTAATTCAAAAGTTTTTCACTGTAGCAGCTTTTACGTGATATTAACACCCTGAAGACCTATGTTCCCACCTCAGCATAAACAAGTTATGCTAGCGCTGGCTCTCAAATGATTATTCAGACAAGGCCTCCTGTGTTTCTGATGAAAATAAGAAGAAACCATGGGAGTGAGAACAACAGAATAGGCAGAGAATGTGTGGCAATGGTGCAGGGGGAGTAAATCTGCAGGACAGTTGAGGTGCATGCAGCCTCCTGCTGAAACAGGAGCCCCCAGGCAGGGGCTGCCTCAGGACAGCCCTGGTCCAGCCTGAGCCAGAACTTGCTGTTCTTCCTTCTGCATGGAAGCCAGCACAATCCAGGCCCTCCCCAGAGATCTGTCCATCCTCTCTTGCTCATCCAGTGCATCATCTTAATTTAGACCTCCTGCTCTCCAGGGCTCTCCTGTCCCAAAATCCTGCTCTGTCACAAACCTCTATTTAATCTGCTTGGACATTTCAGTGCTTGACCGAGCTCTGATGTCTGATGGATCACCCCCTTGCTAGTTCTCCAAAGAGAAAGAAACTTCTAACTCTGACAGGGCTTGAAGAAATCCATGCCCCAAGTACATTACCAAAACATTAACTGGACAGCCTAGGGGCAGTAAGTACCCCTGCAGAAAAGCATGCACCTATGAGTCTTAATGTATATCTCACTATTCCAGGGTGTTTGAACAGCTTTATGAAACAGATTGATAAGATCATATTGTTTTTCTATCAGCCATGGCCCTTTACTGCTCCTACAGGAAAGCACAGTAATTATTTGGAAGAGGCTGTAGAGGGTTTTTAACAGCTTATAAAATAATACCAACAGCAAATAAAACAAATTATACCTCCTCCCATATATTACAGACTCTACAGTTTTCCGTGTATTATTTGATAACACTGGCTTGGGATGTTCTCAATACAAGTTCAGCTGGCACTGGACTGTGCAGTTGTCTGAATTAGCATAACAATTTTAATCCCAAGAGTTAAGAGAAATCAGATTGAAAAATAAAAAAGGAGCCAGCATAATGCTTTGTAAGCATTTATGGTGCAATAATTATGCCACAGCTTGATGTAGTAGGACTCTCATAATATATTTTTCCAAATGTCTTTGGAGTGACATATCCCATTCTGACAGACTTTTATGAATGAGGGGAGGAACAGCCCTCCACTAACTCTGCTTCAGGGTAAGCAAACTGAGATGATAATAATGATGAAATCCTATTTTAGTTCTCTGACTTGAATACATATATACACACTGACTGGATTTTGAAACTGCAAGACAAAATGGCAGACTGGCCAGCTTTGCCGGGAAGCCCACACTATAATTAGGAAGGGAGTGGGGAAGAGGAAAAAGAAAAAGCATGCAGCAAAACCATACTTTTATTAACTGAGTGACTAAACTAGGCAGTAAGGCAGTACTCTATAAATATTAGGCTTCATCTAGATTTTATTATTTTGCAAGCTGTTTGTATTACAGTGATGCTCTTAGCTTGTGTTTTAACTACCTACTAAAAATATGGAACGCAATAGTAATAAATATATTTTATACATGAGTTCTTTGTTGGGGACACTACACAGTCTATAAAATGAATCTGTAGTCTCTTGCTCTGCGTTAATTGGCCTGCAAAGTAAAGAAGATGGATAGAAGCTGTTTCTCAAAGTCAATGACCACAAAAACCTTACCAAAATGCTATACATGAGTTAAGGCTATAGTAAAATTGACACTGTTATTTTGCTAAATGCTTCATTGTAGTGCATTATCTGTATTACAAATGCACCAAGTGGCATTTCTGGGGACTGTATACAACTTCATATGATTTTGCACCCAGTGTAGGGAACTCAATTCAGTAGCACAGGGAAAGACACAATGATCATCACTGAAAGAACAAAAGCATGTATCTCTAAGCACCAGCTATCAGAAATAAAAAACTAAGGTATGTCTAGGTGTCTATGAAAAACAATGCAACAACCTCTGGGATTTTTTGTTCTTATGAAAAAAAAAAATAAATAAAGTGGATGCATGTAAGACATCTAGAAAAATTTGTAGTCTTTTCAAATTTCAAAAGACTGGCTTGCAAGCTGCATGCTATTCCCCAGGATGCATTGGGCAGACATTTGAGTATCTGCTCCAATTATTACAACCAACCTTTCACAACCACATCCAGGATATTTACAGACCATAGACTAGTTCCTCCAGCCAGAGCAGAACTGCTGCCAATACAAATACCAAGCCCCATGAGCTGATGGACAAAATAGTATTGTGCATGTAAAAAAAAAAAAAGAAACCCTAACAGAAAAAAAAACCAACCAAAAAGGCAGCTCTTGCGTGACAGCATACTTTTAGAACCAGCAGAGATCCAGGGACTTCTTAAGAAATAAATCCTGCAAAAGCTCTGCTTCCCTCACAGTCATTTCAGATGATGGAGGACAGCACCATGTCCTTGTTACTGTCTCTCCTGCTAGCCAGATGTTGGGCTATTGTGGGGTGTCACCACACTCGTCTAACAGCAGTCCAGAGTGAGGACAGCACTGACTGTTTCTCCTGCTGAGCAGGGGCCTCAGCACTGCTCCTCACTTTAAGAGACTGTCTTCCAATCCACTTCCAATTTTAATCTGTCCAAGAATTAGACCTCCTACAGATTGATTACTAGCTCCAGGCTCCTGATAATTCACGACAAAATTAAATTCACAGTCTAGTACAGTTTATTAGCAGGTTCCTGAGCTGTTGGAAGAAAACATCCTCACTCCTCTCCCAATGCCTTCCTCCCATGCTTCTCACCACCCACCCAATAAGGCACCTGTACACCATGGAGCCTAATGTCTACCCAAAGCCTATGAAGCCCAAAAAAGACTGACCTGCAAATTAACACTTTATGTCAGTTTGTGATGAAGGACCACATTCAGATTTCCCAGTGTTTGCAGATTTGTACAGCAACACTATTAACATTCAGTCTCCTTCCTTTACAGAAATTGCATTTACCCACAATTGTGTATTTGCACTGCACGTTCCTGTAAACCATCTAACTGGCAAAAAACCCTACACTGTGGATTATCTACCTGCATTATGAATTCTCTTTCCACAGCAAAACTCACACAAGGAAGCAAATTCTGTCAGCTGCTCACCACATAATATTAAAAAGATTACAGGGGGAAAAATAAATCATAAATGCACAAGGACCTTCTCCCTAACTGCTGCACTATCTCACACAATAAAATGAATAATTTAACTATCTGAAACTTCACATGTGCAGGGCACTGCAAGTAGACCAGTGGCATTTTCACTTCAAATTTATATAGTCTTTAGTCAGTATACTTAATCTGCATTTCTAACACCTGCTTCAGTCAGCTGTGAAGTGCAATGTTATCTATAAAATTTTCTTTCATCTTTGTACTGTCCATCTAACAAAAAAAAAATTTATGATGGTGGATAATTATTTGACTTTTAAAAGGATATGAAACTTTTCACACATTTTTTGATCACTGCTTGAAAGACATGCTCATATATTTGACATTCCATTTTATTAAAAGGTTTGAGTTTTTTAAAAACCCTGGCTTTCCCATTATTCATGTTATCTAATCCTATGTAATACAGTTCTCCTTCAAACAGTTAACATTTGCTTTCCACACAGTAGTAAAAAGGTGATTAAGAAACTAGACCCCAACTAAGCTATGAGGCACGACAAGGTGTGCATTTTCAGGCTATCAGTGTCTGCCCCAAATGCACCAGGAGGAAGAAGCCAGAATGACTTTTCCACTCAGGTGGGCATCAATGCTGGCACCTGTATCTACCACAGTACAAGGTGATGTGGAGAGAGTATACAGAGAGAGTGAAACCACTTGCAGCTTTCATCCAGTGGATTTATGTCAGGCAAAAAGCTGTTCTAAGTCAAGTTAACTGCTAGAAGAATAAAGACAGCCAAGGAAAGTGTCCCATGTTGACCTTTCAGTACACTGGTTGAAAGACAGAAGAGAACATGAACAACCCACCTCCATATACTAACATACAAAATTTTTTATTTGACATGGTAACCAAATTTCGATACAAGTAAAAATATTCTTCTTCTTGGAAAGTAAAAAATGGCAAGTTTTCAAACATTTCACCCTTATTACAGCATACTGATTTTGTCATAGATAAAGCTAGATGTTAATCTAGTCTGAAGTTCCACCAGCTCTCAGGAAAAGATGTCACATAACCATCCTTGCAATAAGTTACACTGGAGTGACCAAGAAGGTACCACCAGAAAATAATTTAGAAAAGGAATTTTGTCATACAATCTTTTGTAGGAAGTAGAAACAACAAATAAACAATTTACTTATCATTTAGGAAAGTAATCAGGAGTAGGTGGGTGGAGAATTGGAATGAAGGTGAAGGAAACAAGATGCTGGGAGGTGCATTTGCTCATGTGTCATGCCAGAAAGGGGATAAACTGCATAAGCAAGCCTGAGCCTCAAGGAATTACCTCCAAGATGGTTTGGATTTTGCTGGGGGTGGTGTTTTGGAGTGGTTTTTTTTGTTAGACATAGTTCCTTATTTTTTTGTTTTTACATGAAGTTAAAATGAAAACTCTATACCACTGACAGAACAGTGTTAAAAGAAGCCAAGTAATGACAGATCATAAACTAAAACAGTTCCCTCCCTCCTGCACAATCACTGGTCTTTTCAAATACATGCCATTAAGGATGAAAGCTGAAGATTGTTTTGATACCTGGAAAGAATATAAGGCAAAATGATAATAATGAAGGAAGCCTCTCTGCAACAACAGAAGTACAACTATTAAAAAAAAAAATTCACTAAATACTCCTGACTCATATTGAAAGATCATGATGGTTTCCCAAAACTGACTGTTAAAAGGCCAACAATAAATAATAAACACAAATTTCCAAAGGAAGCTCCAGTTTTATAACCATGCCTTCCTCGCTAGTTGAGCTAAAGACTTTGTGAGAGCTTTTGACCTAACCTCTGGCACCTCCACTAAGACAGTATTTGTCACCCTGACAGCAAGGGGAATGATTTCCAGCCCCTCAACTTATAGTAATAATGACATCCCTCTTGTTTTCACCCCTAGAGACTGAGGACTGCTGAGTTTTTAACAGGCACTGTTCGATCAGATAGAGAAGAACCACAAGAAAAACAAATCCAGGCAGAGATTTAACCTGTTCTGGGCCAAAAAATCACAAAGCTTAATAAACTAATGTGTTTGGGATATTTTTCCTCCCCTAAAGAGGCAACTTAAGACAAAAGAAAGTTTGTACAGAACAGCGCAGTACTGGTGTTGCTGTTTTTATTACATGCCAGAACTCATCTCTTGCTAGCTACTGAATCCACCTTTGGGGGTCAGAGAAGGAAAAGAGCTCTGTGCTCCCTGATGGATTAGTGTAAGTGACTTCTCAGCACACCAGCTTGTATTTTACAGCACACACACACAGATGCTGGGTGGAACAACTCCTTGTAGCAGCACTAGTTCAAAGTGCTAATCAAGCACAAGACATGGGCTTAAATATTCTTGCTCCTAAGAAAGGGATGATTTTTCTCGACTCCCTCTCACCCCCACACACTTTCCTTATGCAGGTGACTAAAAGCTGCAGCACAGAGGAAAGAACATTGCTCCATTTCAATCAGAAGTTAAAACTTTGGGGGAGAACATTAACAGCAGATTCTAAAAACATTTTCATTTCCTTTTGATGAATTTTTTAAAAGTGAGGGAGAAAATTACATATTTTGTGCATTTCCAAATCTGTCTGCAGGGAACATTTACCCTTAAATCAGGCCAAATGACTACATGTTTGTGTACAACCACAGCCCTAGAGGAATGCAGAGGAATGCTTCTTCTAGTATTAAAAGATACTACAGAGAGGGCAAAATAAAAACCAAATTGTCTTTCACAGTGCCTCCCTTCTCAATTTCTCCTTCATGCAGCAACCTACCTAACATAAAGAACCAATAAATTCAAACATTTGGTTCCCACAGACACAACTAAATTCTTGCAAGAATTTTAAATCTCTTGCTTTACAAATAAACTGTTCACAGTTTTGTAGTCTACATTTTTAACTTTTGAAAAAAGCACACGTATATTTCTCCAAGTATTTGTCAGAAACAAATAAAGCAGCTTTTCAATGCAAACATATTTTAGAACTAATTTTAAGTGGTATGACAAAGTTTCATGATGCCAAGTTCAGTGGCTTAACTAGAAGTCAGATGCCTTGATCTTACTTTATAACAGGTGATATTTTTTCCTGTTAATTTCACTCCAAAATAAAGAGAGTCAAAAGACAGGAAAGCCCTGTATAACAAACAAGAAAACATCACAAACTAGAACCAGGACCTTTCAATATTATGATCTGCACACAAGTTTCACCCTGGCCCAATCATTTTTGTTTCGTTGGGTTTTTTTTTCAAGTGCTGACCATTAACAGTAGTAAGTAAAACAAAAAAAAAAAGAAGCAATTATATTCTTTTCATTAAAATGCTACATTTTCCCACTAGAGAGGACAATGATGTTTCTCATTCATTATGACATAACTGATCTTAGACAAACTGATTTTATGGTAAAATTGTGCATCAGCACAGATGTGATTTACATACTAATCCAGAAAATTACCTGGTTATATAATATTAAACACATATGTTTCCTTCTCTAGATGTTCTCCAAATGATAGTTACCAAAACCAGACACTCTTTTGATTCTGTAATTCATTTGTTTTCACTTAAAATGGAATCAAAGTTATTATAAGTTTCCAGTATTCAGTCTTCATTAACATGAGAGACGACTGCACCACAGTCACAGAGGCACCTTCATTTCCAGTTTCCCCACACTATGCAATCAGAAGAAAGATGCCAGATCACAAAATTTAAGGCACTTGGGATGTCCAGTCTTGGCTCCAGAAACTTCACTCCCTTCTACTTTGCAATTCCTAAGTGACAACTGGACTGTGAGAATAAAGCTGCTTCAACTCTTACAATATCTTTCCAAAGTGCAACAAACACCCTGAATTCTGCCTCTGAATTTTCTTCAGCAAAATCCGCTTTTGCTGCTTGTTTTACTAACTCAAGAAATACTACTGGCACATATATCCCCAGCTTTCTCTTCTCCTAAAAGCCTGCTAATCCATGGAAACAGCAATGATGGGGGCAGGATTCAACATACTGTCTCAAAAGCCACAACCAAGTACCATGCCAAGCAAAAGTACTAGATGAGGTTGCCGACAAAACAAAAGTAGGTGCAAGAAAAGAAATCCTACCTATTTGCTGTCACATGAGGAAGTGGAAAAAGCAGAATACCCAAATATATTTGCCTTTAGAAAGGTAGTAGTTAATTATTTTTTGGCTGCAAAGATAATACAAAGAGATGTATTTAATGGTCTACTTATTGCTATCTTTAAACAAACTTTTTTTGGCAGAACTGACTGCTTGAGTCCCATAAGACCAAGCAAGATGAATTAAATGATCAGTAGCAAAAGCTAATGGGAAAACTAAGAAAGCCCTGAGACTAGCTACAGCCCACATAATTTATACACATTTGACAGCTAATGGTTTCATTTTTTTGTTATTATGTAGATTTCAAGGCATTTTCCTCTTGGCCACTGTAAAAAAAAAATACAGGGACTAATCACCGGCCTTCTACAAGACACTTTTTTGAGACCTTGGCAGTATATTTTCTTTCCTCATGGTTACTGTTACCCAACCTCCTTCTCTGTAGCATTTCAAAGATAACCACCAGCAGTGTTATTTGTTAACTGGTTCTCTGTACTGGCTGGCTCTGCAAATCCCTACCGACTTAATTGGTCTTCTCAGATCAACTATGTCATAAGCGAGACCACGCAGTGGGTCTTACAATATTCAGATTTCCAGTTATCCCTCTCCCCAATTTCTATCCATCCCTTGGGAGCAAGATCCCATTTACTTCTTTTTGAATATTGCTCCTTTACACTTACTGTTTTTTTAAAGGAGTTAAACATTAGTCATAGACAGCCAGATTTTTTTATTGTTATTATTATTATTTTGTAAGATATTCTATGTCTCCTTCTATCTGATGCCCACTCTGACAGTTTGGCTTTGGGAGGGAGATAGGAGATCAGTGAAGGAATACTGGGATGTGTGTGCATCTGCCTAGAAATCCCTCAAAATAATCATGTGTGTGAAGGCTCTTTTTCTCAGCCTGTGCTAAAGGGTCTCTTTCACAGTGAGCTTTGCTATTCTGTCTTGCTTGTACCAAAATAGTACAAACTAACTCAAATATAGTTATTAAACTGAACATGTTATAAAATGCCAGCTCAAGTAGACAGTAAAAGAGAAGGTCTACATGCTTTGAAAAGTTACTTGGCAAACCAGGAAGCAGCCAGTGATGCCTAAGCTTATGATGAGATTGCAGCTCGAGCTAGCAGAAATCAAAATGATGTTAAATAATGATGGGAGATCTGAGCACAGGCCACAAAGTAAGAAAAAGTTACAGTGAGGCATTGTAAGTGGCTCCCAAGACTACTTAAATTCCATGGAACATAAACTCTTCCTGCCAGGTTCATAACTGGCACACACACTTGCTGCTGCCAAGATCTGACATCCCCTTTCATGCAAAAAACAATCCCTCCAGGGTGAGGTGGCTTCCCAAGTGGCTGATTAACAGGGAGAACTTGCCCAGGACTTTGAGAACTACCCCAATCCAATCTGGAGCCCAGACCAGCAGCACCACTGTGCTGCTTCAGAGGGAGTGGAGACCACTTCCAAGAGTGTAGTGGCTCACCATAAAGCAGCTTCACTTTGAAATTAAACAAGACTGAATCTACAATTCAGCACCTGTTATGAACAGACTTCCTGGCAAGATTTCCTTGTAAACAGCTAGCACAGTAAAAAGGGAATCCCAGATGACTGCTCTGCCCCTTTTCATACTGGAAAGACACAATTAAGAGGGAACAAAGGTGTATACAAACATTTGTCTGATTTTAGAAAAATATTTACAATGTTTGTACTGGAAATACTTAAGCCAGATAAGGACATTTATCCTAGAAATAGCAAAGATAAAAGTGATGATAATAAAAAAAAACCAAACCCAAATAAACCTAAACCATTCAACATTCATTAAGGTAAAATAAAGTAAATAAATTCAGCCAATTGGTTATTTCCATATGGTTGGATTTCTTTAAATAGTAATGAAATCATTGCTAAAAAATCCATTGTTATTAAAATAAAAAAGTTGGCTCAGCCTACCAAAATTAGATTTGTAAGTTGCTGGTCATTCCCATAATTAAATCTGTGTCACAAATTTGCAAGAAAAATGGACACTATGACTAATGCATTTACTTGCTGCACTAGTGCTGTCAGGCTGTGTAAATCATTATGCCTGCTAAAGCAGACTAGATAAGAATTCCATACATTTTCATTAACCGACTAAGCTTTGTGTATATGTGAGAAGCTCACTTTATTCTCTGCTAGCTTTAGCTTGCATTTGAAAGACAATGTAAATAAAAACAATAGCCTTGATTTGATGAGCCACGTGGCTGCTCCAAAAATTATTTGAGCTTTTGCAATGACATGAACCAGTTCTGTCCTCTCTGAGAGATGGTCAGATGAAAGAACAAACCCATACACCCTCATTTTGGACAAAGGAGATAAATGGAACAATGGGCACCTGAAATGTGCCTCATTTCATCTTTAGGTTTCAACAGAGAAAGAAAAGCTAATGTAAGGCAGCATTGGAGGAAGTCTTAACCAATGCTTTGCTGTTTTCTCAGGAGTGCAGTGGTCACCAGAGCAGAGTACCCTGAATCCTCTCTCTTCCTCTTGATTTCCTGTCACCACAGACCTTCAGATCTCGGTTACAGCTCTCTGTTTAAGGTGAAGCTGATGGCTGCTCCTTTCACACTTACTGTTCATAACCCTAAGGCACTGAAGAATCAGCCTACACTGACTTACATCACAGGCTGGATATTCTCATGGGTTTCCCAGCCCACAGTCTCAAGCAGAAAGGAGATTAATGAGAGGTAGAAAGACTAGACAAGACTGGTCTAGTCTAGAAGGGCAGAGCATTTTGTGAGGACACAGTGTTCTGGATGTTAGGCCATCTCCATCTCCCACACACATGGCATTGCACTGTCACTGCAAGCTGAGTGCAGCTCTCAGCCAAGCTCCTCTCCTGACTCCAGTGCAGGAAGAGCTCAGTGACAGCTTATGCCTTGGTGGAAAAAGTCAGAGGAGCTGAACCACTCGGGCAAACACCATGGAACAACCACAGGCAGTAGTCTCCTGCCTATTGCTCTGTGATTTGGACATTAGCAAGTATTTGTCATCTTTTTTTAGAAGCAGAATAGAAATGCTTAGGAAGCACAGCAATGCATAAAACATTCAAAATGTCAGCAGACGTATGGTTAATATCCCAGGCAACTTCTTTAGCCTTTAGGTGCAAAAGTGTCCTTTTCTGCAAGTGGAAGAAGCTAACAGAATGCTTTTTATCTCAGCATTTGCATGCAACCTTGTGATAACCAGCCACCCTGTATCAGTAAAACACTATCAGATGATATTAAAACCCCATTAAGAGGAAAAACTGAAATCACTTCTTATGTTCCACAATCATTGTAAACCAAAGTGCTTAAATGAGGGGAGGAGATAATGATATTAACTATCCAACTCAAAGCAATCCTCTGTGGTATGAGCCTAAATATTCTCTTGGCTGAAATTTATGTAAATTGAATTCATCTATCGTTAGTTATTACTAATCTAGCTATATAAAAACACTTTTCTGTAACAATTAGTTTTTTCAAACACTGTTTTAATTAGACCTGGGATGTTATTAAACTAAGTCAATAAAATAATGTAAATATGTACAGTATCATTCCATGCATTGTTTTGTCTGCATGTTTATAGGAATATGGGCTTTGATGGAGTTGAAAAGGAATTACCTTGCAGTTGGTTGGTAGTTTTTGTAAATCTCTTTACCAGTGAAAACACTTAATCCAAGTGCATTTCTACTCATCAAGACATATTTGTCATTTCTATACCTTGTGTATCACAAGATGCTCCATTTCATCTGAATAAGCTCATCTCAGTATCATGCTAACATTATGCTAAGCATTTTCCTGCAGACATTTTGTTCCAGAACTTATTTTAATTTCACTTCTCAAGCACTATTTCCTAGTTTTAAGGGAAGAAAAAAAGCAGGGGCAGGGCAGGAGAGTAAACAGCACAGCACAGCACATCTTTCAGCCCTTTTAAATCAGGCTGTTTCACACTCTCACACACAGCACTGGCCCACAGGGCATAATCTGAAAGCAGACAGCATGCTGTCCTGGCTTTGTCAGGGCTACACACCAGTGCAGCAACTTGCCCATGTGCTGCACATGGTAAGACAAGGAACATAGCAAGAATTTCAGCCTTGCTGAGGTCAGAGCTTCCAAATTATCTCCAGGACATGTGTAAGTATAAGGTTTTGGTCACAAAGGTATGTAACTACATCTCAGCCTGTCCACATACAGCTCATCATTAGACACTCCTTAGAAAAATGCAAAAGTGATTTAGATTCATCCTAATTGAAGACACAGGACATGTGTTCTCCACCTGTAGCCAAATCCATAAGTTAGGCACCAATATAAACTGATGGATTCCCAAAACCACCTCCACCAGGACCTTCCATTGCCTTCTCAGAAGCAAACCAATTAATTATTTTTACATTTAATAGAACAGCTTTGACTTCAAACAAGTATTTATATATACACACATAATATACATAGGCATTTAATGCTTTGTCAGTTTTTTTAACAGCAAACTTTCTTTGTAAGTGACCACATACATGCCAGTGCTATGCTCCACATCTGGATGTACACATCTGGATGTACACATCTGGATGCACTCAGTTAAAGGCCATGTAGACCTACACTGCTGTGACACTACTGGTAAACAACTCTGCATACTTACCACTGCCCCTGGCCTACTATCACATTTCAATCACAAGGTTTATCCCATCAACTTCATAACTGGAGAAGTTTGTAAGAGCAAAGCACTCAGTAAACATATTTGTTTTCTGTCATACATATTCCCTACACTACCATGATTTCAAAGTACAATTACCACAACAAGTGTTTAAATGTGTGGATAAATTTGTAATTTAGTAGCCAGTGTATCTGCAATATTATTCTAAAAGAAATCAGTAATTAGAAAAATTCAGCTGGTACTATGGTTTCATTCTAGTTGATCTTTATTTTTGAAAAGTCTTTCCAGGGAACTTTAAGAATAATGTTTACTGCAACGCGGCTCCAACATTTCCAAAAAGAACTGAAGAGACCAAAAAGTGAAATGATGTAACTACATGTAAGCAGAACTTTCCAATGAGCATGAACTAAGATCAAAACCAAAATTAGGAGTATTACATGAAGACAAAAAACTAACTCAGCTTCTTAAACTGAAATTTATTCAAAGAGCTACAGCTACTAGAAATTGAAAATACGTCTCTGTTGCTTTACTAGGAGCCAGCATTGTAGTCAGATGCAGTGGAGCCTAAAGTCTTCTTTGAAGCCAAAAGACATCTCTGAATGTCAGCTGAACTGAGCCTTTGGGTATTCACAGAAACCTCTTGAACCGAAAGCTGGAGACAGCAGAGAAACCAGGAGCTCGTGCCAAGCAACAAGAGAAAATATCACGCACACACAGACTTCAGAGTTTTTCCAACACTTCCATGGTTTGAGGGAGAAAGTGCTTCCATCCCATGGAAGGAGGACATGACAGGTGACAAAAAAATACAAGTATTTGGGAATTGATATTTTAAATATGTGGATGGTCATCTGTACCCTCAAAAACTTACATTCACCCTCCTAAGTTCAACCTAGTCCCTCAAAACAGCAGCAGCACAATGCATAATTTCAAAATGCCATGCGACTTTCTCTCTTAGTAGTACAGCTTTATATACTTAGACTCCTAAAAACCTGCTTTTCATTTAAAAAAACAACACAAACCAAACCATGAATAAAAAGTGAGTTATTTTGTACTCGCAGTTTTAATTTTCATTTCCTAATTTGAATTCTTTTGTCATTCATTCATTTTATACATCACAGTCCTCCTCCTTGGGACACAAGACTGGAATCACAATCACATACTTCTAAACATGCATAAATTTTAATAAATAAGAACAAATTCAATTATTAGCTGCCCAAATAAATAAAATAGTCACAGTAGTTTGCCAACAGATAAAATAATTTTTTATTTAATATTCATTAGTATCTCTCTAAACAACACATCAGTAAAAGAAATCTATTCTTCCTCTCTTCATAAATATATTTAGTGTTCTTTACAGTGTCCTTTCCAAATGTTTGTAGACCATCAGGACCACAAATACTGCTTTTGCTTTTTAAAGAAACAGTTATATTTCCAGCTGGATTGATTGCTTTCCCATATCTAGCTATTTTAGTGTGTTCCTCAGAGACATCGAGTGGCTCCACTGACAGTAAAATATGCTAAACAAACGACAAGTCACTGAGTAAATTAGCATCTACTCTCTGATCAGCTGGGTCATGTTTTCTTTTCAAAATCCATGGCCTCTTGATAGAAAATAATGAGTATTTGATGGGTCTTATTAGAAAAATCAATATATTGATGCCCATGTCTGAAACATCTGCATAATAATAGATTCTGTTAACCCATTAAGGAGAAAATTAAGATGTGTTTACACATTATTAATTTACCACGAGCAGAGACAATTTATTCACTACTTTTCTCAAGAGTTTAGCAAAGAGAAAACAAATTGTAATATCTGTATTTAAGGGTTTGGTGACATAAATTGAATGATGTTTCAAATTTTTTCCATCTGAATGGCAAAATTCCACCAACAAGAAAGTGAAAAAATACAAACACGCCAATGATACTGTTAAAAATTAGACTATTAAAGCACTTGCTATAAATACTGTGTTACTTACCAAAAAACTTCCAAAAGCGGAATTAAATATAGCAGCTGCCTGAAGAGAAAAAAAGGATAAATATCACCAATGGTAAAATAGCTACAGTGCAAGAACAAAATGTTCCTCCCCCACCCAGCAAGCTATTAGATTCTCCAAATACACACATACACAGAGACCATTAGGCAGTTAGCCACTGCTTAAAAAATTGCCAGTCGCCTGTAACTTATGAAGACTGATGGATTCTGGTTTATGCATTCATAAATAATGTGCTGAAATGGACAAAAGCAGGACGAGAAGAAAAATCCTTGCCGATAGCCTGAGCAGGAATATCCACGAGAACTAAGAATATTACACAGAAGCTTGATCTCCCTGCTTGTGCTCTAACTGGCCAGGAACATTTTTATATGCTGACCTATTAATTAAAATAAACATAAACATAACAAGAATGTTGTTTTTTCATACACGCTTAATTCTGATGAAATATTAACCTGGTAAACAAACTAATTTAGTAGTTCATTGTAACAAAATACTGACAGATAGAGGACTTCTTACAGTTTGACCAATAAATTTAAAACAGGAATAACAACAAACGCAAGCAAAAAACCCCACAATGACCCCATACTTCTGATGCCAAAATGTCATTACTTTTCACTCCACTGTCTTTTAAAATAAGAAAATAAAAAACTTTGATAATGACTTCAGAAGTGTTTGTGCTTACCTAAATATCCAGGAAATATAAGGTAGCAGTATTATTTCTTAATATGAACTCATTAAATTCCAGGAAGTTAAACCTTGAGTCTTGCATAGCTTTCCCCAATTACCAAGAAAGAACAGAAACTCTTGTATGACAGTCAGTCTGATGAAAAGCCACACAGCAAAGGTAAGAGGAAAGGGAGGAGGAAAATCTACCATTTACATGCCAGTTTAGAGTAGAGTCAAATTAATCACCCTGGACACTTCCAGCCACAGATTAATAACAAGAGGTGGCTAGTGAGTTGAGCAAGTTTGAATAAAGTCCAAAATCAGGGTAGGAGCAGTAGCTGAACCTGCCTTCTGCTCCATAAGAGGATGCAATGAAAATGAATGGGTAATGAGATCCTTGGCTCTAGAGAGCTTAGCTTTCTTATTCAAGTTCATAATTAATTCAAAGCTTTGATAATTTCATTAGATTCCTCCTCTGCTGGCCCTATCAATAAAAGATGGCACTGGACCACAGCTCCTCAGTGCCCCAAATACAAAAACAAATGCAGACTGGGAAACCCTTTCCTGACTTGCTTACTAACAGGGACAATGGCATATGGCACTCCATGTTGTGGAGGGAGCATCTGAATAGATACAGCTAAATAAAACATTATAGTTGACAGTTGTAAACTACAGTAACATATTTTAACACCTCTTTCACATCAGCATTTCTTTTTTGAACATAAAAAAAAAAAAGAGGCACAAGTCCAAACACCTTCTCTTGCCAGAGATCATAGCTGAAAGGCAGTGTGAGTAGTACAAACAATTCTTCAACAAGTGTGAATTAAATCAGGATTTTCTATTTGTGCTTGAAGCTGTGCAACTGATACTTTCATGTAGCAAGGCAAAGACACATTACACCCATCCACAGGAAGCTAGAGCATGGCTACCAATCCTGCTTTGGGGACCATTCAGAGGTATGACATTTTTTTACTTAAAACAGGCTTCAATTCCACTTCCCGGAAAAATTCTGTACCTGGAAAGGTATTAAGGGAAGATACTACATGGTGATTTTTTGGCCATTATCAAACTTCTTTCTTCCTGATCCATCTGGAAGATTTCTGGACTTTTTAAATATTCTCAAGCATATAACAGGGACTAAGACAACAATCCTGGGCAAATTTTATGCTTCAGTTATTTAGCCAGTCATGTGCAAAAGTCATAATTCACAACTGGTTCAGCGGAACACTAGTTGGCAATTTTTAATTCCCTTTCTCCAAAGTGTCAAAAATTACCCATTTTAAATGATTAAACACTCATTACAGGCAAAAGAAGAGAAAAAAAAAAAAAAAAAACGAACAGGAAGACTGCGAATTAAGCTACAATCACTCCGATTATTTGCCTCAGCAAGGGGGACATATATATGTCAATTACTCTATCTGCAGTTTTCTTTGTAAACATTTCCCCTGCAAAATAAACTTAGAAATAATTTCTTCTCATAGTCACAAACTTTGGCCTTGTATTTGTGGTTCTGGTTCAGTTTAAACAAACTGGTAATAAACTGAATCAACTGTTCCAATTTGTAATTAAACATACCTAGTAGCATAACCCTGTAGAATTTAAACACTTCTGTGCTTCCAACTCCCTTCTATCAAAGAGATACATACCTCACAGGGCATTGTCAAAATTAATTCATTCCTTAAAAAGCACTCTGAAATCCTTAGAGGGATGATACAAATAAACATTAGTGCTGACATATGATACAGCCAGGCTCTTCATTTTCTGTTTGAAACATTTATTACTCACTATTATTGTATCACTTTTTTTAGTGTTTGCTCTTTTTGTGCTTCAACCGATATCAGACTATCTGCAGTCAGCTTAAATGAAACAATAAAACATGAAAACATTTAGATGTCTTTATAATACCCCAAGTTCAGATTTGCATGTCTTTGCAAACAGTTCATTGCACTTACCATTAGTATGAGGGGAGAGTTCTCTATAAAATCCATAGTAAAATCATTTCAAAAGGTAAGTGCATAGCCATGTATCGAAATGTAGTTTCAGACCACATTTAAAAGCAGCAGTACTAACAGCTAGACAAACCATTCAAGTTTATATCAACTCAGAGGCATGGAAGTCACAGCTAGGACTCCTAACAGGGCAAGTACAGAAGAGCATCACTTGAGTTAACAATAGTACACATTGGCTCCACTAAACAGCAAATTTACTTGTTATGAGGGAAGTACAATTTTACACAACTGTGTATGGCACTGGGCTTGGGGGAATGCTCTCATGGTCTACATTTTCAGGCAGAATTCCAAATGAGGAGCAACCAGGCCTCTTATGAAGGCCACCTATCTGGCAGCACTTGGGAGAAACTTTCCTCTTCTCATACCAGAGTCTAGCACCAAGCTTCAGCCCTTCATCTCTCACCTCATCCTGGAATACATGCATGGAAAACACTGCTAAAGTTTCTACAGTGACAGCAATAAGATCCAAGACAGTCCTCCTGGCAACAAAGGCTGGTAAAAGAGCCTGGAAGAAAAAGGCAAAGCCACAAGCAAGGGGCTGAGCAATTCCCCACATTGGGGACCCAGATGCAGCAGCAAGGACCCACAGCATTCAAGTACATGTGACTGGGCAGCAAATCAACCAAGTGTGTTTAGGTTTCGACAGCACTAAATACAAAACACATTCTGACCTTTGTTTCATTGCCTCTTTTTTTTTTTTGGTAACAAACTAAACTATACTAGAATCTATCAGACTAGATATTGTTTTGATAATAGTGTAATGAGACTACATTAAGCAACAGAAAAAGATACCTTAGCCACATTTGGAACACCTGGGTCCACCAGCAACATTTTACCATTATCAGCACAATTTCAAATAAATTGGTATGCAAACTAAACTGGAAATTTACTGCAGAGTACAGGAAAACAGCAGTGCCTCACAGCTCTGTATGCGGACCACAGAAAAAAGAGATTTTTCACCAATACATACGTACTGCTTCAATACTAAAACATTTGATTCTCGAGTGTCATTTGGCAGCCTTTAGGGAGACAAACTTCCTAGCTGTACTTAAGCCTACACTTACCCCCAGGCACCCCACAGCTGGGAGAGCACATGCTATGGACACCAGGGCCTCTCTGACCCCAAGTCATCCCTGCTCCATGGAAAGGACATTCCAGGGTCAAGGCCACAGATGCAGAGTAATGAAAGCAAACAGCCTCAGAACATCCTGGAAGGAAGCAGCCTGGGCAACATACAGTGCTGCTGCTCTGTGTCTGTCTGCAATTCCCTGCAGTTAAAACCTTAGCACTAGTGGGATGTGCCACACACTAGTGGGATATACAGCTCGAGTATGAGGAATAAGACTAATTATCCTGTTTAACACACATGGCCCAATGAAGAAGAATGAAAAACCCAAGAACTGGGTAGAGACAAGGTAGAAAAGAACTGGGGAGAGACAAGGACTCTCACAGTTCTACTGCAGGATTATGCAGCAGAGGACAGAGAATACAATGTGGTAGAGTAACATTTTACAGCATCAATACTATTATTGCAAAATGTAATACAACTATGTCTCCTATTTGACAGGAGAAGAAAGAAAAAGAAAAAAAAAAAGGGAAAAGAGAGAGACTGAAGAAAGTGATGGAAATTATTTGACTGAACAGAACAGAAAAGGAAATTTTATGTACCCAAAGAGTTCACTGTAGCTCAAAAAGGTGGAAGAAGGCAGGACATCAGAAGTAGCTTGAATGAGTTGGCAGAGTACCTTCAAACAGTTCCTTCAATCTCCTATTTAAAAATAAAATCTCACGTGAGTGTTACCACAGCTCATGTCTTAACTGCTGTTTCCAATAACAAGATGTTACAGCTCTGTAGAAAGCCATTTGCCACAGCACTGTTACTGCAAACAGAATATAAATATATCTAATAAGGTTTAATCTGTGTTGCTGTTCATAACTATTCATCTGAGTTCAGACAGGAAAAAAAAAATATATATATATTCAAGTTCCTGGTTTCGAGCACTAAATTGAATCAGGTGTCCTCTTCTCTTAAGAAAATTAAGTTGCTTTTGTGCAAGAGTGTTTTAATGAGAACAGAGCCTGCCGACATTGATAAATGGGAATGACACCAGAGAGAGCATGTAAGCAGGACAATATGTGCATGTTACAGTCTTACAGGCTATTTTTCACTGACTATCCTGAATGACTTCGCTGTTTCTTAAGGGGCCTATTAATCTCAAATTTAGTTATTACACAACGTTTATTTGAACATATATTCTGTGGATGATGACAGTTAATAAAGGAAATCTTTTACAAGCTGTATTTTTACATATTGTTCCAACTGCAGCTCCCAGTCATTCTACTGTATTGATGGAATAACCTAGTTATGATGCAGCTTTAAAAAAGGCACATATATTCAGATTCCTTTCTAAGCATATGGGGACTCTTAAATAACTGTTAAAATGCATATAAAAATCCTGCTACAGCACGGCAAAAATGAAAGAGGCAGTGTTAACTGCTCAACAAAATCTCCAGCTGCCCAGTTGCCCCCTCCAAGGCAAAGCACATGCCTTTTTAACACTCCAGCATCATCTCTGGGAAACAAATAGGGTCTAGCTTTGATTTTGATGTATGTTCACTCCATACTGAATTCAGCAGAGGCTGGAGTATGCATCTTACACAGGAATCTGGCCCACGTGCTATATATGTGGTACAGCACAACAACAGTTGTATTACATTTACAACAAAACAAAAAACACACAAAAAACCCAAACCAACAACCAACCAACCACACAAAAAATGAAAAACACAAAACACAACAAAACCCCACAAAACAAAACAAACAAAGCTCCACAAAACCCAGACTTTGATCCCAACTCAATTTTGAGTCCAAAGAAATCTTCCCAAAAAATGTGTGCTGATGTTCAAAGTCTCTTATAAAAATACCAAATTATTTTAGTAGAGTAGAAATGTACATAACCTTATGCCTTCATATTAAAAAAAAAAATCTAAAAATCCAGAGGGACAGAAATCCATACACACACAAAAAAACTACACCTACCAAATCAAGAATCCTCCAGAACATTAACAAAAAACTCCACCAAAATATGGAGGGGATTATGTATTTATCCACTGCCATGCCCCCTGGATAGCAAAGAAATCACCTAATCCCTAACCCCCCTCTAGAGCTTTGCTGATAATATAAAAACATTGCTTTATTTCACCCACATTCAATAACCACCAAGTTTTATGGAAATTACACTGAAAAGGCACCAGAAAATGAAAACAGAATAACTAATCTGTTGCTTGTTTGCACTTCAGCAGGGGAACATCATCCAGAGAATGATGCTCTCCAAACACCACGCTGAGCCCTCCAAAGCTGCACACACTCCAGGTCTGCTCCAGGCTGGAAGAGGTTGCATCACCTGAGTAGAAGTTGGTGCTGCTTCAGTCAGCCACAGCACTCTGCCACAAGCAGGGCACAG
This sequence comes from Lichenostomus cassidix, assembly GCF_008360975.1. Lineage (NCBI taxonomy): Eukaryota > Metazoa > Chordata > Aves > Passeriformes > Meliphagidae > Lichenostomus > Lichenostomus cassidix. The sequence goes on from NC_139484.1 coordinate 20,665,425, forward strand.
AAACAAGCTGGGGCCTCTGCTGGCAGACAGTTATTGTCTCTTACCTTTTACCAGTCACATTGTTTCTGTTCAAAGTCAGCATCATTCCCTGGTTTTTGTAGTTCCTCATACCCTACACTGCCTTTTGGTAAATAGTATTTATAAATATAAAAACATCTATCAGAAGGGCGTCAAAAGGAAACCTTTTTGGACACACTTATTTAGTTTATGTGGTGCTTCCCATTGAAGGATTTTTCTGTTTCACCAATAATTTTGGCAATACTGAGACAGATAAAGAAAACTATCCCGCTCACTTTCCTTTTGTTAAAAAATGCTGACTTGTCTCTACTAAGAGCAATTGGGATGGCTCAAGGGAGTTCTGGAGTGTCAGCATGGTATTTCTCACCCAGAGGCAGGAGAAGGTGGAAACTAAAAACCAGGAGAGTATATGCATTAAAGTGTGGTTTTTTCCCAAGAATGTAAACATTTGTGAACAATTCAAATGGTAAACAGTCATTCAGGTATCAGGAGCTTTTATGTGTCACTCTGCAAATCTCCACCAATACTAATATATAAATGAGTAACAGGAAATCCATGTTTAGCAAAGGTTGGAAAGCAACACTACTGCATGGCTGGATCATTTTGCCTGAGATTACTTCTATAACTGAGCTGAATGAAAATAAATACTTTTGTCATTTGTATCAGAAAGATGACATGAATGAAGCCAGGAGGAAAGAACCTCTATCAGGAGTTGGAATGTCCATTTTTCCATTGAAAGAACCAAGATTTGGTCTCCTCTGGTACAGAGGAGATGAGGTGCTTCAAGGAACAGTGCCTAGTGCCTGACTAGCCTGCACCATCAGCTGTACAATATTGTCACTTTGTTCACAGTTTCTTAGCTTTATCCTAAATGGTACAGGTGTACCCACACCAGATGCCCATGTAGCTGTGTAGCAAACAAAACTTGTGTGATGCTCACAAAATTCAGAGGAGAAAAGGCCTATCTAGGCTGTGTTCAGAAACACAAATGTAGGCAATGCACAACTTTTGCAAAGCCTTGTCTATTCCTTCCGGTTGCCAAGGTTAATGGAATCTTCCTATCATGATCCTCTTCCTTTCAATAATGAGAAGGGCTGTAAGCAGAGACAGCCACCAATACTCTCACCTCATCTTCGTATGACAGTCCTTGACCAGCCATACCCCAAACCCAGCAGGACCCTGAAGATGTAGCTTAATTTTCCCATCCTCCTGTCAGCTGCAGCACAAACCACAAAATCACTCTCATAAGACACAGTGCCTTCCACTGTTGGTTCCTACATCACACACCCCAACGGAGCAGTGACCTCAACACCTACAGTGGACTTTTGAATACCAACATGAATAAACAGAGGCAGTTTCTCTTTTTTTCCTCATCTACTTAAATTGCCAATGCAAACATTAAGATTACTGCCCAGTGCCAATGTAAACATTGGCACAAGGAGTGATTTAGAGCTGGCAGGCTCATTACAACACAGGCTTTCTCATACCAAGTACACACGTGCATAAACACCATGCTCCAGCATCTGACTTACTCCTCCACAAACCTCATGTGGCTTTGACACACCAGAAAGTTCTGAGTTCCTGGAAAGGTTATATTTCCATCATTTCTCAATGAAGGAAAAGCAAGGCAACTTCCCCCTTGTACCTACATACTGCGAAGTGTAAGCCTTTGCAGTCATACACTTGGCCTGTGAAACACGGCTACAGGGCAAAAAGGTAAGAATTTAACTAGTCACTGGCATTTTGGTATCGAAATTACCCACAAGCCTTATGCACATAATGAATTTCTTAGAGGTTTATTTAACAGTGAAGACACTGGCTCTCACACCAGAACAAAAAGATTGCTGAACAATGATTTAATAAAGGAGGCTCAGCTGAACAGTGGTAAACAGGTACTGCCAACTCGTTCCTCTCTTATGTCAAACACTTCTTAACTGTAAGACACTTTTTCTCTGAAAAACAAAAAAAGATATTACTGTGGAAGGTATCCTCAAAAGGATAAAGAGCAATAACAACCTCCCAAACATACTTTTATTTAAGTTCACGTTTTCTGAGATCTTAAGCTGTGATAAAAACACTTAAAGGTCTTGTCCCCTGATTCTTCTGGAGACACATCATCCATAACATGATTAGAGGTCTAGTTAAACAATGCATCCCACAACTCCAAAGAGTATTACTTCCCTGTTGAAGTGAAATGAAAGCACAAGGCCACTTTTTAAAAGGTGCCCTTTGCATTAACTGTAAGGCTGTGCCTGCACCAGTATTTTTCTATAAATATCCCACTGTCATATTGCTTTCTGGGCAGTTAGTAGCAGAACCAGACATTTTAACTGCTATGCCATCAAAACCAGCTCAGAACATTGTTATGAAAGTCCTTGTCACTGCTACCACTGGTAACAGCTTCACTATTAGCTGTGCAATGCCAGGAGATGGGAAATATAACACTAATGCAAGGGAGGCCATAGCATGGGGAGGCTGGCTGAAGTAGCAGCTTTGTAAAATATAAATTAAGTGTGGCACTCTGCACAGATTCATGAATCCTGAGCTCTGGAGCTCGTGTCAGAATTTGTCATCTCATCAACAAATGTCCATATCTCAAAGAAGTACAATTTATTTTTGTTAACCTAACCCAAAGGTTAGGCTTTATCCTAAGTAGTATAAGCCAGTAGTGTATGGTGCTAGAAATTCCCTTTTTATGAGCCTAGTCAAAGCTCTGTACACTGTGGCAGAGGTAGAAAGAGAAGGAAAAGAGAAGTTGCAATGAATAAGCAAGAGACCAACATAACAGCCATTGCAGGAAGGTTAAAAAAGAAACAATCTTGATGCATGAAACTGCATTCTTTTAAATGCTGCTCAGCTACTTTCATCCTCTATATTAGCAATTCATATAACTAGAACTTACATATGCACAGAGTAAGAAAGTGCCTAAATGTGCATCTTTATATATTACATATCCCCAAAATATGCCCAAGGAATCCAGCGGTGGATCAGTAACAACTGAAGGTCCGAGCTACTTTTCTCTGAAAACAAATTAACTACACCATTGGTATTTACCACTACCCCTCTTCTGAATCGTGCCCAAAACATCCTTAAATTCTAAGCAGCTGGTTGCCTCCATTTTCCAAGTGGACTGCTACAGCTCCTAATCCAAATGGGGTAGAGGGGGCTTGTCTTCCATATCATGCGAGGATTAATATTCAAATGCCAATCAAGTCTAGGTCAGGAACTTGGTTTCACAACTACTTGACAAACAGCAGGACATCATGAACTACAAAAATGCTGAAACTGTTCTTTGGAATTTTGCTTCATATATGTATATATTTATTATGTAAACATATGTACGAAATAGATACAAATTCATTAGTAACTAAATTCAAGATGTTTTTATTACTTCCTTGAAGTAATTTACTTGTCTCTCTAATGGGTCATATAGACTACTATATAACCACTACTTCTCTAAAGAAAAGGTGGAGAGAAAACACTAAACCCTATGGGTTTGATGTACAGAATTCTACTTATGCTCTGTGGAGAGCAGAGGATAAAGAAATCAATAATTTTGTGTTAAGTACAAAGGCTCTAGCAGGACACGATAATGTTACTACCTGTTCTGTGATGGTTATTCATGGACACCCAGTGAGGCAAGGGCTATAGAAGAGAAATTCTCCATCATGCCCAGAACATCCTGTACCTGCACAAAGTTTGCAGGAGTGATCTAAATCCAGAGTTCTTTTTTACCACACAGTATTTCAGTAACATAAGATGTTCTATGATGCATAAGTGGACAACACGGTGTGAGAAGCACATTCAGTACTGCCAGGTCAGCAGTGTGAGAGCTGCCAACTTTGCTCACAGCAGGAGGTGCCAGTGCCAAGACAGACACACTTTCTTATGAGCAAGGCAGAGCAGCAGCACACGAGAACACAAAGATAAGAAAAACTGGGGTATCCAGATGTGTGAAGAGTAGAAACGACACCTTATACACTAAGAGCCATCACAAATGGCATCTTAGACAAAACTAAGCACCAGCTAGATGAGCAGCACCTCACCTATCAAACAACTTCCTATCTGACACACTAGCTGCATTTTGTAAAAATAGCTCTCACTTTCAGAAGTTCAGTTTAGACAACAGCAATTTCTTTGACTAGTCTGTGATCAGCACTTTGGGATGTAAAACAGACAAATAAGGATGTTAGCAATCCCATCTGGCTAGTATTTTGAGTCGCATTTTGCCATTGATAGAAGCTTGATAAAAGACAGAGAAAGACTCAGTATATCAGGTCATATCATCACAAGGAAAAAAATCCAACCAAACGAACACCAAGCCCCCCCATCTGTCTGTGGAACAGATTGTAATCTCTCACATACATTCATTCTAAAACCCAGTCACTATTTAGTCAATTGTATTGCAGGAAAGACCTCAGAAAAATATCACAACATCGTCACCATCTCATTGAATCAAAGTTCAATTTGCTCTAACACCATAACAAATGTATTCCTGTAATCTGTATCTATATCCTACTCTCGTGGAACTATCAACAAAATTCAGAGTGATATACTTATCTACAATATATAAAAGAATCATACCACCACTATAAGCTGTAGTGTAGCAATATAGTGGCAAAGCATGAAACAGTAATCAAAGTCCTGAAAAATACACCATTGTCAGCACTGTACACTGGTACCAGTGTATTATAGCACCTTGGTTTCCAATAAATCAACCTAAGTGCCTGCTTTGGTAAGCACTTCGAATTCACTGTACATCAGCATTAGGGGGGTAATGCACAAAGAAACAAATCAGGAAATGGGACTTGTAAATAACAATTCAATTAACAGATTTATATTACTCATATCCTAATAAACTTTCTACCCACACCTACATGCAAACCCTCCTACAGCCTTCCCCCCTTCATTTACATATCTGTGCAGGCCTGCTCTTTTTTCTTCCGAGCCCCTTTGCCCTTTCAATCATGAAGTATATTACTCCACTGTCAGAGCAAAGCAGTTCCTAACAACAGGGAGCCCAGCTGGGATAGGAAGAGGGCAGCAGGCTCAGGCATTAACATAATAATCCAACTGTGTTCCCCCAGGCCCTTAGGGCACACAGCATATTAGGCAGCCCTCCTGCGCCGCCCGCCGAGGCTGCCGGATCACCTGCCCATCAACCTGTGGCAGTCGCCCCCACCTCTGCCCATCCAGCTCCTGCCAAGCCCCCATCCCAATTACCTTCCCACAAAAGACACACATCCATTTTCCGTGCCTGCTGCACATCCACATTTACTCTGTTCAAATGCACCTTGCCTGGCCATTTCCAGCAGACTCGCTCTTTGCCTTTTAACTTTTGGGAAGTCCAGGGATTGGAACGGGATGTACTGCTGCTGCCAGCAGGATCCACACCTTGCAACAAGATTTCAAACACAAAGCACTGCTCTCCAGGTGCAACTTTCAGCCCTACCTATCCTCTGGATTCTTTCCTGAAAGAAAGAGCAGGGAAAGCCAAAGAGGTAGACACATGCCTTTGTTATTTCTGTGCCAAGCCATCCAAGGAAACCAGGTTAGGGTGGGCTTGTTTGTTCTTGCTGGGGTTTGGAATGCTGGAGCATTTTCAGCAGTAAAGTTATCCACAGTCTTTGGTACGAGGTCTGCCACCATGCAGGACACAGCTACTGATCAAGGAACAGAGCCCATGACAAGGTTTCAGTGCCCAAACACATGTATCTGATATTTCCAAGAATCACTTTAATGCTGATTTCAGATACAAGACCTATGAAACTGTCCCATTTAAAGAAGGCTTAGAATTGTACTACTCTTCCCAACTAACATTCCTTAATACCTTAAAGATATTCCCACATTTCAGATGCTTTGGATAGCAAATTACAGCTCAGAATACTAATTTGCATATACCCTCTACTGAGCCCTTAAAAAAAGAATACATATTTATTATGCAGTGTATTTAAATGCAGTTCTGCAACAAACCCTTTATGTACAGTATATATGCTGCTTATACAAAGTACTTAACAAAAAGAAAAATAAACACACTTGCCAGTAAAAATGAGTATTTTCCTCATATTATACAAGACAATCCCAGAGACTACTAGGAGAAAAGCTTTTGGTTCTAATATATCTTTTATTCTCATTAAAATATACATATTCTCTAATTACCCTTAACAATGGAAGGCACACCAGAAATGTAATACAGTCTTGTTAAAATAACATTTTGCAGACTGTGCAAAGCCCAATTTACTTGAGCACTTGTGAAGCAAAATTTCCCTAACCTCATTAATTTTCATTAATCTAGCCCTCTCAAAGAAGGAAATATTCAGAAGCAAATGTGCATTTTATTTTAAATGCTTGGTTGTTATATTATCAGTACAAAGAAGTGCTATGCATAGTAATCCATGTCACAATAGCCTGTCAGAGAAAGACCACAGAAAATAACATTAGCTATATAATTTAAATATTTTAGAAGGCAATCCTTAGGCAAGCTCTGCCTATTCCTATTCCTCGAATACATAACAGTAACAAAAAGTATACATTACGAAAACCATGTCACATTTTAAAAACATTTGCTTACAAGCAATTAATTTTCACAACACAGACATTCTTTTCTGCCATCACAGTCATAACTTGTTAGCAGCACACCCCTCTGAGCTGGGAAGGGAGCACAGTTAAAACAGCCCTTTGCCTTGAATTTATGCTGGGTCACAAGGTCACCAATAAAACACTAGGATAACCTAGGGGTTTGCTAAGTATTTTATATAGTCAGGAGACTTCTTATACAGCCACAAGCTCATTTATTACTACGACTTGATTTAGATTTTTAGGATCTGCAATTTAGAGAGGAAGAGCTTTGTCAACTCTCTCCTGATCCTTCCATCATCTCTTCTGCCACACAAACCAATTACTATCATTGTCAGCATAAAACTGAATAGCACTTGGAACTACAACTTCCAAGAAAAACTACAGCTTTTCTCCTTCAACACTTCTAAACACAGATGACTTTGGTTAGCCAAAAACCAGGAAAAGGACCTGACATTTTTAATTACAAGAGATCATAAGAACACTCATAGCTTTCTGGAGTTTGTTCTAATTAATTTCTTTTCTTCCCCATATTAGAAGTCAAAAGCTCCACAAACTAAAGTAACAGCAAGTAGTACCTGACAGGCTGGAAAACCAGATATTCTACAGCAAGAATTCTCTGCCAAGAATTTGAGTATAATCAAGTCACCTAGCAGCTTTTGCAGTTGGTGGTGAACCCTTTGTGATTACGTACATGCTGCCATTTGCAGACACGTTGCAAAAAGTTGCAACGTTAGTTACATTCCTTATTTTTTCCTATGAATTCCTGTTTTGTGAATGAAACATGAGACTGGAAATAAACTTGTGAATGGAAACAAAGATTTTTTTATTTATTTCATCATGTGATCTTTAGATCATATCCATGCTTCAATGATGTCAATATGAGATTTTTTTTATTTGATTTTACACAGCCCGAAGTTGGAATGGCTCAGGTAAATAAAAAGGGAAGCTATGGCTTAAGTTTCTCATACAGCTTGGGATGTGATGGGCTGTGTAAAACAGCAAACAACCCTGAAATTACTAAATAAATTAACTGCAGTATGGAACAAAATATACACAGATACATTTCATTTGACAACATCACTATAAAACACCTATATATTTTCTTGAAGTAACAAACTACTAGGTCCATGCAGATGTTGTGTTTTAATTTCCTGGATAACTTGCCCTTCAATTCAACCACAATCTTCTTTTCCTTTACAACACTCACTCTTCCTGACTGCTTCTAGAGCCCTTCCTCTTTCACAGTACCTATGGCTTTATTCTTAAATACCAGACAGGAGCATATTAGTGACACAGACAAATGTTTTCACCCCTACATAGCTATGCCAGCAGGACATTGCTGTCCTCCCTAGATGACCATCAGCCCTAACGAGAGAACACTGTTCCCACAGATTTCTAGGGGGCAATCTCCTTACTTCCTATGTTTTTTCCTTCACAAAAATTATTTCAATTTCATAAAGACTCTGTTGTAACAGAAGCACCCAGAATGAAGCAGTATTCATTAATATGCAATATAACACCTTAATGTACTCAAATTTATTCAGCTTGTTGTGGTGGGTTGACCTTGGCTGGTTGCCAGGGTCCCACCAAAGCCATTCTATCACTGCCCTCCTCAGCAGGACAGGGGAGAGAAAAATGTAACACAACACTGGTGGATTGATATCAGGACAGGGGGAGATCATTCACCATCACAGGCAAAACAAATCTGACTTATGAAAAAAAAAATTATTACCTACCAAATCAGAGCAGGATAAGAAATCAAATTTAAATCAAATCTTCAAAACACCTTCCCCTCACCCCTCCTTTCTTTCCAGGCTTAACTTTACTCCCGAATTCTCTAGCTCCTCCCCACCAGAGGTGCAGGGTAATGAGAAACAGGGCTTGCAGTCAGTTCATCACATGATGCCTGTGCCTCCTCACACTCTTGCCCTGCTTTGGCATGGGGTTCTTCCCACAGACGACAGTCTTCCATGAGCCTATCCAACATGAGTCCTTCTCACAGGCTGCAGTTCTTTAAACTGCTCCAGCAGTTTTCCATGGGTGCAGTCCTTCAGGAACAGGCTGCTGCAGCGCAGGTCCCTCATGAGGTCACAAGTCATGCCAGCAAACCTGCTCTAGCATGGACTCTTGTCTCCATGAGTCCACAGGTCCAGCCAGGCACCTGCTCCAACACTGGCCTCCCACAGTGTCACAGCCTCCTTGAGGCATCCACCTTCTCCAGGGTGGCTCCTCCAGGGGCTGCAGGTGGATCTCTGCTGCACCATGCTCCTTCATGGACTGCAAGGGCACAGCTGCCTCACCACAGTGTACAGCAGGAGCTGCAGCACCTGGGGCACCTCCTGCCCCACCTTCTTCATTGGACTGGGTGTCTGCAGGGCTGTTCCTTGCAGATATTCTCAATCCTCTCTCCTGGTTGCTGTTGTGCAGCAACTTTTGCACTTAAGTATGTTATCCTGAAGGCACAACCAGCACCTGTTGATGGGCCTTGGCCAGTGGCTGGTCTGGCTTGGAGCTGGCTGGCATTGGCTTCAGCGGACATAGGAGAAGCTTCTAGCAGCTCCTGACAGAATACACCTCTGTAGCACCCTGCCACACAAATCCAATACACTTGTGCAAGGTATTTACACCTGTTTTGGAGTCCACTCAAGCACCTGCATTGCTCTATAGCCAGTTTTCCATAAATTCAAATAAAGAACTGCTTTACAGGTCCTTATGACATTTCATGGTACAGAAATGTGCTACATGAACAAGAAAAGGGTGACAATCTACTTGCAGAATATATCAGTAATTTCACCAGTTCAAATTCCAAGTATTTGTTTAATAAAAACTAGTGTCTCATAACTTCACCTCTCAACATAAAAAGTCACTGGCATCTGCCAGGGAGAAGTAGTTCTGCAGGGCTTTTCTCTGCCCCTGCACTGCATTTGAATCTTCCACATCAACTCAGATCCAGTCACTTTTTTACTTAAACTGGTGAGGTGGCACTAGTGACCAAAATATACAAACTTTACCAGCCTGAAAACCCAGGGAGATGGCTGTGCTTCTACTTCTATTAAACTCATCTAGTATTTGCTGACTGTGTCACATTCTTGCTTGTCAGCAGTAATGGAATGGTTTCCAAGAGCTCTAGGCAGATAACAAAAGAGAATGACTGAAAGGAATTCTGTTTCAGGTATGCTGCAAATCCGTCTACTGGGGCTCTCTCAAAACCTCAGCTAGAGATTCCAAACCTTCCTGGGAAGCACCCTGCCGTTTATGTGAGGTAACTCAAAGGAAGGTCATACTGACTGGCCTGCGCAGACACAACTTCATGGACACTTGGATTTTGCCTATTGCAGTTCTGACTGTGACCCTCAACAGAGCAGTGCAGACAAACAAAACTGCTGCAACACCTCCAGAAGGAAGAACTGAGAAGGAAAAGGAAGAAGAAAGCAACCGACAAGGGTTGTGCAAAACAGAATTGAAACATTATGAAGACATGATTTCTTTGTGTTGGGATAGCCAGGCAGAATCTTTTGAGCACCAGGCAGCTGCCAAGCAGTCACAGTGCTTGTGCCTGGATTATGGCACATGAATGGCAATAAATGGTCCAAAACCCAGGGTGCCAACACCCTTATGAAAACACTGCCTGAAAACCATTCACTCTTATGCAGCTTCCTCTTTCCCTGCATCTCTGAGAAGCACAGCACCTGTCTCTATCCTATTCATATTAGGAGCCCCATTAAAATTTTCAGAATATGATTGGCTATACCTGCTGATAGCTCCAGGTTATATAACCCTGATTCACCAGACAGCTTTGCCCTCACATTTCTTTAAATGCTGATTTGTTTCAAACAAAGCTTTGCGTGTGCAGCTGAACAGGAACGGGGAAAATGGAACAGGAGTCATGGCTGTGTTGGAAGATGCAGACAGCATCTTGTCATACCATCTGTGACAAAAGTGAAAATGTAAAAAAAACCTCAACGACTTTCAGGTGGGTCAGCTTTTGGGGTTTCTTCCTCAAGTAAAATGTTTTGAAGTGAGACTGTCAAGACTGAAACAGACAAATCAATTCAATCCTTTAAAGCACTCCAGGGATCTTTTCTTCACTTACCACTCGTTCAAAAATTAGAAATGTTAAACACCTGCAGTATAGACATTAAACCACACACACACTCAGTGTGACCAGAAACTCACACTGAAATATGCACATACAGCATTTACCACACAACAATGCTATATCATGTTAAAGACAGTGAAATTGTAGTGATCAGAACAAACAACAGGTCTCTCTGATAACTATATATCATTACCTTTTCATTCTAGTTAGTTCATTACTAACTAAAAGTTAGGGAAAACTGTTCAGTGTTCAATTCTACAACAGCAGAGAATGTTATTACTTAGTAAAATAGATATTCCATTCACAACCTTGCTATTTTCACCTGATGATAAAAAAGAAAAACCACAGAAGGCTGCAATCAGGTTTTTCTCTCTCTTTTCTCTCTCTCCAGGAGTCACTCATTCCTAAAGTGCTGCAATAATTCAGAGTCAGCACTTACAATCTTAGTTTGTTATTTCAGAATGTATAATACAAGCAAATGTTGATCACTAAAAATATTAATTAACATTTAATTAGAAATACCAATATGGAGGAAAGCAATGATATGCAGATATCCTGTCCCTGGGATTACATGCTAATTCATTTTAGATTATTAGGAAGCAATAAAATCACTACTCTGACAAGTTAACTATCATTATTGACACTGTTCTGGATAGGAATGACACCAGCTTAAAGGATAGCACAGTAAACAAAGATAAATTGTGCTAACTTCTGACATTTACAACGATCATGATAGAAAAAAAATCTGAATGAGTTACACAAATATGCTACTATGAGAGTATTTAATTTACTTTTTTTTAACTAACGTACTTATGTAACAGTATCAAAAAGAACAAATAGTTATTACAGACAGGACTGTACTGGCAAGAAAATTGAACCAACAAAAGGGTTAATTAGGGATACAAATTTTCTCAGACTGTTAATAATGGGAACGACACATAGTATGTGCCCATAAGTAATTCTCAGGTATCTTTGATCTTCAGCCCCCAGCGATTACTGTTGCCTACCATACCCTGGCCTCTGGGACTCTCTCAGAACCAGACATCTGGCTACTTTGTTGTTTTAGACTAATCTCATCCCAGGAGAGCTCAAGAAATGACACCAGGCAAGGAGGGTCCTGGCAAGGGAAAAAACATTACAGTATCAGCAGATTTTTTGAGTGGACTAGAGTATCAAAATAGTCTTCAAATTTCTATAGGGATCCCGGGGCCTCTCTGCTTTCCACACCACTTTCACACAGAATACCAGAATGCACATGATCCTCTTTTAAGGAACTGTTAATCTCTTTGGAGAAGCTAATGAATGATAATCCAAGCAAGAACATGTGACAAAGGCAAACAGAAGTAAAAAAAATCCTGTAAGGAATGGGTGGATTTAATGAAGATTTTATTGAAAGACCAACACACACTCCATGATCAAACAATGTTTTAAAAAGCCTATTAAAAAATACTCCAACACCTCAAACACTATTTTTGAGTAATTCATAGGTTTTAGCTGCCAGCAGTATTATCTCTGAAGAATGACCCTCTGACAACTGCAACAGATCCAGCTGAACACCCGACTGACTGCTCTGGGCTTAGACACTGAGCAGTTCATGATGCACGGAGCCCACAGGGGCCAAATGGGCAGCAAACAGAAAAAGGAAGGTTTAACTCCAAGGCCAAAGGAAGGTCTAACTCCAAGGCCATGCTCTCTCACCTTCAGAGGCTACCTGGGTTTTGTCACAACTTCTAGTCCAGACTGCCACCCACCCCAAATCGCTATAGGTCACATCAGATGTACTGCTGGCAGCTGAACAAGAGCTGGTGCAGGCAAGCCTTGCTCTTTTCCTATTCCTACAGAAGAGCTCCTACATCTCAGGTGCTCCCAGAGCTCACTTACTGCCTGCACTCAGCAACACAAGGAGCACTTAGACCTGGAAGAAATAGAAATCTCACATGTGGTTTTCTGAGAGCAGTAAGCATGGCCATACTATGCACATTATCGGAGCCATGTATTTCCAATCAACATCACTTTTAAAACCCAGGGGTGGACATAACAGCAAGAATTCACTTCTGCGTGGTATCCTTTTGTTTCAAATCAGCCACCACACCTTTTATTCTCCTTCCATTGGCAAGAGCAAGCTAAAAAGAATGGACACGAAACAAAGTCAGATTCTAATGCTTTTCTGAAGGCGGGCCCATATAATTTAACTTTGCCTCATTTCAGGATATTTTCAAAGTGTTCAGAACAAAGAGATGGAAAAACCTCTGAATAATATGCCATATCACACTAGCTCCAAAGAAAACCTTTAGCAAGTGCTACAGACAGAAGCAGTTTGAAAATCATGTGCTAAACTTTACTGGTGGTCCTGATGTTACAGAGTATCCTACTCTCTTTATTTCCACTTGTCTCACACCACAGCTATCCTGCTTCCTTCCAGCCACAACATTCCCCTCTCAGTGGGACCAACAACACTAAAAATTATCCCAAAGTACTTTAGCGGTTTCCTAATGCACTGTTAGAGTTGGACCAATAAGAAAAGAACCTATGAACCACTAGCTTTAGTTGCATCATATCAGCAGTAAATAAACTCCTGAAAAATTCAGCATACTTGTGAGATATTCAGGAAGATGCTAAGCTATTTCTTTCTGAATACAAATCAAGCAAGTTCCTCTCTGCTTATAAGGTATGTTGTTACAATGAATGTGGATTAGTCAAAATAATTAAATTTTAAAATACTGGCAGCACCAGGACAACATAAACTGGTTTTTATGCTCTCTCTATATAACATGTGCTCCACAAATGTTTGTCTTAAAAGCTTTGCTACGATACCAGCCTGTTAGAGTTTAATTGATGACTTCTGTGAATGCTGTATCTTGCAAGTGGCAATGATGCTTTACACAACAGAAACAAGAAAAAGTCATAAAATATTCCATACCATCACAGTAAAAACTTGTATTGTACTTATTAATACACTGTCAACTGCAGAACAATCCAGACTGCAGTGTAACAAGAAAAGTACTGTAAGGCAGAACAGGTCAAACTAATATGTTTTTAAAAAGCATGTGATTTTATCGGTGAGTCAATACAAGTAACAAAAAATGAAGTACAAACTAGGCAGAATTTTAGTTTTGGTATTTTATGCACTGTAGATGCCTAATACTCTGTCTTCACTAGCCACAGAATTTGAATGGTTCATCCCACACATTTGCCTTTCCCTATACTCCTTTCAAATCAACAACAAACAATACTACACAAAAGAACACATTATCTACTTCACAGAAACCCACAGAAAAAGGCAGCCAAAAATCAAAACATCTCACATGAATTCTACATATCAAATCTAGTAGAATACAAACTATATACATCTTCTAAGGAACATTTCTCACAGTGCCTAAAGGCACATTTTTCCAGGATTGTATTAAATGCTGCAGTTACAGCCTAGACATACATATTACAGACTTATTTGCAAAGCCATATGCCATCACCAGGACTCCAACAGCAAATAAGCAAATGCTTCAGAACATAAATACTCTGTTTGCTCTAAGTATTGATTTATGTTCTGTGGGTATCCAAACGTTGATAGCTAATGCTGCCTGGCACTCTCTATTATGAAATTACAGCTCTTCAGTGAGGTTTTCTAATAGTGACTAAAGCTCCCCACAGCCTTTCTCCAAAAGCTCAACAGCTGGAAGCAGAAAGCACTGTAGCATGAAAGGAGTGCCAAGATGTCCATACAGAAGCAAATCAAATATGAAAATAAACTCCAGAGGAAAAAGGTCTTCAAACAAAAATCCATGTTAACACCTCCTAATTTGGAAATAGAATGGAATAGTTCCCATTTTTCTGTCATTACAGTGGAACAGAGAGAGGAAAAGCCATTTGGATATTAGTAACACCACCATGAACAAGAATTCCTACAAGAACCTAGTTAGTCTCCACCAAAAAAAGTTTTAATGAGTAATATTTTAAATGGCATATAGTTCAAGCATTGATCTCACTGCAGAACCAGTAATCCTCCCCGAGTACTAAATCCTAACTAGAATTCAACCTACATATATGAAAGGCTGTGTATACAACTGCTACATGGTCTTTCCTCTTTCCCAGTCTGGGGCATTTTAACAGTATAGCTCTATAGCTCACTGCTGACTACATGAATACTGTGCACATCTTTATGGTTTAGGTATTTTATTTCTGTCTGTATGAACAAACCCAGGAGAAAACATCCATAAACCACTTTGATTAAATTCTCCTGGGTTTTGGAAGCTGCCTTTGCCCCCAATGAAAGCTGGAAGAAATAGGCTTCTGAATGTAGATGTTAGAACTACACATTTCCTCCACTGAGCAAAGCTCTGCTTATCTTGTAATTAAGCAGTTTGTCAGTTAATAAAATGACTTTATGTTTCTCTAATATGTGCATAAGGAGATAGTAGAGGGAAAGCTTAGTGGTGTTTCCCAGAGTTAAGTATGATTACTCTAACTTCAAGATAATGACATAAACTTTAACCCAGAAATAAAGCTCCATCTTTAGAAGCATTTACAGCATGAACAATACTGATACTTGTTTTTACTTCTTTATTTTAAATTTACAGGCAGTTTCAGTTATTTCAAAAGACCGTATTTTCAAAAAGATAGTATTTAACATGAGAATGCAGTGGACAAAAATGCAGTGCTCTACTTATTTATGTATCTACTCAGCATTTATGTCAGCTGCACACTTTTGCATAAGGACACCACATCAATTCCTGCCTCTGGAATCCACCACCTAGAAATCACAGACCCAACTCTACTTGGTGACTTCCACCTACACTGATCCATTCTGTTCCTTTGATTTCAAGAGAAGAATATCTGATTTACACTAGGATAAAGGAGAAGAATCATGCCCAAGTTTCCAGGTATCCTCACAAGCAGCACAGGTGTTCTTTTGCTAGCAGCAGCTGGCATGTGCTAATTAGAAGGAAAACCCAATTCAACTATTTCTAGTTTTGTAAAAACACCTGAGAAATGAGATGGGTCAGAATAAAGTCTCAGCATATTACAATGTGTTCTATAGAAGGAAATAACCTGACAATATGAAATTTTCTATTGCCTTGCATCACACAATTTAGAACAAAATTGAAACCTGAAAGACAGGAAATCTCATTAAAATCTGGTTGTATGGCAGATCTGCATTAAACTGCAAAAAATTATTAGAGTATGAAAAGACACTCTTGCCTCCCACTACTCACAAACCAAACAAAACCACCCACAAGTTGATAAAGAAACCATGAACACAGCCTGCTGGAAGTGTTGCTAAATGAGCCATCTACCTCACAAGATATTGCATGATAAGTTAGCAGGACAAGGGATTCTTCTGAGTGTAAAATCCTCTTGCAAGTTGGAAGCACTGACTGCTATTAAGACCAGACAGTCAGAGAAACAGAAGACCACTACAGATTTACACTGTGGTTGTATACTAGCAAGGAAGATGACAAACAGTATGCTGCAACCAGCTGATGATTTGGAAGAGGAGGGAAATTAAAATCAGGGTGATCACTTAGAGATGTGACAGCATGCTTACACGAAGGGCACAAGGATTTCTATTATGCAAAAATACTAGAGTGGGGAAGAACTGGGAGGGTGGTAAGCATAATTGTGCTGCTAAGACAATGAGGAAAATTTCACACATTCTAAAGACAAACATGCACATCTGAATCCTGATCACATAGAAAGCACTGCTGTCAGACTCACAAAGTATCTGGGTTATACAGTATCATGATGTTCTAGGATTTCATATTTACATAAAACAAAGTTAAACAAAACTACTGCATAGGCTACTGTTTCAAATTTGTAAAATGTAAAAATTGAGAAAATTTTTACCTATAAAATTGAACTAATTTCAACGTAATATTTTAAATGTCAAGAAAATTGAATAAAATGGCTGAAGAATCAACTAAAACAAAGAAATCAAAGTTACAAGGTAGGTATTTTGCTGTTATTTGCAGATGTAGATAAGATGAAACTGAGTATTATCTACTGGGAGTTTCAGGAAGGTTTGAAAACGCAAATGTAGCAACAGAGGCATTTGTTACTCAAGGGGTATGACAGCAGACCCCTTATGAAGCAGAGACACCTCAGAGTGAACAAGGTGCCCTTGTTTGCAGAAGGGATTTGAGGACAGCACTTTTACAACATTGTGTATTTTTCTACATATTTCATACCTACAAATACCATCTATTGTTCTGAGTTTCTCAGATCCTAAACTGCAGAGAGCCAAGCCATGCAGAAGTCATCAGCACGGGTGCTGCAAACCGCAAAAACATCCTGGTATCAATAGGTCAGAGACATTTGTGACTATGCTTAGAAGCTGCACAAAAGAGGTGACACTGCTGGCTGGAAAGGTATAAGAGAGGCCACTGACTAAATTATTAAAACATACACCTCAGAAGACATAATCTACACAGAAAGTCTCACTCAATACCAATATGCTGTACCATTTGGATAATGAAAGTACAGCAAGTGTTTTTGAGATAACATATGACATGAACATTACAGAACAAAATGTTATAGGACATATTTTCTAAGTTGCATGATCACATCATTTTAAAACAGAAGCATAAAACACATGCATAGATCAGAACTGAGATTTTATATCCAATTTTAATGCTGCCATTTCTTGAATTACAGGTAACTTACCAACCCAGCTTATGCTTCCTCTTCTTACGGGACTTTTAAGTAATCTTATACACTGAATATATGAAGTTTCCCAAAAAACACATTTGTTTTGAAACAAAATAATTTGCTTAAGTAGAATATAACCTGATAGCCACTCTTAGAGCTGACTTTCTGTAGTTCCAGTTACAAAATCTTACTATACTGCAGAATTAGCTTGTCTTCTCAAAGAAATCAAAATAACACTTGCCACAACTATGTATGTACTGTCATACATACTGACAATACATACTATGTATGTATTGTCATTTGTAGTTGTAACTTGAGGAACAAATGCCACTTCTTAAGGAGATGGAAGGATTTAAGAAAACAAAACAGCTGAACCTTTAATTTTAACCCCAAAGTGAAATGGCATGAAAACACGACTAAACAGGCTCTTCCAAATAAAATTGCAACAGCTGAAACTTTCCTGTAAATGTAATCACCTTCATGACAGTGAAAGCACAAACACAAAGGGATTAATTTTTGGTGATAATTGTTAAATACTCTACTTTTAAATGCAATGCATCTCTGGAAGATTTCAACACTTCTACAAGCAAACAGACTGAGCACTGTTAACTCTAAGCAAGTGAGTGCTGTTACAGGCAGGGATATTTGCAAAACCTGGATATTGCAAGATGCAGGCACAGGGTTCAGACTCTACTCTTGAGCAGGTTTCTAGTGCTCATTGGTACCACTGTAATGAACATACACATGCAAAGTTTAGCAAAATACAACAGTGTTTTGAATAAACAGACAAACAAATATCCATTTCCACAGAGAGGATAGAGATCTGGGTCTCTAAAAACCTTAGTTCTACTTATGCTTTTCTGCCCCATTTCCCTTCAACATTTGTTCTTTCTGGTTTATGTGGACTATCAGCAAATAAGGACAGATCATATCACTGCATGCACACACACTTTGACAGATTCATTAAGATCATTCAGGTTTACTAAATTATCTTCCTAAGGAATTATTATTATTATTATTATTATGGTAGCCAGTGTGCCATGACAGCGACTGACACAGCTGAAAATCTAGGAAATTTTCCAAGAAATCTTTACGATCTAATTAAAAAAGAAAAAAAGAAAATTTTTTTTTTTCCCCATTTGCAAAGGTTGAAATAGATCCACAACAGTAGCAATAATTACGACCATTCTGATCTTCAGTATCCGGATTACAGGCTGTAAGCTCAATAATGTGAAAACCTCTGTGAATGTTTCATGCCCCTGTATTATGTCTCAGAAATAACTTTTCAGACTCCATTATGTCCGCCATGAACTTGATCTTTCACCTCTAGTGAAAATCCTCTTACAACTATAATTCTAAAGTTAATGATGAGAGATTTCATTTGCTTTCCAAGCACAGATAAAACCTTTTTGAAATACACTCTCACTGCCATGACCTTGGTCTATGACTTAAGAGTTCACCACATGTAATAATTTACTTTGTCCCATGGGACTCATTGAGATTTCCTTTTAAAAGGTTTTGGATATGCAGCTGGAGCACTCACACAGTATGCCTCAAAGCATACACCCCCATACACATTACAGACATTTTGCAACAATATCATTACACAAAATGAATTTAGATCATTACAAAATATAACAAAAAAAAAGGTCTAACTAGACAAAGTCATCCACACTTTAGAAATTCAACATTTTGGGAATCCTGTTGCAATAATCCTCAATATCTACTAGAACAGGGAGTTTCAAAATTTCATGAAACACACATAAATTAGAGAAGTAATTGAGGAAATACACTGTTGCTCTCAACTTACCAGCTTAAACACAGCTCAGTTCAGGCCCAGGAAGACTCTCCTTAGCTCATGTGCCACATAATTACCAGAATCGCTGCATTAGACTACCTAGTTAGCATATGGCTGCTGTCTTCTCTGCTGATAAGCAAAGCTTCCTTAGGAAGGGCTTACTAAACACCCCTTCAGTATTAAAAACAAATAGATGAAGTCAGACCTACTGAGGTATCCACCTCAGTTAAAGGCAAGTTTTTTGTTCCCTGAATCTTGGGGAAAATTCCTCCTGGTGCCAACTCCCTGGGCATGCATCCAAGGGTCTGGGGCAGGGCAGGATGAGGAGGCAGACAGCACAGACCTGGGGAGGTCAGGCTGAGGGTGGCACAGGGACCTGAAGTGCCAGAGAGGCAAAGAGCCAGGAAATGCTGCTTGTATAGGGGGTATATACCATGAGGTACTGCACAGGTTGGCAAAGATTGTGTTTAACACCAAAACTTCTCCCTGTCACACAGATGAATTATCAGGGGCTGTTGTGATTTCAAGGCACTCCTTCACCACTCTCCCATCCCTCAAAACTTCCTAGTTGCTACCATCTTCTCATAGGGGCTTCCTATGTGAGCACAAGAGTTTAAGCTTCTGCTCCAGCTCCTCCAAGTGCTGCTGTTTCCCCTCCCTCTGCTAATTTAGAACTGGCAGCAAAGTACTGGATTTCAAACAGAAAAGGACACATTCACAAGCAAACACGTGCAAAAATCCTGGCTGTGCAGGAAAGAACCCAAGCATGGGATCTTGCATGCCTGAAAAAGGGTTCCTAGGAAACACGTGGCTTTATTTCAACACGTCCAGAAACAGTTTATCAGCAGCTTGCTCTTTTCAGACTTCATCATAGGGCTGATATTTTCCAGAAACTGAAGCCTAAAAAATGCCTTGGAATCAGCAAAAATCTGCTGCTCTACTGCTCTCCACACTTTTTGCCATATGCTCTAACTAACAAACAAACAAAATATCAGTTTAACAGAAAAGTACAAACTGGAAACACTTCTAAAATAGCCTAGCTTCTCCTATGAAATAATTTTAAATAAATTTAAGCTTGTTTAGTTGTACATAAAGTAATCAAGGAACTTGTTCTGTCTCTTCACACAAATTAGGTTTTCCATGTAAAACACATTTTCTTAACACACATGGAATAAATTGACAAATAATTAAGAAGACAAAAACATTCACAATGTTCTTTCATAATCATAATGATGCAAAAAGGGCAATAAAATAAATTTAATTTCCTTGAAAAGGAATGAAATTTAAAGAGAATAATGATTTTAACTGAAAATCATGCTTCATGTTTTACAGCTTTTATTTCCACAAATCAGAACTAAATACTGCACACCCAAAAAGAGAGCTAAAGAAAAGAAATAATGGAAATGTTCAACTTGCATCCCTGATTGCTTTCTTTCCTATATATTATTATTAGCCAACAAGCAAAAATATTCACACCAGCTAAAAAAAGTGCTTGGATAGAAGAAAAAAATTTCCAAGTAAAATACACTGAAGCTTTGATTTTAACACACAAAGGACAAAATTAAGAAAGGGCAAACAATGTAACCTTATCTCTTTAGAAGTCAGTGTTCAGAATTTGAACAGAAATGTTTTCTTTGACTAAATGCATTAAATTCTTCAATGGCATTTTTTGTTCTCAATAGAATTAATTTTGATCTATCTGCAGTGAGCTGTAAGGCAACAGGTGAGGGACAGTAGAACCAAAAGCCAGCATGCTCCAGGGTTTCAGTGCCAGCAAACAACTGCACTGCTCTGTCAAAAGAAAGGTTTTCACTAGAAACCACCCTCACAGAATGCAGGTGCTCAGTGGAATTTAGACTGCATAAAGCACTCCACCGAAAACTAATCACTTGTAACTTTTTGAATAATCCTTCCAGTTTTCACTGCTCTCCAAAAGATAGCCTTTATCTTCAAAGGCTGAGTTAGGGAGAGTGGGCAACACTCTCCTTGCTAGCAAAGTATCTGCTATCTCTCACACAAGCATAAAAGTTAAACAGCTAAGAGTACAGAGCCTGAATTTTAGCGCACTAGACCCCACTCTCTGCAAATACTTTAATGAAAGTATTCCTGATTTGTTCACAGTTAAAAATGCTTGCTTTGCATAGGCAATGCATTTCATACAGCACTCACTGCTAAAGAAAGGAAGCTCTTGCACAGTGTAACTTCACACTGAATTAACCTGCAGACCAAGACAAATTCAAAACCACCTTTTAAAGAAAGGCCACTTTTTGTCAAGCGTGAGAGCAAGACTCTCCTCCTGTCCTGGCTTCTTTATGCCACAAACAGCTTTCAGGGTCAGTGACTGTGCCATAGCAGACAAAAAACTGGCTTCCCAGCCAAGCACTGCAGAACAGCAACAGCAAAGCCTCTAAAAACACTCTTCTTACAAAGTCAGATCTAGGACAGTTGTGCAAACACAGCTGTAAAAACACAAGGCTGTGATGATTCCAGGTAGATTCCAGCCTCAGCCCAGTTTAGTGCAATTTAAGCAGGCTATTTTACAGCTTTCTAGATTATGGCAGAACTGCTACAAGGGAAGGCTAAACATGCTCAAGGACTGCAAGTTCTGTTTTATGCATCATAACTGCACAACTTTATGTACCCTAAGAGAGTTCTGCACTTCCCTACTCTCTTGCACTCCAGGAGTGTAGGAGAGAGGCTTTTTCTACTGGTCACCTTATGAGCCATATGAAAGACACTCAGAGGTAATGGCAACCAGAGACAAAACTAAATCATATTACAAGTCTAACTCAACCACTGACACCTTGGGTTAGTAAATCAGGTGCTTTTCAAAGGTCCTGGAGAATCTGAAACTTAGCACAAAGTAAGTAAAGAGTTTGGAGGTGCAGTGCCTGACTGGGTTTCACACACCTCATGTTAGTGTGGATTTGCTCCACTGAATTAAGAGCAGAGCTGAATGCCTTTGAAAATCCCTTCCACTCTCAACAGCTTGACTAGGGGGTTTGTATTAGAACTACTAGTGATAAATGAAAGGAGATCAGTGAGAGAAGGAAAAAACCCAAAAGACTCCCAATTGCTTTGGGTTATAGAAGACTTGAGAAGACAATGAGGAACTCAAGAGATTCCTAATGGAGCTGCATGACTGGGACACATTACAGTGATGAAATTCATATTGTAAGTAACAATTTGGGCTACTCCTATGCATTGATGGATATAAAATGCACTCACCACTCAGGGAAGGAAAAACCCCCAAGTATCAATAAATAGTTCAATAAAAACCATCTGCTCAAAGCACAGAAACGATAAAAGAAAAGTAAACTCTTAGGATACATAAAAAATTAGACTGTAATACTAGAATAGAGTGGGTGAGTTTAATAGCACAATAGCTTCTATGTACATACAAGGCTTATGCTGACACAATTAGTTCTTTATATTTGTACATGTGAAGTACAGACATCTTGCCTAAATTTTTCCTCCAACACCCACACACTTCTCAGAGACTTCTGTAGTATGTGCTGGTAGAATTAGTTATACTTTCATTTAGAATTGTTTAATCTGTGTAGGCAGACAAAATTTACTACTTAGGAAAGGAAAAAAAATCATTATACTTCCTTTTACAGTATCACATTTAAAAACAACAGAATTAAATTACTTATCCTTTCATAAACAAAACGTGGACACATGAATATTTTAAGTGCAATCTGGAAATCAAATTTTAGACAATGCTATTGACTTATATTTAGAGAGGAAAAACTATATTATAGAAGACAACTAAACATCATGATACATTTAGTTTATCTGAAGATCTTAAAACAATTTTGTTTCATAATGTTCATGTGCTACCTTCCAAGGGTAAACACTCATGGTACACTGGTGCATCAGTGTATGAATCACAAACCATTAGAGCTTGTACTTCTTTTTATTCATTTTATTTTGTTTTCTAAAAGGTTAATGTACATGTGTATACAGTTCAAAGAACTTCAGATATTTTTAGAGAAATCAATATCTTTCCTGTGACTTCACAGTAGTGTTAGAGTTCAGTTTTTCCTTTATTTCTACTTTCAAAAAAACCCAAAAACACAGAGACAAACAAAGGAATTTTCCAGTCTTCATTTCTCAGAAACTATTCATATGATATGTATTTCAAAATATCAGTTAAAATTATTGTATATAATTTGTTGGATAAATGTTGCTGCTCTCCCTTGATTCTTTCCCAGAAAGGCTAGCTGTGGACCTTGCAAATTTGTACTCAGTTTTATGTTCTACATCTGCTTCAAAAAACAAATCTAAAAATCAATAATAAAACTATTTCTTTATATATTATTTCATGAACACCTTTCTAGCTTTCTTCATTGTAGCCTATTTTATATTTCAAAATCTGGTCTAGCATATGCAACACCTTGTTTTACAAAAGGGCATGGCAAAGCCACATGAAAGTTGCAAAAAAAAAAAAAACCAGCACATTGATTAAGAGGTTTTCTAGAAGCTATAGCTCAACTGAACAACAACAAAAAAGCCCTCAGTGGTTGTGTGGTGTATGAGATAGCAAAATAGCCAAAGTATTCTTCAATAAAATGAGCTGTCTGCCACGATTTATCTGTACAATTCCATCACAGTTCCTGCCTGTTATGCTACAGTTTTCAAAAGTATGTCATTAAGCTGCCATAAAAGTCATCACAAATTGCTTTTTCTCCCAAACTGATAATAGACTTATAGATCTAATTTTCAATCTCTTTTCTTCATTACTTTGATTCTTAAGGAGAGTATGACATTTGCTGTCTGAATACTTTGTAGTAATATCTGGCATCTCTACAGCACTTCTGTCTGAGTATCTCTGAGCTTTTAATAGGTTTGTCTTTACAGTGCCTTGAAATGATGACTGTTGTAATGTGTGTCCTTCCTGTCCCTGACCCCGCCCCCCTGACCCCTTCTGACTGGATGTGAGTCAGAACCGCCCCCCATCCCTAGAGATAAAAACCCCAGCCACATCCGGAACGGGCCTCTTTGGTTCTGGACTCATATGGAACCTGCACCCTCCCTCGCCTTCCCTTCCCCCTCCCCAGTCTCCCCATTCCTCCCCTGTTTTCCTCAATAAAAACACCATGCAGACCAGGAACCAAACAGCTGCCTTTCTAAACCTGCAACGCTTCTACAAGAACCGTGTCTGACCAGCCCCACAGCTCGTGGCCATGGAATGACCATCCTGCGTGTTCCGGTTCTAGGGCAGCCCTCCCCCGCAGCAGGGGAGAGCTGCCTTCAGGTTCTGCACTGCTGCAAATGGTGGAGAATGCGGGCAGCAGTAAGAACTTGCCTACACGCCGGGGGGCAGCGGAGCCCGCGGGAGCTGGGGGGCGGCGGGAGCCGGCGGTGCTCGGGGAACGGCGGGGCCAGCGGTGCGGCCGCGCCGGGCCGGGCCGGCCCGAAAGGCCGGGCTGGGCCGAGCTGGCCGCCGGCCCACGGGGCCCACGCCTCCCCGCCGGCCCGCGCGGGGCTGCGGCAGAGCGGCGAACACACGGCAGGGAGCCGCCGACGCGGCGGGACGCTGCCTGCGCTGCAGACGGAGACCACCCTGGCCGCGTGGCCCGCACATGGGCGCCGCCATCTTGTGAGCCGCCATTTTGTGTCGCGGGCGCCCCTCCCCGGCGAGACCAACTCTGCACAGCCAAACACCATCTCTGCTGTGCAGCACACGCGGTGGCCGCGAGCTGTGAGACTCTCTAAAGACACAGGCGAGTCCCAAGAAGAGGACCCTGAAGGGACTTGTAGAAAGCTTGTGAAGTCTGTATTGAGTTGCTGAGGATAAAACAGTGACGAAGAGGACTGCAAGGGACCGGAAAGCGGTGACCAGTCTTGTCAGTCGGCAAAAGTCTACCCAAGAGTAAGAGAGGCTCTGGGGGTGAGCCGATAGCGCCTACAGTGCCTATTCAGGGAAATTTTCCGACCCTGGACCTCTGCTAAAGGTGTAGTTTGCAGCAGAGGGGGAGTGAATGTTTGTATGAATGTGATTTGGAGGCACCCCCCAGGGGAGGGGGTGGGAAACGTGTGAATGGCTGAAGGCACCCCCCAGGAGAGGGGGTGCAGAGGTGTGAATGGTTGAGTCATAGAACACGGCAGGGTGTAGGGCTCTGTTTTAAAACCCAGCTCATTCTTTTTTATTTTAACCTTAGACAGATTAACAAGTGTTGCATTTTGAGAATTGGGCTAGAGAGGGCTTCCGGAAAAGGCCCTCTCTGCCCAATCCTCAAAAAAGAAAGGTATTTTCTTTAGTTAAAACCCTTTTTTGAGTTGCAGTATGTTTTATTTACTCCTATTAATACCTTTCCTCCTTCCCATGTCCCTTCTTCCCTCCCATTCTGATAGGGAGGTAACTGACAAGGCTGCATCCCGTCAAAAAAGACGCTGAGTTGCTACTGATTCTCTCAGGCGCCTTGCCAGTTCCCCCCCTGTACCATTACCCTTAAAAAATCACTCCTCACCCCCTTTTTTCCTACCCTCTTCTTCCCCAAATAGCCCCTCTACCATGCTCTCTAAAAATTTGCTTTTCCCAAAATCCCTGTGTCTTTCTGGCTGTGTGTAAGCTCTGCCCCTCTCCCTGCACGTCAAAGCTGGGGGGAGCACTGCAGACAGCCCAGCCCCGTCACGCAGCAGAGCAGCAAGATACACCTGATCTCAGCCAACCAGCTTCAACTCCAGCCCTACTGAAGAAATTTCTACCAGCTCCAAAAGACTCTGAACTAGAAAAATTTTTTTTTCCTTTTGTATAAGAGAAAAAGTGGATTTGTTGTAATGTGTGTCCTTCCTGTCCCTGACCCCGCCCCCCTGACCCCTTCTGACTGGATGTGAGTCAGAACCGCCCCCCATCCCTAGAGATAAGAACCCCAGCCACATCCGGAACGGGCCTCTTTGGTTCTGGACTCATATGGAACCTGCACCCTCCCTCGCCTTCCCTTCCCCCTCCCCAGTCTCCCCATTCCTCCCCTGTTTTCCTCAATAAAAACACCATGCAGACCAGGAACCAAACAGCTGCCTTTCTAAACCTGCAACGCTTCTACAAGAACCGCGTCTGACCAGCCCCACAGCTCGTGGTCATGGAGTGACCATCCTGCGTGTTCCGGTTCTAGGGCAGCCCTCCCCCGCAGCAGGGGGGGGGCTGCCCTCAAGTTTTGCACTGCTGCAGATGACATATTTATTTGTCTCTATTGCAGACATTTAAAGAAATTGTTTTTATAATTTTGCTGGAAAACTACAAGACTTGTTGGAAAAAAAAAAAAAAGACACAACAAAGCCTTCTGTGCTGTCAGCCTATGCCATTACATTCCTGACCCTTCACAGTACAAAAAGAGCACAGAGGCTTCTGGATTTTTTCCAATTTTTTTAACTTCATGGACTGTCCTCTACACAAATTATGAGACTGATGGACAGAAACAACTAAGTAATTGAGAAAATATCAACAAATTAAAAATTAGATTTTAATTCTTATGGTGACCTCTCCTCATTTTTTGCCAGTCAATATATGAACTTTTTTTTTGTGTTCATATAGGGTTTCATGTGCGTGAAACTAAATTCAGTACTTGAAACTGGCTTCGCTAATGAACTAACTGCATTTGTGACAAAAGCTAGGAACAGACTGGTTCAGAAAGTTGCTTGCAGGGTTAATGAAAGTAACATATAGGAAAAGATCACAAGAGGAATGATGAAAAATCAGGGTGAAGGAGAAACGTAGAGAAGAAAGAAAGTCTCCCTTTTATTATCTCACAACCAAATTTTCCAATTAATATGCAGTAAAATCCACCACTCAAGTAGCCTCTAATGATGTAGATCTCTTTCTAAGCACTTGACCAAATACATAATTACCCTGTCCCAGACCAATAAAATATAGATCTTATATCAGGTTTCTCAACACTGATCTTCAAACACTTCACAAAGGTGCCATTATGCATCTCAGCTAGCCCCAGAGATATGATACCTTACTGTTTTATCCAAAAGATTAATGACAGGGCTAAAAATAGAGATCATGTTTCCCCAGCCCCAGATGTACTACACTACTCCTACCATGACACAGTGCCTGATATTTCTTTGAGAATAACCCAAGCCCGAACTGACATTCTACAGTCACTTCTACTTAGACAAAGAAACCTAAACTCCTCTACACTGTCATAACACAGACAACCACCACAGCTCTTAAGTGCTGTGTTTCAAGACATCCAAAGAGATCTTCAGAGCACTTACTGAGGGTGTGCCTGTACTTTGCAGCAGCAGGACACTTCTCAGACTAATTAGTTCATGTGGAGCTTCCTTGCTATATTCCTTCTGAGCAAGCTCATTTATCTTCACATTACATTATGCAGGGTAGATACATCCTCAGACAAATCAATTTCTCTAGATAAGAGATACACACTTGTTGAGGGAAAAGCAGTTTAAGAAGCATTATTACGAACAAATGCTCTCACAGTACAATCATATATATTTCCAGTTGACTCTCAGGTTTAAATTCTTCATACGTTAGAATGGAAACTGAAATGGGAAAAAATGTGTTCTGCTTCTGTCATAAAAAGAAATACATCAATAACAGCTTAGGTGAAGTTTGGCAAGGAGAGATGAGAGACTGTTTCCCCCCCTAGCATGAGGGATGTGATTTGATCATCAGAAGAAAAATTATTCTGACAAAGAAACATCAAATTCCAAAAATATGCTTGCATTGGAAACATGCTCAAGTTTGGCAATAACTTTGCCATACACTTTGTCTACACTGAGCATGTTTAAAGGGAGTTTCTCCTTTAGGCACTCATTTAGAGCCTGAGAACCCTCAATTACTAAAACCCACCCACTACCAAAAAAAAAGTGTATTCTAAGGGTCAAGAAACTAAAGTACCTCTCTCCCTCCTGCACACTATATTATATTGCTTTCAACTAACCTATCTTACTGTCATTTTTTCCAGAGGATCTTTTCCTTGTTCTAAGGATAGTACAGATATTACTAACACTGAATGAGCACTCACTCAATACTTCATTTAATTCTCACTGCTCACTGTATGGCATCTTTGTATAATTTACAGCATGTACAGGTAGAATCACAACTGAAAAACCTCTGATTTCTCTGTTGATCACTATTAGGTACTTGAATTATTTCTTTATCGTAACTACCCCACACCACCTCCATCAGACAATTTTATGATTCTTTTTTCAAGGTAGCAAACTGGCAGACAGTGATGTGCATCAGGATAGCCCATAATTAGAGATGGTTGACTTGAAATACTTTGGGTCTCTCTTCAGAGGATAGAGCAATTAAACAGCACTTTGTCAGTACAAAGTACAACTTCAATCTATTTCGGTGCTATCATGTGTTTTCAAAGCTGACATTAATCGCTCCCAAGGGCCTGAACTCAGAAAATGAGAAGTTCACAACTAATGGCCATATTTAAAACATGTGGTTGCAATGATTCACCCAACCTCACACAGGAGTTCTACAGCTGAATTCAGATTTGCCTTTAACCCCGCAGAACAGCATCCCAACAGCCCAAGCTTTAAATTTCATCTGTCAGTGTTAATTCCCTCCCTCCATCATCCACCAGGTCGCCTCCACCTTCAGCAATTATGAGGAAACAAATGTAAAGGAAATAAACTAATTAATTAGTATAGCTGGATTAATTTCCTAAATGCCATTTACCTGGCCTTCCTGGAAACAGCAAGTGCTTTTTGGATAAGGAAAGAGGCTGGAATGACATTGGCATATACCATTTTATGGCAGAAATTTAACATGACCAAACTCAGTTTATATCAACAATTTTTATCCCAGCATTTCCTATCTGTTGAGAACTTTGCACTGCATCGCTGTCAGAGAACTCCACGTTCCCTGAATTTTCACTTCATGTGGTCTCAAATAACAATATAAGATTTAAATTCATATCACTTGCTACATTTGTAGCTTCAAGCCTGAGAAATTCTTACCACAGGGCCTCTTAATACTGAACACATCCAAACAGTCTCTGCAAGGGCAGAACTTCACTGCCAATCTATTGGTCTGTGCAATAACTACAACACAGCATAGGAACATTATAGGGTTAGGAACTACAGCACAGCAACCAGCAGAAATCTCCCAACACTAATTTCTATCAAAAACTTTTCTATCACCTCAGAAAACTGAGTTTCTTTCTGTTTGACCAATGTCACAGACAACATATCACTATTTTCCTTTTTTGACACCAACACAATGCCCAAGTATTAATTCCAGAATTTTTTATAAACTACAATAGCATCACATTTCTATCTATGTATTGCCACTGAAATTCATCATAAATAAATGTTTGAATGCTTTTTTAAAAAAGACAAAATTAAAACTCACCTCATTTCCACCAACAGCTTTGGTTAAAATTACAGCAGAAGACACGGGAGGTGGCATGCAGCCCACTGTCTGCAAGCTGAAAACAAAAAGAACATTACATTCCTTACAGGAGGCTAACTCTAAGTAACCTTAAAACCCCACTTAAAACACTAAGCAACCTGAAACCACTACAGCCTTAAAATACCGAATAGCTGAGTAGAAAGTCTTATCACCTGTGCAATGCAATCAGTTTGCAACGAGCTACAGCCCTGCACTGGGATGGGATGAGCACTCCTCCTGGCAGCATTTCTATGCCATCTCTTACTAATCACCACATTGAAGAGTCATGGCATCATTTAAAAAGCACAAACACTTCACCTCTCTGTGACTCCACTTCCCCATCTGTGGTACCGTATCTGCCTAGATAAAATCACCTGACTGCCATCAAATCATCAACAGCTTTCTCTTACACTTTAGACGTCTAAGATACCCTATGATTATCATCATGTTCTGGCAATATTATTTTTTGTGCAGCAGTCATTGATGTGTACAGTAAATGCTGTTGCAAAGTAAGAAGAAAGTGTTGAGCTTTCCTTTCTTTTCAAAGACAGTCCACAAAACCATACCACAGTAGATTACAATTAAATTTGGGGTTAAATAAAAAAGGGCTTCTGAAGAAAAACTTTACTTGGAAGGAACAGTAATGCATGGAAAAGAAGAGTTTGCAAAATCCCCAGAAGTGTGGAATCTACATATGATTTCAAGTACTGGAGCTTGAGATTCTAGTACACAACAATCAATTACTAGTGGTGAACTACTTTGCATTTGCAACCATATCAGTCAACCCCCCGAGAAAGGCAGTGTCAGAAAGCTGTAGCAAACAGAAGTATTAAATTCAGGCAACAGGGAGTATTACAATGATATTCTGCAAATATACAAAAAGTTTAAAGAGGAGAAACAAGTGACAATGACGCTATTCACTTTGTCAGCTACGGACACTGTAGGAAAGGAAAGAGGCAACCAGTGTAAGCATTATATAAATCCAACCACAAGGTGCTAAGCACAACCTTGGAAGCACAGAGTACCTTCAGCTTACAGTGAAACAAGCTATGGCAGCAGAGAGTTGTCAGCACATACCAGGTTAAGCTCATATTAAAAAGAAAAGAAATGGTGCAGGAAAGTTTGGAAACATATGAAAATACACTGCAGACACACAAACACATGGTGATTCTGATGTTCACCCCCTACTCTGTGATACTGTTCTCTCTCTTCAATGTGGCAGCCAGCTCCTCGAACTTCTCACCTGTTCTAACAAGGGGTGGATTAAGTTCAGAGTTATCCAGAGAGGTAAAAATGTGTGAAGGGCATTCATCTCAGCTGGCAGGGATTTTCCACATTATAAGGGAAAGATTTAATCACACAGTCTCTGTTAACCCTCTCAAACTGAAAATAACACATTTGGAAATAAAAATCCCTATCAAGCAATATTAATCTAAAAAAACCTGATACACACTAAATGGAAATACTTTTAAGTGAATTGAAACATGCACCTGTAAACTTTTTTTGGGTTTGTATCAACCACACAATTCTATAAATATACAAACAGATGCCTCTCATGGCCAACAGACTACTAGAGATCACAACTAGCCAGCTGAAATATTCCACTTGATCAGGCCATGCCAAAAGTACTAACATCAGGGGTCCAAACACTTGCTGTTCTGCTCATTACACTACAGACAATTGAGTAGTAGGGTCTGAAGTCACATGCTTTAGAGGTGAAACCTCCAAAGTCATATCTTCTACGCAATCTCTGCATCTCACGCCTTACCACCTGTGCTATAAATGCTATATGCTAGAAGTGGCAGAAGAGGTGAATCTGGGCAGACATTAATAACCTGCTTCATGCTCCTTTTCAAAGAGATCTTGCCAATGCAAAACCTAGCCAACTAACAGAAAAATCAGCTTATAAGATGATTGGAATGATGTCAGTTTCTCCTCTATTTTATAAATTGCAAAGTAATTGCAAAGCAACAAACCTCCTAATATCATCCTAGACATAGATGGGGGTGAAAAAACTCCACCACTCAGCTGTAGAAACACAAGTGAAAAGCTGGTACCATCTGGATTTGGCTCTCAAATAACACTTACAGAAAAACAGACCATTAGAGAGGATGGGAGAATCTACTATGCATTCTGATGCAAGATAGAAAAGGTACTGTGGGCTGTGCCCTTCAGGCATAACCTTGTGTAGAGAGCAGTGGAGAACTGCAGGGCCCAGGGGAGACACCTTGCCAAAGGGAGCTGGATGTACTTGGGAGCATATGCCTGTTTTTCCAGGCATTTTTGAGGGCTATCAACCAGATTCCACTACAAACTGTGCTAAATGTGTGATGAGGAAGCAACTTTGCCAAAACCTGTCTTGTTCCCTCCCTGTTTTCCTTAGGTACTTCAGTGTTTCCAAGGGAATAAAAACTACAGCTGTGGGACATTAGGATGAAATTTTGGTTACACGGAGCTGCCACAGGACAGTTCCTCACATCAGCTCCTCACAGACATACAGGGACCTGCTCTGAAATGTGTTATTCTAGAATTAGGACAGAGCTCAGTGCCTTCTGCTCCTGCATCACACTGAAGGTACAACTCCCATTGCAGTGGCTGCTGCTCTGAGCATGTCCTGAACTGCAGTATTTATCAGAAAGCACTCTTAAAACAAACAAACAAACAAACAACCTTAATTAAACTCCTCAATCTGACCATTCTTTCAATGAAACCTCAATACAACAGTTACTGCACTAAAAGATAAAACACAGCCAAATCAGAAATAGTTCTCAAGGACCAAGTGCTTGAAAGGCAGCTGGAAGCATACAGAAGTATAGCAGCTCACTAGTAAGACACAGACACACTGTCATGACAAATGAGGCTGGTTTTAGGCTCCACATTTAGAGAGATAAATATACAAGTGTTTCTTTTCTTTACAAAAATAGATACATCTGTAGTTTTACACACAGTTTCACAGGTGCGCATGCATAAATATACAATTACAGTCATGCATGTAATGGATCATGTCCCTTAAACACTAAGAACCAAAGTGGTATAAGAGTAATGGGAAAGAAGGAATGACAAGTGTTTCAGGGAACCAAAAACCCCACAAAAATCTCTTTCAGCTTACACTTCAGAAACTGAAACTCCCATGGAACAGGACGGAATTTTGGCTACTGTGAAAAATCACATATCTGTTCTAGCTGGGAAAAAACTTCACAATCATTTTACTTTAAACAATATCCTTTACTGCAGATAGCTAAATGCAAATGAACATTGTATAACAATCTTGTTATTTCCTTGATTTACTGACAATTAACCAAAATAGTGTTAACTTCTAATTGATGTTGCTTCAATTTCACCTTTTCGCTATCATTTCCACCACTTCACACTTGATGGAACGCCTGGAGAAG
This sequence comes from Lichenostomus cassidix, assembly GCF_008360975.1. Lineage (NCBI taxonomy): Eukaryota > Metazoa > Chordata > Aves > Passeriformes > Meliphagidae > Lichenostomus > Lichenostomus cassidix. The sequence continues at coordinate 20,698,334 of NC_139484.1, forward strand.
CCTCTTACACACAAAACAAAATGCTTTTTCAGGTTTAGGCCTTGTAAAAACATAAACATGAGCAGCTTTTTCATTAAACTTTCAAGACAAGGAACTCCCCAAGCAATGTTTCACTGAGCAGTAAGAAACAATGAGGGTTCTTTCAGTAGTTTTCTGAAATAATTGATTTTTGCATTCAAACATCCCAGTATACCTGCATGGCACTGAGTATTGACCACTCAAAAAACCCCCAAACTTTTGCTTTCTTTTTATTTTACATAATATCTGTCACTAGTATACCATCAGTGCAGCTTTGCACATTCACAGTGTACACCCAAGATTTAAAACACACTGTTTTCTTGGTAACTTAGTTTCTGCTCATCACAAAGTTCTTGCCCTACAAAAACTTTACTCTTTTTTCCCCCCATAATTTAGCTGGAAGCAGATACTGAACCCATGCAAGAAATGCTCAATACAGACTACTTAAAAACAGAAGACCAGTACATGGCATACACAGTATTTATTCACTGACTTATGTCTTTCCTTCAGCATTCCTTTTCTTTCCCCCTCACCTTCCTTGAGACCCAACACATCACTTCAGCTGTGTGTTGTGAAAGAGAAAGCTAACCTGTTGCAACCCCTACATATGAGATTAACTGTCTAGACTTCTAAAATGAGACCAGGTTATTGAAGGGATAATATTCTCCATGTAGTTTTCAACAGCAATGTGCTGAAGCCCAAAAAAACCCCAGCAAAATCCATTCACAATACAACATAACACCAGTTGCAGGATAAGCAGCGCTTTAAGATGACACCCACAAACATATTTCACTCCATTATGGTTAAACATACCCTTTTAAAAGCCATTCATTTATAGGTGTGATTGATAATAGCTGAAGAAAGACCCATATTGCTGTTGGGAAGAACACAAGTGTAAAAATCTGGACAAAAAGGTGTAGTTTCACATGCATCAAAGCACTTGTCAGCTCCTGCAAAAGAAAAAGAAGAGAGGAAGTTGGAGGCATACCAGCTGAAGTAAGATCACGTTTGTGCTTTTAAAACTAGGATCACCTTTATAATACAAAAGGAGTGCATGTCAAAAAGGCACCTTTAGGGATCATCTGATCTCCTCTTTAATAATGAAGTACCTCCAGAAAACATAAAAGCTGTCTGCTCCTGGGCACTTTTCCAAAAGAATTGTCCACCACTTCAATAAAAGTGTAGCTCTCAGAACAGCAGCTTTTCAGCAGGCAGCCTTAGCACCTTGTCACTGCTTCAAAACCTGTGTTAACTGCACTGATGGCTGTTAACTTTACTGACTCTTGATATCAAGATGCATGAGAACTTGTAGTGCACACATGATTTCAGGCTTCTGTGTCTAAAGAGAGCCACAAACTGTGATTCTCATTTACACTGTTAAGAAAAGAAAAAAAAGGATGCTAGTATTTCCAAGCATTTATTTGTCACAGTTGTTTTTAAGGAAAAAAATAAACATCAAAAGCAAAGTTATCTGTAGCAGACTTTGATTATTTATTGTATCAACAGATAAGAAATTTATAGGAAAAAAATAGGCTGACGAAGAATAGCAAAGAAAGAATGCCAAGACAGTAACAAGCTAAAAACAGCTAAGCCATAAATTTCTGAGAAATAAAGCGCAAAACACCACTGGAGACTCAGAAAACAACAAAGAAACATTTAATTTTAAATAGTGTAAGAGCACTCCAGAGAGGTGATCAAGTACCCTTATAGAAAAAAACTCTTCAGCTAGCTCTGTGTCTCTCTATTTCTGCCTTTTCAGGCATTTCAAGGACCTTTTACACATGCTTTTGAGTACAAGGAAAGAGCCTTGCACATTTCAGCTCATTTCAAATCTCACAGACTGAGAATAAAAATTCCTCTTCCTTTCTTTCACAGTAACTTGCACTCTTTCCAAGTAAACAATGCAAAAGAACTGATAGCACTTTTATTCAAAACCTAATTTGCTAGGATTCCCTAGCTATCTGAAACTCCAGATGCATTAAAACATATATATATATATATATATATATATATATATATATATATCACATACAGAAGTACCTTTTTAATGTCATATTTTTACAATCGGAAAATGCCTCAAAACCAGATGGTTTTAAGAAGACTCTGTGATACTTCCAAAACCAAAACCCAAGACAAAACGAAAGCCTTGTTCTAACTTCCAGGGAGCAAGGTAGGTGATACAACACAGACAACCTTCTGCACAGAGGAATGCTGTATTAATGGAACAGGCCTTTGCAGATCTAAATCACCAGCCTTGAAAATGTCTCTAGTGATTGCCTTTGAGAATAGTTACAGCTATTTAGACTAGTCATTATTATAATAGTATATCTCAGACTGTATGATCACAGAACAAACGCTGAGGCAAACAGCCTTCACCCTCTTAAACAATCTACCAAGACCTGTCCCAGAATATATATGCCACTTCAAAAAAGTTACTGGAAGCTGCTGGTTATGACTGTTTCTGCACTCCAGATGAAACAGGTTACCTTGTCTTTCCCAGTATTTCAGAGCCTTTAGGGAGCTCACCCCAACCTCTCCCTGGTCCATGTGGGTCGCTGCTGCCATCCAGCCATGCTTGAGATAGTCATAGCTGGACTCCTCTGAGCAAATACCCACACAGAGCAAGCAGTGTTTTCAGTGGCTTGCCAAATTCCTCGTTGAAATGGATAACTCAAGTATGTGATTTAATTTCTGGGGCCCTATGGGAGGTATTTGCTTTAAAAGAGCAAGCTATCCAGTCACTGAAAACTGAAATAGCATTATATTAAGGTGGAATCAAATGTTCTTGTCATTCCTAGACACAGAGTATTTCTACAAATGTAAGAGGACCATGGTCACCTCTAGTTCTGAAAGTGTAACAAGGCCATGCACAGACAGTCTTTCCTTGAACGTTGCCAATTATTTTCTAAAATGCTTTCTGAACATGTTAGCAAAATTTTTTGAGCTCGCACTTTCACAGTAGATTACACTAGAAGTGTAACCTTAAAACAGCATCATTTTTTTTCTAATTTTTTCAGATTTATCAGAAGGCCTCTGTTAACACTTAAACAACTTTTCATCCTGTCATAAGGCATACCAAACACTAGTGTCCACCTAATTAATACATTATGTAAGGTAGAACAGCTGATACACAGGTGAAGAACAAATAAAGGCAAAACCAGAAACTATTTACTTTGCAATCCAATAAAAATGCATATTGATTAGTAATACCAGCTTTAGGTTGTACCTTAAACAACTAAAACATGCCTCAAAGTATTTTAATACAGTTGTGTGTGACCTGGCCACCTAACACATATAAGGATTGGTTTTAATACATGCTTTAGAAAGTAATAACACGAGGCACAATGTGAAAAATTTTCTTCTTATCTTCTACCCCCATGGCAGAAATTCAGGAAAGGCCTAGCCTCTTCATGAAGCATAAATCTGCATTACAGCACCTGCCCTAACTGCTGCTCCCAAAACAATCTGAGATCAGCTACCTGGACATAAACATCAGCTCCTGTAAAAGCTTCATTTACATCAATATATTCCTTTTAGTACCACAGACAAAAAAAAGGTATGCAAGTTCAAAGTAAGACATGACAAATTGCACAGAAAATTGTCAGTCACATCATCTTATCTGGAAAAGTTAGATGTACACTAGCATTGAGAACCTAATCAATTGATTCCTTTGACAATGCTACTGATTTCTCTCAGAGCTGCTATACAAATACAAAGTTTCAAGGATAAAAACTAGTGAAAGGGGAAGAAATTTTACTTTTTTTTCTCTGCATACAAAGATTCCTAAGCCTGAAAGAAGAAAACTCCACTCTATTAATACTATTCAGGTTTGTGTTTCAAGTTCTCTGCTCTGTGGAAGAAAGTGGCTCTCCACAGCCTATTTCCATCAGGATTAGTTACCATCCCAGGCAAATAGATAACATTATTCTTCCTGCATCCCCATAAGAACACAGGGCTCCAAATAGGTGCTACAGAATTGCCTAAAGTTACCCACTTCACTTACTCTGTGTCCTGGCAGAACTAGAAGTCCTGGTGCCAAAATGGCCAGGAGACAGCAAAGGAGAAGGCAGCCACCAACTCAAACACCTCCACTTGAAACTTTACCACTGTAACATGATACAGGTAGAGAAACTTTTTTTTTGTTGAATGCACACTGTTCACTCAAATCCCAGTTCACCAGGAGATAACAGGTCAAAATTGTGATGATTCTTTCAGGAATTAGTATCATGCAACTTATGAATAGCATGCCCTGTTAGCCAACAGCATAAAGGAATCAGAAAACCAGACTAGCAGAGACATGAAGTGTTCCATTTCAACTCGGGCTGCTCCTTCTCTTCTTGGCACATAGCCATCATTTCAAATTCTCCACACCTCCTTTACACAGCACTAAGAGGCTCTCACCTTCATCTCTTCTGAATCCCAGATTGTTCCTCTTTGAATAATGAGTGACACAAAATTTTAAACAAATCTCACTGCCTGTGATATGCAGCAGAGTGTAGGTACCTCAAATCCACCTGTCCACAGTGAAACACTATAGGAAAAGATAGCAAGACTTTGCACTTATATATTGGCATTCTATCTGCATAGGAACTCTTTTGTGCTGATCCTAGATGCTGTCCTGTCCCCACCCAACGTGGTAACTTAAAGCCACCAAGTCTTTGTTTCCATCAATCCAGCAGTGAACAGCTGCATCTCACCCTGATTTGGGTTTGGGAAACAATCAGGGTGCAGATCCAGTCTCCAAATTGTGCTCATCACTTTCATTTAGTTAAAGGTGTGCAAACATAAACAACCCACCCTCTGTGTATGAGTGACATTAATTCACACACATTCCTTCTCATCATCTCCATTCCTTTGTGAGGCACTTTGTGAAATCAAGGAGGGTAATTCCAAAAACGTCTAATATTTATGTTCTCTTGTTAACCATCCTCCCAGCACTACCACCAACACTCCAATTACATTCAAATCTGATCAAAGTGAACACAAAACCTTTTAAAGCATAAAAAAATGAAGCAATGAGAAATTACAGTACCTCAGTTTTTAAGGAGAGTCCACTGTTAAAGAATATAGCTGAAACGGCAATGTAAGTTATGGTAATTTCTGGTTTCAAGGGTCCTAAAAAATACAGACAGAGAACAAAGTGAACTACAATCAAAGAGATAATGATATGCATATACTATATCAGAGTAAATGAGAATACTTTAAAAAATACCTGGAGAAAGTCTAATCAGTAAAGTCTCTAATAAAAAGAATGGAGTTTCTACTTAGTCACAGAAAGCATGCTGTTCATTTTTAAATAAAAGTAAACCAGTGAGTGCAGAGGGAGTTATATCATCATATAAATTTGACTTCCATGATAAGAGGCCACTGGGAACTCACAGGTAAATTCCGGAAATTTGACAATGGGGAGTTTTTCACAGTTCTGCCATCATAGTATCCCTACAGCATCAGCAAACTCAAACCATACACTTAAATAGAAGTATTAGCTGTTACCTTCACAGGGCCATTGATATCACTCACATATCTACCTCTCACTTCTTGCTCTACAACACACACACCTCTCTGGCTGCCTGCACACAGGAACCCAAATCACACCTTGCCATGATCTCCTTGGGGCAACACAATTCTGTGTTATTCCCTCACAACAGAAAATGGTTCATTCCAGCCCCACAATAACACATTTCAGTCACTGCTGCAGCGAGATCAGCAAGGGCAGATGCCTGCACCTCCAAGGATTCCTCTGTATTAAAAGCTTACATTTGTATATATTTATATACTTTTTTCAGGGAGATTAAAATATAGTATGTTTTACGCTCCTATAAAAATGATGAATTCTCTTAATACACTTGGCCTTCAGAGGCCACCAGGCACAAAATGTATGTACTCATTTTTTCATGAGCATTCAACCAAATATTATGTGAGAAAGAAAATATTAGCAGTCTACTTAGGACCAAAGTAATCTCTTCCCTCTACAAGTGACCCTAAGTTGTCATGAGCAAAATTGCAGCAGCAAACAAGCAAGCCTTGACCAGACACTCCAGGAGAGAGGAACCTTTCTGCTCCCTCAGATGAATGAGACATTGATGGTGATGCTGGAGTAAGGTCAGTGATCCTTAAATCAGAGGGATTTGACTGTACTAGTCAAATTTGCATCTCAAAGCATTTAAACCCAAATCCTACTCTCAGAGAGAACTCTGTTGATGAGACACTAAAACTGTGTGTGCCAAATAAAAAAAAAACCAACCCAAAAAAAACCAACTAAACCAAACAACATATATGAAAGGGTAAAGTAAAAATATGACAGGAAATGCAAGAGTTGCAGTTGCAACAAAGCACATGACTAGTTGCAAAATTATGGCATGTTAATTGAATAGATGGAGAAAAGATCCAGAAAGATTATATAAATATATATAGCTATACAGAGAACTATATTTTACAGACAGTTACTTATTTTTTTCTAATCCTTTAGAACATTAGAGTATATATGTACATGCACATACACACTAAGCAGACAGGCAGTGAGTTAGTCTGGCTAAAATAGGGGTTCTTCCAGGACTCAGTTTTTTCTGCTTTAGGATTTTTCACTGGGCTACCTGAACTCCTTCTCACAGAAGAAATCTCTACCACCAGAGCAATAGCACACTCATGGAGCACAGGGACCTCTGGTCACAACAGATCCCCTTCATCTCTGATCATTTCCTGGTCAGAAAAATTCTTTTCACAAAGGAACTAAACAGGCTCAATTATCAAATAGGAAAACACACAAAAAAGGATTGGCTTATGTCCCGAAGATGACAACAACACAAATCTTTGTTATTTATGGCACAATGTTCCACAGGTATGGATACTGGACCATCCACACCATTCACTAAGGCCCTGCAAATTACTGTGCATGGCTTTGTCAGATGGATGATGACAACCTCAGGTTTTTTCATACGTTGATATTTCCCACCCCACACCTCTTTCTGGTTTTAAAAAGAACTATTTTTCTTCCTCAGAGCACTGAGATCTGAACATAGTTTCAGAAGAGGGGATACCACTTTGGGGAACATGTGCTCACTATTTTCAATCAATGCTTCCAAGATTTTTCAAGCAAGTTGTCCCAGGAACAATACTGTGTCAAAGCTTGACATCTCTTTGCAGTAGGATAATTAAATGAAGTGCTCCATCATAGCGTTTCCATGCAGGAAGTGAGCCGAGGAAAAATCAGCTCCTATTCTAGCTAAAAGGATCTCCCACATAGCTGCTAACAATCAGCACGGCAGTCAAACCAGAAAGGGACAAAACACCGGATACTATAAATTCAAAGTAATCTCTAAGGTCTGCTGAAAACACAGCATGGATCCTGCAAGAAGCTCCACGTGGGTCCTATTCACCTATGCAGAACAGCACACAGATGTTAGACAGGATCCTTGCACAGCAGGAATTTGCCTACCCTGAACTCCATGAAGTACCGGAGCTTTAGTTGCCACAGCAAGTGTTCAGAGCCATATTTTTTCTAATCACTTGCATTCTTCCCCCAAACCTAAAAGGTGGGAAAAGCTTGGCTCCTCAGTGAGAAGCTGTCTATCCTCAAACTTCAGCTCTGTTAAGAAGAAAAAAAAAAGAAATTAAAAAAACCCTGTGCTTATAAAAGCACAGATAGATTCTTTCTCCTCTCATCTAACATGGAATTCTGCTGAAGTGTTCTACATCCCTTTTCTCAAGCCATCAGAGAAAAATTGGGAAGAAGAAATACAAATCTAATTTGTCCTTGAAAACAGCGAACATGTGGAGCTGAAGTTCCAATGAAACAAACCAGAAGGAGCTTCCAGCGTTTATACTTAGAGATACATGGTTTATGTTTAAGTAACTTTGGATGTTTCATCAGCCCTTGTTCCAGGAAACATACTGGAACTCCCTGCTCAGCAAAGGACAGATCTGCTTCTCCCCCTGTAAGCATCTGACACCTCTTTGCACAGGATCAGTTTCCCTGTTTCCCCCACCTTTCATAAGTAAGAGGGAACAACAAGAAGACTAAAAAAATTCCAAAACTTTAAAATACAAGTGTTGTACTACAGAGTGAAGGAAAGGTCTGGCCGAAACACAGCACCTGAGAGTTTACCACGCCACACCTCCAGCTACAGCTCCGGGGAAGCTCCCAGATGGCAGAAACTCAGAGCTGCCAGCACTTCATGCCCACAGCTCTGCAAGTTACGACTTAGTTGAACAGGAGCACATTCAGAGCCAGTCACTGCTCAGCTTCCATCACTCCTAAATCCCAAAAGAGCAGCATACTCCAGCCAGTGATACAGTGCCGAGCACAGACACTCGGGGAACACACCCGGGGGGCGATTCCCGGGTGCCTGAGAAGCAGCGCCTGGGAAGCAGGGGAGAAGAGGCGCCGATGGAGGCGCAGGGACGCCGCACGGGCGGGACGGGGCGTTCGGGGGGCAGCGCGGCCGCCGGGAGTTGGCAAAGTCCCGAGGGCTCCCGCTGCCCCGCCGGGCTGCCGGGCACAGCCCGGCACTCACCGCCTTTGACGCCGACGCCGGGCTCCAGCCGCGCCACGGCGATGACCAGCACGATGCCGAGGATGAACCACTCCTTCCGCAGCCGCTCCAGCAGCCCCATGGCGCTGCCCGCCGCTCCCCCGCTCGGCTCGGCTGCGCCCGGCGCGGCTCGGCCGGGCTCGGCGCGGTGCCGCTCGGCTCCCCTCGGCTGCTGTGGGCGCGGGGCGGGGCGCGGCCCCACCGCCCGCCGGCAGGGCCAGCCGGATCCGCTGACAGGAAAAGTCTCACCCACCGCCGCCATCGCTACCACGCACCTCCGAATAGGCGCGCAGCTCCGCGCTGCCGCCCGCCCGCTCGGCTCCGCGCAGCTCCGGCCCCCGGCCGGCTCCGGCCGCCCCCGCCCTGCATCCTCACGCAGAGGCGGACGCCGCGGGTGACGGTGGAGGGAACGGGACGGGGCCGTGGCTGCCGTCCCGGGGCGGCCGGGGAGAGCGCGGGCCCGGAGCCGGTGCCGGCGGGAGGGCGCGGGGCTGGGCGGGCGCGGCGCGGCGAGAGCGGCGCGGGGCGGCGGTGCGCGCTGTTTTGGTACATTACAACGCCGCGTGACGGCCCGCGTTTGACGCGCGGGAGGGCGGGAGCGAGGCGGGATCCGGGATCTCTCCGGGAGGGCGGGCGCGCACCGGGGCTGCCCGGGCAAACGGCACGGCTGGGATCCCCGCAGCCCGGGTCGCGGGAGCGGGCGGGGGCCGGCGCCGCGTCACGCACCTGTTACCGGTGTGCGCGCACGCCCGCCCGTCCCGGCGCTGCGCCGCCAGGCACACGTGGATCGGGATCGCTCTGGAGTTCACATGGAGCGCCTGCCTGTCCCTTCTGGGCTGACCCAAGGGCACCTGTCCAACCCCTGTCGCGACATGCCGACAGCATTGTCCCTGGTGTGTCCCGAGCCGGGCCAGCCACTTCCCAGCGGCGGGCGGTTCCCTGGCTTACCCCAGTGCTGAGCGCATTCCCATTAAAACAGTACCGTAAAACCTCATCCTGGAGCTCGAGCCGCGCTTTCCGTTCCTTGTTACCCTCTTGTGGCGCTTCCCCGATGGATTCATCAGCCCAGTCCCCTCCTGGCCACAGCCACCGCGCTGCAAATCGCATTAACAGGGAAATCATGAAGTTGGAGACGCTCTGTCATCCATCGGCTCACACCGGTGCTGCCCCGTCCCGCAGGTCTCACACATGCTGCAGCTCTGCTGCGTGATTCCTAAACATTTAGGGAAGTTCATCCTGCAAAGCTTCTGCGGATGTATTCAGGCTTCAAGGAATAGCCCTGCCACAGGCTTTCTGCTCTCTGCTACCAAGGAAGGAAATGTTTAAAGCTGCGATATCCAAGAGGTGTATATCCCTGCGTGTCCGGAGAGGCTCACTTGTGCAAACACAGATGCAGAGCCGAAATTTTTGATTATGGGAGGGAACACGCTTCTCCCACCCGCAAGCGGATCCAAAAATGTGTGGTTTAAAATGATTATATATTTCTCTGCTTTACTAAAATTTACTGAAGTACATGTTGATCCTTGCTCCCATCTCAGGTGGGAGAGACAGATTGCAAAACCTCACTGCATTTGCCCTGCGTAACTACTGCAGGTCAGCTGTTTTGGGAGAAAATAAATGCATAACATGTTTGTCTAGAGCAAGCTGTGATTATAACAAGTGTAGGATTTGATTACTTGGAGGATTTGATTGTTGCACAGGAGAGATAAATCAGATGAAGATGTAGAGTTAATGTTTATCATATAAACTATATTAAATCTCTCTGTGGATACTCACTCACCGGTGGCCCCAGTTCCAGGACATCAGCACCCTTCATGGATCCAAGCACGCACATCTTTTCCTGTGTGGCTCTCAAAGCACACCAGCAAGAGCACAGGCCCTCTGATCTGAACACAGCAGGAGACCAGGCAGATGTCCATGGTCTCTCAGGGTTTTGTTGTGAATTCGTACACAGCCCTGGAGCTCCCAATGGAGATGGGAAGGAGAATTTTCACCCTGTTCCTAGTGGTTCCAGCCAGGCTGACGTGTGACAAGATGCAGAGGCCTCATGCTGCACAAGCAGGGCTAGAAGGCATAAGCAGCTTTAGCACCATTCAGGAAAAAACATCCTAATAAAGAATGTGTTTTGGCCAAAAGTTATGCACTCAGAAGTTAGAAGCAGGCGAATTTCATAGTGAATGAAATTGCTGCAGTGTCAATTCCTGCAGAAGCTGCAGAGGGATGCAGAGAAGGGGCAGGTGTGGAGGATGCTCAGTCTGGCAATAAAATTCAATTGTGCAATAAAGACAGCAGCCTCACCCTGATTTTGCATCATAGTTTTTACACTGTAGTAATCCTGCCCCACATACTTTGCACGTGGATACTAATAATGAATTTCTAATCAGGCCCACTGTTCAAGGTAATTCTAGTTAATTTTGCCCACAAGTTTCAGATACTCACTCACAGCAGATCTAATTGGCAAAATTTAGAAACCTCAGGTTCAGACCTTGGCTCTGGAAGGTGCTTCTCAATTTCCCCTCCAAAGCGTCACTTCCTGTGCACAGGCCCAAGTCTGTCTCTCCTTCTCTAAAGAGATATCTCACTGGGTATTACATTTAGAACAGTTAAGAAATATATATATATTTAAAAACCACAAACAAAAAACCAAGAACCCCTCCCCCCCAAAAACAAATGGTCATCAGATAGAACCTCTGTCTGTACTCAGAATAAAAATATAAGTTTTAATGAGGCTCTGTTACTTTGAGTGGTTGCTTTGTCTTTAAATTGTTTTCAAGAGATCTGCGGTTTGTAATAAACACCTTTTGCCAACTGAATTAAAAATACCCAGGTTCATGAGGCTCTCTTCTGTAATCTTTCAAATCATATGCAGATATTCTAAGCTGTATGTCAAAAGACTTGTACAAAGGCATTTTAGCTGGGTTTTTTGGGTTTTTTTAAGCTGTCCTGCTATTACTGTGGTAAGCATATATGCCCGTTACATTAAATAGATGAAACTGTTCCTGCTTTTAAATAAGAGAGCACTCTTGTAAGCCCTCCCCTGTCCCACCAGAGTGGAGCAGAAGAGAAGAAAACACTACATGTGAATTGTGTAACTGGCAGGACACACACATCCTAAGTCTGTCTGCCAGACAGCATCACTGTTGCTATAAGGGAATTTATTATCCATATTGAGGCATTCGGTCACTATTAGAGAGGGACAATCCAGTGTCTGTCATCCAAAACTATATCCTGCAATGTTTCATGTTCCCCTCAGGCTGCTATACAGAAAATACACATATTCTAATTAAACACCAGGGTTCAGATCCTGAAATGGTCTGGCACATGTGTATTCACTATTACATTGTACAAAACCATTTTGGGGTATATTTAGCTGTGGCTTAGACATAGTACAGGAACAAGAATTTAGCTTCTCTCTGCTTTCACATGACCAAATTTTCTTTTTTGTTCAACTGCAAACATACCTCGGGGCTTCCAGATGCTTTCCTGCCTCCAAAGGCCCCTGTGCTTCCTTCTGCATAATACAAAAGCTTTGTGACGTGTAGCTACGTGGCACCAGTTCTTTATTGCTCACAGGTAGCCAGCTGAAACCAACAGGACTGTTCATGTGAGCAGGGACTGGTTTTCATATCTGTGAGGGACATTTCTGGCCCTCACATTTTGAACAACCAGTCTTGTGCGGTTTGTAACTGGTGCCGAGATGCTGGCTCCCCTTCATGCCATATAGAGCCCATTCTTTTTGTGTGCCCAGCCTCTGATCTGCACTACATACCTCCCTGCCTAATAACTGCACAGCTATTTTAGGGAATGGGCAAGGATTTTTAAGCTCCTGAGCAGCAGATATCATCTGATTATGCGTTTAGACAGGAGAGATTTTAATATAAAGGAGAGGGGATCACCAGATAAAGGGAGCTTAAATGAGACGAAGAGATAGTATTAAATAATTTAGCTTGAAAAGAACAAAGATATTCAGAATGAACAAGATAAAGAGAGGTGTTAATTATAAATAGGAAAGTTGAGGAGAAAAAGTGGAAATATATGGGAGGCAGTTTACAACACATTTATATTTCTCACAAGCACTTAGTGGCATGATCTCAGATTTTCCCAGGCGCTTGAGGAGATTGCTGTACTGATCCCATTTGCTGGGTTTCCTTATGGAAGAGGAATTTACAAGTCTTTATTCTGTCTTGGCCTATGCTGCTTTAGGCATCTGCAAGAGATTTTTTGGTTGTTGCTATTGAATATTATTGAATACCTATAAACACTTAGGTTTTGCCAGCTGCAGGACTTACTACCCTTAGCATAATGCAGTAGTAGGAATTATGCACAAGTTCAATTTAGAACAGCACTTAATGGGACTTAAACACACATATAAGTATGCTTTTCTAAATAGAAGCTATGAGATGATGAAAAGTTTTGTGAGTCTTTGGGTTTATTTCTATAATGGTATGATTTTCCCCCCCAGAGATCTTAAATGCATAACAGTTTTTTGTCTTTAACTTGTAATAAAAGGTACTCTTACATATTTAGTTATTCAACAAATAAGCAATTTTTCTTTTACTTAAGAGTTCAGTGTGAAATTTTCATCAAATAATCAAAGGCATTAGGAAGAAAATTTAAAAGACAAGTGGGGGTTTTGCTGATCCCTTTTCCTAGAACCTGATGCTCCACCCAATATATTTGCTTGACTTCTCCTCCTAGACTACCAAGAGACCATATAGATTTAGAGAAATATTCATGTTTAGCCCTTTTTCACACAAATATGGTTTCCCAGTAGACAGCAAGGCTATAATGTATTCAGAAGGTTGCATTAAAAAGAATTAAAAGGAAAATAAATTGGCATAATACAGCTGTGCTTTTGATACAAAATATGGGCTTCTTCAACTGCAATTCAAAAACATAAGACAAAAAAATTATTTTTTCAAAACCATGAAAAGCTGTACATAAATATACCTGATAAATGAAAGCAGAAACAAGAAATAGCTTCCCTAGGTAATTTCACAATGAACAACTGGATTTAACCTATTCAATAAAAGACTTCACAGATAGCATGGGGATACCTTTATATTTTCTTTCTCCTTATGCTTACAAAAATAACTTTCTAATATTATAACAGTCATACCAAAATGTGTACAACATGAGAAGTTTCAGTGCAAAAATCTGTGCTGTATTTTTACAGGGGAGAAGCAGGAGATTTATTCCTGGGTGTGGATGCACAGATGTGCAGATGTAAACATTTTACAACACTCTTAGAGTAATTAACCACTCATAATGGGAAGAGCATGCAAATCACAGAAAGCAGAAAGAGGAGAGCAGTCACCCCAGCCCCTCTAGCACTGAAATTGTACCTTTCACAAAGATCGAGTTTGGAAGGAGCAGCCATCAGAGAAATCAGCTGCTAGAAGTTTCTAGGAGGTTTGTCTCAAGGTTGTTCAAGGCTGGATTTTGGAGCTTCAATTCTAGAAGTGAGCTTCTTCTAGAAGAAGGGATTGTCCAAGCTTTGTATTCTCTTAGATGGACAGAAGGTAGAGCCTTATTTCTTTTGCATCTGTCCTATTTGATTTTAATATTACTAAAGAGTTTAAAGATTCAAAGAAACAGCCAATTCATCAGCTTCCCTGAGGGAGAATGCCAGAGAAGGCTTTACACTTCCTGAGATTTGTCAGTTTGACTTCATCATCATCATGGCAACTGCTGCTTCACACCTCTTGGATCTTTGCAGGTCATTGCTGTGTCCTGTCTTCACAGGCCAGGACCCAGCTGTCCATCAGTCTTGAGAAAAGCAAAGTGCATTCCACAGGAATCTTACACATAACTTGACAATGCCATCACTTACCTACACTGAAGTAAATTCCACAGTATTTGCAAATATAGTAGTTATTTTATCCCAGCCTATCTCACCTTTTGATTTAAAATGGATTAGGAAGTGATGTTGCAGGAATGTGCTTCAAGTGCCGCATATATCAGTTCTGAAAGGAATGTTCCTGCATAGCCTTTCCTAGAGAGGCATAAGAGCCCTTTAATAGATGGAATCTGATATATCTGATGTTGATCAGGTTCACATTTAAGTGAAAAGACATCAAATGTGAAAGTGGATGCAAAAGGGGAAAAAAATAAAAGTGGAGCCAGGAAGGGAAATAAGCTATTGGGAAATACGCTAAAGAATTAGGGAAAATATAACCAGAGAGGAAGAAATCCTTTAAAAGCTATTTAAAAACAAATCAGATATTATGTCTATCAATACATAAAAAATGAGGTTGCTGACAACTCTTCATCCCACAATCTGAGTCATTAATAAGTTATGAAGTATTAAAATAACTGGGACGCTTTGTGCCTAAAACAGTATCACACAAGGACAAGGGAATAAAGCTGAACTGAAACAAAGGACATGATTGTGTTTTGCTGGCAAATAATGACATAAATGAAAAACAAAACCACGGAAACAAACACAGCCCCTCCAACCATCAAATAGAAGGAAAACATGACTACCTCAGTTTTTTTGGCAGACAATCAGATACAAATCATGAAGTCAGCACTATCTGATGAAAGCTTCAGATGCAGTTGTTGCTCCAGAAGTGTCCAGCCCAAACTGCTTGTTTAAACAAAGAGAAGGAGACAGCATGGGAGCAGAGAATTAAAGTGACACTGAGACACAAGTTTTGGGATCCAAACTAGCCCAAGGTAAACAGCACCATGATGGACATAGCCTGAAGGGAAAACCATTTCTATCCAAGCCTTACTGTCCTGCTGCTCTCCTTGCACTGTGAATTCATTTCCCTTATTGCTGCCTCACTAACCAGGAGGCGAGACTTTTGCACTTCTGTCACATCCAGGGCTTGAACATCTACCACTTGCTTTTTTGGCACAGCCAACCCAGCTGCTAAAGCCTGTTACTCCTTCTTATTTCACATTCAGCATCTGCTTGTGCCTGTAGCAGGACACTGCTGAACAAGTGTGCTCCTGGGACACTCTGCCTTCTCTTCCCTATTCCCAGGAAAAGCAAAGAGTTATTCTTTTGTCAAATTGAAATATTCCTACAACATAATCAGGGTTTAACAAAGACTTCTGAGCAGCACTGTTCCTTGCCTGACATCTATCCAGCTTATGCCACACTAGTCATCCTTGGGCGATTTTGTATTGTAGATTTCACAGATCTTATCCAATCTCCCCCTTTTCCTTCCATGTAAGCAGTTTTAATGCCACAGCTTTGAGCTGCAGTTATTAAGGAGCTAATTTATTTTTTGTAGGTACAAGTCAGTCAGCAAGCACAGTAGGGAAGTTAGAGCAGAGATGAGGAGGGATTATCTGGTTGGAGTTTTTTTAGGAAGAACCTAAAGAGGCTGTATTAGGTAGGGCCTTATATTTCCTTTAGAGGATGTGAATTAAGAAGAGCTCTACCCTGATCCCTTTAGGAAGTGGGAGAGTTATGATGGTGCCTTTTCCCTGAGAGCATTTCTAAGCTTTCCTCATAGGAAGCTTTCCTTGTGGTGCATTCTTAAGTAGATCAAATGTAAAGGAAAATCCCAATTCAGAATTAATTGGCATACATTTTTTCAGGAGCTGGAGGGATTTTGAATTTCTTCCTTCTAGATGAACTTACAATGCTCCTGCAATCCTGCATTTGAAGTTGTACCTGTCTGTGGAAGCATGCAATCACAAGACCTGCAGCAAGGCACATCACCCTGATTTTACCTCTCCACCCTGTTACTCAGATGCTTTCCAATGTGGTGTCCATAGCCCACGTTTAACTCCAGCTTGTTCTTGCAGTCTTTGCTTCTTTAGGTGCTGTTTTCACTCTGGAGACAGTGGCACAGAAAGCAAGCCATGTTTGGAATTAACCATTTCCAGCATCCCAGCACAGTCAGAATCAGCAGCTGAAGCAGATGCTTCAATAGGGTTAAAAGACTCCTTTTTTAAGGGGGGTCCAAAGTAACGGTTTGCTTAAAAATGTTTAGTACCTTTAGCTCCAGGATCATCCACACTATGCACTTACCTTCTGTTATTTTGTGAAAGAAAGCAGAGGTATTTCTACCGTGACAGACCACTGTCCCCTTGAGTCATGCTTCTGCTCTGGAAAAATCTTTCTTCTAAACCTGCCCAACCCACTGGCACATCCAGTACTGCCTAAGCAGCACCACTCTCCATCCAGACAGGTATTCCCTCTTCACCTCCCGTCCAGCAGCTATCTGGGTGCAAGCAAGCTTCATCTGAGTCACGCAGTAATAATCATTGCTTATATACAAGATCCCTTGTGTACTGTATATTAATGTCTGGCTGGTAATTTAATGGCACCTCTAGGCATAAACAAAAGTTTATTAAAACAGTAAGTAAAATGTTCCCGAAGACTGGCCTGCATTTTTAATTTTCTATTCAGCATTCCAAAGTACAGAGCCAGCCTTCTTATGCGAAAGGAAAGCTACAGAGTTAACACCAAGTCATTTTGCACAAATCAGACATGGCATTGTCTAAAGCAATACATGCTTCATTTATTCTCACAAGCCCCTTTTTCTCTGGTCATCTTTAGTAATGATGGCCACACAGAAATTTGAATTATTAGGGAATGTGTACAACTCCAGAATGCAGCAGCATATTGATTACTGCTCACTTTACTTGTAGTTTCTTAGCTAGGAAGTTGCACAGCAGCTAAAACCTTAAATCCCAGTCAGTAGCTGCCAGTGCCCATAGTTGAGGCTGAGTCATGCTCTGAACCTTGGGCACTTAAAAGTGACACCATTCCTTCCCTGGGCTTATTTTTTCATTCATGAGATGCTTTTTTTACAAATGACTTTTACAAATGATTTAGTGCTCTGAAGACCATCAGGTTTCTATTATCATAACCTAATTTCTTGAGCTCAGTAAAATGTATATGTATTAGCTAGTACATGTATTATTACACATTTACAGTGGGCAAGTAGGTGGGCTCTTTTTGTTTTTTACAAAAAGTTTAAGCAGAAACTTGAACTGATTTTCAAATTTTAGATTTATGTAACAGAGACATGAAAAATTCCAGTAGAAAATTTATCCATTGAGAAAATTCACTGTGGAGAAGCTGGAGTGAGAAGCTGTGCTTTTAGCAAATCTCGTTTCAAATCCCAGCCACGTTCCCAGACTGCAGTGACATTCTCCCTCCACTCCACTGTAATTTAGCATACACTAAGGACCATGCAGCATTTCCCAGCTCCCAGGGCACATCACCATCTATCTCCACATTAAAACACAACCCTGTGGTGCTCGACTGGCCACTTGGTTTCCACAGAAAGACAACAGGAGTATTCAGACTGAGCAAAAGGTGCAAACACATACTCCAACAGATCCCACTGATGTGAGCATCCACAGGACTTTGGGAGCCTGGAGGAAATACAGCTGTTCCCAGCTGATGATCTTAGAGGTCTTTTCCAACCTAAACGATTCTACAATCAAGGGACTCAAGCAGCTGAGAAGTCACTTTCAAACAACACCAGCAAGAATTGGCAAGGAGGAGAAAGAGTACAAGTATTTTGGAAGAAAATGTCCAAAATAAATCCTACAGAATAAAAACTTGGTTTATAAGAGACAGAAGCGTTCATTGCCCATCAACTGCTTGCTTTTTTTTTTTGTCTGTCATTCTTCAGTTTTAGACACAGTTCAGGTTTTTAATTTTTAAAACATGTTTCTCTTATATTTAAGAAACAATCTAATGTAAACAGATTTGCTATTGACCTGTTTGCCTTAACCTGCAGAGACTGGTGTCCTTTATATCTAGCAACATTATTTTAGTTTTAAAAAAAAGTAAACCACAGACCCTTGTAATTTTTAGTGTCTTGTTCCAATTAGATATCAAAGCTTTGATCATGTATCAGTAAGCACAGGACCTCCAGTCTTGCATAGAAATCTCAGGGTTTGGTTTTGGTTTTTTGTTTTGTTTTTTTGTCTATCAATATTTGGTGGCACTGCTCATGTGAGAAAAAGCAAAAGACAAGGGTCAGGCAACAATGCCAGTGTAACTGTGATGTAAAATTTGTGGTATTTCACATTTCCAGTTACAACATCAGGGCTGATATGTTATCTGTCATAAAATGCTGCCACAAAATATTCAGACATAATGGACTATATATGCAAACAAGAGCTTGGATGATCTGGCCCAGAACTTAAAATTAGGCAAATTAACACTGCCTTTGCAGCCTTCAGACTCAACCTGGCAGTAAGTCCCTGAAATCCTCATGGAGGTCAAGGGGTCTTCCACATGGGATGGCAATTCTTATTCAAACCATTCCTTCATATAAGACATTCAGTGTAAGTCTCTCTTTTCTATGTATTTTCTTCTAGAGAAGAGTATGACTATTTAGGATCCTCACCATTAAAAGCAAGCATTCATTCCCATTTTAGCATTTTAAACCTCCACAGTTGTGACGCAATAAATTCTTAATATTGCACTGCCTGTGCAAGGTCCACCTTTTATCTCCCCTGCATAGCAGCTGTGAAGATACAAGAGCTGAAATTTTAGCCCCAGTTCAACAGAGCACTCACACACATATTTAAAGTGCTGCAGCTGGTGAGGAGGCTGATTTACTTAAATGCTCTGCTGAGTTAGAGACCTGTGACCTTATATCATATGCAACTTTAAATTGAGCTAATGGCAGTTATATATATGCACTGACTAAACCACTGGCATTTTCATTCCAGGAATAGAAGAGAAAAAGAAAAATGTTGGTCAGAGTCTGGAAGCTTTGCATATTCATACTTTTCACAGTTGTTAAGTGTTTGAAAATTCAGGTAATGAGCATACAATACTCAGGCTGCCTTTGTATTGCTTGGGGGTTTGCTATTCTAGTAATATCTCTACAGAAACCATTCTATCAAGACAGGGTTTTTTTTGCCCTCAAATCGAATTAGCACTTGTACATTGAAGTTTTCAACATCACCCATAAGATTTTTCAACTTGTCAAAAGAATCTGCATGGTCTCTAACCATGAATAAAAATGATTTCAGATATCATCTTTATTTCAAGTTTTATTTCCTGGGATTAATCTAATTGATTGTGCTGGTGGCTTGTTGAACAGCTGCTGAAATAAACAGACTGTTTGTCTTTCTATGTAAACATATGGGTACCTGGTTTAATTAAAGTTCATACCAGTGTTGAGGGGGAAAAACCTAAAAAAGTAATACCCAGTTTTCCAAACTGACATGATAGACCTGAAATTGCAAGAACTCTCTTGATTTTTCTCTTACTGATTTTAATAATTTTTTTTTATCATACAGAAAAAAACTTAAGGTCAGTAGATCATATAGAACCTCATTTTTTAGTATATATCCAGATGCTCACACAAGGCATGCATGGTTTTCTCCTCTATAAGTAGGAGTAATACCCACAAACCTTTACATCAATATCTCTTTTTGGTTTTTTTTTTGCTTAGCAGACCTAAGCTTCTTTTGCATCTCTGATCACAATCCCATTAACCCCTTTTATGGTTTCATAACAGACCAGCATCTAAACCAAAAACTATAGGTAAAATACAGTGAAAATTCACACCCCTTTGGCTTTAACACACATTTTTACTTACACCAGATATCTCTAGTAAGAAAATAGCATTGCCAACAGGAAATAAAAGGAGCAAATAGTTCAAAATAATTCCTCTTAAACTCTTTTTAAAAAATTATTTAATTGCTTTAACATCCTTAGACATCTTGATTTTCTTAGCTATTCGCATATAAATAATAAAAAAAATATGGGCTGGCATGGAGATAATATAAGCATAAGCAGGTGGAGCCTCTAGAACCAGGACAGAATTGGGCAAAAAGAATTCCTTCTGTAATAAGATTCTGGCAAGTAATAGGTACATACAGGATCAGTTATTAATAGCCTTTTATGCATAGATAAAGCACCACCCTTAGCAGTGTGCATGTGCACAAATTCAATATTAACCATCAGCACACAGTTGTATCCAAACAGAAGGAAAGCTGCACAGGTAAGATGTAGAATCATAGAATCCCTAAATAATTTAGGTTGGAAAATACCTTTGGAATCGACTCCAACCATCATCCCAGCACTGCCAGATCCACCACTAAACCATGTCCCTAATTGTCACATTTACACATGTTTTAAATACCTCCAAGG
Source organism: Lichenostomus cassidix (assembly GCF_008360975.1). Taxonomy (NCBI): domain Eukaryota; kingdom Metazoa; phylum Chordata; class Aves; order Passeriformes; family Meliphagidae; genus Lichenostomus; species Lichenostomus cassidix. The sequence continues at coordinate 20,718,974 of NC_139484.1, forward strand.
ATGACTCCACGACTTCCCTGGCACTCTCTTCCAATGTCTGACAACACTTTTGGTGAAGAAATTTTTCCTAATATCCAACCTAAACCTCCTCTGGTGCAACCTGAAGCCATTTTCTCTGGTTCTGTTGCTTGTTAGCTGGGAGAAGAGACTGACCTCTACCTGGCTACAGCCTTCTGTCAGGGGGTGTAGAGAGTGATGCTCCCCTGAGCATCCTTTTCCCCAGGCTAAACACCCCCCAGCTGCCTCAGCTGCTCCTCACAGGACTTGTGCTCCAGACCCTTTCCCAGCACCCTTGCCCTTCTCTGGACACTCCAGCACTGCAATGTCTTTCTTACAGCAATGCGCCCAGAACTGGACACCACTTGAGGTGTGACCTCAGCAGTGCTGAGTACAGAGGGACAATCACTGGCTGGCCACACTATTGCTGACCCAGGCCAGGATGCCATTGGCCTTCTTGGCCACCTGGGCACAGCTGGATCATGTTCAGCTGCTGTCAGCCAGCAGATCACCTTGCCATAGATGGAAATCATGTTCCATTACAGGAGATCACCAACAAACATCCCGAGTCTGAAATCAATAAATACTCACTTTGTCCTACAGTATCCTGGTCCATCATTTTTTCTAAAAACAAAACCTCTGCCCTAGGGGCTGCAAAGACACAGTCTACCCACACACATTCAGTCAGCTAAGTTTCATGCCAGTCTCTTCAAGTTCAAGCTTTGCTCCTTGGGAGGAATGCAGAGGAAATTAAGATAACAACACATGTAATCGCTCTGCTGTGCTCAGTCACATACTAGAGATAGAGAGTATACCTAAGATTTGCTCTTTAGTGACACGTGATGAACATACTGCTTCAAGGAAATAGAATCTGGCTCTAGCAGATTTATCACTAAACAGCTAAAAAATTCAGAAAGACAGCAAAAATTTCAGAAGAAGCACCACCAAGCTGTGGTTACTAAAAGAAGTTGTTCATTTAATGGCAAAAGTAAACTATTCCCATTTTCTCAGATCAGTATATAATTTGGGGGGCTGCCTGTCTTGGGATAGCCTATTTTTACCCTTAACGAAGGAACATAAAAATTCTAATCAGTTTTCAAATCTCAGGAGTCCAAAGAGAATTTGCATATCTGCATAAAGAAGGACCTAGTACAGAAGAATAAAACAGGAATCTTTTGGATTGCACAAACTCAGGTGGGATGCTGTTGTGGTCAGTTCCCCAACAGGATTTAGCACAGTCGGTAAGACCTACCTTCTTTCAACCCCTCCTCTGGAATGATGCCAGCTGTAATTATACATTATAATGAGCAAGAATCTTGAATTCACAGCAGAGCAGTGAAGTTGTTTCTTCTCACCTTCAGTAATGTATTTCTGCCCTCCTTCTTCATCTTTGCTGTGTTGTTTTGTAGTTTATGTCAAACAAGTCTCATTCTTCTCATTACAGACAAAAATCTCTGCTTGTTGAAGTGCTGAGAGAGCTAATTCTTGTTGTTCTCACTTGTTACAGAAAACCTCCTGCCAAAGGAACCGTTTGGCTTAAAATATTGTAAACAACCTCTCCTCCTTTACCCGCCACCACAGCTCGCTTTTAAGAAGTCTGTTTTCATAAACAGTACGTCTTGTCTGCTCAGAACAGCATAACTGGGAGTTGCCATATCAAATACGTTTATAGAAGATGGCAGTAAAGGAATACCTTGACAGACTAATGATGACCTCCTGCAAGTCAGGCACTTAAAAGGCTCATTTTCCTGGTTAGCATATTAAAAAGTAATGCCTGAGTGGGACTGCTTCCACTCACTTGTCAAGTGTAATACCTGCGCTGTGGGCTACTGTGGAAATAAAACCCAAACTCACCACAGAGGTGGCTACCAAAGAAGTCAGTCTGACTGGGGGATATGAAATACACAAGTTAATGTCAGCTTCCAGCAGACACCAGGAGAGTCTGAAGCTAGAAAAAAAAATATGCACCTACTTTTTCCATCTCATACTTTGCCTTGGTAATGCCCATGGACTTCTCCAGCATTTCTTCCAAGTTAAAACCAGGGTGGGAAGAGTGAGCTTGGTTAAGGAGAAAAGCTGTCTTTGTATCTCTCTGGATATTCTGCCTGGTGCCTAAGCACTAATCTCTTAAAATACAAATGCACACAAGTGCTAAATCTATTTTAAAAAAACCCACATAATTGTTATTTAAATAGGCTGGTGTAACTCCTAGTGTAAGTAGAAAGGGCAGAAAATGCATCATGCCCACGACTTAGAATTCACTGACCTGTGGTCTTGCACTTAGATTACCACCACTCAGCCCAAACATTCGAACTGGAGGCAAAAATGAAGTTCACTCTTTGAATTTGATTTATTCTTCCAGACTTCAAAGATGGGCAGAAAGCCTTGGTAGAAAAGGTGAAGAGAGAAATCTTGATTCTATTCAGGTTAATGGAGCAAGTGCTCCAAACAACTGAAGTTAATCCTCACTTTAGTTTCCAAATTCAAAGTCCTGACCTCACAGAAGTCCCATTAGCATTTCTGAAAGTAGCAGAGGCTGACACACTCCTGCTAAAATAACCTCTGCATCCCAGTGCATGGATTGCTCATAGGGGTCCCACACACACCAGCAGGTGCTGGATGATGTTGAGTGAATTAATTAATTCTTCCTTGGACAAAGCTCACTCTAGAGCCCACTGAGCTCCTGCAGGTAGGAATGAACAAAGCAAGGAGGTGGGACTGCTCCCCGGAGATAGAAGATTAGTGTTCGAAAATGGGAGAGCAGAATAATTGCCCTATAAAGCAAATTGTTCTTTCACATAAATGGGAAAGAACAACCCCCAGAACAACAGAATAAATAGCAAACCAACTGAAATGATGCTAAACCAAACCATGATTAAAACAGTGTTGGACTTCCTACATAATACACTTCATCAGCTTCCAGAGAGGTATTTTTCATTAGGCTTTGTGCTTATCATTTACTAATAAGAACAATGTTTTTGTTACCTTTGAGTGAGACACATGGGTATCACAGAATCATAGAATGGTTTGAGTTGGAAGGGGACCTTGAAGATCATCTGGTTCCAAACCCCCTGCCATGGGCAGGGATGTGTAGGGTAGGATGTGTCCTCAAGGCTGTTTGTGTTTCCCTCCCCTCACACTCCCACTGCAGTGTTTTGAGAAGTTCCAACCTTTGTTTTCTATTTTACCTGCTCTATTACCCTCCATCTTCTGAAGTTGCATGGGTTACTATTTATTCATCACTTTGCTTTATTAAGATGCAGTTCAGGTTTTCACCTACATTGTATGTTTTGCAACCATGAAATAAGGATCTGAAAATTCAAAAGACACCAGAGTGTAAAGAACTTTTCAGACACCTTCTGCTTTCTGAAGAACCCTCAGCAGATAGAGCTGTTCAGCGGTGCAGAGCTGTTACCTGTGACCTAAAATAGCTTCTAAAGCAGCAAATTATTTTAGATATCAACATTGTTCTGCTGGAATAAATGTAGAGCTCTTTCTACATTTTTGTCATGTTCTGATAAAATCCCAGGTCTGACAGGATATCTTGACGAAAGAGTCCACATGAAATATGTTGCTAATTATTTATACCTCTCTTCAAAGCCTCAGTGCTGCTACTTGTACTTCTTGTTACTCTTACCTACCCAGGCCCTAAAGCTGTTTTTCAATCACTGAACTGAAACCCCTTAGAGTAACAAGTTTATAATAGAGGTTCATAAACCTGGCAGTGATTAACAGCACAGGTTAATCAAATGGGTGTAGCACAGGCTTTTCCTCCCTTTTTCTTTAAAGGAAACTGGCCCCAAGTGTTTTTCCCTTATTGCTATGTGGAAATAAATTTGCAATTAACTTTTACTTATTGGTGTCATAGCAGCCTCTGAAGACCCCAGCCAGAAGCCAGCACTGTTGTGCTTCTCAGCACATAAATGTGTACCAGAGGACAGCAGTGATTCTGCAGAGCTGACAACTCAGCACCATCCCACAGCTGAGCTCCAGGGACCAGCTCCTAGCTCTGCCAGGACCCACTTCTGCCTGGAAAAGAGCTCCATGCTCATGTGTCACCCTGGTGACTAAAGCTGTCGGATGATTTAAAATAATTTCGAGGAATTGTCCTCCACTGACATTGGTTGGTCAATCTCTTATGAAAATAGAAATTATCAAGTCTGCCTACTGCCAAATCTCCTGTGTTCAATTTACTCCAAGACCAGCAGGACATAAGACTTCAGCATGCAATTAGTATCAAATTTCAACTGATAGCAATTGGACTCACACTGAACATGACAGAGTAACAAAAGGAAAAGTGAGTTAGTGGTGGTTACCAGGCTGGATAACAGCTGGGCCAGTGAAGTCTGAACTTCCAAAAACTTGGAGCCAGTAAGAAACTTCAAACAGAAAACAGCTGTCAGGGGCTGGTTTCTAAACCCTGAACACATTGTTTGTCAGTCAGTAGTACAGCATTTTTGTTTAGGATTTTCTGGACCATGATCTTGAAATAAATGGGATTAAAATCTTGATTCAATTCAATTCCAATTGAGGAACAAAAAAAGGGAAGGTCCTGAGCTGCATTAGCTACGTGCAAAGATGAAAAAAACCTTTTGAATTAGTACTGAAATGCATATTTGCTTCACCTCTCCATGTCAGTGGTTTATTTTTTTTCTTGTGGTAATTGCTCCTAAAAATTGCAGACTCCAACCACCCACAGTCTCTGTGTGTGACAGACTGAGCCTGAACACCCAACACCTTCTCTCAGGACTCTCCCCTGCAGTTAGGCAAACCCCAGACTTCCCCTGCTGCCAGCTGAGTTTATAATAACAAAACCACCACATTAGTCCAGAGCAGACTCATCCTCCTGCTTGACAGCTCACCCTCCTCATGAGGCTCTGGCAGCTCTCAGGAGCAGCATGCACTCCTCACCCCCTGCCTGTATCCATGGCCTGCTGGAACCTCTCCTTTATCTCCAGGTGTCGATGCTCAGGACCGGAGCATCCAGGTGTCACTATGGGGGCTACATCAAGCAGCGCAAGTAATGACTGCCATGGGGTTCCTGTGCTCCCTCACCCTCATCCCAGCCACTCATCAGGATGTATTTGTTTAATTCCTGCTCAGATGTTCATGTTTCTATAGCCCTCTCCTATTTCACTTTGTTTTGATGATGGGCATGAGATTTTTTTATCAGCAAGTCACAAAAGTGATCGAGAGCTCAGGTAGAAGGTAGTAAGCATCAGTCCCCTGCTCCTGAGCGTGTTTGCTCCGTACCTTGGACCAGTCCTGAAGGAATATTTTCTTTCTGCAGAGTCAAAGATTCACAAAAAGTTTAAAAATCCCATCCCCTGCAGCACTAACTTGCACCACACCAGAGGAGCAAAAGCCTTCCTCCTGAAGCAGGAGTGGTTTACTTTCTCCCCTCTAGCATCAAGTGCTCTCTGTCTTCTACTGCTTTTCCTATGAAACACAGACCTTTCTAAATAACAAAAGTTAGCCTCAGAAGGCATCTGCTTCCTGCTCACATCCTGCATTGCCTTCACCTGTGATCTCACCATCCTCTACCTGCTTTAAAATGCTGTTCTCACTTTTCATGACAGATTATAGCAATCAGGGGCAGATTTAAAAAAAAAAAAAGTTATTTTGTACATAAGCACAAACTATCAGTAGACTTCAAGCAAGTTCTGAAGAGCAAAGTTTTAGCAATCTAAAGGAGACATAGACAACCAAAATTGCTTCTCTTTCAGATAAAGGCAAATTTTCTCATTTATGTCCTTTATGCAAAACTGTTGGAGGTGATTTATCTAAAAGGGGATGTTCCCTCTTCCTTGCTCCTACTTAGACAAATTGTCAAAGAGGGGGAAGAAGGAGCTGGCAAGAACATCACAAAACCTGAAATAATTTCTTTGTTAACTTATAGTTGGGGGTTGTTTTTTTTACTACTGGAAAGGGTTCAAAAATTGGTGTTATAGCCCTGACCTAAGCAATGCTATAACCTGAAATCTTAATATTCTGATGTGTGCCAGTACAGGATCTAAGGTCCAATTCATATATACCTTTACTAACAAACTAGGGAAGTACTAACTTACATAAGAATTTTTGCTTGTGTAATGTAGAGGGATGATGACTTCAAGAGGCAACTGTGTGTAGACACTAAAGGACAAAGTTTTTATAGTCTCTGGTTTGTCAGCAATTTCTTCAACTCAATAAACAAACAAAAAATAACAAGCAAACCTCCCCACCAAAATAAGACTGCAAATTCCACTTAGCAGTTCCTTAGTTTTAGTACTACCGGTACAGCCAAAGTCTCTCCTCTAGATTCAGATCAAACTCTGATTTGATAGCTGGTCTTTGATTTGGCAGGAGCTTTGCCCACCAAAAGGCACGAGTCCTGCTTTCATTTTTCATTTCCATGGCTTTTGCTCTGCAGATGCCAGGGGCACCTTAGGAGCACAAAGTCCCTGAGCTAGAGGAAAACCAGCCACTGTTCATACAGATACAGAGATCTGTTGTATTCCACCCTTTTACATGGAACAACGAGATTTACGGGAAAAAAAGAAAAAAGTTGAATATTGCAATTAAATCTTGCCTTACAACAGGTGAGGCAACACCACACAAAATCAAAAAGTGAATTGCAGCCTGTTTTGAAGACAGATGGACTGCCTTGTTAAAATAGACAGTCTTGCCAAAGAGCAGCACATCTCGGCTCTCAGAAGAAAGCTATCCAGCTATTCCCAGCTCCAGTGGAATTTTTAAAGTACATTGAAATGTTTGGAGCATTCACACATGTATTAATCCAGCAAAGATGCTTCCAATTCACTGAGTATTTTCTGACTTAAAGTGGAATAAATAAAAGCAAAGTCTAGTCATGCACCTTTGCTGAATTAATGTTTCTTCCCTCCCTCTTTAACCAGCTTAGCTTCTTTATACACAGACAGTGGTCTTGGCTAGGGTCAAGGTTGACACAGTAGCTCCTTCTGTTGCCTGTCACACTGTCACCATCTCTCAAGCCACTCTAATGCACGTGTAAAATCATATCAAAGTGTTACCAAAAAGATATATTGTGTAGGTACAGAAGTAAGTCTGCTATCCCCTCCAACATCATCCATTTTTATTATGCCACATTATAAATTACATTTTTCATTGTGTATCTTAGACATAGAAAATAAATGCACTAACCCTCTAAAAATAAGATTCCTCACTAAAACCCTCTACAGAAGATAGCAGTCCAGAGCGCACATTTACAGCTACATCATAAATCTTTGGTAAAAATGGGATTTATAAAAGCTGTGCTGACACAGCTTATCTACAAGACTGTGAAAACGACAGCCATGTGCAGAGAGCTTGCCCCTGCTAAAACACAACTGCATGAATATTGAACATCAAACTGCACACAAGTCTTCTGGCCTCTGCAGCAACACCCAAACCAGCCCTGCTTCCTCCCTTCCCAAGTCAGGCTTCACTCAGACCAAAGAGCACAGGCTCCCACCCACAGCTGGAGCACAACTGTGAATCAAATAAAGCAAAACTCTTTTCATCACTTCCTTTCCCCCATTTGCCTGCAAGAAGGTGTTCTTTCTACCCACCTGTTTTAGGTTTGTCTCACCACCACCACCCTTTAGTATCTACAGCAGCTGGACCTTGCAAATTGATTAACTTCCATGGCTTTGACCTCCAGGCGTGTAACCCTTACTTCCTGAACTTTTTTGGTCTTCTAGTTCATTTTTAAGTATTCTGAGCAATTGATGAGCAGAGATTTAACCACATTCTTTCTCATTTGACATGTGCCCAGCAACATACTATGACATGCCATGAAACCTCCCACTGGGGACATCAGCTGTTAGACAGATGAAGTAAGAATTCAACCACATTTCATTCCAAGATACACCTCTGGCATGATCCTTGCAGCAGGTGAGTCACAACACTCAGCTGGGCACCTCGAGGAGGATTTCCATTTGGCTCTGGTTGAGGAGAGGAATTTTCCCAGTTCCCTAGAAACACAGAGTAGGGCCAGGCAGCAAGAAGATGCCAACACCAGGGCACCTGGCCCAACCCTCTGGAAGCACTTCCAGGAGTCACTCTTTTTGGAGAAATTTTTCAGGACTCCCCAGAGTCACGGGAACACAGATGAGGTCTGGCTGTCACCAGCCCCCATGGCCCTAAAGTATCACCATGATCACAGAGGGACAAGGGCCAAGTGAATCGTAGTCCTGAGCTCACCTCTCCAGCACCTGGGCTGCCTCAACCTCCAGGGAAAAAAAAGAAACAAAATCAAAACACCCCCTCCCAAAAAAAAAACAACCTCAAACAAAAAAAACCCCAACACTATAACAAACCGCATTTAATTTCCTGCTTGCCCCAGCTGTATTTATATGGATGGGACGGGGGGAGGCACACCCCACCCCATCCCACCCTTCTGCTCCTCTCCCCCTCCCTCCCCTCCCGACTCTGCCGTGGAAACGCTGGCAGGACCACACCCGTCAGCAGTGCAGGACCGGACTCCAAGCAGGGCACTCCCGAGTGCATCTCCCCTCATTGGGAGCCATTGCACAGCTGTCAGCATTTACAGCAGACAAATTCAAATGGTTGTAAAAGCTTTTTCAGAATCCACTTCCTCATTCGAACACATTCAGGAACATTGTTAAAAATAGTATCAAGTGAATAAAAACAAAAGCAAAGCAATGCCCTTAAATAAACCCCTAATCATCCACACCAAACAAACAAACAAACAAAAAACCCAAAAAACCAAAAAAAACCCAAGCCACCACAAAAAGACCAAAAAAACCTCCCCACCATTTTGGCCTACTTTGGGCTAGAGTGTCTGGACCCAGAAGGAACATTTGCAGAGGCAGGCAAATGTGCTGGGAGCCCAGGTCACTGGGAAAGACAGGGATGCTGGGACCTGTTAGGAAGTGTTTCCTTGTCTCATGGGTTTTGAGCAACAAATTCACTTACCCAAGGAAACATGCTGGCCTAAACAAGGAAAGCAAAATGCATTTTACTGAAGAAAGTTCACTATGTCAGGGCACCTACCAGGCAACAGAACTGCTAAGGGATTAACAAGTAAAAATACAATTTGATGTTATATTTCCTATACATACACTGCAACAGACACAGTCAGACACATGCAGTTTGATGATTTGAAAGGTTTCAAATGACAGCCTATCTGGGTTGAGCCAGGTCTCCCCCATCAAAACAAACAGCAAAGCAGTTAAGCACAAATTTAGTTCACCCCAATTCAGCAAAATATTTAAAGCAGGATGTGTGGATAAAAGTTCTTTTGACAAAATGCCTCCACAGAAGGCATTTGTGTTACAGGCTATAGACTGAGTTGTCTGCATTTTAAACTCTGGTTTGGATTTGCTGTATGTGCATCTGTCAATTATTAATCTCCTGTATTTTTTTCTGGGCATCATTTCTTTGCTTTCTTCAATTTTTCTTTACCTTCATAGCTCCATTTTCTGATCTGTCTTCTTTCCTCTGTGTGTGTGTTTGGAGTTCTTAACACAGAACCATTTAATAAGCTTTGATGTTCCTGGCAAAACTCCCATTGATCGTCTTGATTGCCTTTGTAAGAGATTTCACTGGAATTCGATGGCTGTCTCAGGACTGGGAAAGAGACGTGATAACACAGTCCTAACCCGCTGTTTCCAACAGGAAATGTTGATGCAAGCTGCAGATGCATTTCACAATTTGATTTCATTATATTAACGGTCCTCAAAATGTGCAATGCTTCATTTATAAAAAGGGGTAGGGAACACAGGTGGATGCCTGCCCGTGCTCTGTGTGGGAAGGGAAGGACTTTGATGTGTGCCCGGAGGTTGTACAAAAGGTGGAAAGCATTTCTACTGAATTTTAACCAATAAAAAAAGAAGAGGATTTGTGATTAGCTTTGAATAAAACTTAGCCAAGTGTCTATGCCCATATACAAGGTGGACACCTCCCAGCGTTATCAGCACTGTTCTATACAGATATATCTACTGGGAGCTAAAGCCTGGTTTTCAAGGACTAGGTCTGAGCCCAGCGTGCCTGGCCTTGCAGGGACTGATGCTCCAGCACACATCTGATACTTCCAGGAGATGCTGGTCCCAGTAGGCCTTCCCCACCAGTCAGGTTCCAGTCCCATCATGCTCTGATTGTGTGAACATTGAATTAGAGGGAGAAAACAGAACAATTCCCAGATGTTTTCCACTACCCATTCATGAAGCAGGATGAGTCCATGCCAGACCTCACCAAAATTACAGAGACTGTGGAAAGCACAGTCCATGGTACGGCACACACCCAATACCACAACTGTACATTACACACCTCTCACATGGGGCTACAGGACCCTGTCTCCCTAATAAGTATTTTAACACACTATTTAATGGCTCTGAATTACAACACTGAGCCAGTGGCACAACTGTTAAGCCATTTTTTAAATTGCATTTATTCATTAGTGACAACCTGCTCAGAAACACGAGGTTTTCATCCATTTTCCAATGCATATCAACTGTCATAATGTTTTCGTCCTGGCTAAAAGGAGAAGGCTGCCTGGTGAATCCTGGAGACATGCAAAGAGATCAGCCAACACCTTGCATGGTGGAAGGGGGAGAAAAGGAACTCAGATTTACCTTGAAAAATAGATGGAAGATACCGAAAATTTACAAGGATTAAGAGCTCTGAGCTGAGGACATGCCCATAATGGTGATCAAATTAAAAAAATCACAATATTTTCCCTAAGTTAGAGCAAGTCCTGAAAGATAACTGATATGCAAGCACCATCTTTTGTTGCACCAACTGCCTGGCACCAGCCTCCAGGCACCAGGCTGAACACACGTGTCCTCATTGCTCCAGTTAAATGGCATACGGAGGGAGAGAGGAATTTCGTGCTTAATTAGGGAATGTGTTTGGAATATGATTTGTGATAATACATCTATAACAAGGGAAATTAATGAAAATAATTAATGAAGGCTAATCTAAGATACCAGGGTTTTGTCTAAATCAGCAAGAGCAGAGTCCCAAGGACATTCAGAGTGTGATTTATAGGATTTTTTTTTAATGATCCATGAGATCTTAATGTTTTCAATGCAAGCAGGAGTCGGGGACATGGTTAGGGAGAGATGCCACCTGTGAGGCTATTTTTAAGCTAGGTTCTTGTGAGACTTAGATCTGAATTTGTCTGCTTTGTATTAATCCAGTGTTTCTTTTCCTCAAGAAGCCACTTTATGTCTGAATTTCCCTCTTCACAATTTTATCTTGGTGTATAAGGAAGAGCAGTGAAGTTTGCTGCATATCCAGCTGCTTTGATTTTACAGTGTTTGGACAGTGAGCATATCTCAAAAAAACCCCAAAACCAAACCCAAACAGAAACACAGGCAAAATCACAGGCTTGCAGGACACTCATGGCCCTTGAGCTATAAAGCATACAATGGAAACTTGAATTAAAACGAATGTATTAAAAATAAGTTTTGTACAGTGTCATGGCAAGATAAGCAAGTGATTTCTGTGCTGATACCAGCTAAATGGCATGGAATATGGGGCAGGAGAGTCACCACTGCCACTGGTGTTAGCCAAGGCTCTGGATGAAAAAGGCCTTTCCTGAGGTCCCCAGGGCTGGCAGAGCCTTGGCAGAGCCTGAGGAGGTCTGGGAGTGTTCTTGGTCTCCTCTGCCATGCTGGGCCCACCTCAAACAGCAGCTCCCACAAGGAGGAGGGGTTGAAATCCATGCCAAATACCTGCCAAAAGGCCCTGTACAAAGTAAGGGCCTGCCTCCACCTCCACCCTCCCTCTTGGAAAAGCAATTTTGAGATAACGTCCTGGGTGCTGTGGGGAATGCACGGTGTAAGTGAGCAGAGGAGAGGCAGTGTGAGCTGGACAGCTCCTGCTTAGCAGTCTGCTCACATCTTTCTCCCACGAAGAATATTCAGCTTTCTTTGTCTAAAATGTTGAGTGGTTATGAATAGTAAGGATAGACTATCTGTAATTATTTTTAAATTATTAATGGTTTTGTTAGATCCCTTCACTTCTACATTAGGTTTCTGTTAATGTAAGTTAAATCAAAATGTACTTCAGTTTCCAGGCAGCTCCCAAATGTATTTTTCATTCTTTCATAACATTACTTCAAGTTCTCGATGAGGTGTCTATGATAAAGTTTGCTCCTGAGCCGGCAGACTTCCAGTCCTAATGAATTCAGCAAAAGGCTCACCAAGCAGGACTCTCATCAGCCCGGCTGGATGGCAAATGAGGAGGCCGTGGCTGCATTGCCAGTCGGTGTGTCATACCCTACCCATGAGAAGGAGTGTGGGATCCACAGGAGGATCATCAAAGAGAGGGGGGAAATTTGTCAGAATAACTGAGTTACTTTATTGGCACTCTCCATCACGCTTAGGAGACTCAGCTTATTACATCAGGCACTCCTGATCGAAAATACCTGCGGAGTGCCTTGCGCAGGGCACAGACCCTGCAGGCGGGGAGGAGAGGTTCCCGCTTGCCACCCTGCCCCGGGAGATGCTCTCAGATGGGGGAAAAGAGAGGTGCACAAAGGGTTTTTTCTCCAGTGTCTTCTCCCCTTGCCCCTCGGTCGGAGGTGGTTCCAGGGTCCGGGGATTCGGGGGTCCGCGGGGCCGGACCAGCACACCCCGCCCGCCCGGCGCCCCGCTCCTGCCGAGGGGGGCGGCGCTGGGGAGAGGAGCGTGCCGAGTCAAACGCGTGCATTCAACACAAACGCCACGAAAAATGCCTGGATAAATTATGCAGAGGGATTTCTGGATTTCTTTCAAGTAATTAAGTTTCGATTTCTTGCATTTATTTTAGTGCCAGGAAGCACGAGGCGCCACGGACGGCAAAACTCTTCATTGATCGTTCCGGGCTTGAAGTTTGACTTCGTGACTTGACTCGGCTCTCGGCGACGGCGCGGCCGCAGATTTGGAGCGGGGAGAGGGAGAGCAGGGGCCGGTGAGGGCGGCGATGCCGGGATGGAGGGCACCGAGGGGGCCGGGGATGCCGGGCCGGTGCATCCGTCCGCACCCGTGGAGTCCCCGCGGCGGCGGGGCCAGGTCGCCCCCCGCGCCTAGAGCCCCGGGGGAGCGTCCCGGAGGCGGCGGGGACCGGGAGCGGTGTGGGGCGCCGGGTGGCAGGGCCGGGACCGGCGCTGCCCTGCCCTCAAAACAAAGGTAGAGTTTGCTCAAAGTGTAGCCCGCATCTTAATGGATTAAAAATTCATAGGGCGCATTAGGTTCGGTAAAATATGAATGCGCGTCTTTAAATTTTAATCGTAAATCAGAACATGGATACATGAGAGGCGACAGTGATTTCTCCCCAGATGTCTGCGTGGGTCAGGGTGTGGGCGTGGGTAAGTTGGAGGGGGGGGCTCTCCTTTTATTTAGGCAGCCCAGTGGTGCGCAGAGGCGGCTGCGGGGCCCGCGGGGCCGCCGAGGAGCCGGGGGGCGGCGGAGGCTCCGCGTCTGCTGCGGCTCCCCCCGGCGCCCCTCCCGACACCGAGCGGGGGTGCAGATGGGCAGCGCGGGGGCTCTACGGAAAAAAACCAACACCCAAAGACGAACAAATAAACAAAAAATCACTCAAAAAAAGGGGGAAAAGGGGAAGGCAGGGTGTGCTGGGCGGCGGAGCCGCGGGCAAGGCGCTGCCGGCAGCGGGCACAGCGGCAGGGCGGCGCTGCGCGGGGCCGGAGCCGCGCCGAGTCCCTGCAGCGCGGAGAGCCACCGCGGGGACCCCGGGGTCACCACCGGGCCCGGCACCGAGGAAAGTTGGCCCAGCTATGCGGCCGCGCCGCTCCGCGTCCCGGTGGCGGCCGTTCGGAGCGGCGATGAGCGCTCAGCGTTTTGGAGATCGGTTGTCAGTTGCTATTAAAATCAAGATTAATTCATATTAACGATATGCGTTCTCAATTCTCCCGTGTGACAGCATACATTAGAACAACTATTGCGAGTAATTAAACTCAGTGCGGGAGGGGTTAAATGTATAGCGGGGGGGTGTTCCTCCTCTCATTTCTCTCCGCCAAAGTTGAGCCGGAGAGCCGGGCGAGCAGAGCCCCTTCCCCGGCTCCGCGCACCCGGCAGGCTGGCTGCCCTCGGACCTCCCCGTGCCAACGAGGTATTCTCTTCTTCTTCTCCTCATTTTTTTTTTTTTTTTTTTTTTTCTAATTCCCCGGGAAGCGAGAGCTTTCCCTCGTTCTCCCGCACACCTCCCGGCACGGCCGCGCCGAAGCGCGCAGGGCTGCGGCCGCTGCCGGGGAGGCGGAGGCGGGGGCGCAGGAGCGGCCGGGCGCGCTGCGGGGACCCCGGCGGAGGGAGGCGGGGGACAGCGGCCTCCCTGCCAGCCCTGCCCGCCACGGGAGGGCCGCGCCCCGCGTGGGCTCGCCCCGCGATCGCCTCAAAACGCGCAAAATATTATTGATCGCTCTTTCTTGGGCGTTGGAGATGCTCTATGCTTTAGACTAATTAGACAAGCCAAAAGCCTTTTGAAGATTAAGCAAATTGGACAACCCTTGTTAATTAGAACATAATTTAAAGTTTGAAATTATATCACTCATGAAGTACCCTAATTAGTATGACGATATGTTAATAGCCTACCGAGACACGAAGCGCGGAGGTTTGGCATGAACTCCTTAAAGGCTTGCAAGAAAATCCTCTTTCCTATGTTGTCATTAATAAAAGATTTCTATAGACTTCAGCCTTTCAACGGTGACATACAATTTATAGTACACACAATGCATTAGCCCATAGTGCTGCTCAATTTTTTTACTATTATGAAAACTAATAAATTCGTCAAGCTGAATTAAGCATACAAATCAGATGAGGCATAACAGATTACATATTGAAGCGCCGTGTCTCCCGAGCCTAAATGAAATTTCAATCTAATAATTCCTTCCTGGCCCGGCCATAATTTGTTTAGAGATGTTGTTCTACTTCTTTCCAAGCGCTATTCACACCATAATTAAATGATACTCAAGCTTTTAACTTTGATTTATTTCATTTCTCCGAGCTGGCGACAGTGAGAGCTGATACAATGTAATTTTTTTTATTTCCCTTAAAATTACCAAGTCTGCTGTTTAGGTGAGAAATTAAACACCTAAGCACTTATTTTAACCTTTCTGCTGCAAAGTGAAATTCATGGAAATAAACCCGACCACCTTCAGGAAAACTGACTTTTCCCGATTTCTTTTCTCTCTCATTTTATTTTTTTTTTTTTTTCCTTTTACTTCTTTTCCTATTAGATAGGCGTGGGAAATTGGCGGGATAGCGGTGCGCTTTTGCAGGAGAATCCCTCCGGCTCCCCGCCGATGGGGGACTCCGGTGGGGGCAGCCCCTGGCCGCTGCTCCCAGCCTTTCCCTGCGCTGTCCCCGCACAGCGCCCGGCGCACCCCCCGCCCCTGCCGCCCCCCGGAGCGGTGCCAGAGCAGCGGCGGGACACTCCGGTTCGTGGTGAGCCTGGACGGGACGTTTTTTCCTCCTTTTTTTTTTTTTTAATTATTTTTTCTTTTCATGGAGGGTGGATTTGAGGCGGTGGGGTGGTCGCTTTCCCCACCTTTCTTTTTTTTTTTTTTTTTTTTTGCCTTTTTGGCTTTTTCCCTCCCCTTTCCGGGAGGCGATGGGGCGCGGCGCGGCGGTGAGTGTGGGAGCACGCGTGGGCGTGGGAGCGGCGGGGGGCGGGCAGGGAGCGGCGGAGGAGGGGGCCGGGGCCGAGGAGGCAGGCGCGGAGGGCCCTTCCCGAGGAGTTGGGCTGTAGTGACAGGCGAGAGGGGAGGGGAGGGAGGGGAGAGAGTAAAACCCACCGGCGCGGCGGCGGGGAGGGCACTTCGCGAGAGGCGAGGGCCGTCGCCGGAGCAGAGGCGGCGGCGGACAGCGGCGAGCGCCCGGGCGGAGGGCGGGCAGGCGGGCGGGAAGCATCCCGCGCATTCCCCGCGCATCCCCGGCTCGCCGGAGCCGCCTCTCCCTCTCGTCCCCGGCGGGGCTCGGGCAGCCGGCTTGGGGGGCGAGTGGGAAATTTTTCTTTTTTTTTTTTTTTTTTTGATTTTTCGGGGGGTGGGGGCGCGGGGCTCCTGTGGCTTTTCCGGGGCGCTCGGGCCCCCGGCCCCGCGCCCCTGCCCTCCTCCGGCGGCCGGCTGCCGGCGGGCCGGGCTGCGGCGGCGGCGAGCACCATGATGATGTCTCTGAGCAGCAAGCAGCCTTTCGGCCTCCCCCACGGCGGCGGCAGCGGCGGCGGCCTCCACGAAACCAAGTACTCGGCCCTGCACACCGCCTCGCCCTGTCCCTCCGCCGGCGCCGCCGCCCCCGCAGCCAGCTCCCCCAGCAGCACCGGCAGCGGCGGCTCCGCCGGACGCGGCTCCGGCTCCGGCTCCGGCCCCGGTGGCAGCGGCGGCTCCGGCTCCAGCTCGGGCTCCGGCCCCGGCGGCAGCGGCGGCGGCGCGGAGGCGATGCGGCGGGCCTGTCTGCCCGCCCCTCCGGTAGGTGCCCGCCGCCCGCCGCCCCGCTTTAAGGGGAGCCCCTCGGCGGCCCCCCGGATCCGCCTGATGATTTTTTCATGGCCGTGCAGCAAATCACCCGGCGGCGCCGGGCGCTCGCCCAACTTATGCATGCGGCGGCTCTTGCCGCTCGTATTAATTTTTATGACCTGGGATGCTGCGTGCGGCTGGTGCGTGTGTCCGTCCGTCCGTCCGTCCGCCCGCCTGCCGCGGCTCCTCTGTGCGAGCGGCTGCGCGCCGCGCCCGCTCCCTCGCCCCGCTCGCTCCCTCTTCTCCTCTCCTCTCCTCCCCCCCACCCCACCCCCCTCCCTTCTCCAGGATTTCTCTTTTAACATGCTGGGAAGGTTTTAGTGGCACGGCGGAGTGCGCGGGGAGGCGAATTCCCTGCTGAGCGTTATGTGTGCCTTCTATTTGCAATTGCAGAGCAATATATTCGGCGGTCTGGACGAGAGCCTGCTGGCCCGCGCCGAAGCCCTGGCAGCGGTGGACATCGTCTCCCCGAGCAAGAGCCACCACCACCACCCGCCGCACCACAGCCCCTTCAAGCCGGACGCCACGTACCACACCATGAACACCATCCCCTGCACCTCGGCCGCCTCCTCCTCCTCCGTGCCCATCTCCCACCCGTCCGCCCTGTCGGGCACCCACCACCACCATCACCACCACCACCACCATCACCACCAGCCCCACCAGGCGCTGGAGGGGGAACTCTTGGAGCACCTGACGCCGGGGTTGGCGCTGGGGGCCATGGCGGCCCCCGACGGCGCCGTGGTCTCCACGCCGGGCCACGCTCCGCACATGGCCGGCATGAACCCCATGCACCCGGCGGCGCTGGGCATGGCCCACGCCCACGGGCTGCCGGCCCACATGGGCTGCATGAGCGACGTGGACGCCGACCCCCGCGACTTGGAGGCCTTTGCCGAGCGCTTCAAGCAGCGCCGCATCAAGCTGGGGGTAACCCAGGCCGACGTGGGCTCGGCGCTGGCCAACCTGAAGATCCCGGGGGTGGGCTCCCTCAGCCAGAGCACCATCTGCCGCTTCGAGTCTCTCACGCTCTCCCACAACAACATGATCGCTCTCAAACCCATCCTGCAGGCGTGGCTGGAGGAGGCCGAGAAGTCCCACCGCGAGAAACTGGCCAAGCCCGAGCTCTTCAGCGGCGCGGAGAAGAAGCGCAAGCGGACCTCCATCGCCGCCCCCGAGAAGCGCTCGCTGGAGGCCTATTTCGCCCTGCAGCCCCGGCCCTCCTCCGAGAAGATCGCCGCCATCGCCGAGAAGCTGGACCTCAAGAAGAACGTGGTCCGCGTCTGGTTCTGCAACCAGCGCCAGAAGCAGAAGCGCATGAAGTACTCGGCGGGCATCTGAGCCGGCCGCGGAGCAGCACCGACAGCATCAGCGTCACCGTCACCGACAAAAATTCAATAAACAACACAAACAACAAAGAGGAAAGGAGGAAAACAACCCCAAACGACCCCAGCCCACCCCGCCGCCTGCCCCGCGCCCAAATTTCGGGGGGAACTTCCCCGCGGAGCCGCGCCCGGACCTGCCCCGGCAAGTACCGCTGGTTTTTATTCCTAACAGACCTCGCCCGGGTGGCAGCGGGGTGGCCACGATGTCATGGCTTTCTCGGGACCCAAACTTGAATCTAGAGTTGAGGCTTCGCACCGCGAGAGACGTCTAAAAAGTATTTTGATTTAAATAATAATAATAATAATAATGATTAAAAAAAAACAGATGGCAGGTTTTTCTGCATTTACACTGCGTAATATAAATATATAAATATATATATATTTTTACTGTGGTTATTATCCTTTTCCTTCTCTGAAGTTATAACGCTTAGGGAAAGAGCTGATCCTGCTGTGTTCACTGGTCTTCAAAAGCTATTATTAGATTACTGCCAAACAACCCCTTGTAAATTATTAATTTATCTCTCTAGCAACTTCATTTTGTGCTCATTCTAATTAATTACACCTCTTTAATCTAAGTCTTGATAAAAGTAAAAAAAATTGTTAGTGAGAATCAAATATTTTGTGTTGGTAGGATTTATGAACGTGAGCTTTTCTTCTTCTGAATGTCCCTTTTGGCCATTTGTAAATTGTCACCTGAACCTAAGGTATTTCTCTGGCGAGTATTCTTATTCGTACGGCGTCGGCACCCTATAGTAGATGTCCTACATTATTTGTGTAGCCTGATTCACTGTCCGAGGTATTTGTTTACCGCGTTACATATTTAATGGGGATTCCCATATTGTCCCCACCACACGCTGCTCCCGAAGTGAGAAAGGACATGGCCGCGTAGGTGACAGCGCTGGGGGGGGAACGGGGGGGGGAAATTGTCGCTTCGGGTTTCTTGCCAGCACAATATCCGTCTTTCTCGATTTCAAAGATGTATCGCGACGGTATTCAGACCGGCTCGGTTATTTATTTATCTATCCGATTGCTTATTTATTTATTTATTTATTTGCTCGGTTATTTATTACCTTTAATTGCAATACTTTTCCACGGAGGAAAGTCCCTTTTTGGAAGTCTGTTTGTAGAAAAGCCAAATTAAAATTTGTAGGAAAGGGGAGCGAGCGAGCGAGCAAGGCTGCACTGCTTGTAAATTCACAACCGATTTGGTACATTTCTTTTAGGAACAACAACAATAAACTGAGGGTACTCTGTTGGGTACCTGTATGTATTGTAAATATTTCATTGGCGTTGACGCACATATAGATATATTCTTACAAATTTCGCTGTATCGCTGTTCTATCCGAGACTGTTTGAAGTCTTAAGTTCTGTACATGACCCGATTTCGTTGATTTTTGTTTGGGTTTTTATTTTGTTTTGTTTTGTTAATAGGACGTTTATTTATTCTAGTAATGTACTAAGTTATTTTTAAATGTTGTTAAACCGTCTTTCATTAAAAAAAAGAAAACAGGATTTTAACGTTTTATTGGCAAAGCGCGTTTGCTGCTTCTTGTTTTTCCACCGCCAGGCTCTGCCCGAGCTCCGTGCCCCCCCGGCCGGGGTGGTTCGCGGCCCGGTCGGAGAGCGGCCCGGGGAGCGCCGGGCTGCGGCGGCAGCACCAGGGACAGCTCCGCTCCGCGGCTCGGCCTGTGCGCGCAGTGGCTGTGCGCGGGGAGGGGGACATAGGGCTGTGGGGTGTCCCCGCCGAGCCCCCGCTCCCCGAGCCGCTCTGCTCCCCACGCCGCGGGGGAGCCGAGGGTGCCACGCAGGCAAACGCGCGACAAGGAACCCCGAATTTAAAAAGGGAAAAGTAATTTCCCCGCGCGGCGCTCACAAAAGCCGGGGAAAAAACCGACGGCGGCGGGCGAGGGGGGGAGGGAGATCATACACGAACCGCTATTAAATATTCATATTTCCGCCCAGCCACCAGCTCCAGCTGCAGCTTCAAAGCCGCCCGGGCACGCCGAGAGTGCCGGCGGCTCCGCGGGCGCGGAGGCAGGACCTGGTGTCCCGAGGTCCGGCGGGCACGGGCGCTGTGTCCTCGGCGGTGTCCACACCCCCGCCCTCCCCGCGGCCCCGCCAGCCCTTGTCCCTGCCATTACCGTCGTGGCCACCGCAGCGTCACGGCTCAGCCCCGCGGGCGCGCAGGGCGGGTTGCCTTCTCCTCCATCCGCGGCCGGGGCTGGCAGCTTTTTGGGAGGGGATGGTGCTGTCCAGCGCACCCTGCGCGCCCCGCCGAGACCCCCCTACGCGGGCAGTGCCTCCCTGCCCCCTCCCCGTGGGCTGGGCTGCCGCGCAACCTCCGCGGGCGCGGGGCTCGTTCTGAGAGGTGAGGTAGGGCAGGAGGAAGCAGGGAAGCGGCGGGTCAGGGGGCCAGTGTGAGGGAGCCCGGCGCGGGCAGGGCCCAGGCAGAGCCCAAAAGCAGCAGAGAGCCCCCCAAGACCATCAGCAGGCGAAGGCAGCGAGAGGCGAACAGCCCCTGAACCGCCGCTGCGCCCTCTTAAATGAGCCATTCACTTAAAGGCTATTACGGGCGAATTAATAAATTACACAGCGAATTATTAAATCCAGATAATTACAAGGAATAAGTAAGTAATCATTAGTTATCTCAGCTAATTACTGTGGGTCAGAGCGAGCGAGAATGTGAAATCCTCCTCGGGAATTGAAATTAACTTTGCACAGTGAGTCTCTCTGCTTGACATCCCCAGTCTGTAGGCACATGGCAGCTCCCCTGTGAGCTCGGCTTTCTATTTAACTTGGAGAGAATGGAAATAAAATTAAGTGGCGATGTGATAATAGGAAGCTGCTTAGAAAGCAAACGCGGTGGGTTTTATTTTTTACCTTTTACTGCCTGGAGATAGATCGCTCTCTAGTTTCCCGGATTAAAAACCTGGGGCAATTAGCCGACTTCTCCCCGTACTTGCCGGTCCCCCACTTGGAGATGATTAACAAACGAAAAGGCAAGGAAGAGCCGGGGGGCGGTGGGGTGTGTGGGGGTGCAGAGGTGCCTGGGATCGGGAGAACCGGGGCGGGCGCCAGGGCAGCCCCTCCACTGCCCGGGCCGAGCAGGGCTGAGGCTCTGGCGGGCTTTGTTTTGGGAGACAATAAGCTGACGAGCTCTAATGAGGGTCCTTGTCTCTCCCGTTGATCTTTCGCCAGATCCTCCAAGAGCCCCCCCTCTCCCCCAACACCCATCTACAGCACCACTTCCCGGCCTTCCTTCACGTGCATCTTTTGTAAACAGCAGATCTACAGGCGGAGATGCTCACGCTGCTCTCGCCGGGCTTTGCCCGCATTAAAACAACAACAACAACAACAAAAACAACTGCTGTGCGTGCACGACGAGGAAAAATATCTCGGCTTCTTTGCCTTTATCAATTGCAATTAGGTGGACAGTCTTCCCCCTCTTTCCTTGCTCCAGTCTGGGATGATAATTAAAATTTAATGAAGCCTGGGAGTAGCAGAGCTCTGTCTGGGGACCGTGGAATAGAATATTTTAACTGTACATTTACACCAAGTGTCTGGCTTCAAAGACGTGACTGCTTTTAATCTCGAATTAGAAAACCACAGACCTGAAATTAAATATTAGCCACCCTCGGCTCCCCTTCCTTCCCGCCACACTGTCACGCCTGTGTTTGCCTGCCTTGCCCCACGACACGCACACACCCGCGTCTCGGGTCTCCAATTACCCTAGCGTTAATAATAAATGGCTTTGCCAGGGTGCGGGTTTTCCCCTTTCTTTTCCTTTTTTTTTTTTTTTTTTAATAGGGTTAATGCAATATTAATTGCTCGTAGCTGCTATAAGAATGCGCCGCGTTTTTCCAGGAACAAATCGATGGATTGGGGCAGCGAGCGCGGAGCAGGAGGCGCAGCCTCGGGGCCGCCCGGGTGAGTACGGCCGCCGGCAGGGCCCTCCGCTCCCGCGCAGCTCCCGCGCCCCTTCCCGCCCCGGCCCGCCGGTCGCTGCCCCGCTCAGGATGGGGGCGGGTCGTCGTTTTTCTCCCCAAATCCTCTCTCAGGGGAAACCCCAGCAGCCGCTCGCTCCCGGGACATCCCGGTTGGTTTGTTATCCCGGCGCGGTGCCCCGGGTGGGGAGAATGGAGGGACAACGTTCCCCTCCCTCCTTTATGGTTGTTGTTATTTTGGCAGGTGAGACCCCCGAGCCCTCCCGGAGGAGGGAGCCCAGCGGCGCAGGAGGGGAACCTGCCCCGCGGCTGCGGCTCAGCGCGCCCCGCCAAGGTAAAGGAGGGGCTTGGAGGGAACACGAGGACACCCCGCAAGTCAGCGGGGCGGGGGATGGGGGACAGAAAAGGATCACAGCCCACCAGCCAAAAGAATCCCCAAGGAAAATCCGCGGGTTCCCCCAGACAGCCGGGACCCCGTTCCCAGGGCAGAAGCGTTGCTGACCTGCTGACACGGCTCCTCCGTGCGGGAGCGTCCCGGAGGCCGGGCAGGGCCGGGGGTGGGCGGGCAGGAGCCGCGGCCGCTGCGCGGGGTAGGTCACGCCTTCCCTGGCCCCGGGCCGGGCCCTCAGCCGGCACTTGTTGACAAAAAAAAAAAAAAAAATTAAAAGCAAGAAATAGGAAAAAAAACAACCTAAACGAACAAACCAGCCAAAAACCTGCCCCCAAACTGGCCACGACCTCCGAACGAAAAGAAAGGAGGGAAAAAAGAGGCGCTCGCAGCGCGCCGGGCGGCAGCTGGGACACGCCGGGAGCCCGTGTGTGCGCAGATCCGGCTCCGCAGATGGCCCCCGCCCCTGCCCAGCCCTCCGCGGAGCGCAGCCTTGTCCGCCCGGGGCGGGCTGGGGCCTCCGCGGGCGCTGGGCACTGTCCCCGCAGCGGCACAGCCGCTCCCTACCCCCGCCACCGGCCCAGCGGGACGAGCCTTCGGCCTCCTCCTCCTCCTCCCCCCGCCCCGGGGAACCCGGGCGGCGCTGGGGCGTGCGGGGGCGGCGGAGTTTGCGCGGCGGTGGGCCGGGGCTGCGCGCCCCGTCGGGCTGCGGCATCGCTCGGCGGCGCGGCGGGGCTGGGCTGGGCTCGCCTCCCCGTTTATACAGAACAGGATCATTTACATAAAGTCCTTAAGGCAAATAACTGTTGGGGCTCTAATTTATATCTGATCGAAAATTAGGCGTCATTATGCGCTCCATTAGCAGCGTCTTTAATGTGCTTCTAAGCACCATTTGTCAAGCGGCTTGTTAATATCCTTCAAGTCTTTAAAGTTGAGAGCTCATTAAAGAGTGCGCTCTGTTATTGATGTAATTTAGATGAGTTTGGAAGAGCGAGCGCGCCGCGGACAACCTGGATGAGCGGGGAGAGGCTGGGGCTCCCCTCGGGGCCGGGGGAGCAGCACCCAGGCGTTGTGTCCCCTCACCGTGTCCCCTCACGGTGGCTCCGGGCCCGGCCCTGGGCCCGCTCTGTGGCGGGGCCGGGGGGAGCCTCTTCGGGCCGAGGCGGAGTAAAGCCGCTTAATGATGTGCAGACGTGACTCCGCCGCCTCTCTCCCACTCCATCCGAAGAGCATAAAGGCCAATAAATTACCTCCGCTGCTTATCTGAAAATCCATCTATCCTGTCGCTTTTTCCCCCTCCGCCGGAGGAGGCCGCGTTGGCGCCACACGCGCAGCCGCCCCTCAGGGCGGGCTGTGGGGCAGCTCCCTCAGGCGCCTCCCGCCCCGGCCTGCCGAAAGCAGGCGCTGGCGAGGGCAGCCCGGCTGAGCTCCGCGGCCCCCGCTCCCCCGGGCGGCGCGGGGCTGGCGAGGAGGGCTCTCCCTGCGCCGCCGTCCCCGGGCTTCCCCCGGGCGAAAGCAATAAAGCGGGTAATTAGACTGCTAAAGACGGATGTAAATAACGGGGAGGAGGCGGCGGTGACAGGCGTGCGACGGGGCCGCGGCCCCCCGGGGATGAGCAGAGGAGCCCGCGGTGCCCGCCCCGAGGCTCTGGGGAGGGGTGCCCGCTGCCCCGGCTGCCGGAGGGGAGTCGCCACCCGTCAGAAGTGCCCCTGTGCCCCCGGAACGCCCGGAGTGTGCGGGGCAGGGGTCAGGGCAGAGGGGCTGCGGTGGGGGCACTGCTGCGGCTAGCAGCAGCTCCTCAAACCCCTCTGCAGCCCGGCAACCCCTCTGCGGGGGCTCTAGGCGGCTTTTCACACAGACCTGTGTCAAAGGGGTGCTCCCCTCACCCCGTGGTCCCAGGGACACATGGACTCCCTGGGAATGTTTGCCAGGAGTGCAGATGTGAGAGCAGCCACAGCTGTGTTCCAGCCCTGCTCAGGTCTCGGGCAGTGAGCCTAGGATGTTCCCATCAGTGCAGGATGGGGTGCATCCAGCCCTGGCCCCTCCTATGACAGACGGCTGCTCCTGAAGAGCTGGACACACCTTCTGCACTTTGCTCTAGCATGAGATGTCCTAGCCCTAGAGCCTGGAGATGATCTGTCCTAGAGCCACCACCACTATACTGCTCCCCAAAGCTCTCTGGGCAGAGAAAGAGAAAAATACCCCCAAGGCAGTGAGCGAAAACACCACCCTGGGTGGGCAAAAGCATGAGGTACAAAGAGCCACCAGGTGGCCCGAGGGTGACGTGATGAGTTGTCCTTGTAGATGTGCCCTTAGTGATTGTCACCAGAACACACAGGAGATGCAGCACAGTGACACATTGCCCTGCACTGGCTGGCTTGCGTTCACTTTGTCCATCTGTGTGTGGCATCTGGGGACAGAGTCCTCTCAGGGTGTGTGTGGGCACACGTGGGTGGCCTGCTGGATTTGAGGGAGGCTCACTCCATGGTAGAAAGCCCTTTCTTACCCATCTTTTCACTCACTCATAGCTTTCCTCTTGCCTGTGGCACCACATAATTTTGGAGGGAAAGCCATGGAAGTAAGCAGGATAAACTGTGAGAATGCTCATTTTTTTTTAGGGACGACAGTTTACAGGGAGATAGATAGCTTTGTCTGTATTGAACAAAGCCATTCAAAACCAGAGTATCAAATATAGACCTGCCCAGGCCAGATGGGAGGGAAACCCATGGAAGAGTCTAATGTTGGACCATGCCAAGCAGTGGTTGCTTCTTTCATGAAAGTGAAAAGCAGTTTGGTTTCTTGCCATATTTTATGGGCAGAATTTGTGGATGTGCAGCAATGAATGAACCATGTCCTGTTCCCACCCTGGACACTCTTGTGAGGGGGCTTCTGGCAGTGACACGTGTGGCAATGCCACCTGAGCAGTAGCAGGAAGCCCCCTGGGCCAAAGTAGAGTGGGATGAGGAGGGCTTGTGCAAACCTTGGCATAATAGAAACCTCCACCCCACAGGTACACACAAACACACACACAGACACAGCAGATGTTGGGTAAAAAAAAGGTGTCACCTTTTCAAACAGTTTTTACATCCTGAGCTGTAAAATTTATTTCCTGATTGCTCTTCATTTTAGAAATACAGATTCTTTATGAATACATTCTTATGTGCTGGCTGGAGCTGATGGACACCCTCCCACACAATCCTTGGCCATGCGCTGGGGACAATGTCTGCTCCAAACAGGTTGCTCAGGGTGGGCACAGGACGGAGATGAGGGGCTGCCCTCCCAGGCAGCCCATGGGGATGGAGCACGAGGCAGCCCTGGAAGGTGGGGAGAGGGTTTTCCTTTTTTTAGACAGCTGTTAAAATGTTTTCATTTAATCAGCCACAGTACGCACAGCTCAGTTAAACAGCTGGCACCCGGGCTGATGCGCAGGGATGTGTAATTTTGATTCCTACCTTTCTGTTTCAAAGCTGTGTCGTTTTGAGCACTTTGATCCAGAGACTAAACTTATTGTGGCATATTTATGTATATGACATTTTCGTTGGCCCCTTTATTTATTTATTTCTGCAAAACACAGCACTGACAAGGTTTGTAGTGCTGAGGCGGAGGTGCTCTCTGAAGGAAAACACACTCTCTTGAAGATCCAAACTCCAGCGTGGGCTGTGAGAGTCCCTTTTGACATGCCAAAGGCTCCAATAGTAGTAGCAGTGGCAAAGCGTGGAAGAGTGAATGCAGGAAGAGGAAAAAACAGGCTGGGGTGTGAGTCACAGTGTATTTAATGCTGCATTCTAATGGATTGACTGAGGTCTTTTTGTTTTATAAGGATGCTTTTTTTCCAGAGTTTTACAATTCTTTCAGCATCATTATCACAATTCATAGTAACATACTGATCCCCACAACATTCCCAGGAAGCAGGAATGTGCTGCTATCCAACCTTACGGCAGAGGAAAACAGAGAAGTTTGGGATGGATGAAGAACTGGAAAGAAGTTTCCCAAGTCCTAAAGAGGGCTCTTAGACCTGGGACCAACTCTGCCCCATCTGACAACACCTCCAAAAAACTGAACCAGTATCACCCTTGAATATCTCATTTCGAGGACACTGGCTGTATGAGATACTCCATAAATGCCCATTTCCCTCGAAGCTGTGTTTTAATTCCCAAGCAGAAGCATAGCAGTTTTTTTTAAACTTACCCTCCGGTGTACTGCGGGGGGGGGGGTGAAAGCTGACTGCCTTGAATTTGGTCCTTTAGGTTGGGTTCTCTGGTGTCAAACAAGGTGCAAACTCTGGCTGACATCAGAGGATGGAGCATTAATAAATCCTCTTGCCTGGGGCTTCCTGGTACATGTATGATTTTCTGCCTTTTCCCGTGTGGGACACACATGGGGTCTGTCACCTCTGTCAGCTGCTTCGCTGCACAAAACCTGTGGGGATATATCCACAGCTAAACCCCTTTCCTATCTGTTCCAGTGGCTTGAGGTGGGCTTAAAACAGTTTTAAAACTGGTTTGAGGCTGGGGAGGGACAAACAGAGGCACAAACAGACAGGGACAGTCATGTGGAGTGTGTTCCCCCAGGAAGGGAAGGGAAAGGGAGGGAAGGGAAGCCAGGTTCCATCCACGACTGAGCCACCTGAGGAGAGATTCCGCCAGGGTAAACATTTCAGCACCTGGGACACCTCCTTTACCCTTTCCTGCCTTCCAACTTCTGTTCCAACAATCCTCTTCCTGCCAAGGCAGCAGCAGCCTGAATGCAGCTCCTGTGGCTGAGGCTGGCACTGATTATGCAGTCCTCCTGCCCATGGACATACATGAACACAAACAGTCCTGTTACCCACATGGAAATGAGACACCTCATTTCTGTAGAAACGTTTTTAATATCCTCAGCAATAGTTTTAGAAGGTCTTAGGCTTCTCATTAAGAGAGCCCTGACTGATGTTAAAAATTTAACTGGGAAAACTCAAAAGGTTAAATTAAAAAGAAAAGTTACTCCTCGAAAAGCAGTAAAGGCATTGCTGGAGCTGTTAATTTCTCATCTTTAGAAAAGACTCTGACTCATACATCTCCAAACTGAATCCCTGGGAAGGAAGTGCTGACACCAACGCACCCTTCAACCCTCCAGATCACTTCCCTTCTTTGCCCTTATAGGTGTTTGTGAGCCAAGTCTTCTTGCCCAGAGGAAATCAGCAGGTGGCTGGGCTGCTTCACTGGGTTTTGTGCCAGATCTCAGGGAAACCTCAACCCGGTACGTGTTTTAGACATGACAGTCTTTAAACTGTCCCTGGTTGAATAGAGAAAAACCAGAAGCTTTTATCACACAATGGTACTTGTAAATCCAAAGGAGAAAAACCACCTGCAATTACAGGAGAAATATAATAAATGTGGTTCCTCTTCAGTCCAGGCTTTCTAGGAAGAAGATGTTGCTCCACCTTTCCTCTCACTTCAAAATTACAAGCCTTGCCTCGATTTGGGAAAGCACTGTGCTCAGATTACGGGCAAATACGATAAACCAACATCTCAGAACATGTGTAGTTCTTTATTTTGAGGTACCTGTAGGCACTTTCGGCTGGCATTTCATCACACCTCAATCTTCTTTCTACTGAGAAGAAAGAATCACTCTGATACACTGTAAAACAACATTGCTTGCTACCTTACACCCTAGGCAGTGAGCTGTAACTAAGACGCACATGTGCAACCGTGTATTTTTTGTGCCAAACACCTCTGCAAAGCCAGCTGCAGGACAGTGTCACACATATAAATCATTGTGTTGACCGGCTGACACCCCCTGGTGAGAAGTACCCCACTTTTCTGAAGCTGAAAATCCTCCTGGAGTACAAAAGTGCCAGAAGAATACAAACTGCAATTACAAATCTTAACTAAATACACAGTATTCCTGTGGCAAGTTTTTCCATCGTGCATCGCTCAGTCATGTTGGGACAATTTGTTAAATAATGTAGAGGCACTTCATCATGGAACAACATTTGAGGTGATTTACAGTTCCATCTTTTAGCAGCACACCTGTAAATCGCTATAAATAATGTTAACCCCTATTAAGGAGACATCGGGGTGCTTCCAGGCAGAGGGAGTTAATGGGGAGGTGTTTGTGGATGATCCTGGGTAAAAGCACTACCAGTTTGGGTTGTTCCAATACACAGACCTGCACAGTCCATAGCCAGGCCTGAAGGGGAAGTTATGGAATGCCCAATCAAGTTGTGGAATGGCAGAGTTTGGAAGGCATTTAGCAGCAGGCTGGTGTCCAGAGATCAGTGACATTCCAGGCTTAAGTACCTTTGTTTCTCTTGAGGCTGTAATGGAAATTTTTACACGTAAGATGTTTGCAGCGAAGTTTAATTTGAAAGAGCTCCTCATCTTCTCATCTGTATCAAGTCTTCCTCCTGCAGCAAGGATAACATGAAGGAAGGCTATGAAGCATTGGAATTGTGGAGACAGAGGGGAGACTTTGAATGAAGGTGAAGAAGGAAATGAATGAGTTTAAGGAAAAGTGGGGAGGAAAGTGCAAATGGGAAAAGGATACAGCAAGCTCAAAAATCTCAGATTTACTGTAGTTTGTATTTGTGTGTCAACACTAAGCCTTTCTGCTGGGGAGTGAGATTCTGGCGTAGCTCTACTATGAATATCCACCTACCTGAAAAAAGGTTGGTTTTTTTGTTTTTTTTTTTTTTAATGTTGCCATGCTGTGTGTGGAAAATGGCAAGAAAAGAGGATCAAGCTCCTAACCAAGGAACTGGTTAAACTGGCAAACCAGACAAAATCACAGAAGGTACTTACCTCAGATGGGTGATCATCATGCAGGGATGAAAAAAACCAGCTAAAGATGGCAGGGCCACTTGAAACAATGAAATAAACCTTTTCAGCTCACAGCACTGTTACAAACACTTGTGTTTCAGAGGTGTTGAAGATGATTTCCAGGTAGAAATTCCAAAGACCCAGTACAGAGATCAGGAAGCAAAGGTATGATGACACATAATCTGGGTCTGCCACATGCAGCTTTTTACTTCAGCTTGCAACACCTGTGAAGACATTGAAGCCTTTGCTTCAGAAGTCAAGAACTGACCTGTTCTTCTGTTACAGGAGAGCTGTCACAGGAAGGAGCTTTAGCACACACCCGGAGTGGTCTTCAAAGACTCAGAAACCAGAAGAAGTGAAAGGGCTTCCTCTTGTCTTCCCTGAACACAGCTCTGACCTATGCCTGAGATCAGACTGAACCGAACTCACTTTATTATAGAGGTGCAAAAGCCTCTTCCTGGCTCACTTAACACCATGACAGGCTCATGAGTCTGAGTTTGGTTCCACAGACTCTTTCAGCTGATGAATATATTTTCAGCACCCTTTTCCTTTGAAAAAATAGTTAACTCCAGTCTCACAGTCCTGAAGATATTTCACTCTTGTCTGATATTAAGAAACGTACAACAGGGATTGCAGAAATGAATCACAGCATCTGATGGTGAGATTAAACCCAGCAGCTTTCAAGGGAAAGTGCTCTGTCTCACTGATGGAAATACCCCAGCTCCCGACAGTGGGATGCAGCATCTGGGAGAAGCAGAGGGTGACTAAGGCAGGCATACTTCTTGCAAATATATTAGTTTAGGTTTTTTATTCTTTTACTTTCCTCACCTTTACAGCTTGTTTTTTTATTTACTTTGTATAAACTACCAAGTTTTCTGGCACAGATGGTCTCAGAAAGTAATATTCTAGGCAGGTTCCACTATCCTGAATTTTCTAATCAGGAAGAAGGAGGAAAAAAATCCTAGAACATGACTTATATGAGTGACTCCAACCAGGAACACTGATTAACATCACCTGCTCTGAGGTGCTTTGGTGTGGTGTGGAAGTGCAGTCTTGAGCAGCTGTTTATCTGCTTCTGCCAAAAGCACTGCAGAACCTGAATGTGTCAGTGATGTTGCCCTTCCAGAACAGGGATTTGTAGAGGCAAAGTAAAAGCAAAAGCCCTAATTCATCAAAATATTCTAATATCACAGAGCTCCTCTGAGAGTATCAGGGCTCAGCAGACGTAAAAGCTCATTGTAATTCAGAATGTAAAAATTAAAGGGGTTGAAGCGAGAGAGAAACAACCGGGAGATAGAAAGTAGGTAGTCCTGAACTGCCCTTACCACAAATGAATTTTGGTTTAATCTGTACTGCAAGTTTGGCATGAGCCTGGTCTGCTCAGAAAGCAGCCAGCAGTGCCAGGGAAACGTTTTTCCTGGGACTTGTGTGGAAAGAGACAGTGTCTAATTTCCTCAGCCGAGTGATGCTGAGGAGCCGGGAGGCAGACAACTCCTACAAAAGAAAACAGCAGAAAATAACAGTGACCACCAGGCTTCAGGGAGGGCTCTTTGTAGACATTTTTAAAGGCACTGCTGTGGTTAAGTCCAGATTTAAGTCACTACAGCTGTAAACTGTGAACTTGTGGCCAGATGGAACAATGTCTTCTGACAGTCCAGGAAGACCAGGGAGCAATGCTGTTAAGGATAGAATAGCTCAGTGCAGGAGGCTGCAGCCTGTCAAAGCTGATTTACCTCTGTGTAGGGATAAGTATGTCCCAAATCAGGGGCTGGATGTGCCAGTTACAAAAGCTGCCTCCCAGAGACAAGAGTTACCTCTCACCTGTCTGTCTGGTGTAGAGATCACAGTCCTAACAGGGTTTGGAGCTGAGTGGGAGCCAGGAGCTACTGCCACTCCCAGATACTCCTCTCAGGATGCTCAAGTTCCCAGTCCCAGGATCCTCCACGTACTACTGAAAAACTGTTGTCCCCCGGTTTTCTGTCCCACATCTGCCATGCTGCATGAGACCAAGGTGCAGAACTGAGCTGGAGAATGGGTACTGCTGAGACTACTTGGGGAATGGCCTCCCTGGGATCCTCCTCAGCTCCTGGAGACCCCAGGCCTGTGTCAAAAGAAGACTCACACATGCAAATACTCATTAACATGTTTATCTTCAAAGACAGCACATACATTCTGTCTACTTGCAAGCATTTGTGTGGCAAATACAGAGATATTATGAAGTTATGTTGTCAAACAAGACACAGTTTTGTTAAAAAAAAAAAAAAGGCAAAAAGTCCTCATTCTCTTCTTTGTAGGAGTTGTCTTCAGAC
Source organism: Lichenostomus cassidix (assembly GCF_008360975.1). Classification (NCBI taxonomy): domain Eukaryota; kingdom Metazoa; phylum Chordata; class Aves; order Passeriformes; family Meliphagidae; genus Lichenostomus; species Lichenostomus cassidix. The sequence goes on from NC_139484.1 coordinate 20,750,265, forward strand.
ATACGTGCCTGAATCTCAGGACAAAGTGCTTGATGCACACCATTTCTGAGGGCTGAGGAGTTCTCACCTCATGTGTAATAGCTGAACCTCACACAACTACTGAAGACTTTAACCTACTTCTTGCATTTTTACATGTATATTATAGTTTCTTACAGTTACAATCTACTTTTTCCTGGCAGGAAACTAACGTGTGGCTTTAGTAATATCTATCATCAATCTTATTTATTCCATCTATTTCCAGGTAATTATATATAGAGTATTTCTTAGTCTATATTCGGATGGCCTATTTAGAGATGAATGGATTTCTTCCAGAATGGCAATGACCTTTCTATGACTCAAACATTAATTTTCTAAATGGCATCACAGGTGAAATACCTTATACATCATCATAATTAACAAGATATACTTTATTAATGGGCAGAAAACATGCTTTTCATAATTATAAACAGAATCCTTTCTGAGATACAACCTTCCTCTCTGCTACAAACTGTTAGTCAATACCATTGGATACAACCACCGTAAAACCTACTAAAACCCTTCTCAAAAAACAAACTTAATTGCCTGCCTAATATATCTTAGGCACCCACAAAATGTAGATTTTAGAGACATTTCAGAATTATTCAGAGATTCATCTGCTATAGTATGTATGACAAGTCTCTTGTTTGAAATGGACAGCTGGCATTATAGACTAAATTGATCTGCCTGCATTCCTAACTTCATCAAAGTCAGCTCTGCTTGTGATTTCTCAGAGCACAGAAAAACTTGTAACCTGCTATTCCTACTCTCTCATCAGTCCTCCTTTCTGATTGCAAATTAAGGGTCAGGGGATTAGGTACTTTCTGGTAAATCTTGGAGGAAGGATTGCAAGGATAAAGAATGAAGCAGGGTGGAGAATAGCTGTGTTCCAGAAGAGGAACTCCCTAAAGGAATTAAAGCACCTCACATAAAGAGACAAAGGACAAAAGTTCCATGACATCAATGTGAGCTCTGATCCCAGTAGATCTTATGAGCAGGACTGTGTCTGACAAGAGATCAGCAAAGGAAAGTGATGTTGGGAGAGCACTGGTAATTCAGAGAGTGGTGATTTTTCTTCTGTAGCAGCACTGGGTCGATAGCTCAGCCAAGTACCAGTGCTTTCAGCTGGAGCATGTGAGGTGTTATACTGAGACTGCCATGACCCATGGAGCTCTGACTGCTTCTAACAGCTGAGAGGTTTATTCCAGGATCCTGTCCAAACAACATCCTGCCTAACCTCCTGGTCCCATTAATTTGGAGGGGGAAGCAGAGCCTTTGTTTTCTCACTGAAAAAGTCTGCTCAAGGCAGAACAACACTTCAGTTTTGCCAGACTGAGAGTTCCTTATCAGACAAGTTGTTACTGGGATGGGAGACAGGTATATCTAGCTCAATAAACATAATTTGCTCCAAAGCTTTGTGACTTTCAATAACAGAATTCATATTTACATTGTTAGAGGATGATAAATTTCCCCTTATTTTTATTAAAAGCTGTATGATGAAGAGAGTAAATGCTTTAGGGGATTAATTCATGATCGTTTTTCACAAACATATCAGAGTTACCATGTAGTAACAAGTGCAGATTGGCAAAAAATAGTGATGATCATGGCTGCTATTGAACATAACTTCACAATAACTTTTGTGACACATAAACAGAATGGTCAGGTCCTGCACAAATATACATGAGGTTAAAAGCCCTTAAGAATTTAGAAACTTGCCCTTGACAAATTGGTAATTGTCTTTTCTAGAATATTGGCATAGTTTGTGTTATTTTATGTTCTTATTTTTTTACTACAAAGGCCAAATTAAAATATGTCATTTCGTTTGACAATATTTTGAAAAAAGAAATTTCAAATATCTAAAATTAGCAGTCATGCTATATTTGCAAAATTAGAAGAGTTTGTAAATTAATAGGATTTTAAGATATTATTTGCAAAACTGTGCTGGTTTGATAACATTTTTGTTGTTTCACATCAATACCACTAAAATATAAGGTGTAAACTTAAGGGGTAAACACCACAGATGTGTTTAATTTTTAGTCCTGTTTCTCTTTCTGGTTTCCATAAAATGTTTACCTCTTTTTAGCACTCAGCAAAGAGATTTGTTGCCTATGTGTGTGTATAATTGCATGTGGGAATATTTCTATACAACTTTTCAGCCTTGCAAAAGCCCTCTAAATTAACATTGTTATAATAAGCACAGTGTTCAGACAATAAAGACCTATAAACAAAAGAATAAAACTATTGAGCAATTTGTATTTAAATTGCATGTATACAGAAATTTTGATCAAAAACAGACTAATAAGAGCTGGTTAATGATACGTTTTTTACCATTCTTTAACAGGGAGAAACCCTATTGTCACATGTCAACCAAATACTCAGATTACAATCCTGAAGAAAACTGTGAATTGAGTTATTACTGTGGCAAAAGCTAATGCTTGCTCAAACACCATCATAAAACCTGATTATAGGTCTAATGGACTTTGCTACAAACTCTGAATCTGGAAACCCATTTAAAGAAAGGAATGGTCGGCTGCTGGGAGTGATAAAGCTTTGTTTGTTTAGTTTAAAAGAAGTGGTTTTCTAATACGTGAAATTATGCCTCATCAATTTTCCTAAATAAAATTCAAAGGTTCCAAATCCTGGTTCTATGTGTATTTTTGCAAAGTGATAACTGCCATCTAACTCTTCCTCAGGCCAACAGTAAACCAGTAACTGGCTCTGAGGACTTGGAGTCCCCTGAGGACTGTAGAGACCCCAGGAGTCAGACATGTGGGGAACTCACTGTCAGGAATTTCATGAGCTCAAAATGGGACACAATTCCCTACAGAGAGCCCAAAATCGGTGCTTTAGATTACTTACAAGAAAGAACTGCAGCAGAATTTTAGTTTACCTGATGGTGTGAATTGCAGAGTCACGGAATGGGTCAGGTTGGAAGGGTCCATAGTGGCTCATCTGCTCCCACCTCCAGGCAGAGTTATCCCACACCACATGGCACTGGATTGCATCCAGATGGATTTTAAACAAACCTACTTGTGTTTTGAGTCCAAACTGTGCTATAGATTGGATCAAAATTGAACCACAGTGTGCTACCCAGGCTGGATGTATTCTATTGCAGTTACAGTTGAACCCCAACCATTACACACATGCTAAAATCATTGCTAGCTCTATGAATAAGTTTTTCTGAAAAGGACCATGACCATAATCCGGGATTTACAGAAAACCCTCCAGATACATTTGGAACTTGATTTTACAAAGTATTGAGGATCTTGGGTTCCCATTCAGCAGACATAAATGATTTTTAATATCTTAACAGGAGGATCTTTACACTTTGGAAGACATCAAGCTTAAAGAGCACAAACTTTCTATTCTACTACTCTCTGTCTTTTTTTTTTTTATTATTTCAACCACAGAAGCTATTTTTGAAAAAACCCCATTTAATTGACAAAATCCTTGCTGAAATTCCTACTTTGTTGCACATCACTTTGAGGATCTTCCAGTACTCATTATACATCAGCTTCTCTGTCAGTAAGCTGGCACCCTCTAGAACAAAAACCAGCAAATAGAAAAATATTAAAATGTCAGAAGTTTATGTACATACATTGATATCTGCATGTTTTATATTTGGGTTTGGCATCTGATTAATCAGATTTGTTTCTGTCTCAAAGGCTTATTTCTGTAAACTGAAAGTAATTACACGATCAAAGGCAATTAAATTCTAAAACTGGGAATATGTATAAAAACAGAGGGAAGTGTGAATTTGTCCATTTCTGAGCAGGAAAGATATAATTATTTACACATAGTAAAGCAGAGATAATGTGTAATTGCCTGTCAAAGTCAGGTTAACTATTGATAGCAATGACATTTTGCAAAAATCAGGATATTGGTACAAAGTCTATGGATTAAGAGCAAATACTGTACCAGGAAGATCTGGAACAGGTGTCTTGGATAGAGGCTCACAGAGGCTTTGAGGCACCTGTTTCTTTACCAGATTCTGTTATTAAAAAAAAAAACAAAACAAAAGTGCATTAGTGTTTTAGACCTGAAACACTTTTAATGGTTAAAAGGCCTAAACAGTTTATTTGAAAAACACATCAGAGAGTAAAAAGTCACAAGAGAAGGAAATCTAAAAGAGACGTGTCACTTAAGATATAATCCTAAAAATACAGAACTGACTGGGATTTCTGCTCTCATTTCTTGCACTCCTGTGCAGCAGTTCTCCAACAGGACAGGTCCAGGTGGGACCAGCTGAGGAGCTAACAAGGGAGATGCATTTGGGAGAAGAGGATGGCCAAGACTGCACTGAAAGATGGCAGGCAGGAGGAAGAGTTGGCAGGGGAAGAAGCAAGAAGAGGGTGAGGTTGCACAGGGAAGGCTGACACCTCTCAGTGGGGTCTTCCTCGTGGGCTGTGACACAAAGAACAGGTGGCTTTGTGTCTGCAGTTCTTGACAGCCACACACTTCCTTTGCTCCGGTGGTCCGTGATGTTCAGCCTCGTTCCTTCCTTACTCCGTTTCCACACCAAACTCCCACCTCCTGGCTGCACTTTCTGCTCCTTTCCCAGGGACTCTCTAGCAACACACCTCTCTCTGCCTCATTCCAACCACACCATCCCTGGGGCATTGTTTCTTATTTTGGGAACTACTCATCTGGTTCACCTCCTCAAATGAAGAAAGCAAACATATATCTAGTCCATCCCTGACATCTATTCTCCAAGGCTTCTGATGAAGGCTGTTTCACAACATCCCTAGTCTCTCTGTTTCAGTGCTTCACAGTCTTATTGCTCAGTTTCTTTCCTAGTACTTAAGATAAATATTTATTGCAAATTAAACTGATTTTAGTCTTGTTCTACCTTTTGCAGACATGAAGAGCAATGGAATATTGTCCTCTTTTAGAATAACTCCTTATAGCATGAGAGACTATTTTCCTTTCTCTAATTTTCTCTTTTGGAGGCTAAGAAAATGCAATTTCTTCAGTATTTGAAAGGAACTCATGTTTTCTTAAATGGATCCCCTTCAATTTGTCACTACCCTTTGTACTGTGATTCCTAAAACTGGACTTTATCTTTCTGTCACAGCAATACCAATGGTGCTCATATGGCATCATAATTTAAGTCAGGGCCAAAATAAATAATCCAGTTCTGGTGGGGGTGAAAATAATGTTCCAAGCAGTGTCTCTGCTGGTGCAATATTTTGAACAGGTTAAAACTATTGGACGACTCAAGACTCAATAAAATTTACGTTTTCTCCTTTCATAGGCTTTTATTAAGTATAACAGCTAACTAGGACTTTATCCATAGTTGTACACAAGTAAGAACTGGATAAGTAAATCTGTGAAGAATATCTAAAAATTAGCACTCTCACATGAAGTCTCATGTGTTGTATGAGGGCAGTGTCTGTTAGTGGTTTACTCTGTATTTAACAATTGTAGCTATTCTAGGTAACATGCTCTGAAACCAGGCCTAAAGTAAATGAATGGAAATTCCTTTCCTAGCAGACCATGTCTAAATGAAAAAAATCTACTAAAACCTGCACAGCTCATCTTGTTTTAGGAACTTAACCAGTGGGAAGTAGCCAGGAGCCCCAGGGAGTCCAAAGTGCTCACAGGGGTCAGAACTATGCTGTCCCACCCAGCTTTACACCAGCAGGGTGTCATTGTGCTTCCCAGTGGATGTGCTTTGGTGAAAAAGTGGTGCAAAGTGGGTGACTCCAGGCCAAACTGTGTCTGGGTACAGAAACATCTGTATTTCCAAGCAAACACACATAAAAGCACATCTCTGACAGCTACATACACTGACACATGCAAGAGACAGTGGGGATGTGCACATGACAGATGGGGAGTTACAGTAGAAATTGCTTTTCTCATGCACCTTTTGGCCTTTTGCCTTCACACTTGGACACCAAGCTATTATTGGCTGATTAACAGTTCTGCTGTCCCAGCACATATTAAGCATATCAAGGATAACTGATGGAATACTGAGGCTTAAATGTTTTCTTGGCATTTGTTTGGCCTGTGCTATTTGGAAACAATAAAAGCATCCCATATTCATAACGATAATACATATATACCACCACAGATCACACCATCAAGCATTCTCCTTCCATCTTATTTTGCAAAATGTGGAGATAACATTAATATGTATTAATAGAATGTAAATATAATTAATCATAATAGGATGTTCCTGACAGATTATCACTGCTGTTGATAAAACATAATTAAAATTGTCTAGTCAGATTTTCAGTGCAGCTATAATTGGCATCTCTGTTCCTTCTGTTTCCATGTGTCTATCTACAGAATGTTACACTTCTAAAAATCTCATTTCATGATGCTTCTGGGAAAAAACAATTTAGCGCTGCAAGTCCTTTACACGATATGATTAATGAAAAGTCATTCAAAAGAAACAAGGCCACACCAACAAAGGTGTAAGCCACAACTAACTCCAGAGAGGACAGGAATTTTAGGCACCATTCTCTCAAAAGATTATAAAGAAAATGAAACAGATGACACCTGTGTTCCTGAGACTGCATGCCCATGTGATGGGAAAGCATTCAAATCCAAGTTTTGCATTATTCAAAGACTGCTGGACTTTATTAGACAAGAATTTCACTGAAAGCTCCACAAAATGATGAAGTCATACGAGGACTATTGTTTCAGGCAGCTGAAACTGCTTTAAAAAAAAAAGAAAGACAATATCTTGAAGAGATGACAAAAGCAAGAATGAGAGTAGCATGCAGGAGGTGACCCAGAAACCATTTTTCACTGTGTTTTCCAATAAAAGAATGAAGTAGGGTCTACTGGCAGTAGGAGGTGGTGGGCTTGGATACAGAGGAAGGGCTTCTTTGTGCACTGCCACGTCACCACTGGAACTCCCTGCTGCAGGATGCTGAGAATGCAGTAATTTTCTGTGGGCTCAAGAAGTGCCATGGCAAACAAACAGGAGGAAAGCCCATAGCCTCTCATACTCCTCCACTACAGCTCACTTGCTTAAGCAGCATCCAATAACAGAGCACCTCAAGCAAGATATGGAAACAGTTCTGTTATGTTTGCACATGGATTTGGTGCATGAACACAAACAAGGCTGTATTTGCAACTCCTGTCAATGACAGTGAACTCTTACTGTAGTCTACATACAAAAGAAGTAATATAAGGCAACACAGTATTTTCATTACACCTCTAATCTTTCAACAGAATTAATTCCACAAATTCTGATCCACTATTTAGGCATTACTGAATTTCTGTAACAGAAAGGAGAGAAAGCAGGACTATCTCACAACATATTATCATGTTGGTGTAATGCAGCTGATGAGATATAACTGATTATTGTAATTTAAAAATTACTTGCATTTTCAAAGGTAATGCAGCTATTTTGAGTTATATAATCTGAACAATGATGTAATGGAGCAGGAAGAGAGCAGAAAATAATACAACTGCCAACAACATGCACATCCACACTTGTAGATGACCTTCCTATGTATTTTTCTGTCTTGATATATGAAAATTGACGTGATACCTTTTTAAAAGCAGGTTGGGCCTACCTGTTTAACTTGGAAAGGAGGCAGTTGTACTTGGAGGTTTTGTGAATATAAAGATTAATGAATTTGTACAATTTGGGCATGCAAAGCATTTTTATCAGGCATATTCCATTTAGAATAAGCAGTAAACCATATATAAGGGTTGTGTCAAAGTTTACTGAATAGGGCCCTTGGTAGCTAATGTAACATTTCTTCAACAAATCAAAGGTATTGTTCTATGTTCACATGAATATACAGTAGCCATTACCTTAAATTTAAAACTCACTGTGAGCAGCAAACACACTGTGGGGATATGAAGGCCATATTGTATCAGTGGAGTCTGCAGAGATTTTCTTCATATGGCTTTGCCTGGTTGAAATATATGTTGCAGTTGAAAGCTAAAGGGATTACTTTTGAATAGTCATCACAAAGGTTGATTATATTCGTATATCATTTAGCTGGACCCTGCAGGCTATTATTCCATTAGCTGTGCTGGCCCTGCACTGTCAAAAAGTTGATCGTATAATGTAAAAAGGGTACATGCTATGTTAAGGTATGTGGAGTAACTTGAAGCAGTAATCTTTTAAGAGCAGTACAGCTCTGTACTTGAAGGTAGATTGCATTTAAAATAAATATCTGCAAAATGGAATAAGTACAATAAACCTACCTCTGTTTCCTATTTTTCCTTCTTCAAATAGCCTGTATGTAATTTAAGTAAGTTAATTGCACCAGGTAAGATATTGGCTATGGAGTATTTTTTCATCCTCCTCACAGCCAAAGGACTGTACCTCAAAATAGCTGTGTCTTTACAAGAAACCCTCATGAAAACGATGTTTCTGGTGAAATAGGTTTGCTGATTATGCTTCCCTTGCACATGCAAACACACACACACATTTTCTTTCAGTGCTTAATAAAATGGATTTTCAGATGGTTCCATTATGTGGATGCCTTAATATTATTTTATGCTAAAACATGGACAGCGCATTAGATTGAAAGCATCTTACTGTTCCAAGAGGCAGAGCAATCATGGACTATCCCTAGATAGCAAATGCTCCCATTGGGGAAACAATACCAACAACACAGGCTAATGAATCACAGCAGTTATTAATCATGGGCATTTGTAAAAGCCACACATAATAGAGATGGACTCTCAAGATTGGAAGGGTTTGAAAGTGGGACCGAGAAAAAGACGGAAGATAATCCAATAGCATTTTAGAATAAGTTTATGGATGAGGATTTGCTTCAGTACAGTTGTGCCCATGCTTGCCTCCATCCTAAGCAGACAGAGAAAGAGAAACAATTTAGGCAGCTTGGTTCTCTCAGCTTTCAGATCCTTGAAGGACAATTTGGCAAAAATAAATAAATAATAAACACACACGCACAAGACCCTTAGGGCTTATGGCCTAGTTGGAAGTGACAGTGCTTTTTTTATTAGACAAAGTTGTTTAATTTAGATTGTAAAAGCAAGAGTTGGTTCTCTTTCAGTACACCATATATATATTATTCAGGGCAATGAATGAGGCTTTATGAGTACAAATGGGAGCCTTTAATGAACTACAGCAAGCACTTAAGCAGGTAGGTTTCACTGAATAAAGGCTTCAGAGATGGGTAAGTTTATGAATGAGAAGCAGAACTTATTTTATATGCTTTTGAAGAGCCTACTCATACTATGGCACGGTAAGGCAAGTGCAAGGTTTTTCTAGTTTGGGTGAGAAAACCTAATGGGAATACGAATTTTTCCCATTGTTTACTTACTCATATTTAACAGTCCTCAGACAAATTAATCTTCCTCTCTTACATAGTCTGGGCATGTTCCAGACATTTGTACAATGGAAATCTCTTTTGATCCTACATTCTTCTGTTCTGGGCATTGCTACACACTCATCTGTGACATCTTTTGCACAAACCATTTGTTGAGTATCAACTTTAAATAACAGCTCTATCAGGAAAAATTGGTGACTGTAGATAGAAAAGCAGGGATTTTTGTCAAGGACAAAATATGACACTGTGTCTTTCGTACACGTGGAAGTTAGAGATCACAAAAATTCCACACTAATATTGGTGACATAGAAAAATCACCCTTGAGAAACAATCACCAAGAAAATCACTTCAAACATGAAGAAACCTGAACAAAATAACTGCCAGTTTTTAGTTTATAGTTTTACCTTTACTGTCAACAAATTCTACATTAAATCCAAACTATTAGCTTGAAATTTCAATACAGCATCTTGTCTCTGGCTCTACTCCAGAGAGTATTTGCCATTCAGTGTCTTGAAACTTTCTCAGTCAAAGGCAAAGTTTTCCAGAAAAGCAGGTGAGCATCTGCCCAGTCGGTTAATCAAAGTTTCTGGAGTGCAAAAGGGAATCCCCAAATGGCCTAGAGAAGGGTTTCTTTTCTTTCAGCCCCCATCTAGATGTAGAATGAAGATCACAGCTGGAACCTACTTTCTCTCTCCTAAAGACAGGATAAGTCCTGGGGGGACCTGCTGAGAAAGCAAACTTCTGAGCAAAGGGTGTCTGCTGGCTCTTGCAGTAGCAGCCAAACTCGCCCCTGGCTACCCTGAGGAGCTGTGAGGAGAGAACACACAAGGAGTATAAAACCACTTCTATTACCTCTATCTCTGCTGAGAGCCATGAACCATCACTAAAGATTGAGTCCAAAATCTACTCAGAAATCCATATGAAAGGAAACCCTTACCTTGCTCACAGAAGTGGTATTTTATAGTCTCAGAGAACTTCTGCCAGTAATTTTATAGGCATTCCTATAGATTTTTATAAAATTGTGTCTCGATATATACATAGAAGTTTTAACACACATCTTTAGAGTTATGAATGAAATCTACTCTCATTGCAAAGGGCAAAAAAGCAGTAAGTGGGCTGTTTCTGACAACATATTGATCATAACAAGCAGCATATTTGTTCCTAATTTGTGTGCAGAATTATCATTGCTACATTCACTTCAAAACAAAGCAAAGCCAGGTACTCACTAAATAATGACAGATTTCAGGCAGAGTGACAATTCTGACACCAATTAATGCCAAAGCCACCACACTGAAAAATTCTTGCTGTCTGTCTCCAAGTCACTACAGTCCTTGTCCTGTAGAACTTTTAAATACTTTGCTGGAGGATGTATTTTTTTGCATTTACTGTGCAACCTTTTTGAATGACTAAACGTAAAAGCTCATCCTCTATCCTTTACTCATACAGACTTAAGTGAATTTTGTCTGTTAAGTACTTGGTATAAAGGCACAATTAAAACCAGCAAGACAGCATAGCAGGACAGTTCACACCTGCCTTTTGTAAACACAATCTTCCACCCATTGAGCAAAACATGCCACTGAGCAGAGGAGCTGCTCACTGGCAGTGTGTAATATTTATTTCTGAACATGCAGCTTGATGTGTCTTCAAAGGACCTGACTGCCACAGAGTGCTTAGCACCCCTTTCTCTGAAATTCAGGTTCCTCAAAGGTGTCCCAGGGGAGGGAAAGCTGGAAAGCACAGATTACTTAAACACATCCTCTTGCTTAACTGTATGCCATCATCACACTGAGGTTCAAATACAATATCAGACTGCTCTGACTAAAAGTTTCTCTGATTTTAGTTCTTTTTACTTTATCTCTGTATTTTGACATGAGTGTCCTGTGTAATTTTGTTGAGAGTTTCTTGTTCTGAAGATCTCATTCTTTATGTTCTGTTTTCGCTTTGCTATTTTCCGGCCTCTAAAGATTTACCTACTCTTCTATAATTACATATGTAAGAGCAATTCTTCATGGCTGAGACTTTCAGCATCTCCAGTGACTACTCTGCCTGGTGGCTTGCAAACTGTTTGTCATCTGTGTTCTCTATAATGCAGTTTTTTTTACCTGGGAAACTGCCTTGCAAGAGCTTAGTCAAAGGTATCATCTGGGTACAGAAGCAGAAGCCAGTGAAGCAGAGAAAATCCAGCAATGCATCTGCTAAAAAAAAATAAGGAATGCCAAGGAGATTTTTTTCTCCTTATCTGACTTCAGCTTTATGTCTTCTAATGCACCTTAAGCATGAGTGCATCCTCTCTGGCTAAGGAGATGTAGGAATTGCCTGGAAGATTATGTTCTTTAAAAAGAAGATATGGAATCCCTTACGGAAGCATCAATTTTCTTATGACTGAGCTTGTCTGGGGACAATATTGTTCCCCTCTAAGGCTGACACAAAATGCTCCTACTTATCCTAAAAAAAAAACCAAAAAAACCAACAAAAAATTGCTGTGGTCCTGGTTTATGCAGGGTCCTTGCATTCACATGTGGTGACACAGGTGTGCTATGGGAGATACCTCTCCCATGGGCACTTTGGAGAATCTTCTTTGTCTCAGCTTTCCTTGTGCATTTGCCAACAGATTGAGAACACAGAATCAGAGATCAGACCTACTTCTCACCAGGCATTGAAACAATACGTTTGCTGGTCAGAGCAACACAGGATGTTTAGTTTCTCCCTATAGTTTTTGAATTCGTGGCCATGTTCTTCCAGACAATGTGTGACAACTTGAAAGGCCACTACTTGTCTTTACAGAGAAGTAGAGAGCTCCAGCTTTCACGCCAGTCAGCCTCTTCTTTTGATGAGAAATAGATTCGCATGAAAAAAAGATTACACTGAAAAATGGAAATGGATTTTCAGTTTTATTAGCAGTAGCACAAGACTTGTGAGCTACTTTAGAAAGTTATAGAACTACAGAGACTTTTAAGAAAAAGCTAGCAGTAGCTAGAATTTAAAAATAAATGCTCTGGCTAGCCTGGGCCCAATTCTCAAGTGATGCAGCCAATGCAGCTTCACTGAAGCTGGATGGTTATGTCAGCTTTGCCAAATTGCTTCAAAACAGATCTTTTTAGAAAACATTTGACTTTAGAAATTTTAAATTCCCTTTGAATTATGCCATACCAGCCACATTGTTTTGCTCTAGGAACAACAGGGATTAGAAGCATCCACCTGGCAAGCAAATATCTTTATGAAGTGCAAGATGCCTGCCACTTAACTCCTCGACCACAGTGATGAGACTCACCATCAGGTACTCAGTGTGGCAGACAATGGGGCTGAGGGGAGGCATGGACTTCTAGGTGCAAGGGAAGGAAGGCAACAATGGGTGACCTGGTTTCTTCTGGACCTTTTCCACAACCACGATGCAAGGGGAGAAAAGGAAACAGGGTTATTTAGGTGCTGCTGCTCAGTTCTATACCTCACAAAGGCACCAGTGGAAGTGCAGGCAGACACCAGCTGCTGCTGGTTTGAAATGCTTTCCTAAGATGAGATAAATCATGCAAAGCCACCAGCTGAGAAATAAGGAGGGAATTTTTCCCCAGGGCACAAGTGTGATAGAGATTCTGGCAGATTTTTTTTTTTAATTCTAAATTGTTCTTACAATCGAGGAAATCTGTTATGAAATTATCTTAGGTTTGAAAATATCACGATTTCCCCAAATTCACAAAGTGAGTGGTGAACTTGAGATGATTTCAGGTGTCTGAATCAACTGCAGACGTGGGGACCCCTTGACTGTGCCATCATGCCCCTTCATGGGAGGATGTGAGAGTCTCTTTGGAAGCTGGATAAATTCCAAGCACTAGGTAGAAGACAGTGGGTAACAGTAATTTGATAATTTAACACCAGTCTGTACTCAGATGAATGCTTGGTGCTTTGACAGGAAAGCAGGTCTTCCCAATAAGAACAGTAACTGTGGCTTAAAATCCACGCTGGAATCTGTATGTTCAGATCAAATCACAGTCCTACCTCATAGCAAAGCTCACAAGGTGTGATAGAGAAAATTCATTGCTATAAATTAGAATAAGACACCCCTGCTTGGAGGTTTCAGGGTCTCCAGGCCACAGGTGAGCCTGCCAGGCATGGCAGTGGGCTAATAGCCCTGGGAAGGTTTACTTGCCCCACTGCAAGTCCCCCTGGTGAACTGCTTGCTGTGGCTCTATTTAATTCTTAATCTCTACATCTCTGTTTAATTCCTAGCTGCTTTAGAGACCTGTTGTAACACAGCAGTTAAAAAAAATATTCACATGTACTGCCAGGCCTCCCCAAAGAGCACTAACTTGACACGTAGGCCATGACAGCTGGGCTTGGACTACTAAGAAATCTAATCCAGGGTTTCCATCATCTCAGTTGTTGCCTTTCTTTCATTACAGTTTTACTCAGCCCCTAATGGATTCAGCTTTATAAAATCAGAAAAAGAGGAAAAGAAAGCAATTTACTCATGTTTCACTAGAGCTCACAGAAGACATGAATTTTCTCTAAAAATGCAAATTATTTTGTGCCACACAAGTGAGACTGGGCAGCTAAAGCTCTTAGAAGAACGGTCTTTCCCAGGGCTAATGTTTTTATACCCAGTGATTGAATAAATCGATCCCTTTTTATCACATCTCTTTTGCACTCCTTTTTCTTCAGAAGAATGTAACCAAAGGTACCAAAGCACCCTTTTTAGTTCTAAGAAAACTGATTATGCGCGTTAATTTTGTTTTTAATCCCAGACATATCAAAATAAACACCATAGGCATGCGTAGCAGAAATCAATATCTCTTAAGCATCAAGTTAGTAAAAACAAGGATTTAGTAAGAATCCAAGATGTAAAAGACTAATGTACAAACTAAGCCCTTATTTATGTAATGCGCCATTATACAAGCTCAATATAAACCTGAGAGAAACTATTTCAGAAGAGCAGAAATGGTTTACTTGCACTGCATCAAAAATGACCCCATAAGACCTCCTTTAGTGAGCTAGCCCAGATATTTAATGTGAACATATGTTTTTAAAGGATTTCTTGTCTTATGTCCAGCCGTTCTTGTTAATTCATGGGACAGCATACTGCAGATGTGCTTTTTTCTATGTTACATAAAGCAAAAATTACATTTAACAAGTGCAAGGTTGGTCATAAAAAATAAATAAAAATAGACTCTTAAAAGCTGGGAAATCACAAAGTGAAGCTATCAGTCATTCTTATTGAGAAGGGTGAGGACAATGTGAAATAAAACTTGCACATTTATGAAGAGACATTCCTAATATGCCAGCACATGGCTGTTTTTTCACATTTTCTATAGGTTGCTTTCATTGGCCCAATATTTGTTCCTTTAGGGTAAGCTGCAGTATACATTTGCACTAGATTCCCTTTCTAGTCACTGACTTCAATTTTAATAGTAATTACATTAAACATTTTGAACCTATTTGCAAGTTTGTTTACTTAAAAGAAGAGACAATAAAGTCAGTGTTAGTTTCTGTGCGTTCTACGTCTGGGTAAGAACTTTAAACTCTGTGTTTGCTTAACAGTAGTGTTATTTGTTAATGTAATTGTTTAATATGTAAATAAAATAACTTCCCGATTAGTTTTCTAATAATAATCCAAATCTATGTACTAATGTGTGCACCTTATTCATGTGCAATCTAATCATACCATTATGATGGGTATTTAGTTCTGTATGGTTTTACTCCTTCTTGAGTGCAGAGGAGATAAACAAAAACACTTCAAAAAAAGGAATATTCTCTTCTACTTTTTTTCTGACACTAAAGCTCTCCATCTTGTATACATAATTTGTATCACTCTTTCAAGAGTTGGTATAAGAAGGCATTCAGGAAGAGGTATCACTCTGTGTCTTCTGGGACATTGTTAGTTTAGACATTGCTAAGTTCACCTATGTTAAAAGTATAGACATCTCAAATACACATTTCTTTTATATATTTATATTCAAATTATTATTTGTAATGGTAAAGCAGCTTCAAAATTAACCATTATATGAAAAGGCACGTTCAGTATGAAATTGGTTTTCTGATTTTATAGCAAAGGCATGTCACAGATAGAAATGCTTTAACAAAACAAAATATTTTGTTATAACTTCATCTGACGTTTAATCATACTCACAAATTATTTACAATTAAATAAATAATACAACTACTGGCATCTTAAAAGTAGTGTTAGTAGAGAAGTTTAAATTATGAAATGAGAGATTTATTTTGATGAGTTCTGGATATGCTTATGGACAAATAAATTTAGTAAGACAATGCTAATGAATGATTTTGTATGTAATATATTTGCTAAGGACATACCTATCCACCAAAAGCAAGTGTAAATAAACAACCTAATATAAGTCAAATTACTGGTTCAGGTCTGGACCAAATCCTGACTTTGTAAAACTTCCCAAGTTGCTTTATTAACCACAGGGGGAATATCAAAGTTTACTTTTATACCTACGTACTTTTATGTATTGTTTTTTTATAAATGCAGGTCTTCACTATATACAGAAATTAAACAGATAAAACAGGAGTCTTAGGACACCTGTGAAGTAAATGATTTAAAGCTAAACTGCTGAAAAAAGAACATGAATTTTTTGTAAATTTTTTTGCCGACATTTAAATAAACCATGACATCTCAATTCAAGCATACATCATACACTTGTGAGAAAACATAAACTGGCAACAATGTAATATGCCAACTTTGAAGATAATTTTGAAAAGCTCACACAACACAAAAGCTCACACACAGAGCACACATTGCATCTTCTGAAATTTCCAAAACAAGCTAGCAAGCCTAGAACCTTTCAGGACTCCTTTACAAACTGAAGACCAGGCAAAAATGAGCCCCAAAGGATCACAAACTGAATTTTTTTGTTTCTTTCAAATTCCTGCCCCTACTTTTTAGGCAGGTAAAACGTTCAGAAGATACAACTCTTTCCTTCTTCGAGTGCTGATGCTTTCTAGTGTTTCGCTACATTTATGCATATCAAATTATTTCTGTCTCTCCCTTGCTCTCAAGTACCCAAAGCTTTCTAGGACATTCTCCCAGAACCATTCCCTCAATTAATTTCCCCAAAGAGGTTTGAATGTTCTTCCAATATCTAATGCAGTGGTATTTGTCTAATTCTGCAGACAAGTTAAAGCAATACTCCTTGAGTAAACCTCTTTTTTCCCTCCCATTTCAATTAGGCTGTTTTCTCTAAATTCAAATAATGGTACTTTGCTACGAAATCAAACTTCATCTCTGATCATTTAACCAGTGCTGTGAGGAGAGAAAAGGGAGTGAAGTCCCTATCAGGAAAGCATTGCAGGGAAAAGATGAAAGAAAGCCCTGAAGACAGTAAAAATATGAAAAGAAGGATGAAGGAAAAAAGAGTGGAAATGGTCATGAACCATACAGCAATTTTTAAATGTTTTTTTCCAAAAAAATAAGACAATACAGAGAAAACCAGTAAGAGACTAAAAGTTTAGTTACCACATAATGTTGTATTCTGACACTGATTGCTGGGGAAGCTTCCTCTGAACTTTCAGCATGCACCAAGCAAGGTACAGATGTCTCTGTTACATAGCTCTCAATTAAAAGCAGAATCAAGGCCTCTGCAGGTTGACATGGCTGTCAGAAATTCCCCTGGATAGCCCAGGAGGATGGAGCTGTTTTGCAATCACTCTGTATCCTGCTCATTTGCCACAGAAACCTGCTCTCTGCTGCAACACAGGAACATCAACTCGACACCCTCACTGCACCTATGAATAGCTGATGACTACCTGGCTTTAAACTGAACTCTAATGTGAACTTTCATAGTGCCCAGATATCAGAATTTTCTTAAGTACAAAAGCCTGAAGTTTTCAGGGTATGGGAATAAAAGTACAACTTAACCCACTGCTTTATTTTTGTGATGACCACACAAAAATAACAGAGCAGTGGTATCAGGTATCACATTGCCACAGATTGTATTACTTTCCTAAATCTATTTGAATCCCTAGAAGGAAGAAGTGGGAAAAAACATAATTATGTATTTATTTTTATTCTTTCTCCCAGAAAAACAAACACACACACACAATTTGAATGAGAACTCAAGGAATAAAAGACAATAATAGAAAGGTGAAATGTATTCTTGGGATAGTGGTCACTAAGGAAGACCTCCAGCAGAGCTCTACATCAACATTTGTATTTTCTAGGTAAGAGAGGAACAGCCCCAAACTGAAACACTGTTAAAGCAGGATTAGAACAAACTGAGAAATCAATCAGGCAAGAAAGTGGTATTTTCTCAAGAGGTTTAAAGGACATGTACAAAGGTATTGCTTAAATCAGCCTCAGTACAAGAGTAGCATGAAGTGCTAAACAAGATATTAATTAAAACTAAGAATGCGCCGTGGGAAGAGAGACCAGTAACAATCTGACTTTCATGCTAGTCAAATCAGCTACAACTCTAATAAAGGATATAATGATAGAAAAGTAAATTAAAGTGTTATAATGAGGAAAAGGAATCAAGATAACTTTTGTAGAGATCTCCTGAGGTTATTTTCTTTTGAGGAATACAAGAGATCTGGATGACTATTACCTGGTTGATTAGATTCCCAGAATGCTTCAGATACCTTCTCCAGATTAACAACTAGTTAAATGTAGAAAATAAAGGTAAGAATAGATGGATTGATTTTCATTATGAAGAAATATCAGTAGTGAATTCAACAGTGATCTAAGGCACAATTTGTACTGTAAACATTTTAAAAAAACAACTCAAAATGTTAATGAACAGCAGGGTGACAGAACCTACTGCTGATAAAGAAATTACACAGGGTAATGAAGATCAAAACTTTAAAGAACTTCAAAAAGAGTTTATGACTAGGCAATAAAGCATCAGATAAAATTCAATGTTGATAAATGCAAATTCATGCATGCATGGAAAATGTCTTTTATGCACAGGGAGATTGGAAACTTCAGCTTGATAGAAAGATGACTGATAGAAGGATATAAAGAGATGTATCTATTTCCATGAGCACCATGAAAAAATGAATGAGAAATGATAACTTTCTTATAGAGCAAAAATTGAGGGGCAACAACTGAAGCTGCAAAATAAAGAGCTAAGGGCAGATCCAAGGAAGCTGCATTTTGGCTGCCAAATTCAATGAGATATCTTGGCTGCCAGCTTTGTAACAGAAATGCACTGGACAAGTTCATTGACAGATACAGAAAAGCCTATTAAATATAATGGGATCTAGATTCAACTTCTTCAGGAAGTTCCTCATTTACGGGTTGCTGAAGATATCGAGAGAATACCAGGCAGAAGTCTTGCTTCCAAATTTCCTGTTCTTCTATTTTCCCCTAATCTCTTAGCCACTGCTGGACAGACACCAGGCAAAACAGGCCTTTGATCCAGCTTACTACAGTCCTTTATCCATATATCACGTCAGTATTAAAGAAAAATGATCTCTAATCAAGGAGATTAGAGAAGGGTTAGCATAAAAAACCTACAATGAAACTCCTCCAATTGTTCCATGCAGGAAACAAGACTTAAATGACCTGTGCTAAACACTGCCAGGGGTTTTCATTACTCTCTCAATTTCATCTTTTTGGTGACTAAAACTCATTCCAATAAACTTGACATTTTCTGAACATTAACACCTATTTGACTTTCATTCAAAAGCTGCTAACAAATGATGGTTAGTGAGTGCTGATCCCACCAAGATATCAAATGATTATTTTTTTCTTGCAAGAGTGACACCAATTTTGCCTTTTATACTAATGTAAAGGCATTCAGACTGTTTTTCTACAGCTTTTATCAACAATAGAACATATCAGCAGTGTTGTGGGAAGACTGCATGCTAAACTGCCAGCTCCACACTTTGCCCAAGAGCTAGATCTTGTGCTCTATATACTGAAATTGGGAGCACACTCCTGGTTGTTAAAAATCCCAAGGCAAGCACTGATATTTACAAACAGGAGCACCATTTCCTAGAGCGAGAGGAGTTTGCAGGCTGGTCTTCAGCTTGCAGATCATCTGCAGCTGCCCTGTGGGAGGACAGTTTTTATAAATAAAATATTTGTGAACAGCGGTAGTTACAGCATTATTACAAAGTCCAAAAAAGATATCAAAGGGCACTGTTGCATGTGTTGAACAACAACTCTGCAATTTTTTTTCCCCTGAACAGCTGTATACTTCCATACTGCACCCAGAAAAACAGAATTTTTAAGGTAGTTTAAAACACAATGCAAGACACATTTTTTAAAAACTGGTGATATTACTTTTGTGTATACATGGGATTAATTTAACCCACAGAATTAGCTTTGGTTTTTACCATTTTTACATACTTTGCTAATACGTCTTGAGGCTTTTTCAAGCCTCAGTAACTCAGGAACTGCCTTGACTCCCCACTGATGTGGGATAAGCCCAATTCCTACGTGTTTATTGCTGAAGTGGGAAGGACTTTTGTAGGTACAGGCTTCACATTTTCTCTGCTAAGAAAACTTATAACAACTTTAGGATTTGGGTTGTAGTAAGGCAATGAATAATCTTCTTCCTCTGCTATTCTTTGTCATATTGAACAGACACAATTTACTGAAACTTGTGTTTGAATGAAAATACTAAATAGTTATTGGATAACAGGTTTATATTACATTTATCATTTACACTGAGAAAAAAAGTGGGATAAACTAGGAATCTCCATAAATGTATGAAAACAAGTTCATCAAAATACATCACCCAGCCTGAAGAACATGCCAGCAACTGCCAGACACAGAGGCAGCAACAGAATGTGATACACAATCTTAGCTCTTTGTGAACAGAACATTACACTGAGTTGACTAATGTGAAAAACACAGGTGATCCCAGAGCATGCTTTGGGATTAAATATTACTACCAGACCTGTACATTGCTCAGTAAAACCTGGCAGGATTTTTAATCCTTTAAAGTATTGTTACTGCATCACTGTTCTGACTTTCAGAGATGTTATCAGTGGGACAAACACCAGTATTGATCTTGCTATTTCTTCTTACACAATATCATTTGCTTCAATCAAAGACTGTAAAATACAGTTGAGCCTTGATTTTGCATGACCACCAAGCATAAGCACTATGGGTGGCATATTCTGTGATAAATTATGAGTAATTTACAACAGAATTTTATGGCTGTCTGTGAGATTTTTAGGGTAACACACCACGCAAGTAAGAATTATTTAGAGACAATAGTTTGTAGGCAGGTTTGAGTCAGATTTCTTAAAGAATCTCTGGATTTCATTAAGCTATTGGTACCAGTCTTTCAAAAAAAAATCTAATTTTCTTCCGATAAACTAATGTGAAAGTGTACAGTTTTGCTCCTAATAGTTATTGTCCACAACTGACCATGACAGCAGTGGTCACAGAAGACTTGGACATAAATATTTTTAAATTATGTAATTTCAATTTTATTCATTCATTGGAAATACCTACAAAGCTCACAAAAAAGAACTGCCCTCTGTTTTTGGGGTGAATGTGTGTGTGACAAGGCTGTCCCTGTGATTTCAGTGGTGCATCTCTACAAAACACAGTCATTGCTTTCTGTCCTTCTAGTAATCACAAAATTTTCAGAACCTTTCCAAGCAAACTTCCACTGCAGACTTTGTTTCCTGCATATATTTAGTGTTGAACTAGGAACTATACAGAACATTCCTGGATGATATTATCTGAGCTGAGGGTAAAAGACATCTTGTATTGTTTTGGGTAGCAGTTGGAGAAGACCTTAGCTTAGCACCATCCCTAAAGAGTGTTTTTGTTGTTGTTTGGTTTTTTTTAGCAGACTTGTGCCTGTTGTTCCCCTTTCACTTATTCTATCTTTGGTGTAGTACAGTATACATAATTTAAATAACCAGGGAATCTCTCTGGGCTCAAAACCACCTGCTGGCTTATATTAGCTAATTAATGGTGATTTATCCAAGTTACTAATTTGAGTGGAGCTGATTGCCTTTAGGAATTTTGAGAACGTTGTAAGAATTTTGATTATAATTATGCTTATTTGATGGGCAGTCTACTTAAAATACTTAAAAAAAAATTGCCTGCCAGCTGATTTTTAACTGTGCCAAATAAATGACTCTGTGTTGTTTCCTACTCGAGATCATGTATTCAGGTAGTTTGTTTACTCTGATACTCAATTTCATCTTTGTCTGACTCCCTATAATTTTCTCTTTTCTATCAGGGGTTATTTGCCTAGCTTTGAAACAATGACTGCTTGAAAAATAGTCCTGATCTTGAACCTGCGGAGCTTAATCATTTTCACAAAAACTAATATAGCAGATTCATTTTAGCCAAACTTCTCTGTCATGCTGACCTGATTCCCAGGGCCTGCAAGTGTGAATTTAATGGTGGTACAATGTCTGAGGTAAGAATATAATAGAAATCTCTCAGCAGTATATCTATTGGATCAGTGTAATTTCTTTTTTCTTTACTGGTCTCAATGTCTCTTAAGGCAATCTAGTCTGCAGACAGCAAAGGAGACCAGCCTTCTCTTTTATTGTGATCCCAACGCTACTTATACTAAACAAAGAATCAAGTCCCTCGATAAGGTAGGCAGTAGACATAAGCACATAATCCTAGAGGAAAATTTACACTATTAAAAAAACCTTTTTTTTTTTTCTGTGAATTTAAGAGGATGCTACTAGGAGTTCTATGCTGAAGAATAGAAAACAAAGTTATTACCGCTTAGCTCTATTACTATTGCTGTTTAACTTTAGGGACAAAGGATATTTTTCTCTTAATCATTACAGATACTAAAAATGAGAATTATACACCACATTGTCTGGTGGAAGATATGTTGGCTTCCAGTACACATTTGTAGATGAAAATTTAACAGAGCTAAAGAACTTCCCCAAACTGAAACAACCGCTTCCAACGTAACTCAAGCATTATAAATTCTACTTCTGCTGGATTACTGTCATAAAAATACTCTTATTGTGCAAATTCCTCCCACAGAAACTTCTATGATAAAGGAAACTTAAATGTACATAAATGTGCCCTCACAGGTTCTTCTTTATACAAAGACTTCTGTCAAAGTCTTGTCTACTACTGATGAGGAGGAGGAAATTGCAGATGAGTTTCCTAAAAGTCTCAATTAATTTTACATGAGAAAGTATATGAAAAACTATAATTTGCAGAAAGGGTCTTTAAAACTGGAATGCTCCATTTAAGCATTTAATTCCAGATCTTTGACTGAAATCCAAGAAGTGCAAGATAATAAAGAATGGTCCTGGAATAATACTTCTGTTCAGAATCAGAATCAACTGTAACTGGATCATTTTGGACAGACTCTTTTCCAACATACTCTTTGAAAACTTCCAAAATCACACACATTTCCTTCTCTCCCTAGGCTTCTTATAAATAAAGTGTATATTTCCATTGGGAGTTCTGCGTAATCTACATCTCAAACTGCTTTAAATATTTAGGTATGGTTTTCACTGCCTAATTATAAATAGCCAGTATTAAAGAGATATGACCTTAGGTTTCAGAGAGCTCCTTTCTTGAATAAGGAAAGATTAAGAGAAGAATTAATGAATAGCTGTGCTTTTCTGTGATTATTTAAGAAACAAGAGAAAAAGACACATCAGAGAGAAAAGGTGAGTTAACATTTGCAAAGCAAATCAGTGGCAAGGAGGGAAATAAATGGCTATCTCCTAGTGCATGCCCTCAGCACCTTATCCTCTCCAGGTATTACTCTCCATGTGCTTTTCTGGTAGTCTGCACCCTTCCTGTGGTGTCAAATATTGCTTACTATGAAAATCAGACTTTTGTCCAATTTAGGCTGCTCTTTATTGTTATGCTTTTCCTTTTTGAATAGTGTTCACTGAAATACAGCAGAGACAGAGTAATTTTTTCACTGTTCATTCATTAAAAATTATCTTACTGTTAAGTAAAATGGAGACAAAAGAGAGAGATGTTACAGCTCCATTTGCAGTTGAACTTGTTCAGCCAAATCACAGGAAAAGCTACAAGGCTTTTGTTGTCTTCTACAGCAAAATAACTACAGCTCCTGCTAGTTTTTTCACACAAAAAAACACACCTTTTTTGGCAGCGAAGACAAAGCCAACTCTCCCTCCAGTTCCTCTACAATCTTTGATCTCTTAATTCCCATTTCACCTTCCCCTTGATGTTCCGGTCTCTCTGATCTCTGTTCATCACTACCATATATGTCCGTATAATCTCCCACCCGTAATAACTTTAGGACAACCAGAACCTCATCCTTCATTTCTGGCAGACATGCATTTCTTTGGAAATAAAAAAAAACAGGCAATCTTGCAATTTCATTTTAGACCAGTTCATCAGTGATGTTCTGCAGGATGTTTTGATTACAACTGCCCAAATTCAGTGAATCATGTCTATGAACAAGGGACATACAAGATGTTATAATAATGAAAAATATGTAAAAGAAAATGCAAGGTACTCTCTGTCACATCATTTCACATTTAAAGTATTGTCTGATTTAGCTGAATCAATTTCTAGTCATGAACATGTGAGTTTTGTTTAATGTGTTGATAACATAATGCTCCATAATTTTTTAGTAACTTCTGATGTGTTTACTTAATGTGTCAAATAAAAAAGACTGACTTTTCAGGAACTAAATGAGGAGCCTAAGTAGCTAAACTTGATATGCATGAAGTGTTTGCAGTAACCATATTCTAAAAAAAGAAACGAAAGTACAAATTACATACAATACCCTCAAAATCTGCTGCATTCCACACTCTGAAAAGCAGTTTATTGGAAGATACATGGCATTGTGATATCTAGCAAATGCATACCTATTCGCATTCCCTATTTTTTAAATGAGTTCTCCCAATCCCTCCTCCACAAAAACGAGTAAGCTGATGAATCAAATTAAATATTTTTTTACCTTAAGAGCCACTATTGAAAACAAATTGAGCTTAAATTCAAATCTCTGATCAAGGGATAAACCAAACTTCCCCTCTGCAGAATGTACTTTATTTAGGCTCTATTCACATGCAAAACATCTAGGACTGCTTGGTATTTTGAACACACCATATTTTTCACAAATTAACTGTGCGGCTTTGGACTTATTAATCATTATTTTAAAGATCACTTTCTTGTGAAAAAATGCCCTTTAATGCCCTTTACCTCATAGGTACTGTCTTGTGCAATGTACTTATTAAAAAGAGCACATCCCTGTAGCCCAGAGGGCTGACAGCTCCCTCCAAAGCTGTACTGCTGCTCTGAGCTAACCTCCAGGGGCTACTCGAGAGTGATGCAGCCTTCATCCCCTCCTACAGAGTCTGAACACATCATGCCTACAATAGTCTCAACCTGAGCTATCCTGAGAAATGCTTTTCCTAAGGTGGTTACTGAACTCCACTTCTGGTAGAGAGGCAGTTTGGCTGAGCAGTGAAGAAAAGAAGGAAAAAAAATCACCTATCATTTTCAAAAAATTTCAAACAATTTTATGAAAGAATAAGAGCACAGATTCAGTGCAACTGAGGGCTTTTTTCTCCTGCTCAGACACAGGTAACATTTGTTTCCATTATATCACTCATCCGTGACTTTTTATCTCATATGATGAAAATATAACAAAGAAATAAAACTGCCAAACTCTGAGCCTTATGACTGAGACAGGGAATGCTTGCAGACAGCACTGAAGAACAAAAAAGCACTGAACAAATTCAGTTCAAAAAGACTGATCATATCCTGAGGTACAGCTAGGGCTTTTTTGTTGTTGCCTGTTAAAAGTGGCATAAAATCTTTAGAGATTTTTTCCTCCAAAGATGATATTTCTCTAGTTTACTAGATACACTGTTTTGCTTTGCATGAACACCCTCTTTGACATTAAGTTCAGCCTTCAGGCTAGCGTCGCTTATCTCTGTTTCCAAAAATCCTCATATTTGATTGTCACATTTATTAAGTCAGACTCTGAAAAAAACTTCCATCAATCTGTAGCCCTTTTCTCTTCTTCCTCAAAAATGTAAGCAAATAATTTAAATGCTTGTAGGAAAGTGCTGAAATTTGAGACACAGTTTAACCACAAAGTATTGCACACAATTCATTTTTCAAATAGCTGCCTGAATTTCAAATTCATAAATAGTTGTAATTTCTAGAGGCCAAAGACATAGAAATATACTCAAATATTTAATATGCTACAACATACACCCCCATGCCTCAATTCTCTATTTGCTTAGTTTACCTTCAAAAGTCCTAATTTCTTCCGTTATAGATCCCTTAATATTGAATGAAGAAAACACTACAGACCCAATAGAATTTCTGTCAAATTCACCTGTTACTCAGTTACCTATGCCTAAAGCTGAATTAGCATGGAAACATTTTTAAACTGAAAAATAAATTTTAATGAAATTCATACTGTATCAGAAGACTTAGCAGTAAGAGAAACAATCTTGTGAGTGAACATAAAATGTTGAATGAGCAAATAGATCTTTAGATTGATGCCAGCTAGTGGGGAAACAGGCATTTCACTTGCAGCATGTGGTCATCTTTGAATGCTAATTACCAGAGGTTCTAGGACTCCAATAATGGGAAGACATGAAAGGGTGATGGGCTGGAAAGTGTACATGAAAAAGGTTGGTTTGTTATTCTAGCCAGAGAGAGAAGAAACAGGCAGTGAAGAGTCCAAACTGCAGCTGTGAGCTTTGCTCCAGTAAGTGGATTTCACTGAGTCTTCATAGCTCTCCCTCACATTAAACCTGGATAGGAAGCTGATTCCAAGCTTTTCAACAATTGGCAAAAATGAATATTATTGCCATCAGAATTGGCGGGATGGAAAAATTTGATACTGAGGTAGCCTTGGGATAGTTTCTGCGGAGAAGAAGAGCACAGATAAAAGGAGAAGAAAGAACTGGAGAACTTCCAGAAAGGAAAGGATGAGGGGATTAAATGGGGTAGGCAAGGAGTATCTTTCAGTATCCTTAAGCTAAGAATTATTTTGGAAAGCTGTTTTACCAAAAATCTCCACATCTTAAAGCTGACTTCACAGACAGGCAAACTGAGACACAGAGAAATTAAATTTATTACCCACCCTTTCTTAGCAAATGAGTGTTTATTGCAAAATAAAAAACAGTTTTTTATTCACAGAAAATAATTCCTTTTTCTCTCTTCTAGGCCATGAGATCTTGTCACTGGCATTTCACAGGCTTATCTCAGGAATTACAGCATGTCGGGAATGCTGCTGCCTCTATTCTGATATGAATGTCAAATACATATATAACTCACCCTCATCATAATGACAACTCAAAAATCACTTAAAAAAATTTCTACAGTGGACATCCCAGAGTCCATTCCTCAAGCTGTGGTAAAGTTTTTCCCAATGGCTAATCAGAAGCATCCTTCCATTAGCTGCAATTTTTCAGTCCACTACTTTTAGTTCAACATATTGTGGCCAAAGACAAAAGATCATAAATTATTTTATCTCCCCGTTCAAATTCTGCAAAGATCAGACCTACTAATTTGTTCTTCCCTGAGTCTCTTCTGTAGACACAGAAGGTCAAAATCTACCATTAAATCAATATTTTCTTTTGGTTATGATTTTTAGCTCCTTTTCATCCTTCCTGCACCTTCTCCAGCTGTTCTGCATACTCCATAAAGCATGAAACCCAGCACTGCTATGATACTAAGCTGAGACCTCATTGGTGTTGAGTAGAGCGGAAGGATTACTTCACAAGTCATCATTTTTTAATACCCCAGTAAGATGTCTGTAGATTTCACAACAGCGTAACACTGTTCATTCAGGTTCAGCCTGTGATTTGCTGCAAGTCCTGATTTTTTTTCCCACCCTCTACAGAACTGGTACTTGCTCCCTTTTTGTATTTGTGCCCTTGATTGCTCCTGATTATCTACACTCACACACACACACTAGGCTTGAGAACATTATATGTGTTTCTCAATTTGTCAAGATCCTTTAAAATTGCAACAGCGTGAAGGTTATGCTTATGCCCCTCCTCTGGTTTGTGTTCTTTTCAAACGTAAAGCACACTCATTATTCCAGTCTCCAGATAAGGAATGAAAATACCACCTAGTACAGACTCAGATCCTTGTAGAATAGCAAGCTAAACAGCTTTCCATATCTAACAACAGCCACAGATAGCTATTATTTGTCAGAGGTTTTTTTTAATAATCATTATTCATTCACCTGATAGTAGATTCATGTAGTTCAGGCTTCCTTCTTTGCTTATAAATGTTGCATATAACACCATATCAAAAGCTCCAGACAGATTATATCAGATATTTTATCCTTATTTTAACTTCTTTACCTGGAAGTCCTGTTGCTTGTTAATTATTTTGGCTTGACACAATTTGTTTTAGCAAATCTATTTTGGCTGTTGCACATTTACTTATTTTCTTCTAGATATCTATTAAGCATGTGGTTGTATATTCTGGTATTTTTCCAAGACAGGATCTTAAGCTGATCTATTTGAAATTCCATGGTTGCTCCTCCTTTTCCCCTTTCTATAAAGAGGCATCAGGTCTGTCTTTTTCCACTACTCTGGAACCTGACTTGACCTCCATCAGTTTTCAAAAATGGCTAATAACCTTGAGATCGTTCCAGCCAGTTTTTTAAGGGTTGTAGGATCAAATTTCTGCAGCCCATCTGATTTGAAGATCTAACTCCTAAGTACTCTCTAGCCTACTTTCTCCTGTTCTAGCCTTGGATCTTGTTGCCTTTTTTTGTGGCACATATAAACTCTGTATGCCACATGATCCCAGCTGACCTTTTCAGTGAAGATTAAAGCCAAAAAAGCATTAAAGCACACTGGCCTCCCCTAGGTCATCTGTTAAGAGTTTCTCCCCTCTGTCATAAAGCAGACTAATACTGTCCTTGATCTTCCACTGGCTAATAACGTGCTAATAGTTTGTTATCCTTGATGGTTCTTGTTAACTGTATCTCTACCACAGCTACTCCTATTTTATACTTTATCAGAACATGAATCTTTTCTCCTCAGCCACATATTCCACTTTCTCCATCCATTTCTTAATTCTGTGTAATTTAAAAACCCCAAACACTATTATATTGGTATATAAAAGGAGACGTACTTTTTGAATGCACCAAAACATACACCTCTGCCTGTAAAATGTCCTGGTGTTATGAATTTTTCAGTATTAGCAGGAATAGAGGTGCTATATAAACAATGCTTTAACCATTTATTGATTGGTGCTTTAACAACATCTGACTCTGCTAAAATCACTCATTGTTTTATTTAAACTTGATGTTGCACTACTGCCAATAACGGAGACTTGAGTTCAGGGATAAAAATTGGTGCTGAGAAACAAATTCACTGGAAAGAAAATGTTATCAAAATTAAACATATCTGAGCACTGGACTTTTGGCATGTTTCTCAGTACAGCTATTGAGAGGTGGGTAAAACAGAAGCAGTTCCCCCAGGGTCTGGCAACAGTGAGGGCACCATCTGGGTTCTGTGGTCTCAGAAAGTGCAAGGGGAAGGGGAGGGAACACTCAGGAAGAGGGATGAGAGGGAAATATTATGAAGGGAGATGACTGCCATGGCAAGTGAGAATAAGAGGGAGGGGGACAACAAATGTTTTGCTTCTTTTGGGGGCCTAAGAACTCCTGGTATCTCTGTCCTTCAAATGTCAAATTTATTACTTAAATCCCATAAATTATTTTTTTCCTTCTCCAGCTTGCATTGGAAAGTAAACAACAAGCAAATGAGCAATAATTAAAGATTAACCTTGTAAATCTTATTTGAATCTTTTGACTGAGTTATTTCTAGAAAAAGAGTCCACATCTGACCCTTGCTGCTGTAAAACTATTTAAATGGGTAGGGATTACTCACATGAGTAAGAATCACCAGTATATTTCCTAATATGCTTGCCCCCCCCCAAAAAAAATTGGATCCATTTCTCTGCATGTTTCATGCATGCAATTTGAAACAATGAAGAAAAGGCTTCAAAAGCGATCTTATTTCTGTTTATCTCAAGTTGGAAAGAAAACAAATTAATAATTTGCAAAGCAACAAGAATTCAACCTTGAAATGCCTCTGGTCATCAATTGTTGCAAGAAAGGAAAAACAAAATGCAAAAGGAACATGGGGATTACATTTAAAAACCAAGAAAAGAACAGCTTCTATACAGAAGAAATGTTTGCTTTATACTCTGCACAGATGCTGTACAAGCAAAATTCTCAGTATATTAATATAAACTGTCTGAAAAAATTCGACCCTATTTCATAAGACCAGCAAAAACAAAACAAAGGGAAGCATGACGTTTATGGGTTTTTCCTCTAGCACAACCATGCAAGCTGAGCTGTGAAACTGTGATGGAAATATTAGAGCTGTTGTGCCTGAAAAAACGCAGTGATCATTTCATTCTTCCTGTCTTTTAATGCTCCAGGGTTTTGGAGACGAATAGGAGCAATAAGTTCACTTTGCAGAATTAATGCTGTAATTCTTTATCATAAGAGCAGAGCATTACCTCAATCTGATTTTTCTACAAAATGGTTCAAAGTCTATTTTTAATGATGGCCCTAATTTGTTAACACCTTTTAAATTATTAATCCCCTTTATATTCAAGTAGTTATTGCATGTCATAACAATGTATCTATGCAGGGAAATTTAATAGTATTTTCTGCATGTCAAGAAAAGGCTTGTTCTGCAAAATGCTATTAAAACTGATAATGAGCTAAATATTTGCCATAGCAAACACTGAAATTACTATATCAATCAACTTTGGGTTCTCTTATTCAATAAACAAAATTTAACCTATTAACTTTGCCTAATTTTAGGCAGGAAAAAGCTTGTTTTCAGGCATATCTTGCCCTTGACTTCATATCTTTATCATCTGATAACTACATTTTCCTGGCCAATTAAGCCATTGTTTTGAATCAAATGTAGCAATACAAGCCTTTTATTCTGTCTTGAATGCAACTATATTACTAGACCCTGAATATGATTTTCTCCCAGCAAATTTAGACTACGTTTTAAAGCTCACATATATCACAGGAAAATGATAAGCTATGTTCCTGAAGACACCTTTCACATTAAAGAAAAAAAAAAAAGATTTATGAGGAAGTCAAAGGGTAAAATAAAACCTTATATTGCAAATCTCTTAACTCCTCAGATCTCCCCAGATCTGTTCATGTGGCAGGATGCTTGTGTTAATATTTTCAGAAAATATCTCCAAAAATACAAAAAGCTGCACGCAAGCATCACCGCTGACAGGCACGCAAAGGAGAACATCCTCTTTCATGAGCATCTAAAGCATAAATCTGAATGCTGATTGAATACCTAACACCCCATTCAGTGACAAAAAAGAGGCAGGTTCCATCTCTGCCGAGTACAGCCGAGCTGGAATGGTTGATTACATAAGCTGGGAGCCTCGCCTCGGCACTGTGTGCTGGTGTGTGATGCTGCTGCTCATGCATAAGTGGCTGCACTCACCCGCTCGTCGCTTTTGTCACAGCAAACTGTTGTGTGATCAAGAGGGATCAAAGCGCACCCTCTAGAGGCTAAACACTACTCCAGGCCCCGCGCATGGCACCCACGCTGCCCTGCCCACACCCCGCGGCTCTCTTTGGCCCCAAGTCACCTCTTGCGAGCAAAATGACCATAGTCAGTCACGGGAGGGGATTAAAAATATCAGCTCTGCATTGCTGTCTCGATATAAAATGCTAGAAGGGAAGGAGTGCTCTTTCACAAGTGCATCCTGCAAAGCATTGCTGCCCAGGACAGCAGGGGTGTGGAAATTAAATAAAGAATGAGGTTTTTTTCACCTCTGCCTACAGTAAGGGTCATGCCTTGCTCATGCAGGACTCCATCATGAAGCTCATCACACCTTCAGGGAAACACAGAGGAAGCAAAGTGCAGTCAGAAGGCACATTCCCACAGTTTTGTGGAAAAGGGCATATGTACTAAATTCAGTAATCATGAAGTCACACAATGTGACTTGAATTCAGTTGGGTTGGAAGGGACCTTTAAAGTTCATCTAGTCCAACCTCCCTGCAAGGAGCAGGGACATCTTCAATCAGATCAGAGCCCCATCCAACCTGACCTTGGATGTTTCCAGGGATAGGGCACCCACCACCTCTCTGGGCAACCTGTTCCAGAGGTTCACCATTTTATTGTAAAAGCCTTCTTATTTATATCCAGTCTAAATCTACTCTATTGCCATTTAAAATCATTGCTACTCATCACAACAGATCCTGCTTAACAGTTTGTCCCCACCTATTTTACAGGTTCCCTTCAAGTGCTGAAAGACTGCCATGAAGTCTCCCAGGATCCCTCTTTTTTCCAGGCTGAAAACTCCCAGTTCTCTCAGCCCTTTCTTGTGAGAAGTGCTTCTCTGGTCATGTCTGTGACCCTCCTTTGGACTCATTCCAACAGGTCCACATCTTCCCTCTACTGAACACTCAGAGGTGAAAGCAGTAATCTGTGGTTCTTACTGAAAGACAATTTCTTAATAAGGAATATTTCCAATTAAATGATGGAGATCCACTGCTGAATGGAAATTAACTGTTCTGTAAGTGTCATTTAAGTAAGACAAAGCTACTTGTAAAGGCTCATGCTCGTGAATCTTTATCCTCAGCTTACAATGAAATTATTGCTTCTTTTCTCATATTTCACATCCTGCTAAATAAAGCACCTGTGTGGAAGAACACCAATTTAATTTAATTAGGGGCAAGAAGGTATTAAGCTATTTTTCCTACATAAATTACTCGAGTTGACCTAAAAGCACCAAAATTCCCCTCAGAACAATACAGTCATGTTAAATCTCTTACACTTTGCTCTCCAACACAGAACTCTGTTCATTAAGAAGCAATTTTCTATTAAAGATCTCATTTTTTATAATGATTAATAAAAATTGTGATTTTTCAAAAGGATACCATGGACTGGTCATAGGTACATGTTAAACTGCTTCACAGTTTTTTCTGGTTATCAAGATAGACCAAATTTTCAGGTAAAAGTTTGCAATTACTCAAGTATGTAACTACATTGATGTAAACAAGACTGAGTTTGTGCCAGGAATTTGTGTGTAAATGCAGTTAAATGATAACAGCAATTATCCCCCTAGTGAGCATAATAAAGCTGTGAAATTCTAAATTACCTTAAGGTTAAATTGAAAAGAATCTTGCATTTACAGAGAGATTGCTGTTGAAGGTTCAGAAACAGTCTCAGTTTCCTTGTAGTGACATGAAATACATAAAAAATTAGCATTAGTGGCTGCAGTTTCAGTTAAAACTGATTTAAGGAACGCGCTTTGTAGTTTCAAGCATTTCTGCTTACAGTGCTGCTCATATGACAGGAAAACAAGGATAAAGAGTGACTTTGCAACAGGGGAGTGCTGCTCACTTCTGTCTCACACTGTGCCAATACATAGAAGCACACACTGGAGCTACACCATGCAGAGATGTGGTGTATATGTATTTCATGCAATCAGGAGGTGCAGGGTAGAGAACTCCACCAAAATCAGACAGTGGAGACAAACTTGGAATAAGGACAGATCTATAAAGAGCTAGGATTAATTAAAAGAAATTGAATTTACTAGAGAGTGTGTCTGTGAATAACCCCTTTTAAAATCAAAACTATTATTTAAAATATTAAATAAAATATAAAGTTTCAGCTAACTCCTGCAGCAACCAAATGTATCAGCTGCAAATATGTCAGAATCACAATTAAAGCAGCACTGATGGAGGAAAACTTTTTCATCTGTTTCCAGGAAAACAAGGTAAGGGGTGCTGTAAGAGCACAATCCTTCAGTCTTCTAAGTAATGATTACTTCAAAAGCTCTTAAGCCCTTGCTTTATCCATGGAAACTGAGATTCTCAGGCAGATAGAAAACCTCAGTCTAGTAAAATGAAATGCAACAGCCTCCTTAATATCTAGACCACAAAGTTCTGTGCACACAGAAATTACAAGGTTGGGGAAAAACAAAGTTTTCCCTTAACTACAACTGTTTATGTCAGACACGAGCAGGTCCCACACGTGCATCCTCAGAGACAAATACTTGAAAATGTTTACAGATAGAGAGGCACTGGAGACTCAACGGTTATGAAAACTTGAACAGGAAGCTCAAGTTTATGGAAATCAATAATGGAGAACATATTTCATTTTAAGTCTGACAATTTTCTTCTTTCTTTCCATTAAAAACACACGTCCCCAAACACAATACAAAAACCAAACCAGTGTGTGCCTCTGCAGTGCACAGTGTACATATAAGTAGGGGAGAGATACATCCTTTTTCTCCAGAGAAGCTCCATTAATCAATCTGGAAAATTCACAGCAGAGTGAGACAACAGAAATTGGTAGAAGAAAATCAAACACACCTCTATTTCACACAGAGTGAAAGAATGTATGGAAGAGCAGCTCGCTGCCTGGCGATAACTATTTCCAGGATACACTTTCTGTTCAACTATGATGAAGTCATTTTTCTGAAGCAAAGTGTCCTTGAGCAGAATGTTTGCTGGATGCAATTTGAGTGGGTTTTATTGATCATTTGATCTAGTTGAAGATTGATGCATTTTGTACTCTCTTCCCTTAGTTATAACTTCTGCAAAAGACAAACACAGCCTCAGATTTTCCCTTCCATGAATGAGTCCTAAGCAAACAAGAGCCTTGCCAGCTTCTAACTTAGGTAGAAGCATCTCTGTAGGAAACTTTTACTAATGAAGGCAGCAAGTGTTAGATCTTAGGTAGGATGGAAAAAGGAGTGACATTTAGAGAAGAGTTTGAATTGAGAAACTGGAGCAAGGGAACTATGGCAGATAGTTTTAAAAGAGATTCCAACATGAGAAAAAAACTCCAAACCCTTAATTAAGTTGCTATGGAATGGAAAAAAAAAAAAAAGGAAAGAATAAAAGCATTTGACAGAGGCTCAAAAGGTGAGCTATCTGGCTTGTATATATTTTGATTTCCCATTGCAGAAGGCTGGCAGAACAGGACTCAGTACAACTTTATGAAAATCCAGAGCTGTGAAGGCACACAGTAAGACTGTAATTTTATTTTTTTTTAGGATATGGATTCAAACAGTGAACTCTGAATCTAGAGAAAATCAGTATGGTTTTTAAAGTAACAAAACATCCAGTCTAGAATGGATGAAGAATCTGTTCAGTTCTCCTATTTGGGTTTCTAGAAAAAACATCCTTAATCATAAATAAAGATCTAAAATTTTTTATTTAAGTTCAGTAGCATCTCTAGGAAGAGTTGAAGTATGAGTGGATTAACTTGGTAAAGCGAATTCAGAAATTGAGATGCTTTTCTGCTTCAGAAAATTATGTAAGGAGAAGAGTCCTGAATTATGTAAGAGACTTTGAATAACAAAGCTTCACAGCACTTAGAGAGGCCATTTAAAAATACGTAGCAACCCTTCCCTCTGCACTGGTGTATTTCTTGCCGGTGAAGCCCTTCTTCTTCCTGCCCTTTTGGAGTGGATACCAATCTACTGTGCTTAGCTGAGTGATATGGACTAGTCCTACTGGGCAGTATAACTGGAAAATAAACAAAAAGGAAACAGGATCTGCTCTCTACCTCCTTCCATCAGTTGTGCTCATCAAGAAGAACGACATTCCAACATATATAATTAATACTTAGACTAAGTAATCCTTACAACCATCCTCTTCAAAAATCACTAGAAATCTTTCTTCTAAACAGCAGTATGCACCAGATAATTGCTTTCTCTGAGTTTACTGAAATGATGGAAGGGATGAATTTAAAGAATAGATACAGAGTTTAAACTACAGACAACTTTAGATAAAGCAAAAATTTCCTGTTTTCTTCCTTTTCCTGCATAATTTTACCCTTTAGAACAGATTGCTTGTGGATACTGTAGAAAATCAATTGCCAGATTTTTTAAGAACAGACAAGACAAACTTCTCTTAGAAATTACATAAATACTTTGCATTGTTGCTCCTATATAGGGACTGGAGAAGATGACTTCCTAAAGTCCTTTCCATTACTATTTTTCTATGATCCTATGCTTATTGTCCTGGCTCATTAAATGCCACAGTTCTGGAAATGACTGGAGATGATGTTGCCAAGGTGATTTGGGCATCTTCAAATTAACCCCACAGGCTTTGGCACTGAGAAACACAAAGACTGCCAACTGCTCTCTACTTTTTCCCTAGCCTGCCTCTGATCCTTCTGACTGGCTTCTAGTCAAAGTAAGACTGAACACTTCTGTGTTGAAATGAATCAAAGTCCCAGAGTTTACAGAGACAAATGTTAGAACCAGATTATTTAAAACAGCAGATTATACCTATGTGGAAATTAAATGTAGGTTTGGTTGTCCCGTCCAAGTATCTATAAGTAAAGAAAACCTCTGTCTCCATGTCTTATCATATTCAACTCCTATGTCTGAGACACTTGCATCTTCTCAAGTGGTGAAGATCCCAAGTCTCTCCATCAGAAGACAACTATTTCCTCTTTACAGCCTGTATTGAGAACAAATCTTTTCCTAATAAAGCCATTAACATGTATCAAAAGAAGCCCAGGGAGTATACCCAAAGAAGGTGACTGAGAGGTGCTTTACAATACTGAGAAACAAATTAGGTAAGTTAAAATTCATGATAATTTAACTAATAAGCTTAAAATACTACTATACAACTGGAAAGAGGCAATCAAAACCAGTTTGCTGTTATTTGGCTTACAATTTCAAAAGATGCAAAACATTTGCTGTTGTGTCAGCCTTACTGACTGCACTCAGTTTTCACTGTTCTTCCTCAGAGACAGACAGGCTGTTAAATGGTGAGAGCCACAAGTAGTAGGTTAAGTTATTCCATGTCTGACTTGAGGGTTCAAGGCTCAGCCTGGCAAGCTAACAGCACGTCATACAGTTATGCAGATAAGAAGCACTTGAGCAAACAGCATCTGAAGAAATGCCATGCTGAAAATGCCACAATATCACTACGACAGTGAATAGCATCAATAGTGATGGTTGCCTCTTTCTGCAAATACCAGACATCATAGCATGCAATTTATCTGCATCCAAAATATGTTTTCAAACTTGCACTGTAAGGAATCTTAGCTCCTGAACTGATACTCAATTCTCTCTGGAATTGAACGGGATGGAGAGATGTCATGTCTTGTAATGGAACCTCCTTCTAGCACTTCCAAAAGACTGACACTAACGTCTTCAGTCCAACCAAGGAGGAGAGTAACAGTGTCCTGCTGTTTTGATTCTGTGGTAACAAAACTGTTATGAAGAAAGAATTATACTGCAGTTTGCACAGTATTGTTTTATGGTGCAGATTGTGCATTGTATTACCAATTCCAGATGGCTCAGGGAACAAGGGATTTAATTTGCAAGAGAAATGTTGCAAAAATCTAAATGCAGAACTTAAATATATGGTTCTAATGATTGAAATGTAAGGTCCTGGATCTATTGCACAAGGTACTATTGTGGACCAAATTTTAAATTTTAAGGTGATGCTTAAAAATCATAGGAAGACCTAAATGAAATTAAAACGTTAGCCTGAGTAAATGTAGCCAACAAAACGAAAAGTAAAAATCAAGCAGCTGTAAATACAAGCTGTATTGTTGTATGCACGTAATGATGTATTTATATATTTTGTAGGTATAACTGATGAACAGAGTTCAAAATGCCGTTACAAATCTATACACCTAGGTACAAACCCTCTATTTCTTATTCAAATGAGGAAAAAAAATCCATTCTGAAAAGAAACTCTTACTCTCACTTCAATACAAGGCTTAAATGGATCCATTGCTGACTTCATCCATTTGCCAATTGTTGACAGCTGTCAATACAGGGATTTGATTTCTTTATCCAAGCAACAAATATTACATTCGTATCTTCAGAGAAAGATCTTGACTGTGAGCTGCAGTTTCACTGCCCCAACTCAATTACTGCATTCTTGAACTGCAATGTATTCATTTGTGGGCAGTGGGGCAGCCAGTGGGAGGGTATTGATTGGAGTATAATGTCATGTGTAGCAGCGAGAGTAAGATGAAAAGTGTTTTCTGCTTAATGGGTTGGTATTAAGTAGGTGGGAATGGCTTCTAATTAGCCAACAATTGCTGTGTTTCTCAGTTTCCCTCCCTTCCCTCCTCCTGTCGGTCACCAGCTGCCAATCTCTCTCTCCTTTTCCTTTTTTGTGTGGAGTTCATTGCTCACTGCAGTGAAAGCCTTTGTTTAAAAAAGAGGGCTCCCAGGGTCTCATCTGCCAGGGTACAGCTTGCTGCCTGCGATGAGTAGCAACTGTCAGTTTATTTTATCTCAACCTTTTCATCATTCTGCTGAAACTGGTCGAGTGAAACCACCTGAGAGACCTGAGGATTCAGTACCTACAAGTCATTAGCCAGGACTGCTCTGTCTCTCCCCACACAGCAAGTCAACTGAACACTGCTTAAAATATAGTCCACTTTAACCCCATATTTTCCTATGGACGCATTAGGACTCCTTCTGCATCTTCCACATTTCAGTTGCATGATCATTCCTTAAATATACTACAACTATGATTAGTGAGTAATATATTTTTCAGTGTTTCACAGCAAAAATACTCTAGAAATACAAAATATAACATACTAAAATCTAATTATTACAATAGCCTCAGTCAGAACCTCCCTCTTAGACAAGTTATGTTCTCCAGCATGAATATCATACCTAGCAACTTCCCCAGTTATTTGAACCTTTGCTTGCCTTGAAGTTTTTAATAATGCAGCTCAAAGGGACAAAATCTACTCGTATTTACAGTTGTGCCACCCCCCTGAAATCAGTAAGATTTTATGGGCATAAAAAAGCGCAGTATTTGGTCCACAATTTTTAACACATATTCAACCTTCTCCTCTCTGCCATAAGTTTCTCTCTCTCTAGGTACACACATACATGTTCATGTACTCCACATGCACACCCACCTTCCAAATTGCTAATGGAGCTGCAGTACAATCATTAAGAAAGAAATACGCGAGAGAAAGAAATATTTTATTTTGAACTAAAACAAAATTAAATGTAAGTAAATCAAATTCCATGTCATTAATGTGAACTATATTTTTTGTAACCAGAGCTAACTTGTTGCAGTCATTACTAACAGTTTTAATACAGCAACTGAGATATTACTTTCCCCTGTATTAACAGGGAGCCTTTTCAAGATCTATAAGAAATGACAAAAACAGAAATCCAGTTATCCTTCAATATATCAGTTGATTTCTTAATGCTCAATATATCAGTTGATTTCTTGAAATGCTTGAAATCGTCAATGTTTCATCTCAGTTCTCTCCTTACTGCAGCATAAGTGTGCATACTTGTATGAATATCGACAAAATAAAACATAATAAAATATAATTTAATATTATTCTCAGAATTGAGCTAAAGGCACCAGCGAGGACAAGCTCACTCTCGGAGAATAACACATTTCAAGACACTCTTTGGCAAATTGAAAGATCCTGGAGTCAAAGAGCTGGGCTCCATAGCACCCTGAAGTGTTGTTTTCTACCAGGAGCCTGAAGTGTGAGGTAAACAGAGAGTTGCAAGGGCTGCACCCAGGATAAGAAGTCGGTGGATACTGTGCAGCACACATCCCCCTCCCTTCCTGGTTCCTGCCAACTGGTTTTCCTTAATACCTCGGATATGGCCTGAAGTTCCTATTCCTCAAATTCCTTGGGTACACAACATGAGCTGAGCAAGATTACTCTGGAGCACATGCATCCTCCATTTTCCAGCTCTAGGTATCTATCAGCAATGAGTTAAATGCACAGTGCTAACAGATGCCCAGTTGGGATACACAGGCACAGTCAGACAGCTCCATGTCTCTGTTCATATGACCTATAAATGCCAGACAATGCGAAATCCACCTTCACAAGAAAAACAGGGGTTGAGTATCAGCCTTCACAGATATTGTTATTAGCAGATGAATAAACATAAGGTTTAGTTATGAGGGGTGTTGGGCACTTGCAGTTCCCATTTCAGAAACTACCGCAGAAGATTAATTCCCCATAGGAGCTGACACCAGTTATATTATGTTTGACTAATATTTGTAGCAGCTACATCCCAAAAATTAAAAAATATGACAGAATTTTAAGGAAAAGGAACTATATTAAACCACTGTAGCAAACATGAAAAAATATGAAAAAAAACTTTGATTACAAATGATTTCAAATCACCCTCTCCATATCAATTACTCTATTGGATAGTTATTAATGTCAATATTGTGGGATAGTAGCTCCATGTTCAAAATTATGTACTTGTATTACACACTATGAAAAATGCTGTATAATTACTTGGCTCTGTGGCAAGACCTGTATGAGGCCTTCCATGGGAATATTCTGTATTATAGATAATATTGAATGCTTAACTGAGTGAGTAGAAACAAGCAGATGAGCCTGGAGGCATGGTCATCTACTTAAGCATGCATTTGGATCTTCAAGCCAATTAATCACCCAGTTGTGTACTTAAACTTAGTCAATCCATTCCCACAGGTGATTAAGATCTATTTAAAGGCCATTTTGATACTTCACTATTTTCTATTAACTAACTTGTCAAGATACTCAATAGGAAGTGTGATTATTTCCACTTCATTCTCTGATCACACCATAATTAAAACACCGAGCATGAAGAACAGTGTAGAAACAGTAAGAAAAAAACTGAAAAAACTCTCAAACACCTCCTACTGATTCTCCTACAAGCACAAAAGATATACCTAAGAATGTGAAAGTTGAAATGCCAACTGCTGGGTATAGAGATAACTGACCTAACACTCCTTCATTGGAATAAACATGCATAAAATTGGAATTTGGAATGAAGGTGTGGGGCCAAATGCAATATAACAGTGAAAAACAAGCAAGAAAACACAAAAGAACAGACATGGAATGAAGAGAAACAAAAAATAATAAATGTTTCAGAAACAGTTCAAAAAATCACAAAATACCTCTGGTGACTACAGAAAATAATAAAGAGAGGTGGCTTTTTGGGCAAAAGAAATATGTTTTCATAAATACATGAAATTGTGGAAGTATGACACTGCACTTTTCAAAATAGATTGACTCATTCCAAATGTAAATCATTTAAATCTTGACTATCTTCAGATAACAGAGCCTTAATAAAAACAGCAATTTGTTACTTAAACTTAGGAGGAACATAAAAGGATGTATCTAGGCAGGGGAAAGCATCTCAGAAAAAAATCTGAAGATGCAGAAAAGAAAGCTGGCTTGGGAAACCCAGGAGAAGGAAGGTGTTTGATACACTGCCTGTGACTCCTGGGATGACCTAAGGGTTCTGTTACAGAAAATACGCACTGAACACAGTTTCTTTGTCTTGGCTTTGATTTTCTGTGTCCAAAGATTGTCAGGGAGCTTTGGGTAAGGACGGGTTTGCAGCAGAGAGCTGTTTTCATGTTGGCCTGAGGTCCATCCTGGTTGGCATGTCTGCAGACAGCACCAATAAAAAATTCTTTACGAAGTCTAAATGACAACAACCATCTCAATATTAAACAAACCCACTAAAGTCTGGTTTTTGGTTCTTTACGAGGATCCATTCTCCCTTTTGAGCATAAACCCACTAGATACACCTTTGCTCAGGTATGCAGCAAAGGAAATGAAAGGAAAGGATGGGCACACATGGACAGGCCCTAGGGCCATTTCAAAAGTTTTCCAATTGGCTGTTCCCACTTTGGCCCTGCCACCATCAGGGCACTGCCAGAGCACAACTCTTGCCAGCTGTTTTGTGTCTCTTCATCAATGCTGCAGTCAAACCTAAGACTTCTAGATGCCTCAAATCAAGGATTTCTCCAGAAGTGACCTAAGAGCTGGGCAAGAGCTTGAATTTCTTTTGCACTATTCTATTCAGTCAAGCACGACTGAACTTCTGCCCTGAGAATTTTCACTTTTTAAACTGGAAAGGAATTCCACTTACGTAGAAGTACTGACAATGCAGTGCACAAAACTATGCTAGTTCAGTGCATAAAGCTACACTAAAGGGTCTGACAATATACTGCAGTTTGAGCATCACTTCCACCTTTTTTTTTCCACAAGAAAGAACAATTCACCTTATTTAGGAAACCATTTTCTGCTGATCTAGGGAGCTTGTCTGAGAAAACACAGCTGGATGCTAACAATATTTAGCACACAATGTGTCTAAAGGAAATGCGTGGCAAGATTTAGATGGTTCCATACAAAGTATCAG
Source organism: Lichenostomus cassidix (assembly GCF_008360975.1). Classification (NCBI taxonomy): domain Eukaryota; kingdom Metazoa; phylum Chordata; class Aves; order Passeriformes; family Meliphagidae; genus Lichenostomus; species Lichenostomus cassidix. Next base: position 20,791,602 of record NC_139484.1, read on the forward strand.
ATGGCAAAAAACTTAGAAGAGATCCAAATTCTCCTCTGGGTAAAATGTTTTTATATAACTGTTGATGACAAGAACACTCACAATCACAGTCAAGGTGACAGTGATTTTTTTTAACCTTTAACACCACTTAGTTATAAAAGAACTGCCAACCCTCAGCAAAGACTATGAAGAAACTTCTAACACATTAATCCATGGTTAAACATGAAAATGTTCAGTGAACCCTCCTCTCAAATATGGTACAGCCAATCCACACGCCTGACCTAGATCTGATCCTGTCTAGAAATTCCCAGTTATTTAAGTCAGTATTTAAAAAGAAATCACAGTAAAAACCCCTGGATATTGTATTTGTACAAAGCATGAGAACACTCAGCACTCCCCTTTTTGCAGACAAACACCAGCCATCAACAGAAAATAGAGCAAGCTACTGCACTCATGGCAAAACTGACACCGATGTTTATACTGTGTTCTCAGGCTCTTCACTGGGAATCTGGTGCATCTGGCCACTGATCACAATGTGCTGAAAAACCTCCCTGTCACCCTCAGTTCTTGTCTTCACCCTTTATTCTTTCTGTAGTCCAAGCAATAATCACTCTCACTTGCTAAAAATATCAGTGTATCTCTAAGCAGACTTAACACATACTTAAAAAGCAAATCCCAATAACAATAAACAATATATACGTGAACCCTATAAGCTGACTTTCAGAAACATGCCTGCTCCATGCCATCAACATCTACACACAAGCATGGTCTGTTTCAACACTTAGGTACGACTGCATTAAGACTTAATTAAAAATATTTTAAGACTGCATCTAGCATTAATATAAAAACATTACTAATATGTTTGAAAGCTAAAGGTGAGACAAAATAAAAATTAGCAAGTGATGATTGCTAGGTGGTGTGAATAAGAAGAGGCAGCACAAGTTAAGCAAATTTTAAGGAAAAAAAAAAAGACAGAATCAGCTCTCAAGTTTTTTTTTTTCCTAATAATTTCCCTAAATGTATACATTTCAGCATGTTTAACCACTGTATTTTTTCCAGAAGGGAGCAAATAATTCTCTGTGAGAAACCCCACAAAAAGGTGCAGAAGCTATCCTGTGAATTTCAGGAGGGGACTGAAGCATTTGAACTCCTTTCAAACCAGGCTTATTAAGAAGCGAGCCTTTGTGCCTCTGGCACAGGGACAGCCTTGGAGTCTGTACTTGGTCACGCACCTCCTTTACATGATTTAAAGTCATAGTTCTTATTTACCACTGTGAACAAGTGTAAAATTCCCTCACTTCATGTTCAGCTGCATCTTCTGAGAAACCCCAAAGCTGTCTCTAAAATCTTCTCAGGTTTTTTATGATGGCTTTAAATACTGTGTATTGTCTTAGCTACGTCATCAATCGTGAAGTCTTATTATCAATGGAATTATCTGGTTCCATCTCCAGACTAGCACTCACTGCACAGACTTCCGAGAAGGAGGAGGTAACGTTAGAAATGTTCCTGGAATTCGTGTACTTTAGACAAAAGAAACAGTAAAAAAAGCACTTTATAACATTATGAAGCAACCTGTTCTGCTGTTGGACGCTATACCAAAATGGCCCATAAATTACATAGCTGTGGTAAGTTACAGTAGAGAAATGTTAACTGAATTTGTTTAGCATAATCTTTGATCTCATATCTCACTTCTGGCTTTTCCCATCCTTTAGGGATTATCCTTTTATTAATAAATTACAAAGTTACACACAAGTTCAATCTAAAATGCACCTGGTAAGATCACTGTTTTCCAAAACATTAGCAGTTTTGTGCAAGCCACATCTTTTACAGAAAAATGGCTATAAAATATCTTAAAGAGCTTTCAAAAATGTGAATCAGTAGCATGAAAATGTAATTTTTTACACAACATGAAAGGACACACTCACACTATGGAATGTACCATACCTTATATCCATGAGGAGGCTGGAGAAAGAATACTGAGGGCCTACATATTTGGGAGTAAGAACAAAAACTCACTGGATTGTATTTTCCAAGCTATGGGTTTAGCTGGTGCATGCATTTTAAATTATATTGAAGGCTGCTCAGGTGTGGAATGCTAGAAATGGTCCTGATCTTGCTGAAGTTGATGGTACCAGATAATTCCATTGATAATAAGACTTCACAATTGATGACATGGATAAGACAATACCTAGTATTTAAAGCTGTCATAAAAAACTCCAACAAAACCAACACAGGAAACCTACGGTAAAATTTCTCAATTTTACCAAGTTCTCCAAAGTCAAGACATGTAAATCCAAATTGTGGTCAAAAGCACATACTATTTTTCAAGAAAACAAGCAAAGACTATGTAGGATGAGGAAAACAATGCATTTTAAGTCTACTGTTAGAAAGTGCTCAGATGATTTCAAGCATTCAAGGGCTCTTGCTGAGGCACAGCCCTGCCAGATGCAAAATCCTGCACTTAGAGTTGCCAGACTGACAGACAAGGATTTCTGGTCAGCATTTCATGTAATCAACATGCAAAATCTGATTCAAAAATTTCCTGCCTTCAGCACCTTTAATTATTCTTCTTTCCTCTAGAAGGCAGCAAGTGAGGTGATTATTTATTGAAAGACCTGAGAAATGTTTTCTCATCAGACAATGTTAGTCAGGCTGTGGGCTCCTTTTTAGGAGTCATAATCCTTTTTGCCTACTGATTCTGTTGATAATGTTTTTTATACATTTTACTAAATATAAAAGGAACAATAAAACCATATTTGTTGTTGCAGTGGCATCTCACAATGATATAAATAACTGTCTTGTAAGTGAGGTCAGGTGACTGAGTCAAAGGCAGCAGATAGAAACATTCTCCTCTGCATTTTTAAACTGTTTTCTGACAATCCTATCCCTTTTGTCCATGACAACTCTGGTCAAAACATCTATTTTATTAATAAATGTTGAGGTAAATTGTGTAATTAATGGGTCTTCCTGCCTGGTAATTGAAATGATTGATTTAGAAAATAAATCTTGGTTGAAAGACATAAGGTATATGGCAGTACTTGAATTTAAATGTAATTGTTCCCCCACTAGCTTAAGTATTTCTTTTGCCTAAGAATACAGAAACTACTCTTTTTTGACACAAAAAATTTTTAGTCAGAACAGTTAGAAATAAAAATTTACTTCCTTTCTTCTCCCTGTTATTAAATTTCCTTGCAGATTAAGAACTACCATTGTATCTTGTCTTTATCTGTTCTATCCACAAAAAGACTGAGGGAAATCTAGTAAATTATCAACATTGAGCTGTTTGGAAGAGCTAGAAATACTGCTCTATTATCACAGCAGGAATTTCCTAAGTGATGAGTTCATCATAGGATGCACAGACATTCTCCTGGAAGGTAGAATAAAGGCTGTACCTGAAACTCAAAGCCAGCAAATCCTAATCTTGAATTGGTGCCAGGTCATGTTTTGCCAGACAAAGATATTAAAAATGTAATGCCAGTACTAACGAGAGATTTGGCACACGAAACACGAGGAATGTTACAGATTGTGCGGACAGTGTGACACTATGTTTTCCTGGATGTAATCTGGGTATCATGAGAGTAAGCTTGGAGCACTAATGAGAAGAATGATATTGAACTGGAAGAGCTGCTAAATATGCAGTAGCCACAGGGTTCCTGGAGTGAACTGGAACTGAAATGAAAACCGCAATACTGAAAGTAACAGAGGGTAAACTAGGCAGAAATACAGAAGGAAGAGAATCTCAGCAGGCAAAACTTGTTTGTGGTACCATGCTTGCCAGGACATAAAGGGCTTTTCTAATCATAGTCTGTTTATCCCTGAAGTACTGTTAAAGAGGAGCAGGAATCTTGAGCTTAAAGGGCCACGTATCATTTCAGGAAATAAATCAGTTTCTCAACTGACTGGAAAAAGCAGTGTATAAAAGCTGAACAAAAAACCTCTTTAGGTGCTAGAACTAAAATACATATTGAAGATACAAAGTTCATCATATGTCTTTGAGGTTCCTGGGGTTTTTTTTGCTGTTACCATTGTTGATTTTTGTTTGCTTCCTATTTGTATCAGCTACAGTTAGTGATCCTCATATGAAATATATATAAAATTGCTTGACATAGGATTTTTTTTTGACCATCTCTTTGGAATTCTTGGCATTTGCACTACAGGTCCAAACAGCAGACATGCAGGCAAATAACTCTGACAATCAACAAAATCTATTAGTGTGCTAGATGTTCACTTATTGAGACAAAAATCACAAATACATATATATGTATCTATATAGCGCCATTGAAGAAGTATTACTATCACTATATCTTTAAACAGAATGCTATCTAATTTATCTCTTCAGCCTGCAAATGAATACCCTTATTCCATAATTCTCAGTAGCTCCCGGTGTTGCCTCTGGTATCCTAGCTCCTGTTAAACTGCTAATATCATCAATTACCACTCATTTAATGTACAAAATTCACTACTGAAGGTATACTTAATTTTCCAGAGTGAGATACACAAGAAAGCAGCCAGGCAGCTCTTTGTTTTTAAGAGTAGAATAACAACAGCTGAGGGAATAACATGGTAACTCTGAAGCTCCATACTCTGGCTGCCCCAGTTGTCATTTATTTCCAGTGTACTCCAGATTCATGCTCTTCACAGGAATGCAGAGGACAAAGTTTTAAGGTAGAGTAGACTTACACCTCCCCCTTCTTCAGTACAATACAGTTTGATACTATCAGTACTTGAAGATAATGCATAATTCAGTTTGTCTTGTATTAATGTATTGTACAAGGGAAAAAGAGCAAAGAAAATTTAACCCATGAAGAAAGAGATCTGCTCCACACAAAGTCCTCCTCAGCTCTTTCTGAGATATGGAAACATAGTAAAGAAACCAGACTTGTTTTTATTTTTCCCTTTCTCTCTAATGTCAAGAACAAGGATACTAAAAATAAAGCAGCGTGTTCTTCTGGATTCAGACCTACGTCAAGCAGAAATTACTTCTCACTTTCAGTTACAGGGATTTTATTTTTGGATGCACTTGAAAAATGTACTGCAAATGAAGACTATAATTATTTTCTTTAAAGATTAAAACAATTATGTTTTGACTAAAACATGTATCCGTGATGTTTTGGTAAAAAACATAGGGGAAAAAAAAAGTTGTCATCCAGAGTAGCTACTACTACTGGTTTCTCCCTATTATATTGTATTTTAACTTGTTTAATTCAGCCTCTAAAACAAGCGCCCAAAGGAGTAAATCTAACCTCCATTCCATACAAGGATTAAACCTGGGAAATAATTTAATAAAACTCTACAAGGAAAATGACTTAACTGTTGAGGACAACACAGCACTAATGTGTTTCATAACCAATGCCTTACCGACTGTAAGAGGGTCAGTGCACATGTCACTTCTGTTTTGCTTCCATGCCAGCAGGTACTGCAGGCTGAGGGGATCTGCTGCTGCTGCTACGTGGCTGTTAAATGCCACCATCATCTGATGAGCCTTCGCGATGCCACAGTAGCTCTCTGTTTCAGCCACTAAGGGCAAATTGTTTAAAGCTTTCGCTGCCTCAGAAGCCTGGCTGAAGTATTCTAAAGCTTCATTATAGTTGCCCTAGTAAAGAAGAGGAAAAAAAAATTAAAACTACTTGTAGTCACCTGTATTTTACCTTGATATTAGACCCTGCTCCTCTGATGCTTCAGAAGTGTTGCAGCAGGCAGGGCAGCCCACGGAATGACCCATGGCAGGGCATTAAGCAAATCACTCTCCCTTGCTGTTTTCTAACCTCTAAAATCCAGGTAACACTGCTCATATCTTTCACAGGAATCAAATGCTTCTCTGGTTTTCTCTATAGCACAAACAACACAAATCCACACACATCAGTGCTAAGTATTAATGAAGACTGCAGCCAGGCCATTTAGAAATTATTGCCATTGTTTCATTGTGTTCAGCGTTATTTGTGGGAGGAAAGGTCCTAATTTATCATGGCACTAAATTTTAAAACATAAATCCAAAAAAATGGAAAAAAAGGATAATGAAGTGATCGACCTAAAGCACAGAAAAGAACAGAAAGTAAAACTTACTCATTTATGGGGGAAGAAAGGGCTATACCAAAACCCTGGAATATTCCTAATCACAAAAAGAGAAACAGTAGGAGAAATGTAACCCAACTGTTGCTGAATAGAAAACTCAAATAATTTATCTCTTTATCCTACCATTGGTGTGGAATTCTGCTGCCCTGATGCCAGAAAATTCCTGACTGAAAACATTTTCAGAGCTGTCTTATCCTTTCACTCTCATCTTGATTTAATAAGATTGAAATTTCCTTCTGCATAGAGACTGGGAGAAGAGACTCCAACTGGTACCTGTTTCACTTGATACCACTTTTTGGTATGAAAATTCCTATAACTGCCAAAGTGTGCTTACAGTTAAAAAAGGAAAAAAAAACATTAACAGAGATTCTGGTTATCTTTCACCTTTGTTCAGTAGAGCAGAAGAGCAGAATTAGCCCTATGGTGACACAGCAATGAATAAAGAATGATAAGCTGTAAGATAATAAAAAGCAGAAACACCAACCTATCATACTCATGAGAACTATAGCAGGTTAAGTGATGCAATTAGTGAGAGGAATGCAGCAAATCAGACTAAGAAAGTGGAAAAAAGTGAAATGAGAAAAGACAGAGTGTAACCGTGCTAACTTCAGAGAGTACATATTAAGTAAGCAACCTGCTTAACAAGGTGGAGAAATGAGACCTAACACTCCTGCATAACACAAAACCAGGCATTTTAGGAAACCAAAACCATTAGGTTAAAGCAATCATGACTAGAAAGCAAACTGAGTGTATGGCATTAAAGAAAGCCAGTGATGCTGAGGGAACAGTGAGAGAACTGTTAAGGTCTGGCAACAGCATGGACAGAGCAAAGTGAATATGGTCAAAGTGACTTGTGTTTGGAAGAACAGGAAGAGTTATATCCCTGGTTTACTCAAGGTCCCCAATGATAGATCTGGATATAAATAGAGATATCTTTAATTTGATGGACAGTACTACTGCAAATTTTATCACTGGGGGATGTACAGGGTTGAATAAAAAGACCCTAATAATGACTTAACTTACATAATACTAGTGATGACAGCTGACACAAGCAGGCAGTGATCCAAAAGAGGAAATGTTAATTTACACTCAATTTTGGTAAACACTGCTGACCTTGCAGAAAAAAAAAGGTACAGAAAATAGGGAATTGCGAACTTCAAGAATTTTTTATTTATGTTTAAACTAAATATTTTGCATTAATTAATATGATTGAGTTACTGCACTTGTGTCCTTCTACACTGCTGCCCAAGGTCAAGGCAGAAAATTCTGAACTGAGAATGATAGTTTAAAGAATAATCAAATAGAGATTAATTCTTAAAATACCAGTTCTATTGAATTGATTATTAGCAATGGTGGCAGAAGGAATGAAATACAGAAGTAGTTAAACATAATTTATTTAATTGTTTTTCAGATTTGGAGAAGAATAATTCAGAACAGTTCTACTGCTCATGAAATAAAAACAGGACAGCAATTTTGGCAGTGGGAGTTCTCTGTAAGAGGAATCCAGAAAAAAAGAGACATTTAAGGGTAGTGTAAGTGGAAAGGGGAAAGTACTCTGTACAATACATTACACACAGAATTTATGATGAAAAAATAGACAACAGAAGATAGGAAGAGTGATTTTAAAAGGATATTTCTATTTGTATTTTATTCATAGTGAAAGTGTTTCCTAAGTTCCACATTATCTAGCATGCAGAACAAATTCTTTTTACTACTTATTGTATCTAAATAATTTTGTCTAACATTTCAGCTCTAAAATAGGCGTTAAAGGACTCAGCATGAATCTTTCACTTCTGCAACAATGTCTTTAACCCTTCCAATTTCAAAACCCAAGTGTTATTGCAGTGCAAGTGGAGACAGGAAAGTCCTTCCACTACTAATGGATCTCTGACAAAGTACTTGCTCCTAAAACCTATTTCATAAATTTGTCTGAGAGAATGTAGAGAAGAAATGAAGCTAAGATTATAAACAGCTCATTAGTATGCAATGCAGTATACATTCATGTATAGTGCAACAAAATTTCATTTGCATTGCCTGATGATTCTTTATGGGCATATATGGCCCCAATGGTGATTTGGATGCAGATTTTTCACAACACAGAAAGTTCGTCCTGATCCGAATTTGGAGTTTTTAATTCATCTGTTTTAGAACAAAACTCTGTGTGTTAAATATGATGTGAGATTTTCGCTCTTCACACAAAATTAGGCACATCTTATTTGGTCACTCAGTGACCTCTCCTTTGGTAACTCTTGCAAGATGCATCACCTGCATTGAGTCCTCCTGTGTCATCTCCTATAAAGCAGCATCCAAAACCAGATTTTACCATGAAGTAAACTAAGTTGTTTTAGAGCATTACTACAATCAGTACTTACTCTTTCATTGTGAACTTTTCCAAGTAAGATATTTGCATCCACCAGGCTTCGGCCCAGATCAGCGCTTTCAGCATCCTTCATAAACGCTCCCAAATACTTCACAGCTTCATTTGATTTTCCCTGACTGAAGCAAAGGACAGGGACAAAATTAAATATTTACTCAGATGGCTTCTTCAAATGCTGAAGATCAGCTCCTTGTTCTGAAGTAACTTTACTTTGTGGTGACTCATCCATGACTGGATTTTATTTCCAAATGGCCTCTAGCACTACCTGTGCTGAGCCCAATGAGACTCTTCCACACAGAATGTCTGAGGGCAAAACAGGATCCTTCCAGCAAAATACACCAAAATTTTTTTTCAGAATATTGTGCCATACTTTAAGGCCAAGAATAAAAACACTGATGGATGATTTAACAGGGGTTTTAAACCTTCAATTTTTTTTTTCCTATTGAGCTCTTGATAATATTTTCAATTCAGCTGGACCTGACATCCTGAAAAAACAGGGGAAAGAGGTAAAAAGGCTGCTTTTTCAGTATGGTTTTCTGTCATTCAGAGCTGCCATTTCATGCTCTAGAACCTGGTGGTGCAGCAGCAGCTCCCTAAAAGTGCTATCTCTCAGTTCTGGGGATGGCAGCCTTTCCCTGGAACACAATACTGCCCTTTGGCTGGATGGATCAAAGGTTGCAAGGGTCACACAGGCAAACCCATAAACTGTGGATTGCAGGTGCCACCCCCAAATCCCAGTGAGCTCCGAGCAACCTGAGGTCACAGCTGCATCTAACTTGAAAATTGGCTAATGTACTTTTACAATAACATTTGCAGATTTCTGATTTTTTAATAAAGCCAGTCATATTAACAATGTAAGATCTCAGCACTGTGAGTGCAAGATATAAGACAGACATCTGAGTTTGCCTGTGAATAAGCGACTGTGCCCTTTTTCCCTTTAAGGCTGGAGTGTTACTCCAGCTGACCTCAATATTAGCCATGAACTTGAGTCACTAATGGAGGAGCATAGCATCCTAAATGTCAAGGCACCAGGCAAGACAGAAAATCCAGTCTTAATTAAGAAATTTACAGAAATAGGAGTTTGTGTAAGTGATAAAGAATTGTGATTTATTTTCTCACCATCCTAAACCACCTACTAGCTATATTCCTACAGCAAATGGCTGCCTGGAATTTATTTATATTACAGTTTTTGTTATAAATTATATTAGGGATATGTGCTTTCAAAATCTGGCAGAACTCTGCACTTCCCTGTTTTATACTATTGGAGTAATTATAACAGCCTGCCACAAAACAGGAAACAGCAAAGCTTAGCTGTACATTTACAATATTGAAGTGATTATCTGTAGGTGACTGAGTTGAGCAAGATTTCTATAAAAGGATGCTAAATCACTGCAAACTAACATTCTTGAAATATTCAAGTTTATGCTACTGTAAAGCTTAGTGATCAGTATGCAGACTAGGATTTACTAAACTTTCATAATTTAAGTATTTTAATACCATGAGAATACAAAACATACTGTACTGTAAACATTTGCCAAATGTCAAAAGACTTCTAAATCTTAGAATTAGAAACAGATTTTTTTTTAACCTATTTTTTTTCCTAAGAAAAGAAAATCAAATGTTTCCCTACAGAAATACAGCATATGATTTATATAAGTTAAAGGACAAGGTTAAAGTGTTAGACAAATATTAATTCCAGTTTTTCTAGTTTTCTATATGCAGTGCACAGGTGCAACTTGAAGAGCATATTATATGGTATAATCATTAAATCCATTCAACCAGACCTTTGAGAGTTAAAAACATATATTCTGAGGAAAAGGACTCCTTGGTCCAAGGAATGAGAATGAAACAGTGCAGAATATTTGTGTATCAAGGTGATTCCAGTTTCCAATTGGGAAAACAGGACTGTTAACACCCACATCCCCTGACAACTGTCCAATTATGTATATCACACTTGGCCTACTGTTTGCAGTAGAAGTAATCAATAAAGGATGTGGTTGAGTGAACATAGATTTTGGTTGAACCAATGCATGAAAACTTAATCATTTACTCAGAGTGGAGAAATCAAATAGAGCAGAGATGAAACAGCCACTAAGGGGTTTGTTGATTGTGCCACCAAGTTTGTGGGCTAGAGGCTGAAAGTAATAAAGCAAATGGAATCAGTGACAGGAGAAAATGTAAAAAGGTTTTCTTAATTTCATGAATTAATAGAAATGTTTTGATGTATTTTTGGCCATTTCTTATTTTTCACATCAAAACCTATGCTCCACATATAGAAAATATGAAAATTGCTAGGGCATATAATGTCTTTGAGGAAAACAGGAATCAATTTGGTATGTATCAGAAAGATGTTTCTCACTGTTAGAACTTCACTTATGCCAGGTAGCAATCGGTTGGTACAGGTTAACAATTTTTCAAAGGAAGTACTTTTAAAAGCACTACAGCTGGAGATATTTAAAGTATGCTAGAAGGATTACTGAAACGCTTTATCCCACACAAGACCTGATAACATGATAAACAGGTCTTTCCTACTCAAAGGGCTAATACTTTATAGTTCCTTCAAAAATCTACATGTTATTTTATACAGCCATATACTTTCTATCTCCTTAGACATCACCTTCCTAAATGCATAAAATGCAATTTCCTAAAGATATAGTCATTCATGATCCCACAGAACAGTTATGATGACTTCAGCAGAAGAGATTACACATCTACAGCAACTCATTTTCCAGTTTCATGCTAAAATGCCCTATGAGATTTTTACCCCTATTAGACTTTTATGAAAATATGCACCTTTTATAGGATTGCTCATGTGATGGAATTGGATGTATAAATCATGTGTCCACAAGAAGTCATTACCATGGTGGACACTGGCAGAATAAGTCAAGAACATGATGCCATTATGTCAGATTTTTTCCCCTGGAAAATGACATGCCTAAATGCACATGATAAAGATTTTCAGTTTCCCATGGTCTCTGGAAACATCTGCAGCAAAGACTTCAAAAATATTCCAAAGGCCATAGACAGGTTCTGAGTGATTCAGGAAGGCTCAGTCACTTTCTCCAGCCTATCACAAGGAAATCGGTACCAATTTTCACAAACATTATGGTTGTAATGCATTATTTTTTGGGAAACAGTCATCTTTGTGAAGACATTATCCATAAAATTTAAAATTATTTTCACAAATCTAGCCTAGATCAGGTAAAAATACAAGCAAAGGAAAAGTGAATGAGCTGGATATGGGGATTCTGTCACCAGCAGTAATTATTGGTGCATTTATCCAGTATGTTCTGTGGCCAACTCTAGAGTCCTCAGCACAGGATGGATATGGACCTGTTGGAGTGAGTTGCAGGGGAGGCCACTAAGATGATCAGAAGACTGAAGCACTTCTCCCATGAAGAGAGGCTGAGAGAGCTGGGGTTCTTCAGCCTGGAGAACTCTCCAAGGAGACTTTACAGTATCTAAAGTGAGACTACAGTAAAGATAGGGACAAATTGCTGAGCAAAGCCAGCTGCAACAGGACAAGGGGCAACGGTTCTAAACTGAAGGAGGGTCGATTTAAATTAGATGTATGGAAGAAATGTTTTACAATGAGAGTGGTAAAACACTGGAACAAGCTGCCCAGAGAGGTGGTGGATGCCCCATCCCTGGAACCATTCAAGGCCAGCCAGGATATGGCTTTGAGCAACCTGATCCAGTTGAAGATGTCCCTCCTCACTGCAGGGGAGTGGATTCTATGACCTGTAAAATCTCTTCAAACCCAAACTATTTTATGATTCTATCATTCTATGATACATAGGTGTCCAGACCTTTCTACATGTAAGTTTCTCAAACAACTGAAAGTTGCTGAGAAGCATAATGAGATTTTACAGAGTTGAATAGTTAATGCCTATCACACACACAAAGCTCTTCAAAGGACGCACATATGTGTAAGGAGGTACATGTGTGTTGTGCTGAGGCCTGAGCAGCATGCCTCAGCCAGATTTGATTTACAAGATGGATCCTGGGCACTGTGTGACAAAGTAGCATTATTTAGCTAAAAATAGATGACAAAGATGCTTATGCTAGTTCTTTATAACCTTGTGTAGTTATCTGCAAGAAATGTAACATTTTAAGAAACTTTCCCAACTGACATGAATAGAGGCTTGTTTGTAGAGTATTTTAGGGGAAAACCCTCCGAGCCAAGTCCAGGGCTCTGGCCAAGCTCTGGCCCCTGGTGGTCAGGAAGTGTGCCATCAGATCCAGGTGCTTCTGTGCTAAAAATATAATCAATTCTCTTTGACTTGCTGATTTGGGCTTATAAAAGCTGGACCCACTTTTGGGGTGAATTTGGAGACCTCACCTATGGGTGGACCACATAGGATTTTCCCAATTGCTGGGATGGGTTCTCCAGGTCATCACTGTGAAATAGAGCTCCTCAGCAACTGAGGATTCTGGATGATGGTAAAGTATTTAGGCAATTGGTGATGTATCTTTCTCAATCACTATTCTTTCTCTTGTATAGTAGTGATTAAGTGCATTACCTTGCTTATTTTTGCTTGTTGCTAAAGCCACATGTGTAGTTTTATTGACTGCATCATTTTACTTCTGTGTTGTCTTAATATTCATAGGAAAATAAGACCATTCTTTCTATTGGGGTCTGTGTTCTTAAATTGCCCTCGTCAATTGGCTGAACAATATGTAAACATATATATGTTTAATTTGGTAAATGCTTTAATGGCATAAATAACAGTCAGGTTTTATAAAAAGTACCATGACAGCCATTTTCCAGAGAAAGGGTTTAAGATTGGGTCTTCACCTGTGTAACAGATTAACAGTTAAATCCCTGATCCTATACATGAGATTGAATTCCTCCTTCACTTGAATCCATCAGAATGCTCCTCTTCTAGGAGAGTGCCTTAAATACTAAACTGAGGAGTTTTATTGCTCTTGGTATCTGCTCCCACTGCTCCTCACCTACTCTTTTCCTTCTATTTGAAATTGCAACTACTGGAAAGCAGTGGGACTGCGCATTCCTGGATAGCTAAAGAATATTCCCAGAAGGCGTGGAGTACGGATTTGACGCAGAAGAAAATCACTAGCCATTCCTTCTTTAGGTCTGCTTTTAAGAAAAGCAATGCATAGACATGATCTTTCAGATGAAGGGTTTAGCAAACTGATTTCAGAAAGATCTCAAAATCTGTAACTTCTGAGTAAATAAATGTCTGTGCCCTTATTCCAGAATGCCTAGATCACAGAGAGGAAATTAACAGACATGGTTTATCAGGGATGTTCTCTTGACTATCTTAACCCAGCCTCTACCCAGACTGCTGCTTTTTGTGAATACAAGGAGCTCGTGAATGCTACTGAGAGCTCAGAAAACTTGGTACTCATTGTAAAGCCACTCACTGTAAATGCTGGTGTTTTAGCTCCTAAATCTTTCTTGGCTAGGCTTAAGACAGTTTTAAAACTGGGACCTGGTATTCTTTGTATTTTCTGTGTCTTTTGGAACATCTTATCCCATGTCCTTATTTAGGATGCTCAGAATACATGTAGACATGAATTATGCATCAGAGAGCTGAAGTGGACTGTGGTTGCGTCTGGTCCCTATGTTGCTCTGATAAGACCAAAAGACAAGGGATCTGCTAAAAGAGGAGAACTTGTTCTGCACATTGAAATAAACCTGGTGACAAGTTCCTCTCTATAAACAATTGCCAACCTCTATCATGCATCATATACTCTGACCTCTTCAAACATAGGACGAATCAAGAATAGGCGGCAAACTTCACTTTAGTCTCTTTTTTCCCTACCTCATATGATAATTGCATTAGACTATGTCAAAATTATTTGTGTCAGAACTGATTCACCTGAAGAAGATTTGAATGGCAGATGCTAAAACACAAATATTGAACATAAGCATTGTATTTGCACTGAATTTCTATCTAGTTACACATGCACAAAATACAAATGCCTTCATAGAAAAAGTGAGTGCAATAGATGGAAAGATACAGTTCAGAAAATACTACACTGGGACACCTACTGAAGCTTGCTATACTCTTCCAGGCTTTCTCTTTCTTAACCTGGAAAATAGGCCTGCATTTCTATTTTCCAGTAAAGTAAGGTAGTGTTCCCCTCCCAAAAAAAACCAACAACAACAACAAAAAAACCAAACCAAAAAAACCCAACAACTTAAAAAGCCCTCAAAATGTGGAAGAAAAAGGACATATTATAGTTTACAAGAAAGGAAAAACGAGGACCATACACTTTAAAAAACATGTAACAGTTTAAAATAACTTTCGATGAAAGGGTCACTTACTGCAAGAAGGGCACTGCTTAAAATTTAAGCAGTCAGTAATGGGAAGCGACAGACCTCTAACAATTTAAGTCTTTCACAGCTGAGTGAATCTGCACTGACAGTCAGACAAGGATGTGCTAACCTACCTTGCCAGGATCATGGCTACAGCTGCATATGCTCTGCCCAGGCCAGCAGAATCACAAAGGGTTGTGAAGATTTCTACGGAGGTTTTCAAAATCTGTGAAACAGGAAGATAAAACCCAGTAAATACCATGACTAGGAAGTTCCACTTTTTTCTTCCCCACCTATTCCCCCATCTCTCTGTCCACACAGAACACAAAATTAAAGCTTCCCTACTTCTACAACTGTTTTCTAATTAGCCATAATGGGACTAGGGTTTTCATTATTACTTAAAATCAAATTATTACTTATAATTAATTACTTATTATTGAGAGTTTGAAACTCCTCAATAATTACAAATCAAAAAGATATAACTTGCAATTAAACCTCTGTATTTTGGCAATTTGCAAAAACCAAAGAGATACTTCTTAATTCGCAGTATAAATTTCCTTATCCATAATTTAAAATATTTCAAGAGCCTGTGCTTTTATGAGTTTCTGATAATCAATAACTTAAGAGGATATCCTTTGCATTCATAATGTTTTAGAATGATATGCTGAAGTACAACTCAGTATTATTTTTCTTTCTTTAATCTGTCACAACTTATTTTAGTACAATTCAGATGCCCCAAAACTGAATAACTTACAGGTTACATATCTTAAACTATGTTATCTTACAGTAGATAATGCTACCATTTTTCTGATTAATTATTCACACACTAACAGTTTGTTAACATTAGTTTGGAATCTACTGTATTATTATGAACCCTCCCGTAACTGAAAGCTTACAGCTGCTGCATAAAAACATATGATCTTAATTTAATTTAACACTGACATCACCTGTATTGCAGAATTTCTCTTTTCATCTATATTTTTTCCAATGGTGATGACGGGAGAGTGCATATAAAATTAAATCTTATTCTTTCATCCCTCCTCTTTGTTGCTTGACCCAATCTATTACACACATGAGAAAACAGGAAATCTCCAAAGACCCTCTATGGAAATCCTTTTTGCACGTTTCCAAGAAAGGAGTAGTGAATGTCATTTACCAGCTCTGAAGGGGGATGGGAGATGCCCAGGGACATAGGACAGTATTCTGCATGCCCCAGGATGCCTATTTACACTGAGGTAAAAGATTGGGCATTTTCTATTAAGACTGTAATCCCTGTTACTGGTAAAGTTCATGGTTCAGAGGAAGACAATGTGTGTGTGCTATTGCTGTGGGTGTCACCACTTCTATTGCTGTTTCCACCACTCAGATTTTCTACTTCCTGAAAGAGTTTTACTACATGCAGCAGTATCCCTGGACATGGCTCTTGTTTTTTAGCTACATAAGCTGTGTGTGCACAAAAAGAAGCATTTTTTAATGTGCAGTGCCCTATCTATCATCCCTCAAGTACTTTCTTAGCAGTTTTGTTCTAATGTTGCATCCTATCCTTGCAGGTCACTGCCAATTGAGTTATCAATGCATTAGGTGTGACAGAAAGAGTACAAAGGCACCGCAGTTAAGAAGTTGTCACATCAGTTCAGAACTCTTCCTAAACTGAATACATACTTGATGTTGTCAGTGCCTGCAGTACATCCCTCTAATAATCCAGGATGGTAGCAGAAACACACACAGGTGTCTAAGAAACAGCTCTTGGTATTGCATTTAACTCAGGGGACCTAGAGCATTTGTTGTAATAATTGTGCCCATATTACAAAACCTGCCATTAGAGTGTCAGGAGGTGCCAAAAATGTTATGTGCTGGACTGAAATCATTCCCAGTTTAAACTGGCCTCTACAATATTAAAATAGGACACAGGACCCCTAGTCATTACTATCCAGCACAGAGAGGTTACTTAGGAACCTAAGGCTTTGGCTACTGCACAAAATATGGTATCTACTAAAGATATCACAAAGCCTAAAAATACAGATAAACCCAAGGAAAAATCATATATATCATAGCTGAAGTGAAAAGTTGGTTCACTGCATCTCTGCAACAGCTGCAAGAAAGTAGTAAGTAAATAAATAAAGGCATTCATTCATATTGATGAAAAGTGTTCATTTTGGTCCCAGGTTACTACTACTCCACACAAATCAGACATTTCACTCTAAACAATGAAGAAATAGCATTAATTAAATTATCTACATGAAAAAGAGGAAATCTTGATAAATTACCACAGAAAAATATGTTCTTCATGTCTGTATTTCAAATGACTCCTCCAGCTCCATGTAATACATAGGGACACAGAAAGGGACATGTGGGCTTGATGGAAAGGAGCTGTACAGTGCTCCTGGATGCTACAACTTCCCAGTATCCATTTATGTGAAGGAAGTGGATACCGTGATGTATGCCCAACCTTCAACACTCAGGATAGAAACATTTCAGAACAGAGAAAGAGGAACAGACAGGGCAGGTTAAAATGTTGGTTCAACACATTAAGAATTATAGAATTTCATCCAAAGTCTCTTGCAATTAGAGTACACTTTTAATTTTCACTTAAAATGAAAAAATTATGAAGTTCACATGCTGGAAAATCAAGTAGAATCAACACAGTGATGCCTGCCAGAATCTGTAAAAAGCCTACAACCAATAAATCAGCATGAAAATTTCCTGTTTATTTTTATGGGATATGAACAACCAGTCCATCTATTTGGCTTCCTGTGGATATCACAGAGGAAAAGACATCCATGTGGCAGAGACTATTGAGTGGGCAAGGCTGTGCCAGTCATCTATCAGCTCTCCGAGAAGTGGATAAATATTGGGAACACAACCTTTGGATCTAATGGAGTTTATAGGCTCCCAGTGAAAGTTTTCCTACCTTTAGATAGAAGTGTATATATATCTATTTATATGTATTGGCCATTCTGTGAAGGGGATAATGACATCCAAGGAAGAGGTGGAATAATCAATAACTAATGCTGAAAACTCCTACACAAATGTGCAGTTTTACTGGCTGGGAAAAATTCAGACAACAAATGAAAAATCATCTTATTAAGGTAGGATGCTTCTGCTGCAGTATTCTATAGCAAATATTGTGTTTGAAAATGTCATCTTGGTAATTTTCTTCCTGTTAAGGAAATGTTAATAAAAATATATAATAATGTGTAAAGACATATTGAATGGGAACATATAAGAATCTATACTGGTAATGGATATTAAAAACAGTGAGTTTGGGTATTACACAGAATTAGCTAAATTTTGTTCTTATAAGTCAAAGTTTCCAGAGATTCAGAGTTACTGAAAGGGCAAAATGTCTTTTTTTTTCCTTTATATTTTGTTTTGTTTGTTATTTTAGAATTAGCAATGTACAAAGAGTTCTAAGGAAGGAAGCTGTTGCAATAAGATTTATCCTGATCATATTAGACTACATTATAAAATTATTATAAAATTTCCATACTGTTTCAAAGACAGTTTGATACTCTTAGCAACTAGTGGGAAAAGATTGTTGTATATTAAGTTGAACATATTAGAATAATGTATTGCCTCAATGTTTCTGCCTCAATATCAAAAATGTAACGTAAGTTTAACAACATAGAAATTATAAAAAACACACCGATTCTGGTCACAGATTAGTTTTTGGATCAATGTGACCGAGCACTCTGACTATCTCAAACTTTCTACTTCTATGCGTCTGTGGAAACACCAGCTTAAAAAAATCCAAAGGACATGAAAATTAAAGTCTAATACAGAAATGAACAATGGGTTTCAATTGCTTTTCCTCTTTTGTGCAGGGTATGAGAGGGTTGAAGCTGAAGGTGGACTTCAACTTTGTCTTCCACGTAACAGACCACAGGACAACTCCTGTGGGAGCATCCACTCACAAAAATCAGCTCTCTTCCCACATAATTTTAAGTCTGTTGTGTATACAATTACAGTGTCAAAATAAAGTATTCAGCTCTGCTTAGATAGAGCCTATTGGTGGTATGGCTCTCATGCTAGCTCTCTAGCTAGTGGTGAATTTCATATTTACCTTCTTTGCCAAGGAAAATACTAGTCAGATCTCAGGCCCTGATTTACTTCTCAGTTATCTCAGGATTATGCCAGGCTGACCCTCCCGGGGTTATCCATTAATATAAAACAGATACAGGAGCTCCTCCTCCCCCAAGATTCTCCTCCCTCCAAAATCCCACCTTTTATTTTTTATTGTTGTCACACCTGTACTTCTTCCATATGTACATGAAAGACATGCAGGCACACCCTATTTGCATACACAGGACTCAGCCATAAGGACAGGCTGTGCTGAACACTGATACATCTGGGGATAATGGACAAAAGAGTAAATATTGGAAGTATGAATTTATGTTGGATAAAGAACATCTATCCAACTCAACACAAGATTAATGCTACTACCAGCAGTTCACTGTTTTGGTAAAATACATTTCTCTGACAAACACACAATGAGATAACATTGATTTATAATACTGTAACTTTAAAAAACACAAAAACATAGTTCTGCTCTCAGCTTTAGATTTGATATTGTTGCCAAACTTTATTGGAAATACATTTATTTTGATTTCTGCAAATCTAGCTGTGTTTAGCCATTTCACAGCTGGTGAGCAGGAAAGATGCTTCTGCCTCATTTACAGATCTTGAACATGAATCAGACAATCAACTGGACCATTAGTCAAAGAGATCACTAGCTAATGATTCCTGACAGGCACTGCAGTGGCAGGCTAGAGGCCCAGCCTGGCTAGCAGCATCTGACTGTTTTTCTGAAGCCAACAATAGGTGTTGGTAGACAAACAATGCAGTCGAGTGAGACTACTGGCTTTGCACCACTTAGTACCTCTTAAATACTTTCAGAAAAGCCCACACAGTTCTGACTGCTGCTAAATAATCATTTTGATATAATCTAATGAAAAGAAGAGACAACAGAACTGTATGCATAGCCACTTTGCAGTTCAGTGAATTCTGCTCAGTACCTGCCTCGGAAATGCATACTTAAAAATTAGGAAAAAGTGCACTTTTAATTACCATAATTTAAGTGGTTACACACCTGTGGCTATCCCAAGTAAAGTCAAAGGGAAGTTTCACAATACAAACCCAGACATATTCTTATTTTTGCCAAAACATAGCATGGGAGAGGTTGGAGAGCAAAAAGAAAATTGTATTGTTCAGGTCATGTATTAATCACAGTAAGCAGAGCTCATTGATCCCAGGAATACTATACACCAGGATCAACTGAATGTCAGGCCACACCTTGTGAAATGCTAAATGTGTTCAGGCATAGTGAGCATGCAGGGTAGAAACTGCACAGCATTCTGTCAGCATGCTCACAGTTCAGGGATACAGAAACTTGATGTCATACCCCAGAAAGAGTATGATTTGCCTGAACTGTTACTTCTCCCTCTTTGCCACAACTAAAATTCACCAACTTGGATTCTGTGAATGCTAGCTCCTTGTTCTTAGCCACATCCACTTACACAGGACTGTACTGTTTGGATAAATAAACAGAAAAAAAACCAAACCAGAAATCCACAAACGTTGTCAATCTTCCTACAGAGACAGAAAGAATTTGTCTGGAACTGGCCAAATGGGTCTGTTCCAGAACTGTTCCAGGGGCTTTATTTGGACAATGCATAACATAAGCAGAGATGCTGGAGCAAAGGGATCAGGGACAGGAGAGGGAAACAGATGAGTTCACCCAGAAGTTTGTGCAAGTCAGTGCCAAAGTGAAACACCCTAGTTGAAGGCTTTCCAGAGGCTCTTGCTAGGACATGGCTATCACTGAGGTGCTGCTTTGGCTCCCACTGTCCCAGTGGGTAACTAATCCAGCCCACACTCCTCCTCCCCTGATATACTGGGCTATCAAGTGCAATATTTACCCTTATGCTCTACAAACACGCAGCAATACATGCTTCTGGTTACTCATGTCTGCATCTGCTTGAAGGATTAAAGGAGGCAAGACAAACATTTCACTCATCCCTTCACAGTCTATCAAGATCAGACCTAAGGCTCTTTGCCTGGATCAAGTCTTACATGCATGCTTCATATAATATTCAGGGTATGTACATTTTGCTTTGATTCTGAATGGATGATATGTAAATATAAGTAACTAATTGAAAAAGTTCCTTTCCCCAGAGTAATTTCAAACTTCTGTTGGCTTCCACAAGGTCAGGAGTTCACCCTGAGTGCTTCATTTTGCTGCACAAAAAGCTTAAAAGAGATGAAATGTACAGATTGAATAAATGTTAACTTTTGTTTCTGCGTTACTGTCCTAATTCTGGCATTCTGTGCCACTAATAAGTATATTAATTCTAATTTTTTACACAACAACTTTGAAGGAATAATTTTTTTAATTCTTATACCTCATAAGGAGTATTATTATTCATTCATATTTAATTTTTTTAAAAGTCATCCAGGTCCTTCAGAGCAAAAAACTATACAGACATCAAATCCAGGTATTTTCATTTGCTATTATTGTACAATTTGAAATTTCTACTGCAAAAGACATTGCCCTAGTAAAGGTTGTTGCAATCTATATTTAGGACAGGAATGTAATGTTTTCCAAGCCAGACATTGTTGACATATTTCTTCAAAATAAAGCATGGCTTAACAGTCTGGAGTGAAGAAGCTTCATCTGTTACCCTTTAACAGCAATATAAGAGGAAAAAACAGTTTATGTATCCTTTCCATCCTGACAGATGTGACAATAGCTGGAAACACTGTGCCTGCCAAGAGCTTTTATCAAGTATGTTATAACAACTAGTAATAAGTGTAAATAATAAATGGCTACGATCTTATGGGAAACGGTGGCAATACTAAACAATTTTTGGTGCTTGCTGATGGGAGTCTGCTAGTCTTGGAATTCCCTGGCTTCCCAGTAGAGTTTTGGCCTGACAATAAACAACAGTTTAATACTTTATCTAATCCCAGCCAGGAGGTAAGTTCAACAGCAAGCTTTTGCAGATGTTCACATCCAATAATCTATTCATAATTGATGAAACAGGGAGGTCAGATGTAATGGTTGCTACTATTCCAGCAACAAATAAATGGTTATTGACAAAACAAGGCAGTGTGGCGCTGAGTGCTGAGCAGTGACAAGCATGAAACAGGGCTGAGACAGAAGTAGTGATGTGAATATAGCCCTTCATCTTGAGAATTCCTCAATGTGATGTGTGGCACGAGGGCCACTCTGACACATAAGCAGATGGAGGTGACTTGTAAAGGAAAAATGAGATTCTGCAAGTACATAAAAGACAAAGGCAGAGCCGGGGGAAGAAACAAGGAGAAAAGGGTGGACAGGACTGGAAACTGGGGGTAAGTGCAATAATGTGAATTGTTAAGAAATGTTTTTGTGTAGCAGCATTGTGATCCAGATGTCTGGACTGCTTTTATCAGATTGTTGTCTCTACATGAATGTACCTGGCTGTCAGATCACTGTAGCCTGCTAAGACGATAATATCATACTATATATCTGTGCATGCTTAAATGCCCATTACTGCTTAGATAAAGCACCTATAAATATTCTGCTTCATGCTTATTAATGTCTTTAGTCTGCCCTTGAACAGATATTTTTAATGACACAATATTTTCCTACAAAATCAAACAAACAGTTAAAATTTGCGTAACAACGGCACAAACTGCAGAGATAAACTAGCAAAGCATAAAACCAAGTTATGTCAGTTAAAAAACATTACTTTTCTGCAAACCAATATAGAAGTTAAGGAAGAGTTCTCATTCAGCTGAAACCCTTATATTCAAGTTTTAACCCATGCAATGTAGTAAAAGAACTAATAGACTGTTCTTATTAACTGAATGAAACTTGAGTCATTTAGATGCAAATAGACACTTGAGATCTTTTGCATCCATTTCAGCGCTAAAAGATAGTATTTCTACAATGTTTACTGTGTAATATACTACTATGAAAAACAGCTGAATGAAACAGGGACCTTTACTGCTATGTGTGGTCATAAAAAGATTTCAGTAAGAAATATTTTAAATATTAATATTACTAAAATCATTTAAAGCACCAAGGAATGTGAAATCGATTTATTTAGAAGTACCATTTATTTCACACTTTGCTACCAATTCTTTTGATCAGCCCTGAAATAATACATAAGCTGAATGCAAAACAGCAAAACAAATTGCTTCTAGCAAGAAGGCACCAAGCTCTAGGTTTTACACTGACACACTTCAGTGTTTTAACTTTTCAGGTTATTTATCTATCAAAGGATAAATTTTAAACTCCTCGAGATCTAATGCCTGAATCAAGATCTCTTCTCCAATCTAGCCATCTATGGTTCTGATTAAGCAAAGTTATTAAGCATTTGCTTATACTTGAATATATGACTTGTCCCCCTGAAGTCATTGAGCCCAACTGAATTGAAATTTAAACACATTTAATAAGTGAATTGCTGTAGCTTGAACAATACCAATTTGAGCAACCAATCTAATTTAAAAAGCCTTACTTTACAGAAATTTTTTTTATAATCTATTCATTAGAATTAACCATACAATGGAAAACTAAACCTCCCAGATTATGGATACATTTGCATTTAAATACTGAAATTCCTGAATTTCTACAGTGTGGGTACAAATGCCTCCTTTCTCACAATACATTAGGAGTCTGACTTCTGTAGGTATATTATCTAACAGAATTAGAAAATTTTTCTTGCAGTTTTCAGCCATTTGCTACAGCCCTGGGTATAAAATGTGCAGTTTCACTAATGGCTACACACTAATGGACTGGCAGTTCCTAAAATCTTGTATGTTATTGTTATTAGGTAACATAAGCTATGAATTTAGACATGCTGTAATTATTCATTTCCCTCAATATATGCAGCATTTAGGTTCTGAGGCTTAGCACACCTAAGCTAGAAATCCAATGTAGTCTAAACTTTATTAAGTAAATAACCTCTATAACACACAGCCCTACTGCTTTGTCACTTTGTTCCTAGCCTGTGAGAATGAAATGAGTGGAAACTTTATATTGGCAGGTGTCAAAAAAAAAAAAGGAAATAGGAGAAAAAAGAAAAAAAGGAGCCTATTTTATTAGCTACTCTAAAAAATTTTCAATAGAGTACAGAGAAAATGCCTAAATCACATCTTGTAACTGACAGAAGACAGTTCCTGGAGTTTTAGAAATCTCAGGTGGGGCAAGGGGACTAATTGTAACCTTTCCCATAAACAGACCCTGTGTGGCTGTATCCACAAGCTGGCTGCCAACCTGCCTGGGAAAGCACAAGGAAGAGCCATTCTGCACCAGCCACAGCAGCAGAGAGCACACAGAGACTGCTCCACCCCAGCAGCAACACCAAAATGGTAGGACTGAGCTGAGGCTCCATGACTGCCAAGTGCTCTGCACTCCATGCCTTGTGAAAAGCACATGTAAAGATATTTTTATTCCCTAGCAGAGCAGTTTAAGGAATTTTTGTGGCTTTGTCCTCAATTTTTCAACATACTAGAGCTGAGCACTCCAATAAGGGCAATTTGCTTCTTTTGAGGTCAAATATAACAATTAGCAACAATTTCATGGAAATGATTCAGAGTTATCCAAAGAATTCTCTTGATCTTAGAGTATCTATTATTATGTAAATATACTTTTACTAGTGCTGCACTGCACTGCCCTCCAGTTCTTTTGCATACTCATACAGAAAGTGTGTTTGTGTGTTTAAGTGTTTGCATGTGTGTGTAAGGCAATAATAAAATAATAAATAAAGAATAATAAAATAATAAAAGATATAACTTTTAAGTCGAGTCAATATATCACCAAAAATAGGTTTTGAATTTTGGGAAACCACATCTGATACATTAAATAGCACAACTCCTAAATGCAGGACGTCTAATATATATATTTTAAGTAAGGCTACATAATCTTATATATAAACCCAGCAACTTTCATACTGTTTCAGAATTAGAAACAAACAAAACAATGTCCTCCAGGCATTGCCCTCAAAATTGGGGTTTTAAACTTTTTGTCACCAACTTGTATTCAGATTCCTGAGATCACCAGTGGTCAGATAATCCTAAAATTCTGAAAAGGCGCTACAGATTTATCTAATGGATTGTGCAGTCAAACCTTCAACTCACTGCAGTTATCTCACTCATTTGGGGTGTATGAATGAATAAATTGAAAGTTGTAATGGATGAGATGGAAATCCACCATCCATGGTGTTTTGGAAGCCATTCTTATGGAACATGAGACTCCTGAAGAGTAAGGTCAATATAAACAAGTTGCTAGTGCATTTATTTTCACAGTTGCTGTGGGAAAACATGGAAATGTGATAATGTGATTTTCTTATCATCAGAAGATATTCTTGTGGCACGTTTATCTTGACAAAAAGCCACATTGTTGAAGGGAGTTTTTGTGCTACCATTAACCAACCAAAATGCAATTTGAACCACAGACTGAAAAGGAAAATGAGAGCATGTTTCCAGGCAACTATAGTGGGCACCAGAACACCAAGGTGCAAAACTGTGTGGTGTATGGAAAGGTATTGAAGGAAAGTAGCATTACTGCACCTCAGGGATAATGAGAACCTTTTTTGCCCCAGGTTTTCAAGAAACTGGTTAAGATAGAAAAAAATCTTATCTACATTAAACCAACAGAAGAAATCCTTCCTTCACAAAGAGACTGCTAACTTTCATCTCCAAATAAGAAGTCAGAACTATCTTTCACTTTAAGAATTAAGTGCTAAATTAGCAACAAAAATATTAGTTTAATCAGTTGATCAGACATTCATCTCTTTCCTGAAGTTCCAGGTCTTCTTTAATATTCTCAACACAAATAATTTTTAATTTCTTAATTCCCTCAGTATTTGAATCAGTATATTTTGTCAGGACAAAGTTCACTCCCAATAATATTTCTCTCATATAATTTTGTTTGTATTATCTTCACCAGTGTCTAACAGTAGTGGGACCCTTCAGGAACAGGAAATTGAATCAGTTTCAGAACTGGGCCACACTTTTCTCTGTACATGATCTATTGTCAGCATCAAGATCAATCAGAAGTGCCTACCTTCACAGAACACTCAACAGTTTGGGTTTTTATTCCTCAGATATGGAAACCACTAAATTCCTATATGAATACAGTTTCAAGAACAGTTTAAAAATCACTCAAATGAAAGTGGAGCCTCTGGGAATTACGAGACCTCTTCTTAAACTGGTATGCTAAGCTGTTTTTTCAAGCATGTGATGTCATTTGCTACGCTGAAAATGTTACATTTCATTACTAATGGCTAAATATCATTTAGAGATGCATAAAGAACAATATGGATGGTTTAAAAGAAGGAAGTTTGAAATAATTTCTATTGAATAGTATCTTTGGATGTGTATTCTGAGTCTCCATTTGAGAGGTTTTTTTCTTTTTTTTTTGTGGTAACAAGAATGAAAGCTTAAACCTAAACTCAGTGCTCTACTCAGACACCACTGACTTGAAGTTCAGCCTTCTAACTTCACATGCTCATTCCTCTCAACCACCTTACTCAATGTTTATGAGTTATTCAGAATATCTGCACCCCAGCCACACTCATATTCCCCCCAGCTGCATGAGTGGAGACAGAATTTCCAGTTTTGATACAGACTTTTTAAGAAATTAAGTTTATGGCCATTAATCACCTCTGATTGCTTTAATAGGGTCATTTTGAATGTGAAGATGTCTTTGCAAGTTCATAAATTTTCTTGATAATTTTATGCCTGTGGCTTGTATATCGTAATTCTGACAATTCATGCAGACAGCATTATGTCATAAATTACCACATTTAGCTTGGCATGTGTCTCAGTACTCATGAACACTGCCTCTATTATTTAAATATGTAAAATATGAAACATAGGATTCAATATTCAAAATAAAGAAATACTTAGAAAAAATGCTAACACTTAGATGAGGAATGAGGATTGGATTTTTCCTAATGATTTGGGATGCAGCTCTAATTGAAAAGAAAAATTTACCATGATAACCTATACTTAGAGGCAGTCTTGAAAGCCCAGTCTAAGAAAAAAAAATTTCCCATATCACACGTTAGATTACAATACCTTATGCAAGGTTTCTAATGACACAGGAATGTTTCACTTAATGCCTTGCTTGTATAATGAGTGTGAGGAAAAAAAAAGTAAACAGTAACTTCTACTTTAAAATTAGCCTAGTTGGAGAACTCTCCCTGACAAAATCTATAATGTTTAAGGTAAAATCTATATAATGTGAACTATTAATATTTTGTGGAAAAGCCATTAGGCTTGATTATAAACCGGATGATATGAAAAATATTATGAACATATCCCAGTGCTATTGAATGCAATTAGTTCTCAGGCTTTTAAACTTGCACACACTTTTATTTTTACATCTGAGTAGCTCCACTGAAATCAATCATATATATCAAATCAAATTAAACTAATTTACACAGATTATACACCAAATCAAATCATGTTAAACATCAAGTCCCTAGCAAATAAAAAACCTTCTCTAACAAAACCAGCCCATTCAATACAAAGTGACTGCATATTTTTTATAGAATAGGCTGCAGCTTAATCATTTCAATCTTTAATTACTGCATCAGATAATGACTATTTTGAACATATGCTTCTCTGCCCTGCTAGAAGACATGAATGAAAGAGAAACAAGTTCATATGCATGATACTGTGCGTGCATGTTGGGGGAGGCTAAAGAGCAAAAGGAACCAAGTGGCAACAATTGGAGGAAATGGTGTCTGTAACAGCTGCTCCTTTCAGATTCCCCTAGAAGGAGACTGCCTGAGGTGGACCACAGCACAAAGGGATAAAGAAGATGAAAACTGATGCAAAGCAGGGAAATAACTGCTGAGACCCCTGAGTCTACATCCGAATAGTCCCAAGCTGTGTGGCAAGACCTCTTTAGCATGCTACAGAAGCTGGTGATGAACTACATATTACCATGAGGCAAACTGGCTCCTAGCAGTATTGTCTGCATGTTATGTGTAATGATAACCAGTGGGCCCCTGGGAATAGGAGGCAATGATTTCATCTCCGTAAGCATCTGAGCTCCCCTTGGATACAGAGACCATTAAACTGAGAACAGAAGGGTAAATTTTAGGCAATGATTTCCAATTGGAGAGTGAAGACAACTTGTGCTCAATGGTACTGTCAACCACTGATATTTTACTGCTGTCTGTATTGATCACTGTAAAGGACAAAAGGAGCTAAAACTCTACCTCTTTTCTTGGTCCCATAGAACACACTACATTCTTTGAATAAAAGAACTTAGTAAGTTTCTCATGTGATATTATTGGTAATGCCATTATATTAGAAAATGCCACTGTATCATTAACACTGAAAAGTACTGGTATTTCCATTACTGTTAAAATAACACTTTATAGTCTTAACATAATGTATAATTTGTTTTGGTACGAAAGAGACCTTCTTGCCCTTGTACATTGCTTTCTTTAACTGTCAGGGGTTTTTGTAGAATTAAAAATCCTAGGCACAACCTATTAGTAATACATTTAAAATTAATAGTAGTACGTTACAAAATTCAGGGTTTCAGAAACTTCCTTTAAAAAAAAAACTGCATGCAACAAAAAGAAATGGAACTTCCAAATGATTGCTGGAACTTTTTGACAGCAGAAATGCAGGAACAATGAAGGGAAAGGAATAGCTATAAAATGTAAGCAAAATTGATCAGAGGAAACAATGCCAGGACAACCAATATTTTTAACATTTGCAAGGGTAGTTTGATCCTTTGTACATCCTGGAGAGATTAGGCATGCATGCTTCTTTATCTAGCACAATTGTTTAACTTACTGCTCTTCATCATTCACACTGTATATTGTGACTCACAAAAACTTGACAGAAAAGTTACTCAGGTAAGAATGCCAGCACACTTGTCAGGAAAAATACAGTGGCTGGTAAACTGCAGTACAAAAAAATTCTGGTGTAATCTCTCACACTGTTTTCCTGGAAGAGATCAAATATCATATTCTCACTGGTGTTGCAACAACTTGATACAATTTTATGAAATTATAGGGAGCTTTTTAGTTTTGCAATATTTTCACATTCAGCTACAGGCTTTAACTGCAACTGATTGGGAACAGGCTCCCCCCTTCCAGCACTCAGTTGATTTATGCAGAAGATAGGACTTTCAGCATTGAAGAATTATATATAAAGGTGGTCAATAAGTTCTAGAAAAGTCATAATGAAAATGACAAAAAGCACGTAAAAGGACACTTCAAGACAGAAATCTAGAACCCCTCCTACACTGCAGAAGCCAAGCAAGTAATATTGAAAAGTATGCTGAATTTATTCTGGGACTTTTATTGCTCCATTTCTGAAAAAAAAATCATCCAACCAAACCAAAAACCACCACAACTAATACCCACAACGAATGACCTCTATAAAACATGTTCATTAATAGAATACTGAGTCATTCTGCAGTTAAAAGAACAAACAGAAAGAGTAATTATCCACCTGACTAATTGCAATAATGAACAAAATATTCGAATTTATTTTCCATACAACATTTTTAAGAGGATCATGGAGGACTGAGACTCGTGATTGGCACAAAAGAATCAAGCTGCTGCTCATCTTTCCTTTCACACTTGCCTATGAAGAAGTAAGGAAACACTCCTTCTAGAGTAGAATTCCACATGTACAACTCTCACTGTCTTAGAATTATTAAGGCTCAAGGGAAGCATCAGAAGGAGTTTGAACTCAAGTATCCACAGCAGGAATTGCATCCAGCATTACAACTTTTCAAAAGCAATTAATATTTCTTCTAAATTTCTGATGCTCCAACAATCTCAGTGTGCAAACTGATATATTTTTCATTGTTGCTCACAAATACACTGTACCAAAATAATTTGCAAAATTGGTGTTTTATACAAAACACTAAATAAACAGAGACTGTTTTGTACATGCACATATACAGCAAAAGGAAAGCCAGTCACATATAACCTGAATTGTCAATTTTTATTATGTCTAACATATCCAAGAATGGAAATCTGGACTCCATCAGTTCTGGAATTTATTGGAACCACAAGTGCTTGAGCCACATGGATCCCTGCCTACAGAACTAGATACAGTTATAAAAGATCTGTGAGCCAAATCTCTCCAAGTGTTTTCCACTCTGCAAATGCCTAAGATGCCAAGGAGGCAGTGAAAGCCTTGAGAAAGCTAAAACAAAGAATAAACTTACTGCTAATGCTGTCTCATATTCTCCAGAAAACTGGTACGCTAAACTTAAGCAATAAGCAGCTTCTCCTTGCATCTTCGTATCACCTCCTAAAGAAAGGATTAAAGGTACAGTTACCAGTGTGACCTGAACAAAAGGACAGCAGTACAGACTGCTCTTGCAGGTTCTTAAATAACATACAGATGTTAAAATACTGAAGTAAGTTTTTCCCTTTCCTTACCCCTGCCATGTCTCTCTTTCCAAAAACATAGAGTGGTAATTAAAACCAGAGGCTACAGACTCTAACAAAGCTCACCAAGAAAGTTCAGCAAAATCATAGAAAATATCTTTCAGTAATGTAGAACAATCAGACTAACACGTGTAAGGTTCTCTGTCATTAATTGTTTAATAATGGTCCTCGTGTCTTCACATTAGGAAATCATAGTAGTCTCTATATTCTCAATTTAAAGTGGCTGAAAATACATAATAAGCCCTAATATATATAAAAGCATGCATTTTGCTAATGGGAACCTTAGTGAAAAACCAAGAGAGAATACCAATAGACCAGATTCATCTCTTACTCTCCTGGCTGTTTTGCAAGCTACTATAGGTTAAAGTAACTGAAAAATGAGTAACTTATACTTGCAAGCTGTACTTACAGAAAATTGTGTACAGGCTGTTGCTAACTAAGGTTGCTAACCTTTCCAGCAAGGTTTTATTTCACTGATACTGGTCTAACAAACATTGCTTGCTGGTCCTTTTGCATGGCTCCCTCAACAGAAAACCATCTATTTGATGCCAAAATAAATACAAACTAATTATGTAAGTTCTTAAAGTATCACACTAGATCCAAAAATTTCCCTCCAGAATGAGAGTAGCCATAATAAAACCCTTTAGATGAAATTAAAGTATAAATATCCAAAAGTACAATCTTTCTGTTGCTCAATACCAATCTGCTCCAACACAATCAACCTGAAGCATAACTGCATAGCAAGGTATTTTGTAAAACACATACATAATAATAGTTACAATGTAAAAGGAGATTATCTACTTAAAGTTGTCAGACTAATTCTGTCTGTCCGAACACATAGAAGCCTACATCTAGTTCTGAAACTCTCTGAATGATGATAATTGCTGAGGCCATGGCAGCTATATCTATAGCACTTAAGATGTTACTTAAAATTATTAAAAGCCTGTAACTCAAAATCTTGATGGTCTTTTCCAGTATTCAATATCCCTTAAAAGACTTAATAAACCAAAAGGATACAGCAATGCAGTTTCACAGAAGAGTAAGTTAAATGTTTCTAGGGACATAACTTTCTTCCTTGCTTAAGAAGAGCTTGAGAGTCTGAAGTGGGTAATATCTAAACCTAATTAATGAAATACATAAACACAGATGATGGTGCAGAAGGAGAGAATGGACATCACAGATAACATCCAGTAGCCAGAATGGCTCTGGAATGAGGACCAGAGAACTTGCTAGAAGGAAGCTCCTAAAGCTTAAAGGTAACAACAGCACATGCATTGTGTACAGTGATATGTGATACATGCCTTAGGAAGCCTTGTGAAAGTGATTGATTTGAAATAAGGGCACCAAAACATCTGCCTGATCAAAATAAGATTTGGAAAGACATCAGATCCATTTCAACAATCTCTTGATATCCAGCAATTTCCACTAGCAATAAGGTGGCATTGATAGGGAATTTCATCAACAGCCCTTCTAGTTACTACACTAAATATTAAGAGGAGCAGTTTTACTGTAGCTGTGATTTAAGCATATGGAATAGACAACAGCTATAGAAAACACTAAAAACTTGTATTATGACCTGTACAGTCATTATGTTATTTGTCACAAACCTTACTTTAAAATCTGGAAAATATTTTTTTTGCCATTTTTGATAGTTTCTATTCCAACTACTATTCAAAGACTGGATCACAGATTAATGCTCAGCACACATTATTAAATTAAAAAAACTAATGCATGTGCTGATAGATCTTGAATTAATATATATTTAAACATGAACCTTCTTCATTGTGAAGATGTTCAAACAGTGGTAAATCTTTTCCAGAGTGGTTATGGAAGCTCCATCTGTGGAAATACTAAAAACTTGATTGGATGTAGTCCTCGGCAGCCTGCTCTTAACACTCGTATGATTTCCAAGGGTTTCTCTTCCTACGTCTGCTATTCTGTGATTCTCCAATTTTTCATGTTAGGGCTCAAAGTATTTGTGAGTATTAAGATAGAAAATTTTGTTTGCTTATGATAAAAACCTGTCTTTTTCAAATATTAAATAACTACGTAGAGTGAAAAGGTAACTTTTCTCCCACAAGATAGTACCAGTCAAAAATTGCCAAATCAGCAGTGGCTAGCCAATCAAAATCAGCGACCTAAGCTTCCATCAGTGACCTCACTTTCTGATTATGAGTTCAAAGTTTTATATAATTATTCCCACACGGCTGTCAGGTTCTTTTTGGAGATAAAACTTTGAGGAACCTAAAACTTTTTTTGCTGTCAGCAAGAAGCCATTTCTGCTTCAGTGAGATCTGCAAGTGTATTGGTAGCATTTGTCTTTGGATTTAACAGGAAATAATCACCCAAACACTTGACACCTTCTGCTTTACTCATGGGAAAATCACGGCATGCACGCTGAATGAAGGAATGGGAAAGCATTATTTTCCACCTACCTTCTTTTGCCATCTTTAAAGCTTTAATTAGCATTTTGATGGCTTCTTGGTGTTCTTTCTTTTCTAGCATTTTGTCTGCTAGTAATGTATAAATTCTCCAGAGTTGCTGACAAGCCAGTGAATTGTAAGTTTGGCCTGTCTTATCCTTCCACGGTGTGCCCTCTACTAGCTGATAAAATACCTCATAATGCTCAGCAGCTTCCGTGACATGACCTGAAAAATGTCATTCATAATTAAAATCAGTGCAATCAACAAAAATTGTAAAAGTTAGTAGTCCATAATAACTTTATCATTAAAAGTAAGTTGCAGCCAAACATTCCACAGATTTTTTTAAGACTCTTCAATACATAACTCACAGATTGCTGGAAAATACTGTCAAATTTCACCGTACTCAGTAACACTCTAATTTAAATTTATGATATTTTAAATTAGCTTTCCTTTGTAAATTCATAATGTTGAAGGGGTGGGATTCAACAGATGCAAACTCAGGATGTTCTAGAAAATAATTTTTTCCTAGATTCATGTAGCCTTTCTGGTTTTCATACATCAAAATCACATCTATGCATCAATAATCACAACTGAAACTGTTCCTCAAGTTCCTTTTCCCATAATGAAAACCTGTGCTGAAAGATTTGAAATGTGGAGGATAAAGGTATCAAAACAGTACAGAAAAACTAAAAATCTCATTCAAACAAATTAATAGATGAAAAAAGCAATATCATGCAAAGTAATTTATTCAACAGTTATTGCAAGGCCAACACTGGTGAGTTTACCTAGTAGATCTACTACAAGAGCATTAACCACTGATAGATTAATTATTGAGCCTGAAGTAATACCTTCCAGTGTCTTCAAATGTAAGTTACTCAAACATCTTTAAGGCAAAGGAAAGTCTGACGATAGAATTCAATTCATCTTCACATGCAAGTAGTTTTCTCTCTACCTTCAGCTTGATTTATCTCTGTGCGCACAACTCAGTCTGAGAAATTTCCATGCTTTCTGGACAAGTTTTTGGAAAGAACAGAAAAGCTGATGGGAAGCAGGTAAGATAAGACCTGAAATTTACATTTCATTTACATGAAAAAAGAGTTTAAAAACTCCATTCTGGTCTCAGTATCCCATTTAACAAAGAATATCCTACAGCAGGGAGAACTGTGAATGTGACCCTGCCTTCATAAGTTCGTGTGTGTGTGATCTATGTCCCATAGATCATCAATATATCAATGGCTATTTTTATTAAAAGCTGAAACTAACCTTAAAATAAGTTCATTTAGATGTTTGTAGTTTACACCTCTTCTGAGATGTGATTTATAAGGAGCTATTGCTGTTTTGCATCCTTTTTTTACAGCATTACATTCAAATTGCAAAAAGAACCAGGAAGGAGAAAAATTGTTTCCCCGTTGTAAGAAAGGAAGGGAGAAAAGCCTGAAGAAGGATCTTTTCACATTCCTAGAGAAAATGAGGTTATCTCCTCAGGCCTCTAGCCAACCTAGAGGCAGCAGAACAGCTTTGACAGATTTCTCTTATTAACTCAATTTAGATTTGTCTTTTGCATATGTTACCCCTTTATAACCATGCTTTCAACTTTGCAATATAAAACATAACTCATCTTTATTAGAATTAAATTTATTTTCATATTAAGCTTCTCTGATGATTAAAATGAGTTCAACTAAAACTGACAAGCACAAGAAGCTCCTCTTTCAAAGACACAATGAATTGAGTGTCATAGACAAATAATTTTATGGCTCTACAGCCTACAATTTGTGTTAGAGTCCCAGAGGACACAACAGGTGTTGAAGAGTGCAGTGCCAGGTAAAAGAGGAGACACCAGGCTTTATTCAGTTCCATTCTAGCTAGGGACAGATATTGGAGAAATGGCGCAAAACACTGGAAAAGTAGGAAAAGTTCTATACATTCTTTCCAAAATATCACATTCTTGACATCAGACTGCACAAATAGAAAGGCAAAGGGAAATTATCATAAACAGTACAAGATGTTTATAGACTCCCTGACAATACACATAACAGGAAATAGATATGTAGATTTGCTAAATCCAGATGAAATCTCTTGTCCATTCTTAAGAGGCTTCCAATTTGAAATTCTGCCTATCCAGTTCAGCTAACTTCTGAGGACAGAGTCATCTCAGAAGACAACAGAATTCCAGTTATCCAACTTGCCAAATGCAGATTTAAGATACTGAAGAAGCTCTTGTTAGCTTTGTGACAAATGACAGAAAGTTGAGTTGAAATTTAATGTTAATAGTTAGAGCCAGAATTTTGTTCGCTTGGATTTTCATAAGCACAATCAGACCTTCTCCTTGAAATTCCCCCTGAAGTTCATTAATAAATAGATTGTTCTTTTGAAAGGGTATTGTCATACATTTGGGTGATCTGGATACACTACATGAGTAATGGATTCTTTAAAAGAATTTGATTCATGTGCTACTCAAAAGCTCTTAGTAAGAATGGGAAGCAGCAAACAAATGAATGGTATCACCTTGAAGCTGAATACAGTACCTCAGGTTCTCCTAAGACACTGTAACATGATACCTTAACAAGACACATAATTTAGGTAAATAGTACTTGCAATCTTAAGAACTATTATTCAGATTGTTAGAACTATCAGCTTTGGTGATTCTTACCCAAGGTTCCTCTCTTGCAGTATCCCCTTGAGAAAGTTTCTGTCAGACTAGAACTCAAACTCATACATTCTGTGTTCTCAAGTTCTCAAGAGTTGACCTAACCCTAAGAGCTGTGACCTGACATTCCTTTTGCCAGATCTCAGTGAAACCTCTTTGGAAACAAACCATTTACATTCAAGCTTCAAAATGTGAAAGCAATATGATTTTTTTTTTTTTTAAATATTCAAATGGATGTATATTACATTTGTCTTCACTGAATTACCAAGAAAGATTGCGAAGAAAAAAGTGTAACAATCTTTTCAGAGGGCTGGGTGAGTTTATTCTCTGCCATGAGTCAGTTCAGCTGGAATTGATCTGGCCAGTGCATTCTAATTTTTAAACACTAAACTACTGCAAGTGTTGGCTGCGACATACACAGAACGCTGCCTGAAAATCTTGATGAACGTTTAAAGAAAGCAATTAGCCAATTGCAGAACATTTCTGAGAATAAGAGCATTTTTTTCTCACTTAGGCAGTGACAAGGAAGAGTTTTAAACTACTTTTATTATGAACTGAAAAAAACCCCAAAGACTAAAAAAAGCAAAATGAGAGGAAAAACAATGGAGTAAGAAAATCACTTGAAAAAGTTTGCAGAAATGTATTTTTATAGGTCTAGGAATTCAAAGAGAAAATCCAGAAGGTGTTTCTAGGAAATCCATGTTTGAAAAAATCTATTTGCAAAATGTTACACGAAGCAGTAAAGCTATTTTCAGCTGGCAACATTAATAGCAATTGCATATTTATTCTCACACTGCCATGCAGAATTTATCTCACTGGATACCAAATGGGGTTGGAGAATCTCTAATATCTCTCTTCCCTTCTTATAAAAGGAATCAAAAACTAGAATGGTAACTCTTCCAACATATGTACTACCACTACTAAAATGTTACACTTTTATAATTTTTTATAGTTTAATATAACTCAGGGCATAACAAAAGAAATCCTATCAGCAATAGTTTTATCTCAAATATGGGAGGCAAACATTGTCACTATGTAATTCAGGGAGTAAAAAATCAGTTTTAAACAATTATATATGAATATAAGACATTACTCTTTCACAAAGATTTGTGCTACAGTTTTCACTGAGTTGCTTCGAAGTAAAAAAATAAATCTATTCATTCAAGCAAAATATTTCAATGTAATTTTGTAAATACTGAAATGTTTTTATATAATCTAAAAGTTCATTTATAATTCTCCTTCTTAAAACCCAATCCAAAAATACAGATTTTTTAATATCAAAGTAGATATCAAACCAAAAGGGGTATATACAGAGACTACAATTTTGCCTTTTTTTTTTTTTTTTTTAAGTAGAAAGATTGACTAGATATTAACACAAATGGGTTTAAATGTGAAGCTGCCATAAAAGCAGGCACATAAATGTAATTCTCCCAGCCGCTATTTTGATGCACATTTTTGATTCCATGAATATTTTATGAAATGGCCCAAACTAAAGCCATATAACATTCCTGCATTACTGATGCTTGCGCCCGTAAGCTACAAACATTAGAGGCATGATTGAGTGCATTAAAATGAACTCATTCAGCAGTGCATTGATTACTTGAAGGAGGAAAAAAAAGAAGTTACTCCCACTTAAGAAAACAGCACACAAACCTGAAGTTTTCAATAATGAAATTAAAGATGCAAATTTGAATAATGTGGTATTTAATAAATAAAGGCAGCGCAAAACTATCTGGAATTCTCTACATACAGTCCTGACTTTAATTAGGTGAGATGTTAATTAGGTTCACATATTGCTTCCAGTAGTGTACAGGTAATTTAAAATGTCACAATCTGCAAAATGCAGTGACTGACCTGCTCTAGCTCCATGCCTCAGCAATACTGAGAGCACCTAATGATTTCCTTTTCTATCGGCTCGTATATTTGCCAATGAAAATAATGCCACAGAAACAACTGCCCAAGAAAAGTGACAGGTCTGTTAGGTACCCTGCCTCAGCAGCACCTCTGTAAGCAGAAAGCACATTTAATTCTAAGTTGCAAACAGTTGTTGAGGGCTTCAGAAAATATTCCACCATAGATTAAAACAACAATCTAGAGGAACAATAAACTTCAAGTATATTATAGTATGTTTTATTCTAGAGTATCTTTTGCCATCTCTTATTTTACTGTAGAAGAACACAAAACCTGGCTGAAGCATCAGTTAATGGTAATGAAACCCAAAAATGTTATCATCTTTCAAAAGATACATGCTTACATTTCAGTCTATCTGGTTGAACTACTTGTATTATGCTCAGTTTCTATCCTCAGTTATGACAATTATGGTAGCACTATTCCTGCTGAAATACTTAGAAGACTGCCATAGTTTCCCATCCACAGAGATTGTTATAAAAGTCTTTAACAGAGGTGTGTTCACAAGAAGCATCAAACAAAGCTCTCATTCAGCAAACAGTTGAACCACCTTGGACTCCTGAGGTAAAATGAACTGTACAGAAGCCACTGGTGCAGCCCTCACTTGCAATAACCTGAACTCATGTGCCAGCTCAAAAAATAGGGAAAAAAATTCTGGAAGGGATTTAAGATAAAATTTTGTGGTTTCATAATCCTCCAAGATCCATCCCAAACAAAACCAATTAACAGACAACAATCAAAGTGAGTATTTTAAAAATAATTGGTAAAACTTTACATTAATTTACTTTACAGAAACTGATAAATTTTTTTTCCAGAAAGATTCCACATGGAGTTTCAGCAAAATGATGTAGGTAATTCATAAGAATACTGCAATGACCATGCTGGCTCATCATAGGGTATTCTGACCATTTCTCCAGTTTGACAATACACCAGTAGATCTTACCTGGAGTCCAAGCTGCCCTAGGCCAGCTGAAACAATGCCTGAGAAGTAGAGCACTTGAGGGCACAAAGGAGAAAGAAGGAGATAAAAGGAAAGTTGAGCTTCACACAACCTGAGATGTAGCATCGGTGGATTGACTGCAGTGCAAAAAGACAGTATTTTATCTTCCCTTCTCTGGGTGAAGGACTGCCAGGGTAGTCCTTGGTATTGCAGTTTAGGGGATCATACATTATTTCTGCTTACATTACTTAAACAAGTGTGTATTGTCTGAAAAGAAAAACATAACTATGTAAGCCAGTGAGCATTAGGGCATATATAGTCTTGTCCTCTGAGGACCTGAATTACTTGCCTTAAAGCTCAAGCTCTCAAAATACACCTATACAAACCTAGAGGGCAGTGCAGACTGCAGAATCCACAGTAGAACAGTTCACATATGCTGCATCACACCACCAGCACACTGGGACATCAAAGGTGTTCTAAAAAGGTGCTGCTTAGAGGGTTCTCCCAGAGACACCTCACAAGGTAGGGATAATGCTAGCTTTTCTGGTTGCTTGCCTGCCTGCTCTCTCATCCCTTCCCCTTCTGCTAGCAGCACTACTGAGATGCAAAGAAGGTTTTCCCACAGGCGGCTGAAATGACAGCTGCTTTGGGAATGGTGTATGGTGGACCAGCAAGGGGAAAAAATGACAACCAAACAGGTCTCAGATGAAAATTCCACTAAATTGTCTGTTTTACATTCATATTCAAATGAACCAACACACAAAATTCTGGTTTACAATTAAAATTCCTGTATCTTTTTAGGTTAACACATTTTAAGAAAGCAGCATTTGTCAGACACCTTCATCAGTTTTGATTGTATATAAATAAACACATTGTGATATATATCAGTTTTAATTTAGAGAACAACATTGCAAACAATGTTGAACATTAGCCAAATGACAACATACCCATTTTAGAGAGAATGGAATTCTTGCTTCATGATAATATTCAAGCCTTCTTTCATGTTTACAAAGCATCAAAGTGCTTTCAATATGCAAAGGCTACCTAAGATGCAAAATGTATTCAGGAAGCTCACACTGTAAGGCTCCAGGCTCTGGATAAGAGCAGGCTCACACTCAGTGGGATGCTCACATTTCAGGTTTCACAAATATTTCAATGTCTATAGGTGGGTATCCAAATGCAGAAAGGGAAGGGAGCAGAAAACTCAATGACGAATGGCACATACTTGGCAGTTCTGTTTTTCAGGGCTTAAGAGCTTTTTTAATTCACAAGAGCTAAATGAAAACAAGTTATATTAGTATTTAACCTCAAAGATTAATATGATCATTCTCTTTTAAACAGAGAAAGTGACACTGAAGCAGATTAGTTTTGCTAAATTACTTTTGTTGCAAAGTCATGTCAAATGCTTGCCTCAGTTTAAATATTGGTTTTTTGGCAGTGTTTACATTTTCTTCAGATTCAACCCAGGTCCCCTTACTTTCCATAGCTTCCAATAATAAATTTATTATCAGATGCAGCACTCCAGCACTGGAGCTGTTCTGTGGTGCAGACGATTTACTTCAAAAGTGTGCTCTGAGTAGCAGTTGGACTAATGACCTGCTAAGGCCCCAACCAACCTGAATGTTCCTCTGAAGAGTAAGACAGATTTTTATTAACAGCTTCATGCTTCTTATACCTATGGCTCCTACAGATTATTGGTAATGGCTGAGGACATGCAACCCCAGCAGCTCTCAGTGACACTGGAAAGGCACCTCTGGAAACAGCCTCCTTTATCAATTACTGAAAGGAAACACTGCCTCCAGGAAAGTTTATGATGACAACTCCTGGTCCAGCTACAGTATTCCAAGACCTCTCAAAGCTTTGAAGCAAAGAAAAAAAAACCCTCTGAGTGAGAGGGCAGCTTCATCTCAGTACTAGTCATTAAGCAGTAAATAATTAAAATACCCTGGAAAAGACAGGTAAAAATACAAGCAGCAATGTCAGTAATAGACATGAAAGAGAAGAGAGGGGAAAAAGAATTTAAAAAAGCAAAGAAATAATTCATTTGAAGTTTTAATAAAGTTTCATTTGCAGTCTTGTTTAAAGATATATCAGACTTTAGGGATGTAACCTAATTACATTTTTATTCTAAGTTCTATTCAAATATCTTGGACTTTGAATCTTTAACACAGATCAAACAGAGTATAATTTACTCACGGCTATCAATACTTTAAAAAGATCTCTTCATTAAATGTCATAGTCTTATGAACATTCACATAAAGCAATCAGAGTGATATTTGCTACCAAAAACATTTAGAATATGATTCATACAGAATTTTTATATAAACACTTCATCTGAGTGCTACACATTATATTCAATCACACATCAAATGTTTTTTTGAAAGTATTTCTGATACATCTTTCATAGTTCAATGTAAACAGCAATAGTTTTTTTCCAGTAGTTTTATGATTTGAAAATGAAATTTACAATCAGCAAACACCTAAGAATGGAAACTAATTTGATCTTTTTTCAAAATGTCAAAACTTCTATTAAAAATGCAAATGACAGAGTTTAGAATTAGCACCTGTGCACTGCTGTGAATATTCTGAAGAGCTAATTGGAAAGCAAGAATACAGACCTGTCCTCAAGTGTTGTATTAGAACTAAAACATTCTCCATTTGAAGAATTAGGCTAGAAAAGTCAGAATGACCCACTGAAAAGACCAAATGAAAGGATTAAAGAAACTTACTTTTTGCTAGTGTAAAGAATATTATTACCTCCCTGTGCTTAATAACAAACCTTAATTTAAATCAACTGAAGGAAAAGCATGTAGAAAGTATTCCATTTTCACAAGACTTCTTTTCAGAAGTGAAAAGAACACTACAGAACTCTCCCTGAGTTCTCTTATTCAAAATATGTTTATTACCAATAATTTTTAATGATAAGAAAAAAAAATTTTAATAATATTTTTATTAACTTAACAGGCCCCTTTTGCTTTCATGTTGCATGTTCAGAAGCTTCTTTCAGACTTTCTTAAGACTATGCTAATTTGAACTGAAAACATTCCTAATTTGTATAACACTAATTCAAAACAGTATTTGTTATTTCAATACCAGTAACAACCCTGTAATAATGTCATTTACTGGCAAAGTACTTTCTACACTTGCAGGAGGATGAGTTCAATTATTTAATAAACCCTTTAAATCTGTCCTCTCAAGAATCTAGCAGGATTTATGGTTGCTTCTGACTGCTACTGACTGACAGAGAAAAGCAGCATATCCAAAGACTATCTCCTAGCAATTTGCTGCTTAAATTTTTAAAGTTATGCTCTTTAATCAAGTTTTTCCCAGCTAACTTATATATTCAATTCTTAAGCAATCAGAAAACAATATAACTGCTTTGTAAGATGGAGTAAGTGCAGAATAACTAAGGAGAACTAGCTTCAGTTGTATGGTGAAAATCAGTGACTGCAAGTGTCTTAAATAGTCCAAAACTGGGTATGCAGAAGTCCATGTCCCATTAAGGGAAGGCTTTTTTGTGTTTTTAAAGTTCCCTGATGTGGAGACTCTTTTTATATGTATGTCTCTACATTAATCTAAAATTTAGCAACAGGTTTAAGTAGGTAGGGGATTTGGAAACAAGTATGTTTGAAGGCCTGACCTATTCCTACATGCCTTTTTCTGAAAAAGCTATTTGGAAGAAAAATAATCACAACTAGGAATAAATTTGATAAGTTTGTAGTTTGAGAAATGAAACGTTTGGTGAGGAGTGGGGAATATCGTGATAAATCAATGGGATGTGGTTACAACTGGATTTGGTCTTCTATATAAATATATATGTCCTCTCCAAACAAGGAACAGTACAAAAAGACACCATTAGGTTAGTCTCCACTAGGAGACCATATCATCATCCTGTTCTTCGAGTACTTTTGGAGTGAATTTCAACCACATTTGGTAAGAAGTCAGTAGCACAGTAAGTTCCCACCACTTTTTTTGAAATTAATATCTTAAGGCTAGACATTGATCCAAACTCCAAAGAGACAGAAAGAGAGGCAGAACTTGCTGTACTTGTAGAGGGCAGCAATCAGCTTGGCCAGGCAGCAGCATGCTGTCAATCTAGATTTTATCACAGCACACACTGAACCTTTCCAAGTATGAGTGCTGTAGAAGAAGAGGAAATGCTACTGTATAAATGCAGAACAAACCTGTGGTTTCTGCCTGAAAGGATAATCTCTACATTTGTAGAAATATGATTCTCCTTTAGGCCACTGTCATTTTTTGATTAGCACGCAAGCTTCCTATAAAAAAAATACATAGGAATTTATATATTTAAATCCTTTTACATTTTGGTCAACACAATTTCATTATAACAATAAAGAGAAAGAAAATGATGATGTTAATGTTTTATCAAAAATCACAAATTTAACTGGGTATCATTTAAAACCAAGACAAGTTGCTTACAAAGAAACTTTGCTGGAGAAAGACTCTCCAACACAGTACAAAGATAAGTTTTGTCTATCTTATGGGCTTTTAGAAGAACTAATTAGATAAAGTTGCTCTTGCTCCTGAACAAAGAGATGGGATCCACTTTAGGCCGCTCTCTTCCAGTGTCTGACCTGGGCTTGTAGTACAACAGTATGGTCACCTCACACTGGGCATACGCCTCATGGTGGAAACATAACATTGTTAAGTAGACAGGCTGGGTAGTTCAAATGCAGCAATTTTGTTACCAGTAACAGCTCTGCACTCCGCAGGTAGCGAGGAAAAAATCATTCTCCCTTTACAAATGCTGTCTCCCTGGTTTGTTTTGTTTGCCAGCTGTTTGCAATTTTGCAATCAGTTTGTAAAGCAGAACAATTCTACATCATAGAGCACAGTGAGGATTTGCTATTTAAGCAGGCTTGGCAGACTTGCAGAACAGAAAACAACATAAAGCTCTGTTAATGTAGAAGGTGCACATGGGCTACACATCCCACAAGTGAATTTTATTCTGGCTATACTTGGGAATGTCCTAGTATCAAAAGAAACTACATTTTAATGTAATTAAAATAAAGTTGCAAAATGTGCACACACAAAAGCATATGAAATTTCATAAGCAATTTTAACTTTTGCCTTTTTAAACCTTTTTAGTACTTCATTTTGCAATATTAACATTCTCTTTTTTATATCTGAATATAAATTATTTCTGCCTGAAGGCAAACCAATTGGGGAAATTCTGCTTAAACGTGCATATTTCCTCTGCACAGATACTCATGAATTTATGCTGAGTTTCTCTCAATTATTTATACATTACAGTTTTCAATTAAAAACCACTTGCCATAAACAATTCCAAATGCAAAATCAACAATTCTTAGTAAGAATGGAAACAATTTCTTGACTAAGAACAAGAAAATAAACAGTTTAGACTTTTAATGTTCCAAACCCACAAGATGCTATGAACCATCTTTAAGTTGTTGTTCACCAAGTACACCTAGTCCTTAACACTTAAGTTTCTCAACTCAAAGCTATCCTGTGCAACCTGCTTTAGGTGTACTTTAGCAGGGGCATTGGACTAGATGATCTTCAGAGGTACCTTCCAACCCAAGCATTCTGTGAAATGCCCATTAAACACAATCAGAATTTTTCTATCAACCTCTGCCATGACTTGATTAAAAACTTGAATTTCAACATGATGGCAAAGTGATAGGCAAAGTCTGCAAGAATCCTGTGGTGGCTTTTTTCCCCAACAAATTAATTAAATTTACAAGTCCCTTGTGTTTAGTAGGTCTTTCAACCAGAAAAGTTTCTGCCAAATTCCAGCATATGAAATAGACTGTATTTTATTAATGATTAGAGATAAAACAATGATACCTCTTCAAATAAATCAGGGACAATTTATGAATATCTTTGGGGTAGGTGTAGAGGGATCAGAAGTAATCAGCTCTGGCATAACAGTGCTCTGTTTGAAAAGCAATCACAGCTTAGTATTGCTTATAATCAAGGCAGAGTTGGATTAGGACTGAACATTTATAAACTCTTCATTAATTTGCAGAATATGGCAGATTTTTGAAATGTCTAAGCTTATTTTAGAAAAGACTCCTGGAATTCCTTATCGAGGTCTCCTAAGACTTATAATCTAAAAAACACACAAAGATGGAAAAAATTTGGTTTCTGGATTAGCTGTACATTGTGAGAAACAACATTGAGATACCAAGCATTGCTATTTGCTTTGGACTTGGTCCCTTTCTATCACCAGTTTTGCCTGCCTTTAATCTTTTCAGCCTGTAAAGATTTCAGATAAAGTACTACCTCCACTTTTGTTGATCCTCATGTGCTAGCAGAATATAACTCTGACGACTAATTCATAGTCACCACTGCATTAAGACTAATGCCATCATTCCCACACATCCTACAGCTCTCATACTGGGAAGATCCAGTTTCTGGCAAGGCACTGATAGGCTTTTGTAATTTGTTGTGAAAATTTTATTTATTGGACTCTACTGTAGTACTTACATGCTTTCTCTAACAGTTTTTTAAATGTATCCAGAAAAGTTTCCAAGCACTGCAACTGACAGATGTCCTAATTTCAGATATCTGGTTTTGCTATGCTTTTGAATAATATACAAA
Source organism: Lichenostomus cassidix (assembly GCF_008360975.1). Lineage (NCBI taxonomy): Eukaryota > Metazoa > Chordata > Aves > Passeriformes > Meliphagidae > Lichenostomus > Lichenostomus cassidix. The sequence continues at coordinate 20,836,244 of NC_139484.1, forward strand.
ATTATTTAGTTTTATTGTAACATATTTGAAGCAAATAGCTCTTACAAGTACAAATTCCTTGTTTCACCCAGACTGCTCTTTTTATTGATCTAAGTTACCTTAAACTTTGGGATGCCTGTATTTAAGGGGTGCATCACTTCATGCACAGTAATTGGTAGGCATTTAGTACAAAACAGAAAGCACTCAAATATTGCAATAATGTAAGAACCTATACAAACTAATACAAGATACTATGTTTACCAGTGCACTCAAGAGTGTTTCTTCTGCACAATACAACAGTGTAATCCTCAAGTTCCCAATTAACTTCACCAGAAAGTTAATAATAATATTATGTATCTTAAACTATTATAATAATCTTACTCTCTGATATGCAGAAAATGGCACACAATTATAATGACAGATATCACTTCTGAAAAAAACATTTAAAGCACAGGAGCAAAATATTTTTTAAAAACTCATATTTCTGAAGAGAGATTCTATCACAAAGCCTGTGCTTACTTGGACAACAAGTAATTCTGGATTTACCATGAGAAAAATGTGTTATGTCACTGCATTTTCAGTGCCTATAAAGTGACAGCACATTAAAGTGCTATATCAAAAAATGAGTAATAAATTAATAACTAAAGTTAAATAATGAGTAACTGAAGTAATAAAACAAGTTATCATCAACCCTCTGGAGAAAGACAAACTAGGGGGTGAACACAGCTAATTGAACAGTATCATTATCTGAACACTCCTACAATAATCAATGAATGCTTTAGACCTTATTTTACAGGCAGAGTATTTCTGGGAAAAGGTTAAAAATCTCGTTCTGTGAAGAAATGCAACTAAAACCATGTTTGCTCCAAGCAGAACTTTCCATTTGTGTCTGTAGCAGCCTACTCAGTTATTCTTGGTTTTTTTCTTTACTGCCAGCTACTGATAGCCTGCATCCAAATATCATGACTGAAGTCTACACCACCGACACTTCAAATATTTAGCTTTGAAGATTAATGAACATCAGGTTATATCCAGCCTTTAGGACAGCGACCAGGCTGAAAGTCAAAGAACTTTAAATTTGATTACACAAAAATTACCCAGCAAATTTATTGATTTTCTTCCAAGGCAAACAACAATCTTTACACGTCCATGTTTAACTTTATACTCCCAAGCAATCAGTCCTAAGCATATATAGACAGCTTCCTTTCCCAAGTAATGAAAAATACACTATTGGATGAGAGAAACGAAAAGAACTGGGACCAGATGTTTACATTTATTTCTGCAGATACACCCCCATAAAAGTGGGCATCTGACTAATCCAATTCACAAATTAATTACCAAATTATAAAAAACTGCAAAAAACAAGTATCTCTGCTCTCATGTAAAAATAGCAGGTTTGAAATTTTACTGCTAACACCATTAATACTGATGCAATGTTATACAATGCCAACCCAACATCTGCTCTTGCGTTTTTTCTGCAATCAGAATTCACCCTTGAATCAATTTTTCACCCTTGGAAATACAAAGTACATGGAATACATCTGCTGTCTTTTTTTCTCAGTGGTCCCTCAAAGCAAATCCTAATCTTGCTCTCTCAGCTTTTTTATTTTTTTATCTCTCTCTCTCTCTATGGAAAGAAAATACTTGCAAAGACAGACCCCACAGATTCAGAGGAGCTTTACCCTGGGCAGTGAAAATCCACTTTGCTTTATCTCTCTTTACTAAGGTTAATAAGAAGCTTCTCTTCTAGAAGTTTCTAGTATTCTTCAGCAGGAAAATAAAACTTTGGCTCCTCTGATCGTCTCAGGCTATTTCATAACTTTACTTGTGTGCTTTTGTAATGGGCCTCAAGATATTTAAGTATTTAAGAGCTTTTACTTAATGCATCATAAAAGTAGAAAATGTTAGAATTCTTTCTAGGCAGTGCTTGGAAAATAGCAGTGAGTCACACTCAGTAAGAGCCTTTGAAGTTACAAGTAGATATGAATGTTTGCTTGTCTGTACTTTCTTACAACTTTATTTTTTAGTAACTAAAGGACCAAGAGAAAAGGTTGCAAAAAAACCTTAACCCTCCAACAACTTCAGTAATTTCACTCTCCTGAGTAAGAGACAGATAACCTAATTAAGGATTTTTCATTCAAAATGAAAATTACTTTGTTATGACTGGCTAGGTTTAAAGCAACTGCTCTCTGATCAACTGGAAAACTGGATTTTGATCAACTTAATTTTCTAGAAGAAAACAACACTGGAATTAATAAGTAATCAATCAGATTATTACCAAGCTTTCAAAGAAAACATGAAAATATTATAGTCAATATCAATATGTCAAGAGTGAATATCATCAAACCAATCTTCCATTTAAGTTAATAAATTCCTTTCTCCCTGTTATATAACTTTTGTGTAAAGCATTAGGGAAATATAGTTCACCTGCAGCTACTGTTAGGTGAGTGCAAATTGGTCAGGAAATCCTACAGAGACATTGATTATCAGTACTTCACTGCGAGTATGGAAAAAGGTATTCAGTGAGGTTTCACAGATGCCTACCCGATCTCCAGTTTATTACTTAGTACTTTCATTAAGGATCTGAATTACAGGGTAGAAAAATTATTTTAAATGTTCAAATTGTATCAAGCTAGGAAGAGGAGAAAACATGTTGAAGGATAGCGTCAGAAATCTAAAAAATCTTGACCATTTCTAGAAGCGACCAACAAAACACAGGATTCTACTCAGTGCAAATAGAAAGCAACAAATTGCATTTAGACACAACTAACTGGTGACCTCAGAACAAGGAACAGGACAGGGAATTAACAGCTCTTCAGAAAATAATGTAGAGATTACTGAAGGTCATGAACTGACTATGAGTATGCAGCACATGCTGAAACACAGAATGCAGATGTCATAACTGAAATTAAAAATAAAAATACCATGTGTAAGAGAAGTAATGATTCCATGTTACTGATTAGTGGTATGGGCTCAGATTTTAAAACTGAATCTAGGTCTGGGTGTTGCAGGCAAGAATTGCAACAGTTCACAGGAAAACAGTGTGAATGACCAGTAGTCTAAAAAATGTGAGAAAATATGAAAAAAAGTGTGATCTGTCAGCTCTAAGAGAACAAGAGGAAAAAATAGGACAACACACTTTCAATTAAAAGAAAAAACAAAAAGAAGAAAAAGGCTGCAGACATTTTGTTTTATGCCCAGGTTTTTGCTGGGAAATCTGGCCATCTTTCAAAACATACCCATTCTGACAAACACTTTATGAAATTAGACTATTTCCACAAAATATTTCAATTTCTGTGAATTTTTTTTTTTTTTTTTTTTTTTTAAGAAAAGACACTTTATACAAGAAAACAGCCACAAGATGAGTTCAGAGTTGGAACTGTTTCAACCCACAGTCAAATTTGGAAAGAAAACCATAGTGGCTACACAAATCCCATATTTTAAGCAATAGTTAGGCATGCAGTACACTCACAAGTCAGAACTGGAAGACAGGCTTTATTCAATTACTTGAGGCTCACTTATTGCTTATCTTCCCCCAACATGAAAGGATTTTATGCAGAGGAAAACACCTTTTTCATACTCAGACTGCTGTACACACATAAACCCCTTCTGCCATGAAAGGTAATATATGCTTTTAAATAAGAAACAAGGCTCATCTTGATGTTAGAAAGCAATATTGTTTATGGTGAGAACAATTGTTCACTGGAACAGTCTCCCCAGGGATGTGGTAGAGTCCCCATCACCGGAGGTTTGTAAGATGCAATTGACAGGGTGCTAAAATAACCTCATTCAGGCTCCCTTTCCCATGAAAGGTTAGATCAGATGATCTTTTGAGGTCCCTAAGAGCCTGGGCTGTTCTGTGATTCTAGTTACTTCTACAAAAGTCTTCTCTAATTTCAGAGATTCACAGTTCAAAGATACAGATGGAGAAATGGAGCTTGTGGGAAGGTCTAAGTCTGAAGCAAACACCAATGTAGCAATCACATACAAAAAACCAGGGTGCCACTTGCGGTCAAGAGCACCAGAAGGCAATTTTAAAAAGAACACAAAAATGTAGTTTGTTTATCTAAGTGCATACTGGAAGAAGGATTAAACAGAATTACATGCCCACAGCTCTTTTAAATCAGCCTAGTTTGTGTAACTACTGCCATCCAATGCAGCTTTATGATGTCAGTGACCTACCTTGCTCCTCACTGATGAGGCCCATGTTTACATATGCTTGTGCCTTTCTCTTCCCACCATCAATTTTTACTAATTGAGCAGTGTTAAAGCTTTTCTCATAAAAGTAGTTACGTAACCATTTGTCCTCAGGTTCATTAAAAAAGCAGGCCAAGCTAAGCTGGTTATCATACACCTCTTCATAGTGCCCTTTAAAAACAAAAATCACAATAAAAATGTTAGATTATCATCAGTGTTCAGAAATTTTGCATGTCATAGCAATAATCATATAATGAAAATTAAGAGCTATTTATATTTACATTATTCAAATGCCATCAAGTTCTGCTACATGGCCACTCAGAGAAATGTAAGAAGAAATTTACAACCTTACAAATTAGGTACAATTAAAAACATATATTTGTTCTCATTTCTGGGTACAAACCCAAAATTCAGTTCAATAAAACACACAAAACTGGGATAAGACTGGCTAGTCAAAAGAGAAGTCAGAGGAGACTGGAGAAGCATCTGTCTGAGCCCCTGGGCCCTGAGAAGGCTCAAGAGCTATTCAAACCTTTGACTTCTAAGGTAGCAACTGTGTTGATGGAGACAAAGAACACTCTGCAAACACAATCCATTAATTCAAAAATTTTAAATGTTCAAAGTATGACTAACAAGAAAGGCTTTGAGTTTTCCTGTATATTCCCACTTTTAGAAATTAAGCACTCTTATTAGAGTGCTTAGCACTCTTAGAAATTAAGGACAAATTGAAATTGCACACCTTCCCCTAAACACCCCCTCCCCAGGTCAAAAAGGTGTTGTTCTCAGAACAAATGTGGAAAGCAGAGGAGACTCAAAGTCACAGATTTTCTCTATGGCCTGAAGTTTGGATTACCCGTCTTTATAATCTCAGACAGGTAAATGAACATGCATCATCCCTAAAATGTATAAAAAACCTGCAACTCCCAAATCTAAGTAGCATTAAAAAATTATCCACAATTTCAAGTTACAGAATAACAGCTTCTACAGAATTCATTATTTCTCTCAGAAAAGCACCTTTAATAAAAAAATCCACTAAATACTCTCCTTGAATTATTCCCAAACATTGCTAATTTGGAGTAGAAATCTAAAATTTTCCTGGCAAAGCTTATCATACTGATTCTCCCTAAAGGGAATTTGTAAAACCTATTCCTTATATGATGCTGAAAAATCTAAGAGATAATAAAGCACAGCATGAACCTGTATGTTTCATGCCACATGTGAAATTGAGTAATTATCTAAAATTCCACTACAGTTTCAGTGGGCTACTTAGTATGTTTGCGGCTGTTAAATAAATGTAAGACAAACAGCCAGTTCTAAACAGAATTTCCATGTAGTTGGGTTAAGAAGGAGTTAAGAAGCACAGGTCTTGCAACAGGGAAGAGACCCTTTGGTTATGCTGGATGTGTGAACAGAACTGCTTTGCTTTTGGGAGTTCTGCAATTTGTAAGCTTTGCTCAACATAGAAAGAAAGGGGAGAAAAGAAAAAAACCCTCTTAATACTGTGTGGTATGGAGCACCACACAGAAATCAACTGGGAAAAAACAAATCATTTCAGTGTAGGCAAGATCTCAAAGTCCAGATCTTTCCCAAGTGTTTAAAAACTATGATAATCATATCAAAAAACTTGGATCAAAAGATGCAGTTAAATTCTCTTCTCTTATCTACAAGAAGAACTGGGGAAAATCTAACTTCCAAAAGGGAAGGGGTTAATGACTGTAAATTGTACCATTTATGCAAGTCAATTGCACTATTTGGAACAGCAGCAATTATTCAAACAAGTTCTCTGAATGCATCACTAAACCACACAAGAGGGTTTTGTCAGCCTCATCTCTAGCATGTGCTGTCTCAAAATTACAAATTACATATGATCTAATTGAAGAAATGTAAATCTCTCATTCTCTCTGTTGTCATGACTGTTATTTGATTTTGGAATGTCTTGATAAAGCTCTTCAGTGTACTGCACAACACAGTAAGAACTTTATTCTGCCTTTTGAAAAAACCATGATACCTCCTAATCATGTTTGCAGTCTACTTGTTTCTCTGTCTTGGTCATTTCAGAGAACATTGTCTGAATTCTCCCTGTTTAAAGTTTTTTGAAATCAAGCTGATATCTTTTCCCCATTCTTGAACACTCTGGTTTTCTCTTTAGATTTAAAAATTCATTCTTCTAATGGTAAACAATACTTTTTTTTTTGCTTGTATTATTTTATTTATTATTTTGCCTTCCTATTAATTATCTCAGTTTTCCCTTTCATTAAGTGATAACCTCAGATTTCTACCTTTTTTTATAATTCCCATAAAAAATATATAAAATTATCATTTTCAACCAGTCTGTGTTGTACACATTTCCATGTCTAGAATTTTAAAAAATATTACATCCTTTCCAAGAAATGAGTGTTTCACAATCTCTTTAAAATCATCAAAATAGAAATAGCTCAAAAATTACATGTAGATGATCATCTCATCATTTGCATCTAAGGTTTTATACCAAAACATCAGTTTAAGTTTCAAAATTCAGGTTTGAGAGGAATAATTACCATGTATTCCTAATCTAACATTCATCATGCCTGTGAGTTTTCATGCCTTTTGTTTCCCCTCAAGACTGAAAAAAGTACCTCTCAGGTGCCTCTTTTTCAGAATATCCCAAAGTGTTCATCATATAAAACTTATTTATACATTAGAAATTAAGACTATTTGGTACAATGGCTTCATAAAATATCTGCAAATGATTCTGGAATGGAAATAACAAAACTGGGTTGGGCTTAATAGACATATATTTATCTGTGTGCATGTGCAATATATATATATATGTTTATAATAGATACATTTATACATCTATACAGCATCATTATATATCACACATATCAACATTATTTTCACACTAAATCTGAGACACAGCCCTGTAACAGCCACTAAGAAGAAAATTAATTCTATCCTGGCCAAAACCAGGACAATACACACATAAAAAGGTCAAGGCCCAGTTGGGATTCATCCAAACTAACCAATTTAGATATGGATAGGAGTTACCTAGGATGTCTTTCCTCTCAGCAAAGAAAAGCAGATACTTCTTGGCTGAGATTTATCTCACCCCCTTGCAACACAAGGGAATACTTTTAGAGCTTATCTCAGAAGTAGAGGCAGAGGTTCCCACAACGATTGCAAGAACACAAGCAAACATCCACATGAAAAGAGAAATACAAGACCTAATTATAGCCACTAACATAAAGATAACAATACACATTACATATAGATTACAGCTAAGTGAAAATTAATTTGGAAGATACCAGACAATACATACAAACGGTTGCAATAACCCAGAAAGAGAACAGATAATTGGATCATCACTGGATACAGACACACTAGATACAGATTTGCTCCTTTGAAGTTGTTGCTACAAAGTATCGAGGCACTTATCTGACATAAAATTATGCCAATAACTTCAGGTAGTGCCCTACAAATCCCAAGGGATGGAAGTGACCTGAGGCAGACTCCAGCTACTGCCACAGCTTTGATTGAATGAACTTTAATGTGACCCTCTGATGACGATCCTGCCGCTGCATAACAATGAGAAGTGCACAAAGACAACCATTTCTCTATCATTGTCTTGGACAGTGGCTCACCTGATATGCTGGTCATAAAATAAATCCCCAAACCCCAGACTTTTAAAAGTAATATTGTGTTCTGGATTCAAAGTCTGAGTTACCAATCCAGAAATTAATTGATGTTATTCTGACAGTGGCAAAGCTAGCCTGTCAGACTTAACAAATGTGAACTTTTACCTCCTCAGGTGAAGAATATTGGAATAAGTAAATACTCTCTTCTATAAAATCTCCAAGAAGTAGTTCAGTTATTAAAGGTTTGAACTCTCTGATTTTGTAGAGTAAGGTCTCTACAACCAGCAACAGAATACAAGTAAGCAAGTCATCTTTACATATCTATTGATAAAAAAAAAGAAAAACAACTTCCTAATTGAGAGTGTACATACAAATGGAAAGTATTCCTATCAAACATTGCTGAGATCTTTCTGTAAACACAGATAATGGAAAAATCCCTTCAATTTAAGCTTAAACATTAAACCCCATATATTAAACACACAGGCTGTTACCTGCTCTGTATCAGGATCTCTTTAGGTGCACCAACTGTCAAGTAACATCTCCCCTAGTTGTGCCCAAGCCATAGACCCTGATCAGCCCAATGAACCATATCTTTTTGCCTGGGCTCTTCTCAGGAACTGCTCCCTTGGCAAGCAAGGCTGTGCATAGAGCAAAGGATCACTCAAATCTATGTTTGCAGGTTCGCTGTGCTCAGCTAGACAGCTACCAAGTACTGCAATGCACAGGGACAGTGAGGTGCAGCTTGAGTAGGATAACCCCAACGCAGCTAAACGGAGAAAAAAGAAACACACAGAAGGTCAGCAAGCCATCCTAGTGTGACTCAAGTACAACTTGCTGCCACATCTCTATGATCTCCTTTGTGACAGGACAGAGTGGAAGAAAGGAAAAGAAGGACAGTCATGGTCCTTAGAGAACAGATGAAAACATGATGAAGAGAGACTGGTTTGGTGTTTCCCTTGAAGAACAAAGGAGGCAGCTGTTCCATTTTCCATTGAGAAGAACTTGCACTCATTTTTAAACTATAGGTATCAGAAAGAAATTCTTCAACATCCATCTGTGACTCAAAGCCACTCAAAAAGCCACCAGTCAGTCCTTTTTTCCTGCTAGACAAAGGCCGTACGGAAAATTTTCAACAGCTGTTAACACTCATCCTCCCCTTCAGTTGTCTGTTTTAAGTGCATATGACTAGATTATAACTGACCCTTCACTCTTGAAGACACATAAAGGAGTGGCCTAAGGTCAATTAAGTCACTAGGAGTAATTTTTTATGTCAGAATGAGACACAATTTATGCTGGAAGTTTCATTTTTCTTTTGCCAGAGAGATCAAAATCAGTAACTTAGTAGCAAGACAGCTGATACTGTGAAGAACTCACACACAGAAAGATCCAGGATGGAGGTTGTTGGATCAAGAAGAGGCAAAAACTGCAGTAGAAGATGGTGCTGCAATCACTTTATTTCTACCTGGATCTATACATGGCAAACAATCAGTCCCTTTTGCTTGTTCAGAACCAGGATGCCTCTACATCTACAGGTAGAGGATCCCTCAATCATTCCTTTTTCCAGTGAGTTTATCCATAAGTGGATAAACTTTTTTCCCCAAACATTTAGCCAGAAGTCCACAAATGAAGGAAGTAAAAACGTGAGTTGTAAGTATGATGACACCAAATTTCAGGCAGTCTGCTTTCCTAGAGTGTACACAGAGCACACCACTCCCAACATTGCCAGGTCCATAAAAGGAAAATGCTTGATGAATGTATAGTCTATGCAAAAATGGTAAGGAAAAGGTCAGGGTATAATTTTACTGGCTAATGGATAAAGCCAGCTAATGATAATAATACGAGGAAATTAATTGATAATCTGGAATGCTAAAGGGGCACTCCAAGCCATTGCAACAAAAACATACTACAGAAGTTTTATAAAACGTGCTGCTGTTGTTGAAGTCAGTGGTAGTTCCACAATTGGCTGTATTTTGAGATAGCTCAGCTTCTTTCCTGGACAGAATAATTTTAGCTTTTTGTAAGATGATTACAAAAATAATAAATGCTCCACTGGTTCCCAGCAATTGCTGCATTTTTTCCTGTGATATAATATTAAGTAGAGGACGATAAACCTGCTTGGAAATGTTCCTTTGCCCAGCCTCCCAAATGCAACCAAAACTATGCCTCATCCAAGCAAATATTGAAAGCAGATTTTGTGGGTTACAGTTTTTCCTCCTTTAATGTATAACCCCTTTCCATCCTTTTTTTTTTTTTTTTCAAAATAGCATGGGCAATATGGTTATTGCAATGTTTTTAGCCCAAGCCTAAGGCATAAGTGTGAAATCTTACAGAAAAGCTTTCTACTGTAAAATGCTAAACTCTGTTTTCAACCTTAAGTACATTGGACAAAGATTTTCCAGTGCAAGCACATCACATACTCATGCTTTCTCCATATGCTTTATGAAAAGGCATCTTTTACAACAAAAACAAAAGGTAAATCATACTGTCAAAAGTCTCCCCTACCCTGAAGTGAGGAAAAAAAGCCAAGCTGTCACTTCTTTCTAATTCTGTGTGTCTGGTACTGTCTAGAATAAGGGTCAGCAGCCTGCAGCACACACATAGATTCAGCATTTAGCACACAGCATAGCACAAAGGTTGAGTGGGGTCAGGAACCAGGAGCAGGTGGAATCTCAGAAAGGCAACAGCTTCCAGGTTTTAACTCCTAGTTTCCAGCAGCTGCTCCAGTGATAGCTAATAAGCAGTATCTTGCCCTTTTGAAGGCATGTTTACCCTCAAGGATTCCATCCTCAGCTTTGGCACAGTGATCTGCCACTACAGTGCTAATTGCCCAACGCATGTTGCAGCCACTGAACTGCCACTAAGCTTTCCATGGTTTTGCATTCTTTGGCAAAGCAGAGTTAATGGCCAAGACATTTCTTCCTTCAATTGTTCTTGAGCTGTAACTTGTTTTGCATTCCTTTCAACTTCTCCAAGCAAACCAGCTCACTCTAGCAAGTACTGATACACACAAAATATAACTTGCATTTTGAGGGAACTGCCAGCATTTCCATATACATGCCAAGAAATCTCTGTATACATCAAATGCTGAGCTATGCAGATCCATGACTCTGACATTTATCCTGCATTCTTCTGTAAAAAGCCCTACAACTATATATATTTAAACACCTAAACTAACTCCTTTTTTTTTTAGCTGCTGAAACCTGAACTTGTAAAAAGAAAGGTTTGTCTGAGATAAAGGAAAATCAAGGAATAATTAAAAAAACCCCTCAGCTTTGAAGTTTGAAACATTTACTTTACTTGCATAAAAAAGACAAGATAAAAATGCAGTGAAACATTGCCAATATTTCTGCCAGTGCTTTTAGAATATTGCTGAACTTGGGGCAAAATAACTCCATCAGCTATTTTTCTGAGAAGATGCAAGGATTAATGTTCACTCTATTTTTTAAAAACTTGGGAGATATTCAAATGCAACAAGAATTAGTTTAAGGTGGACAGAGAAAAAGCTATTTTCTTTACACATAGTAAAATATTGGTACTAGGCAATTAAAAAAAAAAAGACAACTCCTGTATGATTTGAAGTTGAAACAAAATGTTCCATTTAAAATGAAAATAGAGAACCTTACTGGTATATGTAAACAGTCTGTACAATGTAATGCTGGTATACAAAACGTTGCTATTTTCAAACCCAGCAGTAAGGAAAGTGATTGCTCTTTGATATCAGCCTGCACATTGTGGTGGATGGCTCTGACTCAGTTCAAGCAAATAATTTATGTCCAGCGTGGTAGTGTTCTGGAACTGTAAACTATGGAAACTATTAAACCACTAACATTTTCCACCAATAAATACAAAAACTGAATGTGTACATAGCTTGCTCTGTACACTATGCTAAGTACCATAAAATTCCAAAATTAGAAGTTCTAAGTTATATTCAGAATTGAAAAAGCAATATTCTATGATCCAAAAATTTCAGGTGAGAAAAATTAAATAACAAGAAAATTATTTACTGACATAGTAAATGAAGTTTTGTTTTCCACATACCACTTCAGGTTCAAACTCCAACATTTCACGAAGCTCCAATTAATCAAAAAAACTTATAAGTCATGAATTTTTATTATCATTATTTATAGCTGCTATCTCTTTTTCAGTACAATTGCGATCTGAGATAGGTAAAATTTCAGCTAACCTAATATTAACAACACCAACCATACTACGAAATTCTCACAATTTGCTGACCCAAATATTACTTTCACCCTTTTAAGCTTGAACTGTGGCAGCTGAAGAGCAAATACAGGTCAGCTGCTGTTGTGGCTGCTACATCATGATAAGTTCCAGCTGAGGTGAACTGCTGAATGATTCTTAAATGGTGTCAACTGGAGTTGTCAGGAGATCATAAGCCAGAGCCCCGAGCAATCTGATTAGAATCAGAGAGTAACCGGATTAGCAGAAGTACTGAATTAGTGTTTGATGAGCTGCACAATTCATGTGAATCTTCACTGCACCGCTGGCTCTCAGACCTGCGACATGAATTACCATCCACCCCTTCCTGTGCCAGGCAACTCAAACCTCACTGTGTACAAACAAGGCATTTGTGCAAAGGTTTGCATTGAAACTGGTGAAAAAAATCAAAACTAACTATGCTCTGATTTAGCAATTCAATAAAGATGCTTGCCAATCTTACTCATTATTTTTTATTGTAAGCATTTATTATTATTATAAGCATCAATAAAGATGCTTATGTTCTCCTTATTTTTACTCCTTTCATTTTAATCAACGGGCAAAGTTGGGAGATACTCTCTCAGGGGCAAGGTGCAATCAGGCAGCTGGTGTTGCTACCTTGTCTCTGTGAGAGGTGAAAGATTTACAGAGCCCAGCACACAAGAAATGCCAGGTTCATTGAGAGAAAGGCTGGAACTGCACATTCAGCAATGCCTTGCCTCTCTGGGAGTCTGTTTGCCACCCCTCTTGCCACACACCAGTTTGTAACACTGAGAAACATCATGCACTGAAGGCAGGCAAACTGTTCTCCTTGAGTGGCTGCAGGAAGCAGGCCCACTGAGATAAGCCATGTCCACTACTTCTTGACCATCAAATATCAGCAAAATGCTTCTGTCAGGGCAGTCCAAGCCCCAAACTTCTCTCTCATACTCTGCAAGCTACGGGGAGCTTATTCAGGTCTCATTCATACTCCAGAAAAATCTAAAGATTCCTTGCAACCATGGCTGGGTGGACTTCCTCTCAAGAATGATAGTAATTTCAATAAAGAAACACAACTTTTGGCTTTCATGGCAAACATAAAATAAAAATTGTAAATGACCATTTTTTTTAAGTTCCAAAAGGGTTTCTTTTGCTGTTCCTTTTGAAATGAAGTTGCCATTTTCTAAATTTCAGTCAAAAAGCTTAGATTCCAAACTCACAAGCTTTAATGTAGGTTTTTATATTTGCAATGATCAAAATGCAACTTGAAACAAGACAATTTCAGTGAAATCAACTCAGCTGTGAAAGGACTGCAGTTAGAGCTTTATCTGCCTCCATCCCTACAATTATTCCAATGGAGAAAGATGGAGTAAGTTATGTTACTATTTATAGTAAAAGGAAATGATAAATACAAGTGCTTAGTAAATAGTAGGCAACAGAGAAAATACAGTAATTTGGAGTTATGTCTTCACTAATATCTAGTAATTCACAGGTGGCATGTTACATCTGTGTGCTGTATTTTATTTGACATGTTCACAATCCTTTTAAAGTCAGTCACAAATCCAAACACAGTTAGCAGACAGGGTATTTAATAAAAACAGATTTATAAAACTATTACTGTGTGAAACAGCATTTCACCTATTAAATTTTTCTAATACAAAACCAGCTACTCAAATCAATAGAGAAAGAAAAACAGTAAATAATGAAACTATGAGAAAATAATTGAGATGTTATCAAAGCTATAAATACATCAACCATTTCTGATGATATCAAAAGGCACTCTACACCTTTTCCCCTTTTTTTTTCTTCACAAAACCTCTCCTGATATCTGCAGTTCCTAATCATTCATTCTATAAATACAGCTCAGTTGACTAAGGCTGAAATGTGCTAAGATGCAGTAACGTTTCAAATTCATACATGAAACAATTTGGAAGCTTCCCCCAGGCACTGGCGGCTGCGGCTCCCGCTGCTCTGCTACCCACAATCCCCCCATTTACCTGCTCGCTGGGCTGCCTCAGCCCTGGTCAGGAAGTGGTAAAGCTGATCCAGCTTATCAGGCTGCTCCTCCAGGGACTTCTCATGCCATATGGCTGACCCAGGCCCTGCAGCCTCCCTCAAGGCATTCCACTTCTGTATCAGAGTGAGGAGCTCAGAGAAGGACTTGTGATAACCCTGTCGCAGCATGTCTATGCAGATGTTCTTCTTGTATGAATTCCTGTAACTGGGAATAAGAAAGGTAGATTTTAAGCCTTTAAACCTGTATTCTGTTCTCCACCTTACCAAATAAGTGCAGATAACTACAACAGCTTTCAAGAAGAGACCTCTGCAGTTCAGCAGAAGGGAGTAGGTATTATTTCCCTCGCTCAAAAAGAGATCTGCTAAAACATGATTCAAATGCCATACCCTAGGGAAGCAAACATGGCAATAATGAATAAATACCAATATATACATTGAAAACATGGTAAAAATACACTGCTATTCTTTAGCTGGTGTTTGGTAAAAAGGCTGACTGATGGGAACCCCCCTCACGTTTACATCAGTTCATGAAAACACAATGAACCCTTAGTTTGCCTTAAGACAGTGCACAGGGAAAATTGAGGCACATTCCATATGTCAAAACAACATATATGTTATTAAATATATGTTGTTATATATATTATACATGTTGCATATGTTATATATTTACGTTATATATATATATATTTGTTGTTATATGTTATATGTATCTGTTGTTATAGATATACACTTTAAATAGTTTTGCTGTAGGACATGATGGTTTGGTTTAAAAAATGTCAGACAAATGCTATGCCAGAATCATAATCATTAGATGTTATTTTGCTTCTGTTTAGCAAATTAACTTCAGCTGGTTTATGGATACAAAAGTTTGATAATTTCTCCCTAATTTTACAATCAAATCATTCTATGATGAATTTTTATTGAATTTATCACCTTCATAAACTCTGATAAGTTGTACCTCTTAAAAAGTTGTGGAATCAAATATTCTCAAGTGGTAATACACCTTTTGAGGTATTATTTATGGAAATAATCAAAACATTTCTTTTATATGGCATGAAACAATCATTGTGTCCTATTCTGGAGAAAACTATGAGTCCAATGGGACTGCAACACAAAGGTACAGATGTAAAGGCTTGCAGGGATTGCTATCCAGTGAGGGAAAACAAACCTTTACTCTGATAAAATGGCAAGGACCTAGATGTGTTACCTTTATCTTGTATATTCCATTAAGTTTACAAACTGTTTATAAGACTCTGCTTTTAGATTAAAATACATTTTAATTCAAATTATCTCAGCTTTGAAATAAATGTGGAATTCTGAAAACTGAGATTTACAGTGTATGTAATAAATTCAGATTACCTCATGCTAAATAATAGCTCAATGAGAGTAAAAAGACTAAAAAGAGCTACTGCAATTCTTTAACAATGTTGATAAGATGGAAGTGATGTGACAAACTTCTTAGCCAGATATCAATGAAATAGACAGCAATGTAAGATGTAGGAAGCAAATAATCTGCATTATTTAATAAATGACATAATTAAAATAAAATCTCTTACTACATAGATGCACATTAATTCTTCACACATATTTTTCACATTTCAGTTGTAGAACTGAGCATAAAAATAATAAATAATCCTAATACATTGTAGACTAGACAGTACTGTATTTGTGTTTAATATATAAATAGATGTTTTTTGAGACTGAAAATCACACGTTGCTAACACAGACACAGGAAAAGATATAACTATTCTGCACCAGAAAACATTTTCAACATGTATCTTAGAAAAATAAATGAGAAATTATGTTTAAACATTTAAATTTTAATTTGCCAGAATATGCTATATTTGACACATACCAAATACACAGCATATAGCTTAAAAACACTGTAAAGATATAATACTAATACCTTGCAATGTATTCTCTGTTCTGTATATGGAATACTTTCTTTTTCTTTCCTGTTTAAAAAGCCTATACACCTAAAAAAACCCCTGGAGAATATAGGTAAAAAATTCCTATCAACTTCCAAAGGCCTAGGACTGAATGCTACAGTAATAGAAGTCAGAGGGGCAATAACAATCTGCATACCAGGTACACACCCATGTCCATTTATTTATAAAATGTGATCTCTGTATGTATCTATCTGTGCATGAATTAGATCATTAGATGTATTGGAAGTAAACAAGGAAGTAGTGCTAAAAGATCTCAGCAGTCACTATCCAAAATGTCATTTAGGTAATTTTTAACACTCACTGCATACTCACTGAACCAATATTCATAGAAACAGAAAAACTGTGTCCATGTACACATTATTTTCTGTAGACTGATGTATTTTACTTGAAGTCAAAGCACACTTTCCCCACAAGAAAGCATTGTTAGCAAACCACTACAGGAAAACAAAGCATATAGTAAAACATATCAGTTTTAAACATCAGTGTCAAGAGTGTTTTAATAAATACCCATCCAAATTAATCAAGAAACTGAAATAATGCTGAAGTAATCCTGCCGTGCAGAGAACATTTTTTTCCAAGGCAAAAAGGACCAATTTTAGCATACAAACAATGAAGCTATCTACTGTATAACCCTTCAAATTTAGTGGCATAAAAATAAAAGTCATCTCAGTCATAATACACAAAACAAACAATAATAATATTACTGCTTCCTTAACTTTCTGTAATACATAAGCCACAAGTGACTGATCACAGACGAACAATAAAACAGGGGAAGAGATTAATGGCATTATGGGATAAATGGTGTTTGTATCACCTAAGAGAGGTCGACACTGCAAAGAATTCTAAAATTGTTACAGTTATCAAAGCCCTTCCAGATGAAAGTTCCGGTGGTTTTTTTTCCCCAAAAAACATTTCTTTTGAACACAGGCATGGTGTAGGTAACAGCAGTAAACTTTTCATGATTTCTTGAGATAAATACAGATCCTTAATTCTCAAAATCCTTTCCATCCTGCACTTTATGATGTTATGCATTGTGTAAAATCTGAGGTTAAGTAGAACAACCCATGTTTTAGATAACTACAGATTACTTGATTTCTAATGTCGATATCAAAACCGGATACCAAAGGTCCCTTCCAACTCAGGATATCCTATGATTTGAGGATTTATTTTTTAAAATCCCACTGTTAACATTAGTGTTGTTTCTACTACATTAATAAGCAACCTTACACTAAACACTTTGAACCTTACTACCTAATAAATTATGATTTGTTATGAAATAAGCGAGTTTGTTCTCCTGCATTCGCCCGCGCCGACTTTAGGCTTCCTTTGAACAATTATGTTACTTCCAGGAGCCAAATGAGAAAAGACTGCCCTTTCCTTGGCTCGGAGCGGAGCCGTTCAAGGGGTTTAATGGTCTCTGGGGGCATCTACTGGAAATGAGGGAAACTGCAGGCAGGATGCGCGGATCCGGCGACAGAACAAAGAGCCCCCGGCCGTGCCCGCACAGGGCGAGGGGACACCAAGGCACTCGCCTGGCCCGCACGGTCACCTGCAAGCCATGAAACTGTGACGAGCCAAAGCGAGCAGAAAGCGCTGTAATGTCAGCCGGGTTTCTTTTTAAAACTCAGTGTGATGTGACTGCAAAACAAAGTCCTCTCTCCCCTAAGGTGATCATGAGCGAAAGGTTTCAGATAGGTTTTTTTTTAAAGCAAACTATTTTTTAAGTGAAATTTGGAGCATTTCTACGTATTTATGGTTAAAACAAAGATACACATTAGTCTGGTTTTAATTGAAAGCAGAATTGTTTGGGGTCTTTTAATCCATGAAACTCAACTGATGAGAACCACAAGACTTAGCACAGAGCCAGCTGATGCTGAGAATGCCCCATTCCTCGCCTGTGCCCTCATTTGTGTCATTGCTGAAACCCCCTGATGTTGCTAAATGTTTACTCACACAGGCTGGGCAATGAGCCCCAGGTGGGTCTGCTTGTACACCAGCAGTTACTGGGATGCAGTGTTCTATCATAAGGGGCTGAAAAATTCGGTGAGCTTCTGAGAGTCTCTGTGCCATGATGGGTGGTGTGTCAGAAGTCTTTTGCACCAAATAAATAAGCACCCAAAGTTAAAGTTACCTTTTCAGTGGCAGCATGGTACAGGTGATGATTTTACCATATGGCTGGAAGGAGCTACTCACTGAATGTGGATCTGTGAGCTTGAAAAGACACTTCTGTTGTTAAAATTGTGTTTAATTTAAGTGTACCTGGATATTGCTACGGGAATTTTAATTTTTTATTAAATTATACAGCCCTTTCTGTACTTTCCTTATACGGATTTCTTTTTGTATTATCATTGCTATTACAAAACGATCTAGAGCGATGCTGAGAAAGGACAGGAACTGGATTCTAATCTGCCTTTACCAATGCAAAAATAATAAATAGTACACCTTCAGTGAGATTAATGAAATTACACTGTTGTTCCAGTCTCAAAGACTTTCATGAATTCTGGTGTTTCACTTTTACAAGAGCCTTAAGCAATGATGGGAGATCAGCAGAGCACCTCTCAACATTCCCTTTAACTTAAAATCCTCCACAACAAGGCTATTTGCATTCTATCCTTTGCACTGAAGGAGAGAAAAGAAAGACGAAATTAAGAAACCAAGGGACAGGTAGTGGTGCCACAAATAATCAAAATAGTCAGTACAGCACAACAGAATCATTTATCAGGAGCTTAATTCTCCATGCCTCCTGTCTGATGTGGTCAATTACTGACACGCAAAATAAGTCCAAAAGTCTATTATTTTCAGATGGCAGATTTACATATATATATGTATATACATATATATATATATATATGTATGTAAATCTGTATATATATTTATATATATACATATATAAAATATCAGGTTTCATATATTTAGATTTTCCAGAGCTTAATTAATACTTTAGTTAATTCCAGCTGCTGATTACAATACAAGTGTACTATAGAAATCCCATTTTGTAAAGCATAAAATGGCATGGATTAAACAACGATAGTATATAAAATATTAAAGTGTACTTCCAGTGTAAAATAATTACTCTACCAATTATTATGTTTTAAAACTGTATTCAAATAGGTTTCATCCACTTGGGATTTCCTTTTGCAGTTGGCACGCCAATGACTGATATAAATGCCTTAGATAAGCATCACAAAATTATGAAAAAATAATCAAGATATTTTTGTTTAAGTTTATTTACACAAATTTATTTTACTTCCCCCCATTTCCTGTCTACAAATCTACAAAAAAAATTACATAAAGTATGCAAACACTTAGCTACTTTTTGCTTAACCTATATGCAAACAAACACAGCATAAACATGGGGATACCAGAATTTCCTCCCTAAAATTTGAAAGATATTATGCATTATGTAAAAAATATATAGTACATAAAATGCAAAAAAGCCAAATAATTGGTATGAATTTGTACGTTCAGGCTGCTCTGCCTAGGAATTGAAAGAGGAATTATCATTCAATTATAGCTGGATGGCCAGAAAACAAGAACAGTTTTAACACTGCTGGTGACCCATGCCTAAATTTAGTTCAAGTTTCTGCAGGGAACTGTTGAACACCAAAAGTGCTCCTGCAAATAGGTGGCAAATATGGAAGCTGAGGATCTGCCTTTAGCTTCCAGGTTAGAGTGGTGTACTCGAACTCTGTACTTACTCTGCTGATGTCTACACTGCCATGTCCCTGGGCTGCAACCCGCCAAAGGTGGGCACACAGGTAGCTTAAAAATACATTGGAGCCCTGTGATATCCCAATTCTCTGTGAAAATTTATCCATGTCAGTATTTTGGTAAGTCAAGCCCTCAGATGATCCAGGCACTCAGCACATTTCACACATACTGCTACTGATACAAAGCTGTTTAACTGCATCAGGGCACAGCCTCTTTAATCCTGGTTTAGAGACTGTCCATTTAAATACTTTTCTTTTAATGAAATATTTACTGGATGGTAATATGTTAAATTGTAGACTATAGTAATCTCATTAAAAAAAGATATGACAGTACGGTAAATGCCATTAAGTGGTAATAGACAGCTTACACTTCAGAATATTTTACCACTAAGGCTAAAAATTAAATTATAGTAGGGCGGGCTGCGTGCTTTTTAATTCCAAATTACAAACTTGAAATAGCTAATATCCTATTAAAAAAAGAATAAAATACACCAACTCCCAAATATTATAAAAAGGATTTCCTATTCTGGTTATAAATTTAAAAAATATTGCATGAAAATTTGTACACATTGTGGAAGGGAAAAACATCCCTTGGAATTGACTTGCAACAATACAGATTTTTTAAAGAAGAAAAGCTTTATGGAGGTATGCATCCAGAACTATTAATAGAAAGATGAGAATAAGGCATATATTTAAAAAAAAAGAGATGTAGGTGCTTTTTACCATATATATATATAGGTCCAAGAACTTTCAGCAATGCAGTGTTTTTCATCTACTGCCTCAGTGACTGGATTGTTGTCAAACCACACTTTAACCTAAATCATGCAATCAAAGGGGGATGCACACCCTGTCAGTAGGATCCCACAAAGAACACATATATTGAACTCGCTTCCTTTTGTTCAAAGCTACATAAAATGAAAAATTAATCAATTATAAACATCAAAGGATGACACAGAAAAAGTATTTTAAAATGAATGTAAGCACTGTAATAATTAAGAATCCTCATTAACCCAGAAAATGGAAATACAAATTTAGCAATGAACTTTTGAAACATTCTGTCCCTAAACAAAGATGCAAAGAAAACGCAAAAAATAAAGATAAAAGTGCTATCCTTATAAAAATGTTCAGCATACAAAAGTACACACATCTGTGATTATTTCAAGTATAATCAGAAAAAAATATTATCTTCATTAATCTTTCAGCTTTTCTTTCTAAATTCATAATTTTCTTTAACAAAAAGTAATTCCAACCATATTTTATGGAATACTATTTATCACAATGAAGTATTTCTCAACTGTCCTCTTTTATTTCAGAGCTGACCTGATGGACTAAGAGCTAGAAATGTCTGTGTTTGAAATCCCTTCCATCTGACTTGCACAATACCAAAGCAGTTGTTCAGTTTCTCTGCAAGTTTCTTTTACAGTGTACAAGACAGATAAACGTAATTATTTACTTTCTGTATCTTCTCAAGCTGATGTTATGAAATATCATAAAACCCTACAAAAGGCTATGCATTTATTGCAATATTGATATGAACAATTCCCACAGTACTTTTCCTTTTGTTTAGGATATCTCTTATTCAAGTCCCCAGCTGAATTCACTCAGTAGGATAAGGACAAATAGACCACATGGAGAAGAAAGGAAAAGCAGGGATTTTACACAATGCAGAAGGATTCACTGTGAAAATTATTAGGAAGTCATGACTGTACCACGGCAGATTAGACAATCTTTCTTTATCTCAGACTCTTTTTGTGTGTTAGAGATGCTTCACCTTTATGGAGTGTCTTAAAAATAGAAGTCAGTTGTGTATTGCTTGTACATTATCTTCAGTACTAAATATTGTTGAACTATTGAGAAATGAAAACACTAAAAAACCATAAAACCGAACTTAGTAAAAACAACAAGTTACATAAAAAAAGAAAAACTTCAGCTCACTGTGTTCTTCTTTATTAAAGTATGTCATGTATTTTATCTTTGCAAGAGTTTGATGAGTTTTTGCAAGTAAAATTCTGTTTCCTCTATACTTGCTAATAGTCATGAGAATCTGTAGTTTGCACCTTCCCATTAAAAATGTATTGTATTTTTTGAAATTATTCACCCCGCCTTTTATCCAGATCATGTCTTTGAAAGGAGGAAGTAGATAATAAATGGAATAATTCATGATTTCCCATTAAATATGAAACTTTCTTTTGCAGAGTTTAGAAAATGAAGTTCTACATAATGTACAGAAGTTGATTAGAACTTTTTTTAACCTTTTCAAGAAAAATCTTTCACATTACACAAATGCACAGAGAGTTTCTTTAGGAAAGGCAAACCATCCGCTTCCTACACAGTTCTGTTCTTCAGATCACTGCCTAATTACACTAAATAATATGCTTATCAGGCCCAAAATTCACAGAGATCATTCACTTGACCAAAAAGAATGTGTGCCTCTAAGTGCTAAAATCTCTTTTTGAAAGTTGTTTAATAAACATTGAATCCTGGTCACAGCAAGCGAGATTGTTAGGAATTATTCAGACTGAAAAAAATACATATTTAAATAATATTGTGAAAGAAATTTAAAATTTATCATCTAGCTCACTAAGCAACTTGTGCCATCTCCCTTTCCACAACCAGCAGGGAGTTTGGGATAGAGTGCCTTAATTTAAAATTTCTTTTACCATGAAACGATAAATTTCTTTGGTTCTGATTTACCCTCTTCCGTAGTTTTTAGTATCTAAAAGTGAAGAAATACCCTCATAAAATGTAAATGAGTTTACACAACATTCCACCAGTTTTCAGCTAGAGTAAGGTGAACAAAGAGGGCCATAAGGTGCTAACAGGTGCCATCAAAAGACTGACATCAGTAAGAATGGCAGAATCTTGCAAGGACTGAACATGAAAGGGAAAGAAGTTTATTTCTTTTTCTGTTTGCTGCTATGTCTTTCTGCAGCTGCCTTGAGCTTGCCTCCCTCTCTCCATCTTCACAGCGTTGTACACAGAAGAAATGGAATCAGCTCACACCACTAGAACCAAATGCTGTGCAATTAAGGGCTGAAATACAAGGGACAAGCAGAATCTGCACCTACACATTGCCTGTCTGCATCCCAAATTTCCTTTCGCAAGCTTGCTAGTCATAACAGCCGCACCTCTTCTTGGTTTGCTTCTCAACCCCATACCAACAAGATGTTTCTCCTTACCCTTTTTCTTGGCAGTGCCCCTCTTCTGTCCCTCGAGAGCCTCAGTTAATAACACAGAAATGGTGAAATCCACCTTACAACACTGAATCCTCACACCTAAATTAAGCTCCTTCAAATGTCAGGTAGTGAAAAAGAAAACACGGCAATATGATGTCAGTGAAAATAGGTCCCAATCTATTTTTTGAGTGAAAAATTTCATAGGTCACCTAAGAAGTCACATTACTATTTGTGGGGTAGAGGTGACAGCTACTAAAAAGTATGGGTTAATCAAGTCCCCAGTCAGCTATTTGTGTTCAGCTTCCCCAAAGAGCTGGTCAATCAATGCAAAAGACCAGAATACAGATAGATAGATAGATAGATAGATACATACATACATACATACATACATAAGCAAAGAAATCAAAAACTGAGCACTGAAACTCTCATGATTTAAATAACTTATAAACAGACAAGAAAGTTAGAAGAAGCCCATTCTAATAGCAGGGCTTACTAATCCATCATGGCTATGATGGAAATACATAACAAAACACTCTTCATACTAGGTCTTCTCCTCTCCATCAGTCCACTAATACCATTTTTCTCCCTCAGTGAACTCTCCATATTATTCTGGCCCCTAGTCAGGTGAGGAAGTTTCTCCCTCCTTAGTCCTACAGGACAGACAGGGTTGAATATTCAGAGATCAACTGGTAGAAGATGTACAGATGCAGCAAAAAAATAATTTATTTCCACAAACTCATTGAACACTTAATGCCTCATTAATTTTCCCACATATTTTTCCTTAATCTACCTAGCTGGTGCTGACAATGAAAAGCGAAGCAACTTGGGGAGTGGGGAGAGTAAATAATTTGTCTCTGAAGAATGGAAAAAGAATTTTTTATCAGATGGCATCAATGAAAGATTTAAAATGGATGCCTGTTCTGAACTTGACAGCTTCCTGCAAAAATGCTGCCTCAGGAATCAGTCTCTAAGACCTCTTCCTCATCCTTTTTACAGTTTTCAAAATTCCATAGTTCTCCAGTGTGGGGGATTGAGCAGTAAATGTTCGTGTCTACATCTGAGCTCATCACCCTATGATCTCTCCATAAGCAATGGAAAGAAATAGGTGCTTCAAAAGTATGGTTCACCTTGTTCTAAAGCACTTGTGTGAATCCTAAACGATGTGGCTCAACTAATCACACTCCTTTCTCTTGATTATTTACATTGATTATATGGGGTTATTAACCTGGATCAGTTAAACTTGGGTGAAAGCTCCTTTGCTATTTTGCAGGGAGTTCACAAAAGCTATACTTTACTATATTCATCAGTCATCACTGCTAGAGCAAAAATTTTATGTTGCACTTTGCAGTCTACAATCTGTGAAGTAATTTAATGATCCATCTTCCCAGTATTGGCAGAGATGGCCAACAACTGCTTTGAGGCACACAGCCCACCTGAGAATTAAAGCCTTTGCCTTTTTCTGTTCCAGCTAATCCTAAAGTGGACCATTGGAGAATTCTAAGCAGAACAGCCCACTGTATCTCAAAAACATCTGACAGAATGTGTGTAAGATAATCTTGTCACCTGCCTGAAAAGAGTTATATCAGGGCTTGTCTTTACTGACACAGATTTATCAAGGCAAGTTTCCATGACACACTGATCCACTGCTCCCAAGAGAGGAAACACAAATACGTATTTTCTGCATACCTAGGTTAGCCTTTACCATCTCTGTATAATAATTTGTATTTCATTTGACCACCAGTCTTGAGGACAGTAGAACTCCATCATTCAACTCAAATGTATTTGAAATACATGTAGTAACACCACTACTGTAATTTTTCCTTTTTTTGTTACAGCTAAGCAAAGCTGTTCCTCTCATAAAATACATTTCAAAGTATTATTCAAAGTATCTTTTTAGTCTTCAACTCATTTTTGATGACATGGTCCTCTTTGGACAATTTTAATTTGTATGAAGAGGGGAGAACTGTTACTTGATCCTTCTGGCCCTGACAAAAAGATCAGGAAGCAAGTATGACAATATCAAATTCTGGCCCATTTTAGGCTCTAAACACATTTGAAGAGTCAATCCTGGAATCAATCTCTTGATGAAAAATGCTTTACTTCACAGTTCATTGTGAACTTCCTGACTCTTAGTTCAGTCCCAAGAACTATCTTTAATTTTTAGTGCAATCTGATTTTGAGCCTTTAATGACTTGGTGAGTCAGGACTCAGAAAGAACAGCAAGTATCAGGGAAAGCACACTGAGAGCCACTGAGTCAGCCAACCTCCTCATACAAAAGCCTAATTCTGCGGCAAGAAAGCATTCACATTCTGCATTAATGGAACATATGTGTTTTTTCCATTTCCAGATCCTTGCGCCACATTCACTTCTTATTTCAAGTTAAAGTCCTTGAGAAGAAAGCAAAACAAAATCAATGAAAAAACAAATCAATATCCTGTTTTAATATAATTAAAGTACTATCTTTCTTAAGCACTGTTTTTTCTCCCTCTTTCATCATATCTACCTGGGACAAAAAATTATTACAAAGAAAAAAAATTAAAAACATCTCCCATTTTTCCACAGGGAAAAAAGAGATCATATCATGAGCACACTCAAGGGAATTCTCTTTTACTGAAGTTTGGAACACGTACAATATTTTACAATACAAGAAGAACTGCAACCTTTTCCCTTCAATAGTTCATCTCAATTTTAACAAATATTGTGAAGGATAGAATTTTAGGGAAAAGTTTTAAAGAATATTGCTTTTTTCACCCCATTAATGTGATAGCACCCATGTACATCTTTATTTAGCAGTACGTCTTTATTTAGCAGTAAATTGGGCAAATTTCTTGTTTGCCCAACATATGCTTTAAAAAAGAGAGTGTTTAATATTGAGTCAGAGTGTGGCTACAAGAATTTGTCTTGATGAAATAATCACTGTTATTTATAATAAATATAATAAATAATTAAGTTAACCTCCATATTAAACAAAAGTACAGATATTTAGGTGGCAGAGGAAGGAAATTCAGTCCTTTGATAAAGAAGTGTAATAATCGACCTCTGGAATGGAAACAATATTGAAAAAATACACAGCATATTACAGGCCATCTCTCATATTTTTAAAATAATAACATCTGTTGTCTGCTGAGACATACTGAGCACTACACTGATTACAGTTAGATCATTTACAGACCTGGCATTGCCTTACTTTATAAATTTGTTTTAGATTACATTTGATGCATTTACTTTTTCTAACTAGATTAGCATAGTACTAACATAACTGTGCAGTTAGTTTGTTACCTCTTGTTTGCTCTCAAATGATTTTATCAAGGTTATGGAAGAGCATTAATGAATTATATATAGAGAGAGAAATTTCATAACTGCTGATCTATTATCAAAAGCTAAAATTCCAAGAAGAATTAAATGCAGAGAACATGAATGTAACCTTTTAAAATAGGTTCTCCATAGAAATACGCCAGAATATGTACAATATTTCAGTTTAATCTTCAAAGAAGCTTTGGTAACTTTGGAAAAACAGCCTCTTACAAAATTGTAAGGAAACTTCACTTTGTGTAGATACTGCAGAAAAGATGATAAAATTCTCACTTCTTTGCAGATGTCCTTACTGGTTTCCTTTTCCACAATATCCAGACTCAGGGTTTGGATATAGAAACATCATACAGGAGGATTTTTTGCATTGTTTTTTTCTCTGTTTTTTTATGGTTTTGTTTGGTTTTTTAATAGTGTTAACAAGCTGACCTGATGAAATCAGAGCTGTAAAATACACTTAGAAACCCCAAGGCCTTCTTTAAAATAGCAGTTCAGACTTCCTGTGTAATCACCTCAGAAAGAACACTTGTGTCACTAGCAGGGTGTGTGGAAATCCACTGGGGCTGACAACTGAAACAGCTCCCTGGGAAGGCAACTTGGCCTGTGACAACTGTTGGAGTGCAATAAGTAGAGCAGCTACAGCTGGCATGGAACCAGGGTGACAGTAAGGGAAGGTACTTAGTTCTGTGCTTGCTCCCTGACATCGGATACTTCTAGTAATTTTCTGGATTTTAACGTGGAAGTTTTTCGGGAAGGTTTGCAGGCACATTCTTAGGCTAGGAAGGAGAAAAGCAAGTTTTGCAAGAAACTAGCTGGTGGAATTCCTGTCTGACTGATAGAATGTTTTTATGCTGCAAGGGTGATCTTGCAATATTAATTGTTAAGGTGCCTAGAGCCCTTGTATATGCATCCTTTTATTATTTAAATATTGAAATAAATAAATCAGCTCACTTAAGCAACCAGCAACCCAGTTCGTTAGAATTCTTTCATTAATTTTGATGGTGCTGAACCCCAGATCTGTTAAAAGACTCCAGAAGAATAAGTCAGTCAGAGTCTCTTGTAACTTCTAAATGTAAATACCTCAGCTGTAAGAAATCAAAAGTTATCTAGATTTCTTTCATTCACTGGGTTTTTAAATAACTAATGGGGTATTAAATGCTTCACCACAGAAGTCAGCACTTGGGCTTGGCTAAATAGTAATTCAAAATTACAAGAATGTGTATGTTGCCCACCCCAAAGGAGATATTTCACAAAGGCTCAGAAAAAAAGATAAGGGGGGAAAAAAAAGGCAGCACAATATAATTACTGACACAGTCTTAACAATAATGTTACAAATCTGACCTAATTGGTAAATATACAAATTAGTAAAACCAAGGAGATAAATGCTTTGATATATTTAACATCAGGAGAAATGAACCATCATTATTTAATATCAACTTCAATTTTTAAATGCCAAGTTCCACTAAAAAGGGTAGGGCCTAGGGAACTTTAAATTTAAATGACTATGATGACTAGAAACAAAGGAAACAATAAACTTATGGATGTTAAAATGCCTCGAAAAAGCCAACTTACGCAGCAGCTTCTTCTTTTGACACTCCTTTGATATTCTTCGCCAAATAATCATCTATGCCATCTTTGTCTTTGATCAAATGAATCCTAAATTTAAATGAAAAAAATTAAAAGAAACACTGTAAGGTGCTAACATAGACTTCTGCAGCATGTATAATATATTATCATTGCCAAGTAGAGCTAAATACTGAAATATTGACAAAGTAATATATCAGACATTCTATAAACAGATACAAATATCTTTTTAATTTTTTGGTCCTAGCTATTTCAAATCTTTATTTCTAAAAGAAAACAGAGGTGGTATTAGCTTTCAGGGATCTAGTTATCTGATATTTCTGTCTAAACAAGAAGAAATTGTGTATTGCCTAAATCTATAACATTTGATTAAGCTATCCATATTTAAACCATTTCCTAATCCAGAACCTTTTCATTTTTGTATCATCTGTATGGACCCCATTGGTCCCATCTATTTTGTAGTTAGCTTCCTCAAAATTGAAAAAAAAAGGCAAATCAACAAAAGAATTCCCAAATACAACTCAGAATATTTTCCTCAGTGCAATGCTCCTGGCTTTCCACAGCTTGAGCAGCATAGTGCAAAAATGAGTGCACTGAAGAGGTAATCCGAAAGGCATTAAAATTAAGAGGAAATTTCAGGATGCATGAATCTAAGTTTAAAATTTGAATTATGCATCTTTTCACCTTTCAGTTCAGCCATCATATCTTTGCATCTCCACTCTGATATACACAAGATGCCTTGAAAGGGTAATATGCACTTACTGACCAAAAAGCGTATTTAAATAGAATCTGATATTCCGACTGTAGAGGATGTTATCTTTATAAAAGTAATGTGAATTTATTTTTATTCTTCTGAAAAAAGAACATAAAGATTGTCTGGTTAATCACTCAAAGATAAAAGAAATTCAGCATTAGTGTTCCACATAAATCCATTACTTTGCTCTTTGTATTACACTGCTGTCTTTCATTACAGTGATGAGAGTAAATTCTTTTCATAATGTTAGCTAATATAAGCGTCATTCTCCTTATTGCTCTGAGAATACCAAAGACACTTCATGAAGTTCATTTAAATGAAAACAAAATAGATAAGCAAAGCAGAGATATTTTGACATATCTGTATTTAAAACAATGTAGCAGTGAAAACTTCCCTCACAAATAGTGCCTTTAAATTCATTCCAGAATTTGCCGCTGCTGAGTGGCACCAGCAGAGGTTTGACTTCCAGGCTGCACTTATAATCCATAGGAGTTGCTGCTGATCTGGCTAAATGTACACCTTATGGATACGGCCATAAAAATTCATTTATTATCAACACCAAAATGTAATCAATATCAAACATTTCACACCAAAATAGTTATAATTTAGGAAGATACATAAAGTCATTAGGATAATGAAAATAAGGTAATTAATGTATATTTTAAACTGATGTAAAACCTATTTCAAAATACTATAGGTTTATATGAGGTAATAGAAAAATTGAAATACAGTATCTCTGACAAATAAATACGAAGTATCAAGTAGACAACACAAAAAAACCCTGGCTGACCTTTCTACTTTAAGACTGTAAAAATTAGATTTCTGCTCATCAGTAGCACATAGAAAACACACCAAGTATTTGGAACAGGGGACATTAAGTGAAACCACCCCCAACTGAAATAGTGAACTACAACAGGCAAATTCTTATTAGATTGCTGCAATTTAATCCACACTGCAGTTAAAAACCATCCCAAACTGGAACAAAGGAAAGCCTGATGCCTTTCTATTATCTTTGCAGAGGCATTTTAATAAATTTTAAAAAAATTAAAAATCAGGGGAAAGCCCTTAGAATCATATACCATTTAAAATGCCACTTGCCTTATTGCAAAAACATACATATCTGACTTCTGATTGGTAACACCCTCAAACTTAAAGGAAACTACAGCCAAGGGGAAAAAAATAAGCAAAAACTTGCAAATTAATTACTGCTTACCTAAGTTCTGTAATAACCTTTGTTGGATTGATGCAACTACAAACATGGTCATCCATCATAAGGAATTAAACTTACTGAGCATAATAAATACTTGTCTCATCCTGGCTGTTATTATCAATGATGTTAATGTAGCAACAACACAGAAAAGACAGGGAGGTGATACTTAGGAAAAAATACACTGGGAAATTCCATCAACTCAAGAAAATCATTATTTAAAATGGCTTCTTATATACAATGAGAATTAAAAACAGTACAATTAATTAATTAATCAATGTGAATAAAAGAGACTGTGATTTGGAATGGACACTTTCTTCATACAGAACTGAGGTGAGGATGGAACTTGCTAAAATACAGTTTCTTCCAGAAGTTTTCAGGTTTTTTTTTCCAAGCTGTTTTATCCTTATTTCTCCAGTGTTTCCATAATGACTCACTGTACTTCATAAAGTGTATGAAATAGTCCACTTCACCTGTAAGTTGGCTACTATTTAATTTTAAATTGCTCAGTTATTAAAGAGAAATCCATTTTAAGCCATTTTTCCTTTTTAATTGTGGAACTTTCCTAAGAGAGAATTTCTTTGCCTCTGATTTTTGTAGTTTTAAATATTGCAAAAGAGCAAACATAATTTGTCACTTCGGCACAGCTGACTGAAGCTGTTCACAGCAAAAATGATGCTTTGAAAGAGAAGAGGTACCTACCTTGCAAAGTCTAATGGGGGGCAAAGAGTCTGCTCTATGAACTTGGGATGCTCCCCTGGGCTTCCTAGGACCGCTTGAGGCAACACATGCATTTTAACTAAAACAAACAAACAAAACCAACATTACATGAAACAATCTCTTCACAGCAATGCAAGTTTTTTTTTCTTTCTTGTGCTGCTTTCCACTCCACTCTCTGTTGCTTCCAATGCATGAAAACCCAACTCCAGTTCCCACACAAATCACAGCACTACATCAGTAGGACATAACACAAAGGAATGGTCATTACTGAACTTTCCATGGATTTCTCTCTTTCATTGAGGTGCTTTTGATTTGCACAGGGATGGCTGATTCAGGAATCATACCTCTCTGTGCTTCTTTGAGCTGTCTAGGTCCAAGTATTGATAATATTTTAATTTAATACAGAATGTGGACAAATGATGGAATATACAGGGTGCAAAGCAACAACAGGCACTGTGCTAGCATTCAAAATCCTACATAATCACAATAGCAACAATCTTTTGAAGGAAAAAAATGTAAGTAATGCTACACTTACAACACAGGGTTTTACTTAAAACAAAAGCCAAAAGCCCCACAGTTATGTAGAATCGTCTAGCTTGTCATTTTGAAGTACATAAATGCTAATAGGACTTTTTTGTCATATAGAGCTACTGTGTTTTTTCCCCAAGTATTCAGTCTACACTTCCCACCATTAAAGTTTCAGCTGCCAGTTCCTTCATTTTGCATGTCTGTGATCTGAGGACGTTAGCAGCAGGAGCACCCTTACTTTTAAATTTGGTTTAATGTAGGTATTGCATGCCCTGCTGGTAGGCCTGAAGGCATAAACTTTTAATAGGGATGGAAAAACAGAATATAATAAGAGGGGGAAAAAGAATTTAACTATTTGCTACATTTAGCAAAAGGAAATTTATTTTTTGGAAATAAGTATTAGATATGAGTCAATTTGTTACTAAATGATTAGCATCAGACTAGCAGATATTTTATATATTAGCCTTTCTGGGATCAAAAGCCAATTCACTGATGCAGTATTTTGCTGTGGTTATAGTGAAGTAATTTTTTAAATTGTGTTACTTAGAATTGAATAACAAGGAGAATTATAGTTTGAAAAGATGACAAGATATTTCTCCTCAGTCATTCCTTTAGGGCCTAGTACTAATAACATTTTTTTACAGAAAGAAAAAGGATATTATTTATAAATAAACTGATCTGCAATTAGAGGCAGCAAATTTAACAGAAGCGTGTCCTGGAAAATAAAATATCAACAGAATAAAAACATATGGGTAATTCATTCCTAGAAAAGATTACACTTCTCAGAGAATGACAGGTTTGCTTACAAAAGCTATATAAAAAGGAAAATCCCTTTTTAGGAAGATGCTATTCAGTGAGAAATAGTAATTAAACTTTGGAACAACAATATTGAAGCCCAGAGAAGATGCAAAGCTTTCTACAAGCTTCTTTGTTATGAGGTATTAAGTGGGAAAATGAAAACAGCCATGCCCTATTGGCAGCTGATGAATTTGGCAAAGCAGGGGGGCTGACTGCAGCTATGGGGCAGAAAAGGGAGGGGGAAAGGAGACCCTGGTGGAGCCACTGCAACCACGAAAAGCTATTGATGGGGACTGTTGACCTGTAATCTGGGGACTGCCACATGGCACCTGGCTGGAGCATACGACAACTCCTTGCTGGCTCACTGGCTCCATGTTCCCAGTCCACAGAAATCAAGTCTGGGAAAGCAGGCTGTCAGGCACACAGGTCTCACATGAGGCACATAAGCAGATGTTTTTCTTAGCACGTTCCTGCCTCATCAGGACTAAAATACTGCCCTGGCTCTTATTTCAAACTCAGTGCTTGGGAGAGAAAAAAACCCAACTGCTTCTTAATAATGCCAATTGAACTTTTACTTTAGAGGTGGGAGGTTGCTTTCAGAGTGAAATGGAGGGTATATTTCCCTCATTTCCAAGGTACCTGTGATTCTTACAGGTAAATTACAACCCCAGACACATGACAGAAGGCACCAGCAACACATCCCTCTGAAACCCGTGCTATTTCAGTCACGTCAATTTCATTGCTGGTCATTTAAAGAACACTTCACATGCTGCTCCTTCATTCTAGAGCCCAAGCCATGTCTCGTTTACTTAACCAAACACACACAGAATTCAGCGAAAGATGAGTTGGTGCAGTTTGTTTCTAAAGAAGTGCTTGATTCAATCCCACGATGGAGGGAACCTCCTCATGGACTGGAATCGCTCCCAGGCGCACTGCAGCCGAAGACAAAACACCAGCTGATTGCAGTGGTGCCTTTCCCAGCACCTTTTGGGAAACCTGCTGGCTGCCTCTTAGCTCTTCCCACCCATTTTCTGAGGCATGCACAGAACTGACTGGAGGCTGAGGATCTCTCAGGGAGGGAGGGAAGCAGGAGAGGAAGCAGGAATGGCCATGACACACGGCTGTCTTCGCAGGTGAATATGCTGCTACCTGGCACCTCGTAAGATAAATTAAGGACGTCAGAGTGTGACAGGATAGACTTACCAGCATGCTGCTTTAGTACACTGAAAGTAACAGAGTAGATTGATTTAAAAAATGCCAAACAATGAGGTTTTGAAATCTAAGGCTAGCGTGCTAGATGCAATTTGTTTCAAGTAACCCGGACGAGGTCACGGCCCCGGCCTGACCCGCGTCCTGAAAGACCTCCTTCCCTGCGGCTCCGGGAGCAGAACCGCCCTCTGCTGCTGCCTGGCTGTCACCTGGCTTCCCCTTCACCTGTCCCGCTACACAGCCCGACCCCTGGCTCCGGTACCGATCAAACACAGCCGCCATCGGCCGGAGCTCCCCGGGGCACAGACCTGGGCTCATGGCGCTGCCGCAGGACGAGCTCTCTGCCCGCCCGGCCCTTCACGGGACGCCACGGCCTCGCCATGGCGACGGGGGCGGGCGGCGCTGAGGGCGGGCGGCGCTGAGGGCTGGGCTCCCGGGAGCGGCCAGGGACCATCCAGCCCTTCCCGGCGGGTTAGGCCCTGGAAAACAGGGGGGCTGGGAGGAATCGGCACAGCCCGAGGTGTCGGTGTGATTCCCTGGAGCTCAGGTGAGCTCCGAACGAGCTGCCTCGAACGGGAGCGTGCCTTCAAGCTGAGCGAGTTTCTGAAGCTGGCAAGCAAAGAGCCAGGATCGTATGGATACCTCAGGAGTGCGGGCAGTCTCCCAGATGACAGATGGGCACCTGCCTTGAGCGGGCTTTATTCTTCCACAGAATCACAGAAGGGCTCAGGCTGGGAGGGACCACAGTGTGTCCTCTGGTCCAACCTCCCTGCTCAGCAGAGTCATCCCAGAGCACACCGCACAGGATGGTGTCCAGGCTGTCCCTGAACATCCCTGTGAGGGAGGCCACAGTCTCTCTGGTCAATCTGTTCCAGTGCTCAGTCACTGCACAGTAGAGAAGTTCTTCCTCACGTTCAGGGGAAACTTCCTGTTTCTGCAATTGCCTCCTGTCCTGTTGCTCAGCTCCACCAAGCAGAGCCTGGTCCATCCTCTTGGCATCCCCTGTTCAGACACTGGCAGACACTGATGAGGTCTCCTCTCAGTCATCTCCTGTCAAGACTGAACAGCCCCAGCTCCCTCAGCCTTTCCTTGTAAGACATGCTCCAGTCCCTTCATCATCTCTGTTGCCCTTCATCCTTTCAGGACTTCTGATCCTCTCTGACATCCTTCAGGACTTCTGAGCAAGGGGAAAGAGCAAGTAGAAAAAATATTACACTGAATCTCTGAGTAAGTGACAGAACATGAAGGCATTTGGTTTGTGGAAAATGTTGTCACTTTCTGTTGATGAGAGCCTGCTGCTTAATTTACTGTCACAAAGGAGCTGTCCTAAGGGACTGGCCTGCTAGGATGTCTGGGAGCTGGTCAGAAATGGAATATTGAGATGGAATCAATGAGATTTTGCTAAATGCAACTGAAAACTACAAGAGAAACACAACTGGGATGTTACAGAATACAAAGAGCAGAGATTTTTCAGTGACTGTTCTGTTCCTGTTGGAAACTCGACACCAGCAGGAGATCATTTTTTTAGCACAGATTTGACCTAGTTTTTATTGCTACAACTGTTTGGAAAACAGGAATGTCAGAATCAATTGCTATAATCTATTTTGGAAGGAACAAGTGGACAGAAAGCACTTCAAAAATGGCATTACCTGTTTCTGAGTTGATGGCAATTGGAAACAAAGGATCTTGAATGTTTATGGGTCAATGTTCTGGCAGATAAGTCAGAAGCTGACAGGGTACTTAGCTGATATCAAATCACACTAGAGAACAGCATGACCTATGCCTTACCCACCCACAACATACAGAGAAAGCACTGCTGTACTGAGTGGATTTCAGTCTTGAGTGACATGCTGAAGGTCTCATGCTGCCAGTGTTTAAATGTACTTGGAATTTCAAAATATTTGAAATGTCAGTTTCCTAACTCAAAAAATGTTGCATCCAACACAGAGGAATTCTATATTAGACCTCATCTTGTCAGATGAAAAGGAATTGATCACAGAACTAAAAATTAGCCATAGCTTAGGTATAACTGATAATGATTTGATCACATTTGTTATGTGCAAACAGAATTAAGTCCAAGCCAATAATACATATACTTAATCCTTTGAAAGAATTTTATAAAGGTGAATACTATTATAAGGTGAATACCATTATAAGGTAAGTCTGTTGGGAGAAGAAATTTAATCTGAAGTGGGGGAATACTAATTGGAGGTGGTTTAAGGATGATAGCACAGGTACCCACACAGCCATAATACCACAACTAAGGAATATGTTTGCTGAAAAGCCAGGGTGATTTGCAAGGCAAACATCTGTGAAACTGGAGAAAGAATGTGGTGTCATACTTGTACACTGAAAGCTAGGAATTGTAGAAAATTAGTGTGGGAAGTAAAAGATTATAAGGGAAATATACATATGGTCAACAGAGTTAAAATGAGGAAAATGGAAGGTTTTTGCAAGTGTGGAATACAGAGAATGATCTGAATAGTGAGAAGAACCTATTAAGAGATGAAGATGAGCACTTTAACCTTAATCAGTGACAAACTTCAAATGTTAAAGATATATATATTTGTTCTGTCCATTTGGGAAGATGGCAGCTGATGTAAGTATTATGTTGTAAGTATTGAAGAGTTGTTTTTTATTCAAATGATAATGGAGAATGGTTCAGTTACTGAAAGAAAACTGTCATTAAAGCTTTTGGAATGAACATGTCTATCAAATTAATATTCAGATGTTCCCGAACACTAAGATTCTTTTAAGGAGGATTAAGCTAGTATTTTTCTAATACCTTTAAAGAATAAATGGGATAGTAATAGTTTACCAATGTGACATTGATCAGGCAAAGTACAGAATAGACAATATTGTTAACTCAATTAACAGATAATTTAAAAGAAGAAAAATATTTCTAATTACTATGGGCTTCTGCTAAAGAATCTATATATCCTGGAAGAAAAATAGAGCCTGGCAAGCAGACTTTGCTTTCTTAATGAGGCTGCAGGTTTCACTTATTGATGTAATTTAATTAGACTTCCGTAAAGCATTTGACTTATTATCATTTGGCTTTTTGGATGAAACACTTCAATGAAACAATTATTTGAATCCTTTACATAAACTAACAAAGAAAACCGAAAAGATAAACCAAGAGACTTAAAATTACTGATAATATTCTGGAATGATATCTGAAGTACTTCACAAGCAGACATTTACACCATGGCTACATGGTCTGTGTTAAACATATATAATTCATTTGACTTGGAAGCAAAGTAAGAATTTTTTTTATGGAGATGTGTTCAAAGGATCCTGCATGCCAAACAATATGTAAGTTAGAGAGAGCACTCTTTAGCAGAGAATCAAAGGGAGTCTATATCTCCACAGTAATATGAAGAGGCAGTAGCCTTTCTCTGGTTAAGGATGAAACCAACTCCTATTACAATGCTGTGTTCTAGCACCAATATAATTTGCCTAGAAATGTTTGGCCTGCAAGGGAAAGGATGTCTGTCCATGGAAAAAAAATTAAATTGCTAACACTTTTTGTTCCTGTCTTTAGAGTTGGTTTTCTCCCAATTCTGTAAGCAATAATGCCCAAGGAAGGGTAATATTTTATAGCAGATACTCCTTGCAAAAACTGTGTGAAGAATTTATATGTCTGAAAATTTTTTTTCAGACATTGGCATATTCAAAAATGTAACTTAGACAAAAAGAGCAATGTACTTATCATTTAGAGGAGCTGTTACCCTTAGGAAATATGTTTGTGCATAATATTTAATGGTTACGTGCAAAAGGAATTGCTGTGCTTAAATGTGGCAATGCCCAAAACGTACTAGAACTAATCTGGACACTCTTGAATACCAAATACTTGAATACTGCTCATTATAATGTGTTTTGACTTCTGCCTACCTGTCCATCTTTGGTCCTTGGTAGTTTTGATTTTCCTATTACTTACCAACCAGCCCAGTACAGAAAAAACCCCCAAACCTGAAGTGTCCCCATTCCTTTGCTTTAGAAAGGGGGAAAGAGGGAGAGGCTTGGTGAAAACTAAAGTGTCATGGAGAAAAGTATGGGAAAAAAAAAAAAAGGAGGAATAGTCAAAGTGTTAAAAATATAAAACCAGGGAACTGGAGGGGGGCAATGCTAAGCATGCTACCAGGTAGCAATCAGAGTACAAAGGTTTTCTTTGCATTTGCCTGAGAGCACCTAATAAACTTAGTCATGAATGTTAGAATTGCAAGCAATATTGCTTTCCAAAAGTCATACCCTTAAGTCTTTATATCATTCCATTGTAGGCCCTATATTCTACATGCATTACAGGCAAAAATGCCCCAGCATGCACTCTACATGTTATGATAAACTGAAATTTATCCCATCAATATCTCCTACTGGTTCTGTGGCAATGTTTACTTATTTCAGGAATTTTTATAGGTCTGCATCAGATGGATTTTCACCTACTGAAACATTTGTAATATTGTCAACTTACTTGTTTGGCCTTCTTTTGAAAGCTGTCTGGAAAGATTTATATAAAAAGTTAATCAAACTACATCACTGACTCAGCTCATCAGCACAACTTTTTCATCACCATAACAATATCTCTGTGACATCTAGCTTATCATCATGAATTATGGGGGAAAGGATAAACAACCCATTAAGAAATTAAAGGCCCACAAAGGTGCAGTTTGATAAAGGATAAAAAAAACCCACGGGGTATGTATAATAAAATCTCTCTCCCCTGAAGAGTGATTGTTATCTTTCTTTCATGAGCGTCAAAGACCTGGAGCTTCTCAGTGCCTCAGGCAAGTGAGTTTGAAGGTCTCCTTTATGATTGAATGGAAAATTGTAATCAGAATTAGGTTATGACTGTTTATCCTATAGAGCATTTAAAAAAATGTTTTATGTGTAGAACTGATACTAGTAACTGATAGAGAAAGCCACTGCAATCACATTTAGAAAACTTTACTGTATTTTCAGTATTCAGTGTGTGATTACCTGTTTATTCTGGTGTATGGTGAGACAAGATGTTTCATGGAGAACTGAGCTAAATAGTTCTAATACATTAATTTGTATAGTCTCCATTCTGTAATAAATGGAAGCCTTTGTAAAAGAACAGTGATGTACAGATAAAGATGTCTTTACGAGCCCAAGAGAAATAAGTTATTCTTGAATAAGTTTTCATTTCCTGAAACAAAATATGCAGCCAATATTCTTACTGTACTGCAATTAATTATGCCTTTCTTTATCCTAATGGAAGACAGCAGTATTTACAGCCTTTCAGACTCTGAGTGGATTTCATGATTCTGTACGTGGTATGGCTTGTGGCTGAATGAGAATCTAACTAAATCAAAGGGGATGCAATCAAAATGAATGACTTAAGCAATGACAGTAGAATTATCCTGTACAGTTCTGTTCCTTGTATGATAAATTATGCTTAAATTGGTGGAAAAAATGACTTGAGATAATAAGAAAGACTGCCAGCAAGAGATGCTCGTATTCAGCTGGCTGACAAATTATTTTTTTCCTCACGAAGTGGAAACTCCAAAGTTTTCCACTTGGTCCCTGAAGAATGTTTGTTCTTAATTGCTATTAAATTCTTCTTTCATTATTGTTTTCTAGTTCTGTTCACCCACATTGCATCTCATCTAAAACACTGATACAGACAGGCAACAGCAACTATTTACAGATCCCATTTTGGGATGGAGCACAGTGCTCAGACCTTTGTGCACTAGTGCAGTGTAAATGATAAATAACAAATAACAATATGCTAACTATGGGGAACAGATGCCTCTTGAGGTTGGGAGATGTAAAATTCTCTTTCTAGATGACTTCTGGAACACTGTCAGTGACAGCCAGCATTGCCTTTGGCCAGTTCTCTTTTAGCCCATGATTTATAGGATGTATTCAGGTGGGAAAGTACCCAGAGGCTCACCTACATTTTAAAGGTTTACCAATAGGGGTTTGTAAGTTAAAGTAGCAGGGATCAAAAGGCATGGAAAGGTCATGTCTAGGAAAAGAATGTGTTGTTCTTACATAATCGAAGACAATATTTAGGTGTGTCATGCCAGAGATAGTTTAAATCCTTTGGGTTCAGGAGGTCTGATGATTAAGGGGTGTTTATGCTCCACTGTGTAAACTCTTTTCTATCCATAAGGCTAAGAAATGCTGCTCCATTTTTGGTAGAGTAGGTGTTTAAATTGAACTTTGGAAACTTTGGGGATGAAAAGCACTTTGTAAGCATATTCTTCCACATCTACTACTGCTGGGTTCTTACCTCTAAACTGAACTTGAAATTATGCATTGTGATAAACCTGTCCATTATACTACTGGAATTTTCTCATAGTGTCCCTATCAAATTATTTTGTGGAAGTTTCTCATACCTTAGATTATTGTTATCAACCAGACACAAAAGTGATACTGAAATTACAATAGAGGCCATTTTAACATTCCCTATCAGTGACATGAATATAGGCTTCATTTATTAATTGTAGCTGATTAGCCACAAGGCAAACATTTAATTAAACCTTGGGAGACAATAACATTGCACATAAATTATCCATTTAAGAGCACATAGGTCTTTATATTTCATTAAAATTGTTTAACCAATAACAACACATCTTAGGGTTCAATCTGTATTTGCACAGATTTGAAGTCAGAGAATTCCCTAGTGCATTAATGGGGTTTTTTTCAGACATTTATTTCTTGATGTGTTCTGATTTTTATTTACTTACCATTTGTTCATGCTGTTTTCCTGATTAGTCAGACTGCCACTCAAATCATGGGTTAACAATTGATTTAAAAAGTCCTAACAAATTATTTACTTTTAAAATTATTTCAAATTAGTCTAAAAGGTATGTTAGGTGCTCATGTGATTCAAAAAAGCAAAAATCTAAACATATATGATGTACTATTTCTATAAATTCAATGAAACATTTTTGTCCAATGGAGCTGTTTTCTGTTCTTCTAGCACTGGGAGTTTTTTCCCTGCAAGAATATATACTTATTGTTTTGTATGTTTTTCTGAATACTGGCATTTTATATTAAACATATTTTTAGATTCAAGCAGCAAGATGAGTCCTTAAGAAAGTGTTATAATAGTCCAAAATACATTTTTCCATAAAAGCCCCCCTACTTCTTATGAGTTTGGGCAGATCATTATCTGATCTGTGAAGTAACTTTAGGAACTGAGAACACCCTTAAAATTTCTGTGGTCAGCTGTAAGCTTTGTGGGCAGGTCATTTTTCTTCAGCAAATGTTTTCTACCCAGTACATTTTCTGAATATTGTAGATTGAGGCAAAGATATCTGACAAGTAGCTGAGGGAAAAAAACCAAAACCCTAATAAAAATAAAAAGAAAAATGGTTTTGAAAATGTAGTGCACTGATTCTTATTTCATATAATTGTAAGACTTAGAGCCCAGCCTTGATGTTATAAGAACTTGATATTAAATTCTATTTCACTACCCTGTGATAGTGTATAAGGAGCATAGGGGAGCATGATGTGAGGTATACTTGATTTTTCTTCAGTGTGTTTATATTAAAAAAATTACAAAATATCAGACAAATATTTGTGTCTCAGATTTTGCAAATATTTTCTGAAAAGAAGTGAAAGGATATTCATGTAAATGTTAATGCCAGCTCATATGCCTGCCACCTTCTTTACCTGGCTTTTATCTCTGTAGGCAATACTAGAGCAGGGATCTTGCCTCTCTGTTTTCAAAGTGTCTTATTTAGAGCAGTACAGGGAAAACATTTTCTGCTTAATTGTGGGATGAAAGCACTTCTGAAAATCAGTCTGGTGAGGTGTTACCAATGCTTTGCAAATAATTACTACTTCTGCTAAGACATTGAGACCAGACAAGTTACTTTGTCTTGTAATGGAACTTCAAAAATTGGTCAGCTTAAGTACATGAATACCACCAAGGGAGCCAATATGATTAGAGATGAGCCCTCTAATATTCCAAGATAGCCTCTTTCCCTTCAGGTTTAGGAATCAGCTCTGTGACTTCTTTCCTAACCAGTTGTTTATTTCCTCTTTCCCCATTTTATTTTTGATTTGGAAAGCAGAGGGAAAAAAAAGCCATCTAGAAATCAATTATCAAATATAAGCAAGCAGACAAAATAACCACACCAAAACCCAAAAGCTGTAATGCAGTAGATTTGCACAACTGCTTGTGAAGTTAAATGTAGGTTACTACATTCACGTACAAAGATATTTAGATGGCAAATGGAAAGTAGCTGCTGTGAAGCACATCACATTCATATATAATTGAAATACCCAAGAGTAAAATACTGAGGCACAATAGGTGACAACTGATAAAAACAAGAGGAGGAGTATAAAAAAGGATACAAAACTCTGGGGAGTACAGAGAATATCTAACATAGGCAGAAGAATCTACAATAACTGTATCTAAATTACCAGATAATACAAAAATAGTAAGTGAACTGATGAAGCTGGAGAATTCAGTGAAGTACTGCTGTTGGAATGATACTT
This sequence comes from Lichenostomus cassidix, assembly GCF_008360975.1. Lineage (NCBI taxonomy): Eukaryota > Metazoa > Chordata > Aves > Passeriformes > Meliphagidae > Lichenostomus > Lichenostomus cassidix. The sequence goes on from NC_139484.1 coordinate 20,877,664, forward strand.
TACTGGAATCAGAAACAATTGCCTGATTTTCTTCACTACCATGCAAAGAGGAGGAATATTTTTAGCTGCCTGCAAGATGTCCAGAACAGGGAAGCAGGAGTTTCCCAGCAAAAGCCACTAGAACAGCTTCACTCATTCTTTATGGATCTGCCTCAAAACAAAGTGTTCACAGTTGAAGGTGATATTTATTTTCCCTCAGACTGCAGGGATATCTAAGAGTAACTCAAGTTAATACTGGTCCAGTCTAGCCTTACCCTTATTTTGCTTGCTTATCTGGTCAAAGTAAAACCTTTTGGAGAGTGAAACAGAAGACAGCAGCTGGAAATGAAAGTTAAGGGCCATAAATCCTGAAGAAGGCATTATCACTATGCTAAGAGCTGAACTGGGTCTACGTGCAGTTGCAGTAGGCTTTGACGTAAATGCTTTTGTCTTGTGGTGGCCACAAGGCCCACACTGTTGAGTCACATTCTACCCTAAATGTGAAACAGAGCTTTGTGTCAGACAGTTTCTCATGAATTAGGCTTTGGGAGAGCTTGCTGTTTATTGAAAACAGATGTTCTTGGCATTCTTCCATGGACAAACTTCACACTATTGTAATTGTAATACACATCTGTGTAGCATTTTTACACCACAGTTTCCTCAGATGCAGAGAATTCAGGCATGTTGTCTATCTTGCTCTATCCTGACCATCATTTCCCATAAATTTACAGGTGCTCTGAATTTTAAATCTCTCACTCAACTTCAGAGGCGATAATGCTAAGGGCAGCTTTTCTTGGGACTTGACCATGAATTCAAAACCTTCATAAACTGGAGTACAGTGTACAGTTCTGGGGTTCTCAGCATTAGAAGGACATGGAGCTGTTGGAGCAAGTCCAGAGGAAGCCATGAAGTTGATAATGGGGCTGGGGCATTTCCCCTACAGAGACAGGCTGATAAAGCTGTGGCTGTTTGGCCCGGAGAAGAGAAGGTCGTGTGGAGACCTCGTACCAACTTTCCAGTATTTGAAGGGAGGCTATAGGGAAGCCAGAGAGGGATTCTTTGGCAGGAATGGCAGTGATACGAAACTTATGAAATTTAAGTTAGATCTCAGGAAGAAGTTCTTCACTCTGAGGGTGGTGAGGCACTGGAACAAGTTGCCCAGGGAGGTTATGGATGACCCAACCCTAGAAGTGCTCAAGGCCAGGTTGGAAACGGCCTTGAGCAACCTGGTGTAGTGGAAGATGTTCTGCCCATGGCAGGGGGGTAGAACCAGATGATCTTTAAGGTCCATTCCAACACCTAACATTCCATGATTCTATAACCTTTATGTCATAACAACATCAGTCTTCAGCTTTGTCTTAAATGTTGCCAGAGAGATGTTATTATAGGGTGATTAATGATAATTTGTTTGAACAATGTTATTTAAACAGTTTGAGCTAAGTACATGGGAACAAGCTGATCTGAAATTGTAATTTAGTAACATGGCCCAGCTGGGAGATGGATTATGGCAATATTAAATATAATAATTTGAGTTCGCTGCAAGAAATACAGGAAGCTAATGTCCATAATGAAATTCACCATTAAATCCTCCTGGATGATACACTGTAATGTCAGCACCCATCTGTCTTTGCTGTTGGATTTGTTGAGAGGAATTTCTGGTCTCCAGAACCCAGTATGGAGGATTCAGCCAACATGCTTCTGCTTTGCAGAACCAGCCTCCTCTGCCATAACAATTTAAACAAAGTCAGGGTTAAGAATCTTGCATAATATAGGTTTATAATGACCTACATTGTAACGTTCGAATAATCTAGTTTTGTAATTTTAACAGCTGCCTTCTTGTCCAGCCTGTGAACTTTGCATCTGAACTCTCCCTAAGGCCTCATAGTGAATCCTTACCCTCTTCAACCTGAGCAGAGTTCAGGCACTGCCTTTTGGTTTCTGTACAGAGCCTTAGCATGCAGTTTCCCTGTCCTGCACACTCCCCCACGAGCTGGGTCCCTGCTGTCCAACCAGGAAAGACTCTACAAAGACAAGATCCCCAGGAGCTGTCAGAAACTTGTTTCTTTTCTTAGTTGCAAATTAATTGGCAAAGATCCTTAAAGTATCCTAGCAGAGAAATGTGGTGACTGAAGTGTATGAAATACAGGCATTGCAGAGATCCTACCTTGATTATAACACTATGAGCTGGACAAAAAAATGTGAGACACAGTTGTCTGGCTTGTTTCTGAAGAGCTGATGATTCTCCTTCCTCGTGCCTTGTTTTCCTTCAAGTATTGGTGTTTCTTTGCATCATTTACAGCTAAATATTTTTTCTAGAACTCACAGCAAAATGGACCTTCTTCCTAAAACAGCACTCCTTTGCTTTTGCTGTCTTCATCTTATTATATTTTTCTCAGTATTTTGTCCCTCTTTTGAAGAGGGACAAAATTCTGCATTCATACAGATAGGGAGTAGGCAAACAGGACAGCACAACACACAGAAACTCTGGCAATCATGCCCAGAAAAGCAGGTCCTACAGCTTATGGCACAGTTTCATCCATGAAGAAGGTAAATAAGGATTATGTATTTTGTCCATCTCAGGAAAAATTCAGTCAAGAGACATTCATCTCAGATCACTTATTTATGTACATGAAGACACATCATGACACCACTTACAATGTCTAGTAAAAGTAGTGGCACAGGTAGGGTATCAACCTAAAATTGTAGATGGTTTATAAAATAAAATGCGGGAAAATTAATTTAAAAGTAAAATTGATTAACTATTGTTAGTTTTTCTGTGGGGTAAAAAAGTTTAGGGATTGAAAATTACATGTATGTATACAAATCAAGCATTTCTCATCCTTTAAAAAATAATAGTACAGGATTTCTGTAGCAATGATTTAAGACAATCTAAGTAATAAGAGCAATACTGCAGTTTGCAGTAATTACTGTTGAGTACTGTATTTTTTAAAGATGGCATTTCATAATTCACCCAGTAAAACTCAGTTATTCATGTTTTTCAACTAATGTGCCGGAAACATGTAAATATTAAAGTGCAAAGGTACCATTATGCAGATAGAGAAACAAGTGTGAAAATCTAGATTTTCACTGTCTATGTTTATATAATCTGCATACAGTTGCATTTCATCATGATGTTATTATAAAAAGGTGAGGAAGCCTTCAGATTTTTCTGGATCTTGTTACTAAGGCAAAAAGTGGTAGCTAATGCTAAGAAACAGAAATGCACACTAGTAGGAATATGTAGATCTAAAGTAGAAAACATCTCTGTATTATCAACACAAAATCAACACAAATCCAAAGCACAGCCCCAGACCAGCCACTGTGAAGAAAATTAACTGTATCCCAGCCAAACCCAGCACAGACTGGCTCACAAACACACCTTTCCATGCTTCCCCTGTTCTTTTTACTTACAATTGCAACAATTATTGCAATATTAGTTGCATTAGTAATAGCCAAGTTACTTCGCATGTGGATACATTTTTCAAAAGTCATTCTGGGAATAAAAAACTGATCCCACTACATGTTTTTCCTCCAAGGATTAGCTGGTGTTTTTTCAAATTCAATTTCAAAATGAGAAATATTTTTTCTGGTGGTGAGTTGGTCAAAATCTACAGAAGGTAAAACACATGCTTTAATGTCTCTTGATTGTTGCAACTGACAGCACCTTCAGAGTAAATCAGGTAGTAAAATCTGCAGCTGTGATTCACTTTTGAGTGCACGGCACAATATAAGTTTCCTACTATCACAGTTAAAGTTACAGCTGCAAGTTAGTCTAAAATAATGTCCCAGATGTCTTTATATCTAAGAGCTTTCTATGCTGATAAGAGAATTCTTGAACACATTGCTTGCTTTTGCACACAATTTTTTGTACTTCAGATGATTCCCCATCTTTCCTACACATATGGCCATGGTATTTTCGTCCTTCTTTTCTTTTCAAGTATTAGCATCATAAATGGAATAAAGAGCTGATGTCAGGTGTCAGTTTGCATCTCCTTTTTTGCTTCCAGTCTTGTGCACTGATTCAGGCATTCCCACTGCTTATTCCAGTTACATCTTTTGAACTTCCTGTTCCCATCTAGATAATTGGGTATCTGGCACAGTCTTTTTCTAGACAGAATAAATGTGCCACTCTCGGGTTGCAAGTACAATCTATGGTCAGTTTTTATGCAGTATTTGTGCATATCTTTCTAGAAAGATTATTTTGATACTAATGTAGGCCACTGAAGAGCACAGTGAGCCACTGTCAGTAAACTAAAACCTGTAGACAAATCAGATCTATTATTTCATATTATTCAGAATGACGACAACCAAATGAGGTGTGAATAACACATCTATTGCCTCCCTACCTCCAAGTCCTTCTCAAATCCTGTCAGTGACATAGAAGTTAGCAATTTTTATGGTTTCATTTCTGTGAACTCTCCCAGGGTTCATCTATTTATGAAGTGGCAGGTACTTCTGGAAAGTAGGGATTGATGTAATATGTAAAAGCAAGAGAAAAGATCTTGAGACACACAACTTTTTCCACTTTATTTTCCAGAAATCTGCAGACCCAGCTGGTAGAAAATGTGAAATATTGATTAAACATATTATTTGTCCAAGACCACTGTGTATAATATTTCAAAGTTGCTTCACCATTAGGGACCAAAATATAGTAAAGAACAATCTCAGTGGAATAATCAGAAATTCTACATTATATTATTATTGCAGCAGTAGTAAAAGGAAGCAAACTGTGGCCTTGCAAAAGATTTTTGAAGTTCTGTGTTTGTTTTTTAAGTACATCGTTGATACAATAATGCAAATTACTCTGGTAATGTGACTGTGCAAACCTCTCAATTTGTTTTACTTTTTTATAGTTATGTATTATTCATGTTGCATTAGCATATGCGCTGTTTATTTCCCTAATTGTAACAAGCACTTAATTAATTACACTATAACCTCTTGAATCCATAGGCCAACTGTTGCGTCTTTAGTTAATATTTTAAAGTCTCATCTTTTCCCATTTTTCTGTGTATCTTTGATGTTTTGTTTCTTACCCTTCTTGTTTGGGTTCTCTGTGGAATAGTCTCAGAATAATTCTGCAGTTCTCTTTTATGGCTGAAACTTTGCATTTTAACAGTTGTCTGGAGATAGTTTCTTCCTTGTGAAATATCAGTTTTAATAACAAGAAAAGAAAAATGCCATAAATCTGCACTAACCACATAAAGCCGAAGTCTCTGAGAGACTGATTAACATTGAGACTCTACACAGGTTTTTCAATAATTAGAGGATGTGCTTGCATGGAGCCATGACTGCTCTGGCCTTGATGCCGTTTCCCAGGGCAGACAGCAATTATTATAGCCCACAGTAAATTTCCTACACTCGCTGCCTCCAGCCACTGAAGATCTTTTTGGAGTAAAGGTCTCTTAATTTTCTACATTCTTCTCATCAGCTTGGATTAGCAACATGTTCTACATATTTTCTTCGGTTGTTTTAGAAACAATTGACAGCTACTTTTCTGCTGCAGTGTTTTGTTTGCACCTGAGGTTGAAGGGATCTAATCACAGCTTTTATTACATTAACATAGTCCTGGAGCTTTCAGCAGGGCAGTCAGAACCAAACTATTACCACTGTCTTTGGGCTCAAGTGAGTAACCACACTCAGGACTCCCCAGCTTTGTGGTACGGATTATATTTATTTATTGTTCTCAGATTTTATGGCCTCCATGGTTCACAAATAAATTATTCATTGAGGTAGAGGGCTCCTTCTTTTGTGATACAGTGTCTTCACCTTGTTCTGTGCTTATTTTGACTAGAATTTTATTGTATTACAAAAACACCAACTACAAAGCTGACTCATCTCATCTAACCTTAAAGAACAAAATATATACTCATAGCTAGTAAATTAAATGTTAAGAAATGAAATTTAAGCCTCTCCACAGTGATACAGTTAAATTCAGTAAAGGAACTTCTTAAGCAAGAAGAAACTTAAAACCCTCAAAAGATGCACTGTAACAAGCTGTGCCTTTAGTGCAAATTTGTAGACATTCATCAGTGTTTTGAGCTGACCTCAAACTTACCATTAGAAAGACCAAGGATATCACTTTAAGAATTAAAAATCCTTTGGAAAAGCATGTATGTGGAAACTGAGGATGACTTTTCAGAAAAAGATAAGGATTGAAATAAAGATTGACATTGAGAAAAAGATGGAAAGAAAAGGCGAAGAAGAATAAATTTCTGACAGGGAAGAAGTAGTTTAAAGAAATATGAATTCTTAGTGAAGAAAGATCAGGAAGTGTGGAGGAGGACGAAAAATTTAAAGACAGTAGTTAGAATGTGAAGAAGAATCATAACTAATGTTAGTGGAATAGGATAAATGATTAAAAACCTGTTGAATAAACTTGTGGAGAGAAAACAGACGAAAAACACAGTCAGGCTGGGTATTGTGTATTGTGTGAGAAAAGAAGAATGAAAATGCAGATAAATGCAACGGGATATCCAGTGGACTGATCTCAGTGTTGCCAAGTACAGTGCCTGGTGGTTTTGAAGAATAGGTGAGATGTCCTGGGCAGATATAACACAAAAACACACTTTGTATTCTCAGCTAGTTTCGGTAGGATAGGTTTGAACTGCCAGGTGGGAATATCCTGATAAAGGCAGTATCTTTTTACTGCTTTTTCTGTTCAAGATGTTAACAAGATCTTCAGTCAGGCACCATTTAAACAGAGTAACAGTTTTATCTGGCATTTCTCTTCAGGGAGGGGAACACAAAGTATCCTGTTAGCATATTATCTCAGTTGTGAAAAACCCCATTAATAGTGGTGGCTTTGATTTGAATGTTTGGGTGCCAGGGAATTGGTGCTGTGTTAGAAGAAGGTGCCTATGTTTATGCTTTATTCTTCCCTAAATAAAAAGGGAGGAAAGCAGCAGACTCTGAAATGGAGAAGAGTGCTCTTCCTAAGCCACTTCAGAAAGAAGAGAAATCAGCACTGCTGCATCCAACAGAGATGAGAAGAGAGATCCAGCACTACGTAGAGAGAATGATACACAGTAGTGTTGCTTAGAGCTGACCTTTTCTATAGAGCATTGCAAGAGCTGAGATAAAGGAGTGACTGAGGCTGGAAGAAGGAATTTTTTCTGAGAAGGAAATTCCAGCAGAGCAGTTAGACATAGGAGAACAGAGGATTTCTGTTTAAGAATCCCCATAAGATTTTGGTGTGGAAAAAACTTCATGCCAGTATATGTTACTTGCTATAGAATATGATATACCAGTTGTGGCTGGTAGGGGAATTAAATTAAAACATTTAATATTATGACACTGATAAAGAACATTCCAGCAAACACACAAACTCAGTAGCCAAATTTGAAGTTAAAAAGCAGTGACTGTTCAGCCCAGTTCTTCAGACCTGTTTTGCCACGGATAAAGTCAAAGCAAGCCCTACAAATCCCACATCTTGGCACAGGAGTAACTGCCAGAGCATCAGAGGGAATGGGAAAAGACAGCAAATACAGACATAGCCAGTTTCTTCCTGCCATGGATGAGATTACCTACGCTGAAGGTGACTTAGAAAAGTGTAAATATTGTGACTAAGTCTAAGATTTAGTCTATTTATTTAGTCTATTTAGTCTATTTAGTCTATTATTTAATCTATTTAGTCTATTTATATTTAGTCTATACTATTTTAGTCTAAGATTGCAATTAGAATCCTGTTCCATGTGGAAGGAACTTGTGGTCCTGTATAACGTGCCGTGGACTCCATGGCTCTGAAGTTGTCACTAAAACTTGTCATTCCCATGTACTGCAACTTCCTTCTCCAGGCTTTAGATATTTACTTAACTGTAATTCTGAAAATTGAGCCTACTCAGAAATTAACTTGATCTTGCAGAAACATTCTCCACATTTAGTCCCTAAATAGGTTATTTTGTGTTCTGTGCTATTAAATTCCATATCACTGAAATCAGTCCCTTAGAGTGATTTTCTGCGCTGCACATTTGGATTCTTCTCTGTGTTTAAAACTTCCTCTCACCTTTAACTCATTTATTTTCAATTGCCACAATATTTTTTGAACGTATTGCATGTGATTTGTCCCCTCACCACTACTTTATGAACACTACACACAGCTGCTTCTTAGCTTGACTATTTCAGCCTTCAACGTAGTATGGCAGCATCTCCTCTTCAGTGAATTCCCTACATACTTTCCTGTAAAAATTCCACTGCAAAAAAATAACTCCCATGTAGCATTGTATTAGGCTGCATTCCAGAGTGCAGATAAGAAATCATTTGTGTTTCTTTTGTCTAGAAGGACCATAAATTATTTTAGCAAAAACCAGCATTAGGTATTAATCTGACCTTCATTTTTGTAATTACAGGCAGTATTCTTCGCAGGTTCTGGTGTATATATTAAAAATTTCATTGGCTTATACTCTTTAAATTAAAAATTTGTTTTAAACAGTAAATTAGTAATGTTTAGAAATGTGGGGCTAGATTCTCAGCTAGCATAAAGGATTTCTCACTTAGCCATGCCATTTTTCACAAGCTGAAAACATGTCCTATGACCTCCTTTCAATTATTGTATCATGTGATGGAAATTAAAAAAAAAAAAAATCAATGAGATTTTCAGAATTATTCTCTAAATAAAGAAAGTCAGGAAAAACAGATGTTTCAGAGTTCATACCAGTTAACAAATATTTTTAGGAAATAGAATACTTTTACTTTCAGAATGGTTCATAGTGCATTGATTTTTAGTTGTTTTGCAGTTAGTGAGATTATAATTAATAATACATTTCCTAAATAAGGGGTGTTCTAAATGGATTAGCATATATAAAGATATATGTGTTTTTATATGCACATATTAAGTCTAGCAGCTCATCAGTGTGTTGTGTTCCAGATTTGAATGCCACTTTAAAATGCAGCAACAAATACTCAACTAAAAAAAAAAAAACCCCACAAAAAACCAACTAAAAAGACAAAAGAAAAAGCTTAGCACTCAACCATAGGACTCTCTCTGGCTTTTAAAAGGGGTAAAGACTGCATGTAACTATTTCAGAATGTAAAGCAGTAAGTAGAAGAGTGAGAAGGAAACATCCAAACAGGGAAGACTGTGTCATAATTCTGCACTGAGATGTCATATGCCTTTTTATAAGTGAGAGAAACATCATCACAAAGAGATGACCTCTGTTTCTGCCTGATTTGGCCAGGGTATTTATCCTCTTAGGAGGATAAATAAGTGATATTACTTAAACAATGCAGAAAATGTTTTAGTAAAAAATTATGATACTTCACTGTGTTATTTTTGGATAAAAATAATTAACTAAGTATTTAATCAGACTCACAGCTCCTGCTTTTGTTCCAGGACAGTAGGTGAGATCTGCAGTGGCAGAGACAGTGCATGAATTAAATACAATTAGGAAGAAAGAAGTTTCCAGTCTAGAACACTGGCTAAGGCCCTCAGGAAAGAGCAGTTCCTTATTTGATGTGGTCAGATGAAGAGGAAGGGCTGTGCTGGCTTTGCACAACCAAGTACAGTGTTTCCAAGGATCCTGGGAAAAGGATCCTGTGCCCTCCTGCCTCTCAAAGCTCGTGCTGCACCCTTCTTTGTTGGGATATTGTTTCCAGTGCCAGCTGGGTTTAGCTAACCAGGGATACTGACACATGATAATGAAGTTATGTCTTTATTTTACTAGGTAGACAGCTGCTCTGAAGTAAGGATGTTATGGGATTCCACAAAGTTGGGTTTTGTTTTTTTTTAAGGCAAAACAGGTAATGATAGAGTTTGATGTTAAAATTGATGAAACAGACTATCTAAATAGACTTGTTCAGAAATGTGGGCAGGAAAGAAAACAATACACCAGGGTAAAGCAGCACTCAAGACAGATTGATCAGAGGGAGCAGAAAAAGATATAGTTAGAACTGAAGACTGAATAAATTCTCAATCTGTTTAGTATTATTCTGGAAAAGTATGGCTGGCTGTGACAAGAATGTTCTGAAGACTTTACAGAAGAGGAGGTGATCAAGGTCACATTTGTGACACTGGAAAAATACTACACTGAAAGTTGTTGACTTTTCGTCAACAGGAGAAACAGATAAAAAGAAAAAAGGGAAGGGGTAGATATATCACAGAAACAAGCTAGCTATGTTTTTCAAATTTGAGTTAAATTTTGAATTCACCCCAAAATATGCACAGCGAATTTAAAATTTATTAAAAAAAATTAATGGAAAAGTATGTTAAATTTCTTTTACACTAAGACATGCCCTCTCTCAAAAATCTAATGTCTAAAAGCATAGTTTCTGTAGATGTTTTCTCTTTAACTTCCATACTGTGTTTGCTCAGTTTACCAGCCCAAAGAAATTTTTGATCTTTTCAGCATTGCAGTTCCTGTCTAGCACATGCAAAGCTGTATTCTTTAGGCTTTCAGAAACAATTTTCAACAATTGAAAACAAAATTGAGTTCCAAGAATGCCTTTTTCTCTTTTCTTTTTTTTTTTTTAGTGATGCTGCCAAAAGCACAAAGAATGCAGTCAGCCTCTTGAAAGCAAAGTAACTCCCAGGGCACTGCTTGTCAAGACTCTTCAGAGCATTCTCTTCTGTGGATTTGCAGGCACATAGGAAGGGCTGTGTCCATTATTGACATTGCTGCCATTGCTGTGGAGCAGAGGAGATGCTGGGGGTGTGCATCACACGCACACCTGGACCTTTGCAACTCCATGTGAGTAACTTCAGTGCCTTCTGCTTTACTTGTTTTTATGAGCAAAGTTGCCCTCACGGTTACAGCCAGCACTTTTGCTGCTCCTCTCAGCAAAGATCACTCTCTATGTCAGACTCTCATAGTTTTTGTAGAACATAGACTTTTGAAGCACTTTCCTGAAATGTCTAAGATGTTCTGGGCATGTTGCTCATGATTTGGTACATAAAGGAGAAATTTTCTTTATGACTGATGGCTATCTGTATGTTGAAAAAAATAATTCCTTTCATAAACACCTGTAAGTAATTTCCAACTTTCTTTCAGCATGTCAAAAATATAACAAATTAAGAAGAAACAAATTATAGTTTAATACAATTTCCAAAATGCTCTCTCTAAAGTCCTTGATACAAGGATAGAATAAAAATACTGTCAGGAGGCTGAAGACCAACAGGATAGAAGGGTTTGGTTGAAAATAGATATTCATAGTCAGATCTGACTAGTGAATCTGGGCAGGATATAGAAGATAAAGAGGAACCCTTTGGAAGGCAGAGAAAATTCTCTTATTACTTGATTGTTCCCTACTGTAGCATCAAACGTCCTTCAAATTATTTAAAATTAAGACCATTTCTCATCATCTGTGGCATATTAGCGAAAGAGATGATTTCTCCTTCCTTAGATATTCTCTCGGTTACTAATCCCTGCAATTGTATTGAGTTTCATTCATGTTTACTTGTTCAACAGACTAAGGATTAAATATCAATTTATCTGAATTTTAACTTAAATTATCTGAATAATTAACTTAAAAATAATTAATTTTAAGTTCTTAGTGATATGAAAGGTTTTTGTCCCAGACTCATTTCTTGGTGTTTAATGACTGTGTGTACTTTACAACTTATGAAAGTGCCTCTAATATTTAGATAAATGCCACTTGTCCACATGCACGTGTATTCTAATTTATTTGAAATTATTTACACAAAGTTACTTATTATGTTCTGTTAGTAGCTGCTGTGCAATTACCTTCTTTCTTGGTTCCAAACTTTAAAGACTCTTCCCTCTATGTTGGCATCCAGGTCACACATGCCCTTCTCCCTGAGGGGATGCATTTAACCTCTTGAACTGGGTACCTTCTGTTCTCTGCTCTAAGCTTAAATTGGATTGTTTTTAAGACAGTCAAAAGAATGTTGCTTCTTGTCCTAGGACCCTTCTTGATTTTGGTATCAGAAATATTCTGTGCCTTCCTTGTTAAAATAATAGATGAAGAAAAATCCCTTTAATAGATTGCAGTAATTTGTCTTGCTAAAGAAAATTGCACAGAGGCTCTGTAATGTGTCAGATTCTGCTTCAGTTTCTGGACCAGCACATTTATGAAACTGCACAGTTTTATAGTCCCAAGACAAGGCTGGACTGGACAAGCACAGTGGGCATCCATCGTTTTTTAGGGGCCTAGGACTGTGTACAGAGTTCCCCTGCTCTCCATGACGTTCCCCCTGAGGATCCATCCTTGGATTTGCTCATAATCATCGAGACAATTGAGGGTAGGGAAGAGTTTCTGTAAGAGAAAGACTGACGAAAACTAGAAAGAGTTGATAAACGATGAGTAACTGGAGGCTGCTGTAATCATTACTAGTATGAAGAAAGTCATCAAGGAATGATTGCTCATCGTCTCTCCTTTCAGAACAAAAATTTGGGAAATAATTTCTTGCAAACATTAGATGTAATCTAATCTGATAAAAAGATCAAGAAATCACCCTCATTAATATTCAAAATCTCATACATTTGGGGAAATTTTTGAACTTTTGGTTTTGGCCCTACTGCAGTTCCCATAGAGAAATTTGTTTTGAAAGGATTCATAAAGATGACCCCTGACAGATTCCATTGGACTCATCTCTGTATGTTGTTTCATAGCACAGTATCATCTTAATTTCTCTTTTTTTTCTTCACTATGTGATTTGAATGAGAAGAATATAAAGTGTGAATAAAATCAATACCTCATCTTTCTTAATGGAATCATATATACACCTATAAATATGGTGTGCAGTTTTACTCTGCTATTTCTGGATGACCCTAACTTTATTTGAGTTTAATCGCATTATTTAATTATGTGCATTCTATTTTGTTATTTAGTAAGCTCCTGGTTTGGATGAGAAATAATGAGAAGTCTTTCAGAATGCAGATTAATGCACAATTTTTTTTCTCTGGCTGACATTTCCTATAGACCTACTGTACAAATGTCACCTGGGAAAATAATATTTGTCACAAATGTATTAGCATGAGGAGTAAGGTAGAAAAAGATTTTAAACAAAACCGAGTTGTTGTGTGTTTCTCTGTTTCTTTTTTTTTTTAATGGAACAGCTGTAATTTCACACCACTGCTAATCCTGCAGAAATCATGGCAGAGATCTCTTCATCACTGACCACTTGGGCAGGCTGTGCCCAAAGCTTTGACAGAACAGGCAGTGCAAAGGGTCACATAAAATTCTGTTTGAGCCTGCAAATTTGAAAGAAGGCTCAGCCATGAAATAGGAGGTCTTTTCCCATGCTCCATTATCTCACTGAGATTTAAATAAAACATTGCGAAGTGAAACAAGTTGAGAGTTCTTTGGAGGATGACAGGAACAAACCAAGTAAGCAAAGAATCACTGCTTTGGCACCAGCAGGGCACTTGTCTGCCAATCTTCCTGAGCTAACAACTTCCTGAAAAACAACTGGTAGGGAATACAGTCATCCTAATGACAAAATGCTCTGAAGAAATAACCTTAAAATGCTTGGGTTTGTACCTGGCAGTTTGCAAATTGCCATGATACTGTTAAACACAAAAGTCACCAGATACGATTTCTTCAAATTCCAGCTTCAGTCATCCACTGTTGCTTCATCATCGCTGGAAGAAAATTATCTAGAAATGAAGTTACTGTTGCCAGTCCAACTCTTTCTATGGAGGGTCTCAGAGGTAGGAAGTCTTCCTACATCAGAGGTCTTCTGTTCTCAGCTCAGTGTGAAACAAATGCTGCTGCATTCAAAGTGAGCAGAATCAGAATTTTACAATGGCTCTAAGATTTCTACAGCCAAAAGAGAAATGCCCCACATCCAGGGTATCTTTATACCCAAAATGAACACTGTTTTATTTTTAACAGAGATGATCCAAATTGAGTAATTCTGCTTTCAGAAAATTCATATCGGACACCACCAAGACAGCTTTGTGCTGAAGAAGTCCCTTTCTTCTCTCTCCTCTGTCTCTTGCTTTTAGTCCACTCTCTTTTCCTACCTCTGCTCAGCTTTTTGCACGCAGGTGTCCCTCAGCTCAAAGGAACTAGTCCTCAGTTTGATGTTTTGAAACCTTGCCTGGCCTCAGACAAGCAGATGTAGCAGCTCAGCCCCTTGTAGGGGCAAGAGATAAAACAATATCCAGGGGAGCCCAGATTCCTCCAATCCCCTTCCATCCAAACAGAGCACTTAACCTATAGCATCACCTCAATGACGAGGCCCTTTATGTTTAGCACTTTCTCTGGATAGTTTAATATGAAGTAATTCCATTAATGTTTCATACTCTTGTTTCATTAATTTTTTGAAGGAAGAATGTATTATTAAATGTTCAGTCCCTTCTCTCTTATCAGTTCAATTAAGGTACAGGAGGTACATCCACAAAAATGTCCTCCAGCAAAACCAGAATTAACATCTGATATTTTGAGGATTAAGAAGGCCATGAAAACCACAAATACCAAAAGGTTTTCAAGCTCCTCTCATATATAACACACACAGAAAAAAAAAAAGTGCAGTTACTGTTTTGTTATTAAAGAATAATGTTTCAGCTTGTAATTGTAAATTGTAAAGTCTACTTTTTAAAATAAATGTCTTTCTGAATGATGGTCTTTCCCAAATGTATTCAGCCTTTCCTTCCCAAGACAAAATTTATCTCTGCTCTCCACTTCTTGCTAGTTTTCTTTGTCGCTTTCCCATATCCACATAACTGTGTTAAAATTCCAGGGTTGCTACCTAACTGTTCCATTTCAGTAATTTTTAATGCTGCTTACCACTATGTATTTACTTAAGATGCTCCATAAGTGATCAAGACACTCTATGAACAATATAACAGGATGAATGGTGTGTTTCCAATGAGCACCATGCCTGTTTATTTCTAAATATTTGTCTATGGTATAGTTCTTTCTACTCTCCATAATTCAGTTGACTTTAGAGTTAGATGACACAGTAAAAATGAGCCACCTTAGCACAAGAATGCTGTTTTAAACCACTGATAGTTTTGTGAAATTCATCTACTGCATTTAATAGCTACGGTAGATTCAAAATTACTTGGAATAGAACTCTCCCTGTGGTGGTGGGTAGAGAGACTCAAACTGGCACCTGACAGCAAAAAATGCTCAGTATCACTTCAATAAAGGCAAGATTCATGAAAAATCCAGTTTCACTAAGTCTTACCACACATGATGTGGCTGAGTAGTGGCACCAGCTGCTCAAGGGGCTCACACAGGCTGTGCATGAATGGAATAATTCTGTCCCAAACTCTCACATCAGTGTCCTGCACAAAAGCAGTTCCCTTGGGATTGTGCCCTTTACAGCCCTTCCCCAAAGCAGTAAGGCAGATTGTCAGTTCCCCAGAACTGATTGCTTCTATTCCTGCTGGGATTCCAGAACCTCAAATTCTCTCCAGGCACCCCCACTTCCCTACACGTGGTTCTTTTCCCTATCATTCCTGCATCCTATATACCACATGCAAAGATGTACAGTATTTTGTTTTGGATTTTTTTTAAATATGCTGTGCCTAATGAGAGACTGTATTCCTGTGTGTATGTTACAGAGTGTTCTGTGTAATGCCAATCATTCCTTTGACTTTATCACCATACTTGGGAAAAAGTTTCTGATTAATGAGTTTTTTTACCCATGTGAGCAAAGAACGAAGAGATGCCGTTTAAGCCCAGTGAGTTGTGGAGCAGGCAGAGGAACCAGCATAGTGTTGTTTATAGATTTGACTGACTTCCAGCTTGTTACACAACTAAAATAGTGAAGGAATATTCTTGTTTTACCTATTAATAAAGCACTGTGCTGTACAATATTTTCATCTCCTGAAAATGTTTTTAATAAAGTATGGATAAACCATGTATATTTAAAAAAAAAATTCCCACTTGTGTAAGCCAGTACATCAGTGGCATAGTTGAAAACACTTTATAAAACAATGTATTAACTCAATAAAATACAAATGAAAACTGTATATTAATTGCTTTATGTGCCCTCCTACACTCATGTTTTATTAACTTTTTAATATTATCAAGTATCGTGCTAGAGTGTGATACTCCTCCAAATAAGGTACTATTTTTACTCCGTTTATGAAAATAAATGAGCATTTCAGATTAGCATTTTGATTTTGCATGAAAGCACATAATGTTTTTTCTTGTATTCCCTGATTGTTTCAAGGGCATTGTATCACACTGTAAAGCTGAAGACTCTTTCATCTTTCTTCAGATAAAGTTGCTAATTACTTTTAATTTTACATGATATTTAAAGACTTTAACATTTATTGTTACCATCAGAAACAAATCCTAAAATTATCCAGACTAGGAAGACACTAGATAGCTTTTTTTTTTTTAATGTTTCTCTTACAAAGTAGAGTGATGACATACTCCACCACCAGCTCATTCCCTTCCCTGACTAGAATTTTATCAGAGTACAAATGTTAGGAAGCTCAATGAAAATACAGTTTAATGCAGCCGGTTAAATTGCCTGAGAGGAAACAGTGCATACAGCTTTTTTAAAGCCTTTCCCCTCAGGCCATTAACTAAGAAACTGGTCACTAACTGCTGGTAACAAACCATTTTGGAGGGATTATTGCTATTACCAGAATTCAGTGGTTTATGGCTACATTTTGTTAAAGACATCAGGAACTGTAATATGGACAAGGCAACAGTACTGGAAAAATCCTTCTTTTCCCTTGTGATTAACAATAGTTTTTCTTCCAGCCCACATGTCTCAAATAGTGGTTTCATTATTTCTCATATCTCCCAGTGCTGTAAAAAAGGCTTTTCATTATGGCCAGGATTCAAATGAAAAGACTGAAACTATAATACTGACTTCTGGGAAAGTATGGCTCTTGTAGAAGCCTCCACAAGTAGACCAGATTTTGACAATTTCCAAGAACTGTAGCTGCCACAAAGAGCTGGTAGAACAACACAGAGCAGCTTTCCCTTCCTGTGATCAGCTTGGTGAAAGCACCAGTACTGCTGAACACACACCAACAAGGTTTTATGCTCATTTTACATAATGATGTAACTTCTGTTTTAGGTGTAAGAAAGGGGTTTTGATCAGCATGTTTCTAGCACTCCTCTGTTAGTTCCATTTCCTAATTACTGCAATTCACGTTATCTGTAGTATTAGCAAAGATGGGTCAGCCTTGGTTGTAATGGAAAGTGAAGAATTTTAGGAAGTTCAGCACCTAATTAGGAAAATTCTGTGGCGATCCAAAAAATCTTTATTTTATTCTTTTCTTATTTTATTTTTTTTAATGAACTCCATCTAAGAAGACATTTTGACAGCTTGGTTGTATAAATGATATTGTTCAGTTAGAATGCAGATTACAAACACATTATTTGCATGGCAAATGTGTTTTTCACTCTATTCTATCCCACTCCATCTTTTAATTTAAAAAAAAATCCTAGATCAGAACATATCATTAGCTGTGCTTCTTAGTGAACCTGACTTTTCTCAAGAAATTTACATCTTTCTCTCATTTTCTGTTAAGGTTTCTTACCCTGTTTTCTCACCTAAAGAATTATAATGAGGTAGAGAGAATGAGATCTATGGGGAAAGCAGTGGACCTAGAGACTAAAGGTAAAAGGATGATTGATGGTATGAAATTACCATAAAAGTACAATCAGGATCAGATTTTAAAATGAATTTTTAAGCAGCCTAAGAGATACTCTTTGATTTGTAGTCTGGTGGAATGGATAATGTCTCATTCAGTGGATAAAGTTTCTCACTGTGTGACTTGAGCTTTTTCTGATCTTTCTGACTGGGAGTAAAATGGAACCAAAGCATAAAGTGGTTTTTAATGCTGCAAATATCAAAAGCAATATTCTTAATGTCAAAACCTAGACGTCACAGGTGAGAAAAGAAAAATAAATATAAGAAAATTATAGTGTTTGTATTATTGTATGAAAGACACTATCTTCTTAAGCACCCTCTTGGATCTAGAAAAATAATTTAAACATAAGTAAGGAGTCAGATCTTTATGTTAGAATGTAAAACCCCCTAATCTTTAAACACTTAAAAATTTAAGTATTTGTGAATTTGTTAAATCAATTTTCCATTCAAGATAAATACTATAATTTATGTCTGAACTACACATGACATGTATTGCAATCTCTGTATAACAAACAACAATTTACTGGGCAATTGTTGGGTCAGCTAAAACAGAATTTAGTGGGTACTTAAGAGTAAAATATATTCTGTAAAATTATTCCTATATAATTGCATAAAATGTTAAGTTTTCAAAAGTTGCAATTTGAAATTAGGATATTTTTCAGTTTTTAATTTAGTACATTCTCATGAGGCACCTAATTGGCTCTGCAGGATAGATGTTAGAAAAGATTATATTGTTGACAGACTTTTTTATTTTTAAACAAAATTCTTTCAATTGTGAATTTTTGTTTTTTTCTCCCCCCACTCTCTAGTTTTATTTAGTTAATTTAGAGGATTTAAATCTGGTTGCAATATTTTAAAATAAGAATCCTTTTTTCTTGTAAGCTAATTCAGTCCTTTCATGTAGATGAAAATTTATGATTAATTTCCTTCCTACTATATATGTAACAAAGATGGTCATATATCCCATTTTATGTATAACCTCAAAGGATTTGTTTTATTATATGGATCCTTATTATATGGCTGGATATTGTGATATTAAAATTATAGGCAATATTTTAAAATATGTTTAGCATTATAAAAAAAATCCCAAGATTTCCAACAGTTGCTTCTTATGACAGTTTTCATTTTTTTCCCTCCTCCTGACAGTTCCCATAATGACTTTAATCATATAGTCTGGAAATGGAGCAGGTTACTGAACAGCAACAAACTCACTGGTCAATGTCGGTGTCACTTTTCTGGGAGCAGGACTTTTTGAGCATCAAGGAACTAATTTTAACAGCCTGCTGGAAAAGTGTTAAGTGCATTAACTCCCTGTCAATCACATTTTTAGCATGCTGGCCAAATTATTGTTATTATTTGGCTCAAGACATTCTATTGAAACTTATTTGTATGGTATTCTTATCTGTGTACCTTATGTGACTAATGATGATTGTTTATGGAGAGGTGCCTGTCCAATTATTTTTGAAGGAACACAAGAATGCAGAATGACTGGAAGCATCAGGTTTTTGCCAGAGAATGCCTCAGGTAAGAGGAGAATGGCTAGAGGCTATAAGGAATCACAAGAGACAAGTCAGAGTCGTAAATTGGGAAACTGACATATCTCATCTAATATACTTGCTAACTAGGCCTTTAAAAACCTTGACATTTAACTAAGTTTGTGGAAAAGTTATATATTTTGTCCTTTTCTATTGGCTATAACTCATTAATATGATGAACTGAGGTGTTTATAATCATTATCAGCATTAGCAGACCAGCATATGGGATCATTTAGAGATCCAGTTAAGCACCTAGACAACTGCTCAGTTGTTTGTGTAGGTTGTGCCTTTTTCAAAGTCAAGTCAGTCAAAAATGATATTGCAAGTTATTTACCCTTTTGGTACTTCAGTGTGTGAAATAGGATGAAAGAATGCTGGTATTCAGCTGAGGCATTTAAATAATGCTTTGGAAGTCCTGGCCTGCTTAGAACAGACTGCAATCTTTACTGTAAAACAGAAATTTCTGATGGTTTCAAGAAAAAAAGGTAGTATAAAAACAAACTTTGCAGCGAATGCTGCCTATTAACTCAAAACGATTTAAACACGTTAGGGGCTTAACTCTTTTTCTGGTGAAAATAAACTTTGTCTTTACCCATTAATGTTCCAAGGACAAGACATTACTGGGTAATTAAATACATACCCTGCCCTGATTCTGATCCTGTGTATACTGATTTTTATATAGAGGGGAAAAAATCCAATTTCTATGTAAGAAAAATAAAACAAAAAAATTCAAGCCATGAAATTCTGTGAAATGAACAACAAAAGGAACTCGCTTCAGTATGAAAAGTGGAGATGATCACAAAACAAGGCAGAAGGAGGCACTGTAGCTCAATAGCTAGAAAAGAGTATGTTTTAATTTCTGAAGAGCTCTCCTGTCTGAAGAATTAAATTAAAACCATATACTTTGCAGGCAAGCATTTTTATTCTTAGGAATTGCCATAATTTTTTCAAAAAGCAGAGAAAATACGAAGAGAGCTAGTCAATGGAAGGAGGGGGAAGCTATTAAGGATTGTTTTCCCAGGGCAGGAAGCTGAAATTCAGTAGGAAGTGGCATTTTGACAAGCACTTTGTATTTCCAACCAAAATGGAATCATGCTCATTTAGTGCAACTGGAAAACAATTAATTGAGGCACCCCCCACACTTTAATCTTACACATGAGAAACAGTATTGACTTTTAGAGGATTTGAGTTAAGTCTACCAGCACTAGGAATTCATTCCTTTTACCTAATGTATTTTGGAACATGAATAAATTATACGGCTACATATTACAGTAGGAGAGAAAATGACTACTACTGTTCAGGCTGTGTGACGTTTGCCATGCTATCCCCATTTTCAGCAGCTCATAACTTTCTGAAAACTTTTGGCTGCTGGCTGAAATTTTTCGTAGTTTAGGTCTTTCTTGGATGAAAATTATTTTTTGAAAGTTTGAGGGACTCATTCCATTATTTCTGGATATGTGTGAATAAAAACATATAGTCCATCAGGCAAACAGTCTTGTTTCCTCTGCACTGTACTGTCATCCAAATGGAGAGTGGAAAGGGGATCATTTTATGGGAATTTGGGGACTGTAAATGAATAATTGCATGTCTGGTCAAAGAGTTGCCTAGTTACTTTTGAAAACAATGAAAATCTTGGAGGAATTTTCAATTCTATCCACTGTGCTGCTGAATTCCCTAAGCACATTTTTTCAGGTGATAACCACACAAACTTGTCCAATATAAGTGTTCTTTATCTGGTCATGTATGACCAACAATTACTTGGCAATATTTTTACTGGTCTGATATTGCTGAAGACTGTATGCTAGGTTTTATTCAAGTAAGCCTTCAGATGTAGTGAAATAAAATCAGAATATTCCAGTATGTGTAGGTTCCTCGAAATGTTGCATGTTCCAGGTGCACTAGGGCTGCTTTATCCTACAAACTTAATGACACTTTCATTATATTTATCTCTGTGGTGGTGTTAGTTTAAATAAAATTACTAAATAAAAGTGTATAAGCAAAATATTGACTGCAATCAATAAAAATAAAGCTTTCTGCTGGGACAGCCTAGAAGTTATTACATCTTCCCTCCAGAATGAAAAAAAAAAAGAGGTGAGGAAGAGTTGCTTGCTTTCATCCCTAAAAGAATTCAGTGTCTCAGCAGATGATACTTAATTGATAAATTTGGACAAGTGATTGAGGAAAACGGTTTCTTTCAAATCCTGAATGTAATCTCCCTATCTGAATTCACAAAGCAAGTATATAAACAAAAAGGGGAAAAACAATATTCCTATTCTTGTCAATTCTTTGCATTTGGAAAAATTCCATAAAATACATCTCCATAAATGGGAGCGATTTTCTTTCTCTGGGAAGTCACATGAACCACACTATGCCAAGTTTTAATGCTGGGTCTAAACTTGCTGTTAGCATTTTCTGTAATGCTGTAGACTAAAGCCTCAGACCCCAACTTGGTCAAAATTCCAGCCCCAGGTTTCATTGCTTAAATAAAATATCCTGTTTCAGTGTTATATTATAGCTCTTATATTCTGTTTTCCTTTGGTTAATTGTTAGGAATAAGTGAGTAGAAGTTAATGATTTGGAGTAATAGCAGCAGATAATTGAAAAGGAGATATAAAATATTTTTGTTTCAGTATGAGGAACTGTGTGTCTCTGTGAAGGTCAGTGAAGTCAGCAAACAAAGCTAATACCAGGTGCATGCAGTACATCAGCTAAATTTGCAGGAGAATTTTCTGGAAAGGTCTGGAAAGGTACAAGTCTTCCAGTTGAAAGTATGGCTAATAAATCAGCAGCTCCACGTGTGTCCAAGGGCTCTAAATGCATTTATTGTCAGGTTTGCTGTTGTGCTCAGCTCAGCTCTGCACATGTGACAGCTGCTGACTTCAGTGGGGCCTTCAGTCCTACACGTATATCTCTCTCTGCCCCACAATTCCAAAATTTATTCCATCAGATCTGAGGCATGTGCATCACTGAACACAAATGGAATAATTATAGAGAAGGGACTGGAAAAACACGTGGAACCTGCACATTTTAAACAAAACATTTGCACATACAGTTTCTTGTCCTACTAGAGTGCATGGGAAGAGAACAAGAGTATAACCAGTTCTATCTAAGTCTTCCTTAATTCTGTCACATATGAACATTTATGGGTGAGGAACAGAGAATCAGCAGCCATGGCACCCCTTGTGACTGCCTTTCCAAACTCCATGCATGGGCAGAGCTGAGGGTTGGTGTTGCAGCATGGGAGAATGGACAGGGCTGGAAGCTGAATTGAGCTCTTTGCCTCCCATTCCCATTTCCCAATGGTGCCTTTTTC
Organism: Lichenostomus cassidix; assembly: GCF_008360975.1. Taxonomy (NCBI): domain Eukaryota; kingdom Metazoa; phylum Chordata; class Aves; order Passeriformes; family Meliphagidae; genus Lichenostomus; species Lichenostomus cassidix. Next base: position 20,900,015 of record NC_139484.1, read on the forward strand.
CCACTGAGCTATGTCTTTCAGTAGAAGATTCCTGTGGAGCCTCAGAACTGTGACTGGATGCAGGGAGAAGTGTATAAAGGCACAGGCAGAATGGAACTAGAGCAGAGATGGAGGATGACAAGTGAAGGCATGAGGAGAGAGGACACAGAACCAAGCAAGAAACAACTGATAACCTCAAATATCTTTGCCCATATCAAATCCCTGTGACCTGAGGTCCAGATAGTTTTTGATACATGATCCATTGTTATTTATTATATAGCTTGACCTTGACTGACTTGAGTCAGTGAACCTTTGTGCTCACTTTTGTTCTACGTATCCAAAACAGAAATCAATATTTCTGTTAAGCAGCTAATCCCATACATTAAAAAAATACAACATTTGTCACCTGGTATATGCAGTGCTTGCCAAAGGGGCCCCAACATGACCTGGGGGCAATAGCACCAAGTTTGGTGGACTCTGTCTCTTAGCTTGCAGGACGAGCTTACTCTAATTACATAAGATTCAGTGTCCTAATTTCCTCATCTGCAGGACTTGGATAAGAACGTTCCTTTTATTTGTAAATACATAACACCTCTTCAGAGAAATACATGTTACTATTCTAGCTCAAATCAGTTATGCCTGAATTCCAAGGAATTCCAAGTCTAGGCAACATCTTTCACTGGATGAAAAAGGTCACCAGGCTAGACAGAACACATAAATGTGTGAATGGAACAACTAATTTAACAACAAATTTTTTTCTTTTTTTTCTTCCTTCTCCTGTGTTGGTACACCTGGTCCTGTTGTGCTTGAGAAATCTAGGCTTGGCCATTCCACGTAACTATGTTGAACATATTTGTTTATAAATAACACACATGGAGGCATCTCTGCAGTATCTAAAATATGAAATATCCAACTCCCCTCATTCTGTTTCGGTCACTTCTAGTCTCAGTGCATTCTTGGCACACGTGCAAGTAATCTGTCTCATTTACAAGAGTGTACATCATCTGATATTATTGGTAAAAACAGTTTTAATAGCCTCCCTTTCTGAAAATAACTCTGAAACTCTGACATCTCCATTAGATTCACGTCCATTTCACTCAACTGATCTTCTTCCAAAAGTCTGTAATATTTTTCTTTCTTTTCTTCAGATATTGCTAACAATACAGACCCAAGACTGACTTTAGCTGTGTCTGTACCCTTTAGTTGCAGCAACTATATTATTTAGATGTGCAATTTTATTTTTATCAACACTTAAGTGGGTCTTTAAAAGGCAGTTGTATCTTCAAAAATTTCTGTCACTGTTTCTATCTGCAGTCTTTGGGATACAATTTCCTGATGCTCAGTATACCTGGCTGTAGGAGACTGCATTTATTTTCACTATTGCTTAAAAAGAAATTATTTCTCTGAAAAGAATTGCAAGGAGCATACATCCCTTTTCTTTTCACCAGCAGGAATTGCTTGCAGCAGTATCAGGGAAAAGGTGTCATTTACTACCATTAAAAATTGCTTATCCATTGCAGGTTTAATTACAACAATCTTCTAGTAATTGAAACCTTCTCTTATGGCTAACCTAATATGAATTCAGATAGGTTAGACCAATGTGGAGTTGATATTAAAAAGCACAGATTAATTTTAGGAAAGCAGCTGACCTCAGTTTACTTTAAGCAATTATATTTACCATTCACTCTTTAATAACTATTGTTTTCATAAGTCTTACTTGCATCTTAGAAATTCCCTTGCCCCCCAGTTCACATTTTTCTAAAACTCTCTCAACAATTTTTTTAAAAAAAGAAACCATTTGTTACTCACCCTTTCCCAGAATGATCAACACCAGCAATGCAGTGAGATGATTTTTAAAGCACAGGCTTTGAGCCTGTTAGTATCAGGCTTATCAATACATCCTCACCAACATCTGTTTGCTGTGAAATGCACTATTATTCCCATTTATTGATAAAAAACTGAAGTAGAAGACTATTTACTCCATCTCATGCTGAGGAGTTATGACAGGACTACGAGAAAGATTGAACTCCCTAATCTTGATAGAAGGTTTTAACAACATAGCCCACACAATTGTTTTCCAGAGGTAAAATTGCCTATGGAATTAATAATGCTTCCACCATTATATGAAGATGAAAAGAACAATCTGTCTTATCTTAATTTTACACTTTATGTCTTAGAAGTCTCCCTCCAATTGCATGTTTTGGGGTGTCTGTACTGGGGTTGATTTTTGGGGAGACTGCTTCTGGAATAGGGACTGATTAGGGACTGATGGAAGAGAGATTTTCAACTCAACAGCTTTAAGAGTGGCAGGTGCCATTGTGTCTCTGTGTCTCTGCTTTATATAGACTGTTTGCAGCTATCACTGTTTGTGTATCTGCTGGAAGGATGAAGCTGAATAAGTAGTGTCTGATGGCTGTGAAGCAGTTTTTGTTGGATTATTTGTGGATATAAAGAAGCTTCTCTTGTCTAGTGCTATTAGTGAATCATTAGTGGATATTGTGACTAATTAAAATAAAAAGCAGGTAGTCATTAAAAACAAAACAAAATAAGCAAGCTAAGTCTACAAGTAAAGCATAGCCTGACTGCAAAGTCATTATTTTAGGGAACTAAAGTGCTGCCATAATCATTACAGCATGCAATAATATTTACATGTTTGTACATTTCTTTCATTAGTTCACTGGCATGGTTGTCCTCTCAGGCAAATTTTATGACTTTGTAAGAAACATGTTTTTAGACTCAAGTCTTGAAATTATTATCCAAGTTTTCCTATTGACCATTAAACTGCTGATGCATTGCCCATCGTAAACATAAAAAACTTGGTGGAAAATAAAGACCTTTTTTTTTTGTTGTTGTTAAAGGTACCTGACAGATCAAGGGGATCACTATTATTGTCTAAGTGGAGAGCAGAATGGTTAGGTCGATATTTTGCCAAGCCTTTGGGCTGAATTCTCTTGTGTCTCTACTGAGAGGCAGAGGAGCATCATAACACACTTATGATGAGAACCAACTCATCATCTTTTGGTCATCTGGATTTTATATTGTGTGATTTTTATATCACACAAGATGTTTGAATTGTTAGACAGGGCTCGTTCCTAGAAAAATGCAAAGAACTTTCAACTCAAAGCATTTTTGATGCCAGGGCTCTTCTCTGGTTTTTTTGACTTCTTATCGTGAGGTGTTTTTGAGGGTAGTGGAGAAAAGCCACTGGCAGCAGCAGATTCTTTCATCACATTGGTCTTTCTATCCCCTGACAAGGTTGACAGTCAGCAACTGAGTATGCAATGGCTATAAATCTTGCAAAATGATTAGCCAAAGGCTATCATAATTCATACACTCCTAAAGATTGAGAAGTGTTCTACCTAGCTGGGGTGCCTTTCCAGATTTAATTCACGTTACTCTTTGAGTACTCTTAGTCTAATTGAAACGGAACAGCCACTTTGCAAATTAAAAAAACCAAACCACTCACCCTAATACGTGTGTCATTTTTTTTTATCTTTGTAGGCTTATAACTACTGAAAGTTTGACTTTGAAGATCACAACGATCAGAATATTAAAGTATATCACCCTTATAATAAATGTTAATAAAAACACGGCGAAAAAGTGAACTGCAACTCCTGTGTTCCCTATTGCTTCTGCTCAATCTAAATACATTGTTTTCTTGTCTTTGGAGACCTGCAAAATTATTAAAAAGCTGCAGCAGTTTTCTTTCCCACTAAGATGGAGCAGTTAGCAACAGGTAATTACAATCAAAGCCCTTAGTGTGCACTTTACAGTTAGAAAGACAGACAATAAATAACTTTTAAAAGCCACATGAACTGCTATACAGCTTTGGTACTTAACTGCTTGCTTTTTCTATCTGATTTATGTGGTATTTGATAGATTTTACTGGTGCTCAGTGCCTCAAGACTGAGCACACTGACAATTTCTATGCAAAATCGGCGCGAGGTTTCAGCATTACAGAGCAACCGAGTCAAGTTAACACACCTGGTTTCTGCATCCAAAAGCCTTAATACCAAACAAGTGTACAATTGGACTGTTCAGAGCACATTTTTGTCTCTCTTAGACTGAAGTAAAGCAAGCACTTCCCTGAGTTATTGTGTGAGACTTCCCCTGTGTTTTTTTGTATACCTGCAGGGTAATTTGGGGAAGGAAAAGGAAGACAACTGGAACTTCAGTTAAGCTAATATGCAGCTTTGCTGTTGAATAGTTATATTAACAACCAGTGTGTTCCCTGAAATTCTGGCAAACATCTTTCTGACAGCTATTTGGATATGCACACACAGCTTCCCCCTCCTCCCTAATGAAATGGAGAAATTTGTGATGAGACAATATTTAAGAAATTGAATGAAAATGAAAAATGAAAATGAAAACTCATAAAATTATTTAAATTATATGATTTGAAGATCATTTTGCCTAAGCTATGTGTCAGTCTCACACCAAGTTTCATGTGATGGATCCTGGGGGAAGGTAAGGAGGTATCATCCTAGCAGAGTGAGAACTCTGATAGTCCCACAGTTCTTGAGCCCAGTGCCCCATGAGGTTGTGGTGACCTGAGATCAGAAGCATCATTTCAAATCATCAGGCACAGGTAGGCACATGTCACTAGGCCAGATCCATTTCAGGAATCATTCTACTGCAGTCAGTGAACAGACAAGAATAGGGAATGTTGATACTTAACTGTAGTTTACACTTAATTGCAATTAACATTTTTCACGTGAATGAGTAACATTTTTAGTGTGAAGAGATTATTGTGTAATCTCATTTTTATTTCATACTTATCCTCATATGCTGTCTATTTGGTTCTTTTAAATAGTGTCAGTATTCTCTTTAACAGCTTTAAATACAACAGAGCATCTCCCTTTTGATTTATAAAATATGTTTATGATATTAAAATCATGTAAGATATTAAAACGTATTAGACTAAGGGAGCTACTGTCAATTAAAAGACTGCTCCAATATTGATCTTGGTCTCTGGTTTTGGTCTCAACAAAGTCTCTTCTAAAAATCAGCCCTTGAAGCTTCTAGGGGAACAACCTGGGGCTTTTTCAGTCAGCAGGGAGCTGAACTCTGAGCTCTCTCTGCTCAGCACAATTCTTAGCTGCCTAAATATCTTTATAATTCAAGAATTTAATCTCATCTGAAGTGTCAAAGTAGAATACAAATAGAGAAGTGACCTTTAATCAGTAACTCAAACCATGAAACTCCTGTGTTTGGAAACAATCTGGCAGCAAGTGCAAGCTTTCCTGTGAGCAATCCCACCACAGCAAGCAGGCACACACATCCTGTGTGACATGAAGAGACATCAGATTTAGCTCGGCTTGAATGCATAACAGCATGGAGATGCATCAACAAAAGGAAAATTTGTGTTTCTCTTTGCCAAATGAACGAAGGAAGAAAACACTCTTGGCTCCAAATATTGCTATTTGTCCATAAAAAATGGGCAAAATAATATTTGGCATATATTTCCAGCAAAAATATATCATTTCCATCAGGTATATTTTACCAGAAGCCATTTCCTCATAATAAAAAGGAAAACTTTAACAGCCATTAGAGTCTCTTTAAAATGCACTTAACAGCAATAGCTGTAACATGGGTTTTATTGATTTTCATTTAAATAAAATATTTTTATTTAAACAAAATTTTTTATGAAGATGAAAGCTAATTCTTTTAATGAAAAGACTTAAAAAGATCTTATTCGACTAATGCCATAGAAATGACTTCAAAATTATAACAAGAGAAAATTTTGTAATAATTTTTTAGACACAGTTCTCAGAAATCTGATATACACAAAATAATCCCTCGTAGCTGCTGCTTAAAGATAGCCCTGGAAAAACTCTGTGTGGTGGCCCAAAGTATGCATGCAGTGTCTGATAGCTTTATTATATGTATAAAGAAAAGAAACTACAGAAGGATGTGCACTGTAGTATGTCTAGGAGAAAAGAGATTTTTAGATTTCCTCACATTTTCTCTGTGAGGCTGTGTTGGCGGCACTCATATTAATTTAATTTTGTGACTATGTTTCTTCAGTAAATATTCAGTCCTGCCATAACAGATGATTTGGGATTACGTTGGCAGAAGGAGCTCCAGCTTTCATTTTTTTTTTACATTCTGCTGTTGGTCATTTCAGGCAGCATTCAAGGAATGTGCATATTAAAAGAAAAGGCACTTCAAGCTCCTTGCTGCTGTAAGAGGGGCGCTTTCATTTACATCACTGGAATGTGCAAGTAGTTTCAGAAGAGTCAGATGAGGCCCATGAGGCTCCAGTCCTCGCAGGCTCACAGCAGCATCGAGTTATTCATCAATGCAACTGCTTCTGTGTGCACAGAGAGCCTCAGAGAGGACCCACTGCCACTCTGCAGACATGGGGAAAAGGCAGCCTGACAGGAGGACTCACATCATGCCAGGAAGGATACAAGAAATAAAAAGAGCTGATCTTTAATGCACATCTCCATTTGGATGTTTCTAAATGGGCACGGTGTTCATCAAGTGGCTTTTGAGTAGAAAATACTTTTGTTTAAGGAAATGAAGCCCATGTGCTGCAAGACCAACACCTGCTGGTGTTATCTACACCTGCAGATAAATGCCCCTGCCTGCTGGCTCAGAACAAAGCTGTACTTGAGAAAGATGACACAGCCTGAGCACAGGCTAATGTCAGCATTCAGGTGAATGAGAAGATACTTAGTTACTTGCCTGAGAGAAAATTCTGTCATTTCTGAATTTCTGCCTCAAAGCAGAACAAGAAAGCAGCATTTCTGAATTTCCCCCTAATTTCTCACAAACATCAGGGAGAAAAGATTTCGAACAATTGAACATAAGGTAACAATATATAAAAATACATGAAGCTATCTGTAAAAATAGAATATGCCATGCAAATAATAAATGTTAACTATTTTTTTTTAGGTATCTACAGTTTGAAGGTAATTACCGAACAGTGAATATAACGACATCCAGAAGGGCTGTGCAAGGTAGTTCTGAGTAAAGGGAAGTAAAGATTTTTCTAACACCCAAAATTAAGCCTCATTACATACAGCTGGTCTCCTTCCACACGAAGAAGTAACAAAGTAGAACTCATCATTACATTATGAAATTTCTTTTAGTGTTGGTTAAATGGAGGAGACTTCAAAGTTTCTCAATGGAGTTTCATCTGCCAAAACACACATGCATACACATACACACTCTCTGACCTCATAAAAATCAATACTAAAAAGAGAGGAACCAATCATAAAAGACCCTTACAAAAACCATGGATGCCTGTTCCACATTTTATTGTATGGTAAACTGCTGCTAGAGTTTCTCAGCAGGAATCATCAATATAGCCCCAAGAGACCAAATGACATCTTTGTGACTGGCTATTTATCTATATCTCACTTGTGTCAGGAAAATTTGTATTAAAAGCATAACAAATGATTCTTGAATTTGTAATATCTAATTCATGTGATATAACTAACTGCTCAGTGATATATTAATGTCAATCTCAGTTAAACTGGTCCAATTTTGTTTCAGTTGCTACCAGAAATGAATGTCACCCTTACAAACTGTATTCATTTTGAATGCATTGAGTATAATGCAATACAGTGTTACCTTCCAAAACCAATTTACAAGGGTTTTGGTATATATATGTGTTAGCATGTTAACCTGTACCAGCCCTTTAGCCAGAGAGGAATTAAAAGTGCTAGGATTAACTAAACCAGACTGTAAAAGCTTTTATCTTCAGCTATATCAGTGTAGGAACAGGGAAGAAGCTGTGAACCTTTTTGTAAGGGGAGAGCAGTTGCTAATAGAGTGTAGTAAAAGAGAGGAAATCACTGCAGTTTGAGGAAGAAAGGAGATGGCCATATCATTGCTTGCCCTTTCACGCCATTCTGGTTTGTATGTGTTCACAGAAATATGTCTAAAAATGAATAAAGAATAAACACTTGGAGGAGTAAAGTTACTTTCTGAGGAAAAGGCAAGGGAAATGTATCCTGTGCAGGGGGTGCAAGTGAAATATGTGTAGGCAAGGAATGAGGAACACCTGCAGAGAAGAAAGTGGGAGCCATGAAGAAGAATTCAAAGGCTTGAAAAGAGACTGTAAGACATGTAGCATGAAAGAAGGGAGAAAGGAATCTTACAGGGATGGGTCAGGCCAACCAGTAAGAAAGAAGAACATTGTTTAGAAGAAGGAGAAATGAAGCACCGTAAAATGCTATTTTGGTATTTTGAAACCAAGAATGAAAACAGATGATGAAAAAGATGAGCAAAATTTACAAAAATATTAATATTCACCAATTCTAAATAAAAGAATTTCCCAGTCTTGAAGTTGTGCAATTACAGGTATAAATGAAACAAAACCTCTCTTTTATGAGGTTGAGAAGCTGCAAGTCACTTTCAATGAGATTTTGGAATTGCTTTGGTTTGCAGATAGATGGAAACTATTAAACTGCAGTTTTAATTTTGAAAAAAGGACAGATACTTTTAAGCCTTTAAGAAAACTGAAATTATAATACTGATTTTTATGAGTTTTTCTGGCGTATCTGGGGCAGATATTACTCCTAAGCCTTGTTTAATGCCTCAAATACAAGCATGGCATTTCATAACTGAGCCTTTAGCTGAAAGATCAAGTTAAACATACAAATCCAAGGCAATGGGTAAGTGTGATGGGTTTAAGACTGGGTAAACCAAGGACTTTTAAGAGCTGTCAAGATTTTCTGGAGTGCACAAAGAAAATTTCAGCTCTTCTTCAACATAAAAACCATCTCTACCCCTTCCACAAAACAAAGAGACTTCCCCAAACGATTGTATTACAATTTTCAGCAATCAAGGGGATTGTTGATATACAGTAGGCTAACTGTAACTTTTAGGATAAAAGGAACTGGTCTCTTTTGAAAATGGCCTATCATTGTTTCACTCTATGAAAGACCAATTGGTTGCAGGTAGAACACTGAGATATGACAATCAAGTTTTAGAAACCTCTGTCTTAAAGTTTATATCACCAGAAGCAACACATGCTCTCTGCACTCTGCAGCCTTAGTTCCCCTGCAGTTACCATGTCTTCTGTCTCTTGACATGACCTCCATGGCTTTTTTTGCACAACTCATTTGCACAGTTGCTCCTCCAATATGCTACCTGGTATATGTGTGCACTTCCCCAATACCTCAATTTGTGAGGGAGCATTTGCTGAACAAGGTTTCACAGGTTGTTGATCACAGGGTGCAAATGCTTACAGTCAGTGAGGGCATACAAATACAAAGCATTGCCACCACTTATTAAGGGACTTCTAGAATCAGATCAAGCACATTTTCCTCCATGAACACGATGCAGCAATGAGCATTTCCCCTGTCCCACCATCTGCAGAGAAGCTAATTTTGTTTTCCATTTTATATTACATTTCAGGGAGCATATAGTGACTAAATGTCTTTCATTGTTTGTGCTAAATGTTTATCTTATAAAGGTTTACAGAGAGTAAGAGATAAGCAACTTTGTAGCTGCTCCAGCAAAAGTGTCAGAATAAGAATTCACTGTCCCCCAATCAAACTTACATTTTGTGCAGACTTGTCCCCTCAGACCATAGGTTTGCCACTAAACTTTGCATGCCAGTCTTGGACGTTTCCATTCTTGGCTAACATTCATGCAGCAGAGTTATTTAGACAAGCTCCAATTTCCCAAATTTGGAATGGGAGGGAAAATGTATGGTGCTGCCAGGCAGAAGATTATATCTTCGTTTTGGTGGAGGTTTCAGGCTTTTCAGAGAGCCTCTGGTTGTGGCTGTCACTCTCTGCCACACTCAGAGGCTTTTTTTATTGTCCCTGTCAGTTAGCAGCCCAAGGTTACTGCCAGCTCTCTGTCAGTGCTTTGATTTTTGTCAGCTATGGCCAGGTCCTTTTAGTTATCTGCTATCTTTTCAGCTTTGTTCAGCCTGAGCTCTACTTGTCTACTAATTAGCTCTTTGGAGATTTCCCTTTTAAAACTCACTATCACAGAGGACAGGAACTGTTCAAAAGTTTTGTGCTTCATAGAAATTCCATATTCATCCACATCCCATACAGCCATCTTTTTAAAATTAAAAGTGGCAGGTCAGGCCAATTTAAGGTCTATAAGCAGCACAGCCTGTAAAAAGATACCTTTAGGTTCTTGATCAGGTATGTAGATGAATGACAGAAAAAGAAAGAAAAAAAGGTTTCCACTGAAAGGACCAAGGTGTCCAAATAAAAAAGAAACTATCATTCTGTGTAACATATTCTCATTTTCTTTATCTTCTGGTGTGCAAATATTGTGCTAGCTGAATATAAAAGTAGCACAACTTTAGGGTACAAAAAAAAAAAACCACACTGTAACAACATCAAGAGTGGTCTTACATCAAGGAGGGCCCTGAGGATGTCTTTGTTGTCAACTTCAGAAGAAAAGAGAGGAACAGAAGAGGAAACTGGCAGAAGGAATAGATGCCAAAGAGAACTCAAAGGATTAGGTCCGGGTGAGGTGATCGGTATTCGAAAACAGTCTGCCTTCTGGCTCTGATCTAAGGGAATAGGCTGGCAGCAAAGCCAGAGGGCATAACAGCACAAACACACCTTCAGCACACTGCTGGAGGCTTGCCTCAGTGCCTTAAAAATTGTGGTAGCAATTAGAAATAAATGTATATAGGAGCAATAGGCAAAAGTGCTCTATTTATGAATAAAAGTCCTCTTTTTACATAATACTCAGTCTACTTGTATCTACTTTCCCTTCTCTTTTTTGACACTTACTACGTTTTTCTCATGGTATCTCATCGATGCTGTAAGTTGCACCTACATTGCACTTACACAGTGTTAATGCCTGGAAGATGAAAGTAAAAACCTTTGAATATATTAATGCTATAACACAGATGTCTTACTTTTTACACTCCTTTTTTAGAAATATGGTGTGGTTAATAATGATGCAGATTGTGCTGGATGGATGAGCAGATGAAACAGGGGAATACAGATTAAATAAAAATTTCTTCAAAGCTTACGTTTGCTTCATAATTTAACTTCTGTACTTGTCATGATAGTAGTAGCTAGGTGCAACTATGCATAATCACATTGTTCTAAAATATCCTGGTGAAACAGAGCAAACCTAATCTAAACAGCACTGCCACACTTGTTCAGATAACTGGGGAAAAAAGTAATTAGGAAATGTCAGCTTGGCTCCATGGATGATGATAATTGCAAATCTATAGTTACAATAAAATATACACAAACAGTTTTACAATGGAGAACCAAACATTTCTTACTGAAGGCAAGGCTGCAAAGAGGCAGTGGAATAATCTGTCCAGACTCCCTTTTTAGATGCACCTCATGTACTTTGTGCCTGATTTCTTTTTTTTCTGCTCTCACATTTGTCTTATGCACTGGACACCAGAACGAAACACAGATTTGGCAGCTTTTGCTTTGGTAATGGGACAGCTCCCTTCTCAGGTCACTGCTAAGCTGGGTGATGTCTGGCCAGCACATGCTGACTCCAGAGCACTCACACCTTTATCTGAGAGCTGTTCTTTTTCTTCAGAGATCAGGTTTTCAATGGCCTGCGTATCAAAAAGTTACCAGGATAGTTCTTAATCTTTGAACTCTCTGTGTAAGTGAGGTTCTTTGCTTCTGATGTTTGGCCAGACTGACAGAACAACAAACATTTAATTGTTTATTGTTGTTTTCATCTTTGGATGTTTTTACACGCTCATAAAACTGTCTGTTGATGGATTTGGAGACTTTATACTTTTTTTCTATTTTTTGCAGGTTAAAAAATTTCTACATATTTTACCACAACATTGTAATTCTGCTGTTTTCAAGGTTGGGTATAAACCATAAACTTTCCCTTGTTGGATTAATCTAAATTTGGGCACATCAGTGGCATGAAGGTAACAGATATTTCAGCTCCAAGCATTGAAAGCATTTTGATGCCACCTCCTACTGGTTTTAAGAGAAGTTCTAACTAGTCACAGTCTTTTAAAATTAATTTGCAATTGTCAAACAGCAAAATTGAACTGACCAAATTTTGCATTGAAAAAGCCAATTCAATACTTTCATAATTTGCATTTCATTGACAGCAGCAGTTTTGATAAGAAAGCTGCCTGGTGTCTTTTCTGGAGTAGCAATGCTCCAGACACTTCTGCATTGGCATCATGTTATTTCTCTGTCTCTACCTTCTGAATCCAGCATTTGTAAATGGAACAGCCACTCACCTGCTCCAGGGTGACTTACAGCAATACACCATGATGAAGCAGTTGTGTCCACATTACATCTTTGTTTCACTGACACCTTAAATGCTTGGGAGCAATTTAGTTCAGAAAGATGTTAAAAGTCTCTCAGTCTGCCCTTCCTTGCTAGCAGGAAGAAATAGTTCAGGTATGGGCAGCTGTCGTGTTCCTTTAGCCTTTCCAGGTTCAAGGAATACTTGGAGAGCAAGTAACTCCTGTATAACATTGTTGGCAGTCATGACATCTCTTGTTTTTCCCTTATTTTAGCTACACTTCCCTAGAAACAAATGGATGTTGCAGACATGATCTGCCTTGAGTTTCTCCTAACTTCAGCATGCTTACTAGACCTGAGCATACTGATTACAAGGATATTTATCGCAAGGAGACTTCTCGGCACATTTTGCTGCCACCATTAATATTCTTTCACAAAAAATTTAATCCACACTGTCTCTCAGCCTTCCATTTATACTCTGCAGTGTGGAGATTAAGGTAAACAATTGCTTGCTTAATACAAAACTGTCTGGTTGTGAGACAGTCTGTACTTTTCCAGTCAATTCAGATATTATTTCCTCAATTGCAGGCATCTTTTACTGAGCTTATCTCAGTACCATCCTATATAAATGAATTGCTCTCTGCAAATGGATTTTGTCACTCTTTTCACCAGATATCATGCTGCTCATCCAGCTCAATAGCTGTGTCTCTTCACTGAGCTCTTCCACTTGTTTATACTGATGACATGTAATGCATCAGTTGAATAATTTTATTTAGTTCTGGTACATATCTGATGGACATTACAGTCCTTGAAGTATCTCTCAGTAATCTCTCAGCTTCATTCCAAGATGAGTATTTTGACTGATTTTATTTCTTTTTCTGTGTTTATTTTATTAATTGTTTGCTTTATATAAAAATTGAGGTAACATTGTATTATAATAATTGAGGTAATGCACATCCTGTATTTGAACAGTGATTCAGGTGGTCAAAACCAGGGTGAGGATTCATACAGTATTACAATTGCCAGTGCATTTGTAGCATGTTTGGGTATCTTCTGAGAAATGCCTCATTGGCTGGGCACTGGTGGATTGGCTGTACTGGACAGTAAGAGAAAGAAGAGGAGACCCCAAGAGAAAAAAATCACTATAAACACATTACTGTCAACTTTAAGAACTTTAAGAACTTTATCAGTTCACACTGAAACGGGTTCCTAGGAAAGGAGAGTGCCAACAGTGTGGAAATATCTGGCCTCAAATGATTTAAGAAGGTATCTTCTCTCCTCCAAAAACAGAAGCTGCTTACTGTGATCTTGAGACTGTCTAAAAGCCAAGACCAGTAAAAAAAATGAATGCAATGGAAATTTAATTGTCTGAAACGGAAGTCAGAAATAAGGTTTAACTAGTAGACAAAACCATGATGGGTGCTCTGAGCTGCTCCTTTCCCGTATCCATCCTACCCACCCTGCACAGAGTAGCTCCTGAGAATGGATACACCATGAACTGTGGCTATAGGAAGAACTACAGGCTTGTACTCCAAATCAAGGTTTGTGAAATGTTCACCAACTCAAGAGAATCACACTTTTGTTGAAATAATTTTTTGTTGAAATAATTTCAAAAGAATCACACTTTTGTTGAAATAATTTTTTTGACACTCCTGGTCATAAAAAAGAATTCCGTAATATGATATAAGTTTAAATAAAATCACAGATACCTAAGTTTGCAGACAGCTGTTTTCCTACCTGTCACATTGCAAGTGCAATATGGACCTTTTACTAGGGACACGAATATCACTCCAGAAAAAAGGAAGGGCAGACAGAATCATGTTAAACTTGTTTCCTTCCCATGAACTTAATGAAAGAGAAGAGACAATATTTCTTCAGGACTTCAACAAATACTAAAATTCCTGAAATCAGTTTTTGAAGGATGCAGCTGTTACATCCTTACGTTACTGAGAGGCAAAATTAAGACAGATATTTTGCCTAAACATTTTTATTGGTCTTCATTTTAGGTCCCTTGCACTTTGGATGCCCAGGTCTGTATTTTCTCTTTCTGTTCTCCTGTGCTCCTTCTTTGTCTAAAGGATATTGGCCTCTCACAGCTGCAGCTAAGAAGAGTTGTGTCAATGCTCAGTGTCATGGAAAATGAAACTCAAATTTTATGAGGTCGAAGTCCAAATGTTAAAAGTTTCAGTGCAAGAAACTGGACTCTCAGCATCTTACTGAAGTCTTAGAGATTTGATTTCCTCTAGCTCAGCACTCTTGCTCTAGAAATTCACAGTGCTGCCACCAGGTATCTTTGTGAATGTAAAAAAAAATCTTTTATAGAAAAGGCCAAAGGCCAAACAGCTGCTGCATAAATACTTTGAAAGTCAGGCTCTGTAGTGGTGAGCATTTATGGGGACAGCTACAGTCTTTCAGACAGACAAGCCTACTTTGCTTGTTCTCTGGACTTTCCAGGCATGGATCACTCCAAGATGAAATCCTGCAGCCATGGTTAGTGCTTTGATGAACTAACCAGCTCATCAGTGAGGACCACCACTACAGTAATATGAGTTTTTGGCTTCAGCTGCCTAGGCTGCAGGCTGAGCCTCACATCATCCTGTTACAAACACTTTGTCGACTTATCATAAACATCATTTGTTGCCTTACTCTCTTAGAAAAAAATAATATAATGATACAGAAGTTTTATCTTCCTCCTCTCATTGTTGGTTTCCCACATTTTTGCTCCTTACCAAATAATTATTGTCTTTTAGTTTTTCCCCCTAAAAATTAGTATTTTTTTTTCAAAGAATGAAGCCACTCTGCAAGGCAAAGAATGCTGTGGAGTGAAGGCACAGCAGGAGGTTAGAAAGCTTGGGAGTTTTCCATGTCACCATTTTTTTCCTGGCTGTGATTGCAATGGAATAATTGAGCTCCATGTGATTAATAAAATATGAAATTTGTGTCACTTCTGCCTCTCTATATGCTATGATACATTCAAAATGGTAGTTCACTTGGTTGGTACCAAGTACTGTTAAGAAGAAATGACATGTTTTAATTCTTTCGAGCAGCTAAAAGAAGTCCCTCAGTAAATACAGTATATAATAGTTCACTGGTCTTTAATTTCATAAATCATCCATGCCTCAGTCACATGGCACTACATAGCAGGTAATATTTTCATGATTTTGTCTCTGCTGATTTAGTAAATAAGGAAGGGAGTCTCTCTATTTTTGAAATAAGCAGCAAGAATTTAAAAGCTTTACAGAGGCCTTTGTGTCAGAGACTAAAAGAAGCAACGTAACTTGAAACTGAGGCCCCCACATTCTTTTCCTTCTAGATCTGTTTCAAAGGTCATTTATGCTGTTACAGAGAGCCTCAAAGACAACTGCAAGGTTAGTGGAGACCTGTGGTTACTTATAGAAGTTGTCTACCTATGCACATGGGTAGTCTGCAGATTTTGTCATCCCTTCCTTGCCCTCTCAGTCTTTTTTTCTTTCTGGAGAGAACTGGCAGATCCCTAAAAATGCTACCCCACTTTTTAACAACTGAACTAGTTTAACTTTTGTCCTGACAGGACAAAAATCCTGGTGATATCTGGCAAAGTGAGGGAGGATAATACAGCTGGCTATAGATGGTTACAGAGTAGGGTCTTAATTCCAGAGGAAGAGAAGAGGAACGCAAGCAAACAGGAGATAATCCCAAGCTAAGTGTAAATAATTAATGGAAGCTGTTAGGAGGGAAAAGCAAGTAGAAAGTCAAAAAAATAAAGAAATGAAATATCAGCATATCCATGCGTTCTAATTTAGGGATGCTACACCCGTGTTAAACTATTACTCTAAAGAAGGATTGAGTTTATTCTCAGCCCTGCAGGGCTGATGCATTTGCCTGTCAGCCTGGGGTAGGTGAGAAGAAGGGCTGTGGGTAGTCAGGATTTTTGGCAATATGGGATGAGGTTTCACCTCCAGCCTCTGCCAGATACAGAAATGAATAGGAAGTACTCTCCAAAATGCAGGTCTGAAATGTATTGTTTGAAACAAGACTAGAAATATTTCGTACTCTATTTGTGTACTCCATTTCATATTTTATTTGTGATTTAGCCCACCTATCCCCTGCTTCTAGGCCAATAGATAAATGGCATGTAATACCCTCAGCCTAATGCTAATTGAAAATTAAACACTGGCCTGCCCATGGCTCTGCCAGAGATATGCAACATGCATTTTAAAGGAGGAAGAGAACACACCTCTCATGCTGATTGGAAAAGCATACAAGGATTTATGTGTATGGGTGGATCAGCAAACAAAATCCTACAGGAGTAGCGAAGCAAGTGGAGCATAATCATACTATGCATAGTTTTATCAGTGTTTGAGCAATATACAAACTAATAATCAACGTGATATTTGACTGTTTTTGTGCCAAGTCTCAGTAGCTCCTTAATCCTCACCTTATTAAGGGAAAAAAGAGATCTTTGAGAGAGGAAAGGGTCCAATTGTTTCTCAAATTAGAAAATAAAGAGAACCTAAACACTTTGAAGCTAATCTAGAAAATGGATTACCTCTCATACATTCCATCTGCATGTCCATCTGCCAACAGAGGTGTAAATTCCTGGGCATGACAGTCACAGCACAAGAAGGTAGAGGAGATCTCAAGACCCGATATTTCATATCTTCCATATTCAATTCAGTTGGTTTACAATTTTAAAAGCATTTCTGTCTCTCAAACAATGTAGTGGCATATGAGAAGGGTAAAGAGTATAATTAATAACTAGTAGGATATGTAAAAACGCAACTTCCCCGTGCCAGAGAAGCACTGAGTTTCTACCTGGTCCCTTTTGGGCTAAGCTGTTTGATCAGCTTCCCTCAGTCTCTGTGGATGTCCTTATACCAGTCTAATTGAAGGACCCCTGTTCTCTTTTTATTTTTGCTCTATGAAAAATGCATTGGAGATGTCTTATAATGAACTTTGATATGGTGAAATGATAATAATGTCCTAATTATATATAAAAATGTAATTACACTTGCTACTATTATAGAAAAACTCCCTTTATAATGAAGTGTTATGTTAGAAAAAAAGATTTCATTATAGGCAGATTCCTTTACTTGTTAATTTGGCCTGTGATTCATCGCTTTAATATTAAAAAAAAATTCTAAGCTACTTTTGATGTTTCTCATTTATGGTTCATTTCTCTGGTCTGGCACCTTAAGATGCCAAAAATTACAAACTTATTTAAGATGTACTTAAAAATGCACTAGTTCTTTAAAAAGAAAATGAGAAAAAGAAGGAGTAAGATTCCTTTTCTGGTAAGAATATTTTATAATGGAACATGGAACCAGGTTAAATACCATGGCCATGTACTCACTGACCAATTGCCTTTGCTATTAAAACTTTCTTTCTCAGCACATTATTAAATGTAGTATTAAAAATCAAATATTGCTAAGGAAAGGAAGAATAGTATTAAAATAGATCATTTAGAAAGATCAGCTCATTGGAACAGTCACTTCTGAAAGTTGCAATAAAGTGACAGTCCCCAGCAAAAGCTGAAATACAAAAAAAGAAAATGAAAGAGAGGGAATTAACATAATGCAATCTCAGGTTTAATGTAACAAAAATGATAATGTGTTCAGAATATTTTCCCTCTTGTATCATGAAAACTGTACTCCAGGACTTTCTGTGAGCCAGCAAGTTTCCCACTGCATTATAAGGTAGTTTGCAAGCAATACATTGTTTAAAAGCCACAGGGAAAAGGTGTTGGTACGGCAGTGATTTGCTAATGATTAAAAACTATAACAGTAATTTCCTTGAACAGGAAATAGCATTTCCCAATCCAAAACAACATGATTTTGAGGTGACAGAATGTTTAACCAATCCCACTAAACTACATAGCCACTGTAAACAGACACCTCCTAAGACTTTTTTATAAATTAAAATATTTTTAATAAAACATTCATCCTGGCTTTTATCAGCTTTCCAGGTAAAGAGCTTTAGTTTCCTTTAGCATGGAAGACTCTTGATCCTGTCCATTTGCTAGGTCATCATCTTTGTGGAGGAAAGGTAGCTCCCAGGACCTCTTAGTGTTTAACAAATATGGGGGAAAATTAACTTGAACATAAATATTCTAACTTTATTGAGATTATAGCTGTCCATCTACATGGTTTTATTTGCCTTGTCAGGAATCTTGGGTGTTATTTTCCTGCCTCACAATATCTGGTGGTGACAGAATTTGGTCTGACATTCTTGCCTGGAAGATAGAGTGAAACAGGCATTTGTTAAAACAATATTCCCAGGGACTTGGCCACTTCTGTGCTGTGTGACACCACTGTCTCACATTCCAAAGGATGCTGTACCATTCTGTCACACTGTTGTACTACTACACAATGTTAATTCTTTGCTGGTTAAAAATGGACATTAAAAAAATTACTCCCCCATGCAAACAAAAATAATATAATATAAAGAAAAAGATAGATATGAAGGCTGAGTGGTGCAGATTCTGACACACAACACTGCACTTTTTTCTATAGGGTATAAAGAGTCCTGATCATGATACAAGAGAGCTGGCTCTTCTAAGGCATCCTTTCAAAACACCTCCCAATGAGTTCTTACAGCAGCCCTGTGTAACACACTTAGTTATTCATTTCTTCAGTCTGCAAATCAGATTGTCATTTAGTGTGCTTTTCAGCTTATACAATCCATGGAAATAATTTAAATGTGGTCCTAAACCTGGAAGGCTGGGAGAGGAAGAGAGGAAGGGACATGCCAAGGCCATAGAACAAACCAGCAGTGGGACTAGGATGGGGGCAGATTATCAATAAGGTGGGCTGTTCTTCCAGCTGTCCTCATAGAACAGTTTTTCCAATTAAAAGCCCCTCAACCTATTTGCAAAATCAGCACAAGTGTTTGCATGTCTGATGGCATAAGTTCTGAGGATATTTTTGGTTCTTAAGTTGAAGAATCCAGATAATTAAAGACAAATGAGATCAGATTAAGAGGTGGCACCGAATATATGCATTCCTAACCTACCACATTCTGTAGTATTATTCTCTCTTCAGAGAGAAACAAAAATTAATAAAATCAGCAGGGATGTGAGGAAGGGCAGAGACTTGTAAAATGGAGCAGCAGCTGTAGTCTGCAATAGGGCAGTGTCACCAAGGAGATGCAATCTTATGCACTGCCCCAATGCAGAATTCCCACCACTTTTTTTCTCCTTTGTCAAAGGAGCACTCACATGAGTAACAGCAGATGAAACAAAATTGGTTTTGTAGAGGAAAACTAGTTACAATTTTAATCACAGAAGAAGTTTGAATTAATAAAAAGGCATATTTTACTCTGTTCCCTTTTCAGCAACTTTCCCGTTTGTGAAGAGTGTGTTGGGATTCCTCTGATGTTTTGGTAGAGATTTCTGGAGTGTTGTTTCTGATCATACTGAAGCTACTGGAAAACGAGGGCTTTACTTTCTGCTTGGTTAAAAACACAGTGAAATATTTTAAGAAATGCCTAGTTCAGACTTAATTATGCCCCTGCCTATGCCATATCTGATTCTAAACAGATATTCAGTGTTGGACAGAGTCTTGTCTGCCAACTGTGCTTTCTCCCAGACCCTTGCAGCCTCTACCTCAACATATTGTCTGGTAGCTGCACTGATGGGGTCCTGGCAGGGCTACAGAGCTCAACGGGCATTTACACTCATTTACTGACAGCACTCCTGGCATTCAGAGATGCTAATGTTGACGTACCAGGCAAGCATTTCTCCTGTTAGCAAAGCCTCACACAGCAGAGCAATCACAGCCATTTTTGACAGAAAGCACACCTTTGAAGGCTTTAAGATCCATGCAGCCTTTAAAAATTTCATTCTAAGCTAGCCAGTTGCAAGATATTTCAAAAGCTTAAGCTTCCCATGATCAAAGACACTCCTGAATCACACTATTATGTTCTCCTCCTTAAATCCTGTCAGCTTGGCAGTGTTGGTGAGGAATTTGGCAATTTATTGCTTCTACTCATGAAGCATATTGAAACATGCAAACTGCATGCACACAGCTCCTCCGCAGTGTCACATATTATGTTGACATCGAAGGATGTGACAACACTTAGCAATATTTTGAGAAAACCAGATTGCTGTTTATTCCACCACTTAATTTAGAAAGCAGAAAAGTGATCAATGTTTAGTAATACCATTGCAGGCAAGAAAAACATGTAGGTGCCACTTTTTACTCATACACCTTGAAAGTAACATCTATTTGAAAATAAAATTGGGGATGAAATTTTCAGTCTCTGACTTGAAAATTTCTTGCCAGTTTTGCTTTGCTTTCCCATCTGCAAAGGCAGGATGTATCCAGACAGCTCTGTGCAAGTGCCAGGTAGCTCACCATAAATGATGGTTGGTTGTACAGCTCCTCACCAGTGTTTTATCTATACTGCATTTATTAGCGTAAAGTAAAAACATTCAGTTATAAACTATTTTATCTCTCTTTTTGAACAATATAACTGAATATAAATAAATATGTGATTTGTTTGTGGAACCTACATGATTATTCATCCTTGCTATTATGACAAACACAAATTCCCTTCTTGCCAGGAGAGGGAGAAGATATTGGGATAAAAAACAGGTATATGTCAGCCATTTGCTGGCCTTTACTTCCTCATGTTTGAGGAGCAAGGATGGGAAGGCAACAGCTGTTCCCACCAAGAAAACGAGCCCCAAGAAAGCTACCAGCTAAACTCAGGTCCCTTTCATACATGGGTCTGTGACCTACTGTTACCTGGTTGTAATTCTGTTGTCTAAACTCTGATCTTGGCCTTTAAATACTTGGTTTTCTCAAATATAAAATAATTTTCAAATTGCAAAATATAACCACTTGTGTCCACCTCCAAAAGATTTGAATCAGACCCTCTGTATTCTGCATGCAAGATGAGCATGCAAGCAAATATATAATTAGCATTCTCATCTGCCAATACCTTCGAGTTTTGCAGCCACCTACATAATACAAATACACATTTGGTTCTGGTTTTACATGTATCTGTTCATGAGAAGTTTTGACATTTTTTAATCTTTATCTTATCTGAAGTCATGGGGAATATGCATTAGAACATTTTTGGAAGTACCAGTACCATTTAGTAAAATTGAGAAAGATACATCTAGGACACTCCAGCAGGCCAATGCTCTGATATGACAGGTTTATCCCAGAACAGATTTGTATCAAAGTACAATATGGGATGTAAGCTCTCATGAGATGTAAGCCTGTTCCTTAACAGTTTGGAAAGCATGTGAAAGGACAGCTTTGGATGAGATGAGCTTCCTCATTCCTCCACTGAGACCCACTCTCTGTTTACCTGGACAGGCTGTTTCTTACACTACTGAAAGTGCAATATTGTTGACCTCCTCACCATGGCTTTGTGAATACAGGAAAACCACTCACTTGACAGAAAGACTGGGTAATCAAGGATCATCTACCTCTCTGCTTTTTCTTACCAAACAATATTTAACACTGGCCCAAACCTGTCTGATTCAACAATTTAAAAGGTACAAGGAAGTGCTAATAGGCTACCTTCCAGCAACCAGGATAAAGAGATTTTTAAGCTGTAGGAGAAAGGATACTCTCTAGCAATAATGTCTGACCACACAACTGATCTATCGTAAAATAGGTTTTCATCTAAGCAACAAAAAAAAAAAAAAACTTCAGTAAAAGCTCATATTGCTTCTCCTTTGCCTACAAAGAGCAGCAACTCTGTGTAGTAGAAGCAATTGTATTTTTGAGGCAGAAGAAAGGGTAATGTCTGCCTCAGTGTTGCAATGGCAGCTGCATATCTCACACTAAGGACAATACAGGAACACTGCTAACGCTGATGTCCTCACTCAGGGAAAGATGCTGGGCAAGTCAGGGAAACAACACAGACCAACCAGTCCTGTAGTTGCCCAAGTGCTGGAGATGAGGATTTGCCAGCAGTAACTGCATCAGCGGCACTGAAGACATGTATCTCCTCTCAATCTCAAAAGATGGGTGGGGACAGCAGAGCCTTGTCACAACCTCTAACTATTTTGGCAACTTTACTTTTGCAGAGTAGAGTCTCTCTTCTCCCTGTGTCATTTATCATGTATGGACTTGTCACAGTTATTTCTACAATAGCCACAGCTGAGAAGCAGAGAAGAGAGTCTAAAATAATGATACAAACAGAAATAAATAACTACAGCCACAACATAAAGCAGTGTGCTAGGCAAAGGAAAGAGAAACTTATTACAGACTGCTTTCCTAAGCTGTTAGTTTTATTTGAAATCAACCCCACATATTCCCATTCTACACAGAAATTAAAAGATATTTTCTAACCTACTGAACTTCTCAAGAAAGAAACAAGCAATACTCAGGAAAAGACTACAGTTTTCAGTTTTGAATTCTTGGAGTTTCTTTACAGAGTGATTTTACACACACCACTTCCACCTGGCCCAGTAAGCACCAGCCACCACTGGATGAACAGTGCAAATTGCTAAACTGTCCTAAAAGTACAAACAATGTAAAAAAGCTTTACATTTTTGGATGTGTGTGGGCAAATTCAATTAGCTCAGTAAGGGAGCCCAGGCCATTTTCTAATTCCTGGCAAATCCAAACTTTATGAACATGTGTAGATGACAAAAAAACGTGGCTGGAAAGCCACAAGACACTTTCACTGACTGTGACACAGAGGAAGCACTCATAGCAATACTAGTGATTTTGATATAACTTTAGGTTCCTCAGGGTTAAGCTCCTCACAGATAATAATTTGCTTTATGAAAGAGTCTACCATATCCCATTTGGAGTAATTAAGACTGTTCATGGAGTGAAGCCTACTCAGCTTGATTAAGTGCAGCAAAATACCCTGTGAAGTTTGTATAGAAGTCAGGTAGCTGAGTAGTAATGCTCTGATAGTTGGGAAAGTCATGGAAACAAGAAACATAATTTCAAAATTAAAAATAAAAATAAATTGTATATTTTGGGGAGAAAAAATATCTTGACTCAAA
Organism: Lichenostomus cassidix; assembly: GCF_008360975.1. Taxonomy (NCBI): domain Eukaryota; kingdom Metazoa; phylum Chordata; class Aves; order Passeriformes; family Meliphagidae; genus Lichenostomus; species Lichenostomus cassidix. Next base: position 20,923,130 of record NC_139484.1, read on the forward strand.
AGCAGGGAGTGAGTGGGAATGTTCTGTTAATGTTGCATTTTGAAGAGAAGCAACAATCACCAGTATACATACTACAAATACAGGCACTCCTACATTTCACCATAACCTGCAGTGCTCCAGCAGGACAAACTACTGTTGATAGCAACCTAAGAAGCCTACAAAGTCTGCATAGAAGCTTTGCTTCTATGGGGTTATCCACTGTCAATGGGTTAATTCAATTTCAAATATTTCAGTTGAAGAGTCTTCATTTCAAAATGTTGATTTTATATCCATGATGAAGCTAGGAATTGTGGCAGGTCCCAAACATAGTAATACAAACCCAGATCCTCTTGAGAGAGTATTAACTGAGAATCCCAGTTGCAAGTAATCTATTGTAGATTGTCCTTGTTGCAAATAAAACTATCAATACACCATTAATAAACTGGAATGTCAATTATTCTTAGCCACACAAATGTCACAAAAGACTGACATTCTGCCCCAGGAGCTGTGCAAGCTGCAGACTGAATCACTACACAGCAAGCGGCAATATTTAGCTAAAGCACCGATCCTGCCATTTGTAAAATTCTCTTGATTTTGTGTACTGCCAAAAACTTCTTATTCAGAATTATTGCAGCCTGAGTCCCAGTCTTTGGGGACTTATCTGCAAGACATTTCAGTGTCTGATTCTTCAAGTAGCTCATTAGGGTGATGAAAAGCCACATGATGAAGGGGCAGTGCCATGCATGAAGAGCTAGGGGTTCCTGTTGTCTTGAATTATTAACAAGTCAATATTTAGTGGACTGTTCCTGCCTGCCTGCAGCAGGTGGTACCCCACTGCCTTTCACTTGGAAAGCATCTGCTTGCTCTGAGCCTCCCCAGAGCTTGCTACAGTCATTTGTTCGATTTAAGACAGACACTGTCATTATTCTGTGCAGCACTTCACAGAAATATTTCCTACTAAATGCTTGAACCATCTGAGCGGCACTAGGCAGGCTGCAGGCTTCATTAATAATGCATCCCTGCTTATCAATAGATTTAGACAACTGGTATTTAGAAGCTTCTTCAGAAGGAGTGGGTTTTTTTCACACCAGTTAGCTTCATTCTGTCAGTTCCTTGATGTAGACATTACATCCAACTGAGTTCTGAAAGGCAGAGGTGCTAAAATTGTATTTGAGCTGCTCCCTTGCTTTGGAGCACCATTTGACTGATGTAACTCTTAAGATCAACTCCTCTGTTATTTTATTCTTTGCTGGTTTGGTGGTTTGAGGGAGGGGTGGAGGGCAAGGTTATGTTGACATTAAAAAGGAAATTTACCTTTATCTTTCTTTAAATACATGGAAACATTCTCTGGACTTAGGTCACAAATGAGGGAGGAAGATTCAGTATTAGTTACCCTATGATTTGCAGAGGAGTGTCAAGCAGTTTCGGCAAAGCATTCAGGATGCTAAATACAGATTAAAAACCATCGAAGTGCTGCCCAGATCAAAAGCAGTGTGAAAAAAGTACTTCATTTAGGGAAAAGAAATTTAATATAGGAAAATTTAATTAGGGAATGGAAAAATAGGGATACAATTTCATTTTGGAAAAAAATGAAGAGGAAAAAAACCAGCCTTGAATAGCTGTGTCATGATTATGGAGAAGATGTGCTCAGATCCATTTTGGTACTTCTACTAAGCCTTCCTTCTGGATCAGGTTTCCCTTCTATCATCCCCTTGCTGAAGCCCACAGGCTTCAGGTGGATTTCTGCAGTTTTCTTGTTTGCTGGGCTGGTTCTATTTGACATCCAGAAACTGGTTTTTAGTTTGGTTTTGTATTTTATGAAGCATTCAAACAACTGGTTAGAAAAACCTAATATGCACAGATCTCACCTGCATTGTCACCTTTAATTATGGTTTATAGAAGTTTCTTTCATCTTTGTTACCGCCATCCCTACAAGTGAAAAAGCTGCTGTTTCCTGCAGTTTCTTCCTATTTGTCTCTAGAGATGCTCATCTCTAGCTGATGTGAACCATCCACTCAGCAAGTTCAAATTTTTTGGTAGACCTGGAATGCTTCAGTGCTTTCACATCCCCCTTGTCCCTGACTTGCACGAGGAAACCAGTCTAAACAGCTTGCTTGATACATTGATTTCTTTCTTTCTCTATTTGCTTGACATGACTCCTTGATTCTTAATGATCGGAAATTTTCTAAGGTTTTTTTTTTTCTCTTCAGTTGCAGGAATTCATTGAGAGAGAGACATCAGTAGAAAGTATGTAAATATTGATGTACAATAGCAATGGACAAAGTTTGCTATCAGGCTAATTGCAGATTGCTTTTACTATAGTTTTCAATGTGGAATTGCTGGTTGCTGCTCTAAGGACAGAATTAAGATACGGGCATCAAAGCCAGAGTTTAGAAAAACAAATAGTTTTTTCTAAGAGATTTATGCAAATATATGAGAAATGAAATTAGTTTGATCACAACTCTTCTAACGCCTTTGAATTACACAATGGGTGAGGTGTATCACAATGACACTTATTACAGGGGATTGAACTGAAAGGACCTCTTTGGAAGTAGTATGTATCCTATCCCTGTCCACTGCAACTAGGTCACACATGATTTCTCCAAAGATGTAAGAGCATATTTCAGAAGGATGACTTTCGGATCAAAAGGCAGCTCAATCTTTTTGCCTTTAATTCCACAACCTAGCTAAGAGGTGCCAGTGGTAACTAATTCACAGCTCTGTCCACCAGTAACTACTTAACTGTTTTTAAAAACTTGCTTATTAAATTAGAAATGATTACTTAATGCAGAGAGACTGTAAGGTGCAGGGAGCCAATGTATTAATCATGTTTTTTATGTTTTGTTTTCTCTTTTAAGGGATAAATTCCCTGATGCCATCATTAGGAGCCTACAAGAACGATAGAGAGCGACTATTCACCAGAGTAGGTAGTGGCAGGACAAGGGGGAATGGCTTTACTGAAAGGGAGTAGGTTTATATTAGATATTAGGAAGAAATTCTATACTGTGGGGGTGGTGAGGCACTGGAACAGGCTGCCCAGAGAAGCTCTGGCTGTTCCATCCCTGAAAGTGTTCAAGACCAGGCTGGATGGGGCAAAGTTAATTAATTAACAAGGTTTTTCTTCCCCATCTATATAAAGCCTTGATCCATAACTTCACATCTGCAGTTGCCAGAAAAATGCAGTAGATGAAAGGAATGTGCAAAAGCAATGAAGGAGCAAAGAAAAAAAAAAACCAGCAGCTTTTCCCGAAGCTGAAGCAGTAGAGCAGCACAGAGCTTTATAACTTTGGCTTGGAGATGGACAACACCTGTTAATTCAGCCTGTTCTTCATCAGGACAGTGCGATTCCTCTGTACCACCACAGGAAATTATTTCACCCTCAAGCTAATCCGACTTTTTGACTGCCATCCAATCAGAACAAAAAAAAAAAAAAAAAAAGAAATTAAAGAAAAAAAAGGAAACCACTAAGATCAGTTTAATAATTTTTAAAGAGATTTTAAATGATACTCACTTTATCAAGCTGATGAAAATGACAGTAGTGTCAGAGGGTAACAGGTTGCGAATAAATACAATACTTTAGGAAAGTGCTATTCTTGTCATGGAAACATATATTCTGAGAAAAATAATACCACTGTAATTCATTTTTGAAATCTATAGAGACATCTTAGATGAGAAATGCAGTTATTAAAGGCAAAAGTACACAATGTGTTGTAATGAAATGGTTGTGCTACACACTTCATTAAACGTTTTGTGAGGCACCTGGGAAATTCCAGCTCTCCCCCCTCCGAAGGAAGTGTTTGACGTGGCTGGATCACTAGAGGAAGCTCACAGAGCTAGGCTGAAACAAAAACCAGACTGCCTTGGTGACTCCAGCCTGCAAGCAAAGCTGCATGTGAGCAAAGAATAACCAAGGCGCTACAGTAAATCTGCATTTATTATTCCAGTGCAGAAATTATGGTTCCAGGATTCATTGAGAAAGACCAGAACACTTCCAGTGTTCACAAAGAAGTTGATATGAGCAAAGCTGAAGTTCGTTGTGAGCGACAGCGCTGGGGAAAATCCGACAGACTGTGCAGTGCACATGTCCATTGGAAGAAAACACACTTGTCATATGAGAGGATGAAAAGCTTAAAAATTCAGAGAGCACAGTAGGGAGTCTTCCAGGAAGATTCAAAGGACTGATATGTTTTGAATGTGTTGAGTGTTTGATTTACAATATTTAAGGGCAGAAAATAAAGGGGAAAAAAAGCCAGTCAAATTTTATATGAATCTCAGAGAAACAGGAGCTCAGGAAGGGCAGATGTGCTGGAATATCTATGATATTCACAGGATCCTTTCAGAAGCTCATCCATTTTGTAAAAAATAACCCCCAAACATCCAAACAAAACAAAGAAAAACAACCCCCTAATTCTGTACTTTAACATTATGAGCAGCATTGCTGATGTAATGCTGTTTGCAAGGCATATTTTATAGTTCTAGTTCACTTTAATCCACTATTCTTTCCGACATGCAGCAAAAGCCCATTACAGTCAAGAATCAAGGCAGAAGAAACTGTGCTTTTATCACAGAATTCAGGGAGCTGCTGAAGTGCTGATCCTTCCTTAGAAATACTTACAATCATGCTGTAAATTTGAGGTATACACCCAGCAGAGTGTGCAAGAGCAAGACGAAGACATTGTTGCACGATGTTATAAAAATAATGTATAATATAAATAGTGGTAACTTCTCTTTTTTCTCATGGTTTATCAAAGCTTTCTGTCTATTGATCTGTTTTCCCTCAATTAGAATTTACAATATGCTCATTTAAGATAAAACAAAGATTAAAATTTTAAATCGATATTTTCCATGGCAAAGCTTTTATTAGCATCTTAGAGTAATTGCAATAACAATTAATTCTGCCCATACCCACAGATGCACACTGAGGAAGCCCCTATGGATATGAAGAATATCAGCCCCTTCAAGTGTGTCACCTGGCACACACATAAAACAGCATTTCAGTCTCAAACTTCTCTCCCTGAAACAGCAATGACACATGCAAGTCCTGTATAGCCTAACACTCTGAATGGTAACCCAGAGGGCTGATGTTAAGCTTTGTTTATGGATATTCTACTAGCAAATAATACATTGAGCATTGAGATAATAGCCCCTCTTTTGGCACTTCTCAATAAAAAGGAATGTGCTCTCAGGTGTATGAGGTGTTGTTTAAAGCCACCAACACTCTCTTTTTAGTCTGAGCATGCTCCTCGGAAAAGACACAGGATGAGAATTTTCCCTCCTCATTCAATTTTTGTTTGCAAAGCTGAAGAGGTCTGAAGGGAGCTGAAATGAATAGGAAAGTCTGGTTTAACACAGCTTTTGGTCATTCTTGTTTCAGTTCTGTATATTTTAACCTCCAGGGCATAATTCTTGCTCCTGATCAATCCCCTTTTGCATTCCTTATGGATTCTCTTCTTACTTTTAACACACAGTTTAAGATGACTCTCATTCCAGGAAGATCTATACTCTTCCTACTAGTACCATCCTCCTTGGTCCAAAAACTTTTTTTGATTCAGTTATTATATGACTCCTCCCCATTCAAATATGTAAGCTTCCCAGCACTCACTAAATAGACTTAGCTTTTCAGTTTGCCTTTCCAAGGCCCCAGAAGTGTGGATTTATCTTTTACATTTCTCAGAGAGAGATCTGGACAAAACTGAATCTGCTCTAAGTGTGGTTTTTATGTCTAGACCCTTTAGGTCTTGCTGTTCAGTAAATATATGCATAACACACCATTATTTTTTGCTAGTTCACTGATCACTTGGTAAAAAAATATACTTTGAAGAATATCCAAGACCTGACTTTATTGGAAAATCCATTTGGGAAAAGAAGTTACAGTATTTAAATGTCAGGTTTTTCAATGGACATTTTTTGGTCTTTGGATAAGTTAAAGTCTTCCATGATCCCAAAAATTCCACTAGTTCTTCCTGCCCTTAATCCCCACAAAATGGATATTATCCAGTTCCAAACCTTGGATATTTCTCAACATGCCTATTCCTGGTAGTCCCATTTTTCATTGCACTAACAGACTAAACACCACTAAAGTCCCACTGGCCTCTGTCTGTTAGCATTTCACTTAGGAAACTGAGATCACAGAGGTGCAAAGGAGAGCAGAAAGGACACAGGAAGAATATATTATTCTTCTCAGTTTTTTTAGAAGTTTTAAGTGCCCTGAGAGCAACTAAATGCAGCTCATACAAATATACTGTCTGGTAGGACAATACATTCAGAAAATAAAATCTCAGCCAACATAGCATCAACTGCTTTTCTCCCACATCTGTCCCTAACCTTCTGCTCTTCCCAGGAGAGATACACTTCCCAGGAGTATCTTTGAATAGGATTAAGAAAATAATATGAATTAATTTCATGCTCAAAGAGTTGAGTATTAAATGAATCTGTAAATGTAAATGAATGCTGCTTCAAACTAAGCAACAGTAACTCTCTTTCTCTTAAGTAATAAGTCAAGATTTTACAGGGCAAAGCCTCTTGGTGTATAAAATCCACATTTTGAACTGCTCAGATAAAAAATGTCTGCAGTTCCACAAAGCCTTAAAGCTCTCTGCGGTATTTCCATCTTCATTGCTCTTGTCCTAAAAGCATTTTTCCTGACATCCCTTACTGCTGGTGCCACCAAACACTCACAGGCAATAGGGCACAGTCTGGGCCTTCTTACACTGAGATGTGAAAAATCAATTGAATCCCCATCAGATAGAATCACTGGTGCAGAAAGTGACTAAACACTAGAAGTTATTCTGTGATACCAAAGTCTTGAAAGAGGATACTGCAAACACAAACTACAAGCTAAAATATAGGGTGATTATATTTATAATAACTCTGGATTGTTATTTTGGGGCTCTGTCCTTTTACAGGTATGCTACTACTCACTGCTCAATTAATTTTCTCTCCAAATATTTCAATTCTTATGAGATACATACTATATGATAAGCTATGACACATACTGATATATCACATCACAACAGTGAAACATTCAGAATATTTCCATTCTCTTACCATTATGCATAGGAACAGGGTAGACTGACAGCAGAGTCTACATTCTGTGATAGGAAACATGATTTTTATTTCTGTTTCAAACTTGGGTGATTCTAGGTGCTGTGTCCTTATTTTACTAAATAAAGTCTAATTATTACATGCTGCATACAGTATCTACAATATATAATTTAGTTGTGGATATAAATAAATCCAACCTAACTCGTCTGTCTTCACTTTTTTTTTCCCCTTATTTTTTTTCTGTCATTTTCTATATTTTCTTCTGATTTTACCAGTATCTTCTCTGGCCAATTCTTTGTTTCTCTCTCACACTTCACATACTGCCTTATATATCTGTGCTAGCATCCAGCTGAGCTGCAGGAAGGGATTTTTTGCGTCAGTTCTATTATAACATGCTCAGGATGATATATTACACTTGAAAGCCTCTAGTGTAGGTATAAAGAAGTCATATTATCTATTCCCAAGAGAATGTTAATCATAACCCTTTAATCATAATGCTAATCATACACATATTTGGAAAAACCCAAGCATTTTCTGGTTGAGCATAGGAATAGATGTCAAAAGATACATGTTGTTGTCTTGGCTTTAGCACAGTCTTGTGGTCTCAAGGAAACTGTCTGATTTTGTTTTCTAGCTTGGTTTCCTTGTCAAAACACATGAATAATATTTGCCTTCTTTACTGGGTAATGCTAATGTTTATAAACGCTTTGAAAACACAGATTATGCCTGACTAAAGAGGTGCAAATTATTATTAGCTGTCAATTATGTTTTATAGAAAACACCATGGCTGAACACTCATCAAACTGGTAAATTGGTAGAAAGAAGAAAAATAAAGAAAAATGTTTAACAAGGGAGAAAATACAGCTTTGGAACAGCAGAAAATAAAGCCCAAGTGTAATGCAAAGAAACAAACTTTTGCACGAAATCTTCATAGTCTGCATGGCTACTCCTCACCTGCAATGTGAAACCAGTGCAGACACACAGACCGGTCAAAATGAAACTCTCCAGCTTTATGTATAAACTCTGTGCTTAAACTACACTGATGCTAATGGCATGAGGTCAATTAACTTTGATCTATAATGACAAGAGCACTAGCTCCCTAATTTAGTGGAAAAAATAAACTTTGAGCAACCCTGAACACTCCCCGTGCAGCGCTGTGTGTGCTCCTGATCACAGTTATAATTGAGCACACTCTAGCGGTCCCTGGCATGCCAGGAGCACTGTGCACAGAGAACTACAGGCAAACAGAACAAATGGCTCCACACATTCATCTGTGCAATGGGACACAAAGCCTCAGCTGTGGACAGCTCACACAGAGCTTCAGAACCCCTGTCCTAAAGACCAATGACAGTAGATATTTGCAATTTCTACTTTCTGTAGCTTGCCCCTCTTTGAGATTATATAATGCTTTATAAGGTGGCTCGGGTAATTTATGGAAAAAAAATGCACGTCATTAGATTAACCAGTTTGAGATCATAATTTATCTCTAATGGCCTTTCTTTGACAAGAAGAAAACAAAAGAAAATTAAAGCTGATAGGGCTGTTCTAGTAATGTCAAAAGTTGGCATTCTTTATCACTCTTTAACTTAAAAGCAGTCCTTGTCAGAATAATGATAAAGGCATCATAGAAATTTTGCTTTTCATCTGTCTGACATATAAATCAATGATCCAAAAAACAAATCATTATATATGTATTTTTTTAAAAAGTGAATATAAAACAAGCCAGCTTGTCTACATTTTTTATTCATCTCTGACAGAGTCAGTTATACCATTTCTCTGAGCACTCACTCACAGCTGAAGCTGCTCCCCCCTCCCAGTTATAACACTGACCCCGTTTAGAGAGCACATCTCAAACAGAGGCACCGAAATCAGCAGCATTTTCCAGGGTGTGAGCTGACATAATGGGCAGCTTTGCTTCCTCTGGGGAGCAAGCACTCTCTTTATCACTAGGACAAATGACCTGAAGGAGAGGTATCTGAGGCTAGACACTCTATTTCGTTATAAATGCCAGATCAGATCATAACACATTACTGTGACTCACTCTGTTAATGACCAGGCACTTCCATTTGCAGGGAAAGCACGAGGGCATCACGCTGAATCCAAGCTCTGGGTGTGTCAAGGCACACTTTCCAGGCAGGAATACTACTCTTAAAACTTCCCTTTCCTTTTCAGTACATACACCTTTGAAATTCATAGTTATAAAGAGACCAAACCCTTGCCAAATTAACAACAAACAAATATTATCAATAAACAGGGCTTACCTTAGAGCACTAGTGACCTGCTAGAAGCAACGTAAATTATTTGTCTTTCACATCAGGGAAAGGTGGTTTTCAGCTCTCAAGTGGCTCCTCTAGAATCCTTCTCTTTGGATTTTTCTTCACTTTTTTATTTTTTGAGTCCTTGTTTCTCATAGTGGGCAAAGGCCAGCAATCTGTACATCCTTTCACAGAAGTACAAGACTCCACATTGTCCCTCTTTAATCTGAAATCTGAGAAGGATTAGCTGAGCCTGAAAAATAAAAGAAACAAAATTACTTTTCAGACTTGTATTAATTAAAAAAAATAGATATAGAACTATTCCCTATTTTGGAGGAATAATTAAAAAAAAAAAAAATCACTACCCTACTGTGGGAATGAAGATAAATTAAGAAAGAGGAGAAGAAGAGAAGGAAAATAAAGATTAGATGACAGAACATGAGACAGACAAGAAGACAGAATCAAAAGCAAAGGATGGAAACAATAAAAAGAGGGAAGGAGTTCAGTAATAACAAGGAAATACTACAAATAAAAATATTTACTTTCCCTTTAGCACATATGTTAAATTTAACATAAGTCTGGGAAAAAAGAAAAATGTTAAATACCCACAGTGAATGGAAAATCTTCTCAAAAAAAAATCCCAACCCATCAAAAACCCAAAAGACCCTAAACAAAAACAAACCAGATGAAACCTAGGAAATTAGAATGAGAATGCATGTGGAGAGAAGTAAAAATATAAAGGTGTGAAAAAGGACATGGGCCTTCACGTTGTTCCCCAGTTCAGCCACCCTGCAGTCACAGCCAGCCATGTTATGGAAGCCTAGATCAGAATTGCCCACCAAACATTCAGTTCACATCAGGCCATGAAACATGTAACAAGTGTTTAAAGAAACAAAATTCTTACTGCACCAAAATAAAGTGTCTGAGGCAGAGAGCAAAGCAGAACATGGACCACTGGGCCCCAGCAAAAGAGGTGCTTTCAGTTATAATGCTCAGAAACTGTACCTCCAGTGCTTTACAGGAAACTTAGGAAAACATTTATTCCTGCTACCTTTACTGATACTGACCTGCCTTATACAGATATATATTAAAGCAGAGGATACTGGAGACTTCAGTTCAAGCTCCTTTGATAACACAACCCTTAGGATGCATCATTCTTCTCAATGAAGATACTCACAAGCTTACATGTCTTTCTCAGTGCAGTATTCAAACACATCCTTAGAGGTAGCAAAGCACTCAAATGCATTGCCAAATTAGGAACATCAGTGCAACGGTGCTCATTTTTTTCATATCAAATGAGGTATATCCCCTACCAAGTCTGAGAAATTTATGAGAAAAGGTGGTGATTCTTTGAGCTCTTACTCCTAGACTGTTTCCAGAAACTCTCACCAACTGAACTCTTCAAAAACCAGTACTCAAACTGAAGTGCCTATTGCAACGAAGAGCTGCTGGCAATGGATCAGGCACAGTATCTGTCTCCTTCCTCTGCCAAGGATAGCAGCTCCCTGCTCACTCTGCTTTTATCTGTGTTTATCCTCTAAACTAAACTCAAAGTTAGCAGCACTTGTATGTCTGTGTCAGAAAGGTTAAGAAGTATGAGATTTAGATATATAGATGCACTCAGACTTACACATATATATGTCTATTTATTTATATATATATTTATATAACTATTTATTTATTATATAAATATCTGTGTAAAAATATACATGTAAAAATATAATATATAATATATATTATATATATATAAAATACATATATAGACTTCATGGTCTCACAAACAGAACTTGGGTTTAGGCAACAATACATTTCCCTTTTCTATACAATACCAGCCACGTGCCTGGTTTTGTGCAACACAATTACTCTTCCCTAGAGCCATCAGGAAATAGATTCAGTAACAACATGTGAAGAGTACAGAATATAGATCAGTCCTTGTTAAGTTTATATTTGATATGAGTGTCATGTTAGAGGAAATGCACAAGCATAAACTCTCCAGACAGTAGGCTGCCATTATTAGCTTTTCCCCAAGCAACTCTCTGACACCTGTTTTCAGTACCTTCAAATACATTAAAAAGCACAGAAGAAGACAGAAGCACATAGGTCAGAGCAGAAGAAACATCTATAGGCTGGATCCTTCATCCTTAAAAAAACCCAAACAACCTGTACTTACTCTTGCTCCCTTTAGTCTTGATAAATGAACAGGTTTTGCTCATTTTGAAGGGTTTTGTTTTATTCTAAACTTCTGCATCTGTTGCGCTTTCCTTGTTACCTCTGTGTAAGGATGATTATCATTTACCATCCTACCGCAGCATGGTACATTTGATTGAGCATAACTTCTGTCATTTATATGTGTAATAATATTTTGCAGTCATTTCTTAGCTTAAAAGTTTTATTATAGTTTTTTCTAAAGATGATTTTTTAAAGAGTTAATGCAAATGCCTTGTTTTAACTTCGGAAACATTCATGTTTATAGCATTTACTAGAAAAATAAGAATTAGCTAAATAAAAAAATACGGACGTTAAACCAGGATTTTTTCCAAGGCAAAATAAATTTACTTACTAAGCTTGTTAAACATCTGTTAATTATACCAGTCTTATTCCTTAAAAAGCCTTGATTTCGTGGAAGGGATATTTATGCAGGGTAGCTGTGATGTAGAGTTAAGTGCTGGAATTTCTAACCCTAGGGATGATTTGCTGATGCAAACTGAGTATGAATGGATTTCAATCACATTTTTCCTCCTAGTTGTATATATATTTGGTAGGGTGCAAAACTTCATACTGATGACTTACACATGTAAGGCTGCACATACACACACATTGCCCAGAGTGAATCATGGAAGAAAATTAGATTTTCAAAGTTTCGTTTTCAGTAGGAACAGAGAGTGCCCTGCATTACATAGGCTGGAGACCCATTATACTCAGCTGTATGTAAAAAAGGCAGTTCCTCAACTAATGAAACCATCTATCTTTTGTTCAGTCTACAGGACGACATAAAGGTGATCTTTTGAATTAAACTTACATAAAGCAGGAGTCACGGTGGCTAAGCTGAGTGAGGCTAAGCATCCACATGAACCTATAGAAATGCATGTTTCATAGCTGTGGACAAAGATAATGGCATGCAAGGAACGCTGTTCCAGAAAATGATGTAGCCTTTCATCCTTAATAACCAAATAAAAAATGGGAAGTCAGTACTTGGGAGCTACTCCAGCAAGCAGATCTCCAGGAAACAAGGTTCCCCACAGACTCTTCCTTGATCTTAAAGCTTAACGTGAAACATTTATATGCACGTAGCACCTGGCCACAGGACGTGGGAAGGCACTTTTATCACACTGGCTGTATTTCTTTCTTAAATAATAGATTCCCTCTTTTTTTCCTCTCCTGGAAATGGAATACATCCTCAATAATGTTTCTGTACCTTTTTCTTCTAAAACATTTTAAGAACTAGGCAATCTTGAAAATCTTATCACACAACTTTAAGAACTATTAATACCCCTCAAACTGTCTGGTGCTGAATTACACCCAAGTTTTTAAAAACAAAACCATGCAGTCAAAATAAGTTAAGCATTATATAGATAAAGAAGGGGTTTTTTTGTTTTTTAAAATGTCTTATTGAATGCTAATTTCCCAGCGACATTTCTTTGACATCCAAGCACATGGATAATCTATGAACAGACTAAGTCCAGCTAAAACTACACAAGTCACTTGAATGCTTGCTATTTTCCCAAAGGCACTCCAGAGGAATGAGGAACAATAGTATGTGAATCTTAAATTGCTGCTCCCAAACTATTGCCAGCTTCGCAATGATTGACTCATTTGTGCAATGATTGCAATGATTGACTTTTTAAGCAGAAGTTAACATATCAGACCTGTAAAGCACAAGCCTCTACATAACCCAGCCATATCTTTGTCTTTTTCAAACTACTCGTTTTTGTCTGCATACCTAACGTAGCTTGCAATCAGTTAGAGGTACAAACCCCCATGAAAACAACATAAAGCAACCTCAATCCTTCCACTGAAGCAAACAGGAAAACCCACCTGGAATCAAAGGACAAGTAACTCCGTGCAATGCTTATTCACCTCTGATTATACGAAAATCTCAGAATTTTTTTCACAAGTAAGAAATTCCAAACAATGTCATCCATTAAGACCAGGGTCTGTTTGAGTGAAAAGGCAGAGAAAATAAAGCCATTGCGGTTTTTGCAAAACAGGTCTTCAAATTTTTCTCAAACAAAAAGGTTTGATTTTGTTTCAGTTTTGTCAATCTCCTGCATTTTGGCTGAGAGCAACCCAGACAAAAACAAACAAACCCAAAAATTCTACAAAAAGAATCCAAAGTTACATTTCACCCAAACACAAAAATTAGGGCATTTGGTCATTCGAGTTCGTGACTGTGACCCCATTGCTACTGTGACACAAAGAGATTTTTCCATGGTTTAAATGTGGGAGAAAATAAATTTTGAGAGAAACTCTGAAAGAAGTTTTTACCCTGGTTATTTCTGTGGTCGGGACATGCAGAGTTTAGACAACAAACTTTAGCCTTAAACAGCCCCTTGTAACTGCATCTCAACTTTTGTCCCTTTTGCAGTATTCTCAGGGACTTCAGAAATAAACATTAAAAAGATCATAGCCACACAGGAGGAAAAACAGTTGTAGAGTCTGCACACAACTCAGGCAATAATAAATGCAGTTAGATCCAGAAAAAGCAAATTAGGAAATATTGGGAAAATTCACCATAATTTTCACTTCTCACTACATCAGAAATCTTTGCTGTAAAGCCTTAGATTTACATCACATAAGATTTGGGTTTGAAATGAGGAAAAAGCAGCAACTCTCTTCCTCTGCAACAGGAGCAGAACATGAAATACCTAAAACCATTTTGTGTTAGTATAGTTATTTTAACAGCACTCATTTCTCCAGATGATTTTTCCAGATTTGCATATGTGTGGGAGAATAATAAACATTCCTCTTTTCTGCCTTCCCCAGAGTAAGGTGTATTGTTTCCAGTTAACATTTTGGAACCCAGGGCATGGGAAATTCTCTGCACAAGCTCCAAGTACTGGGTTACATGGTGCTCCCTGTGAAGTGTTGCTGTGTTCCTAAAGCTAAAGTGCGGAGATATGTAAATTCTCTGACTGAAGATTCAAAAAACAGCCCAGCATAATACACAGGAAACCCCACTGCATTTCGTGGCAAATAAAGAGAAGTGAGCACAGCCCCAGTGCAGAGAGTGAGAGCTTTCTTCTGGGACACAGGACACATTTAGCTAGACCAAACCCCAGCTTCCTGGGCAAATATCACAACCACTGAGCAGCTGAAGCAGCATTTTCTTCCCTCTCTCATGTATTTTGCAAAGTCCACCCTAACAACAACAGAAGGCAGAGCATAGGAGCTGGGATGGGCAGAGAAACTCCAGCTTCATGTATAGTGAGAATCCTTGGAGATGCTGCAAGGATTTAAAATTTGGACAGAGGCAGTCCAAAGGGCAGGCACCTCTGTCAACACTGAGTCCCTGATGAGCATTTACACTTGAAACCATCACTGCTAAAGTTAGCTTATTTGGTTTGCTAAGTGCACTTATGAATATAGCTGCTTAGCATGGGGCTGTTTCCTGCCCTCATTAATGGCATAGAGGTTAATTGTAAAGTCCTGCCCCAGCACATTTACATGTCCAAAGGCTGAGTCTTGGTACATCCTTTACAGGTGAGACAACAAAGATTGCTTCATAGCAGCATGACTTTCAAAAAGGGAACTAAAGAGGAGCTGGCACTCATATCCAGCCTCTGCACTGATCAGACTGTTAACTATGAGACACTGCAAGAGAAAGGCCAGGCTTATGGCCAAGCTCAGTGTAAATCTTGGTACTAACTCAACTTCCTCTGTGACACTGGGCAAGTCACCTATCCATGTCCATTATCCAGCTATAAAGTGGGAATTCAGAGCACCTCCATGTTTCCTCACCATGTGCCAGATCTCTTTTCATTGCAAGC
This sequence comes from Lichenostomus cassidix, assembly GCF_008360975.1. NCBI lineage: Eukaryota > Metazoa > Chordata > Aves > Passeriformes > Meliphagidae > Lichenostomus > Lichenostomus cassidix. The sequence continues at coordinate 20,938,395 of NC_139484.1, forward strand.
ACTGGGCAGCAAGTATCTTCTATTATTCATAGACTGAGGCCAGGCAGGACTAGAACACCTTCTTGTCTGACCTTCTGCAGACCAGGGGCTGTTATGTGGATATTCAATACTCAGTGGGGAGCTGATCACAAATGGGGGCTCCAGGGGCTCTTTCAAAAGAGGAATAGTGATACTAACTCAAACACAGTCATCACCTTCGTCTATCCACATAAAGTGCTGGGACTATTTAAAAGTGCTGGGACTATTTAAAATTTGGATGCTTTTTTTTTTTTTTTTGTTCTTACAAAGCCAGCAATCTTCTGTGTTTTTCTTCATTTTGAAAGTTGTTTCAGAAAAGGATTTTTCAAAATGAAAGTTTCTGAAAGAGTTCATAAACGTAAGGGTGTTTCAAAGACAAAAATACTTGAACACCCCAGATCCTGAACTGATAATGGTGTGTACTAATGCACTCAGCACTCATGAAATTGTTTCTAAATTAAACATCATAAAGCTTTAAGAGAACATACATTCTGGAAATCAGTTATATAGTCTGGGCATGATCCATAAAACCATATAAATCAGACCTCTTTAAATTAACTGACTCACTCATCAATGTCTAAATATCATAAGGCTTTTCAGAGTAAAATACTGATATTCTCACTATTGAGATAAGTTGACAAAAAAATTAGTAATTTAAGTTTAAACAAATTACAATCCCTTACTTTCATGCATTTTATTTGCTTTCTGTATGTTTATAATGAAGTATTTAAATGGCACTCTACTTAGGAGAAGATCAAGTAAAATTCAGCTTAATGAGGATAAAGTTTACTCCTGACTTCTGCTTGTACAAAAAAAAAAGAAGACTGCATGACTAATTAAAGTATTAGCAGAATTTTCATGTTTCACATTTTGATGATCTGGAAGAAAATAGAAGAAAATAGTGGGAAAAAAGCCCTGCGACAAGAAATGTAACAGCATTATATACGTGCTATGACATCACCTGTTTAATCTATTCACGACTGCCATCATGTCAGCTCCCAGAAAAACACCACCATATTGACAAAGTCAGTGATTCACACTGTTTCTCATACAAGTCTGTGTGTTTTCCCTCAGGCTTTCCAACCCTCGTTTAAGGAACTATGATCATCTTAGTGTCAAACTTCAATTTATCAGATCCAATATATGTGAAGGGAGTGAAATATAAGGGCTGGCAGCACGTAAAAGTTAAACAAGATGTTCTGATCATCCCCTCTGGACTTACTGTGACACCTAGCACTGAAGGGAAGAAGCTGGAAGACATGCTGTCCCCTTTCTGTCTCCTTTTAATATGACCAAGCTGGTTTAACTACAAAATTTGAGACAGAATCTAAGACAGGCCTCGACTATGCTGCCTTCTCACTCAAATAGCTATGAAGGCATCTTCTGTGAGAACTGCTTTTAGGAAAGAATACATAGAAGAACAGAGGTAAAGTTTATCAGATCTGAAGATAAAACCTACTGAACTTAAATACAGGCAGGATAACAACTCGGCTTGCAGGGAAGGTCCTGCTCAGGAAAATGCCCTGTGGTCCAAGACTTAGAATGGACCCTGTTATGCAGGATGGGCTGAGAGAAACTGATACTGGAGCTGGAGGAAATTAAATGAAAATGGAAAGCAGAGGGGCAAGTGTGGTACTACCTGGGGTAAGAACCTGACATCAGGAGTAATTAGGAGGTAACAGGAAACTTGTAGGTTTGGGAGGGATATCAGCTGATCTGACCTAACACTGGAGGAGACTAGGCTCAGAAGACAGCAAACTTGGGAGAGCTGAACCAAAAGTGAACCAGGAAACTGGAGAGAGCACTGAGGTAGTGACAAATGATAAAGAGAAATGAGATAAAGGATTCAGGAAACAATGCTGGGGCAAAATAGAGTGGCAGGGAGGAGGATGAGATGGAAGGCTGAAACAGGGAAAGGAGGAGTAATCAGACAAGGACAGAAAGGTTCAGTCTTTGAGGATCCAGTCAACAAGCCAAGACTTTCTTCCCAGGGGCTTATATGGGATGGGAAAATTTCTCCACTCCTGGCAAGAGGTTAGGGAATCCACAGGATGCACACTCTTTCTTCCTTTCTGCTGACAGACAGTATAAAAAATAACTCCCTGCTACTGCTGTCAGTGACACTGTTAGCTCAAGTAGCAGATGGCTGTCAGATGCATCCAGAGATTGCCATCTTGCTGATGACCCCTGTGGGGGGTGTTATGATTCCACAAAATCTACTTCAATGTTTTCACTTTGCTTTTCTAAAAACCTAGGGAATTACATAAAGTATTAAAAATAATATTATGCAAGTAAAGAAACTATTAAGATAAGCAGTATCAAGATTTAAAATGCTTGTTCTTTTTTAATGTGCTCTCTTCTGTACATGCTCCTTGTGATGCATATTGTTCTACAGCTATAACAAATGCTACTGTCCTCATAATTTTGTCTCATTTATTTTTCTGTTGTTTTTGCTGTTGTTTGTTTTGTTGTTTTTTGGGTTTTTTTTTTTAATAATGCAGAAGATGGAAATTAGGAGATCACTATAATGAAAAAATAAGCATATTATTAGGGTCAAGACAGTTGAATGCTGCCTAAAAAATGAGATTCCATATCTGCTTCTGTACATAACACAACGCAGCACTAAGCAGAAACCTTAACTAACCTGATGACCACAAATTCTCTAAGTTCTTACACATCCCCTGTGAAACATCTGGCCAAGTTTGCTGAGTACTCACAGTTTCAGCCAAGGTTTAACGTATTATAGTGGTTTTCTGAATACCTAATATAGTATAAAAATGCAGAGCACTTTGGAAAGCTTTTTCAAGACATTTCATTATGACCACCAGAATTAATAGCTGTTTGGCAATTTTAAACTCTGTCTCACAACACTGCCCAGGTTGCTCAGTAACACTGTTTGATTTTGTATGGATATTGTGAAGGGTTACTGAAGTATCCACAAGAAATTACTAATTCAGTTTTCATCTCAGAATATGAATATAATATCTCATCTTTTTCAATGAAGATAAAACAAAGCATTGAATGCTGATGAAGTAAAGACCATTCCTGCTGCAGATGAAAACACAGTGACATGGCAAAAATAAACTGTGTGTGCTTGTATACAGAGACACTGTGTTTTGATTTCTGTAGAAAAGAGAAAACACAGGATGCATGGACAATGTTATATTCAACATCTGTGCTTGATTTTTTAGTTTTAATAAAGCTTTGTTAATCCATATTTTTGAATGTGCTACAAGCTCATCTACACAGTATTGAGAATTCATAGGTTAGATGAAGACTCAAAACTTGAATCAAAGTGTAAACCATTTTTCCTGTTTAGGTCATCTTTAAAAATCCCTTCCAACCCAAACAATTCTATGATTCTATAGCAGTTTGGGAACTGTAACCTGACGTGTAACTTTAGAACAAATGGCAGCATAAAGTTCTGCAAAAAATAAACTTAATTACGTGATACTGACTAATTTTCTGGCATTGATACAATCATAATTCGTTCCAGTAAGAACAGAATCAAGCAAGTGCACTATTTCCACTCGTGTTTTTCAGGCATAGTGAACTCAGTGGAGGATGTGGATTTTATATGTTTATCCCTAGGAAGGAACACTCCCCCCTAAACCATCACAGTTCTAGATAAATCCAACCACAACTGAACTGCTGGGGAACCCTCCCCATGCAGCGGTGCTTGTGTCAGACATGCCTGGAGCCTGTGTGGGGTCTTTGCTCCTCTCAGGTGCTCTGTGGCCTGATCAGTGTGATCAGAGCAATGATCATCCCTTTTACCTGGAACAGGGGAGGCTGCACCTCAAATCCTGTGTCCAGTTCTGGGCCCCTCGCTACAAGAAGGACACTGAGGGGCTGCAGTGAGTCCAGAAAGGGCAGTGGAGCTGGGGAAGGGTCTGGAGAGTAAATCCAGTGGGGAGCAGCTGAGGGAGCTGGGGGTGTTCAGCCTGGAGTAAAGGAGGCTCAGGAGAGCCCTTACCACTCTCTACAATTGCCTGAAAGGGGATTATATCCAGGTAGGGGTCGGTCTCTTCTCCCTGGTAACAAGTGACAGGATAAAAGGAAATGGCCTCAAGATGTGCCAGGGGAGGTTTAATATTGCATGTCAGGAAGAATTTCTGCACTGAAGCGGGCTGAGGCACCGGGACAGGCTGCCCAGGGAAATACCACCTCGGGAGCTATTTAAAAGACGCACAGATGTGGCACCTGGGGACACGGTTTAGTGACAGAGCTGGCTGTGCTGGGTGAACGGTTGGACTCGATGGTCTTCCCGGTCTTTCCCAACCCCGAAGACCCCGCGGTTCCACGGAATGTCCCTTTCCCTGGAAATTGGCTGCGCGGCGCCCAGAGCCCGGCGAAGAGCAACGGCGCCATCTAGCGGCGCGATGGGGCGCCTCACAGGCCGGGCCTGTGGCGGGAAGCGGCGATCCAGGGGGATCTGTCTCCCCGGGACAACCACGGGGACACCGCGGCTTTCACAGGGTCACTGCCACAGAACGGGCTGCTGGCTCGGAAAACACCTTTAAAGCTCATCCAGTTCCAGCCCCTGCAATGAGCAGGGATATCTTCAATTAGATCCGGCTGCTCAGAGCCCTTTACCATCTGGCCTTGAATGTGGCCAGGGATGGCGCACCTACCGCCTCTCAAGGCAACATGTTCCAGAGTTTCATCACCCTTCCTCCTTAAATCTAGCCTAAATCGACCCTCCTCCCGTTTAGAACTATTGTTCCCTGTCCTACCCCAGCAGGCCATACTAAACAGTCCATATCCAGCTCTCTAGTAGCCCCCTTCAGGTCGTGTAAGTGCTGTAAGTTCTCTCTGGAGCCTTCTCCATGCTGAAGAACCCCAGCTCTCTCAGCCTGTCTTCATGGGAGAGGTGCACCAGCCCTCTGATCATCTTCATGGCCTCCTCCACACCCATTCAAACCATTCCATGTCTTTCCTGTGCTGGGGAACCCAGAACTGGATGCAGCACTCCAGGTGGAGTTTCACCAGAACAGAGAAGAGGCGCAGAATAACCTCCTTTGGCCTGCTGGCCATGCTGATTTTGGGGGGATTTTTTTGCATTATGTTACAATTGGCTTTTTGGGCTGCGGTTTGTGTTCCTGGCTCATGTCCAGCCTCTCCACCAGCATCCCCAAGTCCTTCTCTCCAAGGCTGCTTTCAATCCCTTCATCCCCCAGCCTGTGTTGATAGCAGGGGTTGTCCCAGCTCAGGTGCAGCAGCTCTCACTTGACCTTGCTGCACATCACAAGGTTTCCATGCCCATTCCATCCCGCAGGCATTTCAAAGTATCCTCTGTTTTTTCCATAGATGCTAATTCAATATAACAAACCCTAAAAAGGCTTCGGTCAAGATACATATTTAGTTTCTTTCTCATTAAAAAAAAAAAAAAAGGAAATCCTTAATATCACAACACCTCATGTGTCAGATAATAAATAAATAAATATCAAGAACCACTTGCCAAAGAGACCATAAGGTATTTTCTAGACACACTGGCAAAATATACTTTTCTGCCTTTCTATCTTAGGAAAGCTTCATTCAGCCTAATAGTGACATTTACTGGGCAAACATGCCATGGAAATGCCAAGGCCAAATGGTTTAAAGCTGGCACATCACAATCAGTTGAAACAAGAGCCTTACAAATGGGAGTGCTGAGAAAACACAGGCAAAATGTGGTCACTTTTTGTTCTTGTCCAGACCTTGTACAGGCTACACAAGGAGATCAAATGAAATATTATCTGCTCAGGTGTTTTACTACACCCATGCAAGTCAACCCAAAACTTCTAAAAAGAAACAATGTTTCAGTTACTGGAACTGTCCTTGAAAAATGGGAAACATTAAGTACATGACAAGAACCTTTTGAGGGTTCATCCAATGTAATGCCTCCTTTAATACATAGGATCAAGTCCTCCAGAAGTGTGACACAGAAAGTTTCTTTAGCCAAAACCAAACTTCTGTGAGCTATGCATTTGTCACCCATACAGCTGGTGAGGCTTCTGCTTCATTTTGGATTTGTACCAGAGTAAACGTTAGGAGACTTATCCTGTCAGAGGCTTTAGTAAAAAGCAAATAGAGCTGGGATGGTGTAAGCCCTAGCCACATGTCTCTACCAGCCCTGGTTTGCATCTTTCCAAACCTATTGCTCCCAAATCTGATTTAGTAGAAGAGGATACACACCTTTTCATTACTGTTTAAAGCTAAAACACTGGGCTTCACATTACAACAGCTGAGACTCCAAGCACTTCCTTGACTCAGAAGCAGAAAGTGCCAGCAGAGATGCAGCAGAGAACTGCAGGTTACGGAGACAGTTTAAGGTGTATTAAGATTCACCAAAAGTTGTCTGTTAAATCCCCAAATCAAAAAACTCAGTGAAATTTTTACAGACATCCACATGACTTGCTGTATCCTAAAAGAGGGCAAGGAGGGAGATTAGGCTTAGCATGTATATGACAGCAAATATTTGGTTTTTGACTATACATCTGCTTTTCTTAAAAATAGTACATGTGTTCTTAATGCACTGCCAAAAACTCCTGTACTCAAGGAGGCCCAGATGAAGTATTTTCAAATACTTTCTGGGTCCCCCCGACTGAAATGATTCTTGCTTGGTTCAAGTAGCAGATTTCTTATACACAACATACAGGGAAGCGTCTTACACATACATCACACACCTGTACAAACATAGGGTCAGAAGCTGTGAAAAGGCGACAGACACATGAAAATGAGAAATCACCATAACAGAGAAACCTTTCCTTTTCCTCCTAAAAACTAGTAACAACACATGCTGGATAGCAGCAGTTTGCCCACGTGCCAGAAAAAAAGCAAATAAAATAAAACTTAAAAAAAGATATCAAAAGAATTACTGAAGCCAAGCCCTTTGAGAGAAAAAGCAGCCCTCTGAATAACCAAACACTGGGTCCTGGCATCAGTTTTTAGAGTTGTTATTCTTCTCCTATAAGACTGCCACAACCCTGAATGTCTATTTTGAGGTCCATGTGAGAATTTATTTATAGCTGTGAGATACCAGTGCTAGTGCATCATGACACTGGCCTCTGTTACTGGAAATGATCCTGGAGGATTTACAGGCAACAGAAAGAGTGACTGACGCATCCTATCAGAGCAAGAAGTACAATTCTTAGAGAGGAAGTACTAAAAAGAAAAGAGATGCCTCAAGATGCATGGACAGGTCCTAAAAACAGAAAAAAAAAAAAAAAGATGGAAAATTGTCCTTTTTGAATGCAATTGTCCTTATTTACAGACAAGTAAATGGAGTAAAGAATAAGTCAAAATATTGATTCTGTTACATCAGCTCTTGGATGTTTTAATCAAGGTAACAAGCCAAGGGTACCAGACCTGACATGCACTTTAAAAAACCCATGTTCACCTTACTCACACTGTCCATCACCACAAAAGCACAAGAACAAAACCCCTAAAACTGACTTTTCTAGAAGTTAGAGAGTTTTTCTCCTCTGCAGCCTATCAGGACAGTATCTTCACTGAACCAGAAAAAAAAAAAAAAAGCCCTACTGAGATATCAGCTGACACATTTTTGCATCTTCCACCACTTTCTCTTTTCCATTCCCTCGAGTGCTATATCAGTCAACACTTCACAACATCCACATTCCGTTATCAACAATCAGACATTAGTGTTCATGGCACTCCCTTGCCAATGGATAGGCAAGTTTGACACATGGCTTATTTATTTTTGGGGTTTGAGAAACTGTGATTCTTGGCTCTTGGCATTTCTAAGTTTGGGAACAGCTTTATTTATCACCAGCTCTGAATTAAGGCTGTAAAACTGCTAGTAAAACATGTAGATGGTCCCTTAAAGGAGAGCTGTGCAACACTGCAAGGAAAATGATTAAGCACAATGTCTGGTTAATAATAAAAGCAATTGAGCTGCATGCTAAGGGGTGAAGCCACAGCAGTACTGATATCACTGGAGTGTCTGCAGTACTCTGTGATAACAGGACTCCATTTATATCCACTGGTGGACAGACCAGGCACTCCGTGTTAAGCACAGGTGACAGTGAGTAAGAATACACAGCTGTGAGCTGTCTTCCCTCTTTTAAATTGTGTTCTCATGTTATGCAAATAAACCACTTCCAAGATGTTTTCCCTGGAGTTTAAGGGGAATCCACAACATTCCCACAGTTGTAAATGTTTCTGGGTGTTCAAATGTCAGCTGGTGGGAAAGCTGCTTTGCACAGTGTCAGCAGGAAACTCTTATTAGGGTTTCCAAAGGGCATTCCCACCTCACAGTCACTACATGGACAAAGAAGGATATTCCTTCACGTATGGCATTCCCTGCTAACTCATCTCAGTACAGTTCATCTGTAGCACTTGGAACTGTTTCTTTCAGAGGAAACTACTATTTCCTATAGTAGCAATGAGTGATTTGTTTTAGCAGGGGTCATTGTTCCATGATAAAGGAGCCTGTGGCTTGGACAGGGCAGAGCACCACTATAAATATCAGCTTCTTACAGTTATTTCTCTTCTTGGTAGTGGTTGAGATCTAGAGTGTCAAATCAAAGAACAAATGTGGCAACTGTGCCCTATATTGTAAAATCAGTAAGTTAATAAGTCTCCCTGGATCCTTTATTCTAAGGCAAAGTCTATAATCTTGTCTACAGTAGAAGATATTTAACTATGAAGTTCATATTGCAGGAGTCAACAGCAGTCTGGAAAGTGCTTTGCCTCAGGTTTGAAGGTGACATTCATAAAGGAACTATTTCTCTAAGAAAAACTAAAAGAACTGGTTAAGCCAATGTAGGCAGCCCTAAAGATGGTGCTGGTGGCTTTTGGAGTCATGATATTTAGGCTGCACCATACCATTCTATAGGAGATTCAGGACTTTTCAGGCTAAGGAGGAAAACTTGAAGCTTCCGTAACTCATTAAACAATACATTTAATCACAGGGAATGAGCTGCATCATCTGTTTTGACAGGGTTATTTTGGGTTTGTTTGGTTTCAGCTATCTTCTTGCACTGTTGTGCAAGCTGTCAAACTTGGATCAATAATAGGAAAAGTCTTGCTACAATGTTTCCTTTCCCACAGCCCAGACAGAATCATTTCGTCAGCACCACTCTCAGCTCACAGACTGAGCTACTGAGCTCCAGAAGATCCCTGATTCCCAACAGATAAGCCATTTGTTTGGGGCAGAGAAGCCTTTCTGAAGCCTCTCATCTTTGCCCAGCTCCAAGCCTCATTTCCTAGCCTCCATAAGACCCATGACAACCCATCAGTTCTCTGCAGGCACCATAACTTTAGCCAAAAATATTTTTGGCACTCCACAGGATGCCCCATGATGAACTTAAGCCAATTGTTCTCTGAGTTACTAAAAACCCTAGAACCTTCACTGACAGACCCCTTCCTCTGCCCTGTGTGTACTGCCAGCTGTAAGGAGAGCTGTTTCGTCTCTTTTTCCACACAAATATCTTGCTGGCTTCTTCCTAGTTCTATGATGATTAAATTACTCTGCCATGACTTAGTTGATGATTTACCACCATCACGTCATTCATAGATGATTCAGTGGAATCCAGAAAGACCTGGCACTTACTGATAGGAAGGCATTGGGAATGTTGTTGAACAGCATTATAAGAATATAGGAACATTATAATGCTTGTTGTCCTTGAAGGTAGCACAATTTTTGCACTTTCCTAAGTCAGTACTTCTCTGGAGGTTGACAATTACCCATTCAGTTATTAAATTCATTCATGACAATTTCAGTACATGATTAAAACACAGGGCTCTCAGTGGGGCAGCCCCAAGGCGCTCTCTGTTCCAGTCATATTCCTCCCCCACACTTCTTACTCCCAGCCCAACCCATGCTAGAGCAGGGCCTAACCAAACAACCTTAAAGGGGATATTTTGAATGTTTTCACATGGATTTGTCTGTCATGGTAAAAAACTTCTGAGTACTTCTTGATTTTCTTTCATCCAGTTTAATAACACCCAGCTTACAGGGGTTATTTTTACTTTCCATTTTTGTCCTTTTTATTTTTGATTGCCCACAGTTTAACTAAATCTTGACTAAACTAATGATGTAATTAATCATAACTAAACAGATAAATTTTAAATACCACTACTACTGGTAACTGATATGATGCTTTTCTATTTACAAAGAAACAAACCAGATTGTCAGTATCAACTCAGTTTCTGAGGAGTCACAGCAGCATATTTTTCCCCAAAGTGACCCAGAGAACACACAAAACATCTGTCCTCAACAGTTTTAAACTGTCCTCTGGCATTAGCTTGGCTTTCTCTCCATGTTATTCTTTTTTTAAACTCAGAACAACTTTTTCCAGTCATCCAGAGGAATCTCCAGTAAAAACAGACAAGTCATGGGTTGATGTTCTTGATATTTTTAAGGTTAAATAAGCATTTTTATTTTGAGTAAATCAACAAAAGTTCCTACAAATTGCAGTGGAAACTACTGATTGAACTGAAACTTTGTCTCACTTGCTTTATGAGGCACATACATGTCTGCAAGGAAGAAAAGAAGGGCATAAGACCTAATTTTCTTTGAATTACAGAAACCATTTAATTCTAGCTATGTTTTCAATAATAATGCCTTCTGCATCACAGTTTATCCTAGGATTTACACCCTCATATAAAAAGATCCCACACTTTCAGAGATACACATGAAAGTTTTAAAACATACACATGGGAACAGACCCAGTGCCAGTGACCATGGACATTGCCAGGGAAGGGCAGAAGTATGAGGAGGGAATGGTCAGCAGTGGCTTAATGGATGACCACAAGGCCAAGAGAATTGAATCCACAGCAAGAATTCCTTCTCCAGCTGCTATTGAAATTACACAGGTCTGACTAATTTTTCACTCCACTGTTCTTTCTTCCAGCTGCTTAATCAATTAGGGCCCCAGATAATATACGTTCAAAAAATAATTTTGCTTGAACAATGAAAGGCTTCAATTGGGCTGGTTTTTCTGACTTCTGTTGGCCTTTGGTCAGCTCCAAATACATGAAAGAAGTCTGAAGCAAGAGTTCCTGGAAATGAAAACATTCATTTCCCCAATGAGCCTGAGAATTTCAGGAGAAAGAAAGGGTAGTCTAATGAAAAATACCACTTCTTTCACTATTCTTCCCACAATTAGGAGGAACTTAACAGCTGCAACCATTTACCATTTAGTTAAAAAAACCCCCTATTTGAAGGCACATTTATTATTTTTTAAAAACTGTTGCTTAATCCCTCTCCAATAAATTCTCAGAGATTATGTAGTAACACAGGACCATGAATTTCATGTGTTGTACAGATTAACTGTAAGCAAGGAATTTTTATTCCCCTAGCAATAAGCTGCTTGCCAGTAATATTGTCAATGAACACACTGGATTTCCAGTGTGAACAAACCCTAGATATATTTTATGCTTTCTTTTAGGAATAATGTTTTTGTATGTGGCAGTGGAATGTGTCTGCACAAGAAAGTCTTTGATAAATGATCTGATAAGCCCATTTCACCCATCCTACCAAGATAAGCCTAATGAAGGAGATTAAATTAATTTGTTTATCCTAATAAACCAGAACTTGGATGACAGGACATAACTTCTAGTGAGTTCTAGGAAAAGAGAAGAACTGTATGTGCTAAAGGAATAGGGTGGCACAAGGACAGAGACAATTTATCCATAAAAAGATGCAAAGCTGGAAATTATAAAAAAAAAAAAAAAAGAAAAAATAAGAAGGTTTGTAATAACGAAACCTATGATGAACTGAAGCAAAAATCCCTAATCATTTGAAGGGAAAAACCTGGGTGGGATAATGGAACAAAGCAATGAAAGCAGATGATGAATACACGCAAGCCAAGGAAGACTAAGACAATTTTCTGTGGATATTTTTCAATTCTCCAGAAGGAACACGAAGGTAGGACAAATCAGCCAAGATAAAGTGACAACTCAAGGATTGGTGTCAAAAGGTAAGCTCGGGGATGTTCCACAACTGCAAATAGTTTACAAAAAGGAGGAACTGTCTTTGAAGGACAGCCTTTGTCTGGATCCCTTAAAAAAATAACCAAACCACCTCGTTGGATCAAATCTAGCACAACCAGTGAGAGAACAAATCGACAGGAAAAATAAATCATATAAATAGCAGAGCCTCTGACTGTCTAGTCCTATTCCACACGACTAGAGCAAATGTGACCATTTACCACCCAACATCTTTTTCAAGCTACAAGAATCTGTCAAGTTACCTTGGTGTTTTCTCTCTGAACTATTTTCAGTTTATGGAAATACTTCTTGGAGTTTGCCTTTCAGAGTATAACACAGTGTTCCAATAGTGGCTGAACTAGCACCAAACACAGTAATGTTTATCACTCTGTTCTTACAAGAATTTCTACTGCTTATTATACACATTTGTTCTGAGTCCTTCTGGAACCTAAGCAAAGCTGATTGAGGAAGGCGTGGAGTTTATGGTACATAAAATTACTGCTTCTGAGGAGAAATCTCACACACTAAATTCAGCTAAGTCTTAGCTCCTAATCAGCAGTTTTGTTGTATGAAATATCTCCTGGTTACTCAGACCAAGGCAATCCCAATCATTTCCTGATCCATTTCCATCTGTTTCCTTATATAGAAGTTCCAATTCTTTCACTTGTTATCTTTTAGTTGGTTTTAAATATTAAATAGCTGAGAACAAGAATTAGCTCCTACAGGGCCCACTAGAAAGGCTCCTGGCTAAGTGCTTTTTCTCTACAAAGAAGATAGGGAGGTGTATTAAAATAAAAGTTACTGTCTTTTCAAATTATTTTTTTCTCTCTAAGAAGAAACCTGCTAGGTTTGGGTTTTGTTTGTTTGACAGAATACAGACCATAAACAGTTTTACTGACTTAACTGGACTAGCGACAAGGTTGGAATTAAGTATGTGCTTCAGTATCTTGCCAGATGAGTAGAAGGTTTATCATCCTGAAGAATTTAAGACTGTACTAAAAACTCAACTGGAGGTTGTCCTTTTAGCTACAGCATGCTTGCAATGCACATGCCTTTACCTGCTAAAGGACCTTTGCCAAAAGTCTCAGGGTCCTGTATTGCTTTGTGTGTTTTGAGCTCCCTCTACTTCATAGAGAAAAAACATGGTCAGTCTATTTTTTCTATTATGTCATTTACTTATTTTCTAAAATAATTAGTTGTAATTAGTGAAGTCTTACAAGATTTTCCACACAATTCAGTCCTGACTTAACTGACACTGGTTATAGAGCTTATTTTTACTCTCTGAAGCCTCTTCAGTGGTCAGCTGGCATCTGATCCCAGGGTTGGGACCTGAAATTCATCCCCTGGCATACCTGGCTGCCATTCCTATTTGGATGGCAGGTGCCTTCTTAGATTGCTCTACTCTCTTATTGAAAGTAGTTTCTAATCCATTTCCTGCATTTACTAGTTTGAAAGAGGGCCATCATCCTCCCTGAAGAACCAAAGATGGAAGTTAAGAGGAGATTTTAAAACTCTGGGAACAGTTTAAAATACAACCTGGGAGAATCTTTGAATAATGAGTCTGCATCTTAGCAAAGACAAGCTAACAATCTTCACCAGCAGATAAGCTGCTGCAATGAATAAAAAGATTAATTTGTTGACAGTGCCCATGGCAGACAGAAAAGAAAACAGTAGACCTACACAGGCATATGGGGGGGGGGGGGAAGCCACCTTTTTAGTGGAATGATCAGTGAAGGCCTGGAAAGGATTACCCCAAATGTCATAAAATTTCTGGCATCAGATATCTTCAAGAAAATGTGAGGGAAGTGTTTTTAGGAATGCCACAGCTACAGCACAGCCTGCCTTGACTGTGATCTCATGAGGTCAACTTTTAGTCTATATTTCAGTAAATCTTTTCTTCTTTTGCTCTATCTTTAGGCAAATGAAGTCTTAATAAAATTGCCTGTCTAAGCACAGACTGAGGCTTGTATCAAAATTCACACAACTTGCAATTCAGTAAACTTTCAGCAAAATGTTGAAGCATTTTCCTAGAGTTAGACAGACATTTTTGCATGAGACTCATGACTAAGGAGTAATTGATTTAGGCACGTGTTTTCTATAAGGCAAGTCAGCAAAACTTTTTGTGGAAGAAAACCCAAACACTAAAACTTTACCAAGAAATCCCAACAAACGGTGTAGAGCATTTTTTACTTCTTGCAGTATCTGCCTCCACATTGGGAAAGGAAATGAAAGCCATAGCAAGTAAAGGAAATTACAGCTTTTTCTTCATTCCTCCTACACATGCATTAAAAAGAAGGGATGTGTGGGAGGAACATCAACATGCTAGCCCATTTACATTGCCTTTGCTCCATTTTCTCCGTCCAAAAACCAAACAGAGTTCAAATGAAACATGAGAAGCTTTAGTACATAAGCAGAAAGTCTCAAAAAGTGTCAGAGATTGTTATGGGAATGAGGACAAAGGCCTTCCAGAGTGCATCAGTTACATTAACATCCACAAATTAATTACCTTACCTGCCCTGAACTTTAACTATGCACATATGTTAAATCCCTAGTGATAAAAACTTAGTGATATGCTGTAAACTGGATGTGTCCTCTGTGCACATCTATTAGGAATTTTAATGTATACCACTCAAACCAGAAAAGCTTGCACACTCCAAAGCAGTTTTGATGCTACTTAAGTATGAAGTTCAGACACTCCAGTATTTGTTTACAGACAAAATAATTAATCTAACTGCAAACCCCATGTAAAAGTGTCTGATTCAGCACATCTTTAACAACACATTTAATGTATGACCAGTTTTCATCCAGTTTTCATACAGTTAATATTTTCCTGTGATGCCATTGGGTGTCAGAATTATTCACTGCAATCACAATAGCCCCAGAGCTTGTCCAGAAAAACAAACTTGGGTTGCAGTCCACGAAAAACAGTTAAAATCTAGCAAAGAACTTTGATGTTGCTATGACCACCATAATAACTTACTATAAAAACAATGCACTTTGTCAAGTGGATCTTCAGATCTTTGCTATGAAACTGAATACTTATTGTACAGTATAAATCATATTTGTTTATCAGAGTTATTTTTTTTTTAATGCTGAAATAAAGTACATTGTCCTTTTTACAATAATTCTTCCAAGTTCTTTTTAAAACAAAGTGTTCATTTTGGACTGTGATAGCTAAAGTAGAAGTCTCTGACACAAACTTAGCTTTCTAGCCTGCGGCCAAAATATAAAACTGTTGTTAAATTGAAATGAACCAGAAAATGTATGGTGAAACTTATCCGTAGAAACTTTTGCTAATAACAACCATTTGTCCAGTGACACAGATTCTAAGTAGAAACACATGACAAGGTGTGTTTTGCAGTGTTACAGCAGCAGGATACAGGAATGTCTTTCTGAGTGAGTCTGGAGACCAAACACTTGTGGCACAAAGTGGTATAAATGTTACACCATCAAATACCACATATATGTGTATGTGTACTATTTATATGTTTATATAAATCAGAATCATTTCCATGTGATGAATAAAGCTTAAAGTTTTGTAAGCTTCTAATGCTCATTTAATTTTTTTTTTCTCTAATATTCATACAATTTGCTTTATTACAGTCTCTGTTTGAACCTTAACTAGCCAAATTATTTTTGGAACTGCCTGGCAGTATAACTAAATACCTTACACTGGTGTTGCAGGAACAAATCTGACAATTTTACTCCCAGTTACAATAAATCTGTCAATAACTCTGAGCTTACAATAAAACTGAAGTCATCGTATTAATCTAATATTTAAGTAGGTGCTTCCATTTCCAAGCAGAACACTCTCATCCCTTCTCTCTTTGTTCTTCATTATGAGTACCAGTGTTACAACTACATATTCTTTGGGCAAAATACAAAGGAATGGGTCCACAATATTTTAGTTAGTTTATGTTAAATCCTATTTTGAATATTAACCTGAAATGCAAAATAAACCAACTTTTTTGAAGTTCAAAAAGCTAACAAATCCTTATGCTTCCTGCTTTTAATAGGACACAAAGTTCTTATCTGGAAAAGATGGTGTATTTCTAATTAGAGAGATCAATAGAGATTTCCAGAGCACAGAGAATCAATCCATTTATAAAATTACCACATAAAAACTAAAGCCAGGATAGGGATGCTACTAAATGTGATCTAAGGCTAGGTATTTAAGTATGCTGGACTAATTTTGAGTGTCATGAAAAAGTGAGTAGATGACAATTTCTCTTCATGTAAGCAGTCAAATATCTTCCTCATTAGGAAAACACAGCAGCAATTTTAAGCTTGTTGTTACTTATGCTACTGCATACATGAGTCTGAGGTGTCACTGCATCTTGGGTAACTCCATCACCACCCATTTCTTGATATCTTGAAGTATACTAAGTAAATTAATTGCAAAAATATCAAAACAGTCGTCTGATGATGAACTATTGAGCAGACTTCATTGTCCCTGGTTGCCCTCAAGCACTGAATATTGCATGAATGTTTTTTTCTAGTTTACAAATTAATCAGCTAAAGTAAGACTACAATTGTCTGAAGACATCACAGTGAGCAAAAGGATTATTATCTTAGCTCTGTAAACTGTTGCATGGGTTGAAAGGATCTTGTGGATGGTGCCTTTGCCCACAGAACTGAGTACACTGAAAGTGCTTACTCCTGAGTTTGCCAGCATTTCTTCAACAAACTAAAAAAACAATCCCAAAACTCTCCCACCAAAAGAGAACCCAAACAAACAAGCCCCAAAACAAAACAAAAACACACACACACACGGTTGTAAGACCACCACTAGCCTTCTTAGCTGATCCCCACATTGAATTCATCAGTAGCCCCAATTTTTTGGAATGAAGTATTTTTCTTTTTTTTTTTTTTTCATGATATCTTTCAGGCTCCAGAGTAGAATATTGGGTATTAGAAACCAGAAATCTTGTAATAGGTAGAAGCTTGTGCTTCAGTTTTTTTCAAGATGGTTTATACAGTTAAGTTTTAAGGGCTATCAGTATTCAGATTGCAAATTCATCATTTTGTTTCTTTTTCCAGCACAGTTTGAACAGAAACAACAGACACCCTGTTCCACCTAGGAGTGCAACCATGACTTCTGAAAGTGTTTGATGTCAAACAATGTATTCATGATTACTGTTCATCTTTGTCCAAGATGTGGCAGTCAGCTCACATCCAGCGTTTAAGAGCATCATGACAAATAGCTGTTTCTTGAAGTGTTTACTCAACAAGGTTGAAAGGCTTTTTTCAACCCTGGCTCAATGGGATTTCAGCCTTGAGCCAGAAACACTGTGATCTTTGGGGGCTTACAAAGCGTGAGTGGCCTTACAAACTCTAGGCAGTTTGCCAAAGGCTCTTTTTTTTTTTTTTAAACTCTCTTGAACTGTGGTGGAAGGTTAAACAATTCACACAGTTTTGATTCTCCCTACCCCCAATTTGCCTTGTACTTAATGTCTTCTTGTCAAGCAGTAAACTATCTTCGTAATGGGATGGATGGAACCATTTCAGCTATTACACAGCAGTGATGGTATTGCTGGAAATCTGAAACAAATGTTAACTTCAATCCTTTTCAGCTCAAAGAAATAAGTACATTTACCATGCTGAGAAGTTTTCACATCAGATGGTATCAATTTTCTTATGGCTTATTTAAAAAAGTAGAAAAAGAAAAACCAATCCCAGCTTTATGCTGTCTGAGAACTGGAGAGCAGGAAGTGAACCGCTCATGTCAAGGGGCAAGCCTTGGAAATCTGACTCCAGAGAAAGAATGTCTTGTTTCCAAAAGCTCTTATGCACACATCATACAGTGCAAGCATGTTTTCACACATGCATTTTCATTTATGCATATTTTGTGGAGGAAAAGGTCCATCACTTAAGAACCAATAGAAGGAAAAAAATATGCAACCTATTGAAAATTAATGTTTGAAAGCCCTGGGTCATTCTGACATTGATTTTTGAGATTAGAAACAGATGTCTCCTTTCTAAACTGTTTTGAACTGTATATAAGTTCAGAAAACCCTCTGCTGGAGACAGATGTCATGTCCTATTGTGAGCCACAAAAAATTTGTAAATCAAACCTTAAGAGAGCAGATACATTAGGGAAAAACCTCAACAAACTAACCTAACAAACTATTATGCAACAAAATGTATTTCTGTTCATTTTGACAAGTGGTGTTTTATTCCTGATCCCACTTCCAAATGCTCTCATGAAGTCCCTTTTATAGGCTATAAAGTCCAGCTACTAAATTGCTAGACAGATTTAGGTTGAACTTTTCAAGATGCAAATTACATCCTCTGTAGTGAAAAAACAAATATATCTATACTTGCTTAGAAATCTATACAAAGAGAGGGAACTTGACATGTCTCCTTTTAAAGGAAGTAAAAAAATCTAAGTTCAGTAACAATTTTTCCCCTTTATGTCTCCTCTCCACCTACAGAAGGGCTCTGTCTGCAGCCCAGCTGTGAACAGCAGCATTAGCAGACAGACATTCTCTTTTCTAGTTTGAAAGTAATAATAAATAGTAGCAGTAACATGATGCAGATTGCAACTGTCATCATTCCCAGTGCACACCAAGATGAGAATGTAGCCTACTAACTTCTGCTACTAAAAAAAACAGTCTAAGATGGAGGCCCACGTTTTTGCCAGGATTTCAGTGAAACAGCAGTGGGTGAGTGCCCACATGAACAGGCCCACTGGCAATTCTGGGGAACTACATGAATATTTCTACCTCTGTGAGCAACCCCTCTAAGGTTCTGCATGGTATGTTTTCCAAATGGTTGCCAAATATCAAGACATATTACTAAAAATTCCTCAAAAATATTTTTATTTCTTTTTCTTAATGTCTTTATTTCATCTTTTGATAGCAACTGTCTATAAATATTCAGTCAGTGAGAGCATGCTTTGGCATTTTTGCTCAGAGGGAGCATTTTTGTTTATGTCAGCAGGAGGTTATGGGACTGCACATGGAATGTTTACTGTGAGCTATGAGCTCCAAGTGGTGGACAGCAGAGGCAAACACATTTCTACTGTGTAAGTTATTGAGGGGTCTGACTGGCTCAAATGTGTCACAAAAAGCTAGTTTCTCTCTCTGGCTAATCTACAGAGAGGATGCAAAACTCCACGAAACATACTCAATACTCCAAGGATGGGCTATACCTTGGACAGAATAAGTCACTGTCAGTACTTTCCTAAAGAGTATTTTGTATTACTGCAATAGTTTCCTTTGACTATTCACCACAAAGATCTTCCAGATTAGTGTAATATTGACAAATGCAACTGAAGTACATTGTGAAGTCATCTCTTCTTTATACTGTAATCTGCACTTTCCTACCTATTGCATAATCTGGTCACATTTTGGTATCTTGTTCCTGATGCAGCATCCCATATGATTGCCTACGTATATTGCTAGGAATAATATTCATAAATAATTTACATCTCAGACTTGGAAAACAATGTTTTTAAGGAAATGTCTTATTTATATCAACAGAAAGCCTTGTGGTAGTTATATAAAATGAACTACCCTCACTCAATCCCTGATGTTATTTATATAAATTGGTACATTTCACTTTAAGAAAACAGTAGGCAGCTTTCAGCTAACACAGAAAAACCCCAAACTAGTTTCCCAGTTCCTTGAGGCTCACTTCTGAAACTTTATCACAGAGAAAATGATCATAATCTCAAAAAGTAAAACTACTGATGGAGAGAATCAGAGAGAGCAAATAAGCACATGGAGCAATTGCATTAAAATACTGTCCTTTAACAGCATATTGGAGAGGTGGGAAAAGGAAATAAGTAATTTGTGAGAGCTACCATATATGCATTGTCTCAAAGTGGTTAGCAGGTCTGTAACACAAATGCAAAAAGCTGGGCATTTATGCTAATGAAAGCCACTTAGTCACTTGACAGTTATCAGACATGAAATATAACTGTATAGTAGTCAGCTAATAAATTCATAACATAGACAAACAAGTTACTCAAAAGGTTTGTGCTGTGTACTTAGCACCAAATTCAACCTTTGTTTGCTCTGGACATCCCCACTGGGCTGGCAATCTTTGCCCGGGAATAAACAAGGAGAACACAGGTTACTGTCACTATGAGAATTGACAGGAGCAGACAATTTCTGTTTCCATCAACACACATATTATTCCAGTAATATCCAACCAAAAAGTTTAGTGCATGCAGCAGTCAGATAGGAGATCAGGCATCATACCACAGTGTCTGTAAGATTGGCTTTAGCCTGGGAATCCAGGAGAAGACTCAGTTCTATTCTTTCTCTGGCCATCCTAAATTTAGTTCAGTTTGTAGCTGATCGTAGCCCACATCATATCTGCTCTCAAAGTTTTTATTTACTTTGACAAGTGAAAGGCTGTTCTTGAAGACAAAACTAACTAGAAAAATGAGCAAAAGTAGTAAGACATCACCATGATTTCTCTCCTTTTTTTCCTAGACGTTCTACGAACTGAAGTCCTTCTTTAATCACACAGTTAGGTATTTAATGCAGGCTGCCCAGTCACATTAGTACATCTGTTAGACCACCTGCCTTAAGCTGTCCACAAGGTAAGACCACTGCATTAAATAGATAAACATTCTACTCCTGCACTTTTCAGTTCGCTGTTTTCCCCATAGTACTAATTCTAACGTCAACATAATGCAAAAAAAAGGCAACATAAATGTAGTCTTCCTTGATAGAGTGAGAAATCAAATCCAACACTTGTAAAGATCTGAAACGTGCAGAAGGAATAAGGATCAGCTGTTCAAACAAAGGGAAAAAAATCCCCAGCAAAACTATTCTGTATTTCAATTTGAAATGCATCCTGCAGGATATAATGCATGACACATGCCTATCTCAGCCCTTTGATAGCTCACATATATTGGTCTCACCAAAGAGGAGAAGTTGGGAGACTATTATTTATTTTTCTTTTCAGCCTGATTTTCACTTTTGGCACTTGTTTTTAGGAATAAAGATATAGAACATTTTTCTCTTTGCTCAATATCATCAGTGGATATATTCAAAGGACAAAAGAGAATAGCATCAGTGGCTCATTTAAACAGAACAAACTCTGAATTTAAAAGGAAAAAAATAGCTTTTGAAAGTAACATTTTTAGAAGGTTGGCAGAGCTGCAAGAGGAAAAGATCTGTTAACTCCTGCAAGAAGCAAAGAACACACCCTCGCCAACCACAGAAAATCTCCAGCCATCAAGAGATCCTTTTACCTTCATCTTGCTATGTAGATATTTCTTTGTATTTTTCCCTGACATGAAAAGAACAAGAATTAATTATGATACTCCTGTCCAGTGTTTTCATTTCCTGTATAGCTGTACTGAACTAAGCTCTGAAGAGAAACTATATGCAGAGGACATGTGTTTCAAGCGGGTAGAAAACATCCTTAACAAAATGCTTTTTAAAAGCCAGTTTGGTTTAGCCTCCAAGAATGTGCATTCCTACAGGCAGTCAAGACCAAGACAACACAAGGTCATTTTCCTGTAAGACCCAGGTGACAAATTCTGCTGTGACATCTGACCGAGGCTCATCACCAGCATTCACAAATTTCTACGTCCCCCTAAGAAGCAGGATCATGGCTTCTCTCACAGCACTTCTACTGTAGCCAATGTTGCAAAGTTGCTTGTATTTTCTCTCCAACTCCATCTTGCAACTTCCATCAGGAACACAATTAACCTGAACCCTTTATATGACAAGGGATAAGCTGTGGATTTCAGCCTGAAAAGTAAAATGCTGTATATCACAGTACTTTTCTTATTCTGACTTTCTGTATTCTGACACACGTATTTGTTTTGGGCATCTGCTATTTCTCATTCCTTCCTAATCCTAAGGGTGGGGACACACTTTCATGTGTCTAATACACGTTGTCTCTAGGCCTTATCACAATATAAACAACCAATGAGTGCAGCAAACACTGCTGAAAGTAAGAAGTGTTACGTAACTCATAGCTCTGAGTGTTAATGTATCACTTCCACCTACATGAGCCTCTCACAATACATTTTAGTAAGAAAAGAAAACAAACCTTTAGAGTGTGGAGATCCTGAGTTGGTTTTTGAAACCTCTGTGGTTTACTTTTGGGGTACATAACTTATTCTCCTTTAACTAGAAATGCTTGAGGGATGTCATGAATGCTGCTGACCTGTTCATGATTTCAGACAACTGTAATTTGAATAAATAATCAACTATTTTTTTATGTGATTGGTTGCCCCCACACCACTACATGAATGTAGCCATTTAATATGGTTATTAGAAGCCTCCAAGTTCAAAACACGTGCTGAAAACAAAAAAAATTCACTAAATCCTACAATTTGGGCATTCCAAGGTTATGCTTCTGATTTTCCAGGTTATCTGTGGTGCAGTTAGATGACTAAGTGACCATTAGTAACCTAACAACCTACTTGTTCATTAGGTACACATGCAAATTTGGGATAATATTACATACACAGTGGTATGGACTCAAATGGACACTTCCAGAACTGTATCCCTTTTTGTAGCAAGTAGAATGGTAGAAAGTTAACACTGCATTTATGCAGTGGAGCACTGCTAGGAATTCTCATGGGTTACCCCATGAGTTAAGGCCCTCATCTTACCAGGAATTCTGCCTGGGAAAGCTGCAGTTCCACGATAACGCTTCTAGCACTGTTGACATTTTCTTCTTGAGGAGCCAAGAAGTGAATCCCCTTCGGTATTGTTAAGATTTTCAAAACTTTTCTTTTCAAGCAGCTGGCTATAAACTTTGAAGGGAAATCCATCAACCTTCCATAGTTGGCAGTCAAAACTAATTGAGAGCCAGTGAAAATAAATACTTCCAGATTACATTTCACCTAGGAGTCAATTTTATTCCCTTTAATGTCCTTAAAATGCAAGGAGGAATAACCACACTCCTCACATTTTGTTTCTTACACTCAGGAGTGCTCTACTGATGTCCCATGAAGTGCAGCATTGCTTAAATCTGTGAGTGACCAACTGACCTGCCCATTTTGGTTCCTGTTTAGGAGACTTTTTAAAGCAATAAATAAGACACTTGCAGGAATTGAGTTTTAGGCAAGTTTCAGATCTCTTTGCATTGGTTAGTAACTCTGGTTTGTGTTATGTATAGCCTGTTAATCAAGGCAAACACAAGGGAAGTCTAGGTATGCAACTTCAGGAATTTATCTTCTAAGCACTGAGCCAAAACTGCCAGCCCTAATTTTCTTGATGCCAAAGAACTTCACAGAAATCTATTGCTAGCATAAGGCAAAGAGTACACCAAGATTTTTCCAGGTAGTGTCACACAGAATAGGAAAAAGAACCCTCTTGTTCCCCATAATTTTGTACAAGCAACAGCACAAGCAGCATTCTCAGGCCAGAGAAAGGGGGAAAAACAAGAAACCCAACCACCCTCACCCTGCAATACCTATGGGCAACTCTGGCTGACATCAGACAACATCACATACCTACAAATCAGTCTGTCAGATTAGAAGTTGCCTCCTTAACCTCAACCACATGGTTCCCATTTAGAACAGCTACACTTGCCTTACAGCATTAAGCAAAGAGGAAAAAAGCTTGTTTATGTTCAGAGTCAAAGCCACAGTCCCCACACTGACCATTTAACAACTGACTTATCTTTCAAATTTGAGCTGTTTTCCGTCTTTGCTGCAGAACAGTCCAGGCCAGTTTTCAGGGTGATGAAAACAATTTAAAATTAATCAGTCACACACAGGACATGCAGGATTTAACTGCATGCTTTCCTTTAGACATGCTGCCTGCCTCTCAGGGTTACTCACGCAGGTTAAATTAAGAAGCAGACTTAGATTTTTCTTCCTGATATACAGCAGTTCAACTAATATATTACAACATGTATTCATAACTTCTAGATTACAAACTACAGATACAGGGCAAACCCTCCTGAAATCAGGGGGACTAATTTTACTGTAAGGACTGCTGTATCTGTGAAAAAGAAAGCACAATGAGAGTTTTTCTTCATGTGACATTTTAATTCTGCTTGGTCTTTGCCTGTGAACATCAACAAGAACCTGCTCTGCCTTTTCTGTAACTCCTCATTAGGTACCTGAAGACAGCATTAAGGGCTGCCATTGGCCCCATCCCCCAGAACACATAAAAGGGCTTCTTCTGAAAGTGTAAAGAAAAAACCTAGATGTGTTCCAAAATGGAAACATCAATGAAAAGCCGATAGAACTAATGTAACCAGTCAAAAATCAACATTTTTTTTCATTAACTGGGAAAAAAAGCAGGTTTTCATGTACCAGCAATAACAGCATATGCTGTAGGAGATGAGAACCAGCAGGATGCTGTGCAGAGGGTTTGTTAGCAGAGATAGATTGTATCTATGTGATTGAGTGACTGCACTGAATAATTTGATTTATTGCAAACATTCTCTTGGTACAATCTGGGTATCACATTCCTTATCTTGACAGAGCTTTGAAGTTCATGTCTAGCCAGATCAGATAAAGTGTGATGCTACCTTATCTCAAAAAAGAAACCCCCAAAAAACCAACCCACCTCACACCCTAATTTAAAGCCTTTAAACAGTTCATTTTTCTCTCTTAAGTACTCTCCTAAAGGAAGAAGAATGTTACTGAGTCTCCTAAGTGAGAAACTGCAGCTGGAACACGGTTTACTAGACACAACCCAGTAAGAATACTTTAAGCTCACTGCCTAAGTTTAATCAAGGGAGTGTTCTTGTGAAGCTGTAAGACTTTACTCTCATGTTTGAGATAGGCAAATACTTCAAGTGCTTCATTAAGACCTTAGGAACTGCAGCACCTTGTCTTCCAAGATCAAAGTAAGTTTCAGTGAACTCACAGGAATGTTTGGGATGTTTTTAAGGAGAGATTTTTCCATGCAAAGGGTTCTTTGCCAGTGTAAAGTGGATAACTGTTAGACAGCACTGTCTGTGTCGGGATGAGGAGTTCTGGAAATGTGAGTTCAGGTGTGATGGAGTACATTAATATGGTGAATGTGCACAGGGAACAAACATTTGTGAGGAGCTGGTGAGCAGCCATCTGTGTCACCACTACAAGAATGACTTTAAAAACCTCTAACAGTAGCCAAGGTATTTTTTCAATGAATTTTGACACATTTACCAGGAAAATATTTACCATCTAGAGTTTTATAAGATCCATTTAAATAGTTAATATCCTCATCCAAAGAAAAGCTGCATCTTTCCAAGCAAGGTAGAAGAGAGCACATCAATCACAGTTTGCATCTACTCACAGCATTTTTGAAATAGAAATACTGGAAGTGCACTGGGGATCAAATTTTATTGCTGTGTAAAGTCAGGAAAATATGTCCTTCAGAAACTGTGAAATTATTTATCATCTTTGAATACTTAGAATAGAATTAGACACTAGAAATCTCCACAACTAAGAGCAAACTCTGTTTTCAATTCAGTTTGATATTGTAAACTAATATTAGGAATGTCAAAAATCAGAGAAAATGCGCCCAAGTCAATCGCACAGAGAATTTTGCCCTGAAACTCTAAAGGTCATTATGAGGTTTCTGCCATGAACAAAGCCATTGTATGTGAACAGCCCTCTTGTTCAAGACATTTTCTGACTTTTTAAGATTTTATTCTTTCAGAACAGATTTTCTTTTCTTTATCGCTTTCATGTCTGGAGATGTTTATAAGGAGATGTTTATAAGATGTTTACAACTGCACTCTTCATAGCAGGGCGTACTCCATCCTTACTGCTATAAAAGAGAAAGCTCCACAAACCTTCACATGAATATTGATCTTGACTATGTCATTCTGTCAAAATTATCCTCTGATTTTGTTCCAGGTCTCTAGACCAAGTTCCACCTGTCAGTTCATCCTGCTTCTGAATATTCTCTGACCATCTCATTCCTTACCTTAAGCCACACTTTTTTGTAGAGCCATGGCTGAGAGCCAGGTATCTGGGAATACAGAAAACCACAGAGAGTTCACTTTGTTCTTTGTTTTTTTCTGGTTTTTTTAAACAACTTTCTCAAAAACGAGTTAAGCAATATGATGTCAATTATGGACTAGTTAGAACTGAGTGTGAATATCAAGAAAGCTTTTAAAAATATCTTAAAAACATCCTTACAGAATTTTACTCCCCAAAATACTACATATTTTGCCAGTTATTAGTTGACTTATGGTAATAGGCACAAATATTTCCCAAAACCTGATAGTTGATAGCCTCTAGAGAAACACTCTTGACTTCTCCTAAGCAGATATAGAGCAAAGTGGAAAAGTGGAACACAGATAAAAGTTCAATATCCCACCTCACTTATTTGTCAACCATCAGATTAATACAGGGCAGGCAAAAACCAATCAAGCAGACAAAATTTTCACAGAATATATATAATCCAAACTTTTCTTATCTATCATGAAGCTAATAATGAATTAATACTAGGGTATGCCTGAGGGATTGATAGAGAATCCCGACAGAAATTTTTTTTGTGGACATCTGTACTCAATTTATAATTTTGTATATTTAAAGTATATTGCATGAAATCACTCAGTTTGGCATGATTAGTTCCATTAAAGTCTGAACAGGAAGCAGAATGCATATTTAGCTGCCAGCAAATAAAATTTGTTGTGGTCATGGAAGAAAAGCATAAGGGTATATTAAAAAAAATTACCAGTGCGTTACTTCTACAGTTCAGAGCTACATTTCAGAAGAAAAACCTTGTGTATTTTGTTCCTGCCCCCATCCCTGAAAGTGCAGTATTTTTTCAGACAGACTTGCTATAAGCTCATGTAGTCTCATCCTCCCCCTAGAAGATGCTTGCTAGGACTCAGTACTGTGCTAACCTCATCCACAACATTTCTGGTTTGCTCAAAGTACAGAGAGATTCTTTCTCTGTCCCAGAAACAGTCTTGCTGCCTCTCACCTCAACAGTTCAGTACTGGAAGAGTTTGAGTTCAGTAGAAGTTTGTTTAAGGAACAGCAATGTGAACTCATGTTCTCATGTTACCTTGATCAAAAGTATAATGGATCTCTTTGGAGCTGTGAAGGTATAGAAAATTGGGAATGTCTCAGAAAAACAGCTGTTAGCAAGCTGGAAGGCAAAATATGTTTCAGGTTCTCTGTTT
Organism: Lichenostomus cassidix; assembly: GCF_008360975.1. Lineage (NCBI taxonomy): Eukaryota > Metazoa > Chordata > Aves > Passeriformes > Meliphagidae > Lichenostomus > Lichenostomus cassidix. Next base: position 20,965,410 of record NC_139484.1, read on the forward strand.
CAGCTATGTATGCATGGAAAAGCTCAGAGCCTTGTTATGATTTTGGAGCCCTGGTAAAAAAACATCTACTAATTTTCAGTCTACAACAGTTTTAGGAAAGGGCAAGAAAAAGAAAAGCCATCCTTTTTCTTTTTTATTTTTCTCTTTTTTGGTAATTAGGAGGAGTCAATTTACTCCTTCAAAAGATACAAGCACACTGAAAACTAGTTCACAAATGTTAGTTGTTAATTGTTATGGTATGGGAAGACACATTTTCAAGAGTTGCCAAAGGCTGAATACAAATTGTGCAAGTAATCCTTCCATCCATGCCATTTTTATCAATACCTATGGATAATGCTAACACTTCAGCTGCATGCCAGAGCACTGGAGTCCAGTCAAATGTGCTACAGATGGGATTTGGGACATATGAGCAGGACCTGAGGGATCTGCCATGTAAGAAGCTCACATCCTAGTTGGTCACCTTGATTCCTTCTGGAGTCAGCAGAAGGAACAGGCTGTGCTAGCATGTGGTCCAACCCATCCCAAAACAACACCCAGCCCATACTAACACGCTTAGATTGTTCATAGCACTCATGCTTCTAGAACCTGCCTACCCAGAGGATTTCAGGGGCTGGCCATGGGCAGACAACAACAAAAAGTGAGATTTTACTCTTCATTGTAAATGTGGCAAAGACCAGTCTTCCAGAACAGAATTTGATAATGGTAATTGGGCAGGTCCCCCAGGATATTCATCTGCTCATCTCGCTCCACTCATTATTATCTCTCCTTTCCAATTTCTTTCTAATCCACTTCTTTGCTCCTGCAGAGCAACCCATCTTTCCTTGTCAAAGCTAGATACCAGAAGCTTTGCTAATGGCTTTCCCACAGTACACAACATTACCACTTTAACAACCCATTTCTTAAGATTCATTAAATACTGAGAATACATTTAGGTTCCTCTTTTGTTTTTTTTTTCCTCCTCAAAACCAACAAACATTTTGCAACTTAGTTGCATTTCAGCTTCTCCTGCCCTGGCTCTAACAGCCTAAGGACACCATACTGTATTGAGGAACTCAGAGATAACACCGTATTCCCTCTCTGGCAAAGCTGTTCACATTGTGATACAATACAGGGATAATTGTTACAGAATAAAATATTTCTATTGCCCTTGTATTCCCTCCTTCTTCCTGCTCTCTGTCCCTTGTGATCTTTCCCTCTAAGAAGGTGGTTTGTCAACATCCTGGCTGCCCATAGATCCTGCCCCAGGATGTTCATTCCACATCCCAATTTGCCACATTTCTTTTCCAGCTATTTCTTCTCCAGCGTATCCACAACAACCCACACTTTTGCCTTTGGCCTTACACTGCCTCCTCTCCACTGCATTTTTTTTTTCTTCTTTGGCTACATTTCCTTTTTTCCATTTCAAGACAGAGGGCAAATGAGCAGTGACCTCTGTAGCTGGCACCAGGACCTCTCCTGTGGCTCCAGAGGAGCCAGCCCCTGCAGGAAAGGCAGCCAAGTCCCTTTCCCAGGAGAGGACAGTCACCTCCCCACAGTGGTTCCTCTCTGCTGAGAAGCAGAACAGAGTCAAGTCAAATTTAGATATTGATTAATCCTCTGTTTTTCTATTTTCTTCTATGCCCTAAATTCTCTCAGGAGAATGTGGAAGCTATAATGGAGGGAGCTTTTCCCACATTTTCATCCCTAAGTGCAATCTACATATAGAAGAAAGCCATACAAGTTTCTGCTTATTAAAAAAAAAAAAAAAAAAAAAAAAGGCAAGTTTCGTAATTTTAAGTGCCTGGGTTCCAGCAGAGAAGTCTTAAAAGTACCACAGTAGTAGAGATGGGACATTAATGTCTTGAAAATAGTATTTGCTGGGTGATGTGCTTCTTTCAGAGAACAAGGGCTCAAACATGCATGTTTCTGCTTTTCAGCTAGCTTGCCCTTATGCTATTTATAAACCCAGGGAAAGCAGGAAGAACCCTAAATATATACTTCTATGAAATGGGATAATTCTTCTTTGTCATCAAGTTTCAGTATTAAAATTGAAGGAGGTCAGGTGTGACTTGCAGAGGTTTTGTTCAAACTATTTGTGAAACCCCTGTCACAATTCTGCACTTACACTGCCCCACACCAAGTTACACAGCACCTTGTGAGTGGCATTTGCATTTGAAGCACTCAGGCTGGGTGTTCAGTGGCCCTTGCAGGACCTCAGTGCATGCCCCAGACAACAATGGCCATTGCCATTTACACTGTCTGTGGCTTTAGAAAGTGCAAATTCAGCACAGCATGAATGGAAAGGAAGATGTAAAACTCCTTGTGTGTCCATGTTTCCTAACACTACAAAAAACAAGTATGTAAAATAATCATACATTAAATGCCAAACCAAAAGTGCAACTAGAGTCTGTATCACCCACAGGGCACCAATTCTGTTGCAATCCTAGTCATCTTCGAATCCCTTTTTGATTTAAGTAGGAAATGGAGCCAATGACCATCTTTCAAAGCTCCTGGCTCTCCACAGGTTTGTTGTTGGTTTTAACATGCTGCAGGACCTTCTGTTTCAAGGTCATTGTGGCTTCACCAAGTGGAAACAGGTCACAGTGACACGCAGTGCTAGAGCTGTCCAGCTGCACACACACTAATTCTAGTTATTCCTGCGTTATTCCAGCCCTGTTCTGCCTCATTCACTGCAGAGTGTCATAACAAAACTGATAAGCACACAATAAATTCAGCAGCTATCGGGCCAAACCACTGTGAGGGCTTTGCATGGCAGATGCTTGTCCAAAATGGATGTTAGTTGATTGATGCAGGAATGCCAGTTCTATCCCAGTGACAGAGAGTGATGAAAGGCATGTCTGAAGTGGCCAGTGCTGGCTCCCTGCCACAGGAATGCCACACTTCCCTTCACTGGGACTGTGATAAGCCCAGCTATGTTTAGCAGTTCTGGCCAGCAGGCTGTAGATCAGAACAGCCAGAGCTGCTGTTTGACACACCAGGTGTCCTGTCAGCACAAAGTGCTTTAACCTTCAGCTGGTCTTGCACATACTCATGATGTTAGAGACACAAATCTGGGTGGTGAGGTGGGCTAAAAATTACTGTGAATTAAACAAGGAATTTGTTTGGAGGAGTTGAGACATACAGATCTCACTGCAGCACTTTGGTAATGGGAAATCGAGTTTGAGCTTTTGCTGATGTTGCTGTAAAGTCCTGTGGGACTCACAGCTTCCAGTTGTGGGAAACAAACTTTATCAGAACAGAGAACCCTGGAAACCAAACTTAAAAGACAAAACAAGAGAGACACACTATTTTTCTCTTCCGCAAAGATGTTATAGAAAAGTAAATTCTACACTAATAGTCACAGAAACAAAGCCATTTGAAACAAAAGTGCCCTGAGATATCCAACAAAACACGTTTTCTTTAAAGATGAATGCACTGATACAAACACATAACTGCAATATGATCTGAAAGTCCAGGGTGATTTGCGCTCAGAAACATTCATACCACCAGAATGTGTCAGCTGTTGGCATCTTATTATCAAGGTCAATTTAAATCAAAAAAACATATATATATGCACACATATATATCTATCTACAGTAGGAACTAAGAGAACTGAAGTTATTTTATTTTATTTCTTTTGTTGGAATCAAAGAACTGCAGTTAAAAAAAAAAGTCAATAAATATAAATAAAATCCTATTTTTATGACCTACATTAATTTTCTGTGTGCTTTATTCTGATACTCATAGAAGTTAGATTTTTTAAATTAGAAATAAACAGTGTTAAGGTAAAATTAATTTTCGTAGAAACTGAGCAATTATGAAGTGATCTGAAATCTTTTTCCTCCAAATTTTGTTTCCAAAACTTTGGAAAAAGAAAAAAGAAATCTGAAAACCTTTCTTTGCAATGATTAGCTTCTAAATATTGGGAAGTATAAGAGAAGTCTAAGAACTTGGGAATTTCTCCTGAGGGAGAGAATAAATAAGCAAGAATAAGCGAAGGGACAATAAACCATGAGCATTCCAATATCATCATTCTTTCTGTGGTTGAAGAAAACAGAGCACAGTGCCAGATTATGTTGATTTCCACTAGTATTTGAATTAAAAAGTTTAATAGCAAAAGAAAAAACCAGAATAAATTCAACAGTAGTATTTAGAGCTGCTCAGAGGGAATCAAGGACTTAAAACTGAATCATGACTAGTACAGAAATTAAGATGGTCTCAAATATTCTCTATTCTCCATTAACTTTGAAGAGAAAGATGCATGCAAAGCTAGCAGAAAGGCTCCCATCCAGCTGTCAGAAGACAATTGATAAATATTATGGGGAAAATGGTGATGCAAGAATGTATGTCCCAAGCCTTTGTTCAGCAAGAGAGGGAAAAGCTCTCCAAGAAAAGCAAATCTAAACTTTTGTGATAGCAAAGTTACACTACTCAAATCAGCACCTGAGAGATTTTACCCAACAAGACAGCAGAGCTACAGAAGGTCAAAATCTAATATCCCAGACCTAGGCATCACAGGGTAGCCAATAAGGCCAAAGATGTGGGATGTACAAGGGACTTTTATAACTGAAGGCTGTGGAAGTCAGCAAGAGAGGTACAGAATTAAAATAAACAGCAAGGTAGACAAATCCATAGCCAATCCCTCATCCACTAGACAGGTAACCTGGTCATAAAAGGAGATCGGGTTGGTCAAGCAGGATCTGCCTTTCCTAAACCCATTGTGGCTGGGCCTGATCCCTTGGTACTCCTGATAACCTCTTCCATAACCTTTGCTAGCACTGAGCTCAGGCTGACAGGCCTGTAGCTCCCTGGATCCTCATTCCAGCCCTTCTTGCAGATGGGCTTTACACTGCAGTCACCTGGGACCTCCCCAGTGAGCCAGGACTGATGACAAATGACAGAGAGTGGCTTGATGAGCTCTCCTGCCAGCTCCCTCCATGCCCTTGGATGAATCCCATCCAGCCCCACAGACTTGTGAGCGTCCAAGTGCCACAGCAGGTCTCTGACTAGCTCCTCCTGGATTGCAGGGGGTCTATTCTGATCCCTGTCCCTGTCTACCAGCTCAAGGGGCCGGCTGCCCTCAGGCTAACCAACCTTTCTGTTGAAGACTAAGGCAAAGAAGGCATCAAGTACCTCAAGTACCTTTTCCTCATCCTAGGTGACAAGGATGTTCCCCTCCACATCTAAAAAGGATGAAGATTTCCCTTGGACCTCCTTTTGTTGTTGATATATTTATAAAAACACTTTTTATTAGATTTCACGGTGATGGCCAGATTGAAGCTTTCTGATTATCTTTCTACATGACCTAACAACATCCTTGTACTCTTCCTGAGTTGCCTGCCCCTTCTTCCAAAGGTTGTAAAGCCTCTTTTTTAACCCAGTTCAGCCAGGCTGGTCTTCTTCCCCACCAGCTCGTCTTTCAGCACACAGGAATAGCCTCCTTCTGTGCCTTTAAGATTTCTTTCTTAAAGGATGTCCAGCCTTTTGTTATTAAGGACTGTTTCCCAAGGGACTCTCCAAACCAGTGACCTAAATAGGCCAAAGTCCACCTTCTGGAAGTCCAAGACAAAGATTTTGTTGACCTCCCTCCTTACTTCACAAAGAGTCAGAAACTATATCCTTTTGTGGTTTTGATGCTGGAAGACATTCAACACAGAGCTAAAGAAAATTGTAAGGATGTATGGCAGCTACTCCTAAATCTACAGCTTGCACAGGGAGGGCTTTGCATCTTGGAACAATAATGGAATAGCTCCAGGATTACCAGAACTCAGGCAGAGGGAAGGTCTGGGCTGTGCTTCCATGGAGCTACAAAGGAGAACACTTCTGGAGCAAAGCGTCTGGCAGCAATACTTTCTATTTGGATATAGAGAGACATATTAGAAGCACATCACCTTTGTGAAGCCCATTTTCTTAGGGCCATTTGACAAGTTGTCCCCTCCCAGCTCCATCAGGGTGTTTGCCTCAAAAATATTTCCACAAAGATTTTAAAATAAATGCAGGCTCTGTATTCTGACACGTGGAATTTGCCAACAGTACTTTAGCAAAGAAATTCACAATGTTCCTGCATGACAATTAAATTAACAAGAAAAAAAAAAAAAGGAAAGGAGCACTGCAGAGCCAAGTGTTGATCCATTTCTTCTTTAACTGCAGTTTCTGGATTTTTGCCTCTGAAACTGAACCAGAACTCAGCCATTTGACTTCTGAACAACCTACCTTAAGATTACCATTGTTCCCTTCTTAATTTCAGTGCAGATGATTAACATCTCTCAACTCAACACCAGACACTTCTCTTAAATCATAAATAAATTAAATTCTTGTAAGTCATATGCTTTCCCCCCAAACCACTGAATTTACTCTGTTTCCTTTTTTTTTTTCTTTCCTCTTAATCTTTTTCTTTCATGCTCCCAAACCAACAGGCTGAGTTGTCCCCACAGACTATTGATGGCATTAAAGTGGACTGTTCAGCAGCTGTGCCCTACTGCCTGCCCTATTGATTAATTTCTCACATGGCTCTTAATAGGTTTATTGATATTTTGGATTCATTTTGTCCTGATTTTTGTCAATCTTCACATTTTCACAGTCAGGTTCCATTTTGCTTGAGGAATGAGTGCAATTAGTCCAGCTCTTAAAAGGCAAGTTTTTATTAACGATTTATTCAGTGGATTTATCTACACAGCTTCTTTACCTTTTCTAGTGTTTCTTTGTTTGAGGTTTTTTTGGCTCTCATTTTGTTTTGGTTCATGTATTTAGGTAGGATCTGTGTGTTATCTGCTGTTTTCTGAAAGCAAACTATCTCCAAGCCAGTTTTTGTTCTTTTTGCAGATCCCAGTCTACCATTAGTGTTTGGCCATGTTATTATATTTGTAAGACATATCAATATCCATGAATTTTGAAATCCTTTGCTGGCATTAACTGGCATAGGAATAATGTTGTTGCAAGGTTACAGTGCTTTACTTCAGACAAAGATTAATTTCTTTGCCTTCAAGAAGAAAGGCTAGCAAACAAATGTATTTAAGTCTGAACTGTTACTCATTTAAGTCTTACTGAAGAGTAGAAAACAGATCCATTGAAAGTATTTGTCCCTAACACTGCAGGGACTATGGAAATTGTGCAGCTTCTGGAACCTCTTCAAAAGAGAGTACTAAGTGGGTTTACTGATCACTGACAAGTATTATGCCATCAAATGTTTCCAAGTTTCTCATATGTTGATTAATTCAATTGATGCTGTGTAATTCGACAAGATTGTCACTATTGAGATGGTGTTCTATTGAGCCTGCTTTGAAAGAATCAAGATGTCATTTATCTCCAAGTTCATTTTCTCAATATAAGAATCAACCTCATTTATAAGACTTATTTTCAGTTATTTTTATGTTCTTTTCCCAGGATGCTAATGCATGTGCTATATTGCTTTACATTTTTCATACAACATCTCTCTTTAGCTTTATGAGGTAATACCTACTGTTCATTTACAAATCCATGGTAACAAGGTGCCTTGCAAAATCAATGTTTTAAAATCATTAGTAATGTCACTTGTAGACTAAAGCAAAACAAAACCAACTGTACCCTCCTGCTATATTTAATGCACAGAAAAGGATATGTTTCTATAAATCCACCCAGGGAACTGCGGACACCACAACAGTGCACTATCAAGGTGTAACCAAGACATAAGAATAATTTTCTCATGTTCTTAACACAATTTGTAATCAAACCTAATGCACAACAGGCAAAAGATAACCTGCTTCACTGTGGACTTTGTGGTTCTCTTGGTACTTCATGGACAGGTTAATTGCAAAAAGGAAGGTCTGACTTTCTCAGAAAAGAATAAAAATCTCAATGTGACTTTTGTAGCTTTGAATACTGCTGAGGAAAATCACCCATGAAGTTAATGGAAATTTTACTTCTGACTCGGTCAGTATCTGCAACATTAAAGGGTTGTAGGAAGAACCAAGAATTTCGAATTTACAAAAAAATAGTCTTGAAGAAACTAAAGGCTTTATAATTTGCATCGCAAAGTCATTAAACACATTTTTAAAAGCCCTACATTTAAACTGATAAATTATGGAAAGCATCAACCTTTAGGATATCACACGGTTTTTGTTTGAAAATAAGAGTTTAAAACCACCTATGTGCTCATTCACTTCACAGGAATTAATGCTGGGATGCCTCTTGTGTTAGATTAGGCCACAACAAACAAATCAGAGATTTAGTAATGTCAACATTTTTATGAGAGAGTTTCTGTTTGTTTTTGTTTCTTCATTTTAAATCTTACAGATTTTACAAATATGACTTCATTTAATTTCAAGTAAGTATTTATGCACATAATCACATTATTTCACTATCATGCTTGGAATTTAATTGACAAACTTTCATCTGGTCTTAAAGTAAACAAATTCTTCAGCATAGGCACTATTCAGCAACATGTGGCATAAGAAACCCTAATTGTAAGTGAGGCCTCTGGACTGTCCTTTAACACAAATTAAAATGTATTTGAGAGGTTAACTTTTTTTTCAGATGTTTCTTAATCAGCAGAGCATTGTAATACAATCTCTTTAAAGTAACATACATGTTTCTGATAAATAAGTCCATGTATATGTTATATTTACACATTGAGTTGCCTCGATTTTTAGCTGAGTTGGAACCAAGACTGTGTCTGCCTTTTGTTTACACAGGAGGATTAGAGCAGGAGGATAAATGAGGGGTTCTTGGCTGGCTGAGGATTATAGAAATAACAGAAAGACCTCATAAAAACAGACAGCATCCTGCTTCAGATTTGCAGCTCCAAAAAGCTAAAGTTTGGCAGGCACACACTGTGGTTAAAGCTTCCTTATTTGGGAAGAAAAGAGCAGTAATACTAAAAAGGTTGAGAGAGAAGCAGTGTTCTCTGAGAAGACTTAAATTCAGATAAGCTAAAGCAGGCATATATTAACTGGGCATGCATCAAACTGATGGTCTGATAACTGCTACTTCCAATGGAAGAGTTTGGAGTTTGGCTCTCTGAAATGTGTTTCCAGTCAATTTTTATTAGACAGCAATATTTAATATCTGAACACTGAGTGTTCCAGCTTCCCTTGCCTTTGAAGCCTGCAGTGTTATGGCTACTCAGAGCAGGGAATCAGAGAACCTCCCATTCCCTTTGCTCAGCAGCATCTCGCTCAGAAGCCGGGAAGGAGGCAGTGCCAGCTGCTGGTTAATAAGCAGATACATTTTCCTGGAAAGCTCCAGGCTGTAAATCACACCAAACTGCCAACAACAAGGGCCAGTATTCAGCCTGTGTCATGCTGGAAAGCTACCTGCCATGGGCAAGGTTGGAAGGGACCTCTGGAGGCCACCAAGTCCAACCTTCCTGCTCAAGCAGGCTTCCCTAGAGCACTTGACTCAGGATTGTGTCCAGACAGCTTTTGGAGATCTCCAGAGAAAGAGAATCTTGTCATTTAATAAAATCAGGCCCTCAGAGAAACCATGGGTTAAAAAGGGCCTCTAAAAAGTCATCTTTGCTTGTTTCTTTGCCACAAGTACACCAAATAGAACATCAGTTATACCTGCATCTTTCCTGACCAACAGTTGCTTAATTTGTTCTCAAAAGCCTTTCTCATGACAGTTTGCAGGACTCCAGTGAGTCACCATCCTGTTAGGTTTCCTAAAGCCTAATCCAAGCCATCTTTGCTGCAGTTTCAGCCCACAGAACTTACTGTCCTCCTACCCCACCCAAATGTGGGGGAAAAGTCACCATCTGTGATTGCAGTAGCCTTTTATTAGACAATGACTACACTGGTGGCCCAAGTATTCCCTAGACTAAGCAGCAGACTTTGACTTTTTTTTATAGCTCATCATATTAAACATTAAGATCTGAACTCTAATGGAAATTCAAGATAAAAATATTCCTGAAAATCCTCCCCACTGCAAATAACTGTGTATCTGTCATAATAGTCATGGAATTTAGGAAGCTTGGGGACACTGTGTCATATGTAGACTGTGCTCTGTTGTGCTCAGGAAGATCTGCAGTGATGCCAACATTTGCAGATCTCAATACATTGCAAAATATTGCACCTTGACAATACAACCCTTGGCTTCTTATCTCCACATTTGGCTGCTGCAGGCCCACCATCTCTTGTTTGGTGTCTTCAAAAGATACAGGGAGGCTGAAAAGGATCAGCAAAGCTGGGAGACTGAGTAAAGCAGACCAGATTCTTACAGCAGATTTTTTTTTTGTAAATTTGGCCACTGGGAGCAGTTTGTGCACAAAGAAAAAAAAAAAAGTGATCAGCAGTGATTTAAAGACTGACTAGTTTTCATATTCACAACATTCAAGAAAACCTAGAACTTAAAGACTGATCTCCTGTAAAGGTAAATAGGCCATGAAGTGTCCCTTTGGAGTTCACAGCCTTTTGGTTAAGCTGGATGTAGCTGGTAGAGAAAAGAACCCGTTAAATCTGCCCCTAAATTCCAGCTAACTCAAACCATGGGTTTGGTTCAGCAAAAAAAGCCTCTAACTGGTATTGTAGAAAACTGCATCAACAAAAGAGAAATTTGGAACAGATTTTGTCTAGTGTTTCAAATGCATCCAGTCTTTTCTCCCATAAAACTGGTAAGCACGTCTCTTACACACAGGGAAACAAGCATATGTGTATGAAGGAGAAAAGAAATACATAGTTCCCTAACTGCTTTCCAAAACCACAAAGGATCCTAAATTTCTTTATAAACAGATCTGACTGCATGTCTTCACAAGGTCAAAGTTCAGTTGTGTACCCTTGAGCTAAATTCATGTGTTGTAAAACTTGAGACCAAAAAGTATTTAGAATTATATAAGCAAGAAGACTAGAAAGAATAGTAAGAGTTCCAGCTCATGATAAAGAAAAGAGTAATGTATCAAATGGAAGAGTCCAGCCTTTATTTATTTCCAAAGAGCCTGGAAGCAATTATTAAAGCTGAAGAGCTGTGGTTTTAATGAATGTGGAACATTATCACATGTCACAAAATACCCCAGTCCATGATTTAAAGGATGTAAATTAAAGCAATCATTTGATTAGAATTGCTTTAAGCAAAAACCTAAGTAGGAAATATTTGAGAAAAGCAAATGTAGAATCTGTAAATTAAATTTAAAAAAGAAAAAACAGAGAGAAAGAGAAAAAAAATGGAAAAAGGATTTGCACTGTGAAACATGCCTTACTAGCAACCAAGTCAAACAGTAGAGGTCTGGAGAAGCTCCCAGCAGTGAGTTACATCATTTACTGCAATGCTTGACTAAATTTCAAATGGACTTGGAGTGCAGAATGTTCTTTGTATAACACTAGCAAAGTCAATGGTGGGCTCCAAATAAAAGGAAAGCATTCATCATTTACCAAGCCTTCTGCAGCTTTCTTTTCATTGCAAGAGGCTGTTTCAATTAGAGCTGTGCTGATTCTCTGTGCTGAGTTTGGCTCAACGTGTTCTTATGCAATGCCAGCATCTCCAGGGATCAGCCTCCCCGCAGGCCATGCTGTCCCAGTGCTGGACATTTGTTTGGGTCAAGCTCTGCTTGCTGTCTCTGGCCTCAGCTTTCTGGAGAGTGCTGGTTCTCAGCAAGGGGCCTGATGTAACCTCTTTGCAGTAGTTAAACTGTGCTGTCTCCCATCCTTTGGGGGTTACTGCAAGGCACCCAGAAGGCACCCCTTCTTGCCTCTTTCACCATGGGGCCCTGCAGCTCCACTACCTGTATTTAGTTTCATAGCTAACCACACACTTGTCTTCTACCTTCTCCTTTTCCAGCACAATAATGCCAGAGATCCACATGCAATTGCCAACCCCCAAGTGTTTCTTAATAGAAGAGTTCATGGGATTCTAACAAGTTCTCCCCTAGAGCCACATGGAGTCACATGTACCCTGCCTGTTTGGAAAAGCACATGTAATACACCAAAGATTTTTGCACATGCCTCCTACGGCACTGACAAATTCAGGCATGCAATGGGATGCAAGGAAACTGCAAGTTGGAAGTGAATACGTACAGATTTGAAGCCGTGGAGCTGTGCATTGTTCACAGTCATCCTCATTTTTGGAATTAATTCAATACACTTGTCTCAGCCTATAAGCTACGATATGACATCAAAAATTTATTGCATTTCCTAATAGCTAGAAAGTATAAAATACTTTGAACAAATTGATTTCATGCCCGAGTCTCATCTACAATCAAGTACAGTATTCTGCAGCTGAATGGTAAAAAATAAATAGGATCCAGCTTAGAGCTGCAAAGACATGTAAGTGGCTAAGTACTCAGAGAACAGCGACGTAGTAACTCTGGCCATTACTATTTAAATGAAATAAACACAGGTGAAGGGAACACAGCTCAGAGGGACCTCACAACTACTGGGTAGGAACTGACCATTCCTGTTCAATACTGTGAATAACAGGGGCATCTCAGGACACTATTTCCAAAAAAACTGAACTATTTTGCCCTACGTACATTGGTCTGTAAATATAACAGTGTAAAGTATTATGACATGCCTATTAGATTATGTCAGACCCTGACAGCTGATGGTAATAAGCTGCAAGAGCTAGCATTGTTTATATTTTTGCATACAATATCCTTTCCACCAAACCCAAACTTTCTTCACTTTCTATTGTTAATAAGTTAAATTATTCAGCAAACTTTTGGCCAGCACCAAAGCCCAAACCAGTGCATACAAAAGTACATTCTATTGTATAACACTTCTGAGACTATTTCCTTTTTTCACTTATTTTGGGATCTCATAGCACAGTCCTATATTTAGGCTAAATCTTTCAGCCTTAAAACTTCCTCTGACCTTTGCCGGAGAATGCCCAAAATTTTTTTCATTAAACACTTGAAATTTTGGAAGTGAGTGATGTGCCCAAAAGAACTATCTCCCCTGCCACACCCATTCCACAGAAAGATGCTGATAACATCTCAAAAGACAAAGATGGCCCTAACTATGAGAAGGAGTTAGACTTCCATCACTTCTGGGGCAGCAGCTGCAGTATGCTGCACTCAACAGTGCCAAGGAAATTTTCTTTATACTTCTTTTTTTCCTCTTCTAAAATAGAAAGTAGCTCACAGACAATTTCTAAAAGTAATTTTCACCATCTAGTGGGTAAAACCAGATGCTGGGCAATATTATACAGAGCTGCTATGATCCCTTCTGATTAGAGGACTGTGCATAAATTTTCTCTGCCAAATGATTATTTCGTAAGGACTGCAGGAATGTGTAGAATGGCAAAATGGTACAGAGAAGGGGCCGTTCTGAATTTGGAATTTCTGAGCTTTTGAGGCCTCAGTTTGCAAACTAAATAGGAATAAGAAAAAAATAATACCCCACACTGCTGCTAATCTACAGTTTATAATATCATTTTAGTAACATCAGTGCTATTCCATTAGCGCAAAATTCCATGCTAAGGGAGGCATGACTAATGTATCTTGTGCAGAGTTAAAGACCTAGGCTGATACTTATATGATGCCATGACTGAACTCATGTAGCATTATACTGATGTATTTCCCCCCCCAAAAATGAGTCTTACTACTTAAAACAATGGATGGCAATGCCCAATGGTTGGCAGCATGGGGCATCTTTTGTTAACAGCATTTGCAAAACTACTGCTTGTGGAGGATGTCAGAAATATTCATTAATAAGATTACCACAGTTCTTTGGTCAGTCTTTAGATACAGAAATACATTAGTTTGTCCTTGGTTAGCTTTGGTTTCAGTTGGCATGATGGGAACTATGGTGCTCATTCTGTGAGTATCAGCTGCAAGTGGGATATACCTTGGGTGAAATGTGAAATTACCATTAAACTCTTTCCTCAGCAAACCTTCCTGTTTTGCTCAGTACTTCATTCCAACCAGAACTAGGAGGTTAGAAACAAAAGGGGCCCATTGCAGGGCACATGCACAGACAGAGGAAACACATGATTGTTTTTAAAAAAGGAGATGTTATAATTAAAAAGGAGCAACACATTTACAAACCCTAAAACTCTCACAACACAGGTATTTTTAGACATTATACTGAATGACAACACACAGAAACCTATTCCCATTCTAGCTAAACGCTGCAGAAAAACTATTAAATAGATACACAGAACATTAGAGAAAAACAATGAATACAGCATCAAGGGAAATTATTTATGTCAGAGTTTTGCAATGGAAAAATATTCTGAAGAAAGAGAGTTGAACCAAAAGAAAAAATGAAGAGTTTAGAATGACACTTAAAAATGCTTGATCCCAACTCTTCTCAATTATATTCAAAATTGAAAAAGAATCACAATCCATACTCCCCCCAAACTAAGGATAACTGGAAGTATCCCATTCCCTCATCTCCGGAAAATGACCAAGTCTTCCCCTTTAAAGAAGTAAAGACACTTCAGGAAGAGATAGTCTTTCTTACACCAAAGTCCTAATTGAAAGAACATGGCATGACCTGAAGCAAAATGTTAATTAAAACCATTCTGCATTTCTTTTCCAAGCAAAGTCCTTTTGTCTGACTTTTACAGATTAATTTGACACACTCCCTTGCCTTGCCTGGAAAGTTCTGGGGTTTTTTGTTTATTCTGTACAAAGCATGAAATTATTATCCTTAATGCTTTGTTCTTTCCAATTGCATAAAATTAAGCAACATTTTCAAACATATTTGTAAGATGATGAAGACCAGAGCTGACATATGAAAAACATATGGGTATGTCCATTTATATGGAGCAAATCCACATTTACCATAGATGAAAATCAGCACTACAGCAGCTAATTGATTTTTTTTCGTCCTCAAAGCATTAAACTATCAATTAACACAACACACCTCCATGTTTCTGGAAAACCTGATGCAGAAGCAGCACTGGTATAAACCCTTCCATCATCATCCAACACAAATGCATTTTTCTACTTGCATATACAAGAAAACTCTCTTTATTTTGCAAGGCTTTAAAGAAAATTCAGTCTAAATTTATTTTTCTAATAATATTCCTTTCTCTCTTAGGCTATATAGCATCTTTTCTCTCCTTTCCAACTAAAATTTGGGCATTTCCTACCCGAACTAGCAACACCACTGAAAATGCATTTTAATCCTATATTCTTGTAAATTCGCATGTTCTAGCAGATGATTGCCATTGTTTAAAGAACAAAACATTATCCCTCTACCTTCTGATATCCACAAAGCTCTCCTGTGTCTAATTTCAAGGGCACTTTTAAACATGCCAGTAGTAAAATCAGCCAAATTGCACGAAGTGAGAAGGAATTTTTTTTTTTCCTGGAGGGCAACAAAATAGTGAGACTTGGGCAAACCTTGCCATACTCTGTAAACTTCTACTCTCTTTTAACACATTGCCAACCAAAACAAACACAGGCTGAAAACACCAAGAAGTCGAAAAATTAAACCCAAATTTTCAGAAACACATCAAAAACAACAATAAAAAAGCTAATGATAAATATTAATTACATACCATGGAGATAAATCAGACAGCTGAAGAAAGAGGTTGCACCTTGCTGCTTCTGTCCCTGCAGGAGAGGAAGGAGGAAATTAGGTGTTTTTCCTATGGTGCATCCTGAGCCCAGGTGACTGCAGTTACCTCCCAGGCAGTGCCTTCAGCTGAGGTGGGGAAGGCAGCAGCATAAATAAGAATCTGATAGTAAATACAATGGTTCTTAGTGGGGAAAAGTAAAAAGGGGTTGAGGGGAGAACAAGAAATTGCCATCTAGGAAAACCTTTGCTTGGAGAGTTTAGCATTTGTCAAATGGATTATCTCTGAAATATTTGCATATGCTTCAAAGTCTTTAAACTGAAAGCTGTAAAATACTGTGCTTACTCTTTTGGCCTGGAAATTGCACTAGTTTGCATATTTTGAATAAAATTACATGAACTCTTATCTCTGAGGAATTAATTTGTCAGACATAATCTAAATAAGTGAAAGTGGAGAAAACAACTAAACTACTTGTCAGTGTTTTGTCACACCAGTCTCTGTGAATTCTGGTTCATCTGTAGTTCACAGCCAAAAAGAACCCAGGGTAAAACATTTTCTGGGGCTATCTCCTGTTTTAAATTTCAGCTAAGAAAAATAAACAGAAGTTTAATTGAACATGTCCCTTATAATTTCTCCCTGCATAAAAATTTAAAAAATCAATCATAACAATTCCAAATCAAATAGCATTCTGAAATGCAGGTATGTAAGCAAATAGTTGAGATCTAAATTAAAACTGGAAACAAGTTTAAGTTTACAAATGACATAAGGAAACTTATAATTAAAAAAGACATGAATATTTGTAATTTTTTTTTAGACTGAGTAATTACCAAGACCTAAATATAATTCCTTATCATATTTACTTTCAGATATTCCTTTCTTAAATATGCCACATTTTAATTAAGAGTTACCATTAATCTAAGTTATGACTTCGTCTAATTTATGATCTAGACTTAATTACCATGAAGCTAAATTAAGATTTATCTTAGGCAAAATTTTCAGGAGGCCTAATTTTTGGAAATTACTAGTGTACAGAACACTCACTGTGGTCATGAGAAAAACGTTTCACCAGAGTCTCTGATAAGCCTAATTGATTTTTGGCCACAGTGATGGCAACTATTAGGAAAGCATATTTTATATCAGTGATTTAACTTGGGGTGTCCAAAAACAGAGAAAGTAAAAGCTTTATTGATTATAGGACCACTAGCAATCTACTTGGGACTGAACTGCATGTGTGTTTTGCTGGGTTAACTATTGCAACAGCTTCTTCTCTGTACCATCACTCACCAAATGCAGCACCAGGTCATTTCTTTGCCTGTCTCCTACCTTTTGCTTTACAGGGAAAGAGGAAGCTGGAGGAACAACCTTTTCTTGTCCGGCAGTTGATCTCTTTCCCCCTTCTACCACGTTGCCAAGAAGTAAAAATATAACCAAAAATTATAATGATAAAAATAATTTCAAAGTGAGATATTGTTACAAAAAAATAGACAGTAAATATAATTTTTTCCCAAACTATTAATGTTACCATCTAACATTAAATTACAACAGTCTTTTTACAAAACAATTCTGCAAACTGCGCTATTTTTCAATAATTTATTGCAACTAATTATATTTAAACAGCACACAGATTTTTTGTTCTGAGTCTGTGAAACAGCTGGAAAAACACTTTAATTTTCAGAGAGAAAACGTATAAAATTAAAGAGTTAATGTATATTTTGGGGGCATGACTTGTTAGACAACACGACACAGGGTGGTTTATTTGTTATATGGAAGGTTATGCAGGAGAATAAATAAGCAATCCAACCACTTGCACTCAGCAAATATAAGTGCAGCAGAGAGAGGCCAGACAGTACAGGAAGGTGATGCAGGGGTCAGCAAACAGCTCCCTGGAAGACCTTTAAATCCTGTTAAATATTTCAGCTGAGCTCTGTCTACAGCTCAAGAAACTTAAAAATGGTTTTCTCCCTTCCTCCCTAAAGCTCCTGAACCTTAACACTGTCCAGGACAAAACATGGGCTCCAAAAAATGACATCTGTGACATCCTAAGCGAATATGAATGGCAGATCAAGAGTCCACTTCACCCAGTGTAACCTCTCAGCCTCCAAGCAGAAGCCATTTAGGGCATTTTCTGAGCTTCCTGTTGTTTTCCATCTCAGTTACCCCAACAGGTATCTCTTCTAACTACCTGTTCGGTTTCCATACATGGTGTGGAAATAAAAGCTACACATCTTTTGACAAGGAGTCCCACAGGTCTGGAAACTGCTTGTTTTATCTAGTCAAGCATCTGTACAAAGCACAACAATCTCTTTCATGTGGGGCTCAATATAGTACCTTGTCTCTGGGGCTGGAAGGCCAACAAAATAAGAGTGTCTTTACCTTCACCTTATAAACATCAATGACTTAAACATTTGTTCCTTCTTTCAAGCTCTAATTACCCCCTTTCAATTGTGCTCTTCTATCCTTTTGCTCTGTTGTGATACCACACCTTCAAACTCAACAAAAAATTAATCCAGCCTATCCTCTTCACTCCTGTCACAAAGTCACTTAAAAATTCACTTTTGTCTTTCATCTTTGAGGTTGCTTTTCTTTCTTCTTTCCTCCAAATCCCACATTTGGATAATTTCCAAATCCTGATGTTTTTACCTCAAAAAAATTCCAGACCTCTACCCTGTATCACTGTAAGTAAAACCTAATATCCAAAGTGCCGTGAACATCCAGCTTCACTCATGCAAATCCCTCTCATCTGCCTTTCTTAACACCAGTGATGCATGTTCCAGTAGAAATAAAATAGAGCCACAGAGGTGGTAGGAAGGGAGAACAGATAAACCACAGGAGCCACGGGGAGATTTGGATGTCAAACATAAAGAAAACTCCTATTCAGCCCAGATCTCCAGGGCTTAAGAGTATGGCCAGCACAGATGGAATCTTCAGAGACTGTTGCTGCCAAACTCTTAGAGAGACTACATAGGCAATTTTCAGAGGTGCTGGTGACACAGTCAGATTTATGCAGATTCCTGACCCCAGGCTCTCCAGCTTCTCAAAAAGGTGGTTATAAAAATTTTTTTTTAAACCATTGTGTAGATTATGTTTTGCCTTGAATTTGTTCTTTGTCTCCTGAAACTTTCCCCAGAAATTTCAAATTATACACTACCATAAAAAAGGTCTCATAAAGGAATATGTTACATAACAAGAACAGCCACCTTTGCCAGTTTCACCTAGAACAAATTTTAACAGTAAAATAATCTTATCTTTTGTTTTCTCAGCAAAGGACCACCTACTTTGTGCTGTGTGACATTCTGCAAATGATTCATGCAGTCTCTTCCAGATTAAACTGGTTTAAGCCAAGGTTTCAATCCAATCCTTTTCTGATGTCCTCTTGTTAAACAGCTTCTAAATTAAAATAAAATCTGCAAGTTTGTCGTAAGTGTATTTTTAACTGAGTCTCACTGGTTGCATTCAAGTTACTGAGAGCAAATAGAATCACACAATGGTTTGGGTTGGAAGAGACCTTTAAAGGCCATGAAGTACAAACCCCTGAAATGAGCAGGGACATCTTCAACCAGATAAGGTTGTTCAGAGCCCCATCCAACCTGACCCTGAATGTTTCCAGGGACGGAACATCTGCCACCCCTCTAGACGACATGCGCCAGTAATTGACCACATTCATTGCAAAAAATTTCTTCCTTACATCTAGTCTAAATCTTTTAGTTTAAAACAATTTCTCCTTTTTCCTACTGCAACAGGCCCTGCTAAATGGTTCTCCCCATCTTTCTTATAAGGCCCCTTTAGGTACTGAAAGGGCACAACCAGGTCTCCCTGGAGCCTTCTTTTCTTCAGGCTGAACAACCCCATTTCTCTCAGCCTCTCTTCATAGGAAATTTGCTGAGATTGCACTCAATCCCTCTATGTCATTAATGAAGACATTGAACAGCACTGGTCCCATTACAGACCTCTGAGGGACACTGCTTGTCACTGATGTCCCTGATCAGGACTGTGAGCCATTGTCCCTCCAGATGCAGCAGTCCAACAGACTCCTCATCCGCCTAAGAGTCCTTCTACCAGTCCTTAGAATATTACTGTTCAGTAGTATCTGGTTTCTTCTAACTCCCAAAGGGAATCCTGAACTCAAGAAAATTTAGACATTAAGAGATGGATTGGAGATCCTTTGTTTAGGTTTTTTTCCTCCCTTAGCAACAGATTCAAGGGGTGTGAAGCAATTCTCTTGGACACTGAGTATAATTATAACTAATCATTTCCTTCTTTCTCCTTGGAGCAATATACATTGACTTCTCTTCATTTCAAGGTAGTTGGCTGACACAATTCAAATTTAATTACTCTTTCTGCTGATAAACTCCAGTCTGTGAGCAAATATGTCTCGTTTTCAAGTTTGGCTAGACAGCATCAGTTTAATAAAGACCTTTCCACCCCTGGTGCAGCCTGTAACTTTTGAAATCTTTCCTGGATGACAAAACAGCCTTCTCAAGCATAGAACTTTATAATAACAACCCTATTAAATAAAAAACTAATCCCTAAGAAAACTCTAAACTAATAAATTGACTGCCAAGTATAATGAATTCTCCTGTCAGAATAGCTTGACGTGCAACCACAGTAGGTAAACAGCAATGCTGATGGTGTCTTGCAAGTTAAGGTTTACTAGGGAAGGAGGAGAATTGTCATAGTCGTTCAAAATACATTGTTGTTTTTCCCCCATTGAGTAAAAATTTCCAGTCTCTGAATGGTGGATGTTGTCTAATCTGTAGAACCACTGGATACAAATATCCAGACAGCAAATTCTGACAGGGTTACTTGTGCTGTATAAATTCACACCTTGGCTTATCTGCCAAGACTCCAACTAATACAACATTATTAAAGAAGAGAAGAATTACTCTTCTATTTTTAAATTCTCTATAACATCTCCAAATGAGGATTTCTATACTTGAATTCATCTTTGGATAGCCCTTAGCAATGAGCAAAACACAGAGTTCTGCAGGACTGGGGAAGTCACGTCCAATGCGCCTCAAAAATACTCAGACTGTCTTCCAGAAGAAGGAAGCCAAGCAAAGACAAGGGGCATTTCTAGTCAGCCCCATTTTAAAGCTGTTAGGAGGCAATTAAAAAATTCTGATCATGGACTGCCAAAGGACAAGCACAAACAGTTGCAACTCCCTGGGGAAAATACGTCAAAAGCAGCAGATTTCTCAGACACGAGGCCAAGAGCAGCATTTGACATACACACACTCAGACTGCAAGAGGAAGATGAAAAGAAGTATGAGAAATAGTTTATGCCCTGTAATACCAGCGATGAAGCCATGCTTTTCCTTGGGAGAGTTTTAACCCACCAGCAACTATTCCACTCTTGCTCAAACTACCAAAGAAAGAGTAGACATCATGGGTGAGGCTGTGTGCTTACTATGTGCTTACAAGGACAAACCATTGATATTTATTTATAATACTTTGAATCAAGGCTGTCTGGCTGATTACCAGAATATATACTGAATCCTAATGCATCACAAAATCCTCTGGCTGACAGCATTCAGGGTTCTTATTTGATTGTTCTGAGGTTTTTTTAACTAACCTGAACAAGAAGTCAGAGGATTCTCCAGTTAGATACTTAAACAGACAAGATTCAGAAATTAAACACCATCACACACAGAAATTGCCTTCATTACTTATTTAAACAAGGAACTCAGAACAAATTTTCCTAGTGACAGTGGTCAACTTAAAAGGAAAAATTCCCTTCTTGTACACCACTTAATGTATCTTAGATTTTAATTTTTTTCATGGCAGAAGACTGGCACATATCATGGGCATGCTTACAGAGTGCCACAGAAGACAGGAAAACAAAATTATTTTAACATATTTTTATGGAAGAAAAATAATCCAAAACAATTGATTTTAAAAGAGGTCTGGAGAGATACTGTTACTGGTCTTGGCTTCAGTTTTCTAATCTTACTGTGCTGAAACAAAACATTACTGTCAAGCAGTGTCAAACCATGGACTCAAGGGGGATTTCAAACATTATAGTGCCTCCCTTCTAGGTAGAAAAGAAAAAAATTGCATTACCAAATTCCATGCTATTTTTATAAGTATCTAAAAGCAGCAAGGGCTCAGACTGGTTCATGAAAATGGGTATATAAAAACATATTTAGTGGTGTATGGCAGAAACCTTTACTGATAAGGAATCCTGATTCCAGAGTTTTCATCTGTTAGCTCAATCTGGTACAAAAAGTAGTTTTAAAAGCTATGTTCTCTAATTTCTAAGAAAAATACAAGACCCACACAAAGTATCTTCATGCTCCTAAACTATTTGAGAAATAAAACCTAAGGACATATAAGCAACATAAATTTTTTCTATAATGAAAGACAATTTTTTTTAAAAAAAAGTCTATACTTGGGCTCTTTTCTGATTTTTGTAGTTTTAGGAAAGTTTTCTTCTGCTGATACCGGTGAGACACACACTACCAAAAAAAGCAATAAGGCAAAACAGAGAAGCAGATACACAGATTAAACTTCATGTTACCACATAGACAAAACAATGAAAGTGCAAAAGAGGTTAATTGCTTCATATAGTTATCTACTTCTTTTCAAATTAAGATATATTTGTATATATAAACTCTGAAATATAATCTCCATAAACTTCTAAAATAGCTTTGTATAATGACTTTAAACAGCCCAGTACATGTGTTTATCCTAATTAATTGCAAAATTGAATTATGATAAACTGAATAAAGCTAATTTAATTTTTGATATGCACACTGTACTTCAGTATCACAGCATTAATCCCTATTATTGCATTTGGCTTTCTTGCATTCTAACACTGAAAAGAGATATTTGGCTTTAAAAAAATAAAAATTAAGCATGGGCTTTTTAAAATAAACTGCTCTTTGAATGACACATTTTCAATCAACATACCCTAAGTTAAAGCACGTACTTTAAAAATATTGAAATAAAGTCTTGAGAAAACTCTACTTGAATCTGCCTGTATACCTCAGATGGTCTTAATTACTACACTGTTTGTTGATGTGTAAGATCTTAAATTATTCTGTTAACCAGAAAGAAAAAAGAGAAAGTTCATTCTATTGTGCATTTGCAAATGTCAGCTTTTGAAATAATGAACCCACATTTCTGAATTGCAGCTTGTTTTTCACTCCAGTTTGAGAACAATGAAACAATCCCACTTCAAGATTTATAAGGGCAGCTGTGCGAGTTACAAAAGCACAGAAATGTCACTGGGAGTACATGAAAATTATTCTGCCTGCCTTAAATTTTGCCTTCAAAACAGCTGAGTATAATTTACTTAAGATTTCTGATGACTGGACATTGTAGGCAGGTATAAAAAGTGTCAAGCAAAAATCTATCCCAGAAACTTATGAGCAGATATATCTCTCAGTATGAATAACTTAGAAAGACTACAATGTTCATGGCAAACTGACAATGCAGCTGGACTTCAATAGAAATTTCAAAGGTATAAATCACATAGCATCATACAGAAACATAATTTGTTACCCCATGACTCTACCACCTGGAAGGCGTCACGCTACACCTGCTTGTCCTCTTTCTTTCTTTTTTTTCATCAGAGCAATATCAAATCATTCTTGCATCAGGAGAAACAAAAAAATTGCATTTATTGTGTTCTCACAATTAGCAATGTTTAGTGTAATTTGATGTGCTTCATGAGACTGCATATTCACGAAGATTTACAATCTTCAGCATTTTTACCCTATCCTAGAAATACCTTCCGATTTATTCCACAAAACAGCTATTTTCCTGCAATGCATTCTTCTTTCTCCAATGTCAAGGTGTACATCATGCTGTAAAAGCAGAGATACCCAAAATCAATAATGGATCAATTTCTATTCAATATCTAAAAGCATAAAACCAAAGAACAACTGTAGGCAAAGAACAGTGTGAATGGATGGTAGAAAAGCAGCCAGCCAGTTGAATTCTGGAACAGCAGGTAGGATGCAAGGAAGAGAAGAGAACAAAAGGTCCATATTCATGGCTGATGTGAAAAGAAACAGGCCTAAAAGAAAATGTAGATAAGTCCCAGGAATCCCTTAGGGTTGAGGAAGAATTCTACTTTCTATTATCCAATCAATATCTGGCATCAATGAAAGTATTCCCATGAATATAGAAGCCAGCTCTAGCTTATGCGACTTTCCAGCTCTCTTAAATATTCTTGAAGTAAATATGACAATTGGACATACAGGTTTTTATTTTATTAAGCATTTGTTTTTAAAATACTTTCATACTAGAGAATAACAAAAGCCATAGAGTAATTGATTCAGCAAAGGCAGCCTTTTATCCTGTGAGCAGCATAAACCATTATTGATTCTCTTAATTCTATAAAAATTACTTTCACAGTGATGTCTACCAACAATTGATTTATAATTTATCAACAACTAAACTAGAGGCTTTGAAATTTGTGCTACATTGGTTAGATTGATGCAAACCACATGGTAATGTTATGAGTTACTTCTTAAATTACTAACACAGCCAGGTTTCTCATGGAAATACACAAGTATTTCTACTCATGAATTCCAAATTAATTTTCCATCATAATTCACTGAACTTACAGTTTATTTGCCCCATGAATGTTACTTCCAGTAAGTGTCTAGACAGTTTCAGAAAAGCAAAAGAAAAGTAGAGGGACTGGAGACTCAGCTAACCAGCATTTGGTTCTTTGCTTTAGGGAGTCTTTCAGAAATGCTTTTTGCCTGTGATCAGAGCTGCCAACTCTCATGTTTCCACCCCAATTTATAAAATTCCTCCCACGAACACTACAACCCTTGCAGTCAAATGCATACCCAGGAACATCCTCTTTCATTTGAAATGAAAGTCCTCTTCAGAAAACTGAAGTCTGAAACCAGAAGACAAACAAAAATAAGACAAACCATAGATTTTCATGAGGACAGGCAAAGGTGTTACTACTTCTGCAAGTATTGTTTGGGATAGACATGCATTTGTACTCAGATAACAAAGTATGAAAGCACAGCATAAAACCAGATACAGCTGCAGTAGAAGCAGGATCAGCTAAAAGCTCTACATATTACTTATACATGGCACACTAAACTGTTGAATCTCAAGTCATGGGCAGAAAATGAGAAAACCACAAGATAAGGAAAAAAGAATAAGATGTACAAGATGAAAAAAACTGCATGGATTTATGAGAACAAAGAGACCATTTACCAAAAGTTAGTTGTGCAAGCAGCTTACAGCCATTCTCAGGAATTGGCACTTAAGTAGCAAAACCTTCCAGATCTTCTATATCTCAGCCATAAGAAACACACTCTTTACTCAAGAAATAATTAATTCAAACACAAATGTGTTTTTCTTCTGCATAAGCCAGGCCTGCTTTTGTTTGTAATTATTTCCTGAACAATGCCTTCCCTGTTCCATTTTCCTAATTTTGAAATAAAATGAATATTTGTGTCTGGCTTGTAACAGAGTTTGAATGAACAGCAGCATCAGAGTTGGACAGGCCATTTGCACTGGGTTCCTGCCTTAGGCTGCAAACTCAGAATCATTGATATTGTATAAGATCCTGCACAACACTTGAACTTTCTTTTGGAGTTAAAATATTTCTCCTTCCTGCCAAGAAAGATT
This sequence comes from Lichenostomus cassidix, assembly GCF_008360975.1. Classification (NCBI taxonomy): domain Eukaryota; kingdom Metazoa; phylum Chordata; class Aves; order Passeriformes; family Meliphagidae; genus Lichenostomus; species Lichenostomus cassidix. The sequence goes on from NC_139484.1 coordinate 20,990,424, forward strand.
GGAATTGCTACATGCCAGGTCTCCTATGAATCCTCATCAGTGTGCCAGCTTGCAGGACATGGATGAACATTACCTACGGATATATACAAATTTAGAAACATTCATGGTATCAAAAGTTCCTGCACACTCTGGCCCAGATTCTTGCTCAGGTAAATGGTGCTGCTCTTCTCATGTGTTTTAAATTTTTCAGTGGGCAAAGTTACCATTCCAAGCTGAAGCAGGCCCAGCTAATTCCAGTTCAGCTGCTGCCCAGAGGGAGAAGACTGTTCTAGGATGAAGTATTCCTAAGTGATATTAATCCACTAGGCTAAGAAAAATAGGACTGTAATGTTTTCTTTGTACTACACTTGCAAACAAATTTAAATTTCTTGAAGGCCCCTTGAAGCAGCAAAGACATTAACCTAGTCTAAGGGGGGAGGCTCCTTGCAATTTTCACAAATAAATGGTGCTAGCCAAGTATTTTTAACAGATACCCAAAAGATGAAAAAACTAGGGCAATAATTTTAGGATAGAAAAAGGTACTGAGACTTCAGGCCTAGAGAAAGCACAAACGTTCACCAACTAAACCTTTTACATTAAAAAAAAAAAAAAAAATCTCACCTTGTATTTAAGTACAACATGCTTAAGAAATAAAAAAGAGAAACAGGGTTGTTATCTGAGTCATATAAGGTTCAAAAATACTATCTCATGTCTACTCTTCAAAATATGATCAAGACTAGAATTAGATACAAGACAATCTACCACTTGCTAAGCTTTAAGAAAAGCTAAGAACTTAAACACTAAAGGAAGAAAAGAACTGCTTTGCACATGGTGTTATGCCATTACACTGTTGAAAAAATAAAAAGGCCTGATGTAATACAACAAAGTCTTTAAACAAAGAGGAACAGCCTGAATATAAGTAACCATATATATTCACTCAACCTAATGGAATAATACAAGATATGTTTCGCAGAACTGTGTTGTTCTGTCTTAATTTCAGACTCTTATTGCTCAGAAACACATGGTCTTGTGTAAGAGCAAGTACTGGCCTGAATCGTATTCCCAGCTGTCTGATGGAGATTGACCAAATTACTGTCCCCATATACCTACTTTTTTTTTTTCTTCTAATGTTATTCATGCCTATTTAAACTGTGAACTCTTCTTTGCAATGACTCCCACTCTACCAATGGGTTTCTAGAGCAGCAGCACAGTGTGAACCTAATTTGGGTATCCATTATTAGAATACTAAAAGTAGGTTAAAAGCACTTCAAACAATGCCTCTTAGAACAGATGAATATTTATGATAAAGACGGAGAACTCCTTAGGAGACCTGATGAAATACTGTGCTTGTTCCTTTCAAAGGGGCCAGAGAGAGCTGATTTGAGTCACCATTTCAAATTGTTCAGTACTTGCAGTGGTCCTGCTTTGTCAAACAATTTCAACAGCTGCTTATTAGCCCAGCTTTGTATGAAAAGTCAGAGTCTTCTTGTGGAAGTATGTCATGAGTACAGAAGATAAACACTGGACCATTTTAGGAAGTTGGATGACAATTAACGCCATATAGAAAGCCTTCGAAAGACAAAACAGAACACTTAGAATTTAGCCACAACAAAGATATCACAGCAGATTTTTAAACAACACTTCTAAACAATATGAAAGTTTGTTTCATTTTTTAGACATTAAGGCACTATAAAAATGCATCTCCAAGATGTTGTTTGTATGACCTTCTCAGAGATCTGTGAACACACATATCCTCACAAAAGCAGAAAATGGCTCTTTGTAAAGATCAAGCTTCCAGTCAAGGGTGAAACTCCTCATGGTTCCATAGTTTCCATGGGTGCAAAGAACAAAATCATACTATAAGAACAGTTATTCTAATTTTATTTTACTTAGCAAATGGTTAATAATCAGTAATGCTGTTTAAAGGTGTGGTTTACAACAAACATATGATTCTTTTTTGTTTGGTTGATTTTTAGTCTGAGAAGTAGAAAAGGGATAAATAGCTTACATCTGTGGTGAAGAAGTGAGACATGAGAAAAAGTTACCAAAATTCTAAAATACCATTAAACCAACTTTTTAACCTCTAAGTAAATCTTTAACCACAACAGGTATTTTATTTTCCATTTGTAGGCGTGATTAGAAACAAGCTTTACAAGAAATCCTAAATGAAGCAAAGAGTAGAATTACCACTGGGCTGGTCTGTCCTGCAGTATCACTAATAAGAATATGCAATGAGAACTTAATTAGTTTATTATATTTACTCTAGGGATTTTTCACCAGAGGTTTGGAATTCATTATTTTTCTCTTCTATGACTGCTGTGACACACCCCTTCCCCCCCCCCAAGAAAAAACCAACCAAACCCAAAACCTTGGTGTATTTGGCTGAGATGTTCACTGATATTACTAGCAAAGAAATAGCAGATTTTTAAAGATTATGCCTAAACTACTTTGGTCTTCAGATCTGTTCTGTGTATATTAGCAATCTTTTTACATTCATTTTAGCTAAACCCACCATCATCAGTCATTGGTTAGAATTAGTGAAGACAGTGATGAATGCAGACAGGTATAAAGACATAACCTGGGGGAAGTTTATACTTAATAGTAATCAGAATAAAGTCTTTCCTAATACTTTCTCATGGTAAATCCTCATCTGCAAAATGCCTCAGTATTTCAGATGTAATTTCTTCCCCTTATTTTGGACATAGATAATTTGAACTAGGATATGATTTCTTACAGGCTATGACCAAATACTTTCAGTTTTTAATAGACAGAATTATGTCAAACTTCACTTAAACTAAATAGCTCTAATTTTTACCCCCACATTCCTGCTTTCAGACTAGGAGCTAAAGGTAGGGGAAAAAAATCAGAAATAGGAAGAAAATTCAGTTTCATCAATTGTTATTAGTCCTTTCAAAGAGTAATAAAAAGCTTGCAAAGAGTCTGAAAGTGATTTCTGACACGATAAAGAGGTAGGCAGGTTCTGGGAGAAGGGTGCACTGCTTTGTGCAGCAAATGGGTGCTTCTTTTCTCATCCCACCTCCCCAGTCACAAGCCTCCTTAGGCCTGCAGCAAAATGAGTCTTGGAGAATTTTTCTCACTGTATTGGATACGAGTGTTTTCATAAGCTGAATTCACTTTGTTCTCTGTGCAGTTCTGAAATTGCTGCTCCTGCTGCCAATAAAACAAAAACATAATGAAAGCTCTCTAGAGACCTTGGAGAGCTGGGAGCTCCAGAGAAAAAGCAGGAAGATCTGTTGCTGTTTTATAGAAAGAAAAACAGTGGTATGGAGAATGAAGTGACTTCTCAAAAAGCACTGGCCAGTGGTAAAACTGGAAACAGTGAAGTAAATACCCATGTAAAAGAAATGTTGTAAAAACCAGAGTAAAATAGAGAATAGAGACAAAGATAAACTCTTCCCAACTTCTTAAATTTTAAAATAAAATAGGGATGTTGGGGAAATCTGAAGCATAACTTCAATGTCTTCAGACATTTCAGTAACTCATCACTTTTATGGTAGCTCTGCTAGTTCAGATCTCTCCTAACGTGCTGCATTCCTCTCATGATGTTGAATTGGCTATTGTAGTAGTCTAAACAAAACATTCTTGTAGTCGCCTTCCTTGGCTTACAGCCCCATCATTTATTATGCTATAGTGAGCAGTGCTAGGAAGGTAAACAGCTCAGCTTAATCCTGTCTTGTTTAAATTGGCCCTCAAAATGGTCAACACTTAAAAATTTAGCACTTAGTACTTAATGCAATATTTTAGTACTTAATGCAATATTTTATTCTACAGTCTGGCCCTTATCTCTACAAACTTCTTGATTTATACAGAGAGCTGCAAACTTATGAGAGAAGATGTTTTCTAAGGGCTAACATAGGATTCTTGCAGAAAGAGAGCAGTAAATTTGCCTGACAATGTTTTACAGGCCTGTCATGCCAGACTGAGTTCTTGAATGGCCCCACAAAATTACCTGTCAATTGACTCCCAAAGGGCCTTCCCAAGGAGGGACAGCTCAGCCATTCATTGGGAATGGCATTCCCAGTTTCCCCTGGGAAAGCAATGGCATTCCCAGTTCCCTGGAAGCATCACATGTTTAGCATCAACAGCTGAATTTCTGGTGCAATGAAGTCTCAGCTGTTCACAAGCTGGAGCCAGGAAATACTCTTTGTCTTCTCAGCACCCAAAGGGGTTCGATGGTTGGCCACAGCAAAGACTTGTCTAGCCTGGAGTCGTCTGGGACAAGAAGGAGATTCAACAAGCGAGGGAAATGTTGAGGTAGAGAAGTGGGAGAGCTGGTTTGTGAATGTCAGTCTCTTGCAGGGTTTGTGGTTCCTCTTGGCTGACTTCAGCTCTCAGGAGAAGAGGGGTTGGGGGCATTGGCGGTGAAGGCTGGATTCCAGGAGGAGGATTACAATTTACCTCCCAACTAGACTGGATAATAGCCAATGCAGTGCTGCATCTGACTCTTTCATGTTGAGAAGACCATGGGAGAATAATCCTGAATTTTCTGGTTTTGAAACTTGAATTGCAGCCACAGAGATTTTTTTGGTTTTCATTTTGCATTGTTTCCCAGAGTCAATAAATAATCATAGGATAATATAGGTTGAAACAGAACTCTGGATGTTCAATCCACATGAAGTCCTATATGAAGTTCTTATAGGAGTAATCTTCTCCAGCTTGCTCCTTCCTTTGACAGCCCCTTTGCAGTTCCAATCCACTGCAGCTCTAGGCTCTGCCCCTCTACCAACCCTAATTCCAACCCCAGGCATTGGCTGAGCCACATGGGAAGCCCCACAGCCCTCCTCCATAAGAAGAATTTCCAAATGGAAAAGCCTACTTGCACACTGATAATTCTTTTGGCATACATTTACATCCCCTCTTTACTACAGCTCTACACTTGGTCTCTCACCCAGCCCCACACTTAAGCCTATGCAGGGCAAGTTCCACTACTAGTCCTGCATGAAGAAGTTCTCAGAGGATAACTTTTTGGCAGCTTATCCCCTTCTTTATCAGCCCATTTACAGCCAAACTGAATCTGTCTGAAGCCATAAGTTTACTTTCTCCTCAGTTCACCACCTTACTCCTAGACACTAGGATAGACTAAACCTTATGTCAAGCCACATGAAGTTAGGTTTAGATCCACATGAAGTCCTTGGCAGACAATGTTCTTGGCATCCCCACTCTGAATGATCCCAGAACTTGGTCTCTCTGCTATGCCCAATCCAAAAGATAATCACTGGCCATAGGGGTCAAGATACAGTCTGAGTCTTAGCCCAAGGTCCCCATCTCTGCCTCCCATGATGAATTTCTGCAGTGAGAAATCTTTCTTCAGACTGTTCTTTCCTTTGGCAGATTTATTGCAGTCCCACTCCAACTGGAATGCTAGGCTTTGTTTGTCTGCCATCCTCAATCCTAAACCAAACCCTTAGAATTGGTGTAATTTTGTTCAAAGACACCTACACCTCCAGCTGAGTCCCATATGAAGATGTTCTTATGAGGTTACTTTGGCAGCAGCCCCTTCCTTTGCTAGTCTGTTACTATTTGAAGCAGGACCATATATACACTTTTCAAATTTATGTCAATCACTCTTCAAAATTATCTTGTTTGAATATTTTAAGGAAGTGTAACCAATCCTATCTTGCCATTTATCATTTTTCAGGGTATTAGCCCCACATTTGCTTAGTGGATTTACAAAGTTCCATGGAGGTTACTATAGACTTATTAGTCCCTTAAACACCAGCATTTGCTTAAATCGTGTCTGAGAAAAGTATTTTTCCTGAGCAAAGATGATCACTTTTTTGACACCTAAGGTGTCTAGAGTGAGCAGAAAGAACCTTATTCCAAAAATACAAAGACAGTTCTAGAGAAGGAGCAGAACCACCAACTCCTGTCTTCATCTCAGGTCTTTAAATGACAGATAGTTTTGGTCTTGAATACAAATGGGATCAGAGCACTAAATGTCTCCAAAAAGAAGGATGAGACTTCAGATTTACCCAGTAGCCTTTTTTCTAGAGGCCTGGAAAGTTTGTGGAGGCAAACATGAATCAACATCAATTAAAACAATCTGTTCACTTTTTCCAGTAATTTGACAGATATATCCAATGTTTTCCAGATGGAGAAACACCTCTACTTAGCTTCTGAAGAAGAGATGCTCTGAGGTCAAGCTTTTTCAGCACTTTTGGAAAAGAGCTTTACAGTCTTTGGAGAAAAAGCAAACCCCAGCCTTTGTCAATGCCAACTATTTTGTTTATTTTTACATTTTTTCACAGTATCTTTTTCAGCAAATGTTTTTAGGTCACAGGTGACGACAGGCAGTGGCAGAACTAGATAGGTGCTTTGCCTGTTTGCGTGAACAACACATTGGACTTCACGCACATTGGCAACATCCAAAATGTTGCCTAAGGTTTAAAATTGGATACAATTACTAATCTGTATATTTTAAATAATGTTTCGTAAAAATTACCAAATTGCAAAAAAATTCACTCTATCATCGTCACAGAAGAGTTGATAAAGCTCATGTGTAAATAAATAATATTTGTACAGAAAAATATTTAGTCGGACTTTCTAGGATAAAGTGTAAACTGAAAACTCAGTATACAAATAATGAAGGTAATTTAAATCCAAACGTTACCCTACATACAAACTGTATAAATAGCTGTTCCTCTCTACTTGTCAACAGAAATAAAATGAAGCTCTATCCTGGCTTTCAGTATATTTCACTGTAAATACTGTTTCAGATCTCACCGTTTAAGCATTTATAACATGTAACAAAATGAAAGCACTTGAGTACCTCATAGCTTTCCAGATTTTGCATAGAAAGGAAACAGTTGCTCCTTGAGGAATTCCACTACTTCCCAGAAAATGAAAAATCTGTAAATAAAAGTGCTTTCAGGAAGATCCATCAACATTGGACAGCCACTACCACTACATTGCTTAGTAGAAGGTATATGAACACACAGTAATAAGAACAAAGTGGCTGATATGAAGGGGAGGTCAGAAGACTGTTTCATTAATTTTTACATAAATGCATTATTTTAAAGACATGTTGATTCATCATTTAATTGATAATGGCATTCCAGAAGTACCAGGTCTACCTGATATAGCAGACCTCAAGGCAGCAAGCCCATGGAAAAAACTGAAACTCCCTTGTATCCAACATTCCCAACCCACTGATTCCAGAGGCTGTGGGCAGGGCTGGCTGAGCAGAAGGCTCTGTTCACCCACTGCTCCCACTTCCAGCACCTAGATTAGGCATCTCCACTGGATACTAGTTGTCTCTGTGTCCATCTTGAAACTTGTGTACTATCTCCTTCTTAAAGACCTTTTGCAATGATTGATGCTGACACAATCTAACTACTTATGTCTACACAATCACTATAATTGAATTTCCATTTACATAATTTATAATTGTAATAAATTCTTCTACATGCTGCCTATGCAATTTTAAGGCATACAAATATATCCCTCACCAAGCTGTTCTGCTATTTTCAACCTGGTTTAATTTCTGGCACATGCATTTTCTATTTTGTGCTAAGACCAAATGGAGAAGACTAAACAGACTCCTGTGTTTAGCCAAGTATGATAAACATATTCTTCATTTCCGACTGGTCAAGAGCAGAAGTACAGTGAAAAAAGAGAAAATATTTTAAACCTTAAGATTTAAGGGATGGATCACATAGCTCAAGGATGTCATATTAAATATTGATTGCAGTAAGCAAAACTAAGTTCATGCATGATCCGTAGGCTGAAGTCTAATATAATAAATACTTGTCCAAAACTTTTGAATAATGAAAATATTCAAAAAATGAATTATTCACTTCAAGCCCATTGCCATCTAACAAAACACCTAAATTCAGAAAAAAGTTCACTGCAATTAAAGTTATTAATTCTAGTAAAGGGCAAGGTCTGTTTCTTCCCTGTCTTGCCTAGGTCAGAATTTGCTGGAAAAATTTACATTTCATTCAAAACCTTTAATTCCTCAGCAAGCTATATTTTCTACTGTATTCCTCTCTTCCAGTCAAAACTGGTCTGCTTGTCACTGAAACCTCCCAGTGTGCATCAAATTTGCAGCTACTGCACAAGGATTTTAATATTCCTGACTTCAAAAATTCACCCAGCTCTCAATTGTGCCACTTAAGATTTTTTAGCAATATTTTGCTAATTACTTCTGGGCTAATTAATGCTGTGTATTGGCCCCTCTCTGTGTGCCCTGGAGCCATTTGTTATGCTATTTTAGTTCAGAGAGTGTTTTGCTACTCTTTTGGTTCCCTGCCTGGCACCATGACGGGTGCTGGGAGAAAGGCCTGAGCCTCTGGTGTTTCCCTGCAGGGATTGAATCTCTACTGCAAACTTGAGGCTGCAGCCCAGTTTGAATTTAGAAAAACATGCTGAATCATTGGCAGGTTTGGTGCAGCCTTGTTTCTGTCACACAGTAAGGGACTGTTTTTGTTGAAACTTGAAAGGAAAACTTTCCTGTTCCCAGTGACTTGCTACAGGATACTGAGCACTCATGTCAGGATACCCATTTTTCAACACTTTAAAACTGTAAATTATATCTGAAAATATAGAATGCAATTAAGGTGAATATTGCAGAGTGTCTTGCTGCTGCTAGTCACTGTTTCTGGCAATTGTCATCACCTGTGACATGAGAAACAGCATGGGAGCCCAGTGTCAGAGGTTGCATATCAGCTTCCATCCTGTCAGGAGAAATTTAATATTTAAAGAGGCAGTCTGAATACTGATCCTGGAATAAGATGAGTGCAATGCAATGAAGAATCAGGCCCTTAATATTTAACTTAACATTCAACATTTAAATACAAAGTCTCTTCTCCTGCGTGAATTGGAACAAGACAGTTTTTGGTTCCGGAGTCATATTGTTTGAATTTCAGATGTCACTCAGATGCCACCTTTGTGTTTTGTGCCAATCTGAGTATCAGACTCAGCAGATATCAGAAATCACCTCCATCTGGGTTCCTGGGCTAGAGACTGGAGATGGCAGAGCAGGTACTGCAATCCTCCTGCCACCCTCACAAAAGCAGGTACACAGCTGTCCAGCAGAGTTATCCACATTCACCAGGATGGTCTTGGCTAAGGAACGAGACCAGCAGGAGATGGATAACAGGTAATGGATACACCAGAAATCACTCATCATCTGCCCATATAGGATCCTTTGGGTCAGCCTGGCACTCACAGTGCTGAATTCCCCTCAAACTTCTGCATATGTTTACTTGTACTGTCCCTCCACATATCAATTGCACTTCAAAAAGCTTTTAATTTTAAAATACAATTGATAAATGATGAAAATGACTGCTGGAGTACACTGGGGTCAAAAAGAATCATATGAACCCATCGACACCACCTCAGTTCCTAGGCACAGACTTCCATTTCACAGTTGCAGGAGAAAACATCAAATGGAGACTGCGTGCTCCCTGTCTCTCCCTGGAACTTCCTAAGCACCATGGAGGAGTTATCTCACTAAGCACAGCTTCATCTCTGGAGAACATTCCTTTCATCAGTCCCCAAGAGCTTGGGCTTGGCAGCCAGCAGAGCAAAGGTCACTCCTCTGCTTTCACTCCAGTCTAATATTTTGTGTGCTGTTTGTTGCTATGTATCTGAGCACGGCAGCACAGCCCTGCTCCCACGCATGAATAATAGTCCTGCAACTCCAGCCTCTGCACATTTCACCTTAGTCACTAGTCAGGGACAAAACCTAGACACTAGAACAGTACATAACACACATACTCTTTGTAACTTCATATTCCCTCTGCACTTCAGCAATCTTTATACTGGAATGTGAGAAACATACAGTAAAAACCAACACAACCACTTAAATTGCGGTCTTTGTACATCTGAAATAATGACATAGCACATCATTCTGTTCTGCAGTCTGTTGCTGGTTTAAACAGTACACATCCACAGAGGAAGGTCTCACTGACAGTGGACAGGTAAGACTGGTTTGAGCCCATCACATAGCAGTAATTTTACTAGAAACCAGTGATAACATGAGTGTTATTTTTCATAACTGAACAAAAAAACCAAACCCTTAGGAGATTAGGAATAGAGAAATGAGTAAAAAAATTAACTTTTAAAGCATTGTTATCTCTCAACACTCAGAGATCCATCTTTGAATACCATTTTTCATCCTGTGATCTGAGGCTAGCAGAGTAATAGTAAGCACTGTATGCTTCCTTGCATAGCACTGGAGCTATGAACTGAGGCCCTAAAAGAATGACTCACAACCAGGCTTAATCTGCATGGAAAGTAGAATAGTCTGAACAGGGTGGAGGGAAAAGGAGAAAATATACTGTGGTACTGAAGGAGGAATGGCTCAGTGAATGGATATGTAAAAATTCATGGGTGATCTATGATTTGAAATCGATGACAGTAAGTCTCATGTCACAGACACAGAATCTCTTCTACAGCAGAAATAAGACAGTGAAGAGAACACTACCAGGAACTTAGAGTAAAATAAATATCTTGTAAAAGGAAAAACAAGAAGAGGAATTACATTATAAAAGTAGGAAAGAAGAGAGCTGGAGAGACACAGGAAAAGGCAGCAGGCTATGCAAATCACCTGAAGAACAATTGAATCGGCCTCAAACTGAAGATATTCTTCAAGCATAGGAAAGCAGAAATCTGTTAAGGCATCTGGAGGCAAGAACATTAACACTGAAGTGACTGTCTTATTGCTAGAACTGTATGTGAAATAAAATACTACTTCTGAATTTTCTCTGGATGAGCATTTAGAAAATGTCCCTCACCTTTTGCAAGACTTGCTGCATCCTTCCTGGAGCCATCTAGGTTGGTTTTGAACAATTACAGTTTTAGAGCCTCATTTCTAACACTTGAGAATTTCCTGCTCAGCCCATAGTTCATATTACTAATGGGATTTCCCCCCCAACCTAATTACATTGCCTGAAGTTTTCCTTTCCTTTAGGTCATAGATTTATGGTTTCCTGTCCAAAATGAATTATAATTCAACACAGCTAATGGCATTGTTGTTCAGCAGTTGGCTTGGCTTTTTCTTTTTTTTTCTGTTGGACAAGCCGCAGGAACAGTTGTCTTTGATTCATATTTATTAAAATTGTATAATGGAAGTAATTTGCATTCCTGTTATGTCTTTCATTGAACTGATCCAGCAACAGATCCTCTAGGAGCTGGTGAATTCTTTAACCACTCCTTAAGGTACTGCGGATTTACAGAGATCCCTTGCCTCAGACAAACAAAGTCAAGGATCTGGCAAAACCAATAATTTTCAACCAAAAAGCTGTAGGAAAACTTAGTTCTATAAGCTACTCAATTCATTCAAACTAATGCAAAGGGGAATTCTGTGTGCTGTCATTTATAATTTGGCTTCTTTTCCAGAATACACAAATGTGTCAACTGAACAGAAGTAGATGTGCCAGGCTGACAGGATTTGTGTTTGTCCTAGTATAGGTTAACAGAGCTAAAAATGCCTAATTAAAAAAAAAAAAGCCACACTTTAGCACAGTAATCCTATTAGATTGCTTACACCTAATTAGGATAGGCTTCAAACATTGCAAATGGAGGATAAAATACAGATTATATTTGTATTCAGTTTAGGACAACATACCCTGTATGAGATATGATATACCTTCTTCTTTCCTGTTTAAACCATCCACTTGCTTATTTCTTTCATATTTCCTTTCACCCTGGTTACAGCTAGGATAGGGTTCATCTTCTTCGTAGCTGCTACAGGGCTTTGGTTTGGATTTAGCCTGAGAAGATTGTTGATAACACACTGATGTTTTTTGGTTGTTGCTTAGTGCTTACCCTAAGATGAGTCTTTTTCAGTGTCTTGTGCTCTGTTAGTGAGGAAGCACAAGAGGGAGGAAAGTGGGGAGGGAGCACAGCCAGGACAGCTGACCCAAACTGGCCAAAGGGATATTCCATACCATAGAGCATCATTCCCACTATATAAACTGCTCACTGGTCAGGGATGGGCTGAGCATTGGTCAGCCTGTGATGACCAATTGTGCATCACTTGTTTTTCCTGAGTTCTATTGCTCTCTCTTTTTGTTATCTCCCTTTTCCTTACAATTATTATTATCTTTTACTTGATTTCCCAGTCATTTTCAAATATGCATTTGAATGTGTGTCCTAGACATTGAGTGGTTATCCTGGACAACAAGGAAGAAAATGAACAAAAGCTTTAACAACCAGAACCTGTCGACCTGGCCAGGATGCAAGAGAATTCAAGATACAGAAAAACAGACAATACAATCAATTGTTCTGTGACTCAGTGAAACCTTAAAATAAAATTTGGTCATCCATAGCATAAAATCAGAGAGGATATATTATCCATAAAGATGTTACTATAAAGGACAATTTCATTGGATCTCTTTGAATCATCTTTCAATGATCTGCTATTGAACTAATAAATTTAAAATCAATTCTGCTCCTTAAAAAAGCTATAAAAGCAAAAGCTTTAAAAGAGATAAAAGAAATTTTTCATTTCTTAATGTCCTTTGCCAAGACATTTATTCTGAGCAAGTTTTTGTAGAATTAAAACTTTCCTAAAATTATTCACTGGACCATCACTTAGGTTTCAGAGGAGAGATAATATAGCAGCATTTATGGCAGCAAAAGCTAAAGCACTGAACGTGTAGTAGAGAAAATGTTTACAACTTGTACAGCAGGAAAACTTTGTTATGAATAAACAATAAAAATTCCCAAGTGGTATAAAAAGTTATTGACAAAAAATGCTAATCTGTTACCAATAAAGTGTAGAATACTGAAAATGCACAGCTGTTGTTGGAAATTCATATTATCTTGAAAGTTAATGATCAAGAGAGGAATAATTTATATTAATACAGAATACTGAATATTAATTGGCAATTATTCAACATATATAAAATAAATTCTAACAATATGATGGATTAATTAAATAAAATAATTGCATATTTAAATAATAGGTTATAAATTAAATCATTACAAAACAATCAATTCATTAAGAAGTGGTTTAAAACAAATACCTGAACAATGAATTACAGTAAGTTTTTAATTCAACAGGTATTAAGAAGCTGCATTTGACTTTTATGCCCATTTCTTTAGAGGTACAGTAAAATTCTAGTTGTAACTGATGGATTCTTTAAACATTTTCATTTGGAGAGGACTCTAAAGTAAGCTGCAGTGGAGTGTTGAGATTAATTTTGTGGGCAGACACACAACAGTATGACTTCTTGTGGTTTACAGCAAGCCAAAAATACCAAAGTTATCAAGATTAATGCAGGCACCTAAAGCTATTTGTCCAGTCCCTTTTGTGACATCTGAAACAGCTTAAAAAGCCAGATTTTGAAAAAGGAAATGAGAGCTGTTGCAACAGACTGAAAAAAACCAACAAACCTATTACCATCTTGGTTCAATTTCTGCCTCAAATTTGACACGTAATTGCCTGCTAATTCCAAAGGGACACCTTAATTCTAAAGAATAATGTGCACTGCAACATTACTATTTACACAAGTGTTTATTGTAACAATACTCATCCAAGATGGGCAACTTTTCTCTTCCTTCTGTTCTTCAGGGCCATGCATTCCCCAGATGAAAAACTATCAGAAGCCCCTTATGTTCTTTTATCCCCAGAGTGAAGAAAAAAAGGGGAGGCAAGTTGAGTCATATTTACCACAGAGTGAGCAAGGACATGGCAGAAAATTTGACAATCTACCTCATTTTAGAGCTCTATACATGTGCTTTCCCCCTTGCAAATCTGAGGTGATTTTAGGTTTCTTGCCTGAAATTGATTATGTATCTTATTAATATTTTAAGTAAGCTTTCATCCTTCACTCTAATGCTTCTGATCCTCTAAAAAAAAAAAACCCACACAAGGATAAAATATCTTTAAAATAAGTCATCTGCAGTGGTTATAATACAGGGAATACAAGGAACTGGATATTTTCATGAGGTGCCTGGGGATGCAACTCTTTGGCAATTATTAAAAAAAAAAAAAAGAAAATATTTGTGTTATTTAAAGAGCAAAATGTTGAAGCACCAGTCTCAAACGAAATCACAGTGTCAAAAGCTTCCATCCTGTCTTTTGTCTAGTTGGTATGTTAAAATATACACTGTAAGTTCATCGGAAGAACCAAAGAATGTACTGTCATTGCATCAGACTAAACTATTTCAGAAGAAAAAAGAATCCTGCACTCTAAATCCCTGATCTAATACAACACAACATTGTATTAAAGCCAGACTCCTCTTGGTTTAAGGTAAATACCATTCATGTACACTCAATTAATAAATTAAGTACTTCAGAAACAAAAGTGACCTGCTGTGTCTTGCAGTTGGTTTTATCTTGGATTTATACAGCATTGAATTATATCAGTAAGGCAAATCAGCAAGTTTTAGCACTGGAAGAATCACCTGCCCACTTTGGCAAGTGCAGTGACTCAAAAGAACAGTGGCACCAAAAGTGAGTGCACTACAATATATTACGGCAATTCTAAAATCCTAGTGGCAAAGATAAAAAGAAGATCTATGAGAAACACAAGACCGGGAAGAAAGTTGTCTTGGATCAGAAAAAAGTGACAGCAGAAGACACTTAATTAGTTTGTGAGATTTAAGCCACTTTTTAGAAGTGTCCTCTTTTTCCCTTTCCTGCACAGAAAAGTTAAGTACAACCATATAGGTAAGATATACCATATGGAAAACAAGCAGGAATATAAGGGGGTGTTTGTTGAAAACATGATTTTTTATAAATGATTAATTTTACTAGCTGAATAAATAATTTTATCAAAGTTTGTAAACTTGGATAAAATAAACTACAAGGTAGGGCCTTGTTTTTTTAAAAAAAGAATCCAAATGATACAATGGAAGGGAGTTCTTTGGTTTCAGTACTCATAGTTTCAATTAATCACTAACTGTTTGGGAAAAAATTCCTTGTAATTAACCTTGAGTTATTAAAGAAATGGAATGTCTTCATAATAACAGAAACTCTTTTTGATTGACTTGCAACAGTCAAAAAAACCCAAAAACCCAAAGAGGTGTTTAGGTCTCCTGTTCTACTTATTTGCAGAAGAGTCCACAGCCTGCTTAATACACAAGTAATCATGAAGATAATCATGGAACATCTCCACATTCTTTTTGCATCTAATCACAAGAAGATGTCAATATGGTGTTTAAATTAGGGCTGCAAATAAGTTCAGTCAATCCTAAACAGGAGGAAAGTTATTATAAAATATTTGTCCACCTGAAAAGCAAGCTTCATGTTTTTGGTAATTTACATGTTTCAGGCAATTTGTTTTTCTCAAAGTTACCAGAAAAATATTTTCATACTGATAGCCAAATTTTATTGGCTATTTTACCCTGAACATACAGAACACAGAGGGGTGTAACAGAGGTCATAGATGTGAGCTTGATGATAGTATTTCATAATGTATGAGTAATTTGAAAGAAAATAATTCTTAAATTGTTTTTTACTTTAATGTTTGTATGTTTAAATTTTCTATGTTTATATAAAGCTGCTAAAACTTCCGGCATTGCCAAAACCTAGTTTCTCCTTAGTAACTATGTCAATACTGTCTAAGCCTGTAAACACAGCAAATAAACTCTGAAGGGAATGCAGACAGATTTCCCATTAGAGATCACAAGAGTCACAAGGTATTTCAGAAAGCCAAAGTAAACAAAGAAGCAATGAAAAAAAAATTAGATTAATTCTAGCCACTTTTTCTAGATCTTAGCTTAATAAGTATGTTTGATGATGGAAATGAAAAGGTAGCACTGTTGTATCACTATATGCAACAGAACAATAGAAACCTCAGTGCTCAAGACAGTCCATATGCATTTCCTGTCTTGTACTAATTTGGTTTTTGCACTGCTAACTGCGGAATTCCATTTAGCAGAACAAGGAAAATATTCTCACGTCCTACATTTCATCAAAATCTCATTTTCTTCCCCTTCCCTGCCCAGCCCCACATTTCTATCCAGCCATCTCCCTCCACATAGCAACTGAATTCAAACTGTCTACAAAATAAATGGTACTGTGATAAAACCAATTTTGTTTTCTGTAACAAAGAAAAATCATGACATATATCATTCATGGATGAGAAACTCCTCCAGTAGACTGACCTGTCTCCATCTGTTTGAAGTTAGAGAGCAGTCTGTGTCATCTCCTATGTGTTCAAAATGAGCCCACATCCACCTCAGTGCCTGAGATGCCAAAACTAGTAGCCCAAATATTTGGCCTTCAGTTACTTTCCGAGACATTTCCCCCTCTTTGAGAGACAGGACATGTGCAAATATGTGCTCATGTTCATATATGCACACACACAGATAAACACTGTATTTCCCAGTCAATGGCTATTCCCAGGAATCTTTTTAAATAGGTTGTCACATGCAAGTCCTATAAAAAGCCTCTGAATAGAGGTAAGGATTTCCAGTGAGTCCAGAAGATGGGATAACTCTGGATACAAGCTGAAACACAAAGAACCAGGTCTGTACAGGCTCACTATTAAATGTTACCCTATAAACCCTACTTTCTAAACAAAAATTCCTACTGTTTCAAGCCATAGCATTGCAGAAGAAAAGTCATCTTGTCCTTAAAGAAAGCCAGTAAGTAATCTTTTTGCAATGACACCTTTTTTTCCCAGCAGTTTGTGAAAATAAAATATGAGTGATTCAAGCCCTAACACTTACAGGCTGCAATGGCTTAATTATTTAACAGTTCCTGGACTGCTGATATTTCCAGCTTGTGGACTTAGTTACAAGCTCAGACCTAGGGAATTGTGCTAGTGAAAACAGATTATTAAATAATGAAATACAGGCTTTGAAAAGCCTCCGAGATGTTTACCTTTAGGAATAAGACCAGCATTAAGAGATTTCTAATAAAATATTGAATGAATTAAGGGACTTCCTTTTTCTGTATGCAGAGGTTACATTTAAATCCCCTTACTGCATAGCAGCCTTAGGCAACACAACCTGACTTGACATTCTGTTGCCTTGAAAAGGATGAAGAAGCCAGGTTTTTCCACATGAAAGGCAGGCAGGACTCTTCCTTCTACTCTTTAGTTGTTCTCTAGGCTCCCTAGTTGAGCAGGGCTGTAGTGATAAAACTAAAAACCGTGGAAAGACTTTGCCTGACTTTCACTGGATTTTAAGTGTATGTGTGTTTATTTTCTGGCATTGAAGCTGCAGCAAAGCTAACTTGTTTGGGAAGCTAAGAACTGAGGCAGCCCTAAATCATGGCAAGCCACATCAGTCTTTGTAAGAGCAAGAGGGTAAAAACCAACAAAAAACCCCACCCCACGACTCTGGAAAATACATTCCTATAATTTCCCCCCCTTCCAAACATTAACCTTCAAAAATCTCTTCAATGTAAGAACTACAACCCTGCTTTGTAAGACTTTGCCTGAGACCTGATGATCCATTGGCAGCACTGCAAAGGTCACTGATTCTTTCATCATAGTCACGTCAAATACCAGAGTCAGAAATACATCTTTTAACATCTCAGCTTCAGCTAACCATGCAGTTCTCCCCTGAACCACTCTTGTCAAATACTGGCAGCCCACTCTTGTCATTGCAGCTTTTCCTGCCACACAAAGGGTTTGGCTGGCCCAACCATGTGATAAGGTATAAAAGGGTGCATGTAGTCCGCCAGGTGCAGGCTGTCAAACACCAGCTCTGTTTCCCACCTCCCCCCAAACTCCTGAAGAGTGAGCTAAGTTTGGCTGGGTAGTTGGGTAACTGCCTCAGTGATAATGGCTGTGACAGGAGACACTGCAGGAATCCTCAGTGTTACTGACACAAAATATGACTGTCTCATGATAACGCCAGCTATTGTGATATGTTGTAAAAACAGCAAGTGCAAAAGGATTTAGCTATCTGCAGATAGGTGTAGGGCTTTTCTTCTCTTACCTGTGTCCTGCTTGAAAAAATTTGATCTTACTGGGAAGGGCTGCAAATGAGTCTGTGACCTCTGCAGGATTTGACCTTGGAGGATATGTGAAGCATCACTGGAATCGAGACCCACTCTTCATCCTCTCCTGTACTGCCACATCCTACAGCTCAGCACAGGCTCCTTTGCTCACCTTTGATTGGGATCTGCTTACCTCAGATAAAATATTCTGACATTTTATGGGGAAAAAAGCTGAAGAGCTCATGTTTGACACTGAAGGAAGACTTCCTCCTGCATACTCGTCTTCCATGCTGGTGTGGAAAGGCTTGTCTTGCTTCCAGGGGAGGATAAGAGAGACAGAGAAGTAGGAAACAGCAGAATCATACTGGCCACCACAGCGTATGTTTTTAAGACTGTGCACAGTCTTGTAACTTGTGCTGAAAGAAACTCAAAAACAGTTGCAGACATTCTGGTGCTGTTATTTCTTTGCCATATTGGTTTTAAGCTGGTATTTAGAGAGCAAATAAAGTGTTTATTGACCCCTAAAACTCACAAATCTTAGCAGAATAACTATTTTCCTGAAAACTCTTGGCAGAGTTCAAAATAGTTTAGTCTTCTCTTAAGGCACCTCACAGGGAGCAGAGTAAAGGCATGACTGTCCAAGGACAAAAGATGGATCCAAAAGGCTGTTTAACATCACTGCATTCACAGTCTCATGTCAGTTGGCTTGCAGGGAAATAAACTCCATGCTTTTAAGCCTGACTGTAACATACCACACAAAGGGAAGAAAAAATTGGAAGAAATAATCTTTTCTTTCACCAAAATGTAATAATCACAAACTTCTTTAGAATAGAATATAAAGAACTCAAACCTAGAATAAAGTGACTTGATACCAAAAAGGGATCAACTCTGCCAATTTTAGTCAGAGCTAGCAACTCATCCCATCAAGATGTCAAAAAATAAAGTGTAATAGTTGCAAATAGCGAAGTTAACCAAACTGAGCCATTTCTGAATATCATACACATGTATTAAGCTATAAAAACACATTGTTCCAGAGATTTTATAAATTTTCACTATTAAGTATAATCAAAAGTAGTTTAAAATTATTTTCCAAAAATAAAATAATTGCACAATATATTTCTACTGCCTCTCCCTATTTGATATGTAATCATATTTAACTCCAAGTGTTGGCTGGTTTTCTTTAATTTAAAAAAAAAAAAAAAGAAGGAAAAAATTAATCATAACTTTCTCTTCCACTAGGCTGAAATGGCTGATTTGCTGGTTTACTGATTTACAACAGAAAACTCTTTCCTACAGACTGATGTATTACAGTGCATAAGCTGGGATATCCTACCCAAAAGATAAGAAAAAACCTTTGCATTCCACTGAAAAAAAGAATTCACCTATATCTTTAAGCCTTTGGTTTCACCAGGCACCATATATGAAAGCCTTAGCAACACTAAAATGTAAAAAACTCTACTGGTTTTCATGAAGCCAAGCATTTTGTTTCTCCTTCAAGAACTGTACTGGGGATTTTTGTAGAATCCTCCTGCCTAATTCCTTCAATATTTCTTTATGGACTTCCAGTCCATGGTTTTGTTTAATTTTTTTTTATCTGTTTGCTTCCACAGTTTCCTGTGGCAGCACATATCAGAAGTTTACACTGCACAGATATGAAAACAGAAGATGACTGATTTAACACCAAAGAAATTATGCAGCCCCTAGTCCTGTTAATTCTGGGTTTGGTGAATAATGGGTTTCATTTGAACTATCTTTTGAACTATCTTTTTCATAGCTCTTTAAAAATCAATTCCATCTCTCTCAGCCTCCTCCTCCTCCTCCTATTTGAGAGTCCCAGACATACCAGTCTCTCTTTGTGATGCTACAGACCTAAGCATTTTTTCAATCATTTTGCTATTTGCAGGGGCTGCCTTACAGCTGTAACATTCACATCTTGTCTTTTATTTCCTATATACTTAAATCACACCAGCAAAGACTCTGCTCTACTGCCGCACTGGTTCTTCTGATTCCAGGGCATAGAGAGGCACAACCTGCATGGTTTTGATTTAAGGCCTGATGCAGAAGGTTCCATAGTAAGGTACCTCCCAAGCACAGGCCTTTAGCCCAGCCCAACACTTCTGCACAGACAAAAAAAATAAGACTTTTCAATAATTTAAACACACCTTAAAACAATTTTACACACTACATCAAGGCTTAATAACTCTCTCCCTTGTGAAGACCCCATCTGTCAGAGCCCAGAAGTTTGAGTCTGTCCTACAGGCTGCAACTCCCTCTGTCCCTCACGAGGCCACACTGAATTTGACACTGGCTGAGTAGTAACTCAGACTTGCTTCCCCAGAAGAATGCATTAAGTTCTTCTCTTCACAAAAGGTCTCTAAAACATGGAGGAAAAAAAAAGCTAAAGTAAAGAGTTTTATGACTGTTTTCCTTTAACTGTATCTCAACCTTGCCTACCATGGAGTGGGCAATTCCCCTCAACCCTGACTAATCCTCATCTGCGATAGGGGACCATATCAAAAGGCCTGCATTTTTCACTATGATTAAAAGACAGATAAGTAGCAGAAGCTCTAGGGAGTCACTGTAAAGGAGGATACCTTTATTTCATACTAACACAAAGAAAAGCCATAAAAGACACCAAGAAAAAAGAAATCAGACCCGTTAGGGTCTAGATATACTCAACAAAACTTTGAAATCCAAGACTTGTCAGACTAGTCAGCTTTCATTTTTCTGGACATCTTGGTCATGTCTTTTTCTGAATCCATAATCTTCTTTTGTTTTCCCTGTAAGAAGTCATTCCCAATACTTGTTCCTGTAGAGTTGCTACTCCCATGACATATTCCCTGTCAGAGTTTGTCTCTGTACTCATCACCTCAGCTGGGATGTAGATTTTTTGGCACAGAATGTGTGACTTACATGAAAGTCATTAATTCTTGATACATCTGCAAAAGTCTTGATCTTATTCCTTTAAGTAAACTCTTGAAAAAAGAAAAGGAAAGGCAGGTTGCAACATTAATTTATCTTTTTGTTTGCAGCAACAAAGGAACCAATTTGCAAAACTCTGTACCACCTCTGCATGACTGTATTTCCATGGGCTACAAAATTTGCAATTATTATGGCTAGAGAGTGTTAAGGCTATTTAGGGTCCAGGGCAACTTATAATTGAACAATTTCCAAAAAAGACATTGACCTTTCTTCACGTTAGACAATACTAATACACCTGGATACTGTTCCTCTGGAAAAGTAGTGGCATGTCATGGACACATCTTTCAGATTATTTGCACAATTATTTTTTACAAACACATGCTTTGCTGCACTGTAAAGAAGAAAACCAGTGTCCAAAGAAGAATAGATTGACATATGGTGATTTCCCTTGCACCTTATACATAGTCCTTCAAGTAAATATTTTACTGAAGGCCTCTTTAAATCAAACTAAAATTAAACTGTTAACCATTCATAACTATGAATGCAGGTTAAAAAGTCTTCCCACAGGCCAAAGCTAATAAAATTATAATTGTCCCTGTTTTCTGAGGATTTAGTCCAGTAGCTGCCAGAAGCCCACAGGAAACCTCTCAAGTATAAATACACACTGTGTATTGTCACCAGAGCAGCAGACTGTCCATCTAACACAGATCACAGATAGATGCAGAACATCATGTGCCACCAAAGAGCAATTAAAATTGCTTTCATTGTCCCAGTACCTTGGATCACCAGTGATGGGGCACAATCTCTCATACATTTACCTGGGAAGGCCAGAGTGAAAACATAACAGAAACCTGACCAAACAGATATCCAGAAAAAGGCTCAGAATCTTTCCATTCATATCCTGCAACTGAAAAAAACCCCCAAAAGCTTCAATTCACCAAGACATGCATGTTTTTCTGAAGCTCTATTTCATTGTAATTTTTTTTTTTTTTTTAATTTATAAAGCCATTTCAAGTGTTCACACAAATCTTTTCTTGGTCAGCTTTTTTCACCTAAAGGCATGATTTTCCTTCTTTTCCTTTGCATGTAATTACAATGTCAAAAAGCAGTGTGCCTTCCTGGATTAATTTAACATACAAGAGGCACTGTTTCATACGTCACAGCATTTATCTCCAAGAACTGCATACACAGGAAATGACCTGCAAGCATAATAAACAGATGGCTTTATTTTTATTTTCTTTAATATTCGGAGCAGACTGTTCCTATGTCAGAATCACAGTCATGCACAATGAACCTTTGAATGACAGTCCAGTGCATCCAGATGTGTCTGGCAGTTGGGACAAAGACATTCTAGTGCTCTTCAATATTTAGTTCAGGCTATGACTGACTGGCTGGTGGAGATTTTTGTCAAATATTTTCAGAGCTGAGTCTATATTAAAATAGCTTGTATAGTGCAAACAGCTGGTAAACAGGAGAGATGAGAAAACCAGCTCTTGATTTTGCACCCTGCTTTCAGACATTCAGATACACGGATAAGACTCGCCTGAGCATTATCCCAGCTCTCCTATGAGAGTACCTTAATCATCCTAGTGGCCCTTTTCTGGGCTCTCTTCAGTAATTCCATCTCTCTCTCGTGCTGGAGAGCTGCACACAGCACTCCAGGGGCGGCCTCACACATGCTGAGAGTGAGGCCATCACTCCAGGGGTGGCCAAAACCACATGCCTCCTAAAGTAGCCCACCAAATAAATACACTAAACACATCAAATACATCCTTATGAAGACATACAGAACACAACTCTCATGACAAAATAAGCAGTGTTTTGCTCTTTGTGATAAAAGTGTCCTGCCAACTTAAGTAGCCTCCATCTGATTTCCAGCTGATGCCAGATGCAGAGCCACACTGTGACAGTCGTAATGAACAGGTGGGTACCAAGAACAATCCACACAGAATGTACTTGGGGACAAGTGGATGGGACACTTGTTCTACTGCAACATCAGGGAGGAACTGTCCCCTCCAGCATCCCCAAGGAGAAAAATATGGTAGCACAGTGGAAAAGAACAAGAGCATCTTGGAAGTTAGTACTGTTATTCGCTCAAGTGGGGTAGCTTTGGGCAGCTTTGGGCAGCTTTTCACAATACAGAGAAATAAAATTCTTTCCTGCTTAAGGTGAAATGTGCCCCTAAGCTGCCCAGGGGCTGATATAGCACTGCACTGGCCTGAATACACACTATAAATAACTTGACTTAGTCTACCTCTTGCAATTTCCTTAACTATGACCTTTCAAAATAAATTAAGCTTAATTCACCTTGAAACGTCGACTTTCTGTTGTCGTAATCATTCATAAGATTATCAGCTTTTAAAAATCTTGTTATTCAGAAAGCAGATTTGAAACAATGAGCTTGCATCATTTAAATATATGAGATATTCTTCTGTCTTCTGACTGATTTTTAAACTGTTTTTATTATCAAATATTGCAGGGCTTTTATTTTGTTCATTTTTCTAGTAATCTTCTTGGGAAGTAGTAAATTAAAACCGTCGGTTTCTTAGTAGACATCTCTTCCATAAATAAACCTTGCTTCCTGCTTTTTCTTGTGTTTGATTAGCTAGAAATAATTGCTCTCAGACTTCCATGGTCCATTATGGCTCTCTGCTCCCAAGACCTCCCCTTGGCCTGACTTACAAAGGGCAAGAAATTGGCTCTTACACTCACTGACATGTGGCTGGTGAAATCTGCAGGGAAGACATGTAGCGGTGAAGAGCACATTAATCAGAAGATAAGAGCAAAATACAAGTGTCCCTCTTTACAAGGACAACTGAACCATTCACGCTGGTTTTCAGACAGACTGGGTTCTTCTGCTTTTATCAAAGACAATAAACAGACTTCTTCATAAATAAAAATGCAAAGGGCCAGGTTCCACAACACAAGTTTAAATCAGGAGAGACTGTGTTCAGGTCGGTGCAGCCAAGCTGGTAGATTGGCATGAAAACCAACTAGCAAATTATCTGTAGGCAACAAACAGGAATTTTGACAACACAGACACATTTTGTTCTCTAGAAACTGGCATGGTTTTTCAAGTAATGCAAGCATGGTTTGATACCAGAGACACATATAGTGCCAAATTATAATCATGGCTTTTGGAACTGTTTAGAGATATATCTATACTGAATCCTACACAAGGACCTTTACATGAAAAGCTCTTTTCTCTTTCAACATTCTGATTCCTGCAAGCATGAAGAAATCTTCATTTCCCTAGCCTTAGAGACTCCAGCCAGTATTATAGCTAAGACTTTTAAGAGCTACAAAGAAGATTCCACAGTGCATTTGAGATTAAACTACAGCACTGATTTTAGTCTTTCAAAAAGCAAGCCCCATGGATTTTTTCCATTTCCATTTGATCCAAGTGTCTTGATCTCAGAAGGCATCACTGCTGTTGTTCCAGTTAAACTATTTCTCATTGAACAAAGTCCAAGCAATGCAAAATACCACAGGAACATTAATTTTCAGAGAATAAAACTTTTAATGATAATATGAACTCAGTGAAGTACTCCCACAACTGAATAAACCTCTTCAACTTCTGTTTGATGAGTCCAGCTGGCCCTGATCTTTTTCATAATCTCTGCAGAATTTGAGTCTTACAAAGAAAGAAGATGGGGAATTGGAGAAGGGGCAAGTTGTTTGTTTGCTATACCCATGCTACCAAAAATTATACAATCTGTACTTCCTTGTTTGTTTTTTTCCTCATAGAAGAAAAACATTCATCTGGGAAGACAGTTCCCACAGAAATCAAGCTCTGGTTGCATGACTATTTCTCCCTGAATATTCTGTCAGGAGGGAATACCAGTGTGGGATCAGCTGGAAACTATCAGAAATTCACCAAACCAGATCTGCTCTGCCTCTTTTATTACCTTTCTTCAACATATTTTTTCCCTTTTACAGGTCCCACATAACAGAGACACAAATTTTCATTTGTGTGATGTCCTCAGCCTAGATCTCTAGCAGTTTTTAGCTACTTTGCTCCACTGTTTCTCTGAAACAGATCTTTAATGAGCACAAAGACAGATTTACTGACAGTCAATTGACAGAGGGAACGGTCACAGCACTTTACAGTCTCATATGAACCAGCAGAAATATTTAAACTGCCTCTCAAAACATAAAAAAGGTAAGAAAAGCTACATTTTCTAACCATTTCGCATCAGTGATGATTATTATTTTTTACAACATACAGGTTTTAAACACAACTACAGCTAATATTGTATATTAATAATGTTATAAACCTGTATGAACTTTATTCCCAGACTGGTGGACTATAATCCTATAATCCTGACAAGAAAAACATTTCACATTTACTGCAGTAAACAAGAGCTCTACAAATGTAGAAGAAAGTCATTTACCAGATGTTACTATTTGTCTTAGAATGTGTTTTTGACTTTTGCTTATTTTCTCTTGACCTCGTCGGCTTCTCCCATACACACTTGGCACAGAAAAACAAATGTTAAACCTTTGAAAGCCAGTTGTTATCCAGCTGTAAAGTTCCTTGAGACCCAATGCATATACCTTTCTGGTGTGTCAAAATGGCTACTATTACCCTTTGACCAGCACAAATGGATCACCGTATCACATTCCTGCCTTTTTTGAAATTATGCCATACCCCTTCACACTTGCAGCTTTTCCAAGGTTCTTCGAGGCATTGAACAAATAAGCCAAATAAAACCTCAGCTAAGAAATGCAGCTGAATTACCTCATTCAAAATCTCAAAAAGGGAAGACTGGATGATCTGTGCATACTTATGCCAATGTATTATTTACAAAAGAGTCTTGAACAATAATATCAGTAATTCATCAACTGAACTCAATATGTAGCTGTTTCCATTTCAGACTTTTCAAGACAAATCACCCCTTCCCTCCTGAATAAACAGGATGCTCCTGGTGGCCATAAAGCTACACAGCACTTGAAACACACACAGTCAGTGACACATTTGCTCAGACCCATACAAGCATTCTGCACAAATTCCTGCTGTGGCAGCCAACCTGAGGGTCATGTGTGGACCACTGCTGTGATGTGTTTCACTGAACTGAGAACCTTCCTCTCACTCATCACAGATGGAACTAATAAGTCGTGCACTGAAGCTATTGAGCTTCTGGAACCACTGAGAACTTTCCAAATAATTAAAAACTAGTGTCCAGAGTAGTCTGACAGCAGCTGTCGTAACCAGGGAAAGAAAATACAGGGCAAGCAAGTTATGAAAAGCACATAATTTCACATTTGCCTGGGCTGTGCTTCCACCAGCTGCATTTTTGCAGCTCCAGAAGAGCAGGGGGGACATGCTGCTATTTGAGCTGTGCATGCAGAAGATGGCTTTAGCCACATGCTTTTAGCACTTTTTCTTCTGTTATCATAGCACTTTCTTTTCTCCCAAATGCCTACTAAAAATGTCTAATAGCATGGGAAAAGAGTTGAGACAGAAAGCAGGAAACATCTGCAGCCACATCTTTCCATGTGCAACAGTATTGAGAGGACAATGCTGCAGTCCATGTCTGCTGTGACCACTGGGTGACTGATTCAGAGCTGTGCTTGAGATGGCTGGGAGAAAATATTCCACCAAATCCTTGTTGTTAGTTGACTTAGGCCCTTCAGAGAAGATTTGCCACACACAAGTTGAGACTTAGTCCCAGCCCTTCTGTTCCAACCAATCCTAGGGAAAAAGTGGGACTTAAAAGGAAGTAAAAAAAAAAATTAAAAAAAAAATCCAGAGACTGAAGTCAGCCCAGCCAAAAAACAGGACACAGCTGTACTAAAGGAACAGCCTAATTCAGCAAAAATGCTCTGACCAGAGCTGTAACCATGGGGCCAGTCCCTGAACAAAGCAACAGACACTGACATGTGCTGCATCCAAGAAGAACAAACCATCACCAGAAGGAAAAAGATCTTGCTTGGGACTACTACAGTGAGTCAGCTGGGGCTGGGAATGATCCCAGGGAAAATTTCAGTCTGTAGGTATCTGAGGTTAACACAATACACGTCCAGTGTTTGATTTGCAGTAGAGAATCCAGAGTGCTCTTTCACTATGGTGGAAGTTTTGTTTCTGCACAAACGTGTACATTTTTACCTCAATGCCATGGGTATGTCTGTGATGACTGCTTC
This sequence comes from Lichenostomus cassidix, assembly GCF_008360975.1. Classification (NCBI taxonomy): domain Eukaryota; kingdom Metazoa; phylum Chordata; class Aves; order Passeriformes; family Meliphagidae; genus Lichenostomus; species Lichenostomus cassidix. The sequence goes on from NC_139484.1 coordinate 21,017,338, forward strand.
TCTTCATATATTATGGAAAAGGTCAAAAGCATTTGAATCTAGGATGGCCTGGCATAAAGAATTGAATTTCGCATTCCATTGGAAGATGTTGGAAAGGAGATTAATATTACTAATCCAGGTAGAATGAAGAATAGAGATATGGCCATATTTAGGATAAATAGTTTAGTTTCAGCTCTGCTGAATACATGAATCAACATTAAGTCCTTGGATTTGACTTTTTCATTTACTGAATGTCTTGCACCATTGGTAGTTCAATCCAGAAACAATCTGTTCGGGCAAGCAAGTATTCTGAAATATTGCAACATTTTAATCACACCAGTCCTGTTCAATCTGACAACCTCAATAGTCATTTCATCTTAGATAAAAATACTTAAACTGGAAGTGAAGAATTTGACATATATCACAAAACCAAATAAGACCTAGAGTTTATATTGAAAATATTTTTAATTAAATGCATGACCCTTTTTATTAATAAATTTAGGTATATATTTATGTGAAAATAGGTGTTATCTAAATAAAGAAAAACAACCAGAAAAATCGCATGGAAACATCTAAGGTAATAGTGGTTCCTTAAGATATAGCTAAAAAAAGTCACCATTCATTTTACACATGCACACACATATTTTTCTTCCACTTTAATTCTTTAAAATTCTGTTACTTTTAAGAAACAGATAATCCCTGTACATTTTGCATAGGCAGATCTGAGACAAACACTACCAGACAGGAAAATGCATAGTTATCATATGACTCCCAGAAACTACAAACAAACAAAATCAAAACAAATGCAGTGATAAAACAAAAAGGAAGTTGGACAATTTGTATATTTTTTGCTGCAGTAGCCTGGGAAAAGATTCTAGATGTGTGCACATGAGTAACTTGAATGTCTGTGTCACATGGACAGAAGCATTAGCAAAATCCTCCTTGGTTACTTTTCCTGTTGAACCATCTCTGTGCTTGCACAGCAGATGTACAACCAGCTTGCAAATAATAAGCTGCCTGTTGGGGAAAGAGTGGCAAGAGACATATCAGAAATAGAGGAAAGTTATGTGTAGAGTGAGTGCCAAATAAAGTCTTTATTTAGCATCTTGGAAAACCAATTTAGAAAACTTCAATTGTTTCACAGAAATACTTACGATGTTTATGATGGAGACAGATTAAGAAAAGAAATTCAGAAAGGCACCTTCACTTTACTTTCACCCCAGCAGCTGCTTGTCAGGGGGGTTTGACTAAGTTCTCTAAGAACATTATGCTCAATCAAAGTTGTCCTATCTCACCATTAGCCTGGGTAACAAAGTCAATTTTAGGGACCTTTCCTAGTCTTGCTCCCCTATGGAAAAGCTCCACAATCACAATGGAGGATTGAATTGTCCTTTTATAATGTTTTGCATAAATTCAGTTTATGCAATCAAAAATATCTGAGTGGCATGTAACCGAAACCAAATGAATTCGTACAGCAGATAAGAACAAACAAACGTCAGAAGAAAAGTGTGAAGTGCTTGTTGTTTCTGTCTTACAAACATGTTGATGTTTTTCTGTGTCAAGTTCACTGCTGCTTTGTGGACTACAGGTCAGAGCATTTTGGTCAAACAGTGGCAAACATCACAATTCACACATCAAGTTCTTCCAAAAGGCAGGAAGGAGGAGGGGAAGGCAGTGAGACAGCAGTCTGCCGTTAAGAAAAAATAATAAAAAGCAAGGGAGAATTTTGCTTTCAAAGAGTCATGGAAAAACACTGAGATCCCAAGCAGTTCAGTTAAGTCATTTGCCTTACAGGCAGCAAGTCTTTTTAAAAGAGACTAAAAGGAACAAATGAAAACAGCAAGAATGATGCTGTGACCTGGGGTAAGTGGAACAAATGTTCTCTGAAAGAGACCTCTCTGCAAATGAATATAAGGGACTGTTCCTTACTGTTCCAGCTAACTTCCCACTTTGCTCAAATCATGGGCAAAAAGAATGGTTATCGTCCTCAAAAGGGGTCAGGAAGATAGCTGTAGTGTCATGTGTCTAATTTTTTTTAATGCAATTACATGTGAGCAGGAAATGCTTCTGCTTGAACTCCAAGTCCCACTCAAACTTTCTTCTGCAAAGCCTTTCCTATTGAGTGCTGCCTAATAATCAAAGTGAATCAGAGGCTGAACATAGATCCAGGACATTTGGATAATTGTGTATTTGGAGAGGAAGCAGCTTCAGCGTCTTTTGGGAGTAACAAAGCAAGCTCAGCTTGGTGTGAATGTAGCCATTTGTATTTAGAAGAGAGAACAACCTAAAAACAACATGGCACACATTTAAGTGCCTCCAAATACCAGAGGTTGCTGTCAAAGTAGAGCTGCAAACAGAAATCCTCTCTGAACAGGCACATTTCCAGCTGAGACTCAGCTAGGCTGTACACAACCATGCAGCCAGTGTGCTTCAAAATTCATTGTGCAGTCCTATTCTTTCACCAGATTTGGAACTGACTCTGAGCATATCAGAATTCCCAGCATCCACACCAGCTTTCTATCAACCAGTGTGCAGGAAGATGTGCTGGCATAAGGATGTGGCCACAACTTGCCCACATACCCAAATTTTTTGCATTCTCCAGCACATACAAAAGAACATAATCATTGTTTGATGCTGTGCCTTTAACTTCTCAATCCTTTTGCTGATCAGGGAGACATAAAATGATTATTCAGTTTGATGATTCTAGGAAGAGTAGAGGATTTTTAAAAAGGACAGTTTGCGGATTTGGATTTCTGAGGATTGCTCAGTACTTTGGACACAGCAAGCAGCACATGGTTTTTTTGAAGTCGTGTTAAGTCAGATATCTAAGGGGGTGGAAAAGCTTAAATATACAAAATGAAATGTTGTCCTGGAAAACCATGACAGTGGATAGGACTAGAAAGTTTAGAGGGTAATAAGTAGCCATGAAGTGCCTGTGGTGTGCTGGTGGCATCCAAAAGGACAAATGCAATCAATGCGTACCAATAGAAGGGAATCTAGAATATCAACAGGGATTGATTATACCCCAGTGTTTGGCAGAGGTATCATGCCAACAGAATATCATGTCCAGATCTGATGTCCAGGCTCTAAGGAAGGCCCTAATAACACAAACACAATTTTGAACAGGGGAATAGGAGTAAATGATAATCTAGTCTAACCAAAACCAGTTAAAGGAGGAACTTAGTACATCCTGTGAGTACTGGCTAGGAAGTAGAAATATGATAGAAACCATTTCAACATCAAAGCTCTACAGAGATACTATGAATAGAATTCAAAAAGGACAATTTCAGGGCAAAAATAAAGCATGTTTTGGTTGGTTGGTTCTTAAACACTTGGGTTAGGCTCCTGTTTAGAATAACTTTTTTTTTTTTTGTTTTTAATCAAACATAATAGTTTTCTGAAAGACATTTTGTTTCAACATGGAATTAATATCTATTAACCTGATTCACTCAGAAATGTGAAAAGTACCAGAACATAAACAAACTCCTTATAAACACCAGAAAGAAGAGGAGCTTTAACCTCCTGGATACCAGGAAATTTTCCCTTCTGAAAAATGATTGCTATCTTTTAGCAGATGTGGCCAGACCTCAGCCCTGGCAGCTGGACTCCATTTCTGCATCAGACAAGGAAAAAAGTAAACAGAAAATCTCTTCCCTTTGCTTGTTGATTTCAAGAGAATGTCAAGTAATGGTTTCACTGAGTATTTTCATTATATAGCTGCAGTGGCCAGGATTTAACTGTGCTCAAGTAAAGTTTGATAAAATATGTCTTAAAGGATGCATCTGAAACTTCCCAGAGCAGGTCTGACCGTGCCCTTCCGCATAACCCAGCAGACCCAGAACTGACCATATGCTACTCCTGGGCTCTTGTTAAATTGCCAAGAGTGGTACTTGCCAAAAATTCACCCTTATTTCTAAACCATAGGGAATTTAAAGGACAGGATTAGATTTAGATGCAAATAACAGCCCAAACTGAGCTGGGAACAACGTGGAACCAGAAAAGCTGACCCGTACTCAGAGAACTGTGTTACAGGACAGCCTGTTCCACTCTGCAGGGCATCTCCAGCAATGCAAAGTGCTTCTGCCATCTCTTCCCTTTCCCTCTGTACTTGCCTAAGTCCAAAGATAATTTATTTTTAAACAATAGCCATTTTAGTGGGAAATTTTATGTTTTCATGGGCATAAATTAATTCTTTATGCAATGTAATATAGGAATGGCACCACGAATAGAAGGACACTAAAGCTCAAGTCAGGGTTTTTTCTACCTTGCTTTGTACTGTATGATAGAAGAAAGTACTCTCTGGAGGGAAGGGGGAAGGGAATCTTACTTGTATCAAAACATGCTCATAAATCAGAGGCTCAGATGGTTTTACTATTTAAAAAACAGTCAAAGATTAAACAAGTGATAATAATCACTAAGCACAACAGTTCGGGATTTGCTGCAGTGTCACTTTAGAAAATTATCTTTTCCAGGCCTGACTTACAAACATGCATAGCAAAAGATAACTTGACTGAAGTTAACTGGTCTCTTGCAGTTATAAAACTGGGTTTCCTTAAAGGAAGGTTAAGCAGAGGGTTGACACTGAGAAAAGAGATCACATGGGCAGAAAGAGAGCCAAGCAGAATGGCTGGCAGGTACATGGCTTGGGCTAAGCAGTTGCTCTTGTGAAAGTGAGCCAAGACGGGAGCTGGAGCCTGGCCAGAGCCAGCAGGATGTCAAGGGACAGGGACTCTGCAGTGGCAAACCTGAGGCTAAAGTCAAATGAGCTTGCTGAAAGTTGCATGGAGTGCTGCCTCTGTATGAACAAATGGTTTTCAGTCTTCTGGAAGCAGTGGAACTTTTTGATCTTTGAGATCAAATCAGACCACATTAGTGCAGGGTCACTGAAGCAACTCATTAGAGCCATTGGCTGCACTTCTTTTGAGCAACAAGCAAAGCTCGTGTTTTGCAAGCAGCGCTGACCATTTCAAAGAAACAGAGTGACAAAGTAGACTTTAGAAAGAATGACAACATCTTTTTATAAATTTTGAAATCTAACTGTCTTATAGACATATTATCTTGCTTAGCTGGCTGATTTTCAGTAGAAACTTGCAGGTTTCTCTGCATTTTCTGACAACTCTTTTCTCACAAGACATTCTTCCCTTTTTTCTTTTCCAAGAAGCTTTTATCACAATGAGGGTGTGGAAAAATAATAGTTGAACATGATTTCTCTTAAAGAACCAGTAAGTCTCTACCTGCAGCACTATTTGCAGCAGTCTCTCTCTTACTCTGAATTTAAAATTAAATATTTTGATGACTTAGAAATGAATACAGCATGTAACAGTTAAAGTTGATCATGCTACTGGGCACTTGGCCAGCCTCTAGGAAAGAAGTCATGGGTTCCCACTAAAACACAGAGCATCTCCTGAGATTAGAGGTATCCATCATGAGCTCATATGTATTTTATGTTCCAGTTCTCAGAAAAGCATTTTGCTTTTCTTGCTCATTGTCTACTCACTTGCCACATCAGAACAAAATCTAATTATCTTATTTGCAAATAATTACAGTCTTGAATTTAAAAGAAAGCTGGTGCTTCAACAAACAAAAAATCAGTATCTAAGTTCCTTTCTGAAGTAGAGGAAAACAGAAAAAGACAACAGAAGAAAGAACTAAAGAAGTGTACCATGTACTGATGTTCATATTGTAAGTAATAGCAACCACAGTAAATAATGCCATCACTAACTTAACATTAGCTTCTGCTTCTCCAAGTCAACAACTTCATTACACTTTTCTTTCTTCTGAAATGGATTCCAGATGATTTGCCTTAAAAAAATACGAGACTGATCAGTTTTGCTATGAATAATAGCACTTAATTCTTTTCTTCACGTGACACACCAATTCATTTGAGCTACGTGGTATTGTTTCCTGAGTAAGATATACTTGGGAAGTAACTTTGTTCTGCAAGTCAGTCAGGAATATGTTCCTCAAATGATAATTGTTTCCTGGAATGTTTGGGCTCATAGCCAAACTTCAGTATATTTGAACCAATTTCCTATGCTAAATGATGCATTAGTCTTCAGGGGAAAAAAAAAGTTTTCTGATGCTTCCACTTTTTGTCCAGACTCTTTACCTCTCCAGCCTTGTCTGTTCTTGCAGAGAATTACATTTCTGGCCTTATTAGCTGTCAAGGTATTCATATGACCTGTCTTAGCAGACTACCTGAAGATTAAACAAACACTAATTATCCTGTAAAAAGAAAGATATCACTACTTTCATTGACCAAATGAGGTAAAAAATGGTTGAAAGATTCAAAGCGGATGCAGGTACCTGAGGGGAGGCTTAAGGAGAATGTAGACAGTTAAACTGAGGTCAAATTGCAGGGTCACTGTAATTTTTGTGACACGTCTTGTATGACAAAACTTTTGTATGACAAGTTTTGTCATACAAGAGATCTCAGCATTGGTAAGCACCTATGGTTTCCTAATAATGTGAATTAGGTACATGTCCAGAGTCAACACTATCTTGAACAGCTTCCATATTTGAGTATCACTCCCAGGCCTCAAGAAATGTAAAGTTCAGAATCTCTTCCCCATGACAAAAATCAGAGTCTAGCAGAAATGTTCAGGGCTCAGCAGTCAGCAATATAAGGAAGAGTATTCTGGGGACATTTGCATGAAAACTATATTCCTGAATGATAACTAAAAGTAGGAATCAGCAAGAACAAAAAAAAAAAAGTTATCATTGTGCAAGCTCCCTTATTACTGAACCAAAAAGTAAACTTTAACAGCAAAGCTCAACTGTTTAGTTCAGCTTGTGAGCTCTGTTATTATTCTGCTTAAACTAGCATAAATAGGGTAAAACATATGATAATGGACACATGCAAGTGTAACAGTGACATAATAATGTATGAACTATAACAATGTTGAATCAAATAAGGATCCAAACTGAAAACTGATCTTTTGAATCACTGTAATCTCCATGTTCATTACACAAGTAAAATGGATGTAAATCACAACCAAATCCTGGGCTATATGCAAGCAAATTAGAAAATAATTAGGTCACAAAGCAAAATATATTTGCTTTGTCCAGAAACTGTGGAATAGCAGCCATTATACATTCACTATTTACCTAAAATTACCAGATAACACAGTGCACAAAGTGTCACATTGCTACTATAATCTTTTTTTTTTTTTGAGGTATCATTATTCGTAAGTCATTAATGAATGACAGTATCTGAGAAAAATGTCACTCCTCTAAGAATAGGCAGGAATAATTGGGAAGTGCTCTCTGTGATACACTTCTAGGTACTTAGACACATGACCATAACAGGGCTGAAGCATGTTCTGAGCTTCCATGATAAGTAACAGCTCATCTAACATTTGCCACATTGCATCTGCTAAATATAGAGTGGGACAAAGGGATACTTCAAAGAGAGAAGAGGGTAAAGCTGTAACTGCTGTCTCTCAAAATGCATGTTGATATATGAATTTTCCACATGTAGATCGACAATTCCTTCCCTTCACCTTTGGCAAATTAATTATGGTTGGAAATTATTTTGTATTCACATTATTCCTTTCCTCCATCCATCTGCTTTTCTGTTCTGGATACCTACCAAAATCATCCCTCTCCATGGCTGCTCCTATTATCAAATCCGGGTGAGAATCTAAAGCCTAGCTGAAGTTCTGCAATTGTGGTTTGGGTTTCACCTAAAAATAATTGGAGATTATTTCAACCTTTTAAAGTTGAGTTAAACTGTCAGGGACTGAATCTCTGGTGTTAGGGCCAATCCCAGGAAAAAAAAGCCTGTTTCCCCATCCCAGCAGATCCACATTTCTGCACAGTCAGGCATGTCCTGCCCATGCCAAGTTACATCCAAAGTCAGAAATCAGCATACTTTATCAGCCACCATGTATCTGAACACAGATTTGAATGATAATTCTTATCTCACCCCTAGCCCTTGCCTCATCCATCTTGGCTTCTCTTACTAAGGTTTGCAAGATCAAGACCCCAAAAACTGTCAGCTGTTCTACAGAACAAAAAAGCTGCTCTTGACCTCAAAATGCACACCAGAATTGCCAGAGGGCACATAATTCTTTTCGGTTTCATCCCTAGCACCTACAAAGAAGTTCACAAAATTTTCCTCATCCTAAGTTATGTCAAAAAGAGACATCAAGGGTAGAATAACAAAAAAAAAATGGTCACAATTGCAAAGCTCTGACAACAAAGAATGTTTTCACGTCTCTAGCTAGAATTATTGAAGGAGAGGATCAGACTTGTTCAATCATTCACATGGTACCACTCCATTACAGCTTCAATCCAGTATGCCAAGAAAAAGAGTGATAAATTTGGTATACTTCCTTGCAGTATATGTAAACATCCCACATAAATAATCAGATTATGAAAAGAAGTGCTCTACAGCAGACAGAGCTGTTCCTTTAACTCATGTTTGTTCTGAGGTTTCCCAGCTGTGAGTGCAAAGTATCCTTGCAACTTTAATAAACTCAGAGCAAAACTCATCCTGAAAACACTGTGCAGCAGTCACCAATTCTTAACATTAATTCCATGAAAATCTTGGTGTTAAGAATTTTTTCTTTTGCGTTTTTGAATGGTATCCTACAAATAATGCATGAAAGCAAAACATACTTATTTGCTGCTTTCCTAAATTGGTGTTTTCAGCAAACTATTAAAATCAGGTGTTCTGTCTCCAGGCTTAACTAGAGATGTTACTTGGAACTTTTTTCTTTCTATGTGTGGAAGTCAGCAGAAAAAGCATCCCACGACAGAAGAAAAGCTATAAAGAGCCTCGTGCCCTGCAAATACTCAGTTTGAGAACACACTCCTTAGATAATTCAGTTGAGAAATAAATTAGGAAGTGAGGAACAAGATTTTTACAAGTTTTGCATCTACACTTTTAATCCTGCACCATACACAGAATTAAATCTCAATACTCAAAAGTATTTGAGAAAAATTTTGGAAGTATCAACTGATTTTAGACTCAAAGTCATATTGGTCTAATTTTTCAGATGGGATACATGCATCCTGCAGCAGAAGCTGTTTCAGTGAGACACAAAACATCCTCAGGCTTTATCCCTCAGGAAACATTTGAGTTTGAGAATGTTTATTAATGTCATTTTAGTCATACATCAAGTTGCAATAAAAACTATTCCTGCAATATTGTTATTAGCAGATAATGCTTTCTTCCCGCATTTCATTTTATTTTATCTAGATAGAAGAAAATTCATGAAGTGAAGATCATATTAAATAATATGAAAAGTAATTTACAACATGCTGGGGGGTAGATTCCTTCACACAAACACACTACTATCAGATACCCCTGCTTAGAATTCTTACATCAGAGTTAACCTGAATTATCTTTGCAGATCTATTTCCAAGAGTCATTACTTTGAAAAATAAAAATAAATCTCATTAAGTATTTGCTCTTATAAAAACAGGCTTGGTGAAAACATTCCAGCTAGTTAGGCAGCCAAAATTTTATTACAGGGAGAAGGGATGATCACACACACATTCAAGGACAAATCTCATGAAACTCATGTTTGACAGGAAATTGTACAGGAAGCTAATTTAGAGAGATCAAAATGAGGGTGGTATGTTCCCAGGACCCAGGGCAAGCCAGAAATCTTGCAGCTGAATTTTATACATATGGTAATTTGATCAGAGTGGATATAGCAGAGAAGGGAAAGAAATCGTTGATTGAAAATATAGAGAGAAGAAAAATCAGCATGGGAACAAGAATCTCTGTAAATAAACCAGATCACAAAGTCCCTAAATAAAAAAATAATCTACTTGAGGTACTTTTTTGTAGTGGGATGAGAAGTATCATCTTGTGGGAGACATGCCTCAAACTCTGGTCACTTAAATAGTAGTACTCGAAGTTGCTTTGTATGTGTTTTATCGTGTAGCCAGTGTATGAAAGGCACTCCTGCCTGAACACAGCAAACTGAAAAATGAAGCACGAGGGCAAAACACAGAGAGAAACAAGCAAATTCAAAGGTAACTATGCACTTTGAAGCTTAACTCATTTCATGTGTCCAGCCTCACATGACTATAGACTGTTTCTATGTTTTGTGTAATGTTTATTAGAAACAGGTAATGTGACTCTCTTTCCTATGTTCTGTACTTCCAGAGCAATGATAGCGAGGAATTTCAAAAGTCTGTAGGAAATGCATGTGGGCTGCAGCCTGTGGATCCCACAGCCACTCTACATATCCTTCCAGCCAGCTGGTGATTTGTGGTAGCATGAACTTTGATCACGAGTCAAAACAGTTTAATAACATGAAGTACAGCATGTCCAAGAAAGAGCAGAGAGCAAAGCATTAACCTAAGCTCACACTGACTTTCTTGGGGAAAATTCACAACTTACAATGTCCTTCCAGATGACTAAAGGAATAAAATCTGGTATTTAATTTTCTGGTTTATTTCAAAACCCACACCATCTTATTTTCGTCTTTTATAGAGAAATTGTAGAGGCTAAATCTCAGTCTGTTTGAATGCCTTTTATCATCATAAAAAGAGGCAACTCAGCTAATAGCAGTACATGAACTGGAAATAATGTGAACTTACATTCATTTGTTCTTTCAAGAGGCACAAAAACCAATACTGTGTCTATGCTCTGTCTACTTGTATTGAGAGAGGCACGTCTTGGATTTCTTTGGGGAGCATCCCAGAAGCCAAACAGGAAAGAGGAGGAGCAATGAATGGGAAAACACAAGAAAAGCTAGATGTTTCCCACACAGCTATAGGATTTCCCTGGGGCTTTACACAGTCTAGGCCAAATTCTCACTCAGTTACATTTGTAATACCTGACTGGTTTCGGAGAGCTGTAAATGCTGGGGAGTGAAATTTGGCACTCTGTTTTTTTCACTGGAAAAATATGAGAAAGGTCATTTCAAACAGCAACTTAAAAGCTATATTCTTCTAAAATTAAGCAACCATAAGTGGCAATGCACAAAAAATGAACTATAGCTAACGTAATTCTTCAGACATTTAAAACTTTCCTGATATAAAACCATGTGAAACACATTTAAAAAAAAAACAGAACAAAAACAACAAGAAAAACTCTCTAGAACCCCAAACTATAGGAATTCTGAATTTAAGGCAAAACAAGTCAGAATTGCGAAGGACAAACTAGAAGCAGACAGTACAGCTTAAAAAAAAAATCTACAAGGTCATGGGCCTATAATGAATAAAACAGAACTCAAGCATGTGCTTCTAGGCTAACACATAAGGCAAGAAATTATCCAGCACTGACCATGCATGACAGTTCCATCATCATGGCTGAAGGACATCACATATTTCAGCAGGGTGTACAAATGGGAAGACCCAAATAACAAGGCAAAAGTGGGGGAAGAGGCAGACTGAAGTCACTTTCTTCCACTCTGCTGGATGACTCTCCCAATTGCACATTACTGCAAAATATGTGATTCTTCTCATTCTTGCTGACTGGACTGTGTAATGTGGTCAGACACTTCATCCACTTTAATAACATTTAACAGTGTAGGACAAAGTTACTTGGCTGAAAACATGAGAAAGTCAGTCTGCACATATTTTGTTTTGCATTTTCCTGGGTTTCTGCTGTAAGTGAAATAAGAAGAAAAACCCCTTTGGTTTGCTTGATCTAAAAACGAATCATCACCCTTCTCCACACTGAGCAGCAACGCACAGTTCTGCCAGGACCTGCCAGGACTACAAGATGGACTGTAGGTGACAATTCACAACAGCTCTCCTTAATTTAGAATCTTTGGAGAGTCTTAAGTGGTCTGCACACATATGGATCAGCTTCCAGGAAATCAGAGATGGCTGAAGGAAGGGAGAAAGACGGTGGCAGAGATGTGGGATTTCAATGCATTTAAGGTGCAGCTGCATTCACTCTGTTTTGTTTAATTCCAGGGCCCTATGTCCCACTCATTAAAACTAATACAGCTTTGTAATCATTCACTTTGAATTGCGCTGAACTTCATCGCAGACATGGACCAGAAGCTAAACTGGACAGGAGCCTAAATAGTTCATATAACAGGGATGTGAGCTACAGCAAGTGTGTGTCCCCTTTGCTGTCCTTCCAAGTTAATTCCTCATCCTTCTTGTACCTTGTGACAATGTGAAAGCACATCTGAAGGACCAAAGGTGATCCTCCCACTTTGGTTACTGCTTCTCCTCCTTGCCTACCATGGAAAACTGGGGGATTTCTCTTAGTGTCAAACCTGCACATGTGGTTTTCCTGCCAGATGAGTTCCATGGCAACAGCATGGAAAGTGATCTGATTCAAAAATCCCAAATCTGTCCACAGAGACTGAGGCCTGGTTTCTTTTTCAGCATCTTCCTACCAGGCCAAGACACCAATTTTTACCCTTTTTCACCTGAAGAAACCCTGTTCTGAAGCAGAGTCAGGAACCTTGATATGACTGACTTTGTTCAAATAGATTTGTGGAGAATCAAGGGAAGACATGGGTTCTCCTCTTCCCTGTGCTTTTGGCCATTTTCTATACAATCTACACACAAGGGCAGCAACACACTGCTCAAAGGGCTCCCATGAGCTGTGCATTTACTAACCAGACAAATAACTTTTCTACATGAGCAGCACCTGCAGCATGACTCCCTGATGGAAAAGCACAGCACACTGTTGGAGCAAAAACTCCTATGTGGGCATCTCCAAAGGAAAATCCACCCTTCCAGTACCTGGCCTTCAGCATAACCACACAGATGGGTCACCCTGCCCACACAGCACCTCTTTCACAATGGCCTTGCACTCAAAATAAAACCACATCCTACATTTTTTAGTGAGCAATGTTAGGCACAATGTCCTGCCTGCCTTTTCATCCAGAGTTGCTAATGACTTATCAGTGTTCTTATTTCAACAAAAGTTTGGACCCAGCTCTTCAGAGAACACTGTGTAATTACATAGTACAAGAACAAGTGACAGTTGGCAAATGCTGCTGAAAACCTGTGATTTCATTTGCACTGGTGTTCTTTTTCTTCATTAAATTCACAAACAGTTGTGTGGAAGAGGAAAATGCATCTGAATCTAGTGACTAAGTAAAAAAAGCAGCAATGTCTTTTTACTTTAATGCTTTGCCTACAATGTAAGAGCTTTCCAAACTGCAAAACCTGAGCCCAGTTCTGGACATGGCTTGCCATGAAAACATCACAAATAAGTCAGCTCAGTCTCATGAGTTACTGATTTTCAGGAAATATATGGTGAGGAGAGAAAAAGATGTAGGACTGGAGAAACAGGATGTCAGTTACAGAACATAATTTAACCACAGGATTTTTGTTTTATAGATTCAGACATTTCTCAATATTTCCTGTATATTATTGCCTAACAGCCATTTTATATAACATCAATTCAAAGTTACTGCAATACAAGAGGATAAGCCTCATCTGAAAGCTGGGAAACATAATTCATGTTTCATCATCAAAAGTGCAGACCCAAAGTTCTCATGAGTAACAGGAAGCTTAAAAAAAAAAAAGCAACCCAGACTTTGGGCACTCAAATTTTCTAATTTGAAGTTTTATAAAAGTTATTCCTCTTTAATTTCCCTAATGTTCTCCAGCTCCATCCTTCTCAATAGAAGTGTTCATTGGCATCCAACTGCCTTAAAAGCAAACACCAAAGACTCATCTTTATATGCCCTTCAAGAATGCCTAAATATTCCTTCTGTTTTATGTCTCATTACCCAAAGTTGTTTCAATCTGTCCTTCAACATGTCCCACATTTTGCTCCTGCCTCTGGATCACCACTGAGTTCAGCTCTCAGAAAGATAAACAGATGAGATGCTTCCATCCCACTGGAATTCAGATACCTGAATTGAGTTTTGACTCAAGTCCATATCATGACAGAAAAATTTCATAAATGGGAAAATTATTTCATACAAGCACTTCTTGAAAATTACAGCCAAAACCATACATGATACATGGTTCAAAATAATATACTGTCCACTCTCAACTGTCCCCTTTGAGGAACATGCAAAAGATGAAGTCAAAGAAACAAGGGGGGGGGGGGGAAGAGACAAAGATCATGAGAGAGGTTACTTTTATAGTACTTTTGATCAGGCTGACACAGAGAGGTAATAAAAATTCATAAGACAACTGTTCTTGCTCAATTTTCAGGACAAAAGCATCTGGATATCTAGCCAAAGCTGACTCAAGCTTGACATCTTTTATTCCCCAGTGCCCCATTTCTTTGTAACCAAAGGTATTTGTGAAGCATTCACAAAAATGCACACATTTCCCAGTGGGCTTTGGTGTAGCCTGATCAGAGTAAGAATGGTAAGAAAAAAACCCAAAAGCTAGAACAATCCTGGGTACCAAAGTCAAACAGAAAATGCCACCCAAACAACCACAGCAAGAGTTAAAACCTTCCCATTCGTTATAAACTCATTTAAATAGCTCTGCATGCTTGACACACTGTTTGCCTTGCAGTTTCAGAATTATGCAGATAGATAATGTTAACAATACACACAGGCAATTTTAAAAAGCAGAATTTTTGCTATACAAATGGAAGTAAGCAATGTGATGTGTTTCAAACCAAGGAAAACCACAAAGAAAAATCAACTCTGTCTGGAGAAGAGGATATAGGAGATGGGAATTTCAGAAATGCACACATGGGATGTTTGTAACACACCTTAACTAACTAATTCTACTACACATACCAAGCCTCTACCTCTCCTAAGAAAATTTGCACTTTGGCAAAGTGCAAATCCGGTGTCTTGCACAGAGATGAAAATATCACCAATAAGCTTTCTAATTAACATATGCTGAAGTTTGTTTCCTTAAAAAAAAAAAAAACAGACTACTGTGAGTTAGATGAACTATGACTTCCAGTTTCTCTACATTCAGTTTACTCTCTCTAGAACTTTCTCAGTGTCTGATCAGGACACAGTTCTATACAAAGAATGCTCTTGTAAGTTAAAGCCTGGCAAACATTATTCTATGCATGTAATTTATTAACAGACGCAAAAGCCTAATTACAGCTGCACAGTGACAAAAACTTCAAAGGGCATCTCCCTAACCACAGCAAGATTGAGGCACTTTTAAATCTGACATTACCTATAAGTAGGTAACAATGTATATGTCATCTTGTATCTCTCTTCCCCTTCCCTTAAAAGTCCCAAGTGTTTTGGAGCTAGGATCAGCAATCTTTATGAGTTAGTAGACACACCTAGCAAAGTCTTCTCACACCAAGCTGGATGCTGAACAAATAAATTCTTATACAAAGCAGGGATATGTTAATAAAGATGGCTGAAGGCAGAAAGGAGGGTATGTAAATCATCACATGTAGGTGCCTATGTTAGGAGGGATTTGGGGTTTGCCTTTACAGCAGATGAAAGATCTCTCTCTTCCCAGTGATAAGGAAAGATTCTAGACAGATGACCCTCCTAGCTTAGGTACATCAGTTAGGTGGGATGAGTACAGACACCTCTATATGTTCATTGCTAACATTTAAATGTTGTGAAAACACTCCCTGATCATGCAAATCAGGACATTAGGTATACCATCATAGATATCATCTCTGACAGAGAACAGATAACCTTTAAACACAGGCAAGCAAATAAATGTAATATGCACAGCAGGAACATGCATTCTCAAACAGAACA
This sequence comes from Lichenostomus cassidix, assembly GCF_008360975.1. Classification (NCBI taxonomy): domain Eukaryota; kingdom Metazoa; phylum Chordata; class Aves; order Passeriformes; family Meliphagidae; genus Lichenostomus; species Lichenostomus cassidix. The sequence continues at coordinate 21,032,907 of NC_139484.1, forward strand.
CACAGGTTTTCACTAGAGCTTTGCAGAACTTCCCTGTGTCTTTGAGAAATGCTCCTACCTGCCACAGCATCTTTAAAGATCAGTGCAGAAAATGCAGTATTAAGCTCTATCCAACACAAGCTATTCTGCAAGTCTGTGATTTGTTTCATATTGATGGTTTGTATTCAAATGATCATTAAATGCTGGGTTTTTTTTTTTTCCTTTTATTTTGTCCTTTCTGGCTGTCCTGGTTTACAAAAGAAATATAAGAACTCTTCAGAGGAAGGCAAGATCAGTGGGTTCTATGTAAAGAATCTGGCACCTGCTAAGAAATCCAAAAATTATTTGTCTTTTTGCATTTCTACCACACACATTAGATAAAAAGGAAACTACCAAAACCCTCTAATTTACAGGTAGAAAAATGCTTTGGATTCAGAAGTGTTCTCCTCAAGAAAAGTATTTCTGTGAATGAGACAACTCCATGTAAACTAAACCAATTTCACTGACTCTCAACATCAGCTCAGTCTGAGATTATTTACGGTGAAGAAGCTTCTTTAGACAAAGCCAAGTTTCACAGCACCAAAATGCTGTGGGAAAGATTGTCTGAATGGCATTTCCATCAGAGACAGACTATAAGTGACAGAAGATTTCCAAGAAAGCCTGGTCTCCAGACCAGTTTTGTTCATCTCAAAAGTAGTCAATACATTTTTGAGAAGCATCATAGATTCATAGGATGATGCTGTGACTTTCTTGGAAGCATAGATGCTTCTCAAAAATGAAAGAAATTTGTAAGAATTATCTTTTTGTTATTCCTGTGAAAATCTACAGCAATACTATTAATGCCAATTTTGAGAGAGCTATGAAAACACCTGGAAAATCAGGCAATCAAATTAATTGAAATCCACAGAATTCACCAGGGTGAAAAAAGAGAGTGTCCTGGTAAATGTAATCTACATTTACATTTACAACTCAGCTCTAAGGCAGAGTTTTCTGACCTGAGGTGATTACTACCAAATTTTCCTACAAGTCACACAGTAAAATTTTTTCTCTTCATTTAGGGCAACATCACTACATTCTGGACCAACCTGAAATATGAGTCTTGAACAGTGAAAACTTTTTCATCACGGATGCAAACAGACTTTATATGATACTGGTTTTATGGCATATAGAAAAATTCCCTTTTTTTCTTAATCAAGTTACAGAAACTTCACACACTTGGGATATGTGCAGTGATATAGTCATCATAAATATATATTGTAAAATAGATATTTGCAATTTAATTGCATCATCTGCATCCTTCCTCATAACAAGGAACAGACAGGAAGTAAAGGAAAATATATAATGTCTGTGAGCCAATAACCAGGTACAGGGATAAAAAAAACCTGTTCATATCCATGAGGGTTACATGTTTCCCATGCCCTATAAACATTCAAATAGAAACTTGTTCTATAGATTACAAGCTATCATCTATTATTTACCAGCTTTACTTACTCCAGCCATACTTATTTATAGACTGTATTACTGGATACCCTCTACAGGATGTCGCTCTATTGAAAGGAATTTGGACTGGGTTTATAGTAAAAAACATACTATCCTTCTTGTAGCTCTGGAAACACAAACAATTTTTCTTGGCAAGACATATCCTGAGTTTTCACCCTCCTTCTTGGGATGTCCACTATCTTTTCTCTTGTATCTGTATGCAGCCCAATATTTTATCCTGTGCACTTTCAGAAGTGAAATGTTTTACTTTCATCATAATAAAATAATATATAGTTCATAAAATTGACATGATTTACCTCTGTCCTGGACAAGCTACCAGTTCTGTATTCACAGTATATTGGATGCCAGACACAGAAAAGGGAAAGGGGTTTAGAACTAAAACACACCAAAGCTTCATAAAAATTGATGAGTTTAAGTCCTACTGATAGCAGGTCTCTAAAGTCATCACTTTGACAGCTGTGACTTCACTAAATTTCCTTCCAACATGGAGCTTGTTATGTCTGTTGAGATAGTGTCAAACCCCAAAATCTTGAATGCTGGCGGTGATTGTCATCAGAATACAAGTACAATATTTCCTTGATTATACACAAATGGGTAGCAAATAAATGGGAAAATTAATCAGCACTGGAAAGGCACAAAAAAAAACCCTCTTAATGTGCCCCATCCCTAATCTGCAATAGGTTTACAAACCAAATCACTGGTGAGAAACCCTAAAGCTTCTGATGTAATGTCCGTGAAATAGGTACTCTAACCAGTCAAGGCACCATGACAGTTGGACTTGATGGTTTTCTGTTGCAGAAAACATTCTTAATTCTTTACAGGAAGTCTTTATGTATAAAATCTTTGGTGTACCTCAAGAGGAACATGAACACTTATGGGGTCTTCTGGTTTTCTACAGGAAAATATCAAAATTCCATACTGGTTCTCAGACCTCTGTCACATGGTAGAGAAGCTGAAGAGAATCATCTCTTAAGGGCTTCAAACAAGATCCCAGTTGGAATTTATTTTAAAGTTTGAAACAGGAAAATGGTATAAAATAGTAACCTAACCTCCTCCACAAAAACGTCTCCAAAAGGCAATTGAGAATATTGTAATATTTGAGTCACTTGGGGTGAAAGTCTAGCTTCACTGAGAGACAAAAAGAATTTTCCAAATGACTTCAAAGTGGTCAGGAGTTCATTCCTTATATGCTTCAGATATTTTATTCAGAGAAGAAAGAAGCTGTTGAAGTATAAAAAAATAGGCTTGATTTAGTCAACTTTCAAATGCACCAAGATGCTGGAAATGTACCAATTCTTTAGTTGTAAATGGGGAAGAAAACCTTTGAAATGTCACTTTAAAGAGAATACCCAGGCTTCTTATTAAAGGGTCTTATTTGGCAACAACAAATTGTAGCATGCATACTCCTCTTATAACTATTATTTATTGGTATAACTGGGATATGTTCTATAATTGGATTCTGGCATGGATTAGTGGAAAGAGAAAAATCTTTCCAATCTGATTCAAAGTAGGTTTTAGGTTGCACATATGCAAAAAGTGAAATTATCTCTTTGCTCACCAGTAGTTATTCAAATCATTTAGACATTTTAGTCTAGGCTGATATTAAACCTGCAACTCATGAAGTTGTTTTTATAAAGTATTTGCATGATTTGTAGTTGGGGTATTTTTTTTTTCATATGTGTTGGATAGCTTTCTAATCATAGATTGTGGTTGAGCAACTAGCATGTTCCTTTCAAAAATACACTTTGAATGAATCTCGCCTCTCACCAAAGAGCCACATACACCAGCCATATTAAAATAAATACAGTATTTGATATTGACTTAACAGCTGAAAATCAGGCATGTTGATTAGGCACAAATCTGTGGCTCTACTTCAGCATCTGTTCAGAAAGTATACTGAAAGAATTAAATAAATAAACACAAATAAGCATAACAGTATAATAACAAATACCAATAACAAGAAATAAGAAATAAAGAAAATTTAAAGCTTCTCCCTCTGTTTAGAGGATGGTCTTCCACAGTTGACTTTTTTCAACCCATTGAGCACAATATAAATAGCCACGGGGAGAAATATCAGCACACTCACGTATGGATCAGCAAAGCACTCACTGATTGGACGTCAGGCTAATCCAAACAATATCCACAAGGTAATAGGAAAGAAAATATAAGGAAAAACCAAACATCTGCAAATCAGGAAGCTGAAAGTACTTAAATAACAATCTGTTTCGCTTTTACCTCCTCTCTCTAAAGCTTAAGCAACTGCCAGCACACACTAACTAACTGGCTCTTCCCAATAAGTACTCTGCAGTTCTGACATAAAAATAATTGAAAATGTTCCTGAGTTTTACAGCAACCTCCAGCATCAGAACCACAAGCTAACACTTATGGCACACAGCATCACCTGCTCCCTACTGCCCCCTCTTCTCCATAAAGAGGGCCCGGCCAAGGTTCCCTTTATTTGTTTCAGACCAACTCAGCTGTGGTGAGTGAATGCCTAAGTGCAAGCAGGTATTATCATCAGGTGCAGCTGGCATGAGGAGAATTAGAAATGAATACAACCTTTCTTCTTGTAACAGAGCTTTAGGAGAGGGATCTGTTCAGCTTCTGATTGGTGACAAGCAATGGATGCGTAGCACCACGTGAAATTTGGTTAACTACACAAGATGCCTGTTTGTGGCCGACTTTGAACTGGGAGAGCTATTTTACTTCAAAGAAATAAGAGAGCAGATTCTGTATACTGGCTCCTCCTACTGAAACCCCAAAAGAATACCACAGACTTGCAGAAATGTTCTCATTTCTGTGCAAAAATATTTTTTTCCTAGTGCCAGACATTTTAAAAGCTTAGTACCAGCTTGTTTTTATTAGTTGGTTGAAAATATTTGACTAAATAATTTTGAAATCAAAAAACCCTAAAATCCTTTATTTCTTTTAAAAAATCCCACAGGACTGCCACAGAGAATTTCACATGCATCTACAGTGATGTTACATACAAAGAGTGTATTTTAAAAAAATATTGATAGTTTTATTTCCTCTGGATGTTTGTGAGTACAGGGAGGACAGAATTAGATAGGTTTAATGAAAGATCTGGTTAAACTGACAATTCAGTCTTTTGAATGCTTTCCAGGATAAACACAAGCCATGAATATTTCTCTGAGGTTCATTATGTATGCATAAATAAAGCAAATGGCAATAAGCCCCTAGCCCATTAGATAAATGCTATGCATATCATGATATGTGTTGCCTTCCAAACAGAGCAGTGGTTTTCATTAGAGTTTTGGATCTATCTTGACTCTCCATTATTCAAAGTTAATCTCAAGAACAAAGTTTTTGAAACAATGAAGCATAAAACTTTAAGTATGGTGCTCTGGAAAATAGGTGACTGAACAAGATACTGTCAGTAAGTCCCAAGGGATGTCTGTAATGAATACAGTAACAGAACATTTTATCAGAAGTGAATGACTTCCAAGAAGCAGAGCTTAATCCAAGTAAAAAATAATACAATGCAATGGTACCTTTTGCAGCAGTGCGTCAGCAAACAAGGTAGAGTGCTACCTAAATCAATATAAACCTTAAAATACGGTGTCTAGCCTGTAGAATATCACAGGTCATGACAGGGGACATAATTAAATGAAGTAAGAGACATATCATAAACACAAGTATGCACAAATTAGAGAATAAGAAAGCACAAGAGAGAGGTACTTTCTTTGAAGGTCCTTCCTAAGATGGTGACTGAGTGATGCCATCGCTTGTTCAGCAAGGCAAGTGTTGCTAAGCTCAACCAGGGTAAATATTAGAGCACGGTAATGTCCTGTGTCACTCCCTGTATTTACCTGCATTTTCAGCTGTTCTGAGCATGCTTTGCATAAAGGAGTGTTGTGATGCGAAACTGAAGTCCCCCACTAGGCCAATGTGTTTTCACTTAAGTGGTTTGACAGTGGTTAAATAAGAGACCAAAAATTGCTGTACTCTACCAGAAGAGATTAATTAAAAAAAAAAAGTTAATATCAGTACACATCCAAAGTGCTAAGTGAAGAGGAGGCTATGAAAGTGTTATTCATCCACCTTCCTGAGCATGGGAGATGCGAGATGCTCTATCAAGTATAGTGTTAGCTCACAGAAACATCAGGTGACAATGGAGGGCAAAGTACACTACCATGGGACAAACTTAGGCAAGGAGATAGCCTGACCCTGATAGAAATTGCCAAACATACCTGTTCAAACTAGAATTTCTTAATATAGCAAGTCATAGCAGCCCTCCAGGGCAGAAGGAATTAAACCATCAGTTCCTACTCACCACCAAGAAAACACTTAAACTTTGTTTCATGTTGAGACACCTCATTAGGGGTGGGAACTTAAATCTACAGACAGCATTATACTAAGTAAGGATTAATTTGAAAAAAAATTAAAAACACGACAATTGAGAACTTGAAGCCTTAAAAAAATTGAAGAGATGCAGTATGTGACTATCTGGAGGCAACAATTATTGTTACTATCTCTAGAGAGTGCTTGGCCCAGACATGTCTATTAATACCAGACTTATTAGGTCTTGACAGCTTCTAGGACATCTGTTTGTTTCATTTCCCTTTAGTCTCGCCAAATGCTAGCAGCAAAAATCATACACTTTTTGTTCCTACTTCTGCATAACTTGAAAGACTTTTTTGCATATATGAATTTTGACAATAACGGAGATCTAGTGTTCTGTATCTGATCTATATGTACAGGCATGTATATTCAAAGAACTGCAAAGGTGGGTAAATTTCTTTAATCTGAGGGCATTTATCTAGGAATAAAGGTGTAGTTAGTGGAGCTAACAACTCCTCAGAGGTGGGGCAGTTTTCATAGATTTGTTTTTCAACCTGAACTAAAAAAGATTGCAGAGACCAAAATATCTCAGCAGGAGTTTTTCACAAGCAACTCCCTCAAGTATTTCAGTATATTGCAAAATTCCAAGAAAGCATTACAAAATTACAGAAAATAATATTGAGGCTTTTGTTACGGCTTCCCCTATTTTTCCAAAATTCAGCACACAGGTCCTGACCCAAATAAAGTTCAGTCTAAGGTATAACATAAAGGTTCTAAGTTAAGCTCTTGCATTTTTCTAGACTGTTACTGTATTCAAGACCTAAATCTAAAAGTTATTTCTGTCCTATATTGTTCACAATTCTTGTAAAGCTTTTGTTGTTCTTGGCCATCACTTCAAAAGTAATAGTATAGGTGAGATTTAAATATTACCCACTGGAAACAGAAAGAAAAGGAGATAAATACTTGATTATTATAAATCAACCACAGGCAGTTTCTGATGCTTTGATCCAGATATTTTGCTATGACTATATGCCAAATAGCTAAACTATTTTATTTATGAGAATCCAGAATTGCCCACTCATTTCATTTTCATATGGCTGTAAAAATAATTTGTTTACATTTCTTGAATATCTTTACCTTTGATTATAAGCTTTTTGTGATCAATATAACTTCACAGATATACAGTATTTTTAATTATTTAAAAACATGCCCTCACTCAACCTGTTGGTCCCATTGAGAGTGTCTATACAAAATGGGTTTATTTCAGTTTAAAGCCTGTTTGGATGCAGATCTCTTCAAATATTTTCATTCTTTGGAGAATGTTTCAGATTATTTCACAATTCAAATTTGATTTTCAACCTTTTTTCAGCATTTACAGAAAACTTGCTGCTCTAGATTATTATAGCCACTACCAAATTAACAATCATTAAAAAGTCAGGAAGTACTAAAAAATACTCAAATGAATCAAAATTCCTAAGAAGTATTAGCTTTTGCAGAAAATTGCAGCAGCTGTCCTGTTTCAGATATATTTTGAGAGACATGCACATGATGCCATTGTTCCCTTCAACATGCACTAATGCAACTTGGAAAGAATCACAGCATTTGTGTTCATTCCCTGACAATACAAATAAATGTACTTCCATTTCCAACAAGAGATCTACACTCATGGCAGCTGAGAATCTGATCCAACAATGCTGTAAGAGTCCCACAAAATATCTTTAACATCAGTGGGTCTGCAGTAAATATGACTACAAGCTTGGTATATATGTTTTCAGCACCTGTTTCACAATATTCATGGAGTTTAGTATATTCACAATACACTATTTTAAATAATTCCAGAGGTTTCATGGGACAAAAGAGAGCATTGCATTCCCACTATCTTCGATCTGACTGAGTTAAGTTTGAGCATATACCATTTATTTATGGGCTAGAAAATATGAGTGTGACATCCAAAAGTAAGTGGAAAGTGTTTTTCCAGATGTTCTTCCCCAGGAAAGTATGATGCAAATTAACAACTTGCTAGTTCAAAGAGTACATAAACTTCTATTTGCATGCATTTATTGGTATTTTTTAACCTACTTCCTTAACAGTTTAATTGAATAGCATTTTAAATCAATTAAAAGTAGATGAAAATTTGTTACTAGGATAATTGGCAGTTACAAATACAAAACCAGAGCTTACTGTTTCTTCTTACCTAAAATATATGACTTTATTTAATTATTGACAATAGTTTGCTTTTGGCTATATTCATAGGAATTATCATAAAAAATTAATGTCATTTTTTTTACCTCACTGTGCCCAGGAATTTAATCAGTCTCAAATTTTATTTTTTTAATCTATACAAACAGAATAGTCTTGTGTTACAGCTTGATACAAAAGATTTATTGTATACTTGCTTCTGTATGTTATTTATTACAAAAATCCAGTATCATAAAAGGAAAGTCCTTATAACTACAGTGGAAGATCAGCCAGGAAAGGGAGACTGGCAACAATAACTCTTGTTCCTTTTCAGTTCACATTCTGAGCAAAGTACTAACTGTGACAAGAATAAAATTAAACAATACACATGCAGTTTTATATGCTGGTATATTTTAACAGAATTATAAATTTATTTTCCCATCTCTTCCTTTATTAAGAGGACATAGGTTAATTCGCTGTGGCTTGACACATGGAAATCAGCTCAGTTTCAAGTTATTTTACAAGGCAAAACAAGATTGCTGTTACCAGAGAAAGAAATATTTCTGTCCAAAGATAGCAAAACTGAGCTGGATCTTTTGTCTGGGATACTTGGACTAAGACACATAAAATCATTCCCTCTTTTCTTCCCAGCACACCCTCCCTTTGTCCAGGAGCAGCAGGGGATGGCCAGCAGCCAAGGGGATGCCACAGTCCTCCCACTTTGCTTGTCTGTCTGTCTTCACCCCGCCAGGCCCCAGAACTGTGATTGAGATTTAGGGTAAAACAGCAAAATTCAACCATTTACTGTTCAGTGTATAAGAAATGGGGACACTCCCAACTGCTGGAGAAACGACAGTGGGTCAGGAGTAGGACAAGGATCAGGAAATGGAAGGTGGCTGATGAACATTGGTGTTGGTGTCTGAGGACTACCAGGCACATGGGAAGATACGAGGGATTCTCATTAGAAAGAACACAGCAGAAGAGATAAGGCTCTCTACAAAGAAGTTGCAATGGAAGAGGAATGAGAGGAGCCAAGGTTAATTGTCTCCCAACCCTCTGAATCCTCAAGACAAATTCAGATTTCTTGACAATTCCAAAACTTAGCATCACTGAACTGCATTAACACAGTCAAATACCAGTAAAATCACTTCTTCCACATACGAGGTAAAAGTCATTGCAATGGAAATCCAGGTCACAGCAAGGCCATGACAACCTGTGACTGCACATCAATCCTATAGTCAGGAACACAATCATATCCTAACCCAGCCTTTCCAAACTTCAGAGAGAGCCAGCTGCACTGTTAAAACAAACAGACAGAACACTCTCATGCATGACCATAAAAATAGAAGGATCCTTCTTCGATGATTGAGAGCCTTTATCACCAAAATCTAAGGAACTGTTTGCTCCTTCTCTCTCAAGTATTACATATCTAGATTTTTCTATTCACACTGTCATAATGCTGTGTTAGTTACCTGAATGTGTGCTTTGGTTTCAAATAAACAATATTTTTTAGATAGCAGAAAGAAACTTTTTCCAGAAACTTTGTTAATTTGAAAAGCCTTTATCTCAAAATTGCATGGCAGAGAATTCCTTACATCTATAAAAACGTGCAGAAGTTTGTAATTAATCTATCACTTAATGATAAGTCTGTAAATAGGCCTACACTATTAATATTACTTACAGTAATATCTTACATTAAGATAATATGTGGAATAATTTATGCTAACCATTGGAATATTGAATAATATAAGAATGGGACTTGACTGTATCAAAGTAAATGTACAAGCAGATTATTTCAATGTAGCTTTAGTCAGGCTAACAAAAAGTTAGATAACATACAAACATTAGAAAGAAGTGAGATGAGTCAGGGTTTTCCATGAAAAACAGCTTCACTGCAGAGTAGCCAATAGAAATAATTTTAACCTTATTTAGATTAAGATAAAATGACATTCTAATATCTCACTATCTTATCCAGATAATTTTATTAGTGCTTAAGATAATAAAAGATGCATCTGGCAGCAGAGCAGCATTCCTCTACGGCAGAACTTGTGTTCTGCACAGGCTCCCGTCTGCAAATGCAGATTGACATTTACTTTTGTAAGTTATGGAAGATTTTCCAATCTAATACATTCTCTTCCTCTTACTGTTCTTTAAATCAAATTTTAATTTATCTTTATATCTCTTTTTCCTTCCTTCTGTTTTTTTTTTCTTTTGGGTGCTTATAATCACTCATTGCATGATTATGTAACAAGCATCTTTTATGACATATTGCTATTTTACTGTTCTTCATGTATATATTTTACTGCATATTTAGGGGTTTATGTAGAAATATTTGTATCTGTCACCATTAAAGACTGGACTTTTGGAGAAGGTTCCTTGAACTCCCTTAGCTCACAGCTAGTTTTACAGTGTCCTGAAACAATGGGGATGAAGAATGAGAACAGCTGAAGATCCCTACATGCTCCCTACAGTCACTCATTTTGCTGTCTTGGCCTCAAAAGAGAAGAAAATAATTTCTGTAGAGAGCTGACATTAAAAAAATACACCCTTTACTAAATATTTCAATAAACATCGCACATTATCCTTTTGGACAGTATCCAACTTGCCAGAGGATATTAACTTACAAGTAGTCTTTTGTGTGTGTGTGTCTGTAGTTCATGCTCAATACCATATCAGCTCCCAATACAAGTAGAAGAATTTTGAGCACCATAATTTTAGAGCTCAAGTCAGAATACTCTTGACATAACAGAAGTCTCATCTGAATCACAGAATCCCAGATTTGCAGATGTTTGAGGTTGGAAGAGACCCCTAGAAATCATCTAATCCATGCCCCTGCTCAGAGCCCAGACACCTAAAGCAGGTTACTCAGGACTGTGTCCAGTTGGGATTTGAATATCTTCAAGGATGGAGATTCTCTAGCCTCTCTGGGCAACCTGTGTCACTCTTTGATGGTCCTTATAGTGCAAGTGGTTTCTCCTATATTCAAATTTAATTTCTTGTATTTCAAGAACACATTTTTTGTGTCCTTTTCCTCCTCTTCTGCTGCTGAGCATCACAGAGAAGAGTCTGGTTCTCTCTTTCTTTCTGCCTCCCACCAAGAAGATTGATAAAATCTAGAGCTTAAAAATTAGGGCTTCCATCTATGGAAATGAAGACCAACAACATTACCTCTCCCAGTAAATCTTCTCTGAAATGTTCTTAGTCCATTGTATTTAGCACAGTAGGTAAATGCTCCTCAGAGGAAGCTGAAATGCTCAGTAGTTGAAGGGAATTAACAATACATATTATTTCTCCAGTCTGCATACTGAAGCTCACTGCTTACTCAAACTTTTCCATCAAGGTTCTGCAAAATTTATATACACCCAATCCACAGATCCTGACTAATATTCCTTTTTGGGGTGCAGTAGCTCCTGCAGCTATTCCTATATTAATTGTTTGGCTCCATGGTCAGTTTTGTCCTTTAAATTTCAATCCTTTATCCCTTTTGATTCTATCCCAGCTTCAGGTTCCCATAGTCCAAGGGCAGGAATATTTCAGTAATTCTAATACAAACACCTTTCCAGTCATAAGAATAAACTAATACAATAGTATTCTTACTATAATTCTCTTTGAATTATAAATTCATAGTGTAAATTGCCAACATTTTCTATTAACATGAAGGAAACAGATGAGAGAGACAGAGGGAAAAGAGATGGAGGAGGGAAAGGAGAGGGCAAGAAGGGAGGGAAAAGCAAGATAGCCATGGCAGAAATAGAATTTATTTGTGCTAAGCACATAAATAGAGTTATAGAAATGGCATAAGTAGAGAGACAATTAAATAATGCACCTGCTGGGAAACAGAAATGTTACATAACAGAAGCAAGTAACTGGTTCAATGATCACTGGAATTAATGAGTCCTGAGTTTCAATGAATTTACATTTTCTGATAGGTGCTCTTTTTAACTGAATTCTTCTAAAGCAGCTCCATAGGTGCATCTGCTGTTGAAGAACAGATAATCTACACAAGATAGAAATATTCTCTATGGTTTGGATGATTCTTCTTTCTGTTCAGTGAGGTGCAACTTCTGACTGAACTGGGGTAGTAAAAGTTGAAAAACCTGCCTGACAAGTATTTTTGAAATTAGCATGTTTCCATGAGAAGTTTTGGATTTGCTGAGTTCTTGTTCACTGGATCTAGATATGGAATTCAAAGGGAAACTGTTATCCAGTATTGTAACCAAAGTATCTAGGTGCATTTTTCAAAATTACCCAAGGCTCCTATTTTCTATTGTTTGCATTATTTCTGATAAAAACTGTATCAGAAGACTAGTGGAAGAATGCAGAATAATTAGGTTTACATTCTCTGTGATGAATAATTTCCGATTTTCTGAAAATGCTACAGATTATGAACAAACCAACTGACTGCTTATGGAAATGCCAGTAATAGACAATGCCTGGTTTTGATTTCAGTCTTTTGAATCTCAGTAATGCAATTTAGGACTCTATGACCTGATGAACATATGTTCCTATTTCATACCAAATCTGAGGATGTAAGTGGCTTAACATTTGCTCAACATCCATTTCAATCCAATAAAACGAAGTGTTCCTTTCTAATACCTGAAGGCTTCAGGAGAATGAATAGCTTTACAAAATGCTGATAGTCTTCTTGACTCCAGCTGCAAAACCCAAATGGTTATTTTCTCATGAGATTAATATGTTGCCCTTACTCTGAATCTCTACCATTATGCAAGACAAGCTGAGTGGTTTGCTGAAGACACAAAGCGGAAAAGGTCAGAGGAGACACTTTCACTGTGCTCAAACTGGTACGCAGAGTCCTCAGTCAAGAACTCTTCCACGGAGAGGATAGCAGTCCTACAATGACGCTGAAAGTGTCTCTAACAGCTAAAAACATCTTGGTGCAAAGAACTGCATTTTTCACTTTTTTTAGTAGCTGAAGTCAGCCACATTTGCAACTGCAGGTTTTTGCATAATTCATACATGAAAACATCCTTTTCCATATTACTTTCCTGAACACCACAAAAGCAGGAACAATTAAATATAATTTTTGAATTTATCTTAATTTAAAACAAGATATCAAATGAGCTTTAGCCACCTAGAAGATTAAAGACAAAACAAGGGTCCATTTAAAAAATCAGCGACAGTAAAAATAACAAAGAACACGGATGAGTAATTTCTAATAGCTAATGCTATTTATGTGGGTTGGCAATAATAGAAGCATTCACAATGGTAATAAAGGCTCTCTTGGAAGAGATCTTCAACAGCATAGTAAATTTGATTATTTTATTAAATTTATTTCATTTAATAGTAAATATAGTTATGCATGAAATTACAAATTGGAAGAACAAGCCTGTGTTTGAATGAGCTCAGAAATAGTTTTTTTGATGCTGTTTTTACAACTCTAGTTGTTTAGACATAAAGGTCAAATGATCCCAGGAAAGGAACTGGGTCTTAACAACGTTTAGAGAACACACAAGAGAAATAAGAATTGCATTCAATAAAGCACTCCATAAAGTGCACATGGTCTTTAATGACATCCTTTCCAGCTCTTCAGTAGCTTTTCCAACAAGTAACCATGTAGACAATTCTTGACAAAGCAGATCATTAATAGTAAGCATCTATGACCAACCTGTAAGGAATATTTTCAGTAGTATATGCACAATTTAGTGGCTTATCAGCATTTATTCAACTTCATGGCTACCTGAGATTTTGAATTAAACTTTCTACCCAATTTGCAAATATTAGGCTCTTGGTGATTCTCAGCCACAACATATATGTTGCTTCAAAGATCCTGTGTTTTCACACTTCATTTAACTGGCATGACATTCTAGAAGTAAAAAAGTGCTGCTAATCCTGTTGATCCAGCTGCTGGTTGTTCCTGTCCAAGATTTATCAGATGATTTCAAATATACTACAGAAACGTATTTTTAACTATGCAAAATGATAAAGTTCAAAACAACATCTTACATGATTTAGTGCCAGATATTTTAATTCTGCAGGCCACTAGCATCACATTTTCTATTGTTCTTTTTAGTTTGCTTTTCCAGTTTTAGGACTACCTATTTTTACTACCTATCAGTTAGGAAGATTACCCTTTTATATTCAGAAGAAGACCATATATGTTTAGAAAATAATTTCCGTGGCACAACCAGATGGAAACTTGCCAGGAGATGAGAAACCTGAAATGATTCAACAAAGGATTCAAAATTTCATAAACTTGATAGCATGCAGGGATTTTAAACTCTTTCCAGCATGAGCTGCTCCTTCTGATTCATTGGCATTTTTCTCATTTTGAGAAAATATCATTAGGTATATGTGAACGTTCCACGTTTTCTGAACAAGAGTTTTTGCACTTCGGTCTGTACAGAACAGTAATAGGGAACATAGAAATGACAGAAAATGCCACTCTATCATTATCCTTGTAAATGCAACTAAGATGTATTAACAAGGTGTTTGCCGGGTGGATCAAAGAAATTTTCACTCAGGAGTAGTTTCTGTTTACGGATCCAGCATTTTCAAAACTCTCACACACAGTTTTACTGAATGTCTCAGAAACTATGATCCTCACCAACCCTGGGGCAAATGCAAAGCAAAAGCAGTTTATTTAATCAGATTATCCCGTTTTGCTCATGGCTCCTCTGCCGTCTGGTGGGATCAGATACAGAACCTTCCTGAGAATCCTGCGTGCCATTAACAGGCAGCTACAGCAATGGGTTCCCGAGGCTCTGATTTAGATGAGTCCAGCAAAGTAGCTGTGCTCAGTTTCAGGGAGGAAAGAGTTAAAGAGCTCAGTGTTCCCCTGTGCCCGGGAGGCAGCCTTTGTGTTTAACATTGGCAGGGGCTCAGTTCGGGCTGGAGGTTTGTTTTAATTGGGGGAGGGGGCAGAAAACAGCGGACGCTCCGACTTCTTCAGTCTGTCTCTTTCGTTCAGTGATTTAGCGGAGGTGGAGATTTTCAATTCCGCCCAGTCAGATGCAGGCAGGAGGATCTGGTAAGACTATCCCAGGAAAAGCCACTCAGAGGAAATTCTCCGAGGCAGCGGCGGCGGCAGCAGCCCCAGCATGAGGGTGAGCCGGGCGGGGAGGCGCGGAGGGGGGAGCGCAGTGCGCGGGATGCTGCGGGAGCTCCGCTCCGCATCCCACCCCGGGAATAGCCCGGCCCGAGCCGCGGGCACCTTCCGCACCGCTGGAAACACCCCGCAGAGGGATTCGGTGGCGGCAGTGCACCTCTGTGTGCGGGACTGTGTGTGGGAGAGAGAAAGGGAGAGAGAGAACAAGAGACGGGCACAAGGCAGCTTGGGGGAACTGGTACTGCATAAAGTTTAACAATGTATGGATCTTGCCAGAGGCTCTCTGTATAGGCAGCAGGGCAGGCAGCACTGGTTCGCCAATGCATGTTGGAATTGATCCTTCGCTAGGGATGCAAGGAGCGTGTTTCCTCTGGCCTTGGAGAAGGAGCAGCAGGCGGCTTTCCCGGCAGCACGGGGCGCTCGCTGGGAGCAGCCCAGAGAATCCCCCTGGCCGGCGTTGTTCCCTTCAGTGCCTTTCTGCCCTGCTCCGCTTCATTTTGTTCACATCTCAGCTGCTTTTGGGCTGATAACGTTTTTGCTCGTCTTTAATACTTGGAACAATTTCATTTCCTCTAATACGGTCTCCTCTTGAGAATCGACATGGGAATTTTTCCGACTTGATACTCCAGGCAAGTCAGGAATTTTCTCCCTGCATCCGCGGCTGCTTCTGCAGCGCTGCGGGAGCACAGGCACAGCACAGGCGTGTGGCTCCCAGATGAACAGAGCACCCTCACACCCTGCAGGTACCCAGGCTGCGTGTGAGGAAGGGCAATCCTAGATTACCTTATCGCAGAAAGTTACCGGGGATGCTAGTGTGTCACTCGTACGAGGCAAGGTAGCATGATATATTCTGTAACAGGAGAAATACTTTGAAAATATGCACAGAGGAATGAAGGGCTGTCAATAATCTACAAAATGCACCCTTGGCAGTTAGTCTATTAAAAACTTTCTAATTTTGCTTCTTAGGGAAAAGTTTCTTCCGCGAAAGGGGTAGAGATGGTAATTGGCAATTTTGTTCCTAGCTTGGCATGCTGGCTGCATGATTGCCATGCCACCACCATGTTTATATGATACATGCATCAAATTTTCACAAAAAAGAGCACTAAATAAGGAGGACATTACTATAACTACTAAAATATAGCGCTGTGGGTTCTGTTCTTAGCTCTATCACCTGTAGTTGGGAAAGCCATTTAATAGTGTACATTTTTTTTCCTTTTGTAAATTGAGGAACTGTAGTAATTGGAAATTATATAAGTATTAATCCTTGCCTGAAAAGAATTACAGTCAAATATCTCTGTTGTTTCTGAGATGATTCAGAAGCCTCAAGTGAACACACTTGCACCATGCTGCTGCTAAATGCCCTGAGATACCATCATAACCAGCATTTAATTTAATTACCTAAAGAAGGATTTATTATTTAGTACACTAAACTTTGAAATAAAGTCCAGGGGAACTCACAGCTGGTCAGTTCCTGCTCTCAAATACAGCAATACAAGGATTGAAAGATGGATCCCTGGTTGTAAGGGATAGCACTCTGCATGCCAGACAGGAATACTCAGGTTAGCATCTGCTGTTGTGTATAGGTACACACACACTTCCCCAGACCACACACAACAGAAGCCTGTAATAGTAGTAAATATTTATACTGTGCTTGCTCCAGAAGTACTATCAGTAAATTTTCTCTCTCCTTCCCTGGTATAAACTGATTTAATAGCCCCACAGGGAATGAAATTAGGATTCATTTTTTTAAAAGGATCCTCCCAAATACTTCATGCGAGTCCCTGGAAATCAGAAAGTTATAAATACTTTATTTTCTACTCTTCTTTTGTCAACACTGCAGCACTTTGTCTTCTTTGCAGATATAAGCCATGTAAAAAAAAATCTTAATCTTAAACCAAGGCTTCAAGAAAATGAACTTAAGTGGGATCCCTTGTTTCACTGGAGGTTTAATATCAATACCTGCTGTTACCTTTCTTTTTCAAAGAAAAAATAGTAATTTCTTATTTTAGCTAAACTACCATTCAGCAGTCTCCAAGGCAGGTCAACTTTTCCTGCAAGACTATATTTTAGAACAGAATTTCATCCACCTTATTTTTTTCCATTCCTATACAAATTCTGTCTCAAGCTAAGAGGGTTTTGTGGGATCTTATTTGCATAAGGTATCACTTCAGGAATTTTTTGTGTTTGCCTTTTGTCAGGCAGGTAGTGGGGGTAATCTAGATTTCAGAGCAGCACAGTGAATATAAACAGATGTTTATACATATGTGCTGCAGAGGCTCAGCATTCAAATGCCCTTTCTAAGTGAGAAAAAGGGTGTGTTAGACTACCTGTTGTACTGATTATGCGCTTCTTTTTTTTCTTTTTTTTGCTTACAGGTTCTCTCTGCAGGTGCAAAAGTGAGAAGAATCTCACTGAAATACTGAAGAATAAACCCAAACCCTTGTGTCACTAAATTCACTCCTTGGGGACTTCAGGATGGAAGCCTTGTGTTTAAGAGTTTCCTTGCTGCTTCTGGTCCCAGGATTTGTCCTGAGTGACAGCTCTGACAGAGACATTTCCAATCGCAGTGACTCGGGAAACCCCCTCTCCACTTTCTCAGGGATCGAGTCCAGCATTCTCCTCACCACCATACAGCCCCCGGTGTCCAACCAAACTGTCAAATGCTCCCAGCAGACTAGGATTGCTGAAACTTTCAAATACATTAACACCGTGGTATCTTGTGCTATTTTCATCGTTGGGATGGTTGGGAATGCAACTCTGCTGAGGATCATTTACCAGAACAAGTGCATGAGGAACGGCCCGAACGCACTGATAGCCAGCCTGGCTCTGGGAGACCTTATCTATATTGTCATTGATATCCCTATCATTGTGTACAAGGTAGGACACCACTGATACATTCCAACTGCACTTCCTTACGTGTACACTGGCTGCTCCCTGGGGTTACTTCTCTGTCTATTTAGTGCTCTTTTGTCAATGAATGGTGCACTTAAGGAAAAAATACAACTCCTTTTTGTTCTGCAACAAAAACCTTACTCCCAGGTCTCACCTCCATCAAGAAAAAGTGTATCTCCCATTAAAGATGATGTAGCTCTTAGCTCTTAACCAAAGTGTTGCCTTGGGCATTTCACAGAAGTTCATTTCTCATAGCTACTATAGCCAGCAAAAGAATTTATGAGGGAAGACTTTTTATAAACTGTTCTCCTCCTTGATGGACTAGTTTCTATTTTTATATTATCCAATCCTTACTTTATATTTTTACAGAGAATACTCCCTGTGATATTCAGGCTTCATATTGTGATTTTGTAGGGAGAGATATTGTCAGTTAAGTTGAGCCTTAAGGTTTTCATTAATTATTCAATAATAGCAGAGTCTCAAAATTATTCCTATTATGTCACAGACCATTTATGAGATGTTAAATTTCATCTGGGTTTGTCAAAGTGCAAAAAGGCTCCTCAGCAATTCTTTTATCCAGTATAAAGTTATACTGTCCCAGGGTTTTGATTTTTCATTTTAATTAAACAAAGCCACAAAGCAGTGCTTTTTCTAATGCAGTTTCTTTTTACTAATGCAATTCAAGCCAGGACATGCTTAAATAAACAGAACTGAGCCCTTTTTTAATATATTTCACTGATATTAACTTATCTTAGAAAATCACCAAAGACTTTTGTATGCATGTATGTCTCTTTGTGGATGGTACACAGGTGCAGAGCTGATAGGATATTTGACTTTTTCTTTCTTTTCTCAGCAGAAACATGAAGTGTTTCTGTTAGTAAATAAAACACTAAGTCATATAAGTAGGAAAAAATGTTCTTCACCATTTCAGCCCTTAAAGATCCTAAAGACTTTTATTTACATGTGTTTTAAATGAAACATTTTAATGCATGGTTTTATAATAACTAGTGCCCTGTGGTTTCAAATTGGATTTTAAAATTAAAGAAACAGTGATTTTAAAAGATGCATTTTGCATCTATGTAACGTTGACATCATAACTGCATCATAACATTATAGGACAAGAGCATAACATTTGAATTAATTAATGGATTATAATTATCTATATGTGGATATATTACATTTATACAGGGGCGTACTATCTGTGGTGAAATGTAGCAACTGGTTATGATCTTCCAGTTGTATAAATTACAGATAAGTCTTTAAACTTTATCTGGGTTTAATATAATATGAATTCAAAACTAGGATGACTGTAAATAATTATGGATGTGATTTAATGGAAGTTCTAGCTTACACTTTTCAATACTTCACCTGGATATTTAAATTGGTAATTTTTGATAAGGTAGCAGATACTTGTAGAGTGTTTTGGATTAACAAATTGATGAGAAAGATTAGCTTCTGCCTGACTTGAGATTCACCTGTCTTCCATAGGTGGGTGAATGCCTAATGGGACATGGGATTGGGGTTCTTAGCTGGATTCAGAGCCTACACAAGCCTGGTCTAGGGGAAGCTGTCCCTGTCCATGGCAGAGGGGTTAGAAGTGGATGGTCTCTAAGGTCCCTTCCAACCCAAACCATTCTGTGATTCTATGACTGTACCTCCCAGGATGTATTACAGTTTCCTTCCTGGTAAATTACCCTTATGTCTTTATGGATAATTGTTGAGGCAGCATTCACATTTCTCATGGTATATCTGATAGTGAATTTTAAGGAAAAAAATGGCATGAGATTTTTTCAGAGCCAAGTTTGAGAAAGAGCAAGCACTTTATTACACAATTTTTTCTAACATTTCAAGAGCTCTGCTGCTTTTTCACAAAGAGGGATGGAAAACTGGGATTAATTTTTCCTTTCAGAATTGCCTTTTGCTGGTCTTCTGAAAATTCTTTAGAAGTCTAGTTGAAAGTAACAAACCATTTTTTAAATTCTCTTTATTGTTTTCCAATACATTTTTTTCTATTAATTTTCTGTTGCTTCTCTGGTGTTCCATAGGTTCTATCTTGTATGCTCTATCTTGTATGATAAGCTGAACTATGGATCTGATTAGCTCTGTACAAATGAAATTTTCTTAGCCTATATGAGAAATTATTTCTGTGCTGCAGAGAAGTACTGGATAAATAAAGGCAATGAACGAAACTGCAGCTCCTTGACATCAATGTCTGCCAATTTTCAGGTGTAAGAAAGCAGGATTAAAATCATGCTTAACGCATAGTTCTAGCTTTCAGTTATTTTCCAGTCCTTGAACTTTCAAGATAAATTACTTTTAAGTTACCATATGCAACTACCTTGTTGTCTAAGGTTAACTGCATGCATCGAGATACAGGGAAGCATTTATAACATTTATAAGAGAGCTCTAGTACTTCTGATAAGAAATGCAATTATTGTTTATAGTCATTTCTCATATGAACCACTCAGTAATGTGGATGCTTACATTAAGAATTGGTTTTAAAGTTTGTTAAATGTTGTTCCTTTGTGTGTCACTAGAGATCCTAAATCTGTGTCACCTTTCAGCTCCTCTTGTTGAGGGACAGTATGAAGGGTGGCCACTGGAAATATCATGAATGGATAATTGAAGTGATGGGCTTTAAAGGAAAAAAAAATCTTTGTGATACAGTATGCTCAAAAACTCACCCCTTACTTTCTCCAGTTACTGTAATGATATAGTGGATTCCCCTTATTGTTAAATGGATTGAGATGTGAGTAATACTCAGTGATTGAGATGTGAGTAATATTCACTGTTCTTTGAAGATATTCTATATCTTAAAAGATATAGAAAAAATCTATAATAAAGTCCCATTACACTTAGTTACCACAATATATCCACTTGAAGTATCAAATCAGTATTAAAAATCTTAATAAATTGAGTTTTACAAGGAGGGTGACCGTTATAAATCCAACCTTAATAGACCAAACTAAGACAACGTAATTTTCAATCACATTTTTATAACACTTGTACCTAAATAGTTTCCTCTTTACCCAAAATATACCGATCACAGACCTTCAAGATGTCAAAGCCTAAAGCCCAAAATCTGTAAGAATTATTTCTCTGAAGGGAAAAGAAGACCATAAAATACAATTTTTATCTTTTATGCCCCTGTAGATGTAGGGTTAAGGCACTGAAGAAGAAACAGATTCTTTTTCTTGTATCAGGTAGCATTAGAACATTACTGAAATTTGCTGCATCACCTGCATTACCCATCACTGCCATGTCCATTTCTTAGCAAAAAAATTCAGATGCAGTGCAAGGAAACTTTTTTAGAGGGCTGCTTTCCATAAAGGCACTACACTGTTTCCTAAGGCTATAGAAAAGCAGCAGAAGAATATCCATAGCACCACTATGGCCTTGGCTGCTCTGAGCTCTGGAAAGCCTTTATGGATGTTCCTGCTGCTGCTCTCATGGGTCAAGTTTAGCAGAGCAACAGGAACAACAGGTACTCACCACAGACATTGCTGTCCACTGCTCTGTTCTGGGCTCATGGATCTTAAAACACTCTAGACCAAGGCTCTCACCTTTAGAGTGGCAAAATTCAATTTTAACTATGCTGTTGGGAAGTCCTGAGCTGTCTCTGCTTCCAGTTTTATGGACTTTAAAGAAAAATATTTAAATCAGTTCTATTTCTTGGAAACTGGGCTACATAGGACTGACATAAAATACATTGCCTTAGATTAGAATATGCTTAACTCCTTAAATCACTTGTTTATAAAGCAGATGAGGTAAATTAGGCAGCTTTTAACCTGCTTCTTAATAATGAACATTTTCCTAATAATTTTACTGGTATAGAGTGGAAAACATCTACCCAGGAAAAAAGCAAGTGTTCACTGCTCAGACAGCTCCAGAAGATAATGCTCTGTTTAATTAAACAGGGGGATTTTTGGTTAGTTAATTGGTATTCATACTTACTTTAGTTGCAACAGCATCTAAATCTGAGTAGTCCACCTAGAACCTTAAAAATCTAAATACAGAATGTAGCTGACAGCAAGTGAACATCTTCAGCCACTTTGTCCTCAGTAAAGGAAGACTCAACTAAGGCATTTCTATTCATGGACATTATTCATCATCAGAGCACATGTGTAAGTGTTAGAGCAATCCCTTCTAAAATCAAAAATTATTTGGCATATCTGAATACCTTCTCCAACAGAATTAATATCCTGTTTACACAGGAATGAGAATTAAACACATTGCCACTGATCTTGTAGCTGATAGAGCAAGTGGCATCTGTAGAAGTTATAGCTTTGTGCCAAAGGAATATAAAGCCAAACCAACAGCACACACAAAAAGTTAAGGGCACTTAGAAAAGAAACCCTTCTTTAAAAGCAGAATTTTTCATATGTGTAGTGTGTATTTCTTAATGAACTGACACCGGTGGGAAATTCTGAGGCTCCAGCTTAACATCTGCCTTGTGGCTTCCAATGAATTCTTCCCAGGGATTCCAAGAAGCAGTGAATGGGTAGCCCAGTGTGATGCAGAACTCCATAGAACCTGCATGACCCATTATTCAGGTGTATGTCTCCATGTAGAGACCAACAGAGCAGAAACCCAGAGGCAGCACAGGAATTGATTGCTGAGCCCTGAAGGCGGAAGTTACTCATAATGGAGCAGGGAATGGAAGTCCATCAGGAATCCGTTCTATTTACAGACTCTAGGCTCCTAGCAGAACGTGTTTAATGTGCATACCAGGGTAGCAGTTAAGGAAGAGATTTTGAATTCTAGCTCTTAGTTCTGGAGCTACTCTGCCTTTAACGCATGGCTGTATTTTGGGTGGTGGGAGATGTGTTCCTATCAATGCACAGCTCCTCCTTCATCTTCAATTCCTCATCTCACGCCTGCCTTGCTGCTCTGTGGACTTGAAATAGTGTGCAGTACTTAGAGACTTGAGGTTTAAGAGTATATTTTAGTATGTTTGCTGTCTCTATGTCTCAACCAGCTGAACTCTACAGATAACAAGGAATTGTTTTGATTGTGCATATCCAGGGTTTACTAGTTCTGCAGTAACTTCTTAGAAATCCTGTCACCCTTTTTAGCAACATACAAAAGAAAACATAGCTGGGAAGAATAACAAAAGTAATATTATGCTCAGGGATTGAAAAATTCCTTTCAGCAAATCACCATGCACATAAGCACACCTTGCAGGTCATTTCCCTAGAGAAGAGCAGCCCAGCTTGAGAAACAGTTTACCTAAAAGGATGGGAAGATAGCCAACACCATGGAAAGTAGTCCTGCTTTGTAAACAGCAAAAATACCACAGGGGAGACGCCTAGAGTCATTAGGAATGCTTTACTGCTAAGTAGATTTTTGTAATAAATACAAACATCTTAATAAGAACCTAAAACTTAGGTTTTATTTTACCAGTTAGTTGAGACAGAATGTTTTGCTGAAAAAACAGGGCATTTATTTCCTTACTTTCCAGGATCTCTTGAAGTATAATCTACTTTCCCTTGAGTAAAAACTATACATTCCTTTCCATAGCTGCATAAAGTGAAAAGCATGAGACCCTCTGCTACCTTCACCTTTAGTCAGCTGGGCTAAGATGAGCAGAATAGCAGAAAAAGATGTGGTAGGGCAAATCAGAGTAAAAAATGCCTTTGATGGTTCTCATGCATCCCCAAATAACCTTTCTTCCTTCCAGAAAGAAAACCAGTCAGTCTTTTATCCACCCAAAGTGGAAAAAAGACAGTTCTTGGTTGTAGCAAAATCAAGAATGCATTTCCTGCAAAGAAGAGTTGAAGAGATAGAGTGTGTTTTCTCTACCATGCCAGGGTTGTGAATCTAAGTATGAATAAATAAACATATGATCCCAAAGTTGGCAGAAGCCTGAACTATCATCTCACCATGATATACTCAATACTGGTCTTAAGCTCTGCATTATAAAAGCTACCCTTGTTCTTTGTTTTCCTCTGTTCTTTGTTGTCCTCTAGTCATTATCCTTCCAAAATTTGAGGGTTTTCACTTCAGCAATGGGAAGAAATACTGAGAGACAGGCTGTGTGCTCTCTCCACTTTTACAGCTCTCCCTCTTTCCTGAAAAGTGGTGGGGCACAGCTGAGTTATGAAGCAAAAAATGGATGAGGGTCATCCAGCAACACAGTTCTGTCCTGGATATATAGGTTGTAGGAAGAAGGGAAAGTCTTGAAAACATGCAGTGAACTCTTATCCCATGACACTTCTTGAGGACAGAAGGGTCCTGTTTGAGTCACCACAACCAAAATAACACCACTGAGGACTCAATACATCCTTATTCCTAACTTATGCAGTCTTATTCCTAACTTATGCAGTCTTATGCCTAACTTATGCAGTCTTACAGATCAGAGATAGGTGAAACACTTCAGTCAAAATCATCATCCTTCGTCACTTTATGCAGTCAACTCAGTGGCAGAGAATGTAAGACACTTCTGTGTTCAGTGAGATATCCACCCAAAACACCAGATACTATGTTTGGCCCATGCCCTGAAGCAGACAAGGGCATATATAATTGCAGAACACAATTTAAGACAGATCTTTTTCAAGACAGCTCAAGGGGAAACTAGCTTAAAAAAAAAAAAAAAAAAAGGAAAACACCACCCAGCAAAAACAAATTTGCTGATCTAACGAAACCAGAAGAATTTCCCTTGTCTTTCATTCTGGACTATGAAAATAGGCAAGGAAAGAAAATCACCCCAGACTGCACTACTGCACTGGTTTTGTAATTCCTGCTCTCCGGTTAGGAGGTGTTAGTCACATACAACTACATCTTATCTATACAGACAGAAGTCTGCTGGCTTGGTCCCTTTCTCCATTATTGCACAAGTGTAACTTAAGTCACAGAATAGAGAAGGGATTTCTATTTGTTCTGCTGAAGACAGAATAGAAGCTGACTTCCAGGGCTGTGCCAGAGTTGTTAGCTCAGTATCATTGAACATTTAAATGCCATGAAACCCAGGAGAGTATCATATATGGGGTCAGCATGAGGGGCAACTCATGGGCAACTGTGTGGAACACAGTTCAGTTTCTAGGAAGCAGATCTTGTGTGTCAGCACAAAAATGGTCACAAGTGGATATAGGAAGGGGAAGTCTCTAGAGCAGTAGGATGAGATCAGAGCAGGAAAGGGCAGGTATGAAGCCTTTGCTTCCATCCTCAATGCCACACGGCAGAGAGAGGGGACCTCCTGATGTGTACTTGTTGAACTTTAGGAGTTTTAATAGAGCAGCTCAGAGCCAGTTGGTATCCAGCACCAACCAAGTCCATCTATTTTGGGCTGAGCTCCAGGGTCATCATCTTCCTGCAAACACACTGCATCAGCCTGGCATGAGATAAACACTGTGGGTGCACATGAGCATACCCTGGTGAATACTCAGTGTGGTGGGGTTACAACATGCTCTCTTTCAGACTATATTTAAATTGCTTGGGATGCACACTGGGACTTGATGTTTTGTACATCAGCTACCATACTGAGGGGGGTGAGAAAATAGCAGCAGCAGTAGAATAAAATCAAGGGAGTGACATTTAAAAATCACTGCAAAGGAATGTTCTCAGTGCTGATGTCTTGTTTGTTTCCAGCTGCAGCTCAGGGCAGAAAGGCCATATAAAGCAGCAGAGAAGGGAGGATGCTCAAGAAAGCTGTGGCTGTCTGGTCACTTTGCTGAGTTTTTAAAGACCAAACTTTATTTCTGATTTCAGTGCAAAAATACATGTTGACTACACACTTTCCTCAGGAATTGCACCACAGTATGAAATACTCCAAAATTGCAAACTGGACAAGGGGAAAAGTGTGTTTCCTTTGCCAGATGTCTTATTTTGAAACCTCAGAGATTTTGTAAGTGGGTTTGCAAAAGCACAATCCATTTCAACAACTCATGGAGAACTGAGACACAAGTAGGACTAATCAGTCTGATTTCTTCTATGCTAGAGCCTTGAGAGAAAATGTAATTTGCTAGAATTTTATAATCATTTTGTTTGGATATTAAAATATGCAAAAGCACTCGAAGTGCAAAACCAGTAGTTCCAGTTCTTATATTGTACCTAAGTAAATCAGGATTAATTAAATTAAATTATTGGACTCATTTTTTAATACAAAATAAATGTTTTATTTCCCTCTGAAATTTCCATACCATACTAGAGCAGGACAGAGGAAAAAGGATTTGTTTTGATGTCAAAATTAGTAAAGCCAAAGACAGGATCAGATTTGCTGACTAAAAATATCTAGAGAAGAAAAAAACTGACACCTGATCCAAGGGGAAGTAATGAATGCATAGCTGATGCAAAGTGATAATGGAGTACACCCACAGAAATGATTGCAAAGTGAATCTTAAAATCAAAAAACCTTAATTCTGGTCCCAGGGATTTTGATTGAAATCTACTTGAAAAGAATGTCTAATGATTTGGTACTGATATTACTTCAATTAGTGGAAAGTGTAAAAAACAAAAGGAATAAAGTACTTTTAATCTCAAAAAAGGAGAGCTTCCTGGGGTGTGGGGTTGAAGCGTACATGCTGGAAGCATGTTGAAGCTTCCCTGTGAGGAGTAATGAGTTAGTGAACCTTTCTCAAGTACCACACTTTTCTTTTTGAAGCTAATATTTGCCTTGTAGTAACAGCGTTTCACAGTCACTACAAAGTGCTTGCTCATTTCTGGGTGTAGCTACAGCCACAGTCAGCACTGAAATGAATAGGTGGCTTTCAGTTGCCTTTTAAAGTGTGATCTGTAATGATGAATGGGTTTTGGGGCTCTGGTTGGCACAGGGGATTGACAGAAGTCTGCTAGAGCTGCTTTTCCCTGGCAGTGCCATTCATAATTTAGCCTTTTCTGCCTGCAAACTACTCTGATTTTACCCAAACCCAGCCAAGAGTTTGGAGCTGAAATTCCCAGTGAGTACAACATGGTTGAATTGCTATGAGTTCTGATCATCCCTCCTTTTTTCAACATGCTTCTGTGATATAAACTAAAACTTCATATGAGAATGCTAGGCAAAAGGCAGAAATATGCTCTGCAAACATTTGTTATACTATTGCAAACCTATCTGGAAAACAATTCTGCTGGAGCTTTCAATGTATTTCATTCAGTCTATAAATACAGATAAAATCAGAGGAATTAATCAACAGCTCACAGATATAACCTTATCACCTTTGCTACTGAAGGTACTGACTACAGTTAAATCACCAATCCTAGCACTCCAATCCCTAGGCTTTTGAGACAACAGGGATTTGCTTTCAGCAAATGTCACTGTCCTAAACTGGGATCCCATAGCAAAGGTGCTCGCATGCATGAGTTTGATTCCCAGCTTTAGCACCCAGTTGGCAGAAAGCTGTGAGTTGCTAAAATCTGTTCTGAAATACATGTAAGCAAATAACAATATTAATATAGTCCTAGAGAGACACAAGCAATGTGTAGTGCATAGCTGCTTCCAGCATTTTTGAGGTATCACTTGGGGGACAAAATCCCAAGCATTGTGATGAATGGCTATAAAACACAGGGGGTACAAAAAATCCACAGCAGGACTATGAGGAGAATATGAATTCCTACTAATCTAGAATTTTTTTATAAACATCTGTACTCTACAGCAAAATTCTCTGAAAAACTCATGCTATGAAAAAACAGAAAGGTAACACCTACCTTAACTGAGATAAAGATGGATGTGAATTTGAACTTCCCATACTTAACATTTGTATTGCTAAAGGTAGTGATTAATAGCATGCTTCAATTTAACACTGATTTAAATAGAAATAAAATGTTTACTTTGAATCCTGATGTCCTGAGCTACAACCAGAATTTGGTTTTCTAATTCTACAGATAGAATACACCCACTTTTACCAGATAACTGTGTTCCAGAGCCTAAGCTTCTATGGAAAAGTACTTCTAGTCCTTGTGGTTGCAAAGCTAATTCTCAAAACATTAATATCCTACCACTGAAAAGCCTCGGCAGCAGAAACTTGGAGAAGAAGATGAACAAAATGGTAGAGTGAGAAGATTTAGGGACTTTGTTTTTCAATAGAACTATTCATGATGGCTGAAATATCCTTCACTTGAGTGGAAATAGATAAGTTAGGGCTTATTACTTTGTATGAACTCAAGAATTTTTCATTTATTACACTTACTTACATTGAATGTAATGTGCCATTTTACTGTTAGCACTAGGGTGATCTTCTGTGACTTTGCAGCCAGTTGTATATTTGACTATCCTGAATAATTTTGTGTCCTGTATTTTGTATGTATACTTGCTAAGAAAGCTCAGTTCAAAGCCATGTTCAAGCTATAACAATTATAACTAGAAATATTACTATTTATATGCTAATTCTTCACAACTGTGCACATGAATCACTGTAGTAATATTTGTCATGTAAATGCCTCCTTGGAAATACTACTCTAAACCTCAGTCACTCACATCTTTCCAATGGATGCCTTTCTGTTGCCTTGAAGCACAGCCCACATGTTTGCATGCTTGTCCTTTAAACTGTAATATGGAAAAAATTATGTATGCACAGTATTTTCTTCACACTCCTAAGAGTCTGGCACTGAATATTGTCATGAGTTACACAATGGTACATTTACAATGACAAGAATCTACTTGCGTGCAGCATCAGAACTTGGCCCTGAGGTATTTCATTATGAACCTTGAGTTATGTTCTGACTGCTTGCTTCTGGGACGTGGCAATTGCAACCATTAATGACAGACTTGAGTTAGATTTTCATTATTCAGTACTGCTGGCTGATGCACGGTAACAAAAAAACTTTTAACAATGCAAGTTACTATTTCAACAGCACACAGGCAACATTTAAGTAAACTTTCACCTTCTGTGCTTCTATAGTAGCAGTGACTCCCCAGATTCATTCAGTACTAAGGATATGCTTGAGGCAGGGAGAATTCAAGGTTACAATGGCTGTGTCCAAGACAAGAAATAACTACAATTGTGACATACTTGCAAGGTTACTGTTTAAGTATGGTGATTATTTTATATCTTTTCTTTAGCTCCTCGCTCAGAAGTGGCCTTTTGGAAATACTGAATTTGGACAGTTTCTTTGCAAATTCCTTCCCTTTATCCAGAAGGCATCAGTGGGAATCACAGTCCTTAACCTGTGTGCCCTTAGTGTGGACAGGTACAGTATGTTTTACTCTTTTGACACCATTCTTTCATGTGCAGTTTTCCCAAATCTGGGAGCACTAAGCATGGTCTTCTTAGCAGGCAGATTACAATACAGATATAACTTAGATTCTTGTTTTTTATATTCTGGCTATCACAAAGTATATCTCTGGCTCCAAGTATAATATTAAGTCCTTGGACTAATGAACTTTAAAAGTTTTCCAAAGGTATTTAAAAGCTCTAGTAAAGCATTATTTCAACTTCCTTTACCAGACAGAAATTTATTGGGATTTGAGAGAGTATTCAGACTTCTTTCTTTCATATGAGCTCATGTTTGTTTTGCATTTGAACAAGATCATATTCTTTAGCCCTATAAATTATTTGTTCAACTCACTGCCTATGGACAACAAACAAGGGTTTATTTTGATGACTTTTAGAACTGAGTTCTACTGAAAAACAAGTAGGAAACTTGCTTTGATAGTTTGAAAATTAATGCCTCTGCTTTTTTTCTTCATACATACAATGTAAGAGCAAATGAACACTTGACTTCTGTAAAAGTTGGGTTTATATCTTGAATTACTTGATTGTGTTCTACTCCAAAATATCAGTAATTCTGATACAGAATATAATGTTAAATAAGATACGCTATGTGTATTAGTACAGGGATGCAAGGGTAAAAGAAACTTTAAAATTAATCTTGGTTTGGCTTTACAGAAAATGTTAATATACAAGGTTTGCAGTGGATAAATGACTTAGTAGTATCCATATCTGAAATATAGTTCCTTACTGCATTAGTACCTCATTAGCCAAAGCCAGAAACAACAACAAAAAAAAGTAATACAAGTAACTGTAATACTTCCATTTTTGAGTCTGAGAACTACAAAAAGACTTCTCTTTCTCAAATAATAGCTGCCCACCATTAAATAAAATCCCATGGACCGCTCTAAGGAATAAATCATAGATCAAGCATTTGAAACAGACAGTTTGTTAGATAAATTCTGACAGCTGCAGTCTCACTGGCTGAAGTTCTACTGTTATATACATTTTTATAAATTGGAAGTAACAGAGCTGAAGCTACCTTTTTGTAAATGCATACATATTTTTACAATGACTTGTAAAAATGAGGATTTGCTAATCCTCACAACAACCAAATATTGTTTTCATTTGAGTATAAAGTCTTGTATGGGATCAGACTCAGACTATTTAATTTCCTCCCCTAGCTTAGACACTTTGCCAAGGACATATTCTTTATCATCTGGTGCTACTCTAGTAAGTCGTTGCAGAGCATGTGTGTTAGAAAACAGATGTATAGAGCCAGATGCAGATATTGGCAAATAAAAACTGAATCTAGGTTCAATCACTATGAAATCTCAGAGTACCTTCAATAAGTTAGGCTGGGCACTGGAAGCTGGGCACATTAATACAAAATTCCACATGAGCTAATGGTTGCTTTTTAAAATGGAAAATGGGTAAATCTGAAATAATGTGCTGTCACAGCTGGACTGTTCCTGGTCTATAGGTGAGTTAATTTTTGCTTATGAAAGCTCCCGAAAACTATCTTCTTTATAATTATTTTGGATGTCTACATATTGCATTCTACTACACAGAAAAAGATGGATGCAATTGGCATAGTGAATTCAGAGTTCCACAGTTTTGGTAATTGTTGACTCTCTGTCGCTGTTGCAGACTACATCCCTAATTTAGAACAGGATTATTTTTTTACCATGAGGACCGTTCCCTGTGCTAACTACATCCTATTGTGAAACTCCACTCATTACTACTGCCCTCAAGTGACTTGCCCTGACAGTGTTTTAAGGTTCAGCTGTGCATGTCCAAGGGGAACAATGGCCACTCACATGTGGAGAGGGTTTTAAGAGGCTGACAGAAAGCCAGCCATTCACCCTTGCCTCAGATGCCCCTCAGGCATTTTTAAACTTGAGGTCACAGATGGTGACGATAGTGTGACTTTTTTAAAACAGTGCCTGAGTGTGACTAAGAGGAAGGATATTTCCCTGCCTGAGTTTTTATTCTTGCTTATGTTTTGGCTGTAATGATTTTGATGAAGAAATGAGTTGAAGAAGAACAGTGAAGATATGGATCTCACTTCATGTGTATACACCCTCTTGCCTCCTCTGCAGAGCAAATTGTATAGAACAGTGATCCTGAGGTAGATATTTTTATCTGGATCAACTCCCAGTGAGTGTATGAGACAAGCCAAGACTTTGCCACTAACATAAAACTCTATGGTCTTCATTGTATTAATGCATTTGCATAAAACGAAGAACAGCTGTGGTCTCCAATAATGAAGCAGAACAGTTCATTATCAGCAACAGTAGGGACATTTAGGAACTGTCCTGACACTCATCTTGACAATGACTGCTTCATACGTGCTTAATCTTGTCTCTTATGTCTCCTACATTGCTTTTCACTCTTACAAAAGACTGATGATAACTGCAGTAGAGAGGCATGCTATATTATCAGGCCATTTGAACACCTGATTTTCTAATGTAGCTAAAAGGAATAGGGGAACAAAAGCACCTACTGATGTTCTCTGATCCAGACATCATGTCCTCAAAGAAATGCTTTAAGCATGATATAACTAGATAGGAGTGTAAAATATTTAATTGTATGTATGTATACAAGTTGACAGCACATGCATGAGCAGTTGAAAATGAAAAAATGGGAGGCACAACATTAAACAGAGAAAAGGAAGTGGCCTGGAAAAAAAGAGTGAGTATTTTAGACAAGGTTAGAGACAAGAGGGGAAATAAACAGAAAAAAAAGAAAAGTTAGACAAATCTCACGCAGATTTTAGACGGAGGAATTAAATGCAATATATTATGCATGTATTTTATGTCAGTTTCCTGGCAGACATCCTATGTTTTCCAAGTATGAGGGAAATAAACCCTGCAGTACTTTCTCACTCTTAATTATGGGAGGTTTGTGGCTAGACAAAGATCCTCTATATTACCTAACTCACAGAACACCCACTTGAAAAATTATTACTACTAAAATTATTATTACTACCACTATTTTTCAAATCACTCTTACAGCACTGAGTAAAGAAACCAAGCAATTGCAGGTTAATACACAAATTCTGATCTAATTACTGAGTTTCTTACATCTGAGCTGAAACCATTCATAAAATTATTCAGCTAATAATGCCTTATCCGATAGTTATTTGAACTGTAAACTGAAAAAAAATTCAATAAAATACATACAGTACCTAAATCCTTACTGCTGTGCACAGTGATCTTCTCATGTGCAAAACAAATATAACTCAAAAGAACAGGTACAAAAATGCGAGAAAGAAAATCATTGGATTCACAATTTGCAATCTATTGGTTGTCACTTACATAGTTACACACGTGACACAACACCTACTTTACATTTGCTACTTGAAAAGAGATACAGTGTGCAAGCCCCTGTTTGCTAAGAGCATCAGTCGGTCAAGGATGGGATAGTACCTTGCACAGCTGATAGAAGTGATTGTAAAATTGCCAGTCTGTAGAAAGTAAACTTTGAACTGATTGGTAAATTTCCAAAGTTCACAAATATTTGAGTATTTTTGTAAAAGGTTAAGTTTCTATGAATATTCCATTCCGTGATTAAAGCCAAAAATTGGTATTTGGCAAAATGAAATATGATAGGATAAAAAATTATTTCAAATTAAATTTGGATTTCAATGGGAATATTTGTGAGAAGGTATGATACTGGATATTATTTTTTTAATTCTCCCAGTATAGTTTCATTTGTTTCATGGTCTCAGAATTCTAATCTCAGAGACCTCCTTCTCATGCGTGGACCATTGCTTCCCTCCTTTCCAATATTCTTTGAAGTTAAGGATGCCTTTAGAAGTAATTTTTACTTTTAATGTGCAAGTCCAAGTTGTAGTTTGCTTTAATATGCTCAAAGTATTTATACATGCATTTCTGTAGAAATGATGTACAAAGAGCCTGTCTGTAGTACAGCTGTGACTGTGCTGTGCATGACATTGCTGTAGATATCCAAGCAAAGGTTTCCAGTTGGTTTTCTGCAGGGATGATGGCATACCAGACTCCGAAATTTTCCAGTGATGTTGTGTAACAATGCTTGCTGAAGTTTTTGTGAGGGGCTTAAACCTGGATTTGCATTCAGGCATCGTCCTTCCTCTAACACTGAGGCTTCAGGGGATGGAATTCCCAAGTCTTCCATCCAGTTAAGAAGCACAGTTCTAAACTAGAAAGGGGATGTGATTCAAGAAATCAGAAGAAATGCTTTGTGTGTGAATTCCATATTACTGTATTGGTTAAAGGAGGACTGAGGAAGCGTTTCAATAACAAAATTTTCCCAATCTCTATAGCCTAGGTCCTATAGTCCTCAACACATGTTTTTCCCATTGGAAGCTCTTCATTCCTTCCATCTCAAAAATTCAAAATCCAGTATTTCCCTTCTTAACCTGAGATTTTTTAAAGCAGATGAGCAACCTTTCTTGACTTTTTTTCTACTCAACTAAAGAAGACTGTTTCATCAGTGAATGCCATGATACATCCATGTCACCCTGTAATTCCAAAGGGGAAGGTGTTATTGTTTTAGGGAAGTAAAAAAAGCAGTTCAGAAGCTGTTACATCATTAACGACAGAAAGCTCTTCATCATGAATTTCAGATTATTACAAGATCAAAAATAATACTGGTTCTCTCCCTTGGTTCTGTCTTTGCTAAATTGTTGGGAATGCTAAGTAACTCATTTATTGCAGCTATTGCAGGACAAAAGTTAAATTTGTTACCAAAAATTTAATTTATGGACTGGATTGTACTCTGTATTCTATGCCTATTAGTCTTCTCCGAATAATTTTACAACTTTCTGACCAGAGTTGACAGACTGATATCTCAAAGCTAATAAATTTCTGCAAGTTCCTCGGAAACTGCGAGACAAGTAGAGGAGAAAGATCCTCTCAGTTCATTGAACAGTTAAACAGAACAAACACATTTTCA
Organism: Lichenostomus cassidix; assembly: GCF_008360975.1. Classification (NCBI taxonomy): domain Eukaryota; kingdom Metazoa; phylum Chordata; class Aves; order Passeriformes; family Meliphagidae; genus Lichenostomus; species Lichenostomus cassidix. The sequence continues at coordinate 21,066,903 of NC_139484.1, forward strand.
CTTCATCGAGAGTATTTTCCCAGTCTTTCAGTGCCTGGAAGCTGACAGCTCCACTTTGGATAGCACTGCTGCTACAGCTGAGGTAGCTGAAGGAGATGGATGCTTTGTATCCATCAGAATGGTTGTGTGCCTGGAAGTTTTTTTTCCTCTGTAATGTCAGTTATTTAGTGAAATATATACTCTGTCCTCACAAACCTTGCCTACTTTAATTAGAAATCATTAGTGCAATCCACCTAGCAGAATTCCACACAATCCCACACCCAAGCAGAACAGGAGCAGCCAGCTCTCTGCTCTCCACCCCTTGATGTGCCTTGTTATGTCCTAGGTGACTTGGCAGCCTGCAGAGGCCTTGGAATAGCAGAAAAACCAAGTAATTATGAGTCAGATGTCAGCTTTAGGATTTTACTTGCTATATGACATCAAACCATGATCTTTTCACAAGAAAACTGTGGGCTGGAAATTAATGCCTGTCTCTTTCAGATATAGAGCAGTTGCATCCTGGAGCCGCGTTCAGGGAATCGGAATCCCGATGATCACTGCTATTGAAATTTTCTCCATTTGGCTTCTGTCCTTCATACTGGCCATCCCAGAAGCAATTGGCTTTGCTGTGGTACCTTTCAGATACAAGGATGCAAGTTATGTTACCTGCATGCTCAAACCTACAAATGATTTCATGTTGGTAAGTAACAACCTTTCTTTTCTTTTTGAAACTCGCAGTATATTTCGGTTTGACAATTAAGATACTGGATGATAATAGGGTTTATTCAGGCATAAAGTGCAAAATGTATTATAACGTATATTGGTGCAAAGAGGATTCTATGTTTACATATTGTCTCTACATTCAGCCAGAGAGAGTAAATGGGGCTTTACAGCAATTTCATTCCTTCACAACTGAGGATTCTTACTATAGACGTGCAATTCAGGCCTGTTTAAAGTATAATTAAGAGATGTATCAGTCTAGTCAGAGCATTGAAAGGTTTTGAGTTTCAAGGTACAACACCTTGGAGCTTGTAAATGTCAAAACACATGTTTTACCATGATTAGTCATCCTTTTGCATGCAGTTGTCAGCTCTCTTGGCACACAAAGAAAAGGGTGGGGCCATGCTATATACATTAAAATCAAATGAAAAATAATCCTTTCGTTTACGAGAAATCATGACTACAGAGCTGGCAGACCCACACCTCCAGCTAGGTGTTTGTGCAGAGCTAGCTGTCATTAGATATAGCAGCTCAAGAGCAAGAGGAGTGCCTGAGACACACCAGGCTGCTTTGGCACATTTCCTACCCCTCACCCTCTGCGCTCCTGCAGATCAGCAGCTGCCAATACCCACATCAGATTCTGCAGAGCAGCTCAGGTGAGAAGTCACTACAGAATCAATAGATTACTGCATAGGGGCAGAGTGGTTTTCCACCTGGTCTTACCAAGAGAAAATATCTTAATTTGTTAATTCGTGAATCCAGGGAAAGGCCAGGCACCATCCATCCAGTAATGAAAGAGTAATATTCTGATTTGTCACAGAGAAGACAAATAACACCAGGTCTTAAGTCTTGGCAAAAATGCAGTATTTTTTTCTGGACTAGAATTTTTCATAACAGAGTAGAAGTTTCTCTTTTTTGAATGTCTGGAACTTCTCCTTTTATTGGACCAGAACATGAATTGGCCTAGAATTGGGAAGAATAGGGTAAAGTGGAGCTAGGAATTTTAGAAAATAAAAAGGTGTGGCTGATAAGTTTTTCAGGGGAACATCCCCAACTTTGGTAGGGCTACACAGATTGTAGGGATGGCAGAAAGAGCAAGAGATAATTGAAAGAGAAGACAAAAGGAATTCCCTAATGGAAATAATTAATGCAGGTAAAGATGGAGTGGAATTTCCCAGAGTTAACTATATTTTTGTTTCTTAACTCCACAGTCTATATGACTGTAGGTACTATAGTTATAAGACTGTGATTTATGAATTACACACTGCAGCAATTTCCTTTCTGTAATGGCTTTTCTCCACAAATGTGCCTGGACAATCTTTACTTCCCCTCTCCCTAAGAAAAAGAATTGTTTTCTCTTCCCTCTTCTCAAAAACATTACAGTTCAGGTCTTCCATAGGCATGCTAACTTTAATGATTACTGTTCTGTTCTTAATGTGCTAAATAAAATAGCTTGGTTTGTTTTCCTAGCAGGAACTAGTATCTCTTGCTAGCTCTGGATAATTCAAAAGTGCTAATCTCCCCACAGCAGTTTGATTTTTAAGGAAACAAACCAGCAGTTATGTCCAAGCTGAGAGTAAATGTTGGATGTGTCAGTCAAAATGGAGAGCTTTGTGTTGCAAGCAAGTACCAACATGAGATAAAAGCGGAAATGCCATTTTAACCTTAACTATAGTATTTACTACCACAAACACCACAATAAACAATTACTAAACTTCAGGAAGGATTTATTATTAATTTTTGTTTTTAATAGGAGCTTTACTCATGTTTAAAACTATCCTTGAAAGATTTAAAAGATTCATGCTAGACCATGATTCCCAAGAGGCTGAGTGCACTAGGAAACTTGTTTAAAATGCACATTTCCTGTAGAAAACCAGTTCCATGTGGGCTTTCAAGACAAACAAAAGAATGTCTACTTCTCTTAAATCAACCCATTTTTGTGCTTTGATGTAAGATTTGTGAAACTCAGATTCCTCAATTAATCATTTACAGACATTCTGGAGTAGCTTTTATAACTCCACAGGGCCAGGTCCTCATCCAGAATTATGTATTGGTCATGGCTGTGACACAGACCTCTGCGTGTGTTTTCTTGACCAACAGGCAATGCTCATGAAAGCTGGAACACTGACAGGACACAAAGTTTTCCTTGTAAACATGGCATGGAGTACACATTTTGTTGTGCTGCCCAGCCAATGTGATTCTAGCCTGACTTGGAGGAATTTGCCGTGGAAAAGATAATTGTCTTCATGTATTCGTAATCCTTTTCTCCGCAGAAGGAGCAGTAATTACATTTGCCCTCAGTAAAAACTCCTCAAGTATGAGGCATACTGTTTTCCTGGTTTTTTTGCTGGCAAAAGCTCTCCTTGTAGTGGGGGAAACTCTGCCCCCAGGGAAAGTGCAACTACGCAGGAGACAGTAGCCCCTCCTCGGGGAGGAGGCTAATGAGGAGGCAGAAACCAGTTAATCAACACAACACAGTGTCCCAAAGTAGGGTGGGATTGTGGCCTAGAAACAAGAAGCGTCATCTAAACTAGTGCATTCTGTATGCAGCTGTGCCGGGGCAGAGGGAAAAAAATCAAAAGTATTCCCTTTCTCTTAGTAAATAAACTTTCTAATGTAACTGAAGTAGATTCTAAAAGTAACATTATGAAACACCAGTATATTAATTGTATCAACTTTTTCTCATCTTTCAAAGTTTAGTGCTGTTGGGTTTTAAATGTAAACATAATGTCAAAAGTTTGACTTTTTCAAGCAGGATTCATAAAACCCTCAGGCATGAGAATTTTGACATTTGGTGTGGGAACTGTGATGTTACAAGAGAACATCCGCTAGGAACAAACAAGCTGGGAGAAAGAGTGACACATCCCTTTTATACTAATAACCTAGACACAGGAAGTATTTGAAATGCCATATTTCAGTGCATACTTTCAGCTGAGCATAGAGGTTAAAACCCAAGACACAATATTTTCTGAAGCTTGAAAAGAGAACAGAAAACTCTTTCCTCTACAGAAAAGAGTAATTTAAAATGTTTGGTCAAATGCAGTTTTTCCCACAATACATAAATATATTATCTTACAGCACTGCTTACATCACAGCTAATACTTAAAATTACACAGAGCAAAGTGCTGATATTCTATCAATACCTCAGTGCCCTGTCACAAAAGGCAAATGGTGTGAATGGCAGTCAAAGAGTTAAAAGTAAGTGTACCACTGGAAGGCATCCCTAAGCTTTGCACATATCAGACAAACACTTATGAAGTGGCTCCTATCTGCCCAGGACATAAGCAAACCAACTGCCAACCTTCTCACTGATAACAAAAGGTGATTAAACTTACAAGACATTTTGAATTTTCCTTTTTTGGAATCAGAACAGAAGCTGTAGAGGTAAATGGCATTTCCTTAGACAGGCTTTTAGTAAGATTTGTTATCTCAGACTGACACTGTCTACACATTTTGGCATGTCTTTCTCATGCAACTGTATTCCAGTTTTCATGAATGAGCATAAATATTCAGAAGGTACAACAAAAAAAAAATTAATTCCAACCCAGACAGACTGCAACAAAGGTACAGGCAGGTTATCTGTAAGGTAAACTAAATGTTTACAGTGCCACAGTTCCTATTTTGATGTTGGTCAAAAAGAGATCAACAATAAGGAAACAGACATATACCAGTGTACCAACTGCCATGCTTTTCCAAGACCTTTCTGTGGTATTTTGCATTGAATCATAAGAAAATATCTGCTCTTTTCTTTCCCTTATCTACAGTTTTACAAAGATGCAAAGGATTGGTGGCTGTTTGGTTTCTATTTCTGCATGCCACTAGCATGCACTGCCATCTTTTATACGCTAATGACTTGTGAAATGTTAAACAGAAGAAACAGCAACTTGAGAATTGCTCTCAGTGAACACCTTAAGCAGGTAAATATATTTGAAACACCAATGTTTGAAAATATTGTTCTCCTCCCTATGGGTTACATTAGAAACATTTCAAAGTGTACTTGAGTGCAGTAAACTACAGAAGCAGAAAGTGAGGATGTGGGTTATTTATGATGTTAAGGCATTCATTTAAACCTGGAACAAAAGATTAAATCATAATATAAGGAGGCATAGAAGACAGTATGCTCAGGAAACTAACCCTTTTCTTTCTTTTCTTATGTATGACAGTTGTGCTCTCCTGCTCTTTAACCTCAAATCACTACTGGCTAAATGCTTTGAAATTTTACTACAAAGATTTGCCAAAAAAAATGTTTCTTTTTCTGTATAAAGATATGACTCCATGGATCCTCCTTCCTTTTGGCACTCTTTGATATGTAACTGTAGTTTCATATAAAAAGCAATTGTAGAATAACCTAGTTTAGAATGGAGTGGATTTTGTTTCTCAGGGTTATTGCACTGTTCCAGTACCACTGCTGTAGCTGCTTTGAAAAGAGCAACAGGAAGACAGTACAAACAAGTGATCACAGAACAAAGTCGCGCACAGAACTGTCAGGTCTCTCTTTGCTGGTTTGGCAGTGCTGTCTGATGTTTAACGCTGAACTGAAATTTTAAAAACAATCTGGAGTTCTTCCCCTGTGTTAACATCAGCCCTTTAAATTCCACTCTTTCTTTCAACTTCCATATTCACAGATGTGAATCCCTAAAGCAGTCCTCTCTGCATCAGTGTGAGTTCTCTCAGAGGTTCCTCCTCTGAGATCAGGGCTGACCTGAAAATCCTCCCCTGGTCAGATTCTCTGCTTTTTTCCCCCATCACGCCCCGGGGCTGCAAGACAGTGTGTCCTAGGGCCACACACAAGCTACTCCACCCATTAGAATTAGAATGGTATGTACTAGGAGGTGAGGGAGTCCACTCTTTCCCATCCTGAATTGCAGTGCCCTCCAAGCTACTCAGACTGCCTGCTGCAGGATGACTTTATGCCACAATTTACAAATGCTTGTCTTTTTAACTATCTCCTTCCTTCCTTCCTTCCTTCCTTCCTTCCTTCCTTCCTTCCTTCCTTCCTTCCTTCCTTCCTTCCTTCCTTCCTTCCTTCCTTCATTCCTTCCTTCCTTCCTTCCTTCCTTCCTTCCTTCCTTCCTTCCTTCCTTCCTTCCTTCCTTCCTTCCTTCCTTCCTTCCTTCCTTCCTTCCTTCCTTCCTTCCTTCCTATCTTCCTCCCTCCCTTCCTTCCTCCCTCCCTCCCTCCCTCCCTCCTTATATCCTTGTTCACATTAAAGTCTAATCACAATCTCTTTCATGTTTTGATAAAAACTGCTATAACAAAAAAGAGGAAATTATAACAGTCATATTTAAAGCCTAATGAGACTCAAAGTCAAATCACTCATTTGCCTTTAAGTTCTTTAATGACAGAGCTTTTCAGTGCTTGGTACTCTTACATTACAGTGGTATCCTTACCCCTTCATCTGCCTCTCTTTATGAAACCCATGCCTACCAAACACCAATTGTATGCCTTGTCAAAAATCGAATAAAACATCTATAACTCTCTAGAGACACATAAAATACCCATGAAATTGAAATTATTTTCTAAGTATTACAAGATTAAGCTGTAATACCAACACTTCAAAAATGTTTGTAGAGGAACTATTTACTTGAAAACATCAAGATCGCATAGTAAGGATCACATTAAAAAATCAATATACTGTTCAGTATCCCTTTATGTACCAATATGTCAGAGACAATCCTACAATATCCTAGCAATGACCTTTGTGCTCCAGCTGCTCCAAGCACAGTGATAAGCAGGTTTTGTTGAGGATGGCCACAATCAAGAACATGACAAACCACATAAAAAACAGTTCAGGGGCATCAGGTAGTCTGGAAGCTTCACTTTGGGAATCTTTTCACAATTTATCTATATTACTCACTTTGCTGCCAACATTACTATGCTACAATCACCTGCTAGTATGAATTAAGCACACAGTATATACTCTCATCTCCCTTTCCTAGCGCCGAGAAGTTGCCAAGACAGTTTTCTGTTTAGTCGTGATTTTTGCTCTTTGCTGGTTCCCTCTCCATCTGAGCCGGATTTTGAAGAAAATGGTGTACAATGAAAAAGACCCCAGCAGATGTGAGCTGCTCAGGTACTTCATTTTCCATACCAATAGTTTCTACTGAAAAAATATAATGCTGCATACTTAGAATTTATATGAGGAATGTCATTGTGCAATGCAACTGTGGTGTTTATTAATTTTAAGCTGCACCCATTTTCAGTGGTTTCAGTTTTAATGGGGTAGCACAATCTAAATAAATGTCGTCTGTCACTATTTCAATCACTTTGCTCTGGATTTTTTTAACATCTGTGAGACAGGTTATTATAGACATGGCATGCTACAAGGTTAAAATTATGGAGTTAGGTAAGAGAGAATTAGTTTTTGTGACAGAAGAGGCTGTAACCACAAAGAACACGGATGCTTCTGTAGCATATGAACTGTATAAATGTTTTTCTTCCTCTTGCCTAGTTTCTTGCTGCCCTTGGATTACATCAGCATCAACCTGGCAACCATGAACTCTTGTATAAACCCCATAGCTCTGTATTTTGTGAGCAAGAAGTTTAAAAACTGTTTTCAGGTAAGCTTTTCTTGGTAAGATTTTATGTCCAGTTTAACAACTGTATTGAACCACTTAGTCGTTATCTATTTTTAACAGCTGGGAGAAGAGGCATGCAAAGGAATGAAGGAATATAAATTGTCTGGTTTAGCAGCTAGCAGCTCACATAGCACACATACCAAGCTGAAAGTAGAACTCTCCATTTTATCTGAAATACTAAACCAATAAATAAGCTTGACATAGTCCTCAAATGTGTAAACTGAGATAGACATGCTCTTGTAAATACTATTTATCTGCACGTGACATGCACATGAAATAGAATTTGGTTGATAACAATTTCCCACTCTCCATGACACGAAGCTGCCTGCATTAAACAATCTCATTAATGACTAAAATTCTCAGGTTTGAATACCAAATCAGGCACCTGAGTTGGCTGTGGCAATTAAATATGCAGTATCATGTCTATCTGCATTTTCCAGCTCCTACACATGCAAACAAATTTTAAGGCTAAAATAATTTCCTTGTGACAATGTGCCTCTGCAAGCCCCTGTTCACCTATAAAAGGCAACACAGGAAGAAACAAATGAGAGTACAGAAAGTAATGAAATAGAAAAGGAAGACTGAAAGAGCTTTATCTGCAATGAAAAACAAAAGATGACAGGACTGTACCACTAAACTTTAAGTCTTAGAATAGGCAGAATCCAAGCTACTGAAAAAAAATGTAAAGAATTATTAAACTAGGGAATACCTGTTTGTCTGTAGCCTGCTCAGATTTACAAACTATTTTAAGGGAGTATTTTCACACAATAAATAAGAAGTCAGCTTCTATTCCTAGCTGAAAAATGTTACACCTCAGTATGTTCACTGTCCCTCTTCTGAAACAATTTTATCTTCTTCTAAGGTGTGAGAAGAGACCTAAGCATGGGCTGGGAATTTTTCTTCTTCCCTCTTCCACACCAGGCAGCATGCTGATCCCTAAGCTGGTGAAGTACAGTGATAAAGAGGGGGAAAAAGCAATCAACCCAGCACCTAACAACATATATTGAATTCTGTCAGTTCTCAGTCTAATTACCTTTGTCAAACAAATTTTCCTTTCCATACTGTGAAAGGTTTTTGTTAAAAAGAGGTACAGCCTGAGCCTAATTTGCTGCATTTGTGATGCTTAATCACAAGAAATGTTTGCATCCTAAGATAAAAATTTCCCTTAATGCAGCTACCACTCCCTTCAGCTAGAATTATCTGTTCATTTCTGAAAAAAAATTAGGGCTGGAAATCTGCACAGAATTGAGAGGTTTGTCTTCATGTTTTGTTTATTCATTTTTTTATTTATTTCCAGTCATGTCTTTGCTGTTGCTGCTCCCAGTCTAAGAGTCTGGTGACTTCAGTGCCCATGAATGGAACAAGCATTCAGTGGAAAAACCAAGAACTAAACAATCACAATACAGATCGAAGCAGCCATAAAGACAGCATAAACTGAAAATTAAGGACTTTCACACAATTCAGAATGAAACAGGAAAAGTCACTACAAAGCTATTACAACAGGAAGCCCAGTGACTGTTCCATAACATATTCAGACATGTGCACCATTGTACCTAATTCTAGAGGTGACGGAGTAGATGGAGTGAATGTAGCTGTGATGTTCTGTGAACTGAGATCCTCTGAGTGGTAATTCTGCCTCTGAAAAGGATATTGATGTGGTTATGATACAACAAAACCGGCTTGAACTACACAGGCGATTTGCTCTTCTGAACCAGGCAGGAACTGTCCAGTGTCTGTGACTGGTACAATGCAATCTTTTTACCTGATTGTCACCTAGAATTAATCACTCTGGAACTTTTGAGAAGATATCAAAATAGAATCTATCTGTGACTATATTTTCTCTCTGCCCATTTGTCTTTTAAGTTCTGTTTCTGTGGTGGATATAGTCCATGCACCAGTTTGTTTTGCATGTTGTTGTTGTTGCTGTTTTTCAGGGTTATGTTGGAAAATGTTCTGGTTCACACCAGCATTTTACTTACTTATGTTACAGTGGGTCAGGACATCAGCTGGGCAGTTCACATTTGTAGCACTTCGGTATTCAAATATAGGAAGAGACCATTTAAATTGCATTAACATTTGGCACTTAAGCACAGATTAATACCAAAAAAAAAGAGGTATTAATAATACAGTACTATACTGTGTTATTTATTCTAATGCTCTGTACAATATAAACATAATCTATATCAGCAAAAAGAATGGAAGATGCTCACAGATGGGCGCCTTACAATGTGTTTTTATTAACCTGACATGTTAATTCTTAAACTACATGGACCTTTTAATCTATTTAGACTATAGCTGCATTAAATTTAAGTTGAAATGAGGGTCAGTGGAACCTGGTGAAACATTATTAAAGCTGTCCACAGCTTTCTGAGAATATGGTTATTATCAGAGCAGCTATGCACAACAGTTTTCACATTGTGAACATGAGGTTAGAGTCGGAGTGAATGTAGAACTGTGGAAGTCCATAACAATTGGATGTGCAGAAGGATATTTTGTGCCTTATTTCTTACAGTGTTCTCTGTCTTACACAACATTCAAAGATTTTAATGGGGTTTAATGAGTGATCAGCATTGTTAACCATACAAATGCTATTAGCAATATATAGAAACTATTGCTTGCATACATGTAAACTGATGATTTCCTTAGTATTTCCATCCATTAAGGCTATGTGGTAAGAGATTCTTTGTTTGCCTATAAAAATTTTTAATAGGTAACCTTTCATTAAATAGGGGAACTCAATAGTGTGGTCATATATAATATGTCTCATGCACAATTCTGTTAGGCAATTTATAGCATCTTTTGTGCTAGGCTAAGAAGCAGTAATCAAAATTCCACAAATCTTTAAACATCCATTTCATTTCCAGTGAAAGATGTAATCCTGCATATTTTTATTTAAAAGGCCAAAATGCTAATGCCTGCAGTGACTTTTGCTGCACAAGTTTCCCCAATGTTTACATTCACACAAATCTTCTGAAGTATATTTAAAAAAAGGTTCTTTAAATTTGTTTGTGTATTTTTGTGTGCTTTTGTCTCTGTGACATATATGCGTGTATAAATACATATAAATTTATGTTCATATGTTATAAACCTAAATACAGTCTTCTGACAGTGCTCTGTGGTAGTGCCTAAGAGCATGGTATGGAATGAGACTTGGCTGAATTTTGCTTAAAACATTTCATCTTCAAACTGTATCAGAAATCATAGTAAATGAGTAACAATGCTCTCCTTTGAGAAGATTGAGTTACTGAGTCTCTTTACATCCTGAAACCTTCCCTGCTCCTTTGACAGAACATATTGAGGAGATGGTAAAGGAAAACAGAAGACAGACATGAGGAATGGATTTAAGTTGTAAATTGCTCCTTCTTTACTTCAAGGCAGGAGAAAGCTTTGTGTGCATTCCCCTTTCCTGCTATTTATCTGATGGTTAGATGAACCAAAAATTTCATACACCTGCAAACCAGTAATATGATTACTCAGAGACAATATTTCTCTCTGTCTGCAGAAGACAGTGAGCAATAGAGACAATCCAAGTTAGTTTAGAGTTCTTAATTTCTACCAAAAAGCCCCATCTACCTGCAAAAGTTGCGGACTGTGAAATTGGACACTTACGCTTTACCAGCACTGATGCAAACTGTGAGTCAATAAAATTTAACAGTATTCCTTCCAGCAGTAACACTTCCAACATTTATTGCTTTCAACCCAAGAGTTAGCTCTGTTATGTGGCAGAGATACATGAACCTGCACACACAAAGAATCCTTTAAACCAGTTCAGCCTTGATGGAAAAAATATCTTCCTACTCCTCATAATGCTGATTGACTTTAGCAGCACCATTAAAAATATGAAACTTTTAAACTAATCACAAGAAGAGGGTAAATTATCTAACAGAAGTGAGAGGTTCTTTAGAATTATTTTTGTGAGCTTACATAGAAATCAGAGCCTGCAAAAATTAATTGGTGATCCTCATTCCATTTCTCCAGCCTGTGGAAGGACAGAGAGAGTCTAAACAGTGACAAGTGAGGTCCTGGGAGGTCTCATACTCTTTTTTGCCATGCTTGCTTTTTTGTGTTTTCACTGGTGGCTGCTCCTCCCACTCACAAATCAATTGTAAGGACAAAGGATGTTGTGATGTGGCAGCTACAGTGAGAGGGGAACTGTTTCTGAAAACCTACTAAGGTACTTTTTTAATTCTCTCCTTCTCACTGAGAATGGTAAATATTCTTGCTGGTACAATATCTATCCTCAATTCTGAAAAAGCTGTCTTTCAAAACAAACACATGAATTTCCAGAATTCTGTTGTCACAGAGAAGCTGCCTTCTCTTTTACATCAGGAAGCTGCCTTCTTTTTTACATTAGGACTACTTTAGACAACAAGTTATCTTTCCATCCTGCTCTTATGTTACAGATGTTTTTATGCCTGTTGTTTGCATTCCTCTCAACTGAACCAAGCCTCGCTTTTCTCTGCTACGTACAAGATCTCCATTCCGCAAGTTTCAGATTAACTTCATAAACTTTTTTAACATCTGTTCATTGTAATCAAAATACATTTACCTGTCACATTCATCTTTTTTTGTGGACTTCAGCATTCCCAACTCCTGTCAGTCCACTCAATGTAAAATTTCATTGACAGTCTCACTTCTTAACTTCAAACACTTTGTAGAGTTCTCTTTAATTTTAGAATACAGCTGTTCTCATATTGTTTTCAATATGCATTTTTTCAAACTACCTCAATAACATTTCCTCTTTGGTATATTTTATACTTATTTGCTTCAAGGAGACAGCATACATACATTTTCACTTATATCTATGTCTGTATTTATTTATTTACGTACGAATCTCCGTGTTTCAGACCTGACCTAGCCAGCTCCTGTGCATTAAAAAAAGTCCTTATATAGTTCATCATAAATCTCACCTGACAAAACCATTAGCTTGGTTCTGAGAAAAGATACTTATGCCACCCTCATATATTAATATGTTTATTTTTGCTTTTAATACAGCCAGTTTCAGATGTTTATCTGTCTGTCCCTCCATCCTTCCAAACCAACTATGAACCGCCTGCCCAGTTTCAATAAATTTTACAGAACAGAGTTATCATCCTTATGAAGCAACAGAGAATTTCACCAGAACTGCAGGATAGGAGGAAGAACAAAATTCTACTTGTGCTTTATGCAGAAAATTTCTGAAATGTAGTTTGTGCATACTCAATAAATTCACTTGATAGAAAGATGTTATAAACATTACAGATGCAGAAAAAGCCTTGATCAGAGCTTGCAACTTGTAAGACATCTGAGAACCAAACCACAACCCACAAATTCCTGGAAGCCAGTATTTGTAAGTTCTGTTGCTTGTGGAATTACTTGCTGCCTTTTTTTTTCTGCCTCTCTTTCATCATTTCCATATTTACTGCAATCTTGTTACTATATAATTTGATTCTGTGAAGCCTTATGGGTTTCAGTTTGTGAGAAGACATGGTACAAATTCAAATTCTACTGCATTTGTATGTACAGATTCCTGCTCAAATGTCCCTGAGGCAAAGCACACATTTTCATTAGGAGAAACACCGGGACTGCATGCTAACATTGCCTTGCAAAGTTTCTTCCAGACAATCAATGCTGCGAAGCTTGGCTCAGCAAAGTATTCCTCATTTACACTCCTCACTCTTTCAAAGACTAAATAAAGGCAATTATCCCCAAAATCAGAGTAAAAGAAAACACATAAAAAGTTTACAGACCAGAAACAGCTCTCAAGTTGCATAGTAAAAAAAAAAAAAAAGACACCAAAATCAGGCATGTTTAAAATGTGGCTCTAAAAGAAACACAGCTGATCATTAGTCCAAGTGTGGGAAAGGAAGATATGAACTAAATTAAAAAAATGTAGGTCATCTCCAGCTTCTCTAAAGGAAGATGAAATTAGTTGACCTCTACTCTCTCATCTAGAATTAGTTTTTCCCCAGTACAGATACCACTGCTTCTGAACTCAGCTGTGGCTTGAATCACAGTAGTTTATTGTTACAATAATAAAGCTCAGCAGAGTAAGTGGTACAACTGGTAAGAAAAAATAAGCAACTGAATCAGCAGCACTCTGGCCACATTTCTCAGAGTAACTGAGTGTCTACAAACTGCTTGAAATCAATGATTTGGCACATCTCAGCATAAGGCCTTTACTTTAATCTCACACTGTCTTAGTCCGTGGGAGTAAAAAGATTGAGAATACAAGTTACTGAATCAAGCATCCAAAACAATTAATGAGAAGCACTTCCAAGCCATCCAAGAGAACACACTTCCTGCTACATGTTTTAAACACAGGGGAAGAAAAGAAAACCACCATTACACCAGTGTGTCATCCTGTAGCCACACTACATATTTATTGAAATGTCTGTGTCTAAAGCTTTTTTTTGTCTTTTCCCCTCTAAAATTGTTGTACAGTGGTCTTTTTGATATTGCCTCTGAATAAAGTATATATTTGGATTAGCTTTCTTTCCAGTATCTACACAGTGTTAATACAGATTTCATCTCCAGATACACAGTATATTCCAACACAGAAACACAATTAAACTACACTATGACAAAAGTCAGAATTTTTATGGTCAACTTTTAAACAGAAAATTAAGAGAGTACTCTTGAGACAAATGAATACGACAGTTCAGTACTACTAGTGGAAAATACATTGATTTTTTAATAGATAAAGAAGAAAGTGCATCACCTTTGCTCATTCAAGAAAGAGTAGGTGTTTACATGAGTAATGAGAAAGTCCACATTTCATGAGCTGGAATAAAATACTGCAAGGGCTATAAATCTTCATGCTCCAGTATATAAAATAGGTGTAAATTCTGGGGATTAGGAAGACATAACTCTCCAATGCAACATTCTTTGATTTCCCTGCTATGTTTCTCTAAAGTATTAGTTTCAAGATACATCTCAAACTCAGAGATAAGAAAGGGAGATGTTTACTGAGTTTGCCTTCTTGCACTGTAAAAAATCTTTGACTAACATTTTTCATAATATCCAGCATGTTCTCGCTTTCCTGTACCACAAATGAACTGCAACAACAGCGAAGCCAAGGACTACTCCAAAATCAAGGAATCCAGCGTTGAATTACTTCCTTTATATGATCATTTGTTTACATGAGAGTTTGCTTATATGAGACTTCAGCAGGACTGGGATTGCAGTCAGAATATGTGATGGAGTCCATTGGAATGGTAACTGTGGCAATGTGACTAAGCCCACTACAGCTAAGCAGGAGAGAAGTAAAAGATTTTGTATTGCTTGGATGAGTAATTATGAAATTATCATCTCATATGCTCAGGTAGGGGAAGAAGCCTTGACACACTTTGTTTTCCAGAAAATCAGTTTAATAAAAGTTAGAGGTAACAGGGTACTCCCCTCATACCATTCCACCAAGAAACAGAATAGAAGAAAAAGAATATTGCCTACTTACAAGAAGCAATCCTCATTATAGAATGCTGATATTCTGAAAATCCAGAGTATTGTCCTGATCCTGTCCTTCCTCCAAGATGTGTCTCTTACTTAAACCAATTATTGCACAGATATCAATGGAAAAATCTGTGTCAATCAGCTCAATTTCTGTGTCCTCTTCACTGTTCAGGCAGATATTGGAAAAGTACCATTGGCTGGAATATCCTAACACTATGTATCCCTGACATGCCTGCTGCAATTATGCAGATCAGTTTTACTGAAACAATTCTGGCCTACATTGAAATCAATGTGGACATATTATAGCACGAGCACATATGTCTCAAAAATGTAGTAATCCTATGTCAGAGGAATCACAGGATCAATATTTATTACTGCAGGGGATGTAGCAGGCTGTATACCTGAGGAGCTTGATACATACAAAAATATCTCTGTGGGAGCTTACCCTGCTGAGTCAAACTGAAAACCTTTACTATTCTCTCAACATGCAGACCTTTGGGATCTGCCTCCTTTCAGAAAATTTCCTCTCCTGTAGCTGATTACATATTTAGCTGTTCTAGGGATGTATTTTCTAGGCTTTGGGAAAACAGTTTCCACTAACTAAACACTGCATGAGAACTCTCATGTACAGCCATTCCCACTTTGCAGTTTTTTTGCCACAGGGATGGGATTTCATAAACACTGCTCTGTATGCAAATAAAACAATCAAGTAAAATAATATGGAAAATGTATTACATAAAGAATAATTAGATGTCACAAGAAAAGTAGCGCTTTCTAACTAAGCCAACCTGACACATTTCTTACAAAGATCCACTTGCTAATAGTAGATTACTTTTTTCCTTGTTGAGTCTCAAAACTGAATACTGATAGGTAATTTAATATTTTGCTTATGTCTTAGTTCAAGTGAGGTTACTTTGAGTTGCCATTAACCAAGAACTGGTTAACAGTTCCAGGCGTGTTAGCTACAATTTGTTACAGTGGATACCAAGATGGAAAATGGAAAGGAGTGACCAACCCAAATTAACAAACAATACAATTCAAGAACAATTTTGAGCTCACCAGGGAGCTGAGAATCTATTCCAAATGCCACTTTAACTGTGTGTTGTATAAATACTTCAATTTTTTTTTTAAACTATGCTCTGCAAGCCCATGGCAACATAGGCTGCATAACAATTTCACAGAACACTAAAAATGAAACTTCATAATGTTTAGTCCTACAAGTTTGATGATGAGCAGTGACATGTAAGAAATTTTCAGAGTTAACTATTTTTCAATACCCAAACACTGCAAATTCAGAGAAACCTTTTCTAAATAGTGTAATGCAAAAGTTAAAGAAATTGAAAGTTGAAAATTCCAATTTCAGTGACTTGGTACTTACAGTTTGTTCTTGACATGTTTTTTATTATCTTGTCCTTCTCTCTGAGATCCTTTCTTATTGTTGACTTATTGTTGCCAATAAGCAGGATGAATTAACTTACTCTGAACTCTTGACTGCTTCCACTCCTTCAGATTTTGCTGTTATCCAGGCCTAAAACTGGCCTTAGGTATTACTGCCCTATAAAAAAAGTTCCAATGTGAACATACTTTGAATTGTTCAGGTAGTTACTGAACATAAATTGATCAAAATGTGACTGCTTTAGGGCATGTGATTATAGAAAAATTTAGAAGGGAAAAACAAGTCAAAATTGCATTGAAATGAGTTTTCCATCTTTAGGAAAGGCTTTCTAACAATTTTCCACAAAGCCTCTTCAGAATCATAATAAATAAAGAGATGAATGCTTCTGTTTCACACCAAGGAAGGGAAAGGTTTTATGCAGCCTTTATACTAAACTAAGAGTAGTAGCAACATTTTAAACATTTAGATGTACATAGTACAGAAGATTTTGATGTCTGATTTGCAATGGATTTGTTTCAGAGCTGTCACACTACAGATATAAACAGATACAGCCAAAGTAATTTTATTCTAGATTCAGTATTTTTAATCCCACTACACAGACAAAAAGCTCAGCCTAGAGAGCCCAAACTTTGCTCAGCAGCACAGCAAACATCATGACATGTAACGGCAATTCATGGTTACAGGTACCCCAATGAATCCATTTAGAATTAGATCAAGTGTAGCTTTGGCAGTCATGATTCATTTTATGAATTTTACGAAAAGAACAAAGGTCCAGAACACAAAACGTCTTCTGGACTCCAATTAAAAAATTATCCTTAAAGAGAAATCTAACACAAACTAGCTTCTTGTCCCAAAACTGCATTCTTACAAAAAAAAAGGAAAGAAAACCCAAACATAAAGCATTAGTTTTTATCTCTGGAGTTGCATGAGTGCTGCATTGGAAATTTCACTAATGTAAACACTGCTTAGAAGAAGTCCTTTCAAGTCAAACTTGAAGTGTATTAACAAAGCAATGAGTGGAATTTACAGTCTGGGGTTTTACAGTTCTTCCTGTATTGTTCATGATCTGGAATAGCTAGAGAATATATGTTTTAGGACAATCAGCCCGACACCTTTCAGAAACATTACTTTAAAAAAAAAACCCAAAGGGATCTAGAAGATGAAGGATTTGCTATAAACAAGTAAGTAAATCAATTTAATTTTGTAATAACATCATGGAACAGATTAAAGCTTAAAAAGATACAGACAGAAGATAAATGGCATCAATTTGTGAGAAAGGAAAAGAACACATCTAAAGATGCTAATCAGAAGCTACTCTCAAATGGGAAAATGGAATCATGGAAACAGACCTCCAGGTGACTGTGATCAGCAAATAAGTGATGTGTTTGCAACTGAAATATGGCATCAAGAAAGAGAAATGTGGTTTGGGATTAATACATAGAGACATTAAGTGTCACAAGGTAGGGATTTAATGTGACTGTAGTGTGATTATATGTGAATTAATTTCATTTAGACTGCACAAGGGTGATTAAAAACATTCAGTTTTGGTAGCACAGAGTTTAGGGAGTGAACAAGCCCGTTTCTTGAGAGGTCCTTACTAAGCAAAAGTAATTGTTTAGGAAATTGTAGAGGAAAAAATTAATCCTATAAAAATAGATCAGTTTAAAACTCTCCGTGTAAAATTAACACATTCGTGACCAGCTCTGTTGTGTGTATGTATGAGCAGTCTCTCTTTGTGCTAATGATTAAAAGGATCTAAAAACCTAAAGCAGCTGTTGTAAGTCAGACCTTCCTGTCACCCACGAGGATCCATAGCAGGACCTAGGGAAGGCTGTAAGGACAGTGTAAGTATACAACAACACTTCCCTGGTAGATGCCCAAGCCTTCACGAAACTGAGGTGAGAATCAGTACATTTGGGGTAAATGATGGGTATTCCTCCACGAATTTATCTTTTGAGACTATGTAATTATGTTCTCTTTATTCTAGCAAAGCTCACACTGAATGGAGTTAACTGCTGGCTTACATGCTAAACTGTATTCTTGGATGTCGGTGGAGGCTTTGCTTGAGAAAGCAGGGTAAGGACCAGAAAATTAAAGGTGAGTTGATGTCTTTTTTCAGATAGTGTCAATGTCTTTCAGAACTGAGTTAACCATTTGACTCAAATTTTTTTTCTGAATGATGTGAAAGCAGCTTCCAGCCAAATCCACAGGAGTGCTCACATGCACCTGGGAATGCTGGCTCAGAAAACAGGACCAAGCTTGTGGTAATGATCCCCTGCTGTATAAGTGATCTATGTGTATTGATGTATAAACACTCTATAAATTAACTGAAACAATCAGGTTCAGTGTTCCTGCCCACAACAGGAATAGCAGCTGTAGCACTGACTAGGAGTCTGAGATGACTAATGTGGGTCTTTTTGCTGTAGTTCTTTCTTCATCACCTCCTGTACATCTCTTCTTCTGTGTCTAAACACTTTGTAGCCGTAAATATTTTCATGTGGTTGTAGGTAAATACAAGTATGGCTTAATGTCTGGCAAAATCAAAGAACCTTGCATTAGAATAAGCACATCTAATTTAGAAAGCAGTGTTAGGAATCATATTGGTGGTAAGAGAGAAGCAAAATGCTAAACCAGTGTAAGACACAGAACTGCATTTCTTGTACTTGTAAAAAATCCAAGGAAAAGTATTGCTGGGTTCATTCAGAGGCTAGCTTCTATATTGTACACATTTTGGAATCCTGTAGTGAAATCTCTCTTTGGGAATTGCACTAGTCTTCTGTCCAGCACTCAAAGTTTATTAAAGTTTTGTGGGAAAAAAGCTGTTTGGCAGCATCCCAGTCCATAAGGGTCTGAGAATGATGTGCCAGAAAGACTCAGGAGGCCTAAAAAGCCACTTTAAAATATGGAAAAGCTGCTTTTTTTTTTTTTTTCCAGGGGCCCAGTTCAGGGGGTTTCAGTCTGTTTCATGGATTTTTCTAGGCTGGAGCACAGAAAAAAAGCCTCTAATATAATCGTGTTTAAGCAAAAATGCTGCTTTAGAACAAAATTACATGGGTTTATGGTTTTTCCTGATTATTGAAAAACTGGGATTTTTTCCCCACTAATAGTTTTCTATCTATCTATCTATCTGTAGATATTTAGAAATGTAGTTAGTGTGAAGGCTGTCTTTCAGCCACATCACTGCTTATATTGGCAGGGATTTAAGTCCATTTTATCTCCAACTCTTTGTGTTTCTTTAAACCAACATTTCTCAAAAAGTGAAAACTTTGTCTTTACAATTTTGTGCCACGATGACTGCCTCGTCATAGACACAAGCTGTTATAAATATGTTTGCTAAACATATCCCTGCAAGGACAAAAGCAAAATCATGCATGTATTCTGGAAAGAAAAGCCTATTTATTTATTTTCCTCCATTTTAGCTGTCTTTTCAGTCACTTAACAGACCGCATCTCAGTGCATTTGAGTTTAAACCAATATAAGATTCCTTTTTAATTAAACAACTTTAATTAAGTTGTTTTAAAGTATTGAGGGAGACGTTGACTTGGTAGGAGTAGCAGTTTTGAGAAATCAGAGCAGAAATGCATAATTTTTAGGTAATGGCTACTATACAGGAACCTTCTCAAATAAAAATCTGCCATCAGTTCTTGGAGCCCAATTCTAATTTCATTAATATCACAAGAACTTTTCCCTTTGACTTCTGGAGAAAAAGGTCAGGCTCAGACTGTGTTTCTTATCTGTTCATTTTAAGGACCAACCACAAGTCTGGGGAGAAACAGAGAAACAAAGCAAGAGAGAAAGGGAGGAAGAGTCTGTTCCTTCTATCATATTTGACAGTTCCCTATGAACCTGGGACAGATCTAGAAGAAGACAAAGCACTGCACAGCCAAGTACCACACCATCTGATTTTCATCTTCCCAGCCTGCATAATTGAATCCAGAGTTTAGGGTATTTATGCAGTGCATGGAGGAAATTTTTTGCATTTGGTGCACCCACAAAGTCATCATGTGGTACAGAGAGCAGACTAATACAAGGAGGCACTCACTGAAGAGCACTGCATTCCAGTCCCTGCTCCTACAACTGTTTTTGTACTTCTCCAGAACTGAATATTTCTGTACTTTCTGTAAAATTTCACAATAGTTCCTCTTTTTCACCAATGTGTCATAACTGCAAGACTTAAATGCTGGCAGTGAATAGTGAGTATTTTCTTTGGAAAGTGGCATTGGAGAGAATCCTTCCTAGGTTCCTATGTCTTCTGCCTGCTGACTAAAACATGGTCCAAAGGAGAGGGTGAATCCTTTGAGGACAAGGGAATTGAACCTGGATCTCATCCATATTTCTGTCTGTACTAAGCACTGAGCTACAGCCTGAAGGGAAACATTTTTCCACTGTGGGGCCAGCATTTTCAGAGCTCACCTACTGGACTGAACTCTCTAGGGAGACATGCAGAGGAATGCCTCATTTCTGGACACCTACTGAGTTAATGACAAGGCTGCTCAGTCTTATTAGGGCTTAAGTACCTTTGAGAGCATGAATGAGCACTGCTGGAGTACATAATGCACCTCATAATAAAAAATGCCTGTGCTTCCACTCAACCTTATGAACCTCCAGGCTTTCATGGCAAATGGGTAAACATTTTTAGGACTGCAATTTTGAACCAGGGCATCTAAATTCCACCTGACTTGAGCATCAGTTGTTTATGTCCTTTTCTGGGCCTCATCCCAGATTAGAATCCACAGCTCACAAATAATCATAATATCTGCATAATGCTGATTTTCAGAAATATTAAGTAATTAATCTTTATATTGCCCCTGGACAAATATTTCCATTTTACATACACAAAAAACAGTGATAAATTGCCATAGGCTACAACAGAGTCAGTACCAGAATGAGAATGGAGGAATTCCTGGCTCCCAGACTAGAACTTAGTTCACGGCTCCCAGAAGAAAGGAGGAAAAATCTTACTCTTCAGAAGGAAGAGCTGTGATGTTGACATGTTTTAATTGACCAAGAACGTTTTCTTTTAAAGTGGTTGATATTGTAGATTGGGGATTTTTCAAAGTATACATAACACTTTGCAGTGCTACCTTTCCGTTCTGGTAGATTATTAGCAACACTGATGGGTAAAGAATTGAGAAAACATGACCAAAACTTACCTTTAGTAAAACTCAGGTTTTGTCTCGTGTTAGAGGGGAATGACTAAGAAAACCATGCTTAGTATTATGCCAGCCTGATGCATCAGATAGACCACCACTCAAATTGAAGCTTATTGGATCACTTAATGACTACTGCTGACAGCACTGTCTGTACTACACTGACATTGAAGTATTTTAAGGATCCTTAACATTTTATGCTCCTGCTATGTTTTTTAAGATGGAAAATCCAGAATAAAAACAAAATCTAGGAGGATTCTTTCTCCCTTTGTTGCTGAAGGAATTTTACAGTTCTGGTGCCTGCATGAACTGTTGCTGGTGTGAAAGGACTGCCAGCTACCAAGTCCTTCGTATCACATTCTGGGTTTGAACAGTTCAAACAGACCATTTCCTAAGTTCTCTTGCACAGCTTATCAGTCTACTTTCTACATACACAATTTAAGGGTATGTTTGCCACTACAAAGTTGCAAGTGCTGGAAAATTCTAACACAGGAAATCATTTCCAGGCTAAAGTATGAAATATGTCAGTATTATTGAAATTAAAAACTGCAAAACTTAGCAACCATGTGTCAAATATTTCCATCATAACAGTTTTCAGAGTTCTACATCTTGATAAACATTGTTTTAAACAATATATCAGTATAAATCCACAAATCAATATATCAGTATAAATCCACAAATCTTAGCTGACCACTGTTTAATACATGTTTACATTCAACACAGGCAAACAGACCAAAACTACAAATAATTCATCATAGAGCACTTTTTTTTTTCTTGTGTAAAGGTGTTAAAGGTTACATATATTGCCCATGGGATATACACAGGAGGTCTTAGCACAGAGACCACACGTTCCAACAAAAATTTCCAGCTATAGAAGTTCTAATGTTAGATATTCAATAAATTGAATGTGGTCATGGCTGTGACACCCCTTCAGGAAATTCTCACTCCAAGTATGCCAGCCGAGGATAGTTGCATGATAGGAAAATTTGGCTATAATTCAACCACCACATGCCTTTTCTTACAAAACTTTATCTTTTGTACTTCTTCTCTGAAATCTCCAAATGATGGGAATGCTACAGAGGTCATGTTTACATCACACTTGAGATTTTTGAAACTGCAATTTCTCAAATACCAGGGCTTCAATTTTAGGCCAAGAGCACATCCTAGTGGGTACTCACACTATTCCATGGCATTCACACTACACCTCACTCACAGCTGCATAAATTCTCTTCTGGTATCCTTCAGCGCATGCACTTTTCTTCTTTCCCTATATGAAACAACAAAGAATGAAGTTAGGAATTTGGAAGCATGTGCCAATTAGTAGAACTGAGATAATTCAGGAACACAGGAGATTCCACAACTTGATCCATACACCTTTGAAGCAAAAATGTGCTTCTGAATATGGCTAATTTTAACCAATTTCAGTCAGAACATACAATGAATGGTAGTATAGTTTGTTCTTTTGTTTTCATTTGCCAATGGGAAAAAACTTCAGTTTCATCTGGGCAGCTTTACCTGGGAAATATGAGCAAAGGGCTACGCATGTTACTAAATACTTTGCCAATCAATAAAACTATGTATTTACTGATAAAAAATGCACAGACTACAGCATTTTAATGAGCAGGTTTGCCAGTCAAGCATGCAGCACAATCAGAGAGCTGTCTGTTGAAGAAGACAAAAATAAAGAGCAAATGGAAAGAAAATGCTGTTTAACTCTGTCACATTTTATAATAACCCCATTTAGAGATTTTTAAATGACATCATATGTGGAGGGTTGTGAAATATGGGATACCCACATGGAAAATCTTCAAGTTATTTTTTCCCAGGTAAGTTCACAATTTTGCCTAGCAGCAAAACCTTTCAGTGTATTTCTCACTCTCTGCTACTGTCATATTCATAACATATGTATTTTCCATAGGAAAGATGAGATGATGTGTGTCTCTTAAAGGTGCAAGCCTGTGCATGGAGTGCTGTATCCTTAACAGGCTCCATTAGCTGAACTTTTGGTGAAAGGAAGGCTGGGTTGATATCTGTAAGAAGCATCTAAGAACTCTGGGATTCTCTAGTTTGGAGAAACAGAGACTGCAGGGTGACTCCTTACTCTCTAAAGCTTCCTGAGGAGGGGAAGTAGAAAGGGAGGTGCTGATTTACTCTCCCTGGTATCCAGCGATAGGACAGCTGGGAATGGTTCAAGGCTGCATCAGGGCAGGCTTAGACTGGACATCAGGAAGCATTTATTTACTGAGAGAGTAGTGAATTACTGGAACAGGATTCCTGGTGAGCTGGTTAATGCCTCAGGCTTGCCAATGTTTCAGAGGTTTCTGGACAAGGCCTGCCTTTAATAACATACTTTAACTTTTGGTCGGCCCTGAAGTTGTCAGGGAGATGATTGTTGTAGTTCCCTTCCAACTGAAATAATCCTATTCTATTCTATTCTATTCTATCCTATTTCGTTCTATTCTATTCTGTTCTACCATTTGCCTGCTGAATACCTGTAGTA
The DNA here is from genome assembly GCF_008360975.1 of Lichenostomus cassidix. Classification (NCBI taxonomy): domain Eukaryota; kingdom Metazoa; phylum Chordata; class Aves; order Passeriformes; family Meliphagidae; genus Lichenostomus; species Lichenostomus cassidix. The sequence continues at coordinate 21,090,657 of NC_139484.1, forward strand.
ATCAGAAGGAAGCACGCTTTTGCAGGAGAACCTGATTCCATGAAGGAAGAAAGGTAGTGACCCTTCCATACTTGGGTTTCCCTTCTTAAATCAGCTTCAGTTGTTCCAGGGCAACTCTATTGCCTGATAATTTTTTGGTATTTTGTTCATGGTTGAAGTGTTTAAAATAATATGAGAGAAACACACCTTCTGCTACTAACATGTGGCTTTTCCAAAGGCTCAAAAATCAGGACTCAGTCAAAAGGATCCCCATTTTGCAGTTCATGGTCTTCTGCTGCCTGACTCATGTTCCATACGTTACTGCCAGTGCTAATGTCTTAATTTGGCTGGGAGGAAAACCTGCCCAGAAATAGTCCCTGTGCCCCACCTACAGGCGAATCCATCATTCCCTGTGATCCTGAAGAACATGGTCAGGTCTCATATATTCTCTCCTGAGAAGGGGAGTAAAAGAGAGAGGCTCCAGCAGTCTCAACTTTGTTAGCAACCCCAGCTGGGTACATATACTGCGTTTTAAAGCTGTACCTGCAAGGTAAGAGATAACAGAGGGGCTTTTAATCAGTTCCCAAACATTTTCTACATGAGCATTGACAGTGGCTGTAACAGCAGGTACAACCTAAGCAACAGTACTGCCTACTTCTCTACCAGCCCAGATTATTTTCTGGAATAATTTACATGACAGAGTTCAGGAATCTTTGCTGTAAAGAGAGACTGTTACATTCCTTAATATATATATTTGGAGGCATCATGCATAAAATAAGTGAACAAAATTCTTTCCAAGCAAAGATAGAAGTCTATTAACGCCTTTTACTGGAAAGGTTGGTGCTGTGAGTGGAAAGTGAACAAATCAAGTGTTTGCTGTTGGATGTGATATCAAAGAGCTGACAGTAAGACCACTGTCAGTCAGGGGAAATCTGTGATTTTTCCCTGTATGAGAATTTGAATTTAATCTTTACTGTCCACCTTACAGGGAAATTATGATCACACAAGAGGTACAGCCCAGTTATCACCATGCACCTGCACTTGCATAAAACAAAGTAAGAACAAAAAATGATGAAATCTATGAAACAAATGGCATATAAATAAAAATATAATTCATGAATAATAAATGCCACATAGTTTTCCAACCACAATTATAAAGTAGACTATTTTCTTTGCCATTTTAATTTAGTAAATTATTTATAGGGTTCCATATGCTAAGGAATAATCCCAGTTTATTATGTCTCAACATAACTCTTTTAAATAAATTTGAAATTCATGAGAGCAGAACGTACATAATGATTGGCATCAACAATAATTCACATCGGTCTTTCCAGTAGCAGAGAATGCTGCCACTACTACTGTTATCTCCAAGTTCTGGGGAGTAGCTTTGTTACTCTTTCCTCTAGTATTAGAAGCCTTAATAGTCAGTGAAGATGAACTTTATCTGTTTGTTTTTTACCAATATTTCACAAGTAGCTTCTTGCTGGAAACAAGGACGATTATCTGCGTTCTGGAGATGGAATTAGTGCCACACAGTGCCGCTAGTTCACTGACAGCCCATCCAACACTTGGGAAACTGACCCGTGCTCTGACATGTCAATTGCAACTTTCCCACAGGAAAAGGAGATCCTGTCCCTTAATACCTCTTCTTTCATAGGGTTTATTCCAGCACACGTTTTAGCGATGCCTCAAAGTTAAATCTGCATTTGCCTCCTTCCAGAGAGAAGGATTTGGAGCTGCAGTTCCTTGGCCATTTGGCACTCTTTCCACCTGCGGCCCTAATTTAGTTCCTCTCACCCGAGGGCCTCTGCTTTGCCAGGGACTGCTACGGGCTTAGCTGGCAATTTAGCAGCTTTTACACGGCACTTCCAGATCATACAAATAAACGTTCAACAAACAGGTGGAGTTTAACACGTATTTCGCATTGTTTTGTATTAGCGGCGTGCCCGCTTGGAGTCTTCAAGTCTCAACTATGTCGCAACCCGCTGCAGGCACAGTGAGGTGCGGCTCTGCAGCAGATTGCTCACCCCGGGCTGCTCCCGGGGCAGGCCTGTGAGGGCAGCGGCTTTGCTCAGCACTGAGGTTAGAGCAGCTGCCGCTGCTTTAGGCGGCATTCCCGCCATTCCCGCCATTCCCGCCCATTCCCTGAGGCGAGCTCCCTCAGCCCGGGGAGCGCGCCCCTCAGCGCGGGACACACCACTGCCGGCGGCGGGGGGAGCGCCTGGAACGCACCAACCCTCCGGAGCGGGGGGGGCACGGCCGCGCGGCTCCCTCCGCTGCCCCTGGCGGGCGGGGCGGCGGTGATGGGCAGCGCGAGGAGCCAATCAGCGAGGCCGCCGGGCGGCGCGGCCGGAAGGGGTGCGGGCGGAAGCGCCGCGGGGGCAGAGCGGGGCAGGGCAGGGCTGGGAGCGCCGGGGCGGGACGGGACCGGGGCGGGACACGGAGCCCAGCCGGGATACCGAGCCCAGCCGGGATACCGAGCCCAGGCGGCCGCCCCGCCGGTGATGCGCGCCCCGCGGGGGCTGCCGGCCCGCTGAGGTCGGTGCGAGGAGCGCTGGCGGCGGCGCCGCGGCCATGCCGTGCACCTGCGGGAACTGGCGGCGATGGATCCGGCCGCTCGTGGTGCTGCTCTACATCGTGGGGCTGCTGGTGGTGGTGCCGCTCTGCGTGTGGGAGCTGCAGAAGCTGGAGGTGAGCGGGGCGGCCCGGGCAGGGAGCCGGCGGGGAAATGTGTCTCATCAGCGTGCTGAAGTACAGAGCGGGTGCCGAGGGGATGGAGCTGGCTCTGCTCGCTGGGGCCAGCGACGGGACAAGAGACAGCGGCAGGAACTGTGACATAGGGAGTTCCACCTGAACATGGGGAAGAACTTCTTTATTGTGCAGTGACCACACACTGGGACAGACTGACCTGAGAGGGTGTGGGGTTCCTCCCGCTGGAGACATTCAAGGGCCGTGTGGACCCAATCCTGTGCCGTGTGCTCTGGGATAGCCCTGCCGGGGCAGGGAGGTTGGGCCAGATGACCCACTGTGGTCCTTTCCAGCCTGACCCAGAATGCAGAGGCTGGAGGAGTGCTATGGTGCTGCTGGGCAGGTTTGTCCTGCTGCTAAAGGCCCAGCGAAGTGCAATGGAACAGGGCAGTGTTTCTTTCTGTTTCCATAATCGTTTGTGCTTGAACAGTTGGCACAATTCTGAAGAAATCTGAGTCAGTCAAAAGTCACAGAGTGACAGAACGGGTCAGGTTGGAAGGGAACACGGTGGGTCATCTGGTCCAGCCTCACTGCTCCAGCAGGGCCATCCCAGAGCACATGGCATAGCATTGAATCCAGACGGTTCTTGAATATCTTAGGCTCCATACCCTCTCTGGACAATCTCTTCTTGTGTTTGGTCACTGCACAGTAAAGTTCTTTCTCATATTCAGGTGGAACTTCCTGGCCATCAGTTTCTGCCCATTTCCTCTTGCCCTATTGCTGGGTACCACCAGGAAGAGCCTGGCTCTCTCTGTGAGTTCATCCCAGAACTTAGGTTTTGAAACTTAGTAGTAATGCTGATGTTCATAAAAGTATTTCTGTCTGATCAGAGAAAATTTAGTGGAACATCTCTATGAATAGAGAAGCTCCTCTTTATGCCGGTAGTACCATACTAGCTGTGTGTGAACTACACACACACATTCCTTCTCTAACAAAAGAAGTAAAATTTTAACCTTAAAATATACGTATTGTTCAATGTGATGCAGGTCTATGCCCCTGAGGTAAGCTTTTTCAGGGTATAATTTTCAGGACTTAATTATAGTAAGATCTGTCTTGAATGTGTTTAAAATTGTCAGGTTTGAAATCCTGCTCTGATGCAAAATCCATGCTCAGCATAATGGGTGTTGATATCAAAGTCTATACCATTAAGTATGATACTTGTAGAGAAACTAATCAGAAGCAAAACTGGAAAGCAACAGAAGGCATGGGATGTTGATGTGAGGTAGAGGATTAGAGAAGAGATTCTCATCAAAAGAAACTGAGAAGAGTCTGCTGTGTTTCTCAGGTTTCAGTAATTAGGATTATTGTTTTTCAGAAAGCTTTGGTTTAAAATTTCAGCCCAATGCAGACATTGTGGTTTTATGTATATATGTGTATATCTGTTTCAGTTGGTTAAATGAAACTAATTGATTACTAGTTGGAACTTGATTTTAAAGCTAAAAGGTCTTTAAATCCATAAGCTTTCAGGAACTTCATAATGCAGTGCTGAATTGAAACAAGTTCCAGACCTAGAGCAAGGAATCTATTGGGATTTTCAGTAAATTAAATACTGGTCATTACTCTGTTTTTGTAGAATGTTTTGTGTCCTTGAAATACTTTAAAGCATTAAGACTGAAACTTTGATCTTGCAAGGTTGGAATTCATACCAAGGCATGGTTTATCGCTGGGATATTTCTGCTAATGACTATACCAATATCTCTCTGGGGGATACTCCAACACTTAGTCCATTATACCCAACCTGAATTACAGAAACCAATAATAAGGTAATATTTCACATTTTACTTACGCTACAAATGTTGGATTTAATTCAGATTAAAAATTTTTCCAGCAATATAAAATGTTCTTTTTTTTATTGTAACAGGATTCTGTGGATGGTGCCGATTTACAGTTTAGACAGTGTAAGTGTTCTCTTACTGTTAACAGCTCAATCAAATTCTGTTTGCTGTGGGAGTGAGGGAAAACAGTGTCACAGCAGAAACTGTGCTGCATGGAGAGTGGTAGTCCTAGAAACTTCTGGGCAGTCCTGTTTATGCAGCGTGTCAGAAGCATAGCTCTAGTCATAGTACATTCTTCTTGTGGAGGTTTGGGGTTGCTTTTGCTAACCATTTTTTACCCTGTCCTTGAGTATCCTTTATGACAGATGTGGAAGGGGATATGACCAGAACCTGCTTTTGGTCCTTCCATCTTAATAGCAGAAGTGGGAACCAGAGTGATCCAAGAACTGACTCAGAATTCAGTGCTGTGCCTTTCTTACCAAAGTTAGGCTTCCTACTAGAATTCTTCACCAGGTTATGCTTAGTGATAAAGTTACTTCTCCTTTGCACAATTCAACAGCAGTGTGATACTCAGAAACTGAGAGCTCTGACAGCTGATCCATAACCACAGTTTCACTTAAAAAAAAAAATGCCTTTTTGGTTTGATGCTGTGGCTTAGAGAGTTGTCTACCCCAAGTGCAGTCTGAAGTTGTGTGTGTGTTTTTACAGAACTTTACTTTGTAGCTGTAGCAGGGATTTTGCAGTAGCACAACACTCCCAGCCCTGTTTGATCAGTGCCTGCAGTCTCATGAGCTTGCTCAACCAGTGCTGTCGTTGGAATCCCTTTTGTCTTTCTTGCACGTAACCTTTTGTGTACCTCTCTTCTTGCAGTGGATAGCTTTGAAATACCCCAAGATTGCAATATATGTGGATACATGTCGAGAATGCTATGAAGCTTATGTCATCTATAACTTTATGGTTTTTCTTTCAAATTACTTAACCAACCGGTACCCAAACCTCGTGTTAATAATAGAAGCGAAAGATCAGCAGAGGCATCTGCCCCCTCTCTGTTGCTGTCCGTCGTGGGCTATGGGAGAGTGAGTATTTGATGACATCTTTAAGCTTTAGGCTGTGTAGGCTGATAGAAACATCTTGTTCTTGTATTTAGCAGCATAGCTTTTGCTGCTTGACAGAGTTGGTTTATGGTTTGTACCTGTTTGATTAGCTATAAACCTCTACTGAAAGCAGCTGTGGACATGTTATCATCAAGCTGTAAAACACCCTGTGAATTGGACTTACTATTAACATGCAATGATTGACTCAGAGGGTGCTGAAGGAAACCTCTTTATTTTTGAAAAATATTTTAGAAATGTCTTCTGGAATTTCCTTCTTTTGCTATCATAAAATATTTGCCACAAACCTCATGTGGAAATGGGAGTAGACCAGGTAGCCTGTTGTTTTTACTTCAGGTGAAGGATGAAAAGACTAATGCACCTAAACTGCTTATTTCTGTATACTTAAACTGATGAAATCTCTCTATGTTAGGGGATTTTGATAAAGCTGAGGTGAGGGGAAGGGAAGGTGGGCTTCAGTGCTCACAGCTTCTTTATCCTGTTTGCCATAGTGGGCAAAAGGCTTTGGTGATCTTAACAGGGATTAAACCAATTCTCATTTTAAAGACTCTCACACTTAAATTCATAGTTTTTTGTAAACATTTTCAAATATAGCAAAAATTGCATTCTCTTTGTTTAGCCCAGCCAGATGTTCTTCATGGCTAAAATAAGTGAATCATTGAGTATTTCCTGTAATATGTCTGTAACAAAGTCCAGCTCTTTTGTATATTTCATGTATCCACACTGTGTACTGTAAATCTGAAGTCCTGTATGCTGAAGTTGAAATTACCATGAAAGAAAAATTTGCCTTAGTGAGTCTACTCAGAATAGGAATCTTCCATAAGAAAATTGTGTTTAAATCATTGTACAATTAATTTTGTGTTTCTCTTGCAGAGTTTTATTATTTAGATGTAAACTGGGTGTTTTGCAGTACACTGTTGTCAGACCATTTACTACCATTATTGCTTTGTAAGTACACTGTTAAATAATTAATATTGATCTTCAGGTTGTAATTCTGAGTTACTCTGGAAAGAATTTTCATGCTCTTTGTACTGAATCAAGGCACTTGGAAAGCACATTTATGTTACATGCTAAATGGGTCCCAACAATTTGAATCAACCTATGACTTCTTTATGACTTCTCTGTAGTAAATGACTATTTGCAGAATTGAAATAATAAATACTTAATGCCACCTTCTGAAATCAGTGGGAGAGAATGTGAAGTACTGTTAGGGTGGGAAACACATTTTTATGGTCTCTTAATTTTTAGATTCTTTTTTCCTCCCCCTTTTTTTTATCGACTTCAGCAATAGGTTTCCTTTAACTTTTAACATTTTTTTAAGCTTTTGATGTGACAAGCTTCACTGTGTGCCTTCCTACATATCATATAGCTTGTGGTTGTAAAGGAATAGTAGGCAGTTATGCATGCTGATGCTGAAAGCTTAATTTCATGAGGTTTGCATTGATGGGCACTACTGTTAATTCCGTGGGGCTGCAGAAAAAGTAGCTACTCATAGTGAATACCCATATAAATATTTCTGTATTACATATATATACACATATATGCTGTTGGAAACGGATTCTTGTGCAGGCCTCAGAAAAGGTTTTGAATTCCAAGTGTTGATTGATGTAGTGAAGATGTAGCATTTCAGGGAGGTGATCTGTTACTACCTACTGATTAACTCTAAAAATTCTTCCAGAATTTGTGAATTAGTGGGGGTGTATGATGAAGGAAACTTCAGCTTCAACAATGCATGGACTTACCTGGTTATACTTAACAACATGTCACAACTAGTGAGTATCAGGAGTACATCTTTCTGTTCTTTGAAGTCATCATGTTGATATTATGTGAATGTTCCATGTGAACGGTTGGCAGTGATTGTGTTAATGTCTGGTAATTCTTACAGGCAGAATATTTTCCATTGTATGTCAAAATTGCTGTCTGTTGAATATTATGTATGAAAAGCCCTGGAAAACCAGATAATCTAAAAGTTTTATTATTTTTACTATGAAGCTCCATCAAGCAAGCACCTTTGTACCCCAAATTATTTGATGGGCGAAGTATAGCCCAGGCATTAGAGCTGCAGACTTGCCCCTGTCTAGAAGAGATGACTCCACTTGCCCCCTTAGCTTCCTCCCAGCACACATACAAAGAATCAGTATGTTAAAAATTCTGTGTTAAAAGCTGGTGATAACATTCACAGGGAAAAAAAAAAATAAAATGGTGTGTGCAGTGCTGAGATTCTGGCCTGCCCAACACATTTTCTTGTTGGGTCAGCTGTCAGATAACGTCAGGGTAAGATGTCGGCCCCTAAAATTGAAAGTTCCATTTTGGAGGTCATGGATTGTTTTTACTTCTTTTGGCAAGAGCAGCAGAAGTCCAAACAGCATGACAACTGGGATCATTCGGAAATTCTGTCCTCCTCTTACTGCCACCCCTGCATTTGATGGGTGACTGTCACAGAAGGAGCTGTAATTGCTTTCTGTTGTGACAGCAGTGCCAGCAGCAGCATGAACTTCTGTGTCCTGGTTGAAATGATTGAAATTTCAGGAATAAAATAAAAAAAAAACCTGATGCTTTAAAACAGAAAGGCAAAGATTCCATAAATCCAAAGTATTTTTTGTTTAATAGATAGCTTTTGAAGTTTGTATCATACTGTGATGCATATTTTAACTGTAGGGATGCAGTTAAAGCAACTCCCTCACAAAATAAACAAGGATTTGAAAGCTTTCATTCATTTTCTTTTCCTTGTCAGTTTGCCATGTATTGTCTGGTGCTGTTTTATAAAGTACTACGTGAGGAACTGAACCCTATCCAGCCTGTTGGCAAGTTCCTTTGTGTGAAGATGGTAGTTTTTGTTTCTTTCTGGTAAGTGATTATCTACTCATTACTTCTTGCTCTCAGGGGGGATCGTAAAAGAACTAAAAAGACTGGATTTTTTACTGAGGTTAGAGGCCTTAAAAATCTACCCATAACCTTAGTGAGCTGCAGTGAGGGGAAGAGGGTACTAATATGTTGGACAGAGCAGTCTGGTTCACTTAAGATTATGTTTTAGACTTGCTGTTTTGTAAGGTCATTCTCAAGAACATAACTTTAGACTATTCACTTAAAAGTTATTTCAAAACTATTTTTTTAAAGTAAAAGAATTACTTTTTCAAAACAAATTCTTGCAATTTAACTAAAAATTGCTATTTAAGCATTGTTCACATTTAGCTGCTAATGAGTGAGTCTGTATGACTATCAGAGCATTACTCTCTGAGCTGCAGCAACATCCTGAAAGAGAAGCAACTTGCTCTAATGACTGGAACAACAGACTTTCTTTGGTTGTTTTTCTGTTGGTTCTGTTGGTCTTTAGGGTCATGGATAAATGCCATCTCTTGTTAAGTTTGTTTCCTCATCTTAAAATCTAAGCATATAAACAGAAAGGTTTTCTCTAAGATTCTTCCTATATATACATATGACCAGATTGCTTGCATATTTTTGGCACTGCTGTTACAATACTTATACTACTAATAATTTATTATCTTTACAGGCAGGCTGTGCTCATTGCATTGCTAGTGAAAGTTGGTGTTATTTCTGAGAAACACACCTGGGAATGGAAGAGTGTGGAAGCTGTGGCTACAGGCTTACAGGTAGGAGCAGATGGTTATTTCTGGGGAGGAATGGTTATATATGAGATGACATAGCTGATCTCAAGCAAATATTGTCATACTCGCTGTAATTAACACAGGTTTGATTAGTATTTATTTATTCTAACTTGGGCTAAGTTTCAGCCAGTTGCCCCTTGTGAGTTCTATGCTCAACACTTCTATATCCATGTATTGGGAAGAAGGAATGTTCCCCAGTTAAATATGTCTGGATAGCCTTGCATTTCTTCTTGCAAGAAGAAATTCATTGTAGAGCTGGTGCTTGTTAAATGTGTTTAAAGCAAGTCCTGTATGTATGGCTCTCTGAAAGCTGCCAGTATCATGGTGGAAAAGTAGCCAATGTCAGTATCACAGGGTAATTGCAGCCTTTGAGTTGTAGAAGAAACCTGGAACTATTTTTCTCCAGATAGGAGTAATTAAATCTTTGTCATTGCAGGATTTTATCATTTGTGTGGAGATGTTTCTGGCTGCTATTGCACATCACTACAGTTTTTCCTATAAACCTTATGTTCAAGAAGCTGAAGAAGGCTCATGCTTTGACTCCTTCCTTGCAATGTGGGATATTTCTGATCTAAGGGCAGATATATCCGAACAGGTTCGAAATGTTGGTAAGTAACAGACAAGATTTGTACAATCTCTCAACAGCATCTGTATTTCCAGCTTCATGTCACTATTGCTCACCTTTATAGTATCCTAAGAACATTCCATTCCCAAATTAGTGACAGCTGCATCCCTAGAGAATTTCATGGTTTATCGGGCACTTTGCTCTGTCCAGTACTCCTGGCCAACTTAGAGTCTAATTTTTGATTTTTCTTTTAAAAGCTTCAGGTGTATCAGGTAAAGAGAGGAATGTACTTTGTTTTTCTCTTAAATGGAAAGACATCCTTTTATTTATTAAAACTAACAATGCCCATGTAAAACTAACAAAAAACATAGACTCATCTTGTAATTTGACTGTTTTAGAGTTTATGTGTTCAAAGACTGGTGTAGCGTTGAAAGAATTAAAAAATGTTTCCATTTGGCATGATTCTAGGAAGGACAGTTTTGGGCCAGCCAAGGAAAATGTTTTTTGCTGAGGATCATGAACAAAATGAGCATACAAGTTTACTGTCTTCATCTACTCAAGACCCAATTTCTGATGCCTCTTCAATGCCATCTTCACCCATGGGTCACTATCAGGGGTTTGGACACACTGTGACCCCACTCACAACACCAACAACAGCCCCTGCAGTTGATGGGATTTTTAACCCTTCTGCTAGTCAGGATGCTGAGGAATCACCTGAACTAGAGAACAACTTACCAGAGAAAGCTTTGGATAAAAGTTAAACTCACCTTTTCTTTGAATGTGTCAAGGAGTTACTACACACTTGCCACACATGTCCTGTTAACATTTACTATTAAGGATGAAAGTTGAGAAGCTTGGGAAAGCTGCTGCGTGGACAGGAAGAGGATGGTATGGCTGTAACTGACATCTGAATTCAGAATCTGTAATGGATGTGAGCATCTGGGAGTACCCCATGGATATGAAACACGCACACTAAAGGTTTCTGCATAAATTTAAGCATCATCTCCTTAAACTGCTAAACGCTTCCACATCATATCAAAATTACACTGAATTTCATTAGTGCAAAAGAAGCATTTGAAAAAATCCTCTGCTTGTATAAAAATGAAGTGCAAGTACTACTAGCAATGGGAAAGCTTAATTTCAGGAATGTAATTTAAGGAGGGCAGTAGCAAAAACCGTTTGTATTAACTTTGCTTGTCTTAATGATGGTCAACTTCCATAATCAATGCTGAATGGAGCATGGGTGAAATGGTAACTTCTGTACAGATGCCACTTTCTTCCCATTCCTATGTAGCTAAATAACATCCCTTCATAAAGATAGTTACTGCAGAGCATCAGTAAAGAACCTCTACAAAGCAAACATTCCCTACAGGCCTTGCTATCAAATTCCATGCTCAGATCATATGGTTGGTGTATCTGTTGTCCTTGAAGCTCATAGTTCCTAAGTCTTTTATATTCAGAAGAGACAGCCAGGATGGTACGTTTTGGATTAATACTTTAACTTGACTATTCTTTTCCATATCCTTCTAGAATAAGAATAATGGTTACTACCTTAAAATACACGGAGGGGAAATGAAGGATATCAAAAAGGAAGTAGAAAACAAAACTGATTTCTTTATTTTGGGCTGCAATAAGTTCTTTAACACTTAAGTTTTTTTTAAGCTGTTAAGGCAGGATATCTTGTGTCTGTAGTAATTTGTATTCTTCAATTTGTGTCTGTGTGTGATTGTATTATGCTTCTAGTATAGCCTGGATTCAAATGCAATAGTTGTTTTTTCCCCCAGAGAAGACCTTTGCTGAGGTAAAACTATGTAGCTAGTCTAATACTGGAGTTACTAGGACTAGATTTCAGCCCACGAAGCAGTACACTTGTATCAAAATCTTATTTTGCAAAAATTGACAGTGTCAGAGGGGTATTGTTTTTATCCCATTATCAGTTTTTTACTATTATTGCATGTTTCCAATCTGATAAGAACAACCAAACCAGTAGAGCACTACTTTTTAAATTACAAGATCTTAAGTTTCTTTTTCAGCATTGTTAGCATTTCCAGGATAAATGTTTAACTTCTGGCTGTCAGTGAATTCATCTTAAGTGCTTTTTTTGCAGTACTAGTGTGATGTAAATATTGCGCCTTACTCACTAGGCTGCATATTTTACGGCTGAGTATGTACTTGCTGTATCTGAAGTTAGTGAGAAAGTGAAAATCATGATTTTCAATTTGCCAACTCATTGCCTTTGTTGTAAATAAGCAATTAAAGATTTTATTTAAACTGTTTACCTTCTATCACTTTGATTTACTGCTACAGTAACTTAAGAGTGTAAATGACACGTGACTACAATTGTCCTCATGGCAGAAGAGGATCTTAAGTAGAACTGCTACAAGAGTTCGTGCTTTCAGTATTTTATGGCTTATACTGTAAAGGGAATTCTTGTTTGGGCTTATGAAGCATCAGAATCTACTCATCCATGCTTGATTCCAGGTGTCACCTTATGCATGGAATAGCTTTGCTCTAAAAGGAAACGACTTGAACAAGTTCACAATGCATTGAGACCTCAGTGCTCACTGTAGCCACCTCCAGAAATCATCTCATTTCCTGCATGTATACAGGTAAAAAGGGACAGGGGTAGAAGTAATATCTGAAGGATCAGGGCTGCTGGAAGCTGAGCTAGCTATTGTGCTCTAGCTCTCCAAAAACCTCATTCTGAAGAATTTTAATGCAGTTATGTCTGTTTGGTGTAAAACTTTTAAGTACAGAGGGAACCTTGAGAAGAAAACAGCTAAGAGTCTTGGTTGCTAAGATATTTTATTATAATTCAGTTATTTTATTTGCACAGTATAAGATTCCTGCTTGTTTGGGTTCTTTTTTCAGGGAGAAAAGTTATTTTTTTTACTTGCAGTAGCTTGTAGGATCATACATCTCCATAAAGACTGCAATGGAATTTTAAAAAAAATAGAAATCCTGCAATGACACCTACCTTGTCTTTTGAAAATCACTATCCCAGTATTCAACAGCATAACCTATCAGGATTATATATCAAGTTCACATGCAAATAGTTCATCTTTCTCTTAACCATATTTATTCCTGTTCTTTTATGCCAAATCTTCACCCATTTTTTTTTTAACCAGAAGTCTTAAAGATTGCTCTTGCCTTACTCAAGGAGACTAGAATGTGTCTCTTAAGTCATTTTGCTGTCATCTTAACTGCTAAAAAGCCTGATAAATACACCTAACCCACTCTGTAAGGTTTTTGCTTTTATCAGAGGTCTTCTTGCTTGAGAAACTTAAATACTTTTCTATAAAATTGCACTCTGGTAAAATTGCTATGCACCTGCCAGGTTTAGTTGTGTCAGACAGTAACTTAAAATTTTATGGGTAGTGGTTTTTGGTTTTTTGTTTAAGAAACACTCTTTTCTATGCAGCATGAAGAGCCTTTGTCCTACTCTAAAATTCACTTGCATTTTGCTATGCATTGTACCCCTTGGATAAAGGATGGTATCCAGTTACTTTATCTTCAAAAAAACTGATTTTGTGCCTCTGTTTTGGAACAAAATAAAATGGGCATCTTTCTACCACCCTTCTAAAAGGAACTTTATTACAGCAATTTATCCAGTCCAGGTTCAGCTGAGGATGGGACAACCTCAGCTCTAACAGTCCCTGAAGTTAAACTGAGTGAACTTGATAGAAAGAAGTAGAAATAAGTTAAACTATCTGAAACATTAGCCATAATGAAGAGTATACAATGACTTCAGCAGGCTCTGTACTTCTAGAAAAATAATTTGTGGATGGCTCTTTATACAGGCTACTGTTAGGGAAAGATCACAGAATTGCCTCTTCTCCATTGAACAGACAGCACAGTATAAAGAAGCTTATCTACAGAAAAATCTTGCTAAGTCTCACTCCTCTCTACAAAGATAGAACCTGTGCTGAGTTCAAAGCTTTTATTAGTCTTCCACTTGGATATAAATTTAATAGAAGGAAGTGATTACCTGCATTTTACCAAGATGTAATGCTGTAGAAGATAGTCACAAGTACCGTGGTAACTGATGTATTTTTCGTACACCTTTCATAAAGACAAGGTCAGGCGCATTGTATTCCCGGAAATAATTCTTTGGGGGATTCTAAAAAGTTTACCAGTTTTGCCTACCATTATATAGCTTGAGTTACCCAACAGCACTCCTTTACAGCTTTTTAGAGTGGTCTGTGTGCAGCACTGACTTGTGCTACTGCAGCTGGAATGCTGTTCAGTCCTCCGCCAAGGCTCACATCTCCACTCACTGATGTAAGAGGCTTTGGCAACCGGGAAGTGGAACTACAGTTTGAGAAACAAGGACTCCATTCCAAACAGCCACAGCTGTCTATTTCTGGTACAGGCAGCCAGAAGCATTTTTTCCTCACTACAGCTGACCTGGTAGCAAGAGTCTGTCCCACTGCTGTAGTCACTACACGAGCCAGCAATCAGGTTTTTGTTGCAGGGAAGACAATGTCTCCTCTAACTTGGTAAGATACTGTTACAGTGCAAATTTTAGTCCACCAGTGGAACCTAGATACCTATTATTAAAGCAACAACACAGCCTTCTTGATCAGTAAATAAAATTTAGACTTTAATACAACATAACAGCAGTGTTGTTACAAACAGTCAGTTTATGCATAGGTAATTTAGCACAAATCACTCCACACAGGACATTTTTCACCTTTTAACTGTAATGCTGATATTGCTTTTATGGTGTTGGACATCAAGTACAAGTTCATCTCCAACCTGAACTGGAATGGGATCATCAAGAACAACAGCAGCTTGTTTCCAGTGTGAGGATTCATCAGCTGTGTTTAAGCTGTGGTCTTCATCCAGATGGATGTGATACCAGAAGGGAATGGCAGTGACTCGGCCAGACTTACAAATTTGTACCTAAAAATATTTAAAATAATAATCAGTTACCCTGTTTGATTCTTTGGAAAGGAAGTAGTTCAAACCATTCCAATCATTTTCAGAGATACCTGCAGACAAACAAATCCTGTATTGAAATATTCAGCCCACTGGAGCAATTAAGGAGCAGTGCTGCAGAACAGCAGTTAAATGCACTTTGGCTCCCACAACTCACCTTCACTTCTCTGCTGGGGCTGTTCAGCAGAGGGTTCATGAGATCCAGCCTTAAGAGCTCTGCTGGCTTGCTCAGGGGGACACAGGGTAACGTGGAGAGATCCAAATACACACGAACAGGTACCTAGGAGTACAGACCAGAACTTCAGGAAGCAATAGCCATTACAAAGGGAAAAGGTAGAAAACTTAATCATAACACAAAAGTTGTCAGGAATTACTGTAATGCCTATCAGAGACAAACACAAATGCAAAATACACCCTTCTAATCCCTTTTGAAACATTGGACTACAATTGACTGGGAACAGTAACTGTTACAGTCACTCTTCTGTACCGTAACTGCAACAGTTCTAAAACAAACATCATTCATTTTAGTTTATCTCAAGGATCCTGTGTGGTTACATAAACCAAATCTAAACACCTAAACAGCTGCAGCTTTGAAACCATGCCTGGATGCCACCCACCAGGTTCATACCTTGAACTGGTTGATAAAAGGAGCTATGTTAAATCCCAGAGTTGGTTCTGTTCCTTGAACAGCACTCTCCAGTAACAGAGACTCTGATTCTACAAGCATCCCATATACCAACACATACTGTGGGAAAATCTTTCCTCCACTGTGAAGTAAGCATCTGTAAAAAGAGATTTCATCTGTAAAGCTGATGAATCAACAGTAATGAGAGAACAGTAACTACTATTTTAAGAAAGGTATGCTAGTTCTTCCTCTGAAGCCAAGTGCTCCTAAGCATGATGTGCCATCACTAAGCATGAAGGTTAACAGAGAAGTTTTCCTAAGCCCACAAAAGGGGATAAATCCATTTCACACTTAGTTACCCATTTCCATTATTTTACTTCTGCTCTGCCTTCCTTCCCACTTCTCCTGCTGTGAGGAACAGCTAGCTTTGCTGCTACCTCCCTGGCTGTTCTAACACCATGTGTTTGTCTTTTAGCAGGACCAATTTGTTCCGACTACCGTTTGACACATGCATGAATCTGGACTTTTCTAAACTTGCACCGAAAGCCACCTTGACTATTATCTGCTATCCTGCAAACTTCTGACAGACCAAGGAATATGATCATCCATTCATATTCTTCCCTAAAAAAAAGACAAAGAAATCTGAGACAGTGAAATCTTGATGCCTTTTAAAAAAATATGATGTATACTGTGGTCATGCCAGAAACACTGGGAGGTTCAATTCATTCAAGAAAAAAAAGCATTTTCTACAGAAAAAAATGTGACAGTACTTCTGTAGTAACGAAGAATATTTTCCAAATTTTTCAGACAATTACGAATTCCAAGAAATACTTTTGTCCATTACTTCTGTACCTGGATATTGCAGCCTTTTCCATCACCTCCTGCTGGATTAAACCTGATGTCTCTATAACATCCAAGATAATAATACTCCACAATTTGTCTGATTTGGGTCTCTGTAGCACCACACTTTCTTCTTCCAAGTGGCTGAGCCAAAACTCTAATGTTTCCTTAGGGAAATTGTTTGCTTCTGCAATAACTTGAAGTGCTGCCTGATGCTGTTCTTTCTCAACAGAACTATAGGCTCTAACTGGTCCAAGCTTGCCAGCTATAATTGGCAGGATGGAGAAGCCTTCAGATACATCTAAAATGTACAAAGCATCAGGATCTGCATCTAGAGAGCTCTTGTTCTGATCCTCTTGAAGGTTTATCCCACTGCCATGTCCATCAACATCCATGGAGTGCAAGTCCTTACTTGGATTTAGTGACACCAGCACTTTGCTCATGGCAGCTTGAAAGCATTCGTGGTAAGGTATGTCGTTCAGCAGGGCTATTTCTGTGGATTCCAACACACACACTGGAGTGTTGCCATCCTGTTTGGTGCTTGTCTGAAGTCCAGCCAGAGCATTACATAATTCAGCCTCATTGCCCAAACCCAGTGCGCTGTCTCTGTCACTGAAATCCATCCCACACTCTGACGGCAAAGAAGAAATCTTTTGGATCTTCAAGTAGCAGTCTTGGCAGCAAACTTCCATCATCACAGTATCTCCAGTCTTCACAGAATAATCTTGGCAAAAGAGCATAAAAAAAGTCATGTCAGTTATTTTACAGACACATCACTGAAGCAGCTGTACAGTGCTTCAAACAAACAAACAAACCAACCCACCCCACACCATTATCTCACTTGTTCACATTATGAGGACATCACTAGAGTGTGTCCAGAGGAGGGTGACCAAGATAGAGAAAGGCCTCAGGGGCAAGACTCATGAAGAGCAGCTCAGGGCACTTGTTTTGTTCAGCCTGGAGAAGAGCAGGCTGAGGGGAGATCTTATCATAGTGTAAAACTCAAGGGTGGCAGTGGAAGGGAAGGTGCTGATCTCCTCTCTCTGAGAAAGCACATGAGGAAATGGAATGAAGCTGCCATCAGGGAAATTCAGATTGAACATTATTAAAAGGTTCTTCACCCCACAGGGTTATCAGCCACTGGAACAGGTTCCCCAGGGAAACAGTCACAACACCAAGCCTGCCAGAGTTCAAGGAGCACCTGGACAATGCTTGTAGTCAGGTAATTTAATTTTCAGTAGTCCTGCAAGAAGCAGGAAGCTGGACTATGATCCTTATGGGTCCCTTCCAACTCATGATATTCTAAGATTCTAGGAAACAGGAAAATAAAAAATGGGTGGAAAGTAGACTGCTGAAAATGACACTGCCAATGCCTGTATGGGGAGTGTGTTATTCAAGCTGAATCCCAAATGGGGCAAGGGGTAGGCAGGAATGTTTGGTTTTGAGTTTAGGGCAGTAGAAGCTAGCAATTCCTACCTCACCTTCCCCACCTTCCTTTGCTAAGTCACGTGCTCACTAAGTGAGCTAGTCAGTAGCCCCAGTTTTTGGAGTTGCTCCACAATGCATTAAATTCAGTATAGAAAAAGCCCCAGCTTAATGAAAAGCATTTTCCCAGATCTTATCTGCTTCACAGCAGAGTCCCAAAATAAGCCCTGATGCAGGAACTGTGCATTACAGACCAGAAACGTGGTCAGAAACCTCTTCACAGCTACTTGCTACTTGGACTTCCTAGTCTCTGAGATAAGCTAAGTAGCTCAAAACCAAAATGAAGCCAAGTTAATGTACCACAACAAGCAAACACCCAGAACATACCAAGGAGGCCCTGCACAGGATACACTGCCTGTTCCCAACAAGTTTCCTCACTGGGACTTGTAGATATAGCATGCTCATCATCAAGCTGTAGTACAAACCACACCACAACAGCATCCAGTATTCCTCCTTCAGTGACTGGCAGGCTAAGTTTCCAGGGCTTTCTAGATGCCAGGCTTTTCAGCTCCTAACCAAAGCAGAAAAGAGAAAAAAAAAAAAGTGTGAGAGTTTATTTCCATAAATAAAAATTTGTTTTTATTAAACTAAATCACCTAGAATTTCTGCAGCAATCCGTGAGGGCATCCAACAAAAACTTGAGGTTACCAAGCCTCTACAATCCCAATTATCATTAGTACTCACTTAGCATAGGAAGTCTTCCCACATGCAAGTGCCATTTCCCACATGGACAACTTGCATCCATGAGCCATAAAAGCAAACACGCCTACATCTAAGGACATACACATTTACAACCACCAAAAACTGCAAGAAAGACTTTAGACTGGCAGGGCTTGCCTTATGAGAAGTAATAAAAACAGTCAGTCTTTTGGCTGGACTCAAGCCAACGCTTAGGCACATGTTTCACTTAAAACCTGTGTTCAATCAGTTCTAGAAATACTGTATGTAAGCACTGAATTTGCTCAAACAGGCTTGCAAAGTTACTATAAAACCAGTATGTCAAACACCTGTGAGTGTGTTTGAGGGTGTTTTCTCTGCTACCTGTAGGCCTTGTGTAAAAGCTCAGGCATGTACAATTTCTCTACTGGGATGAACTTAAGGAAATCTATGCTAAAGTGATCATTTATAAAGTCTTCAATACTCCTAAAAAGTTTTGAATATGTAACAGGAATTAAGTCTTTTTCCATGTACAATTTATTTTTTGAGGAATTACTTCCTGCTACCAACATTCACAAGCATAAAAGAACCAGTACTAGTATCTTAGTTCCAGCATAAACCAGTTAACAGGAGGTCAAGCACAAGGGACCAAAGGTTCTCTCAGTCACAGCCATTCAGCTTGGTAATAGCCCTTCCAAAACACTTACCAGCTTCCTGATCTGCTTATGTCAACACCTGTCCTATTCAAGTTTCAATCTTAAAATACACATGGCAAAAGAAAAGTTCCACTCTGAGGACCTGAGTAGCTGTCACATACTGAATTTTTTTTTTCCCTCTTCATTCTGTGTTCTACAAGAGCTTGTCCGTCCCCCTTCTCACAACTGAAAGATGGCTGAACAATGGACATGCTAAAATTACTGGATGCTAACCAACTTCACGGTAAGACCTCACTGCTCTTCAATCAAAGTACTATGAAGCTAGTAATTTTTTTTGGTACCTTCTCAGCTACTGAGGCAAAGAGTAATAAGTTGAAACTTCGCTGGCATCAAGTCCCTTGAAGCAAGAGAGCAAGAGCACAAGCATGCATCTGTTTCTCAGTTTCTGGAAAATTAAAGATGTTTAGAAGTGTATTTAATATTAAAAATATTCTTCCTGATTATTCCTCAAAAGCAGCAGGCCCAAGGTTCTCAAGTGGGTTCTAGTAACTGCAGTGTTACACTGTCATCACTTAAAAACCCATTTGAAGGCTTATTTCAGCTTTCCCTGCTCTCTGCCATGCTGCTTAACCCACATTTATTCCTCACATTTGCTCCTTTATAAACCTTCTATTATTTATGACAATTACATATTTGAACAGCCACAACACATCAGGATGGAAATTCATCAAGTAGTCTTGTTAAAGAGAGAGCAAAGAAAATAATGACACAGGAATAGGCAGTAAAACCCCAAAATGATGCAATGTCAGACGTATCCTCTGAATGAAAAAGAGATAACTTGCACTAAAAGTAGTGCTTTTAGACCACAACAGACCACAAACAGAAGGAAGAACTACAGAAAGAATGCAGTTATCAAATTTCCTATGGCTTAATCCACAATTTCTCACACATTCCACACCACAACTTCTCATGAAGAAAGAGCCAAAATCTGTAACTGTTGGCAAAAGCACAGTTCCTTTAGGGCTTGAAAGTGAGACTGAGCTTTAATTACTGACTGCAGAGGTAAACACTTCCCCTGCCAGTGGCACTGATGTGCTGCCAGCAAACATGAACATAGGCAGTACCTGGCTGGGTGCAAGTGCCTGCAGCCTGTAATTACAGCCACACCTCATTCCCCTGCCTGGGAGGGACTGAGCTGCTGCTGCTAATAACAGCAGTAATAAAGTAATCAGCATAAAGCAGCTGCTTTGTAGAAATTATTATTACTTGTGAATTTTGACTTGTTATTTCTCTGATCTGTACTGATGTCTTTGAAGTCTCCTACAAGTCAGTTTGAGAAACACTGTTGTACTGTATTTTAAGCCTTGTTCTCAGTTCTGTCAGTTTAAGTTTGGCTAGTTTGCACAACCAGAATAAATGCAACATCCCTCTAATTCTTTGAAACAGGAGTTTAGAAAATGAGTCTTAGATATTACCTTACTAGTGCTAGTGACTTGTCATCTGAATTTCTGCTCTTAGTCGGTAATTCTGCTACTGTTCTTAAGTCTAGCAGTGCTTTTTTCTTATTACAACAGGAACAGAGACAATTTTTCTTTCTCATTTTTAGTTGCACTGATCAAACATCCAGGTGTGGCCATGACGAAACACAAAAACACTCCAAAACAAAACAAAACAAAAAAACCCAAACAAAAACCAACCAAAAAAAAATTCATGCTGAAAATAACCTACCAGGGTTTGGAACTGCCACATTTGCCCAGTGACAAAGTAACAGCAAACAGTAACCAGGGATTCCCAGCCACATCAGTGATTCGTAACAGTGGCATTTCTTCCTTTTTACTTATGATATCTCAACATTTCATGACAGGAACACTCCATTAGTCTAACTGAAACTTCAAAGGAGCAGTTCTGAAACACGATTTAAAGAGCAACACTGTTCTTTACTCTTTAAAATTATCTTTACATGTTTGCCAGCAGGCAGATGCTTAAGAACAGACATCTCTCAGATGAGAGCAATAATTTCTTATTGATGCTGGAAGCAGAAGCAACATTAGGTCACAGAGATTGCTCCCAGTAGTATACTGAAGAGCCTTGTCTTATTTCATTTTTAATCTCAGGATGTCAGACAAGCCAACTAGGAAAAGCTATTGATTCAGAAACTGCAACTCCTGGCCAAGCAGCAGCCAAGAATAATTTCATTTATATAACAGAATCTATTTTAAGCTCTGACTCAATGCTAGCTCCTCACCACAGGTCAATGAGCAAGAAGCACACCAGAGATCAGATGTATCATCTTTTTAGCATGCTCAGCTGCAGGGGGCTGAGCTCCTTGCCTTCCAGTTCAGGCCTATTTAGCATACACATACAAATGTGTTTTGGGTATAATACACAAAATAATGCTACCAGGTTTTAGAATGCTCTGTTACAGAAATACCCTAAGATACAAAGGAGCTGAAGCATGGAATCAAACTAGTTGGATGGGATAAATTCTTCATCTCCTCTTTCACACTTATCCATGAACACATTTTTATGCCAGATGTAAAACACATCCTTTCTCTTGTCTTCAAGAGTTTCTTGAAAACTAACTTTAGAGGAATAAACTAGGTCAGCTCCACAACTGCATAATTCATTTAATATGGATCTCTGCATCCTTCCTCCCCCTCCCTGTACTGAGGCTGGCAGCTGTTTGATCTTCTGGTGATGTAGTTTATAAAGTTACCTAAACTATAACCAACAAACAAACAAAAAATCCATCTTCAAAAAAATCACAGACTGTAATCTGATAAATCACATCACCACATAACAGGACAAGCATCAAAAGCAGCAGATGATTGAAGTGCAGCCCTGCCAGCTTTGCACTTGTGAATTGTTCTGAGGTTGAACCCAAAAGCAAGTAAGATATGGGACTTTCATTATCATAAGATGATTACTTATGAAGGATGGAAAAAAATCATTACCTGCAGGTTGTTGAAATCTACTGTCATGACTTGACAGGGTTCTGTCAGGGGTCTGTAGCCCCCAGGAATACGACTGAGCTTCTCAGTGGTGTAGGGCTCCACAGTTTCCTCTGAGCCAGCAGCAGCATAGGTGGGGCTGAAGAACTGCACTGAGTTTGACAAGCACACACCAGCAACTTCTTGCATTCCCACTCTGGGAGTAAAGGCAAAAAGACAAGATATGATACTCCAAGTAATTTGACCAAAAACCTAAAAGAAATTCTCCCGAAGCTGACTAATTATTTTAAAATGTACAGAGTGTTAGAATAGAGAAACTACAAAATATTAAAACAATCCTGTGGGGTTTTTATCATGTTTAGATCAGCTCTAAAGCACAGAAAATGCACCTCACTTTCAAGAATCAGAACTGAATGCTGTCACCAGAAAGTAAAACAAGAAAAGCCCAATACATGTTAAGAATTTCACTATATCCTATGAAAGAAACCCCAATACCAATCAGAGCACAAGCAACACAGAAGATCAGATCAGACACAGAGAGATGACTGTGATATACAAGATTATTAACAATTGGACTGGAAGAGGATTGCCTGTTTCAGCAAGATGTATCAGTGCTTGATGATAAATTATACACACTTTTAAATGTACTTCAGAGAAAAAAGCTCATGTATTCATATAATTCTGGGCTCTACATCTACTTTAAACCACTCAAAACCAAAATAAGAGCATGAGGAAAAGCTCAAAGAAAAGTTGTATTAATTGCACAAGGCAGAAACTGTGATAGATGGTATAAAAATGAGAAAATAGATACTTCCACACTGCTACTTCAGTAGGCCTCCTGCTCAGAAAAAAGCATCCAAACCCTGAAATTTTCCTGTAGATTGTGAAAACACTTGAGGAAATACGAAGTCATGCACATCAGAATAATTCATACAGATCTACATAGTTTAAATCGGAGAACAGGAAAGTGTTTTATATAAAGACAGGACTTGTTAAAACAGTCTTAAATACTCTTACTGGAGCAAAAAGGGATCTCAAACTATAAAGGCAAGAAATTTAAAAGTGACCTTCTTCTTTTTTCTACAGCATATAATTAATTTGTGACAATCACTTTAGTCCTGCTAGTCACCTGACCTTAAGCTATTAATATGGAATGTCAATTCAACAATCCAAAGTTAACAACACCTTAACTTTCATTCTGTTTAAGTTTTTTAAGGAACAGTCAATGCCCTGTTTCAAGGCAAAACCTCTTCTAGTTGATGAATAATTATTCACAGAAATAATTCTGTGACCATCTACCATCTCTGTCTCTTTCTGGCCACTTTCCAGGTCTACTGCATTAGAAAAATCACTGATGCAGCCTGGCTACTTTTCATCCAGTGCACTGAAACTCCTGTAGAAGTTAGTGTTTTCTCTAATCTACAACAATATTAATCCTAAACAAAATACATCAAGTCCAAACCTCTCAGACAGAGACTGTCTCCATAAAGTGATACTGTTCTAAAAGATGAGAATAAATGTGAAAGTAATTGATACACAGTCAGACCTGGTCTCAGCAGAGAAGCCCTACAGTATGCCAATTCAGAATTAGGCAAAGGACATTCAGACAGATCATGACAGCTGAGGTTATCAACATTTAGGCTTTACATGATCCTGAAATGGTTAGATCCAGAAGTGAGGTATGGAGCAGATTATTAAAAGGGTAAAATGAGAATAAAGGCCAAGCATTAATCCAAGAATCTCCAGTACAGAAATTGGGAAGTAATTTTACTATGAAGGAGTTAAATTTCTTTAGCATGTGTATTTCAGGCAGGTATTTCAGCATATATGTATGATTCAGGGATCCAGAAAATCTGAACCTCAAAGTCATAGGGAGGTGAGGAAAAAACAAAAAAACCAAAAAAAGCCAAAGCAAACCAAACAAAAAAACCAACCAACAAAAAAAAAAAACCACAAAAAAACCCCCACCAAAAACAAATTTAAAAACCCCAAACAAAAAACAAAACAAAAAAAAATAGGTGGGAAGGGTGAGAGCCGAAATCTGTTTAGTTAAACAGATAATCAGCCATTCAAAAAATAAAGAGCACAGTAAATGAGAAATGGTCAATAAAAACAACCAGTCTCTCTTCCCAAATAAAAAATACAGGTTCAAGCTGTGCTAGGGTTTAAACACACCTGTGATGTCTACGTATCTCTTTGCATTCCACTGCCATCCCAAATATTGTAGCACTTGCAGGAATAACTCTGCCATAGTCTCCAGCACTGATGTCTTGATTTTTGGGCTGTGAAAACATGAAAAACGTCATGCAATGAGACCATGGCCTATTTCTACCATTACTGAAAAGCCCAAGTTACATACCAGTGAGCCATTCAACTGACAGTCAAAGCATCTCTTAAGTTCTTAGTGACTGGTGAAGATAATGGTGTTTGGCATTCTGTTATCATTAAAGGAGTTTCTTAAATGCAGTGTTTCAATATAACCAGGCAGCAGCTTTACTTTCCAGTCTACTACTTCCTTTGTGTAACTCCAACAGAGTTTTTTCATTTGTATTCTGCTAGAATATATTGAAACATTCGAGGACTTTTCCTGTATGCACCATTCCTTTACTCAACACTAGAGGTCATCAGTTTCGATTCAATACCACACAAAAGGTTTCAGCCAGCTAAAACTTTTCTTAAATGAGCTGAAATCAAGACAAGGACAAAATAAAGAGAAGTTCTTCTACTTTTTAAAACATAACAGAAATTAACCTATGTAAGACTCCTTGTCATATTACTTTCCTTAATGTATGCTAGCAAAACCACAAAATATGTAAGGTAAAATCTGATTCCTCAGTCTTCCAAAAAGGTTCAAATCAACAAAATAAATTAATAGCATAAGCATATGGCATATGTACCAAATTTTAATTGAGTGTGCCTTAGTGTTACAATGAGAAATAATTCCACCATAACTCAGCATTTTCTGCTTAGACTGACTGACATGACTTTCTGCTACTAGCTGGTATCTCAGAAGGACCAGGTTGTCATCAAACTTGCAGGAAAACAGCGTGTTTAAAAACCCTATAAACTCTTCTGGTGTCACGTAAAAAGATGGGGGACAAGAAAAATATAAAAGGAAATTAATAACAGTGATTAATACTGAACCATCTGTGATGATGGAAGGTTGCATTAGGGAAACATGCTTTGCAAATATCTGTTTACTCAGAACACAAGCTCACAGAAGAACAATATATGGGCAGCCTCACTGCCACTCACCAAAATCAAATTCATGGAACAAGCCCAGATCACTCATTTTTAGCATACCAAAGAGAATGAAATATTTACAAGACAACTATTTCTCATTCACATATGTCTGGAATGTGTGGACATGCATAGATATCCCCACCTTTGGTTGTAAAAGCAGATGCTCCCAAGCATGTATCAAGCTCTCCACAATTCCTTCTCCAAATAAGCCAGCATCAACTGTTTCTGTGACAACCAAGGAAACTCTAGGTAAGAAAAAGAGCACCATGAAATATAATGTATAACAAACCTGTCAACAATCAATCATTCTTTAAAAGAAAAAAAACACCGCCATACCAATATGAGCTCAGTGCAAAACTTTTATCAGCACTCTGGAGTTCCAGTACATGTAGGCAATTTAATTCTTCCCAAAAATTATGTGGTTTTGAATTGTTGTCAGAAGTTATTGAAGATGCAGATAAAAGAGAGCAAATATTGAGCAAGAATTTACTGTAAAGCTTCTTGCTCAGCATTTATAAATAAACTGTGTGGGAAGAATCTAGCCAAAACAGGAAGATGTTTCAGCCCGGGCAGGAAGCCAATGATACTGCAGAAGCTGCAGAATACATATTCTGTGCAATAGTATGTATCAATGTGTGTGTATAAAAAGAAATTAGAAGTCCTAAAACTATAATCAAGGAACAATGAAACTCCTACACAGACTAACAAGCCTAAAATCTTAAATCCTCTGGAATTAAACCAAAAAACATACAGCATAATAAGAGAAGACACTTCAGAATAGCAATAATTTATTTATTAAGAGCTGACATCCAGTAACTCAGCATATACACTAAAAGGATACCTATGTTACTGTAGCTCAGCTGGCACAGTTAGACAAGGTTTGACTGGCCTAAACCAGGAGCTTCATCATTTCAGATCATGAGCCCATCCTGATGTCAGACAATTCATTAATTGTTAGTAACTCTATCCTATTCAAAGGCTGCAGAAGTGAGCCAGAAGATGTTAAAAGTACTTTAAAAGTGTGTTAAAATTACTTTAATGACATAGTAATCTAATTGTCTTTTCCTGTTGCTGCAATATAATTACACATGCCCCAAAGCTCCCACCATCAAAGAATTAAACTCCTTAATATATGACATTGTTGATCTACCATAGAAATGAGTATGATCTGAAGAACATGTTGTCATTTCTGCTCTTTAAACACATGAAAGATACAGAGAACCTTCACACATTAGGAGTAATATCACAGCAGTGTTATTTCCTGTTTAGGTCACACGGCATTTCCTATTTTCTCGAAATTCAGAGCAAACTCAAAATACTGTCGGAAGAGAACGCAACAACGTACCTTTCAGGAATGTGCTTTGGAATTTCTATATCGAGTGACTTCAAATGCAGAAGTTTGATCTCTCTTTCCATATTATTTGCTGCCACCACATCACAGGCAAGTTCATACATTGTTTTGGATAATTCACAGGCATAGACAAAAGATGCTCCCGCCTTTTTTGCAAACATACTGAAAAACAAGAATCAGGGGTTTTCCCCTCCTCCACATCTCCTTCATATTGCTACCAGTTCAAGTCTAAAAAACATCATTAAATGAACTACTATCTCCTGTGTGAATGCTGATATTACACAAGTTGATATCATCTTGATATGTTAACAACCACAAAACCACCACAGTTAGCATAAGGACACTCCCCAAGATATGCTGAATCCACCCTAAAGAGTCAATATTTAAAGAGAGGACAAATAACATTACAACTTCAAAACCAATGTGACTAATTAAATTTATACAGCACTTACTGGCATAAAAAGGTTCAGAGAATACTATTAGACATTAATCTCCAGACTCACTGGCTCCTGAAAGCTTTGCTTGCTTTCTTAAGTTTTGTCTCCATAAAAGGATCAAAGTAGTTATTTTTTCCATTCTTATCCAAACTTTGTCAGACAACAAATACTCTTCATTAAATTCATACCTCAAAATGCCTGTTCCTGTTCCGATATCCAGGACAGATTTGCTCCCTGAGTGGACAGCATTCTCAATGGCCTTGAGGTAGGTGAGGTTCCTCTTGGCATCGTTGAGCATGATGAAGTGCCAGCGTTCCACCAGCCAGTTTGCAACGCGGTAAAAATTCTCCTTGGCATCAGCAAAGTCAGGGTTGAGTTTCACTGCTTTATGAAAATAACCAGCTGCTTCATCTCTGAAGCCCATTCTAAGAGCAAAAATGACAAACAAATAGAAAGTATATATGCAGCTGTAAACATCTGAGGGTCTGTAAAGAGGTCTTATGTCAGCTAAAAGACAACAGAAATATTTTGCATTAATTAGGAAGATTATCTTTAGAAACACTGATATTACTTTATGAAAAAGAATGATTTACAGCTTTACATCTAGTCACTGAAAAATGCAAAGCCAGTTCAAAAATACCACTGTGTGCACCAACCTTCATCCACTACTGCATTGTTTGACAAAGTAAACCAGGCTTTATTTACAAGAACTCACTGCAAATACATGACAGCAAAAGCTCTGCAATCCAGTCTCACAGATATTCAACTCAAGACAATGCTATAAACCCCAAAACTGTTTTACTGTATTCAACTGGAACATCCTGCAAGCCCACCAAATTTTGGGTTGCCAGCTCTTGCATTAAGTGACAATTTTAAAAAGAAGAAATGGAAAGAAACCAAAAAGAAACCAAACTGTGAATTTTAATCAAGTTTTTGTGATACCTATAGCATTTTCTCAAATCAGACAGCACTGAAAAAGCCCCAAATATATCAAATATACGTATACATTTTAATACAATGCTCCAAAATGTGTTCCTTTAAAACAAAGAAAATAATCACAAAAAGCAACCCAATTAAAACCATCTGAGTTACAACCTATGATTTCAGTCTTAAAATTCCAGGCTTAGAAGACCTGAGAAACAGCAAAACATGGTGCTTTGGGGGTTTTTTTGTTATACTTTTACTTGTGCTGTGATTACCAACATTTATTTTAGCATTGGCTACTCTTTTTAAGCTATTTAAGACAAACAATTTTAAACATGAATACATAGATACATGAATACATTGAATACATTAAATACACAAATGTGTATTTACAACATGTACCTTACAAAAACTGAACATGCATCACTACAAACCTGAAGAGATGTTCTCCCATACTATTACAGATCACTTCATCATTGGGATACAGTTCAAGTGCTTGTTCATAGCAGTTAAACAGATCTTGAATCCGTGCCAGAGAATCCAATTCTTCTGCCCATTTAAAGAGAGTATACTGAAATGTTTCCTAGAAAATAAAGCATTGACCACTGAGGTGCTGGGAGTTGCCAGAAGTGGGGAACTGAGCCCTGAAAACATCTAGAGGTATCCTGACATACACCTGGACACCCACACAAGAGGATCAGCACCCAGCAGTGTTTACTAAGAGCCTGCAGGTATATTAATGCATGCTCCAGTACTAAAAAGGCCCTGTTTTTATTAAAAGTGATTGACACACACAGACTAAAAGGAGATTCTATGAACTCACTTCATATAAGCATACAGATCTTATTAAAGAAGCCATTGGCCACCTCGATTATTACTGATTTTCTAATTCTGTCTTCAAAATAAAAGCAGAAATCAGTTACATGTAATAAATCACAAGTACAAAACACGTCACAAAGACCTCAAGAGAATTACAATAAAAGTTCAAGTAATTTGAAGAGCACTTACTTTGACACTAGTTTTTAACTCAGGAGCCAGATTTAATACCAGGAGATAGTGAGCATATGCAGTTCCAAAATCCTGGTTCTCCAGGCAATGCTGAGCACTCTGCAAAGATCTGGAAACCAATTCCCGTCTGCCAGCTTCCCGACCACCCCTGTGGTTTGAGTGAAGTTTGGCATTGGAGTTGGGCATTGTGAAGGATGTAAATACACACTTATTCTAGAAAAAAAAAAAAAAAAAAGTCACACATAGTATATACTGTGGGCCAAAACATTTGTGCACAAAGTTGACAGATCAAAAAACATTTTAGTTTTCACTGGCATTTAATAAAGACATCTTTCCTTCCACCAAGTCCTAAAGATTTAAAAGCATCTCATCTTTATGTTTACATGAAACCAGGGCCCGGAAACAGATTACATGTCTGGCTTTGTAACATTTGTTTTGGTAATAAGACATTTTAGTACGTCTCTGATCAAACCGTTTTGCACATTGGAAATTCACTCACACTAATAAATGTCAGATGCAAACACAAACCTGCAGGCTTTTTTCTCCTCGAACAGCATGTCCATAAAGCAAAGCTTACAGAAAGAGCTAACGTGTTTGTAGTTTGTTTTACACAAGGTACCACGGCTGTTTTTTCCCTTAAGAAAACGTTAAAGAGTTAGCACAACCACTATGCACTTTTTCTACCTGCCTTAGTTCCCGCTGTAACTTCTAAAGGTACTCAGGTGAGCAGGGCTTCAGTGCGTTCAGATGTGTCCCAAAGCTGAAGAACACCAAGGTCTCGCGGAGAGCGACTGCAAGAAACACAGAACCACCGCGATCAGGCTTGTTTGTTTGTTTGTTTTTCTAAAAACAAAATAAAGCAAAGCTCAGTCCAGCCCCGGGCCACACCAGCGCGCCCCGCAGCGCACACAGAGGCACGCAGAGCCTGAGAGGCCCCGCCGCTCGCATGCGGGACTGGGGCCGGGCGGCCCAGGCCCTGTCCCACGAGGGGCTGCCCCGGGAAGCTGCGGGGGACTTGAGGGCTTCCCCTGCTCCGGGGCATCACCTGCTCCAGGGCCATCCGTCACCGGCTGCAGGGCCATCGCTCAGGGGCTGAGCGCGGAGCGGCGCTGCCAGGCCGCCGCCATCCCGGGGCCGGGCCGCAGCCATGGCGCAGGCGCCGGGCGGGAGCGAGCGCCGAGGCATAAAGGTGTTCTCGTTATCCGTGTGCTCTCTCCTCCCGCATCCAACCCTTCGGAGGCTGGGAATGCCGCTCTTGCTAAGGCAGGGCTGTGGAACGGATCCCCAGCAATGCTCGATGCAGCCCCGTGCCGTTCCGTGCTGTTCGGGGCTGCTCCGCCAGCGGGAGAGAATCACCACCTTAAATGTTGCCCCGGGCCGGGCAGGCACTGCCTCCATCCGCTGCGCTGTACTCAGGCTTTCCGGACGGTTAGTGTTAATCCCGCTCTTGGTAAGTCCCGAGAACCACAGGTGAGGACAGCACAGGTTTTAAGTGATAAACAAGCTTGTCTGCGACCTAGTGCTGACAGCTCTGCCCGGCAGCAGCAGACTGCGAGGAGCAACATTCACATCTTTGCTCCCTACCTCAAGTTCTTTATCCTGCTCCCTCCCGTGCCTGTGACACCACTTACCCTCTCTGTGGAGCTGTCTCCTGCGGGGAACAGCCCCGTCAGAACCCTGGTGTGCAGGCTGAAAGGGCACAGTTCATTTGGTCATGTCCTACTTCTGGGACAAGAACAGGCCGTGGCATTGTTTACTAATTAGGAAGTGTTTGGAAGCTGCTCATCTTTACTTTCCCACTTTAAAGCGTGAATGCAGCTCCTCCAGGCTTTTACAGCTGTGGATATTTGTGTGTGAATTCCCTTTCTCAGAAACAAATGAGCCTTGTGTGAAAATGCCAGGCCAGCATTTTGAACAAGATGAAAATAGCACATATGGAGTGGGCACAGGAGTCGAAATGGAACACTGTAGCAGCTAAACGGTAATCCACAGCAAACATCATTATTGCTCTATAACATTTTAAGAGGGGGAAGTCTACAAAGAGTTTGAGAGAAGTGACCCGAAAAAGAAAAATAAATTCAGAACAGGCAGCCTGAATGACACTAGAATTAACTTCAGATAGAGGAAAGTGGTGCTAGAAAAAACATACAGTAACTGGTAAAGCACTTGGGCTAGATGAAGTCCATGAGGATGTGCAAGTATCAGTATGAAAAAGTATCAAGTACTTCATACGAGGATTGAGCTCCAAAGAGCATATAATACCTTATTAAATCAACTGGTACCTTCATTTAATTTTTTAAATTTTAATCAACAAGCATTTATTTAATTTTGAAAGAAAAAAGAGTTGTTAACCTTCAATTAGTTACAG
Source organism: Lichenostomus cassidix (assembly GCF_008360975.1). Taxonomy (NCBI): domain Eukaryota; kingdom Metazoa; phylum Chordata; class Aves; order Passeriformes; family Meliphagidae; genus Lichenostomus; species Lichenostomus cassidix. Next base: position 21,121,948 of record NC_139484.1, read on the forward strand.
ATAGGGAACGCCCTTCTCTGGCTTAATTATGTTTTCCAACTAGAGGATGATAGTATGAGGCAAAGAAAATATTAGCACCTGTAGGATATTGAGAAAGAGGAAAAAAAACCAATGCAATTATCAACTGTGGTCAGTGAAGTGTAACAAGAGCTGGACTGTACCAAATACTGTAATGAGCAATTATGTCTGGCACTCCATGATCCTCCAAACTAATTCAACTGTATTTTTGTCAGAGCAAATAAATGCTAATGGACAGCATACATTCTTTGTAGTGCCTATTTTTAAGCATAAATGTAATAATACTGTGTGCTAATTTGACCCATTTGTGAAGGGAGATTACTAAAACATGGCAGCATAAAATCCTTGGAATTCACAGGAATCCATTCATTTCAAAGGCTGGGGAAGATATTTGTTGATTTCATACTCACAACTTTTTTATTGAACATTTCAGGAAAAGAATGGCCACAGAATACAATATTCTGTAACACAGAAAAAGCATACAGCTGCATTCTGAAGCAATTTGTTGGGTAAAACCTGTGCTGTAGAGGAGTTCCAGAAAGGGATGCCCACCTTATCAGACATATACATGATTGCCATAATAATCATTAAATGGATTGACAGTAGAATAAATAATGTTGCTCTGCACTGCGGTCAGAGATCAGTCTCTTTATATTTGCACTCCTGATGGATGAAAGGAGAGGGAGCATGCAGCCTAGTGATACCTCACATATTCACAAGACCCCTAAGATCTTGCAAAGTGATGACACAGTCATAAGCAAAATGGGAGTGAGAAGGAAACTCTATAAACTGTCTATTAAACCTATGACAGGACTAACAGAGGTAAAAGTGCTTAGACAAGACAAGAAACTATAATTCTTTGGAAGGATGCTGTTACTAATGATGTTTTCAACAACACAGCTGTGTGTTGGAAAAGCTGGGAGCCAATATCAATTCTTTGTAACGAAACATCAGTAAAACTGAAAGCTAAATTCACTAATTTCTGCGTGTCTCTCCTTAACATACATCCTGGAGACACAATCAGCCACACATCTTTTATTAAAATCAGAATGGTGATCTGACAAGAACATAAGGAGATGTAAGGAGATGATTTTGTTCCATCTTCCATGTAAGATGGAACAAAACATATGATACGCTGATGGATGCTTATTGTACAAAATGACTTGAAGATGGTATTTCCTGAAACAATGTTTGCAGTGAATGTCAAAGGAAAATAACCAAAGCAAAGATAAACACACAGTTTGTGGACAGGATATTGCTAGAGCCCCACAAAACCAATCTGTGTCAGAGTCTCTTAAAAGAGGCTGCAAGAAGGCTGTAAATTTTGATGACCTTGAGTAGGGAGTGGCAAAAAAAGGAGATTTTTCTGATATAAAGCCACTTTGAGCCTTAATTAGTGGTAAAAGGGCAACTGCTTTTATTGCTTATTAGATGGGTGATTGTTGTGCATACAGGTTATTATTTCTTCTCAGTTTTCCATCTTTTGTTTTAATGACAATTCTGCTATTTCAGAGTCTGACAATATTTTGAACTGGTGAAAGGTTCAGGAAAATATATATTTAATAATTGTGGTGGTAGGAATCCAGTATGTTGTTTGGATTAACTGGATAAATAGCATAGAATATCAACTTAAACGTGAATTTGCTTTCTTGTTTTATTATGTAAATAGAAATTGACTGTCTTTATTCTGGGGGGAAAAATAAGTTTATGTATGTATTTCTGTTGGACTGACTGCTCTTTTTAGCTGCAGCTAGAAAGGAATAAATTTTTACTTCACATGATTGAAGTGGGTGGACCAATTTCCCCTAACGGGTCTGTCATGGTAGGACAAATCTAAATTTTAGACCTGGTGGGGTTTTTTGGTCAGCTAAAACCCCCTAGGACTAAGATAAACATTTTGTTTGTTTGTTTGTTTTTAATTTGAGTGCAAGCAACTCCACACAAAGCATGGGACCCCACTACTTTACAACACTTCAGTGGAATTAAAATTGGGAAATTACAGTAACCATAAACAAGCATGAAAAATATTATTCTAACTTCTATTATTCTAACTTTAATGCTGAAGGCAACTACAGGACAAAGTAAACAAACTATTAATGGAAGGTATAGCTACTCTTGAAATGCTGCTCCAGTAACCTAAACAGAGAGAAGGATTATCTGTTATTTGCTTAAGGTGGTTTTCTTTTTTTAAATTCTTTTTAAACTGATTTTTGAGTAGCATAGAAACTTCTCAGCTAAGAAATATTAGAAAATAAGTATCAGCAGATAATGTGATCTAGCAGGTGGAACACTTGGCTAAAAAATGGAATGTTCAGGGTCAGCTCTCAATAGCCCCTCCTGGTCTGCTGTGATTTCAGGCAAATCATCTGCACTTTTAGGTAGCATCTCATTTGGAGGAGCAATACCCATTTTCAGTTTACTTTCAGAAACTACACTTACTCATGAGCGTTCATGTCAAGCCCCTTCTCCCTGCCCCTTTCTTTACATGACTGTGTTTCTTTATCGTCCTTATCTACACGAACAATGTGGACATTATCTTTGCCTTTGATCACGACATTCTGTGTTTACTCACTTGAGCTCTGTGATTTTTGTCAGATAGGTGACACACATGCTCAGTCTGGTTTCTGAAGCAGGCTCTCAAGCAACAGTTATTAAAAAGCCAAATTTGAAAAATTGAATACTACCCCGTACACTGCTCTACGAACATGAGTAATTAAAAACGAGATTTATGATGTGCTCACCTATTTCCATACTTGACTTCTGCAGTGCATGGGGTCATACAGAAAAAGTTGATAGTTACACTACCAGTTATCTTCATCTCAGACATGCAGCTCAGGTTTGGCTGTGGGCTCAGTAATAATACATCTAATCAATACATCAATACCAAGGCTCATTGATTCAAATGGTGCAGGAACAAATGCTCAATTTGCCAAAATACAGAAAACAAAATAGATTGAATTTACTCCTAAAGAAGACATCATACACACTCATGACTGAAATATACACCCCCACAATCACCTGAGAAAGTCCCACCAGACCACTGTGAACTGCACTACTGTTAAACCATTAAAACCATGGAATTACAGCTAAATTATAAATACAACTATAACTATAAGCATTTTCTGTCTTCATGAGTTTCTTAACATTCTTAAACAATTCAGCATTGAGTGGTCTTCTCAAGGTCTTGCTCTTGCCACAATACTTGTTCACAAGACTGTATTAGTTTATTAAATGAAGACATAAAGGTGAGTCTGTATCTGCTTTACTGAGTATTTAATGTGCAGACACAAGTGGGACAGGGACAGGTGAGCAATGCCAGCCTTCTCAGCTGGCAGACCACCATGGCCAATTTTGGATCAAGCAGTCCATGGGCTGCTCTGTGCATCCTCTCACTGAGAGCCTGCTCAGCCCCTTCCTAAAGCCCACAGACGTTTCCATGAGGTGGAGGGAGCCCAGCAGCTGGTACTATCATAGAACCACAGAATATGCTGAGTTGGATGAACCCATCAGAATCATTAAGTCCAACTCTGGCCCTACACAGGACACCTCAAGAATCCCACTGTGTGCCTGAAAGTGTTTTTGAAATGGCTCTTGAGCTCTGTCATGCTTGGTGCTGTGACCACTTCCGTGGGATGACTGTTTAAGTGCCTGACAACCCTCTGGGTGAAGAACCTTTTCCTGATATACAATCTAAACCACCTCTGACTCACCTTCATGCTGTTTTCTCAAGTCCTGTCACTTCGTGCCACAGACATCAGTGTCTGCTCCTCCTCTTCCCACATGAGGAAGTTGAAGACTGCAATGAGGTATCTCATCAGTCTCCTCCAGGCTGAACAGACCAAGGGACCTCAGCCGCTCCTCACACGGCTTCCCCTCAAGGCCCTTCACCATCTTTGTTGCCCTCCTTTGGATGCTCTTCAATAGCTTAGTGTCATTTTTATACTGCGGCACCCAAAACTGCCCCCAGCACTCGAGGTGAGGCTGCCCCAGTGCAGAGCAGAGCAGGACAATCCCCTCCCTTGCCCGGCTGGCGATGCTGTGCCTGATGCCCACCAGGATATAGCTGGCCCTCCTGGCTACCAGGGCACAATGACTCGTGTTCCACTTGCCATCGACCGGGACCCTCAGGTCCCTCTGCACAGCGCTGCTCTCCAGCCTCTCGTTCCCCAGGCTATACACACAGCCAGGGTGGTCCCGTCCCAAGTGCACAATCCTGCACTTGCCCCCATGTGCGGTAGGCGATTGCCCATCTCTAGCTCGCCGCGCTGTCTCTGCGGAGCCGAGAGCTCCCTCTGGCAGAAGTACCTGTCCGCGTTCCCGGTCCGGGGCTGCCCGCAGCGCCCCAGCCTGGCTGCCCTGCCCGCGGACCGAGCGCACCGGCGCGGCCCCAGCGCCCCGCCCGGAGCCGCGGGCAGCTCGGAAGGGGCGGGCTCCGCGCTCTGCCCGCCCTGCTCGGGCGTGTCCCGGCGGGGCTGGCGGGAGGGCGGCTCCGCGGAGCTCGGCTTGCCTTTGCCCGCGCCCAGCCCTGCGCGGGGGGAGCCGTCGCTCCGTCTTTGTGGCCGCGGCTGCGGAGGGCGGCGGTGCTGCGGTTCGCGGGGAGCCGAGCCCCGGCACGGCGGCGGCAGCCATGGGGCTGCAGCCCCTGGAGTTCAGCGACTGCTACCTGGACAGCCCCTGGTTCAGGGAGCGGGTGAGAGCCCACGAGGCCGAGCTGGAGAAGACCAATAAGTTTATCAAGGAGTTGCTGAAGGATGGGAAGAACCTGATCGCCGCGACCAAGAGTGAGTGGCGGGGAGCGGGGGGAGCTGCGGGGGCGGCTGCCCGGCGCCGGGAGCTTTCGCCTCGGAGCCGGCGGCGCTCGCCTTTGTGGCACAGAGCTTCGCACTGGCGTTCTCCAGCCTCTCCCTCGGTGCCCCATCAGCCGCTTGGAGACGCAGGTCCTCTCCAGCCCTTCTAACGCAGGGGAATAAGCGATGGAGGCGGCGGCAGCGCCGGTGACTCCTGTTGCATCTGGCCGGTCCGTGAGGCGGGCCTGGCTGCAGTATTCGGCGGTGCCGAGCCCGGAGCGGCTGCGATGTGCGATCCGAGCCGGCAGGGCTGGTCCCAGGTGCTAGCGGGGAGCTGCAGGCTGAGCGGCTGGGAATCGCCTACTGACCATAGCCATGCCGTGTCTGTGCGTTTGTAGCCTGTGTACAGGCTGCTGGAAAATCCCTCTGCCGAAAGAAGTGTGTTCAGGAATTATCAGACTTGGTTTTGTGGTGACAGAGCTAGTTAGCAGTTCTTTGCCTTTGGCCTCTTAAAACGTGATAATGTTTTGTTAATTTTGTGTATACTCATTGAGTGTATATGTAGTGTATACTGATAGTTTGCTATAATGTGCTTTATGTGGGAATCTTGTTTTTTGCCTTGAATGACCGTGTTGATACATGTTCTTAATGCATTATAGTCATAATATAATTTTTTTTTCCATTTAACTTATGGTAGTGTAGTCCCCTAAATATTTAGTCGGATGATTTGCTATATCAATTATTCAAATAAAACACCAATATGGTGCTCTGGCTCTGTGTTCTCGGAAGTGTACAGCAGCTCAGGTACAGTAAACTTCTGAAGCCAGAAAACCATGCTGTCAGGATGTTTCCATTAAACTGGCAGGGGTTTGGGCAGTGGTTTGAGCAGTGTAGCTGCCTGGATATGGTGAAGTTTTTAAAAACAGAATTAACTTATTTCTGCAAATAAACAAAACGTTATTTTCTAGTTTTGTGTCTGCTAGAAAATGCTATATCAAGTTTCACTTGTTTGTAACTGTTCTTCTTTGGCTGGTTAACATCCAGTTACTGCAAATTATGATCTTAGAGGATTATTCAAGATCTGTGACTTGAAGTGTCAGTATAAATCATCTTAACTTGGAGTGCAAAGTAAAAAAGCGTCCCTAAAATTGGGTAAGAACAGTAGAGGGAAATCATTCCACTTCTCTTCCTCGAGCATCTAGACAGTATTTTGGCAACTGCCCCAAACCCTCAGTTGCTCATGTATGGTTATGTATACAGAACTTAATTTGAAAGCGTGGAGCTGGCTGCGGTGAGGAAAGCCCTAACTCAAATGAGTGTCCTGCCCACAGCTGTGTGTCTCCAGCACACCAGAATCCTGTGCTGGTAATTTGGCTTTGTGTGCAGTGCTCAGCATGCTTTACTGTGTGTGGTGAAAGCCAAGGGAGTCAGTGTGCTGGCCAGAGCCATCTGGCCTGAGAGTGCGTGATGGAATAGTCTGGGCTAGCCCATGAGAAATATTTAGAGAAGCTATCTGAGGTCCTACCTGATGTGCAGGTCTAAGCAATGCCTTCATTTCTGAAATGACAGTCAGAAGGTGTATTCTTGAGTATATTTGCTGTACCTTATTCTAGCAAACAACTGTCCTTCAGCATACTTCTTTGAAAAATAGAAACAGGTTAGACTCTTCCTTCCACATTTCAGGTTTCTGCAGTTGTCTCTCCTCTTAGGAGTGCCCTGAGTGACAGGTTTGAAGCTGAGTTGCCTTTCTCTGGTGCTCATGAAGGAGTGCCACTGTTCAACAGACCTGTAAAGACAAATTGAACCAGAGGGAGCACAAGAAGTTAAAACCCACCAAAACCACAGTGGTTAGGATATTGGTCCTCCTTGTGTTTTCAGAAGAGAACATCAGCATCTAAATTCTTTGAGGAACCTGATTCATTTGCTGTCAGGAAACCAGATGGGATTAGTATTTGTTTCTAAACCCAAGCTTGAGAAGTGGTCTAGACACAATGGTCTATTCATTTCTGTCCAAACTGCATTTTCCACAAAGATAGGCTCACTGTAATCTAGAGAATGTGATAATAAAGCAGGGTGTAGTGAGCTTAGATGACTGCCTCAGACAACAGCTGCTGACAATTTTTAGAAAATTGTTCTAGTGTTTTGAACAAAAAATGTCATCTTAATATTAGCTAAAATATTTCTCTGTTTCTAGAACCAGGTAAAAAAAGAGATTTGCATCTGCTGTAATTGATATGTGAGTGTAATAAGCTTCTCTGAATGGTCTGTAAAATATAAAATGTAGTAGGTGCACTATTGTTCTTGAATTTGTGGAAAATGTGTAATTTGTGGGACTGCAATAGAGACTGCCAGCATTTCTCTCCCTTAGCCCTGCTCCTTATTTCACTTGTGAAGCTGACAGCAAATGTTATGGGGATTCTTTTGTGTGAATAACTGATGCAATTGAATAGATCCCACTTCCTGCCTGACAGAAGGCCTTGTAAGTGACTTTGATGCTGCCTGCACTGGGTTACGTCTTGACAGGTGAAAGCAGATACTGCTGTCACTCCCTCTAATTCACAGGAGCCATCAGTGTCTTGCATGGCAAAACAGTAACATGATGTGGATCCTCTCACTGGCTCCTTTCCATTTGTCCCGTCAGCTCTATGAGATTGTATTTTTCATCTAAAATCCAGAAGAATTGATTTTTGTTAGTACAGGACTATACTGCTTAAAAAAGAACAAAAAAAAAAGAGAATTTGCATTTTCAAACTGTTGAGTGAAGCATACTTCAAGTGTATCTTTACATTTTAAAGTTTCAGTAGTTTCAAGAATGTGATAGAAAGATAAACAAGGGTGACTCAATGCTGTCTGTTTCCTGTGTAATGTTTTGAATCACTGAGTTGTCTAGCTCAAGCTGAATAATGGAAGGATGAATAAACAATAGGTGTCTCTTTCTTTTTTTATGACAGTTAAGTACGTTTAAAAGTAGTACAAAAAGACTTCTTTTTTCCTACTGTTACTGATCAGTTAATACAGGGGGTACATACATATGCTTTTTACAATAGAAATGCCGTATTTTCCAGGGGATTCCAGTTCAGTTAAATAAGTTAGGATCAGTAAAGTTTATAAATAACGTCTGGATTAAGCTAGTTGTACTTCAGTTGAAAGTGAATTTAAAGGTTCCTGATCAGACAATCTGTATTCTGAATCATGAAAGGAACTTAAACGGTTTAGTTCTGAGCTCTTAAAAATCTGCAGTGCAATTTGTTGGAAGCTAGAGAACACACTGGATAAATACTATATACTTATTCTGGATTCTTCTCCCTATGTAGGTGCAGTTCTTGGTCTCTTCACGTGAGTGTGAGATTTTCTGGGGGTTTTTGAAGATATTTTTTTGAAGGCAAGACTTTTTTTGTAAACTCACAGCAGGAGATGCCACTGCTTGTGAGACACCAGGGTGGAGTAGGAAGAGTCAGGAGTATAGGCTTTGGCCATGGGCATCTCACAGGGCTTTGCAAAGGATACTTGTGAGTGCATGCTCACAGCTGTTCCATATGCCTGAAAGCAGGGCCTCCCCATTCTTGGATTTAAGCTCAAATTGGAGCAGAATCCTGTTGGAGGCAACTGTAGTGACTTTGTAATGGGCTGGTGAAAACAGAAGATGGATGGATTTGGTGCAGTGGGCATCCTGGCTACCCAGTGCAGCTCAGTGTACTCAGGCTTCTAGTGACTGGTTTTTATTGCTGTTTTCATTGTGGGTTTTTCATAGAAGAGTTATTTCTTGCACTCTTCCAGACCGAATACAGAATTGAATCCAAGTTTATTTTATGTGTAGAAGGGGTCTGTTGGAATAGAGGGAATTACTGATAATTGTTATTGGAGAATGCTGGTTTAAGGAGTATTTCTGCATTTGTGAGGAAAGAAAAAAAGTGAATAGGTCTCTTTTCTTTCCTCTTTGAAATGTTTTTTAGTTTTTCAACAAGAAGTAAAGGAGACAGGACATTGTATTGGAAATGGGAATAAAGCCATTCCAATCCCATCTCCAACCTAGTAGAATAGACTGAGTCTTTGTTTTAACAAAGATGACTGAAAAACCTAATCCAGTCCCAAGTCCCAGTTTGATGTCTGAGTTGTCCAAACCCATGTTCTTTTTCTTGGCCAGTTCTCTCAGTGTGTGATGGTGGTTGACCTTTCAGACACTGGTCTAGGTTAGGTTTTGGTCTGACCTGGTGTATATGTATTATGTAAATGTAAAGGCTGTGGAAATCTGCATAATAACAGCATATAAAAGCCTCTCAGATCGCTTGAGCCATGGTGCTTTTTTATCTTAAGCACTAATTGCCCATTTTTTAAAGCTTTCCTCAGTATAATCTGCAGTTATGAAACCATGTACAATGTGTGCCAGCTCTCAAAGTCCTAGGAATTTTCTGCAACAAAAATGTTCTACTCTCATTCCAGTACATGTCAAAGAAGTAAGATAAAACCTCTAATGTAGGCCTTATTAATAACTTCTACAGAAGGAATGAATGTTCACTAAAGGTAGAATCCAAAGATTGAATAAAAACTTAATGCATTCTTATTTAAGGGGCAAGGGGGGAATATTGCAGGAGGGTCTTAGATGAACTTGTGTGCAAAGTTTCCTGAGTCAACTGTGGTTAGTTAGGACTCTAGATTTCACTAATTTGCCTTGAATTCAGTGAGACCTCTGAATTAATAAATCTTTACCTTTAACATTTTAGAAAGCTATTTTATTTTTCAATTTGTAGCTCAAACCCAAGCTTTAATTCTATGGTAAGGCATGCTTTAGGTGTGTTAACCATAAGCAAATCAATGCTGTATGTTAACACTCAGAGATTTAAATTTGAAATATACTCTACTAGGGCCAAGTTAGATAAAAATTACTGCCAGGGCAGCACTAGATCCTGTATTGCAAAGGCTACTGAGGTGTATATTCCTTTAAAGAACCCCAACTTTCTATTGAAATTGTTTCCATTATTGAGCTCATTAGAAAACTAAGGCAAACAGGTACTTTGAGGCCTGTCTGATAGAGCTTTCCCTTAAGAAAGAGCTGCTGATAATAACATAATAGAATGTTGCTTTTCCCTTCCCTTCAAGATAATTGCTACAACTGGGGCCTAATTAACTATGACAGTTTTTTTTTCTTTTCTCCTTGTAGATAAAGTTGCTTCTGTACAAGAACCAGGGAAATGCTTACTTTTAAGAAAGTACTCTAAAGAACATTTTGTTTAGCTCCACCCCAAGTAGAGCATTCGTTACTGTGTCAGTGGCTATAAAAAGTGTCAGACTCATTCTGTGGAGGATGCCAGTTTGTCAGCTTGAATCTCGTCTCTTCAGCTTGAATTACTAACTAGCTCCATTACTGTCTTTGTCCTGTAGATGTTTCACTGTTCATTTTTTTTTCTGTATTAAAAGCAGAGTGTTGTGCTAGTGAACTTCTGTGATATCAGAAAATATGAAATGTCATGGTTTTACAGGGATTTTCTCAATGCTGAGAGATGTGACAAACTGTCATTAAATGAAGTGATTTTATCTTTTAATAATTTCAGGAAAACACATCATTTTTCAGCTTCAGGTAAAATGTGTAAGTCGTGTTTAAAGAGAACATCAGTGATAAGTGTAATTGTCATTCTTCAGGACAAAACCCATAGAAATAACTTTATAATTTTTAGAGAAGTTGTCTGGTAGATCATGCTGAGAAAGTTTTTTTCCTTGATTTTTTTTCTTTTTTTTTTTAATGACAGGACTTTTAGAAACGTAATTTTAGAATTATATGGAATCGCAGTCCATCTTAAGGAGTTGTGAAAAAGAGTGGATGTGCCCCACAGGCTGTGAAGTGCCAACACCTGCTTGCAATTAAGAAAAACAGGCCCACTGCTAAGGCTGTAGGTGTGTGCTGTTCCTGAAATTATCCTGTGCTTGCCGGCTCTGTATTGCAAAAATGTTGCAAATTTTAACAAGTTGACCTTATGATACTGATAATGCTTTTCAAGTCCAGTCGAAAATAACTTGGTAATAAATAACTTTATTGAAGCAGAATGTCTCTTTTGGACTAGCACAGACATTTTCCCAAGGGGGCAGGAAGGAGAGGGCTACAGTGATATTTTTTTTTGGGGAGTAGCACCCAGGCTGGGTGCTCTGCCCTTGCTTTAGACAGGGAGCACGTGGAAACATGTTTGGAATGGCATTGAAGAGCTGCATCCCAGTACTTGTCTCCTCCTTCCCAGCTGTTTTGTAACATTACATAATTAATGTAAAAAGTTTACATTCACTGTAGTGTTTTTTTTAACTAAGCCAATTTCAGTCACTGCTGCAACACTTAGCACATTAACCTAAAAACCAGAGGCTTGGCTGTTTTAGAGAGAGAGTTCACAGCGTGTGAATCTTGGCAATAGGCATAATGTTTTGATAGTGTGGATTGTGGCTTCTTGAGATAATTTTTATGATTTGCTTATATCTGATGAGGTTTCCTTTTGAGTCTGATGCCACTTTTCTGAGTTTTGAGACCAGATTTACTGTTGTTCTGTGACGGCTGTCCTTAAGATGTCACAATATGATCAGTGTTTTGGTTATCTTTTTAAAAGTCTTCAAGTTTTTGAGTTAGCTAATTAAGACGCTTGGAGCAGTTGAATGCTTTCTGGAATAGCTAGTGGATGTAAAATACATGATCAAATAAACTTGAGCACATATTGGCAGAATAACTTAAGAAACTACTGTTCAGGGAATTTAACGTCTCTCTGCTGGTGGTTGCTGCCACCCACTGTAGCTGTCAGTCTCAATCAGCACCCAAAATCTGCCTTGTTGCTAAGTCAAACCCATCTTCCTTTCCAAGTTTAAACTCAGCCATGGGTTTTGCAATGAGCTGAAGCAGGCACATGTGCTCCATCCCAGCAGCTCCTGTGGAGATTGTTTTCCTCTGGGTGTGACTTGGATAGAGATAGGGCAATAGTTTATGATGCCCCATATTATACATCTGGGATAGATGTATGCCTTCTGTCCAAAGGACATGTTTTGATATTACACTGGGAAATAAGATACTGAAAATGCAAGTCTGTTGGCCTAGTTTAGACTAGCCTTCAATTCTTTTTCTAAACAGGTATTTTGGGCTGTTTTCAACAGACAGCCTCAACATCATGTTGTTTTTCCATACCTACTTGTAACTATGGATGGAGCTTCTTGCAAATACTATGTTCTTTGTCTTTTACTCCTTCTGCTTTGGTTTTGTTTCTTCCCTTTGTTGTTCTTTTCCATCCTGTGTGTTTGCTCATCTTTCAGGATAAAAATAGAAAGAAAACATCCAGGCCCTCAGAAGCGACATGGCCGTCACAGGCCAAGGCCAAATCAGAAGTTCCTGTAAATCATTCATGCTAGGCTTGTCCTCTGTGGGAAAGGAGCAGCGTGAGGGGAACAATTATCTACAGGGATGGAAAATCAGTGTTATTAAACAGATTGTGGTTTTACTACAGCCCAGACCTTTGAATAAAACTCCTGTTGTTGCCTCTTTAAAAGGGAGGACTGGGCAGGTGGAGGTTATTGGCTGAATAGGTAGGTCAGAGAGGGGCTTTGTCTCTCAGTAGATGTGGTTGTTACAGCTTCCCTGGGTTCTTGTCAGCTTTTGTATGTGCACCTGGCTGGTTGGGACTGCATGTCCTTGAGGAGGAAAAACAATGCTTTGTTTAATTTGGCAGGGAAAATTGAGTATCTAGGATGAAACTGAGCAGGGCTGCGTACCAGAGTTGGGCCTTGAAGGACATTGTGGTGTGTGGTGTCCAGGAATAGGTTCTCAGCCACTGTGTTGCTGGTGAATGGTTTTTAGCTTTGAGATTTTTCCACTTCCTTCATTTGGCTGGAGCATGGGGGCTTAGAAATGATGAATAGATTAATGGTGAGGAGGATGAAGTTTGTCACATATCAGGTGTTTAAGCCTTAAGAAAAATCGGACTGTAATGTATCTAACCTCAAAAATTGGGTTGTTTTCCCAAGCAGAGAGAGAACATCTTACTTTTGTTCGGTTGGTTTAATCTGTGATTTTGTCAGTCATTAGAGCTGCTTTCTTTGAAAAAGAATCATATTTGAATGTAGGTATGTTGGAACAAAAAAAAATAGGTATAAGGAAACTTGTAGCAGTTTTAAGTGAAAATATAATTGCTCAGAATCTGCTTACTCAAAAGAAATCCTACTATCTTGCAAACAGGTGAAGGGAGTAGGCTTCCAGGTCACAGAGGACCTGAGACAAACTTGTCAAAATACCATTTTGACAGTGGGTCGCAGTTCTTAGAAATCTGTCATAGGGCTGAGCTTGCAGTTTATGTGGATTAACAGGCTGTGAGTGCTACATAGTGTCAGCCTTTGAAGCACATCAGTGCTCTGAGAGCAAAGCAGTGGAAATTGTCCATACCTTTTTCCTGTTAAAATATCAGGTTGTAAGCTGTCTCTCTTGGGGAGGCCTGGACCGACTGGCAAACTCAGTCACGAGCTAAAGGACTGTTTCTCCAAAGCTTTTGTCTGTTCAACTCCTCAGCCTGTGAGCTTTTCAGGAACAAAGCTGACTTTGTCCAGTCTGCTCTTAAGCACTTGCTCTGTGGTAATATTACTGTTCTTTTATTGTGCTTCATTTTATGCTTTCAGTCATTTCAAAATGCGTAGTTTCAGATTTCTGTTGTGCCTCTTCCTTGCTGTTCCCTTGCTCCAGGGGATTCAGCATCTTTGCTAAAAGAAATCAAACTACTTGGAATTATTGCCTTTTTTTAAATTTTATTTACAGTTTTAGAAGTGTCATAGCTTAGCCCCAGCCAACAACCAAGAATCACACAGTCACTTGCTCACTCCCTCAGCCAATGGGATCAGGGAAAAAACTGGAAGGGTAAAAGCCAGAAAACTCCTGGGTTGAGATAAAGACAGTTCAACAGGGAAAGCAAAAGCCATGCTCATAAATGAAGCCCAACAAGTAATGAATTCACTGCTTCCCATGGGCAGGCAGGTGTTCAGCCATTTCCAGGAGAGCAGGGCCCCATCATGTGTAAGGGTTACTTGGGAAGACAAATGCCATTACTCAAAATGTTCCCCCACTTCCTTCTTCTCCCCACTTTATGGATTGAGCATGACATCATAGGCTATGGAAATTCCTGCTTATCCAACATGATTTCCTTTTATGACAAGGTAACACAGCCAGTTGATCGGGAGAAGTCAACTGATGTAAACTTCTTGGATTTCAGTAAAGCTTTGGATACTGTGTTTTGCATGATCCTTCTGAACACGTTGGATACGCACAGGATTGTCCTGCTCTGCTCTGCACTGGAGCAGCCTCACCTCGAGTGCTGGAGGCAGTTTTGGGCACCACAGTATAAAAATGCCATTAAGCTATTGGAGAGCATCCAAAGGAGGGCAACAAAGAGGGTGAAGGGCCTTGAGGGGAAGCTGTGTGAAGAGTGCTGAGGTCCCTTGGTCTGATCAGCCTGGAGAAGAAGAGACTGAGGGGAGACCTCACTGCAGCTACAAGTTCTTCGTGAGTGGAAGAGGAGTGGCAGACACTGGTCTCTTCTCTGTGGTGGTGAGTGACAGGACCTAAGGGAATGGCCTGAAGTGTCAGGGGAGGTTTAGGTTTAGTATCACAAAAGAGTTCTTTCCCCAGGGGATGGTTGGGCACTTGAACAGACTCCCCAGAGAAGTGGTCACAGCACCAATCTGACAGAGTTCAAGAGGCATTTGGACAATACTCTCAGGCACATGGTGTGACTCTTGGGGATGTCCTGAGCAGGGCCAGGAGTTGGACTCAGTGATGCATGTGGGTCCCTTCCAGATCAACTTATTCTGTGTAATATCTCTTCAGTCATTTGAGGTCACTTGTCCTAGCTGTGTCTCATCCCAACCTCCCATGCAGCCCCAGTCTCCTTGCTAGTGTGGCTGTACAAAAAGTAGAAGAGGCTTTGGCTCTTTGTAAGCCCTGCTCAGCAATAACAAAAACATCCCTATTACTGTGTCACTGTTTGTTCAGCACAAATCCAAAACTCAGCCCCATACCAGCCACTATGAAGAAAATTTATTCTAGCCCAGCCAAAACCAGCACAAGAAGTAGAAGAATCTCATGCTGAAAAGAAATGCTCCTCTCTCCCATGGCTATTTTTATTTTGTTTCACAAAACACATCTAAGTGTCTTTCAACACCAGTACTGCTTGTCCCATGGTGTTCTGTAGGGTTGCACCTCAGGGGGAAGGCTGCCATCCTGAGGGGTAGGGAACAAGCTAGTCAAGCATGGAAATTTATTGTTGCCACTTGTGTCTCTCCTCTCACTGCCGTTTTTTGCAATGTTTTCTGAAGGAATGGTTCTAAGCCCGGGCATGCAGCTCAAGTTTTTGTGCAGTTAGTATAATGAACCAAGGAAATATTTGTGTGGCATCCTTGAATGCCAAGTGTAGAACTTGGCCCTCTATTTTAGGTCAGCTTTGCTGAGGGCCTATAGCAAAACTGAAGGAGATTGGAGCCCAGTGAGCCAAATAGTGTAACCTGCTCTGAGGATATTGCTGACTAGAAATGCCCTTTGAGGGGGCTGAGAGCTGAAAACAAGCAGATGGAAGATCTGTGAGAAAGGTTGTGTGTAATTGACCTATCAGAGAATTTTACTGTGTGTATACAAATATTACACAGTACATGTAGTGTGTGATATCCAAGATGCAAATATTATTTGCAAAGTGTAGCTTTTAGACTCCACAGAAGTGATTCTTTGGGTTCACTTACATAATAATTCCATTTCTCTTCCTGCCTCCATCTTGTATATCTGTAATTAGTACTTTTCTTAGGTGTGAATTCCACTTCTTTAATTTACAAAAATACTGTATATTTTGGTGCAACATAATTTGTGTTGTATATAGGGCACTTTGTTTTTTTAATTACTGCAAATAGGTTGCTGTCAGTCCTGAGGATCTTTCTATAGTGGACAGGGTTCATGTCTGTAAGGTTAATTGTCCTTTCATACACATGAATTATTTTATGGTATGAACAAAAAACCAAGCTGTATCTGGAGAAGTGACTTTGTGAGCAACCTTGGGCAAATCCTTCACTTGTTTATATCTTTCTAATTCTGTCACTATTTAAGCTATTGCTTCAAATTTGTGGTTATCTATTAAGCATTTAATGAATATTGAAATGTCACAGAGAAGTGTTGTGTATCAGTCGTTTCTGCATTAGGGGAGACTGCATCTACTGCTCTTTTCTGTAGTCATTATTTGAACTGAGCAGTAGCTATAAACTTTTTTTTTTATCCTCTTGAAGTAAATTAGCTTAATATAGAATCTGAGAGGAGAATGTTCCATATTCTCCTACAGTCATGTGGTGGACATCTCAGTACAGAGGGCACTATGAGCTCAGAAAGCAGCTGTTCTGCTCTTGCCATGCAAATTATTCCAGTGGAAATTTCAGTCAGCAGTTTGGCTTTTCTAAGGTTGGTAGCATTTCATAATTCAGGTTTTTTATAGAAAGTATCCAGATGTAAAGAAAACCAGGTATGCCAGCCTTGCTATAACACTTCATGGATGTACTGAATTCCACCTCAGATTTGTAAAGTTATCTGAGGAGGGTTTTTTCCCCCCATTGTACCTTTATTTTGTAGCTTTTGAAAGGAAGCTGTTTACAAGGAAGCTGGCTTTCATACCTTGTTGGGTATTAGTTTGGCATAATTCCATTTAAAAATGGAATTAGGAATTAAGATGTCAGTCAAGAAAAGTAGCAGTGTTTTTTGGATGGAGGAAGCAACTGGACCATATAAGCAATTAATCTGGTACTGCCTCCCCCACCACTTCTCTCTGGTACAGAGAAAGGTTTCTCTAACCTTTGTGTTTGTAAGCAACATGTGACCAAAACAAATAATCAAAGCTGCTCCTGAAACAAAAGCTTCTGATACCACGAAAATGTCAAATAACTCCCAAGTAATTCTATCAACATTTATTTCAATTTCAGTCCTTTTATAAATAAAGCTTTCTGTATGTGCTTTCCATTCCTGTGGTGATAGCTATGGTTTGATTGCTTTTAGAATCTTGAAGACTTGTGAGCAGATAAAAGAGATTGTATGCTTTTGATGTATCAGGTTTGATAGCAAAGCCTTGTTAAGAGAATTTATCTTTAAAGAGTGTTATCTTTTGAATAAGGATGCTCTTCTTCATAGAATTTTCTTCTCCTGAAGCCCTTTCTTTCAGTTTCTATTTTAACTGTAGAATATTTCCATATTTAATGGTGGTCTGGAGGTGATCTCACATATCATGAGGACATGATTGAATGGCCTTATTGGAGCATTGCTTCCTAGACACTATTATTAGTGTAGTAGCCGAGAGAGATATGAGCAGCTGCTGAGTTTTGTTCTGAGTGCCTGGATGGGTGTGTTGGGGTGGCATTCCCAGTGACAAGCAGAGACACTGGGGGATGCCAGGAAGCAATTTTGATTGGAAGATAGTTGTCATGAGCTCAGTGGTTTGTGATTCTGTCTCTTCTCTCTGTCTCCCTTCTGAGAGGTCTTAGTGATGACTTTTCAGATGATTCTTGCCATAGCCATCAGAAATTGCTGCTGCCTTCACCTTGTTTGATGTCTTTAGCTGCCTGTTGTGGTGAACATTTATACAGCAAACTTGTGTGCATGCTCTAGTTTGAGTATTAAGGATGAACAGAAAAGGTGAAATAGGCATGAGTGTTAGCACGTGATACCATGGAGACATGCTTGTAATTCCTAAGAGATTTTGGGATAGAGCTCTAGGACAGAGCAATGGCTGAATCGAGGCCTCTTTGAAGTAGGTACCTCTAGTGTTGCCAAATGTCAGTTGAATTTTCAGTCACAGCTAAGCAATAAGAGAGGGAGAAGACAGGTCTTTTGTAGCTCTATAAAATAGCAGATGGAATACACTGAAGTCAGTAATTAGTAATGTCACAGGAAGACAGCATGTCACTTCTCTTCTGAGGAGGGGTGTGGTGGGGTTGCTTTTTTTAAGACACTTGCTTATTCCCAGTTGCTTTGCTTCCAGAGAGAGACTCATTATTATGCTCTGTAGTGCAGTTTGCCTCAGCCTTTTTCAGGTGAAGGATTTTCCAACCTTTTCCAGGAAAAAAAATCATACTGTTTTGTACAACATTGTAATATTGCTGTGCTAGCATTCATTTATTGAGCATTGAGTGAATTTGTTTATTTGTTTTCTTTTTCCCTTGTGTTTTTGTTTGCTTAAACCTGTTGGATTTGATTTCTGGCAGCCACTTTTCTCTAATTGCCTGTTGATACTTTGTGGACTTCTCATGGTTTTTGGATCAAAGCCCATGGGAATGTTTTATTGGTATGTGCAGTATAGGGAGCTGAGAATTCCTTGGTGTCATAAACAGTTCCATTAATTTTGTTTGTTTTCTTAAGTTATAATGATGTTTGTCTGTTAGCTGGTTTAATGTTTGTTTTCGTTTCAGGAAGATACATAGTTACTGTTCTAAGTGGGTAATGAATGTGAATAGAGGGAATTGAGAGTTGTTGTCTCCCAGCAAAATTAAGCATGTCTGTCTGGCAATGACTAATTCTTCTGCATACTCTTAGTGATACCAGATACTTAAGAATTCAAGTCAAAGGGAAATTCCTTGGTTTGCTCTTTACTCCTGCAGTGAACATCTTGGTGTGGTTGGGATTCTTAATAGCATGAAGCTCCTTACTTGGGGTTGCCACTAGAAAAACCCAGGAGTAGGATCTGTGTGCAGGAAATGTCATAAGGGCAATTAAATTTGAGGTTATTTACTTATGATCAGCCAAGTCCTAACCCATTTTAAAGTCTTGGTAATGGTTTCCTGTGTTCTGTTTGTAGCATTAGGTTTTTTTGTCAGGTGAAGTATGTGCACTTTAAAACACATTAATATGAGATTAGTCTTAAACAAACAAACCTCTTAACCTATATAGCACTTAAAAATCTGAAGTGTGTAAACCATTTTAGATGGGAGCCTTTCAACATCCTGTGCAGTAGGTTGGGCTGTGGTTCTGTTTACGGATGGGTGAAGTGAGAGGCCAAGTGATTAGATAGGATTGCACATCAAGACCTCACTGGAGATGGAGTTAGTTATTAGGAGGCCCTGGCATTTAACCTTATTACCCATGCATTAGCATATTTTGTTTTGTAAGACAGCTTGGAGACATTGGGATTGTGCCCTGAATCGTGTGAGAGTTTCAGGCTACCCACTGAATTCCCTGACCAGTTATCAGACCTGTTTTGGTGTGGGTCCTTGCAGTTTTGAAGATGATGAGTTGGATTTTAAATGCTCAGTTTTGTTGTGCAGTCATGTTAAATGACCAGCGAGGTGGTGAATCCATCTGTTTGAGTTTTTGTACTTTCTGGAATATGAAGGATATGAAACTCTGCTTGCCTTGGTGCTCTGATAGAATTGGGAATGTTCTGGCTTGTGCTGAGTGGAATTGCACCCCAAATCCAGCAGTTGGTTCCAGAACTACATCCAGTCAGGCAACAATCTACAGACAGCCCACTAGTCACCGTACAGTGGCTTTGGCTTATCCAAACCTCACCTTGTGCCTAGCAGCCCATTCAGGCTGAAGGTGCAGGTGGCTGTGCCACCCTGTGCCATGCTGGCAGTGTCCCTTGCCTTAGTGCTGCCTCCCTGCTGTTCCTTGCTGCAGCCTGCCCCACACAGGGCCAGAGCCAGCTGCACCCTTTGAAGCTTCCTGCCAGTTTTGACTGCCTTTTCTCCTTTTCCTATCAGTGACCCTACCCAGTTCAGTCTCTGCCCTAACAGACCATTACTACTGACAGCAGTCCTAAATTTAGCCCCAAATTGTTCCTTCTGAACCTATCCTTAGTCCTAATTTGGTGATTGCAGCCTTTAGCAGATACAAGCCAAGAAAGGAAATTTTTCCTGCCGATGCTAACATCTCTCATCATCTGGCAAACCTCTGCTGAACCCAGCAATGAGTATTCCTGCTGGCTGCTACCCAGCCCTAAAAGTAATTCACTGAATTTTTGGATTCTTCTCTTTCTGTCTGTTGACAGTGGTAACTAATAACAAGGAAAAAAAAATATCTGAAAGCTCTGCAAGTGAATTGTAGCTCAAGTCTTACCCTAACACAAAGCAGGTGGCTCCCACTGAACTGCTAAATGAGGCATAAACTAAATCTTGCTTGGTTCCATTGTTTTACATTGATTAATTATGGACAAATGTCTTAGAGTAGCGTGAATCTTTGGAAACCAGGAGTGAAGATTACAAAATGTTCATAAGACTAGTGTGAGGTTTTATTTAAACCAGTGGGAAAGAAGATGAGAAATTGAGAATCAGAAAGGAACTGGGGTTTTTCATGGGCAGCAGTCAGCAAGCCAGCTTAATTGTGAGTTGCCACTAGTCACAAAGTTTT
This sequence comes from Lichenostomus cassidix, assembly GCF_008360975.1. NCBI lineage: Eukaryota > Metazoa > Chordata > Aves > Passeriformes > Meliphagidae > Lichenostomus > Lichenostomus cassidix. The sequence continues at coordinate 21,142,120 of NC_139484.1, forward strand.
CAAATTTTAAGCTATTTTTGTATTAGTAATTTTGCTTGCCTTATAAAGCATTTAAAAAATCTCTGTTACTAATAAGGACAAGAGGATGGTTGTGCTTTGAGTTGACATCAGACCAAGAACACAAGCAGACTGTTTGTGCAGAGGTTCCCATTTCCAGATGCCTCCTGTGGAATTGAGACATATCAGGGGAAGATTCCTCCCCTCCTTCCCATAACCATACATGAGAAAAAAAATGGGGGTGCTTTTCATTTTCCTTTGTATCCATATAGCTGATTTTGTGTGAACAATTTGTCTCATCTGTCTTGATGACACTTTGTTTAAAGTTTTAAATGCAGAAGGATTAGATAATGGTTTTATATATCTTTCCCTGAGAGAAATTAATTTTTGTGGGGAAACTCTTCATCATCTATTTACCACTCTCAGTTCTATATAATCTGCACAACTGTGAGCACTGTTCAAAACTTAGTGTACTACCTTTGTCTGAGAGTCCTGCACTGGTCTTTGGTATGTTTTACTTTGTTTTGGTATAAGTTGCTATGATGTAGAAATAGGGAGGATCAGCTTGTGATACTCTGGTTTTATTGAGCATCTGTTACTGCTAACTCTATACTGTAAATAAATTTAAGATAAATCACTTGTTTTGACAGAGTGGGCTGTGCTGGAGAAAAGCCACGATATTTTGCTGTGGGTTTTGGCTGCAGGAACAGACAGATCTTCTCAAAGGAGTTAATCTGATCTTAGTTCTATTTTTCTTTTAGAGGTCTCTTTCTCATAAGACTTCTGTCTGTACATACATTATTACATATTTGTACATATATTAGTACAAGTTGCAGTTCCAGCTTTAAATGTGCCTCAAAAGAAGATGAAAAAAGAAACAACTGTTTGACAGTACTGATGGCCTCTGTTCACCTGGACACGTTTGTATTCAGAGTCTTGCACATACCAGGTGCAAAGCTGTGATGGTAGAAGGTATGTCCTGCTGGAGCTGCCAGAGGAAAATCTAAGGATGTTTTGCAGCACTGAGGCTGGGGTTTGATATTCTCTCTTGCTGCCAGTGCAACCTCCCTAATCCCTGGTTAATACAAATTGTGTAAGGTCCAGAGCCTGTCTGTGAGACTTTGTCCTGTGCTGAAGGTTTTTGGGCAAAGTCTGAGGCACTGCAACTCCCTCCTGTTGGCTCTCCTGTGCCCTTGCAGAACATTTGCTTTCCCTGCCTGCTCTGCCTCTACCCCTGGAAGATGCAGCTGTCATTTCTGTTTAAACAATTATTTGTATAATCTCTGTACACTGAAGCAAAGGAGTTGAGTTATAAGTTATTGCAGAACTTCTATTGTAAGGCATCTGAGTAAAGTGGATGTTGTGCTTTCTTTTTTTGCTTTCCACTGTACTGGACACTTGCTTAATCAGATGGGCCAACATGCCTCCCCTTGGATAATTTTCCTTGTATTCTTAAATTAGACATTTCTGCTTGAAACACTGCCTGAACATTTAGTTTTTTTGTATGGGTGTTTCTGCAGGAAAATTGTATTGTCAATATGAGTTACATTTCTGTTGTATTCCCATGAGCTAATAGTGGTACTTGTGTATGTGCTTGTGTGTTGCATCCTGGTACTTGTGTACCATTCACTCATGACAGGAAATGAGGGGAAGAAACACCCATGAACTAGAAAAACTTGTAATTCAGTCCATATACTTTCTTTGATATGCTGTCCCTTCCTAGACAGGGTTTGCTGTTTGAATTGCAGGATTTAAAGTTGAGGGCAGGATAGCCCAAAGCACTCTGTCAAACTAACACAGAAGCTTTCATAATTAGTACAATTAAAACCAGTATAATTTCTCTAGCAGTCATCATGTAGGAAGCAAACCTCATTCATTTGATTGTAAACATGGCAGGCAGTATTTCTTACACATTGTGGGTCACTGAATTCCTGACAGTCCTCACAGAGGCTTGCTAGACTGAGATTATTTATGTGGAGTAATTTATTGGGCAAAACTGTCAGCAGAACGACAAGTCTCAGTTGAGCTGGATGAGATTTGTTATACACCATGGCCTCCACTAGGGCTTTGGCAAGTGCACCTTTCCTGAATAATGTGAAAGACCTTGTCAAGCTGCTCTGATAATTAGATTTGACATAGCTAATACCTGAAATACAGGCAGGACAGTCATGTGGCCAAATCATGGCTTGTCAGCACTGAATGTGTTTGTATTGAGTTGCCTGTGTTGTTTTTGGGAAAGGAGCATTGCACAAAGAACATCGAGAAAAAATGTGTAGATGCTTCATCCATTCTGTGCTGAAATAAAAGGTTATAGTTTTACTATGCCAAATGGATATTTATATATTTAATTAAAGCATAAGGGTTTTCCTTGCTTGATAGGAAGAGACTGGGAGATGTACAAACATTGTAAAATACTTCAAACAGGTTAATTCTGAGTATCTGGTAGTCACAGGATGAGCTTATGTTGTCAATCCTTCCTAGTGCTGAGGAACAGCAACATTTAACCATGTATCTCTTTAATACTGACCTTGTGTTTCCTCTCTTTTTTTTTTTCAAATGGATTATAATGTTGGATTAAGTAAGACTGTCATGCAATGTATTAGGTGCTGCTGTTGCTTTCTTTAATGACAGGGGAGGGATGCAATTTAGTGAAAGAAGCCAACTAAAGCCTAAGTGTGCAGAAGTGTCCTTGTGCTTGATTGCTGAAATTGCAGATAACATGACCAAGATCACCCAACTATTGCATTTGATGGAAGGATCCTTTCAGCAACCTGAGATCTCCATGGGCATAATTTCTGCAGAATAAATATACAGTGTGCAAATGCTGACTTTTAAGTGTAAGAAAAAGTACAATTGTTTTCTGTTCCCTTAATGCCTTTCTGCGTTCTTGAGACCAAAATGTGCTCATCTATATTAAGAAATGAAAATATATTTAGCTTGCTAATAAATGAAAGAGGGCTGCTTTAAAGCAATTCAGATGGAAATTATTCATATCGTAGGCAAATTCCTAAGAGAGAGGCAGGGAAGATGAGTACATGATGCAAGGTGAAGTAAAGAGTCTTTTCTGCTTTCCTTTAAAAGAGCTTTGCAAGGGTGTGTTTTTGTTGCTTTCTAGCTTCAAGATTTTCTTAATTTTAGTTTCCCACTATCAGAGGGGAAGTCTTTCTGCATTACTGTGGCAAGCAGGCTAAATGGGTGTAGTCAGAAATAGTTGTGGTTGCTTTCAGCAAAAATGTGACCAGTTGCTCAAATGCCTTCGTGATTCTTTCCTCTGCTTTTTAATTTGATTGGCTGCACCGTCTTTTTTTTTTTTCCTAGCTCCAAAAGAAAGTTCACAATTGAAGGAAAGAAGGAATTGGAACAGTTGGTGGCTTTCTCTGAAATGCACATTCCTGCAGGTAGCAGGAGACACACCAGTCGAGCAAAACAACTTTGCCTATTAATGTTTTGCTTGGAGCCACAGAGTGGATTGTGAAATTCCTGGAGTTGAATGAAACTTCAAATATACAAAACAGAAATTTAAAAAAAAAAAAGTGGTGAGCTTGTGATACATTATATGTAGGTTTTTGAGGGGGTTTTTTTGTGTTTCCTATTTTCTCTAACTCTGTCAGGTTTTGGACACACAGAAAACTTGAGTGTCTGTGACTGGAACTCCTTTGAAAGCAAGAAGAAAGCCAAAGAAAAGAGGTTTGCAGCTGTCTAAAGCAACTTCCAGCTGATAGCCTGGCTTTGTCACACACTGTTCTTTATTATAGAAATCTGGCTGCTAGATTCCTTTGGTGCAGTGCTGTGCAGCAGCCAGAGGTTCCTTTGGTCCAGTGGATGGGAGGTTATAGTTGAGCTTCACTGAAGAAGTGTTAATTCTGGTTTATGGTGTCATCAACCCTGTTGCTTTTTCAAATAAATAGAAGATAAACTGGAACAAATGTTTTATCTTATTTGGTCTGTTTGGCTGTCTCAGAGCATATTATTTAAACTGTGTCACAGGAGTTGGTAGGGCGATGTTATTTTTTTTTCCCCCTGGTGTATTGCTAGCTCTCTTGTTTTTTCCTTTTGTTGTCCTTTTGTTTCTCTCCAATTTCTGTGATGGAAGGGAGTTTCTTATATTACAGAAGTGAAGAAATAATCCATGAGAGAATTAGTGCTGTATAAAACTTAGAATATTATTTATACAGACTTCAACACTTTTTTTTTTCTGAAAATGCCTGGATATCTTGGGAAGTGCTATAATACCTTCTGGTTTTCCCAGTTCATACTTAGGTAAACTGTGCATATGCAGAATGCATGGGGAAACTTATTGCCTGATACCTGGTGAAATTTCCCTCCCCTCAGTCAACTGAATCATATCAGTACTGCAGAAGAGGATACCAACCGTGTGGAAGTTCAGTATCTTGCTTGACTGTCACAGAAGATACAGTGACCCTGCATGGTATGCAGGAGTGAAATTGTGACAACTTCTGTCTCTAGCTAGAGACTAACACTGAGAAAATGCTGGAGGAAATCAAGGTGTGGCTGTAAGCAAATTAATCTGTTTCCAGCTTGCATGGGTCCTAAGCTCCTAAAATAACCCTTAATTGCTAACTTGTTAAAGTTTTTAATAAATGTTGACTGATTTATCTCACATACTTGCACAGTGTGAATGTGACTTGATGGGCATGTCTTCATAGCATGGTGAAGAATTTGGCATCTAGAGGATTAAACATCATCCTAGTTGCTTGTGATCTAGGTCAGACATGAATCTGGTGATCTGGATAATAAACCCCCAACTTGTTGACAATTAGCTTGCGGTGGACCTTCTCTATAAATTACAGCATTTGTCCAACATTATGTACAGGTGTAAAGTTGCAGCATCGTCGCTTTTTGTTCTGTTGTATTAAAGAGAACTTGAAAAAAATTATTTTGAAATACAGCCAAGAAATGAAACAAAACATTAAGACACTTGACTTACTCGGAGGTTATATGTTTGGTTCATTCAACATTTAAAAAAATGAAGACCAGTGATGAGGATATGAATTTTTTTGTATGTAGTTGAAACTATTGCTTCTTTACCTATGCTCTGTAGACTCATCAAGGTTAAGGGTCATAGTGGCTATTTATTTCTTGTAATGGAAGATCAGATTAAATATTTGTTATATTTCCATCTTCAGGTTCCATTGGGATTATGCCAGTGCCTGTAGCCTCATTTGCCTGAAGAGATAAATCCCTCAGTTCCAAAATTGCTGGTTTTTCCATTATACTGATATCTTTTCAAAGGTTTTAATTGTTGGTCTATGCACCCTTTTTTCCTGAAGTATAACTAATGCTCCCTTTAACATATAGACAGTGGAAGTTCAGCCCACTGTTTTAAACCCCAAGCATTTAAGATTCATAGGTATTCTCCAGTGAAATAGCTGTACCCTGTTTCATTACCAATATACCTGTAGCAGAAGTGGTGAGAGTAAGATCTAGTGACCTAAATAGCTAAGTGTATTGTTCAGTAATAGATTTTATCCTGTTGATAAGAGGCTGAGGTACCTTCCTGTCTGATAGCTGATGCACAGTATGAGTCAGTGACTTTGTCAAAGTCTATTCACGGGCTGGAATATGAAACAAAGTCTCCTGAGCCCGGTTCTATTGTTTTGTGCATGAAGCCAGTTTTCCTAATTCAATGTATTTATTTCTACTTTTAAACACAATTTATGTCAAGATAATTGAGTACTGACAAGATACTTGAGTACTGGTAGACATGCACAGCATTTATTTTTCTTTGTTTGTTTGTTTTCTCAGGACATTTCACCAGTGTGAAATCATTGCCCCCTGCTCCTTCAGAATTCCTGCCTAACCACAGCCGTTTTGAGCTTGGGATGCTTGAAGGGTGGCAGATGTGTGAAGCTAGGCAGGTAGTTGGCTGCTGGGAGTTTGCTGACATGCAGATGCCAATTGGATTTGGGAAGAAGGTGTGTTCCCAGTGCTGTGGCCAGGCTGCAGCCTGTCAAGGAACTCTCACCCTTGTGGTGTGTGCAGAGAACACAGATGTGTGTGGCATTTGTCAGCTGCTGAGCTGCTATAAGTGATATCATCGAAGTCTTACTTTGTCCCTGTCTTGCTGTGGGTTCATGATTTGTCTTTAACAAGCAGCAGGTCAGACTTGCTTCATGTTTAAATACGGTTTTCCTTGCAAATCTGCCACATCAGTTTGCTCTGGTGGTTTTTAAAAGGGTGAGTGTGGTGTGTCACTTCCTTCATCTGTGCTGTGTGTCCTTGGCAGTCCTTTTCCCATGGGTGCAGGATTTGCACGGGAGCAGGGATGGGTGTTCACATCTTGGTCCCATGTTTAGTTGTGGACTTAAATTTGCACGTGGGGCCACAGCAGAAATAAAGGCAGTGCTGCCCACTGATCAGCGATTTCAGGGATGTCTGTTGAATGTTTTTTTTTAAATTTGTTTCACACATCTTCTAACATTATTAACAGGATTGGGAGTGATGGATACAAAGACTCTGAGATGCCTTATGAAATACTGGTTTGGGATGCTAACCGCTTTTCTGTATGTATTTCTGCTCTGTGGGAAGTGAATTGTGCGTTTCCAACTGATTTTTTTTTTTGTTTGCACTAAATGCAGTATTATGTTTTCCTTTATCTGCTTTTGGAAATACTTGGTGAACCAGGGCAGAGAAGTTTTCTTTCTGTGTGTTGGTCTTTTTCCAGCTCAAACACTCAGCAGTCACATGTGTAAGGGTTATCAACCTGGTTTGAACTTTGTTCTGGCTTTTGGATGTGTTAAATGCTCCAGGATCAACATGACAGCAGTTAATGAAAGTACAGGTCATCAGTGTTTGTTTCTGAAGTGGAAACTGGCTGTGGGAGGAGAGATGTATTTCCTGTCACTTCATAATGTGGAAGCAAGGGCTCTACCTGGACTTTTGCATTCTGCTCTTCAGAGCTGCTGGGCTGCTTTCAGCTGAATGAACTGGTGGAGGAAGGTGGGGAGGAGCTACATGGTCTTTGATGTTTTCTGTAGTTCAGGATGCTGTTAAGTGCAACACTGTGCAGTAAACTTCTGGATGCCTTGTGTAAGTGGTTCTCATGTTTGTATCATGGTTAGGTGGCATCTCCCAGTGTCATGAAGTAAGAGAGAAAAATAAAGTTTCATTTCTTTGGGTCGCAGGTACTTTGTTGAGCTGTGTGCTTATGATTGGAGTATCCAGGGCTCATCCAAAGCCCCATAGGCAGCAGGGGAGGGAGGGGATTCTGTCCTTCTGCTCTACTCTGGGGGGACCCCCCGCAGTGCTGCATCAGCTCTGGGGTCCCCAGCACAGGAAAGACACGGACCTGTTGGAGTGAATCCAGAGAAAGAACATCAAGATGATCAGAGGTCTCAAGCACCTCTGCTGTGAGGAAAGGCTGAGAGAATTGGGATTATTCAGCCTGGAATAGTGAAGGCTTTGGGGTGACCTAATTGCAGCCTTTCAGCAGCTGAAGGGAGCCTATGAAAAAGATGGAGAGAGATTATTTACAAGGGCATGTAGTGACAGGACAAGGAATAATGACCAAATGGAGAAAGAGTAGGTTTAGATTAGATTTTAGAAAAGAATTTTTTACTGTGAGAGTAGTGAGGCACTGGAACAGGCTGCCCAGAGAAGTTTTGGATGCTTCATTCCTGTAAATGTTAAGTGTCAGGCTGGATCTAGTGAAAGGTGTCCCTGCCCATGGCAGGGAGGTTGAACTGGGTGATCTTCAAGGTCCCTTCCAATCCAGGCCATTCTATGATTCTATGAAATATAATGCTGTGATAGTGACATAAAATGTAACTTACCGTGATACTCTAGAGTGCATAATGAAACAAAGAGATTTTCAGAATTGGAAAAAGTGAGTTTCCTAAATGTTCTATGTTAACTGATTGTTTAAATTTGGGTCATACAGTTCTGATGTGAGTATTTTTGTATTATGAGCAGATTACATTGTATCCAGCAGTACCTTTTTTTTAATATCATTCATATTAGCAATTAACATATAGACTCAAGCCACTTGTCTCTCACTTTGTGCTTGGGTCCTGCCTTCACTTTTCTTGATTCTTCACTATTCCCCTGGTATTAAATTTGAAATTTATTCGTGTAGTACGAACTGGCAGGACTAGTTTTCTATTCAGTGAAAGAATTTTGTCCTGTCTCCCTTTGTTGATAACCAGAAAATGCTTTCAGGTATTTAAGCAAAACATAAACAAGGTGTCTTAGCTATGCATCCTACTAATTATTTTTGGTATAGCTGCAAATATGCTGACATTGGTAGAATGAATTTGGTAAAAAACAAAAACCAGTGCAATTATTTCAGTCTGTTTTCTTGGTAGATCTCTTTCTTCTGGAGAGCTGGACTTGTAATGCTGGTATGGGAAGTTTTACTACTGACCAGCAAAGATCCTTGATATCTGTTCTGCAGTAGATTTTTTTTTATTTTTCTCACTTTTCTGTCAACAAAAATAAGAAGAAAGATAAATACAAGTCAGCAAGTCTGTTGCATTGCAAAATACCCGTCATAAGATGAAGTGGTACTTACAGGTCTGCATGTGCTGTGGTTTTTTTGGTTTTGGTTTTTTCTTTTTTTGGTGCTTTTTGTGTTTGGGTTTGTTTTTTTTCTTTTTCCTGTGGAGTTTGTATCATATGCAGCCACTCATAAACCTCACCACATTTGTTTTGGCTGGTGTCACCTCTTAAAATTTCTCATGGACTTTGGTCTTTTGGATAGAAAGGTAGAGGAGTTGCAACTGAACCACATCTAGCAGGTTTTACAGGTTACTGGAGGTCCAGGGGACTACAGTTGGAGAATCTCAAACACAGGGTAGTTATACAGCTCTAAAGCTTTAGCAACAGGGTGAATTGTGACTGAAAGTGCCAATTCAAAAGTACAGCAGCCTTGCTTGCTGAAGCTAATCATCTTTAAAGGCTTAATGTTCTTTGTTACGTAGCTTCTGACTGATCCTGTCTGAGATTTTCGTGCCAGCATGGCGTTCATCTGTTCAGGACAGTAAGAAACAATACTGCCACGATACTGTCATGTTTTTAACATGCAGGGAGTCCTAAATCATGGTGATAGTGGGAGGAAATAAAACCTACTGTGGCTGTATTTGTGGTCTGGCTTGTGCTGCTGAGCCCCACTGAGCTGCTTCATCTGCCCCTCTCTCCCTCCCCAGAGAATGAAGATGCTAGTTTTGTCACATTGCTGTGGTCTGTGGCTCTTGATACTGTTTTGTACTGCACATACTCAGAACAGCAGTGGAACAGGTTAAAACAGCTTAGACCTTGAACAGCTGCTTTTCACTGAATTTGTAGTGTGTGTGTTTGCATCTTATTCCTGTAAGTCATGGCAAAGTGCTGGTTTAAATGGGCAGAGTAGAAAATGGTAGTCTGATTTTTGACTCATGAATGTAGAGCCTAGTGCTACTTAAGAAACCACTTTAGTTAGAAATTGATTGAAGATTTGAAGATTTCAACCAACACTTTGTCTTCAGTACTTATTTCATTGATCCTAACATAAAAATGTTGTTTATATGATGTGATCTGGTAGGATAATTGCTGGTGCCAGTATGGCATATTAGCTTGTTCGCTGTAATTCTGAGGACCATGTGTGGACTGCTTTTGTCTGTTCAGTCTGCCATGGACCAGAATTGTTAGAAACTGTTCTGATTTACATCGTTAGTACTCATTCAGAAGCCCCTGCTTCCTACAGAAATCAACAAATATTTTTTCCAGCTGTCATTGGCAAATGCATTCACTGAATAATACCTTAGGATTTCTAGTATTTTGCTGCCTTATTTTCATATGTGGTAGATTGAACGAGGCCAGCTCCTGGTGTACAGAGGTTTTATTGACTTTTATGGTTTGGGGTTTTTTTGTGGACATTTCATTGTTTGTGTACAGTTACAAAATAGCAGTGCAGTACAAGTGAGATACAAGACAGGGATTCCTGACTCCTTCCTTTTGGTCTGTATGGCAAATGAGCTGTGAATTATCCAAAATAAGGTTTGAGCAAATGAAAGTATACTTGATTTGTCTTGTGACAGGCTCTTCTCTTTAATCAGAAAACTGACAGCCTTTCAGAAGCTGGTGATGTGATAACTGCTTCACAATACTCCTCTAATTATGTTTGCTTTTTAAATACTTGTGTGTTGAGTAGCTCTTGGGCATGCTGGTGATGTAGGACTGAATTTGACATGTCTGTGTTACTGCTCTGTTACAACAATGCATAGCTGTTATTCCAGGTGCTTGGAAGTTTTCTCATAAAGGTAGTGCTCCAGATAGACAAAGTAAACTGTTCCACAAGCTAAAAAGATCTTCTCCATGGATTTTTCTAGTTATCCACGAGAAACTACCTGTGAGAAACAGCAGCAGAATTTCAGGAACAGGCTTTGCCAGTTGAAAAGCCCGCCGTGATTTGTGTCTGGATCCAGGGATACTGTGATCATTCATGGTGGTTCTTCAAGGCAAAGAATAGACTTTTCAAGTATGGTAACAGATGGTTATCTTGCATTAAGGAGCCCAACTGTAAAATGTTTGCTCTCTTGGTGGATTTTTTCATCTTTTGATTTCATTTGGGTTTTGTTTTTGATGTAGAAAGCATGGCTGAATGTCCAACCAGGATAGCTGTACATCAGGGTGTATTTAAAATGAAGGTGGATGTATTTAAAATGAAGGTGTTTAGATTACTGTGTTACTTGGAAAGGCAGGGGGGATTAAATCCTTACAGCTGAGCAAGACTGAGCATGGCTGTGGTGAGACCAGAGACCAAAACCTGAGGGGATGCTTTTATGTCTGGTGTTACTGTTGCTGTTTCCCTAGCTACAGAACTTGTTCAAGTAGTTCTTGTAATACTTTCTCTTGGATTTTAATCTTTCTGAGGGAGGAAAGGAGGAGAATAAAATTATTTCAGTTCTCTAGAACAAGATGCTTTTGACAGTACATCTCTTTTAATACTATTTTAGGTGCTTAAGGTGGGGAAATACTGCATTGTAGGTAAAACCTCTGCTGTCCTGTGACTGACTTAGCTGAGTAATCACTGCACTGGGGGTCAGTCTGTCTTTCCCTCTCTTGCTTTCAGCTTATGACTTTGAATATATGGAAAGCCTGTGCCTCTTTCATGTTAGCCTGAGCTGTAGGTTTTCTTTTTCCCTTGAGTGTGGGAAGAAACAGAGTGCTGAAGGAACCAGATGGAAAGGTGTAATTTTGGTAAATATGTATGTTACATTGTCTAACAAGTCTGCCACTCCAATATCTGTTGAAATGTGGGGTTCAGTTTTATTACTTAGATTACTTTCAGGGTGTTCTTCACTGATTGAGTGACTCTTATCTCATAGTTAATTTGTGTGTTTCGCTAAGTATTTGTTAAAGATTTCTGTTTTGCAGCTGGAATAAATGTAATGCAAAACTTATGAGTAAACAAGGGGTATTGCATTAGGGAAGATATCTTTGTTTTCTTAAAGGAAAAGGTCAAAGTGAAGGGAGTGGACCAAAAAAAAAAAAGTCTCCCTTCCCCTCCCTTCCCCATCTTACCAATCATCAAGATCAGGTTCTTTTTAATTTTTATAAGTAACTCTGTGGCAATGTTGCCCAGCCTTCCTAATGTACTTTTACATGCTTTCGGGAATATATGAATGCATATCCTGCTTTGCCTCTACGTCCATTCCTCTCACTTATTACTGTGCTTTAAAAAAGGAGAATGGATCCTGAGTACTTCCTAGCTTATTTCAAATAGACAAAGTGTGTATTTTTCTAAAGGCCTGTGATGTCCTGAAGAAAGATTAAAAAAAATAAACTTAAGTGCCTATTTTTCCTTAACAGGTGATGATTTTTGTTTTCTCAGAGATCAGTAGTTCTGTGTAGCACTCTTGTCACCTTCTGTTTCAAAAGACACAGGCTTGGTCACTCAAGACTGAGTCTCTTATTTTGCTCCAAACCAGATATGGGAGAGTATTTAAACACCACCTCTTTAGTGCAATTCACAGAAAACTGTTTAAATCTGGTTATTATTTTTAAGACAGTTTACAAAAGAGCCCTTCTCACTGAAATGTCAGCCAAGCAAATAGCTTTCTTGTTGATTTGTACTCTAAATGTATAAACTTAACCACATGGCAGTTGGGTAAGTTGAATGATTATTTTAACTGCTAATATTTTCAATTTTTTCTTTTCTTTTATGGTAACATGTATTGTGGCAGAGGGTGGGACAAACAGAGGACAATTACTTAGTGTTCCCTATCTGTCTGTTAAAATCTAGACCTAGTCAAGCAACCTGCAGTTGTCGTGATAATTCACATGTGGTGCCTTTTTCAAATTTTTGTTTTGTTTTTTGTTTGTTATTAGTTAAATACTTTCATTTCTTCCATCATCTCAGTTGTTTTCTGCTTGCTTCCAAGCTTGATCTATGAGTAAATAATCAGATATAAAAGGCATGTGCATTTGAAGTGTTGTGAGTAGTCAGAACAGTTTGTACCATTGAGTGCTAAAGCTGAGCTATAAAGCCAGTCCAGCTGCAGTGCAGCTATTAGGCTGGTAAAATGTTTGCTTTTGTTTTTTTTGGTTTTTTTCCCCTTCATTTTGTCTTGTTCTAGAGGAGGGAACCCATGTCTAGATCATGCAGTTGACAACATTTGTTGGCAGTCGTGGGTCATGTTAGTCTTCTGCTCTGCTTTTATCTGCTTCTCACTTGTTCTGATGTGCAGTTAAAGCTACAAGTATGTTCAGTGTGTCTGGGCTACCAGGGTAGGGTTGTGCACCCTTAGGCTGGTGATAAGCAGGGACAGTACTTGAATATCAACTGTTGTTGGTGGGTCCAGGCAAGAGAGGCAAAGGAAAAATTAATACTTCCTGTTTTATAAACAAATTATCCCAAGCTTAGTAATGCCTCAACTCCAGAAATGGCAATGGAAACTTCCAAAATCCAAGCACTTTAGAAAACACCTTTCTATTTCAAAATGCTGGCTCACTCTTTTTTCCTCAGCTTCCACCAAAGAAACTCAAACATGACTGAACCAAGTCCTGAACTTCTCTACTCCTACTCTGTTATATAAAGTGCTCCTCATATCATCAGAGTGGGGGAGAATAGTTGCTTCCATTGCAGGAAATATGCACAGGATTCTGTGAATTCTTTGATGGTATTGCTCGTCTTAGGCAAGAATCTGCTTTATCTACTCTCTTGTGAGAACATCTTAGGGCAGAAATGCACAGTGCATATCAATGCAGCTGAAACAGTTAAGAGAGGGAAAAATCAAAAAGTTACTTAGGCTTGTACTTTCACTCAGAAAATTTATGTTATGCTTATTTAGACACAAAACCAGCTTGACTTTTCTGTAAAAGCATAATAGTATATTTAAGCTAATTCTCGTGCCAAAACACGAAGGATATAAATAATATAAAAAAGATTCTTACTGTGTTATGTACTATAAGTGTTCTTTGTGTTTGAAAACAGAATGAAATATGAAATTGCATTAGAGTACTAAAACATTTTTGGTTTCCTTCTGTGTAGGATTGTTTATTTCATGCCTTGTGCTTTTCATGAGGATATTGTGGTTGCTCTTGCCTAACTCCTTTTGTTCAATTATTTTGGTTTTTTGACTATTTAGTGATCTTTGATTTAGGAACCAAATGCCACTGATATCTAGGGTTGGAAACTAATTTTGAAGAAATGTACTGAAATCCCAAAGCAGTGAGGCTTTCACATACTTGTGTGCCAGAAGCTTTAAGGTCAAAAGTTTTTTTCCCAGAGTCAGTGAGTTTTACTGTGTGTCACTTTTGAAATACACGTCATTAGCCTATATTTGATTCATTGGCCTCTTGTAAAATTTCTAATCTGAAACTGTCAGAGGGATTACAGGATTTCTTTGCATACAGAGTCCAACTATTGCACAACTGCCCAGACCAAAGATGAGTGAAGTTTCTCTTTTGGCATGTACCACACTACGTGGTTGACTATTTAAATCAGTCTTTCCTGGTAAGCTCTCTTAGCAGTTATTGGTGGCAGAAGCAATAACTTTATTCTTTTGCCCAGGCAAATAAATTGCAATAATTAGAGAAGCTGGCAGGTGAAATGATGCTGGAACATCTGGGTTTTCTTTAGAAATTACTTTTAAGAGAGCAACAGTGAGAGCAGAGAAAGGGGAGTGTAAAACTCATCCTTTACTTTAAAGTTTCATGCATTTTGGTGCTTTCTGCAATCTTTATTTATTTAAAGGAATCTTGTATTCACAATAAGGATGTTGAAATATTCTACAGTGTTCATGTAAGGCTTTGGTCTGATCTAGTTAGAAGCTTTAGTTTTAATATGTTTTAGTCAGAAACAGCTCATATGAGAGCTGTCAGAAATGTTTTTTTGACACAACTGTTGTGTCACTTTGCACTTAAAGTCCTTATTTGACAGTTTTGGACAAGTGTGGAGTAAAACACTTTTTTTTAATTTGGGCATCTATTTAAGTTACCTGTTGCTATGCTATCTGCTGCTTTTTCTGGAAACTATATATGACATAAGTACAGGCTGTCCTCTGCACCACAGTTGCTGCCAGCTGTTTTCTCTGTCAGAACTTGGATTCATTTCACTTCTGTGTCAAGCTGCAACAAAGTTGTTCTTGACCTCTTCCATCTTTGAGGGCTTGTTGTGGTCATTCTGTCCTTCTTGATGCTGAAGATTCGTCTTTTAATAAATAAGTAAATAGCCAAAAGATTGGGCACTTGGTCATTATGTGTTGAATTACAGATCTCAGATACTCATTTATCTGATTTCTCATTGTGTTTTCCTCTGTCCTGTACCACTTGAATGCTGTTGCACTGGGGAAAATAAAGCTGTGCAGTCTAAGGTTTTGCCTGCTGGAAAAATTTGCTCTATGTTCATGATTTATGAGCAGAGGAATTGGTGAAAATGTAACTTTTTCTGAGCCTTTTATGAGCTTACTGATGACAATTTATTTGGTAACCATTTCATACAACACCCTAATTATAGGTGCACTTGTGCTGGATGCATGTTTGGACATGTCTTCTTGTGGAGAAATCACAGTATCTTGCAAGTTTGATTTCCTTGTGGGTTTTTGTCTACATGTGCAAGTGTTTAGATAGTATTTCCATACAAGTGACAGTTTTGAGGTATCTGCCATTTTAAGGGGAGAAAACATTGTGAAGGATTTTTTTTACAAAGGTATTTAATGTTTAATGTTGACATTCCTGCAAAAAAAGACCTCGATGGAGTTATTTATTGGATGTGAACTCTCTGAGATGTTCCTGCCCAGTGGCAACAGATGTGGCATGTGAAAAACCTGCAATCTGGGGTGTTTGCTGTGACTTATCCATCCCAGCCTGAGCTGTGCTTCCCCTCCAGCTTTCCCAACCAGATGAAGTTTGGTCACATGTGTGCTTTCTGCAACGAGAGGCTTCAAGTGATGAAGTCAGTCCTGTTTCTTGGAAGGGGAAATCTCCGTGTCTTGGTCGTGGGTCAAGACCTCTGCTGGGTTGATGTAACAACTTGACCTGACTGCCATGAGCAAATTTTGCTGACTGAAGAAAGTAGACATATCCTGCCCGTTATTTAGATTTGGAAAAGTGCTTTGAATTCAGAGATTATTTAATTTGAGTTGTGAGGGGTTAATGCTTTATTGCCCATGTTCACAGTATAGATTTGATTGTAGGGTTGTCCCCCAGCCATAAATCTTTTATAATTTGGAAACTATAATGTCAAAATTTAGCTTCTGACCATCAGTGAATTGTTATTTTTCTTTTGCAATCAAAATAGTATTTCAACACAATATATTTTTTTTAATGTAAACATTATAGTTACTGTCTGGGAATGAAAGCAATGCTCCAGAGTTTAAACATTCAGAATGCTGATGTTGGATAAGTTTTTGTAGAATAAACACTTTTTTTTTCCCTGTAGCTACTTTATTTCTTTCACAGAGTTTCCCAGATGAGAATGTTTTCAGTTAACTAGCAAAATTTTTCATCCTTAAGCAGTAATTTTGATTTACTTGCTACTGAACAGCAGAAATACGTGAAGGCCCTCAAATCTGTGGTGTATGACAAGAATTTTAATGGAAGAAAAAGATATCTGGAAATCTATGATCTGTTTAGTAATCAGAGTTGTCTTATAAATGCTGTCAGTTTTAAATTTCTGCTTCAAAATTTGTTACTAGCAATGAAATTTCACCTTCTGAATTCATTCATCTTCACATTAATAAGAGTAAAATCCTGATCTCTGAAAAGGAATTTTTTCATCTCATGTTTTCTAATGCAGTCACTTTTGGAAGGCAAACCCCAGGTCTGTGCTGCTTGAGGAGTTGAAGATACTGTAGTAATTTTTAACAGTGAAAGATCTGATTGTACAACTATTTAATATTGTGTATTCCAGCATTGTTTCTCGATTGATCAAGAGGGTTTTTTTTTTGGGAAACAGACTATATACATAACAGTGATGTCTCTCTTGCTGCTGTTTGGTGCAGTATGGCAAAGGGAAACCTTTGCAGCAAATCCTGAGCTGCTGGTTTTTATCTTTGGGAACCGTGTGAATTTGGTGGAATGCCCTCCTAGTTTTCTGCATAGCAAATGTGTTTTTCTTAGACCTTGCTTTCTAATTTATTATTTCTTTTGGTCTGTTTCACTGTCAGAGACACAGCGTTTGTAAGGATCAGGAAGATGGTTCTGATTCTTTTGAAGACAAATTATCTTTGTGGTGCTCCACAGGAACTTCCATCACAATTGCAAGCCCTTTCAGACTCTAGGATACAGGTCTTACGTCAGGGTGGTTGCAGGAATGTTTCTTCATCACAGAAGTGGTGAATTTATCGGCAGGGTTGTAGGGCAAAGAATGGAGCTTCTCTTTTGGTTTCATAATGTAACTTACACTGTGTTCCTGAAAAGCAGAACTAAAAGATGTAGTCACTGAGCTGGCACAGGGGTGGGGGTACTTTTTCGTAAGCACTGTTGGAGATGCTTTAGAACAACCTTAATCACTGCTGATATATTAAATGTGCTGTTTTGCCTAATGCCTGTGATGCAAAGAGGAAAATGCCCTTGGCAGGGTGGAGTAGGGCTGCTGGCAGATTTCAAAGATGGAGCTAAAAAAGGCAAATAACCAGAGCCCAAGAAGGTGTGGTGCAGCCGAGGGACAATACCAACAGGACTTGGCACATTTCCCATACTCTCATAAGGTGCTACTTTATTTTGTATGTGGCGATCAACATGTTAATTTGATGTTTCTTGATGTGGAGAAATGTGGAGTTTGCACCCTTGCATTTGCAAGGGTGGAAAGAGCGAAATGAGTCAAGTCTGTTTTCACTGATCAAAGTTGTAGAACTAGAGAAGGTAGAGAAGATGATATGTATTTTGTTATTATGCTGCACAATTTCTATAGGAGATAACGGTTGGAGGCTATGGCATCTGAAGCATTTTGAAAAAAATTAGTCTACTCTGGTGACATCTGAAAGCTTTCTAAACCTGCCTGTTTTGATTGGTATGGGAATAGTGGCCTTTAGACTGTGGGATTATGCATTTGAAATAAGGAAAATCATAGAATATTGCAGAAGTGACCTATGAAATAGAAATCTTGCAAGAATTGAGTTCTCTCTTTTAAGAAGTGGGGAGGTTAGAATGTGTCTTTTGTGCTACTCGCATGTGACTTGCTCAGACTAAGTAGTCTGGTTTTACTTGTCCCAGAATTACACCACAATTAATGACCCCAGCATGCCATAAAACTGGTAATAAGGAACGTCCAACACTGTGGAAGAAACATTTGAGACCAGTCAGTTCCTAAAAGAGGCACAGTTTTGAAGAATGATATTCATTGCCCCAGTATTATTTTTTCTCTTTTTATTAGATTGAACACTAAAGATATGTTTTGTTTTTTTGGCTTCCAGGTTGTCATTATTTGGGAGAGTCATGACAAAATTTGGACTTTAGTGTTGCAGAAGAATGGCATTGGTTTTTATCTATGTCAAGTTAAGAAGAAAAATTCCATTAGTGATTGCTAAAATTCTTTTTGATCTCTTGTACTTACATATAAATTACCTTAGGGTTGTTTGTTTTTCATTTTACTCTTGCAATTTCCTTTTTTCTGTCTGATGCAAAGTGTTTGGTTTTGTGTTGGTTTTTTTTTTTTTTCAACTGGCAAAAACCCCTTCCATGTTAAAATTTGGAAGACTTTTCCTAAAACATTGCTGCTGTCATTCCTGTTTTTTGTTGTGTTTTGAAAATTTAAACTCTCACTTCTGTGCCTGGAAAAATTTCTGAGGGTTTTTCCAAAATAATAAACCAGTTTTTAACTTTGGTACGATTGACGTGGAATTTCCTCAGACCTGAGCATATGAATGAGGAGGGCGTGAAGCTGTCAACAGCTGGAGAGGTGCCTTTGGGCCAGCAGGAGCAGGATGCTAGTTGGATTAAAGTGAAATGGTGAGAGGTTGAGGTTTTCCGTATTTGTTTTAGAGGTGTGGGGTGGACCAAATACAGCGTGTTATGCAGGGGAGGTAGGGGGAAGGGAAGCTGAGCCACTTGACAAGTCAGTAATACGTTGCTTTTTAATCCTCATAGTCAAATTTGCTAAGCTTTCAGAAACTTGCCATGGGTAATGTGACATGATTAAAATCTCACCCCAGAAACCTCTTAGACTGTGAACTTGATTTCCATTCAGGTTTTGGATGGGAATGAATAACTTTGTGCTTTAGCTTCATCATCAATTTTCTTGTTTTGATGGCTCTTTCAATATATTTATCAAATAGAAGTGAGTAGTAAAAAGTTTATTTGGTTTTAGGGAGTTGGAACCATGTTACTTCTCTTAGGAATTCTGCCACATGGCTTGCATCTGCTAAGTTACTAAGTAAATCCTGTTTATCCACCTTCCTAAGGTAGTGACTAAATCCTGTTCGTGTTCTCAGTGTTGTGGATTATATTAGCCTCATTGTTCACCTTGCGAAAGGCGACACAGAAAAGGAACACAGAGTTGCTTTCAAAGTGTTGAGATGGTGCATTTTTTGTATAAAACATCATGCAAGTCCATACTGCAGCTCCTGGACAAACTATTTTAAGTGCTCTGTTTCTCTAAACCTGCTTTGTTGGCTCTTGCAAGGAGATTGATGCCTGGGAAGAAGAGGGAGAGGCCAACTTTGGCTCAGCTTGTTCTTGCCTGTTTCATGATGGTGTTTGGCTTGCCTGATCTTGGCCCACTGTGAAGAAAATACCTTGAGAAGTCTAGTATTAGTCCTTAAAGCAGCTTGAAGATGAGTTTGGTAGTTAAATCAAAGTGTTTCTTAACCTTTTAGCTTTTTGGGGAGGATGTTGTTCAAAGAAGTCAGAGCAGTTTTAATCCATGTTAAATAAAGCTGCTAGAAATCTGTCATTCCTGGAGCATATCTGTTAAGAGTCAGTGAGGTTTATAGTTAGGGATGAGGAATGGCCATGTAATTCCAGTCCTTCTTAAAATCTTGATGCAGAAATGTTTATATTGTTGTAGAAAAATATTAACACTAATACAAAAAGGTGTAATTCTCCTGCCTTCCAAAAGAGATCCAGAATAGCCTTAGGAAGCAATATTGTCTGGCTTTGTGCAAGACTTTTGGTTTGCATGGGTAACACTGAGATTAGTACTGATCTTAAAGGAAATCAGTGGATTCTGGTGCTGTTAACTGAGGCTTGGCCAGCACCCAGCAACTAATGGTGTCATGTTGGCTCAGCTCGACTCAGATAAGGAACAAAAGTGTTATCTTTCAAATCCAAATGGAAAAAGTAACGAGGTGTTTGTGTGGGGCACTGGCAGTGCATCTGGCACAGGACAAACTCACAGGAGCACTTGTTACCAAGGTGTGTCAGAGCAATGTAAGGAAGCAGGCAGCTGCTCCTGTCTCTTTTGCTGTATTTTTAAACAGTTGTGTCCAAACATGAAAGAAGTGCAGTGTACTGATATGAACAATGCCAAAGAGAAAATTAAAAAGCCCTGGTGTCCTTGTGTCCCTCCCTTCTCTGCTTGGAAATGTCTTCAGCGTTTTGGTCAAAACATTTGGCAGATGCTTGGTTTCTTTTAGTGTTTTAGAGGGAGAATCTTTGAAATGACTCTTCCTTATGGTTTGCCAGGATTCCATTGTATTCAACAGTGTTAGTGTTGATATTTAAAGCACTCTTTGATCTTGAATATGCCGCTCCTCCCTTTCAATGATAACAGCAGCTTGTAACAAGCAACAGTGCTATTGCTGCTTCCTTTATCTGTCAGTTTGGTGTTACTCTGTAAAATGTGGAGATTAAAGGGAATAAAATTGTTACTTTTCAAAAGTCTACAGCATTATTCACATAACCAGCGTAACTGGTCGTGCTGTTTGATACATAATTGTACTCAAGTGCTGTCTGATTCTAGGCTATGTAGCTGGAATCCATGCAGGTTTACAGGCTGCTATAAAGCACATACTGGTCTTGCAGGCTCTCATGCTGCTGTAGAACAATACTGGGATGTATCTGTCAGTGCCAGACAAATAATTTTGCTGTAGTAAAGGTCTTCTGACACATCGTGGAGGAAAGCCAAGTTACATTTATGAAATTTCTAACTAAGCAACAATGCTCAGCATTTAAATTGTAGCACAATAGTCAGAGACTATAGTACTTGCGATGATATCAGCATCTAGTTTGATTTTATAAATGCTTAAATTGTGTAAACCTCTCTGTAGGTACTGTATGATATGTGGAATTCATCTAGGTAAAAGCTGGATGTTTCATGTTGTTTGTCCCTCAGTTTGACTGCAGGTGGTCTCAGGTATCTCACCCTGGCTATGGCTTGTCAGGTGGCAAGAAAATCCACCAGAAGGCTATACTGTTGGGGTTTTTTGTGTCCACCCACCATCCTTGTAATTTTTCGTGTGCTGTAACAAAAAAGAAATCAGAGTTCTTGCTCAGACTGTCTGAGAAAGTTTTCCTCCATTGCTATTTGATACTTGGTTTTGATTTTGCTCCAGTGACTTCTGACCTTTGTTGAAAGTGCCAAGTTCTTAAAACCCATCAGAAAATATCTTCCTGTTTTCTTCAGGTGTTGATTCAGTAGTCAGGTATCTGCAGCTTTTCTTGACCCATTATTCTGTGATCATATCCCCAATTCCCTCACACTCGGTGATGATTTCCAAAATTTTCTGTAATGGTTTGTAAACATTTCAGAAATTATTTGTGGGAAGATGTTGCAAAAATAGAATATGTCTTCATGGTTTTAACAAGGAAATCTAGCTTTGATGTGATAAAAGGTTACTGCTTACAACAGTGTAGTCAGTCCTTGGGTCAGTAATTTCCAATCTCTGAGCTGATTCAGCAATGAGAAATGCATAAATGTGGGTTTCTGATCCTGTGAGAAGCTGAGTGTTGTAATTCAGCCCTTTCTCAAGCTGCCTGAAGATGTTGGACTTTGCACGGAAAGAATCTGGGTGTGGGCATAGGTTTTGTTTGCTGTCACTGTCACAAGAGAGGTGGCAGTTTGATAGCACACTAGAAAGGCTCATAAGCTCACTGATATTGTACCTTTTCAGTCTGTGAAGGGGAATGGGGGTGTTGTGTGCATGTGGTGCTGCATGAGTCTCCTAACATGTACCTTGCTTAATATTATTTGAATGCTTCACCTCTACAAGTGGGAGAAAACATAATAATTCCTTCCTCTAGTGTGGGGCTAGTTCTCATATGACAGAGCTTTGGGAGGGATTATCGGATTCAAGAAAATGTATTAAGTTTGGGACAGTGTGTGTTGTTGGAACCATTCTCCCATAAATAAACTCTTCAGCCTCGTGTTGTGACCTGGCTCACAAATAGGTGTAACCTTAGATGGTTAAGAATCTTGTTATTTTCCATATTTAAGCCTTTCACAGCCAACAGAACTTGTTTCTTTCGCTGTCTGCTTTATGAACAGCTGTTTAGCCCACAAGACATTTGAATTAAAACACCTATGTTTCTTTTTGCATGGGGATTACGTTACTGCTTGCTTCAACTTTCTTATCCATGTTATTTCAGCCCTGTGCAGCATCCTGCTGCATGATGTGTTGGAGGGTACATACACAGGTTTAGGAGGGAACAGCTGTTACACAGGGGGTGAGGAGAGGACTAATGAGAAATGGGTGAAAAGAAAGGAGTGGCAAGGAACAATAAGCAATTTTCTTTTTTACTTTAGGCTGTGTTTTGCTGTTTGTGGAGTATTTATGACTTCATCTTTTAAGTGGTTGAACTGAACTTTCAGTGCAGCACTGGATGTGAGGTGGTACTTGACTATGATGTGATAAAATACATGATGTGTTTGATGCAGGACTGATAATGAAATTGGGGAATTTTTTGGTTGGTTTTGATTAAAACAAGACAAACCCCCAACAACAATCCCCCCTAAAACTAGAACAACTGTGCCAGTTAATATTAAAGAGCAGAATGCTTAGCTAGCCTGTTAAAAGAGTTGTTCTTGGCTCTTCAGAGCTGCATGTGATAAGAAAAAGATTAGATATTAACTAAGTATTTTAAATTGTCCTTAACATTGGCTCACAACAAAAAGGTGAGTAAAACCTTTACTACCGGGTAGAGGTGTGCCAGGACATGCATCCTGGTTTTTTTTTTTTTTTTTTCGACTGAGCAATTCCATCCTTCCAGAACTTTTGACATTCCACATCTGCACATGTCAGCACAATAGAAAAGTGTGTGTATACTGTTTATTTACAGCTTTGTGAACTTTAGTAAAGGTTTATAATGTTGATATTGTGACTGGATATGGAGTCTGATTACTTCCTGAGGGATGCAAGTCTGCAGCCTCCAACCTCAAATAGTCAAACATTAGTGGGCAAAATTTGGGTTGCCGTAAATGTTTTACAGCCATTACAAAACAGTTATTTTATAAAATTAATTTTAATGCTATGCATTTAACTTAGCTTTTGGCGTGGTTTAGCTCCATGGAATTTCTAGGTCAAGTGCAACAGTTTTGTGCTTGGTTTATGTATAAATGTTTCACTAGTGGAGCTAGCTGTGTACAGTATCTAGAAAATTCCAGGATTTGTATTTGTGCTGATGAATATATGAGTGAATTTAGGTTAGCAGGGCAAGAAAACTGGTACAACTTACGCTGAGTGTTGTGCCCTTAACTTCTGTAGTTACAGAGCTGTTTGTATGGCCTGTGGCCTAAATTAAAGTGAAGTGTGAGGATAGATATAATGCTATATACATATAATACTACATACATAAAACACTATGTATATAATCACATGTGCTTTCTACTATAGAACCTTGCATAAAGAAATCTCTGTGACAAATTCCTTATTAGAAGAGGGTTAGACAACACTGGATGTCCTGTAATGTCCTTTGGCAGACCTGTGTTAAGAGTTTTTTGTAAAAGTTGATTATTCTAGGCATAGAGAGATCTTCTGGCCTACTTAAAAAGGCTGCCTAACCCTTCAACTTGTGCTTTTTTTCTTGCAGACCTTTCAGCAGCCCAGAGAAAATTTGCCCATTCTCTGAGAGACTTTAAATTTGAGTTCATTGGTGATGCAGAGACGGATGATGAAAGATACATAGGTAGGTAAGAAGTGACTATGAGTGGCTATATTTTGCCATTCCATCCTGCAACATGACTCAACTTTTTTTTATTGTTTTGTATTACAGATGCATCACTTCACGAGTTTTCAAACTTTTTAAAAAATCTTGAAGAACAAAGAGAAATTTTGGTGAGTTCAAGTTTAAAAAGCTGTGCACACAGCAAAGAAATCAACATTAAGTGAAGTTGCTTTTAACTGTATGGTAGGGATGGATAAATACGAATTGGCTTAAAATGGTAGTGCTCTGATAAATTATGGCTGGGGTGCATGGGAAAACCACCATAAGGTTGTTTACCATTTCCAGTAAAAAGGAAAATGAGAGTTAATGCTGCAGCAGGGGACACTCAAGTTTTGGCGACTGGCCAGCTTTGGATCCAGGATCTCTGTAGCTCCAGCATCAATGCTTGTGTGGAACTGGGATGCAATCTGTTGTGTTTATGTAGTAGCAGACTTAGAAAACTTAACCTTGTATTTGAGCTTTCTGTTGAGGGGGTTGGAGCTGTAAACAGTTGCTCTGTTGTGTAGAAGTTCTCTGCTCTTCGTTCAGTTGCCTGTGATTGCTTGGGGTGTAATTAGTGAAATATGGCTCATGCTGGCTGCGTGTAGACCAGGGACTGAGAGCTCTGCTAAACACCTTGCTATCTGGGTTTCCTAACTTTTCCAGAAGATAGGGGGTTTCTTTCTGGATGGTACCCTGGTCCTCCTCAGCAGCTTCCTGCCCAGCTTTTGTTTTAGAGCAGGGATTCATAGAACAGCTGCTGTGTACCCAGTTTTCTTCTGAGTCAGAAGAAACTCTGCATCTGGGAAATGTGCTTAGATTTGACTCGATAGCAGTTGCATTTCTCGGTATTTGTCATGTGATTTTATCTTTGCCTTCCTGGAAATCAGTGCCCCTTGGCATCACTGAGCGGAAGCTGAGACTAAACTGCTGTCTTCCCTATTTCTTTCTGCCAGAAGCTGTGCCTGCAATGCAGGAGTATGTAGATAAGTGAGAAAAGAACTTGTGAACAATTTTTTTTTTCATGTTTCTCTCTCCAGTCCTGAACCCACTAATAGTCATGGTTCCTTGTATGGCCCGTGTTCTGTTCTGGTATGCTGTTCTGATCTGAAACCACATTTGGGTCTGAATTAGGGTCAGTGTGGTTCCTCAAACGTTCCTAAAAGCTAATGTCTTTACATAGTAGAGATAATTTTTCAGTATTTTGAGGTGTTCTGCCAAACTGTGGGGATTGGTTCAAGTGTGTTTCAATACTTCTTTCGTCTTTCATAATTCTGCAATATAGTCTTTAGTCTGATTTTTCATGCCATCCATAGCTGTATTTTATTTTAATGAATTGCACGAATCTAATTAGTGAAAGCCTTTGCAAAGTTTTATAATGAAAAATACTTCACAGACTGCCACATTATTTTGATATCAGGCTTTTGAGGGGTGACTTGAGAATTATGTGGCACATTTCAGTGACTGTATCAATAGTTCTTCAGCAGGGTTCTATCAGCAGTTCTATCAACCACAGCAGGCTGTGCAGAATCCACTGTTCTCTGTCTGGATCGTAAAACACTTCCATTGTTCAAACTGAATGCCATGAAACTGTATTACTTAATTTTTTTGGTATGGTGCCCATGCTTACACATAAGGTGCTATGACACTCTAAAAGCTACCTAGTGTCAGTTTCTTGATAGGAAAAGGATGAAATGCAGTTTTTGTTAGAGCCGTGACTGATGAAAAACAAGGAGTATAAATTGTTACAGGGAAAATATTTAATACCAAATAGAAACAGAATATATTCTCTGAGTTACCAGATGCATGGCCTTTTTATTGTATCTGTAGTCTAGCAAATGTTATGTGTCATTTCTGGAGTGAGTTTATGTAACAATGGCCATAAGTCTCTGAGAAAATGATTGTGTGGTGACTGGAAAAAAGAATTTCCAGCGTCTGCTGCAATGACTTTTTTTTTTTGACTTCTCAGTGGATGTTTTAACAGTGGCATGAGCTCTAGAGATACTCTAGAGATACTCCCATGGAGTATATTAGGTCATGTTGCATTCACAGATGTTTGGAATGAGGTCAGGGATCCAAAGACTTTCCATTAAGATGCAAAGTATATAGCAGGATTTTTTCAAAAGCATTCAGTGTTTGTTAAGAATGCTCATTACTGAGCATTTTTGCCCTTGGTATTTTGAAGATGACCAGAAGATTTTTTTGACTGCTCTCTTCAGTGTCAGTGCGTAGTTAAATAGCTCAATTTCAGTCATGCAGAGTAAAATTAAAGAAATTGTTGAATAATTGCAAGACTAAGGGCATTTCAGATATTCCCATGCACTTTAATTTTTTAGATATTTAGATAGAGGAAAGGCTTATTGTTTTTTCAGAACCATGTTGTAAATGAAAAAATACATTCTAAACTGAAATTAGATGCTTATCATCTACACTTATCATGGTTTTCTAAAATCGTTTTCGTGAATCCAGAGTTCATAAAACTTGCTGGCAGTGTTTACCTTTTTGATTCATCTGGTGAACATTTATTTGGTGGATATTTAATAATTTCATTCAGATGTTGGAATCTTGCACTTCATGGTTTTACCATTTCTTCCATGTCTTTCTAAGACTGCTGAAGTTATATCCCACGTGTCAAAGGATTTAGTTGCATATGAAAAGCAAAGTCGGCCTTAATCCAAACATTTCACTGAAATTATTACAGAGTGGTCAATACAAAAAAAAATTACATTTTTCCATAGCACCGTAGCTTTATGACACTCCCCAGAGCAGATATGAAATAGATCACTTTGTCCCTGAGAATATTCTGGAAATTATTTTTACATGTAGAGAGTGAATGGAATCATAAGACTTAAATTCTGCTCTTTTGGCATTGCAGAAGTGCTGTGGAAGTTCAGGGATGACAGGGAACTTGGCAAGGCTAGTAGGAAAAGGGGGAGATGAGCAAGGCCCACCTTGGTGGTGCTCAGATTCTCTGTCCCACTACCCAGCTGTTCCCCTGCCTGCCGGGGAGAGCAGCAAACCTCCCTCCCAGCCCCAGTTCCCCTGGCAGCAGAAAGGAGCTTTGATGCACTCAGAACACCAGGCTTTGCTGTCTGCCCTCATTAAAGCTGTGGTGATGAGCAGAGGAGCATTACCTGGTAGGTACCAATTGCCTGAGGTTGTTTGCCCTTTCCTTTGTCTTCACCTTCATACCTCCCTTTCTCCATCCCAGTCTCCTCCTAAATGACCAGCCTGCTCTTAATTAGTTTTCCCTGTTGATTCCAGTCTGGCTAAACCATAACCAAATTTGATAGCTCTTGTATTGTTCCCTCAGTAATCTCAGCAGTGCTTGGTACAACTGGTGTGGTCACCTTGGTGTGCTGGCTGTGAGTGCTTCCCCTGCCTGGAGTTCCTCTGTCCTGCCTCTTTATCTGCTTCTAGGGTTCCCCTGTTTCTCATGTAACTCTCCCCTAACCATGCTGGAAGTCCAGTCAGCCCTCATGGCAATGTCTGTAGCTTTTGTCAGTGTCTCTCACAGTTATGGGCAGTGTCCAGCAGCCTCTCAGGTCCTGTTTTGTAGTGTCCTGTTTGTTTTGTTTACTCCCATGCCAGGACTCAGTTGGCTGCATTTACCTGCAGCCCTGCCAGAGGTGTGAGTCACAGCAGGATTTTGTATACCTACATGATCCTTGTCAAGTGCTGGTCTAACCTATTCCTGAAAAAGTTCCAGGAACACAGATTTCTCTTTACTCTGATGTTTTTCACCTGGTATTCATACTGAGTCTCCTTTACTGCAAGTTAAGCTGCGAAATTTTTGAGAATTTTTCTGTCATGGAATAAAAATTTATCACTTTTCCTTCATAATAGTATTTTCAGTGTTACCCTTTCTTCAGTGGTGTTTTCCATCCATGTTTTCCCTTGTTCAGTTTAACAGCACTGCATTTAGACCATTTTTCTTTTATGTCAGAATTACTGCTTTCTCCTCCTCACTTTTAAGTTGCTTCTGTGTTTGCTGTTCTACTCTCCTCTGAGACCTTACTTGCCTCTCCCTTTAGTTTGCTTTGTGGACTTCCTAAACTATTCTGAAGCAAAGCCCCTTCTGACTTGAATGCAATTAATACTTCAGTTGTGTAATGTAGGAATACATCTAATTGCTCTCAAGGAATCCTTACTCCCCTTAACATCCATTTTTGCCCACTTTGTTACATAGTTTGCTATAATTAACTGAGGAATTTTTCCCTTGGTGGAAGTAATTAAAATCTGTTGTCTTAGACTCTGTATTTACTTTACACTCATTCCAGTTAAGTAATGGTTTTATAGCTTCCTTCCTCTCTGTTTTCAGATACATATGAACAACCTCTTTTCCTTAGTTTTTTTTTTTTTTTGCCATTGCCAAATAAAATATGTTTTTGCCTTCTTTCTAACTTTGTCCCTAAGTACTTGTCTATTTCCTTTTTATTCCATCACATTTCTCTTTGTATAGGATTTCTGATACAATTACATTCATTTTGCTATATTTCCTGTGATTTCCCAATGCAATGTAAACAAGCTGGTTTACTTTAATGTGTTCTCTTTCCTGCTACTTTTTTTTTTTTTTCTTTGCAAAAGAGAAAGGCTTGTTCTTGTACCATGGGTATCTCTGCTGCTTTGGTCTCTCAAAAATCCTTTTGCGTTCTTTGTCATTTTTGCCAGGTTGGCAGAATTGAATCCAGATTAACATCTCTGAAAAGCAGAGTTATTCCTGGCATATATCAGGAACACAACACAAGATTTCTCTATGGATTTTTAAAGGAATATCTCCATGAAGTCACTCCTTTAGTCTTTTTTTTATTCTTAAAAAATAAAAAAGGTGAGAGGGTTTCTCAGTTGTGCCTTCACAACTTAAAAGAAGTTGTTAAGGTTCAAAGGCATACACTCAAAAGGTTAAAGATATACTTTTAATAATCTGTACAAATATGTATGTTCATTTATTAATTCTTACATAAACTACCTCTTACGATTAGATATTGAAGTGCATGAGTGTTTATTTCACAGGTGAAGTGCTCACTTAACACGTAGTGCTCCTGAATAGCTTACTCTGTTACCTTTTGTCCAGTAACTTTTGTGTCTGGTTTATACTCTTTGACTCTGCTGTGAAGATGAATTTTTCTAAGCTTTCTTTGGCACTCTGTGCATGGGTATTTAAGGGTTTGTAAATTTTAATCTATCTTGACAGTAATCTGAAGAAATCTGTGTGAAGGAGCAATCAGTTTACTCACTGATGTAGAGGAAAAAATACCCGATAGCCTTGGATGTGTGATACATTCAAGATCTGTTCAATAGGAGTTCAAGGTATTATTTAGTGCTCCATATGTTCAGATCCTTTTTAGTCTGCTGACAGTGCAGACTACTAAATATATCTGCCAAGACAGTGGGAAGGACATAATTGTTGACCACTTCTGAAAAATTAGGCTGCCAACTGTATATTGAATGTCTCAGATGCAGAGATAGAGGCACAGATAAAACAGAATGTCTCAGGAACCGCATTTGACTACCTTAATTGCAGGATCAACATTCTTTTCTTGCCTGGGCAATTCTTCTAATTCAATGAAACATTTTCCACTTTTAGAAACAAGCAGAACAATTGCTGCCATATCTCATTGCCCAGCCTTCACTTTGTCCCTGTGTGATGTGAGCCAAATGAAAGTCATGTAATTATCAGAATATGGACCATGAATGTAGAAGAATGAGTATTTCAGGCACATCTTCTTGTGCTTTGGTGATTCCTGACATTGAATATTTCATTTACTTGTTTGGTTTTGAATGTCTTCTGAAATAGCTTAGTGAGTTTCCTATAAACTTGTGCACATTAATCTATAAACCAAAGATGACTTGTCTGTACAATAGAAAAAGGAAGTGCAAAGCCAGATTTGGGTGTGTTCCTCCCACCTCTGAGTGAACACAGCTGATGAGTTCTGTTACCACTTGCTTCCTCTTCCAGATAACTTAGTGGTCTCACATGCATCAACGCAGCTCACTAGAGAGTTCTCATTCTGTTAGTTCATCAATGGGAAATGTTTGGAATTTGCATTGTAAAACTGTCACCAGTTTGGATATTGCTGGTTGTTAATAACACCACTGTTTCTTGTGGAGGAAAGCGCTGACAATTGAGCAATTCATTCTTGACGGAACACTGATGCTGTTGTTTGGTGTTGGATTCCTTGACTTTCAGTGGCATCTTTTTGCTCAGTGGTGAGCTTTGCCATGCACCAAGAAAAAGGGCATTATGCAGTTTTCTTTTCTGAGCAGCCTTTCTGCTTGGTCAGGGTCATTATATGCCCACATAGAAGGTGTATGGTGTGAGAACCAGACCAATGCTCTGGTGTGCTGTGTTTTGCTAAGGGAAGGTCTTTCTTGAAGGAGTTATCCCCAGCTTTCCTCCACTGCAGATGGGGAAAAGCTGCTTTTGCAGTTTGTGAAAGTCTGTCTCTGTTTGGTTTTCCTGCTTGTTATGATTATGGCTTTGTAGTATTTTTCTTTTT
The DNA here is from genome assembly GCF_008360975.1 of Lichenostomus cassidix. Classification (NCBI taxonomy): domain Eukaryota; kingdom Metazoa; phylum Chordata; class Aves; order Passeriformes; family Meliphagidae; genus Lichenostomus; species Lichenostomus cassidix. The sequence continues at coordinate 21,172,137 of NC_139484.1, forward strand.
ATAGTGGAATATATTGTGTAAGAATAAAATTATACAGAAGACAGGACTATTAAATAGCTTTCAGTAAATAATCTTTACTAAAACCCACTGTCTATTTATCTTTTTTTGAAAAAGGAAATTCTATATTGTTTCTTTATGATACCAATCTGATTTTTGAGGCCAGCAGCTTCATGACAAGAAAATTAATGTGGACAGCATTTTAGAGCAGGGCACAACATAGCAGATGGATCATAGGAGGCCCTTTTAGCTATCTGTCCTTTAGGTCAGTCATGAACTTCTACTGAACAGGAAATAACTTTTCACTAGAAGGGTGAACTCTGGAGTCCAGCTGTTGTAATTCCTGTAAGCCAAGGCTGCTGTGTTTGAAACTAGGAAGTGCAGAGCACAGGATTTGCCTGTATTGAGGCTTGTGAGACAGTGGCTCAATGGTCTAGGAAATTCCCCCTGGAACAGTTTGACAAACTTCTTGTTTTCTTACCAAACCCTGAGGGGGTAGTTTTCTGGAGCACCTAAGAGGGAGGTCATGTGTTTTGTTACAGATGCCTCCTGGTGCTTCAGTAATGCACAAATATGTTGTCTCTAAATCACATGTATCACCCATCCACCTGGCTCTTGTGTTACCAGATGGCTTCCTCCACAGCACATGAATCCAGAGCAACGGATGTCACTTCTTTTTTATAGCCTCTACACACATGCAAAAACACACAAATATTAATGTGCTGTGAGACCTACTTAAAAATTCTTTAGTCTATATACACTGCAGGTCTTCTAAAAACCAAAAAAATTCTGTGTCTGTATTCCCAGTGGCTGAGGCCCTTTTGTTGCTTAAGATTTTAAAGCTACAGGGAGAGTTCTGGCGCAGGAAGAAAATCCAGACACCTTTACTAGAAGAAGACTTAATTTGCAAACAAAATAATGAGCCTTAGGTGTGGGTTGCACTGTCTGCAATCATCAGTGTTCCAAGTAAATACAAAAGTAGTGCTGAGACGTGGTTAGAGAGGGACACCCCTTTGTAGGGCTGGAAGGAGAGTGGGCTGTGCAGCTAACTGGGGCATGTATAACTCTAAGAGCAAATCATGTTCTCATGGGAAAAGAAAGAATAGAGATTCAGGCTTTGCAAGGACATCTGATGTCCTCAGTAGTGGAATGTATCTGCAAAGTTTCATACTACTTTCAGACATAGGTCTTAATGTTTTTATGTATTTCCCTTTCCCCCACATATTGGAGATACTAGAACTGGCTTTTTTATTAGGCTGAATGGTGCATTTCTTTAGGAAAAACACAACTATATCTTCTATAAGTAGAAGTGCAGCTGTAGGGGTAAATGACTTTATTAGAAAGTAAACTTCTTTATTTAGCAGCATTGTCAACTACTTTGTCATTGAATCCCTGCTAGGTATGCCTTCCTTTCTGCGTTCTCTGTTGCACTCACTAAGGCAAAGCTTCCTTCCCAGATCTGGTTTCATTGACACTTGCTCAGTTTCATGAGCTTTGCTTTACTGACTTGGTGGCCTCCCTCGCTGCTCTGTTGAGGGGAGAAATAATCCTGCCCCTGACTACAAATAAACCTTTCCAGTTGGTGTGTTGGGAAACGAAACCCCCTGCTTTATGCAGGGCATCCAATCTGCATTCCAGTTCCTGAGATGGGAATGGGGAACTTGCCGCTCCCGTGTCACTGTGCAGTCTGCAGAAAGGTCTATGGTTATGGCCTTTTTTTTCTATCTCAGATAACCTGGTTTTTTATGGGAGAATTCTTCGATTCAGAATGGAGCAGGGTTGGGAAACATATTTACCTCACCATCAGAGCTGTTGATGAGCAGTGTGTAATTTCCAGTGCTTCCAGCGAAGGCTGAGCACTAATTAGGGACATTTTTAGGATGAAGCTGAGAGGCCAGTGCTGCATTTGTCTAATAACAAATTTTTACTGACTGAGGTTGCTGTACCCTTTTTAGCCACAGAGGCTGGAGTGAGTTTTGGGGAGAGCTCTTGTGGGTTGCTACTCCTTTACAGGCCATGCCAGCAGCCTTCCTCCTCTACAATATAACTTGGTTATGCCTGGAAAGGGAGTGGGAACTTAGGGAACCTGCTCTTGCCTACTGCAGGAGAAAACAGGAAAGAGCACTGAATGCTGCTACCTGGTCTTGTCAGTCGGGTTCCAGTGCACAGGAGGTGTTTGTAGAAGCAGTGTTTCCCACAGTACCTCTGCTCCCACCTTTTCTGGGAAGGGAAGAAGTGGTAGTCTCAATGGAGTCATCTTGTAGACTGGCACTGAGGGCTCAGTGACCTGTTGGGTCTTGTTAATTTGACTGAGGAAGTATCCAACAGCTGTGAATGAGCTTGCTGATAGATTTAGTCTGTGCCTTTGTGGGCTGCAGTAGGAAAGGTTGGCTGGACCCCTTAATCTATGGCCTGTTACTTATTTCTTTGGAGGAAATGGAGCTGGAAAAGGCAAGATTATCATTATTCTGTACAATTTCTCTGTCTGGGCAAGCAGAGTTTTGTTCAGGCATCTGAAATAGAGGTGTACACAAAGGTGACAGCGTGCTTCAGGATGTTGAAAATGTTGGGTGCAGTGATCTTCTGAGGTAGTGATGATGACGATGATTTTATTGCTGCTTTTGCCAGGCTTACGTTCAAGTCAAGTCAATTCTTTGACTGTTCTGTAGGTGTTGGAACCAGAGCAGGAACAGTGTAAGCAGTTTGAGACTCTCTGCCTGAGACATGTGTGCACATTGGGTTAAACATTTCTTAAAGCATTCCTGAGACTTTTACATTCATAAAACTGGTTAAGATACTGTTACCTGAGACATGACCTCGTTAGATTGATTCACTTATGACTTACATGCCATAGTTGCTTGCCAGAAATAATTGACTATGTATTTGTTTCATATAGGTTTGGATAGATCAGAGATGTAAAGAAAGGAATTTTTAAATGTCCTCTTAAATAGTACATTCCTGTCATAATCTCTCAGGACTAGAGAAGCAGAGGGATGAAAATGAGTTTAAGACTCAAGACAGAAGTTGAAAAAGGAAGGAACATCAAGTTTCATGTTAATGAACTTAAATGTGTGGTTTAACTTTTGCTGGAAATTTTACATTTTAACATGATTCTAGTTCTTAAAGAAGGTACAAGTGATAAACTAAGGATTTCTTGAATATATTTGTAATTATTTCCTATTTTCTAATTTGTTTCCATGTCTTTTTAAAGAGAAGTCATTCAGAGTTCTCAAGTTATAAATAAGCTGAGAGTGAATAGCAGTGTAAATAATGTTTTTGTTCTATAAATAAGTATGCATGTTTTTGTAACTTTTCATTACAAACTCTGGATTCTGTGTGTTGGAAAACAGTGTGAATGCCTCTCTAATCTTGTATTGGACATATTTTAATTATGAACTTTGTTTTTGTTTCTGTCAATCAGAAGCACATCTCTGTAATTCACTGTTGAATTTACCAGTCTTGTGTTTTGTATATGGGCCTGGTATGCAGCTTCATGAGAACGACCAAAGATCTGCAAAATATCAGTCCACCCAGGAATAATCAAGAGTCCTGTTATTTAATCCAGGCACAGAAATCAAAGGGGATGACAAATCATAAATACTTTTATGGCAGGCACCTGGGGGATGCATCTGTTAACAAAAGTATAAGTTGTGCAAAATGAGAAATGTCTTTTTTGGAAGGAGGGGAATCTTGTTTTTCTTTTAATGAAAGAGTTACTGGCATATCATCCCGCTGGCAGCAGTGGAATCTACTTGCTGGCAGTCGCTGAAGAGAACATCCCATTTTGATTTAAAGATTATTTTCTGCTTCAAACAAATTCCTGTAGTGGTTCCCATGGTTAATAGTGCACAGGAGTAGCAGAGCAAGTGATTTACAGTCAGTCCTGCTGGTTTATAAAGCACAGACTTTTCTGCATATGTTTTATCCTTTTTTATTTTTCATTTGTTACACCAGGGTTTTCTTTGACTTGCACTTAGTGTTCAAAATACATTCAATGCCCGTTAACCTTACATTTTTTTGTGTAAAAGTTCAAACAACTAATAAGCAACTTGTCATTTGTTAATTATTTTTAACTCTCTAACCGTGTAAGTGTTCAGCTTGTGCCATCCTCTGAGCTTTCCTCCAAGAAGCCCTTGTAGCTTTCTCCCTCACTTTTTTAGTACAGAGGAGACTAGCAGGAACAATTTAAACTTCTTCAAGTTTTCCAGTATAGAAGGACTGATTTTGTGACTTCCATGCTCTCTGCTCTGACTTGAGAGTTCTTGCTATTTCCCCTTGCTTCCACCAAGGGTGCACTGAAGGGTGCTTTAAATGTTTCTGGCAAAATCAGGAAATGGATGCAGAAAGAAGTTTTGTGCTGAGAAAAAGTGCTCTGAAGTTAGGATGTAGCTGTTACAAGGATGACTGTGCAACACCCAGTTTGGCCCAGACTTGCCAGATATGTGGGTTTCCAGTTAGCTACAGGTTTGAGTGCTGTCCTAGCCCTTTAGAAATGTGGGTTGCTCTGGTTACAGTGAATTGGCAGGATGACTCCCACAGTAATCCCTGCATGGCTCCAGGGATGGGTGGGAGCAGACAGTGCTGTTCAGATTTGTGTTGTGCCAGATCTCCAGTACATCCCGTGTGTGTTTTATGATAAGAGTTTTTCAGAAGTGTTCCAGAAGGCTGCTTTAAGCCTGTGATGTTTTATCTGAAGCTTTTCACTATACAGGGAGGGAAGGGGGAGGAAAGAGAGAGAAAGGCTTCTGTTGTATGTCAGGGGGGCTTCCAGGGAGCTCTGCCTGAACTCTTGGCATCTTAGCCCAGTGACTGTGCTAAGTCCAGTCCTGGGCATGATTTATTCTGTGGGTCTGCCTTAAGACAGACCAAAAGGATCCCACCCACCCCCCTACAACTGCAATGCTCTTGCCGTCTTTCCCATGCTGCTGTTGTGTTCAAAAAGTTCCAGCCTTTCCTGAAATTTCAAATATTTTTTAAAGTTGAAGTCTTGTTTACACCAAACAGAACCATGCGTGGTCTTCAGTGAAATTTCATGTGAATGAGCAGCTGTGCAGATCTACTAAGATACAATTTTCTGTCTTATGATGGAATATTGTGTCCTCCTTTTTCTTTAGTATGGCCATGAGGCTTTAAACCATAAGTGCACTGGTGGATGCTCACCCAGTCATCTCACCCTCTTGTTTATTGACTTTGCACCTGTTGATTTTATAACTTAACTTATGGTCTTATTAATGTACTTAAGTGCGTAAATATTTGGAGATTTATATCAGTGCCTAGTGGCTTTAACTGTGCCTCAAAAGATTATTATTATTTGCTACTCACTGGTCTATTCCACAGTTGTGTGTAGTGCTTCTTGTTGCAGAAATTTTTACATCCCCTAATGAAACTCATTTGTCCTCTGTCTCGTTCTGGTGATCAATCATTGATGCCTTCAACTTCATTTACTAGACTGGCACAAATGAAGCAGTCATTTTTGAACTAGTCACCAGTTGCAGTTGGGGTGCAATTTGGAAATTTCTGGATTTGTTTTAAATTTAATTTTCCTGATAGTGGATTGAAATAAGGGATAGAAATTTTGAAAGCTTGAATGAACTCAGAATGTGATTGTTTCGGGTTTTTTTTGAGTTAGAAGTCCTAACTTGCATGCTTCTCTGTTATTTTACCCCAGAGCTTGCTTGCTTTTTTCTTTTTATTGCTGATGCTAAAGTGACTCATCAATCTGGCTACAGAAATCTAACCCATGCTTTTTTTTCTTTAGGCACTCAGTGTTACTGAAACTCTGATCAAACCTTTGGAAAGATTTAGGAAAGAGCAGCTAGGAGCTGTAAAGGTTTGTCCCTCCTTGCCTTTATAAGTTTGTTTAATTTCTCTACTTGGATTGGATTGCATTGCAATAATGACATGTAATTGGCAGAAGCATATTGTTGTATATTTTTCATGTGTTCACACTTTTTTTATTTCTACTTTGAGAACTTGCTTCAGAAACAAATGGAATGTTTCAAGAAGAGAAGAGTATGTCCTTCCCCTTCCTTCTCCTCACCTCCCTTATCTCCTATGTCTGGAATAGGAACAATCCTGCTAACAGCCTGCCCCCCTTCCTAATGGGTAACCCTGTTCTGCTCTGTATTTGCTTGCAGTTGCACAATCAAAGGCTGAAAAATATTAACTACCTAAGGGAGCTCACTCATCCATATGCTTTTAACTGCATTTTTGCCATCTGCAAGTGAAAATTGTCTTTATTTAATTTTCTTTTAATAAATCACTCATTCACTCTGTGTGAGTGGAAAAAATGGGAACAGAGAGGCTAAGGAAAAGATCTCATTCAAAGTATATCTTTTTAGTGAACGTGTTTGGTCATTTTTATAAGATTATCATTAAGCTGTGTATATTTTTAAAAAAAGACAAAGTAAGCTTCGTGTATTAAATACAGAATAAAGTTGGATAAAAGTAACAAGGGCAAATTTGTACCTGTCTACCCTCCTTCTTGAAGTGAGAAATTTAAGTGCTTATTAAAAAAAAAAACAGAAAAGAAAGAAACTAGAATTTTGTTACAGTTTTCTGTTGTAAAACTCAATACATTTTCAAAAGGCCTACATGTGTTTAATTTTATAATTTCATTACTTCATCACCAGTGATATTTAGTAGCAAAGGCAATGTTTCAGTTATGAGAGCACTATACATTTGACATTGGCAGGAATGATTAACATGTTCTGCATATGATTTCAGTGTTCATGAACTGAAAAAGCTCTGTTGATCATAAATTCTTTCAGTTCAATGGTACAAGGAGCTTTGTGTCATTTTATGGACTTGAGAGAAGTATATTAGGTGACCCAACCAACAGACAATAAAAACTTGGTCTGTAACATAGCCAGTCTTCCAGGGAAATAGAGAATTTGTTCTGAATGTAACCTTTTGTCATGGCAGCAGCTGTGTAATGAATGCATTATTTCAGCAGTATTTGTGCTGTTACAGAATATTGCTGGTTTTGGGGTGAGAATTCCTACTGCTTTAAATGATCTCATATCTTCACTCATTTCCTAGTCAGAATTCTCTCCCTGATGCTTCTGATACAAATTACATTCACACAGTCTACATTCTCCCATTTTGTTTGGATGGATATTTCTTTCCTTGTGTCCCTGCATGCTGTTTCTTTGAAGCTTTTATTTGTGATCTAAACTTTTTTTTTGACAGAACTCTCAATGACCTTTAAATAGAAATCTTATATAATTGTATCATATTTAGATAAAAACCCTCTAAAATATTTAGCTCTTGGAATATTCCTGACAGAATATTTATTCAGTATAATCAAAACACTGACACTGGAAATGTAACTCTGCTTAGCTCTGAAAACCAAGCTATGGCATCTAGTGGTGAAATATATCTGGAACATTGTGTAGTATTTGCTTTAGGAAAGATTTACGCTCTACCATTACAAAATAAAAGTTGAATCTGCTGCCTCAGATTTTTTCTGCGTCTTGTATTCCCTGCTGATGAAATGGTCTGAGTTAAGCTTAAAAAGAAAAAGAAGAGGATGAAAGTTTAGCTTCATAGGGCTGGAAGCTGAGACCCTTATTGAATTACCCCTTAGTGAAAGGTGTTGCTGCACTAGTCCTAAGCTGTGTGTGTAGTTTCTGGCTTTGCCTGTTAAGAAGTTAAGAGAACTTTCCCCCCCCCCCCACCCCCCCAGGAGCATTCAAATGTTCACCAGACCAATGGAAATTTTCCTAATATAAACACAAAGATTCACCTCTTTCGTTCCACTCTTCCTTCCTAATTCCCCCAATGCTAATATGGTACCTTTAATCACAGTTACCATATGCATAAATTAATGTTTCTGAGTTGATAACAAATATTGTGGCTCCTTTTTTAAAGGAAATTCTGAGTCTCATGGTAGAGAAAAAGTTTTTGGCAAAAGTCCTTGCTGAGAAGTAATCCTGAACAGCCTCTTTAATATAATGCCATCTTCAGAATCCAATTATTAACAGAACAAAAATGTGTGTCTCTTATAGTATATATAGTATTATTAAAAATGAAATGCTAAAAGGAGAAAAAAAGAGCAATTATGTCAGTAGATTTTAACCAGGGGTTTGGGTAGAATACATTTAAATGTGTTTTCAAATCTACAGATGAGGAAAAATATTTTAGTTGAACTAGTATCTCTTTGATGAGTAAATCTGTCAGTTCTTGATTATGTAATTAAATACTTGATTTCACTTATTTGAGGTTATTTTCAACTCCAATGAGGTATATTAAAAATAGCTTCAAAACTGCTTGGTTGAATTAATGAATACTGATTTTTTATTTAAAACACTGTGTTAGGAAACTGGAACTGAGGAAGCAATTTGTTTTACAATATCTTCTACTAAATTAGTTTCAGGAACTCAGATTTCTTAGAAACATTTAATGACTGTCCCTCTTCCAGTATATTGCATTTGGTGGTCAGAGAAATGGATTTGCATTGTGCAAATGATATTCATACATGTCTGTGAGAGTTTCTCTTTTGATACTATGGTATTAAGTTTTATGGGGTTTGGGGTTTTTTGTGGGCTTTGTTTTGTTTTGCTTTTGTTTTTTGGGGGTTTTTTTGTGTGTGTGGTTCTTTTTTGTTTGGGTTTTTTTTTTTTTGTTATGGGCACAGTAAAGCGTTGGTAGAAATAGGAATTCAGCACAGAGGTCATTGTATAGCTTTAAAATGAAGAAATCCTGTGGCAAATGGAGGTGTATTTGTATTTGCTTTGGATTTTGGCTATTGGAACTTCTCCCTTGTCAATTTTTACAAGTTAATATTTTCAGTGAAACTGGTATTTCCATTGAAGTCCTCTATTCAAAAACCAGGTGGTGTAGATGATCCCTGAAAGTAATGAAATATGCAATATCAAGAGGAGATCAGGTTTTTTGCTTTTTAACTTACAATGTAAACATCTGTGTGATAAGCTACACCATAATGATATGATGGGATTTCATTTCAAGGTAGCCTTTAAATTAATTTTTAAAATGAGATGGAACATATTTTTTCTTCTTGCTGGAGCTATGAATTTTTTTTTCTATTTGTTTTTGATTAACTGAAATTTTAAAAGTAAGAATAGCACACTTTTGTATTTACATGATTGCTACTCTGTTTCTGTGTTTAGGAGGAAAAGAAGAAGTTTGATAAAGAGACAGAGAAGAACTACAGTTTGTTAGAAAAACATTTGAATTTATCAGCTAAGAAGAAAGAGCTACAATTACAAGAGGTACTGTTGCCACCCTTTTTGTATGCAAGCTGAAGGCCTTTGGGTAGGTAAATATGCTTATGCAAATGCAGAAACAGCATTCTTAGTGGTGACAGAAAAAATTTCTCATCTGGAAAGGCTGGTGAGAAAATCAGTATTTGCTGGTCTTAGTGATGTACCTCCACCATTTTCTGAATCAAGGGTTTTGTGTGTGTGTGAAGCACTGAACATCATATCATCTTTTCTATCTAATTAAAGGAATAGCGAAGTGCAAACATACTGTGAAAAACTCTGCATTTCTTGCAAGGCTTTTCCATTGATGTAATTTGCATTGCATTTTAAGTGTTGACTAAGTGTCCTGTGATAATACTTTATGCAGAGGACAGCAAGACTTGTATTCCCAAAGAAAGTGGGTTTGTGTCTTTTCTTTTTCTCATGTTTTGAAGATTTGTTTTGGGATTTTTTTGAGTAGTGCTATAAAAAATTTGTTGACAGTTTATAACTGATAGATCTGTTTTGCCTGGAATTCCTTCTGTCCCTCTGGGTTTATTATCATCATCATACTTATTTGTAATAGTTTTTATTTCTGGACCAACAGCAAATATTATGTGAGAAAACTGCAGGGAGATCTTGCAGAGACTTGCTGTAGCCAGAAGGATTTTTTTTTCCCCCAGATAAATGTAATTGTGTCAGAATTATTAATGCTTAGACTATAAAAAACCCTAGTGTTTTCTTCAGAGATAACTCCTGTTCCTGCCTTCTAGCCCATCCCAAATATTCTACGCCATTTTTCCTAAAAATGGTTAATGTAACTGGCAGAGTTACTCAAGATCCTCTCTGCTCTTGAGTTTCACTGGGATGTCACTTCACCACACTGTATTTGCAACATAAACCCTCAAATGTGTAAACAAGTGTCTTTTGGGAAGCTAAGTTGTCCCTGTGTAGTCACTGGGCATGGCTCATTGTCAGGACCTGTACTTTTGTCAAACTGATCATTTTGGGCCAAGGAACTTGATGCAGAGAAAATTATAAAGGCCTGATTATGATTGCTTGATGAAATATGGTTCTTGATATCAAATCTGAAATAAGACCTAAGCTCCATGGAAAAATACATAATGCCTGTAAGAGGCATTTTGAAGCTGTCTCAAATGTAGCCTGAAGCTTTAAAGCATGCATGAAATCTAGAATGAGCTAATAGATTTGTTTTAAATGTCCTTCAAAGTTTCATGAGTAAAAAGTCTGAAATTCTTCAGTCAGACTCCTTCATTTCCATGTTTAATTTTGAAGTATGAATGTATAAGCAATTTAAAGAAAAAAGGCCTTTGCAGCATGTTGTCAGAGTGCTAAACAGAAAAAGCTTACTTGCACAATACATCTATGTAATTGCATGGGAACTTCCTTATTTAGTATTATACATGGCTAGCTTGTGTCAGGTCCTGACTGGAGTAAATAAACAATGCAGGGATAAATTTGACAAAAATTTGATGAGAAACAGGCCACTACAGTGCAACTTGCTGGGTGCAGGGGGAGGCTCATCCTCAAAAAGCTGAGATGTGATAATTTATTAGCAGGAGAATTGAGATGAATCAACATGGATATTGTATTCTGAGTTATGTGGTCAGCCAGATGTCCTTGAAGATCCAATTTATAGTCTCTCTCTAGGGTGTTATGGTACCCTTCATATATATATATGATTAGAAGCTTAGCTGACAACTCAAACAATTCCTGTGTTTATAGGCTGACAGCTCAAACCAATTCCACAGTTTGAAGGATGCTTCAAAATGGCATGGCTTGTTGAAATGCATTTGCGTACTGAGATACTTATCAGGGCTTTATTTTTTTGGTGGTATTTGTGGTTATGCCCCTTTAACTGCTGAGAGTTTTCTAGCACAGAGCAGTAAAGCCAAGCACGTCTGAAGGCAAAACTGTCTTAAATCTAATTTGGCTTATCCTCTTAAAGTGCAGCAGTCACTGTTCTTCCTGAAGGATGTAGTCTCAGTATTTAAGGGAGAGTCTATGATAGTAAGTCTTGTCCTTTCACCTAGCCCTTTCTCCATTAAATTTTGTAATTCATTGTTATTTTGTATTATATTTGTGAGCAAAGACTAATGTTAGTTACTTAGAGTAACCCTTTGTAGCCTTTTTCTAATGTATTTTAATAAAAGTTTGTGTTACCCAATTTTAAGATTCATTGTTTAAGAATGGCACATGTACCTTAAATAACAACTTTGTAAAATAATACATAGGTGCTAGAAAGTGAAATATTTACGTACAGATGGATAGCAGCTGAAATGTAACTGTTCATTATCAATATGGTGTTGTCATTTCTGCAAAGCTGTGCTAGATATCAGCTGCAGGTAGTAAGGCTGCATTTTTAGATACTTGATATTCTGTGGAAACTTGTGAAGTGTTATACCAATAAGTGAACTTCTTTTCTATTGCATTTCTTGCCAGTCAGAATGAGCACAGTTGTGGGATGGGTACAAAAGCATTCTGGCTATTTACAACAGTTATTTGAGTTAGAGTAAAACTTGCAGCACCAGCACTGTAGTTTTCAAAAATAACATTTTCTTCCTCAGCTTGATTGGAGAGGTGATTTCCCACTTTTCTAATGGAAGATGCTCTTAGTTCCCTCTCTCTGTGTGGGCAGGTATCTTTGCAATGCTATTAAAAGTTGGATTTTCTAGAAAAGGAGCTTGAAGAGGTGTAGCTGGAATTTTTCTAAAAAAATTAGCCTTGTGATTCAAAACAACAAATGTTACCTAGTGAAAGGGAATTGCTGCTGCCATTTAAAAGTAAATGGATGATCTATGTTATAACAAATCCCCCAGAAATGGTGAAAATTACATGCTTGCTACTTGTATGTGTATGTCATCTTGAAGCTGTCTGTGAAATGCCTGTGAAACTTCATGAGGTGTGCTCTGTGTGCAGGCAGATAACCAAGTGGAGCAGAACAGAAAGCACTTCTATGAGCTGTCCCTCGAGTACGTGTGCAAGTTGCAGGAGATACAGGAGCGCAAGAAATTTGAGTGTGTGGAGCCTGTAAGTATCAGTGAATTCAACCCACTCTGCCTTTCATAAGGGACAGAGCAGGAATGGAATTAGATGAAAGCCAAGCTCTGTGTTTTGAAAAACATATGCAATTGCATGACTTAAGAGAATTGAAACCAACTTGTTACGTTGGCACAGATTCCTGGGGCAGAGAGACTTAACCAGGTATCTCCAGGCTTACCTCAGTAATTGTAGCTGATTTGAACATGCTGATGTTGATGTTCAGAAAATGTGTGAAACCTTTTGCTGCAAAAACCTCAATTCACCTTGTGAGATAGAATAGAGGATTCAAGATGTTCTTGGTGTCAGGATTCTTGCCTTGGGTTTTTTAACCAGTGTTATTGCTGAGTAATGCAAGGAATCTAATTTTCATTATGAAGGTTGGATTTAGAGGTTCTTCTGAAGAATTGCCAATATAAATTAATTAAGAGGGTGCTGCTGGATAAGAAGCCCGTTATTGGGTAGCCTAATATGTTTAATTTCACCTGCAATTGAATCTGTGCAGAAATGAAGGGTCTTCATTGAATTTCAGTGAAAATCCTGTGTGCACTGACCAGACTTTCTTTAATCTATGAGAAGAACTTACCCTAAAATTTTCTGAAACGTGCATTAGCTTGGTAGTAAAAATCTAAATGTATAAAACAACAAGAGAACAGTTGGGATAAAGGGAGGATGGATTGTAAATGTGACTTCCATTCGCTCGTGTTCTGAAGTCTGTGCTTTTGGGCCAAGTGTGTCCTTGTATTCTGATACAATTGCTTTAATGTAATAATGAAAAAAATTTCAAATGACCCTAATAAAAATAGCTGGTCATTATGGAGTTAGTAGGAACTGTCTGTTTTAATATAGTTTATTCCTGTATGAAAAAATTGCTAATTCCTTAAGGGGAAATAAATTACTCTAATTATATTAGCATTGTTTAAAGAATGGGAAAATGCTGTGAAAAAATGGTTGTGTGGTTTGAGTTTTTTTTTTTTTTTGGTGTAGATACATTATTTTCTTTTTTAAAAAATTTTCTTGTTTTTAATATTTTTCTAATCCTAAATAGTGTATGATTTGGTTATTGTGTTTCAGAACACTTGAAGTTTCCTCAGAGCCAGCCTAGAGTAATGAATCTTCAAATTATTTTCTTGCAACATGTACCTTACTCATTTCTGAAAGCTCCTTCTGGAAGGCACTGAATTTTATGTTGCCTAATTTGTACTTGAAGTTTACACTAGACTAGAAAGCTAAAATTATTTTGTACTAAATTCTTATTCCCTTTTCCTTTAATAATACTTAAAGTTTGTGGGTTTTGCATTTTTTGAAAATGGTTTATTTGCTATATGACTTTAGACTTTATTAAATACGTTCTTTGGCTTGTTCTCTTTAGAGAGTTGTTCTTTCATGCATCACTTGCTTATTTCCAGCAACCTGAACTAAACAGGGTAACTGAGGACTACACCTCACCCTGTTTCTGCTGTAATTCATTCTTTTAAATTGAAACACTGCAGTCAGAAACTGCAAAGTGGATCATTTGCTGGTTCTGACAGAAGGTCAGATCTTCACACAAGAAGCAGTGATAGGGAAAACTTCCTTCTTCCAGCAAACCAGACAACTGATATGAAAGTCATCTCCACGTGGTTGTTAGCAGAGAGGGAAATGACCAGGGAAAGGGTGACTAAAAGAGAGAATGATCATTACCTCCTTGTGCACAAATATGTATTCCAGACATCCTTGGTATCAGAGCAGCTGCAGGAAAACATTACACAGGAAAGTTGGGGAACATGAGGTATACATTCCGTATGGTCAAATGGAAAGTAGAGATCAGTTGTGAAATTCCAGACACAGAAGCTCCCCAAAATGTCTGTAAACAAAGATCATAATTTGGATTTAAATATTACTCATAAAATATAGGCATTAGTGGAAATTTATTTTAAAATAATCATTTTGTCATCTCTGATCTTTCCAAAAAAGCATATATGCCGCAATTGTATTCAAGCAGATAGAGTTTTTCAGTCTAATAAGTTTTACATTTCTATTTCAGGTGCTGTCCTTTTTTCAGGGTTTGTTCACTTTCTATCATCAGGGATATGAACTTGCTAAAGACTTCAATCATTACAAAATGGCTCTGCAGATAAATATTCAAAATGTAAGTTGAGTCTGCTTTTGTGACTAAAATCTCTTGCTGATGTTGCTGCATGTGCAATATCTGTTTTGCCAATACTTAGCTCCATGTTAGTGCATTGCCTGTAAACTTTGGGAATATGGTGCCATCTCCTGGATAGCCAGCCACATCACTCATTCCAGCGAGTTCTTTGTAATTTCTAATAACACTGTATAAAACAAGCAGCAAGTAAAACGCCCCCACTCTATTTTTTTTTTTTTTTTGAGAGAGAAGTAATGCAAAGATTATTTAAAAGCAAATGAGGTCTGTTAAAAATGCATACAGTGCTGGATAATTCAGAGTATGGGTAATGAAATACACAAGTTTTCAGAGTTTTGGATGTGTTTTGAAATTGAGTATGTGGTGGTCATGTCTGAGGGTCAATTCCCTATAGGGTTGCATTATCCATAACTAAGAAAAGGGAAGAAAAACAGCTGATCACAACAGTGTGACTCAGAGTTTGTTTGTCCTGCAGCAGCCCTTTCAGACAAGAACATCCCTGTTGGGTGGGGGTGCAGAACTGTATAAAGAGACTTGGTGTTAGCACCCGTGGTGTATTTGACAAAATGATGTGTTCCTTCAAGGACAGGCTAGTGGGAGCCACCACTAGTTTAGTATGCCCTCACCCCAGATTGCCCACCATGATCTGGACTGGGAGAGCAGGAAGCAAGGTGACAGGCTGAAGCACTAAGACTGACAGAGTCACTAGTCAGGTGGCCTGTTTGCTTCCTTGAGATTTGTTGAAGAATAAAGCTTGCTCAGAGGAACTTGGGTGTGCCAGAGGCTTCTTGGTGGGGAGCAAACCACTTACCTAACTGAAAACAACCAATTCCCGTTGATGCATTTGTTTTGTTGACCTCTGAGGGCACCTGGAATTAAGACACAGAAACTACTTCTTGGAGAGGACAGTCTGTTTTTAGAAATAGCTTAGCTAGCAGGGAGGCGGAAGGGCGGAAGAGAGGATTACAGCTGTTGTAATGCATTGTTACGTGATTTGTGTGTCACGATACCATTCTTTTAATTTTGTTCCTGTATGTTCAAATGTCAAGTTTCCTTTTGAGCTGTTGTTTTGTTTGAGAAGGGGAACTGACTATCAGTAACTTCATAAGCAGGCTTTTGTGGCAGAAGTCAGTGCTTGTGGGGGAAATGTTGGGCCAGACTTGCTCCTTCTGTGTGCTTAGCTTAACAGAGTAAGGAGCAGCATAGAGAGGAGCTGATGCAGGATGAAACGTGAGAGTGAAGCTGTGATACAGTATTGAAGAGCTGGGTTTCAGAATACAGATGGAAAAGAGCCAGTGAAGTGATCTGAAGAAGTGATGAGCAGTAAGAAAGTAAGCTAATCTCAGCAGCTGCATTTTCAATTGACTGAATGGTATCACAGTGTACCCCAGCAAAGTCTAAAGAGGTTGAGCTTTGCAGCTCAAGTTTTATGAATAAGTAGAGGCTATAGAGAAGGGAGAACAAGGCTTAACTATTCAAGGTAAAAGGAGAATAGAAGGAAGCATTTGAAAAGATTGAGAGAGGACATGACACATTCTCCTCTGTGTTGAAGATCAACAAGACATCTCAAAAGATAAATGAACTGGGGCTTGGCTGTGGTACAGCTGAGCTGCTGGCAGAAGACTGGATTGATGTGTTAAAAATTGAAGGGTACAAGATTTAGTACAGACAGCCTAGCTGGATATGTAGAGTGATTTAAGAGTTGCCAGTTTAGCTATAGAAGTTGCCTTTCCTTTCATTCAGGTTCTTTACTGTGAAAATTATCTTATGGATTTCCTCTCCACACCCTATCCCAAACCCTGCTTTCCTCTCACTGCCCCTCTACCCCCTCAAATGAAAGAAAGAAAAAGACCCACACCAGCCTTGTAGCCCAAGCTGATTCTTCCAGAAGTCATGTTGTCTTGTATTCTTGTCCTGGGGAAAAGATAAAATAGATGAGGCAGCATTATCAGAAAAATAAAGGTGCTCTCAGAAAGCAAAAATAAGTATGCATCTGGAACTATGTGCTTTCCTCAAAACACATGTACCAGCTGGTGAAAATACCAGCTTGGAGTTTAAATGTATGTTTTCAGTGTTTGCTGCTTGGACAGGTATGTATGTGTAGAAAACCAGGTATTACCATGATTGTTTTGGTTTTATTTGCTCATTGACTAATTACCAGTGTTTTTCAGACCAAACTGAAGAGTTTCTTGTGTCAGATGTGAGCTTCTCTGTTGTTTCACATAGTCCTATTGTATAATTTGTGGGTGGCATGCTTACTTTCTGGGTTTTTTTTGCTAATATTCTGATAAATATTTCTCTTCCGGCTGCTTGCAGACTTTGGAATAAGTGGCTTTCAGAAATAATAATCAACTGGACTTCTGAGGTTTTTTTTGGGTTGTTTTTGCATGCTTCTGCTTGTGTGTGGTCAAAACATTTAGCACATGTGTAGTCTGAGTCTGTATACATTGTTGATGACCTTCCTGTCACTTCCTTTCCTCAATAACCACAGAAAATCCTCTTACTTCCTGACAAGTAAGAATCTCATTAATTAAGCCAATATATGTAGTAATATTTTTCTAAGGAAATTTCAGTATTCAAATTCATTTTGCACTGAGTATTTCACTTCTGTTTGAACAGGTCAGTGCATTGTTTTAGAAGCCTACTCCAGCAGTCTTAGTGTCCTTTCTGCAGTCACAGCAGCTGATACCTAAACCCCACATTAATTTTGGAGGATATCAGAAAACTTGGACAGTAAACCTGTATATGGAGATTGTAGTGTGACTGTCCTAAAATGGCCTGAATCATTGTCTCATTTTATAGTTATCTGTTGGCCCTGGCTGGATGCCAGAGGGCCACCAAAGCTGCTCTAACGTTCCCCTCCTCAGCTGGAGTGTTTGTGGATTGAGATCAGGACAGGGAGACCAATTACAGACCAATTTTACAGGCAAAAGAGACTTGACTGGGGGAAATCAGTTTAATTTATTACCAGATTAGGGCAGGGTAGTGAGAAATAAAACCCAAATCTTAAACACACCTTTCTACCAGCCCTCCCTTCTTCCCTCAGTGGTGCAGGAGAATGAGGATTATGGTCAGTTCTTCACATGGGGTGTCTACTGCTATACCTCCTCAGGGGGAGGACTCCTGACACTCTTTCCCTGCTCCAGCATGGGGTCTCTCCCACTTGAGACAGTCCTCCATGGACTTATTCAATGTGAGTCCTTTGCATGGACAGCAGGGGCACAGCAGCCTCACCATGGTCTGCACCAGGGACTGCAGGGGAATCTCAGCTCTGGCACCTGGAGCAACTCCTGCCCCTCCTTCTGCACTGACCTGTCTGCAGAGCTGTTCCTCTCACATTCTCACTCCACTCTCTGGTTGCAGTTGGCATTGTGTGGTTTTTTCCTCTTAAATACATTATTCCAGAGGCTTTAATACTCTCCTTGATGGGCTTGACCTTGGCCAGTGGTGGGTCTGTCTTGGAGCTGGCTGACATTGGCTCCTTGGGACATGGAGGAAGCTTCTATCACCTTCTCACAGAGCCCCACTCTGTAGCCCCCACCACCAAAACCTTTCTGTGCAAACTCAGGACATGATTATAACTCCTATTGCCAAGAAGAGCGAGTCTTCCACTCCCATTACCAAAGGGTTTTTGCTGTCTCGTTTTAGACACGAAATCGTTTCGAAGGAACAAGGTCAGAGGTAGAGGAGCTCATGAACAAGATCAGAAGAAATCCTCAGGAACATAAAAGGGCAAATCATTTCACAATGGAAGGCTACCTCTATGTACAGGAAAAAAGTAAGATGTATTTTGTATTCCACAACACCCGTATTGGACATACAGGGAAGTCTTATCTCTGCAGGTAACACGAAGATGCAAAGAATTTATAGTTGATTAAACAGTTATCTGAGTAAATGTTCAAAGTCCCTCATAGCATTGATACTGTGGCTCATAAAAAGAATATGGAGTTGAAAGTGTGACAGTTTTTAGTAAAAATGACTGAATTCAGGGAAGTTTTGTTTGACCAAGGAATGGATTTAGTCTTATTTTTAGTCCCTTACTAATGACCTCTGCTAGATCTGTCAAACATTTGTTGTCAGCCAGCAAGATGAGTTGTCAAATTAGCCTTTGAAAATTGGACTAGTTGAATATGATGAAATTGAGTGTCATTTCTTTGATTCATTGATACACTTTCATTACCTAATTGTGATGATAGGGTCAAATAAAGCAGGCTATATGTTAGGTAGCTGGTGTTAAAATTCTTGCTGTGAAGGTGCATGTCACACAAATCATATCCTGTCAACACTTCAAACAATTATAAATCTTTCTCACACTAGTAAAAAAGCCAGACAGGATGCAGAGCTCTTGCAGAGCTTTGCTCAAGGAATGACAATTTATTGTAATTTTTTTTTAAACATTGTGCATAAATCATATTTTTAAGATGTTTGCCCTTACAGAGTGAGAAGATTGATTTGCAGACCTATTTTTTAGGAAAAGTAAAGTAATAGAAGTGAGGAGATATGAAGGGTGGAGGTATGAAGGGTCATAATCCAAGTTTGAACAGTTAACATTACGGTGCAAATCTCAGCTAAACTACATGCAGTAAGCTGGGCTCTAAAGAGTGTATTCTGTATAGGGTGTGCAGTGATTAATAGGAGAGAGTTCTGGTGTCAGAAGTTGTGAACAGACTTTAATCAATAGTCTAGAACTTGCAATTGAGTTGTATTCGTCTTCAGTTGCTTAGCCTCAAGTTACCAGGTGTAATTCTGCCTTTCTGTGCTCTGCTCTATAACGTCTCAGATGTATTTATTTTATAGGGAAAATTATTTTGTCTGTAGTAGTGAGACAAAGATTAATAACTACTTTCATTTGTCATTAAGTATAAGTGTAAAATACGACTTGCATCAGCTTTTAGAATAGTAAGCACTGGTTATCTTTTGTATTATATATAATATTCTTAATTTGTACCTTGGCTTTAAATACTGCATTATTAGGAATTAATCAGTGTTCTTAAGCATCATTTTAGAAAGCAGGAGAAGAAAATGAAGAAGCTGGAAAAAGTACATACTATATATTGCTTTTGTGTTATATAGGGCCTGCTCCCTTTGGTTCCAGTTGGGTGAAGCACTATTGCATGTACAGGAAAGAAACAAAGAAATTCTCCATGATCCCATTTGAACACAGATCAGGAGGGAAAGTTGTATGTATATTTTGATATTCTACCCTTACACTTGTCCTGTATCAAGATCAGAGGATGTGTCAGATAAGATGTGTCAAGTACTTTCCCTCTCTACTCTCTTTGCCCTTTTTTTTCATCTCTCTTCATGCAATTCAGTCTGCCATTTAAGGACATTAATCTAAAGTATGGATTAACAGATAAGAATTCTCTAGACTTTTCAGTTGCTTCCTTTTAGAAGACCAGAGGATCTGGCACAAATAACATGCAATGTTTCACCATTTAGAATCTGCATAACTTATTAAAGTATAAATCAGGAAAATAGAATATACTTAGAAATTTGTTTCTTACATGCTCCACTTAGATTTTTTTTTTCAGAGATGTAAGTACTGGAAGTGGGACTAGAAAAGTGGATTTTCATAGGAATATAATTTTTGCTGATAACTGTATACAATTTCAGATGTATTTGATAGCATCTGAAATATTCAAGACCCAATATTTTGTTTACCTTTAAATGGCTTTAATTCCTACTGAAATAGTTGGGAATTTATGGCATTCAGTACCTTTAAAGATGACACATTAAATGAATATATCAATAGGGATAAAATGCACTTTGTTGCAAGGAGAAGGGATATCTCAATCTGGAAACTAATGCTTGAGTCAATATGCTTGTAAATGCAGCACCCTGCCCTATCTTAAAATTTGGTTAGAAAATCATGTTGTTGGAATTTTATCAAGTTATTATATCCTGTTAGTTTCAGTAGAGGGAGGAGATAGTTTTCATAATTTTGAGGACTCTGAGTATTTATGAATATATTGAATTTGGAAGAATCGTTTGAAAGCTTTGGAAAAGTTGATGTACTGAAAATTAGTGGTATTTGGTTTTCTTAATCACTTCAGTACTTCTATGAATTTTTTATCCTAATTTACTCTGATTGTAATAAGCCATTTTAGTTAGTATAGTATGTATTTAGTATGTATTTAGTATGTATTTAGTATGTATTTAGTATGTATGTGTCTAAGCTTTCAGCATTCTAAAACACTAATGAAGCCATTTATGCTGTATTAAAATATCTCCTATTTGGAAATCCACAATGCAATTATTCCTTCAGTGACAACCTTCTATGTCAGGAGATGCTGAATAAGACAATAAATAATTGAAATGTACAGTTAATCCTAATTTAATCTGGTGCAACTCATGCAGAATTCACAGATGAGTTTGATTCCTGGGTAAAATAAGATCCTAGTGTTGGTCTTGAAGAAAGAAAGGATTGGTTTTGTAAGACACATTACAGATAGTAAAGAACACTTTATTTGTTCTAGTTAGTGTAGCTATAGCCTTTACTGTGTCTCACATAAAATGGGAAAAGTCTCTTTGTGTGTTTATATTGTAACAAGTGCAAAATATTTTTGTTGGTTTAACTTACTATTGTACTCAGTCATTCTGTAAAGTACCAGCTAAAATGTACTCAATATTTTTAGATTTATGTCTCATAAATGACCATAGAATTTATATGTTATTGTGCAGAGAAGTGAACAGCAAACATGGATGAATTCTATTGCAGTGTCAGTTTTCAGCGTAGCTTTTGCCATTATTTTAATATAAATTTACCTTACTTGGCTTGTACAGCTGGCTTACTGGAGCTTATAAAAACTTGTAAAAAGTGGGTCAAGCTTATAAAAACTTTCTTTTCACAGGGTGATGAGGAACTCTTCGTCCTTACTTATTGTACCAAAAGAAATACAGATACAATAGACAGGCGATTCTGTTTCGACTTAGAAGCTTCAGACAGGTAAGCTTGGGAAGCACACTAGGAAGAGCTTTTTCTAAGTAGGAGTTAAAACTGCTGCAAAATTACTGTTGTGTTTTCTTCTGATTTCTTCAATCCTCACTCAGACTTCCAGTGGGAAATGGTTGCTGGAGGAGAAGGCAAGCCCTGCCATGCCTCACTGGGTTTTACCCCAGCTGCATGTAGCAGAAGCAGGGAGAAACTAAACTGAAATGCAGACATTGCCTGGGCTCACATTAAAGAAAAGCACAGAAGAAGTTAAGAGGAGCTATTAAGAGTTATTGCAGTGAAGAAACGTGGCTTAAATTGAAGTAAATATAGCTGTAGTGAAAGACTAATAATTCATGCACTCATGACCACTTTGTATCACAAATCCTGCATTCCAAAATGATGTGTTGCTGAGGGTATATGCTGGATTTTCAGATTGGAAATAAGGTTTCTGGGATTTTGAGGCTATTTGTGGCTGCTGTAATCATCCACTGCATCTTGAACATTGTTGCCACTGTCTTTTTGAAGCACCACTTGTTGCTTTATATGTAAAGAAAAGATTTGCTAATTTCTTTCACTAAAGGATCTCAAAATGTATCAAATTGGTTTTCAACAGCATTTTAGGCCTCCCTTATTTATGAAGATCAGAGGACACAATTTAATAGGGTACTCCAAATAAATATGGCTGTGGTAATGCTGCATTCTTTTGACACAAATTGTATTTGTGCAGAAAGGGATCATGTCTAGAATGAAATGCTAGGTATAAATTACTGGATTGTTGCTACTTTTTTGCATTTACCCTCTCTGAGCTTCTTTCAATCTATATGTTTGCATCTTACTTATACCAATTAACTACATTCTAATTTATAACATAGTAGGTCTCCAGGTTTTATAGGCTTTTGGGTTTTTTTCCATCAAATTCTTAGTGTTTTTCACTTTAAATACAGCATGGCTAGTGCTGTCAGGCCCCCCTGTCCTGTGGTTGCTAATGGTCTGCAGATATGTCTGTGAAAAGGATCATGTGCTCAGACTTGAATCAGAGGTTCTGCTGAGCTTGTGTGGCTAGTCAGACTGGCCTGAGGCATGTTCATTCCTACAAGCAATGGGTAAAGGGATGTGAAACTATCACTGCGTCAGAAAACTACCAGCTCACATGACAGATGACAGGATGGTCATTTACAGCTCAGGTGATGTTTATCATCACTCTACAGCGTGGTTTGGACTTGCATTTTTGACTTGAGGAGGATGTGGTTTAACTATTCTAACATTGTCCCAACAGCACGAAAGGGAGTAAAGGTTTATACTCCTTGCATTAACTTCTCTTGGGTCAATGTAGTGGCCAGTAGAAATAGCAGATTTCAAACTAACTATGATTAAGTTGCTAAAAAGTAGTATGAGAAATGTCAGTCTGTCCCCCTCTGTGTGTCATCTGCTCAGAGGGGTATCTGGAGTTTAGACAGAGATGGATGGAGAGCAGTGTTTCCTTGATCCTGCAAAACACTTTTTCATTCTCTTCTCTGGTAAAAGTGGGAAAAATCTACTTCATCTTTCTGTCTAGATATAATAGACACAACTGGTCCACTGTGACCTTGATATCAGACATTTTTCTTTTAATAATATATGTGTGTAGTACTGAGATGTTCCCATGGAGATTAAGTCTGTACTGCAGGCCATTAGCTTGTTTCCTTGGTATCAGTTCAGGCCACACATATCCCGCAGCTAGTCCAAGTTAAAAAATAACATAGGGATTGGCAGCTGGGCATGGGGTTTTCTTTGTTACTGTGCTTTGGAAGGAGGCAAGGTCGTGAAATTTTAGGGAAGACCTTTAAGTAGCAAACATTCAGCCTTGCGTGTGACTTAGGTATAATTTAGAACTAGCTGAAAATTTACATGTTTTTCTTTCAAAAGGAAAGCTGAGATGGTTATATTTTCTTTAAATTCTGATACTTATGGCTCTGAGGGTGCTTAGATTCTGGCTAAATCTCTGGCAAGTGATACTTTTTTCTGTTTCTAGTTCTCCATCATGTTTAGTGAAAGGTGACTAGTGGTAAATGTAGAGAAATTTATATATTAAGGAGATAGCGGAGGTCTTGTAGGGTAGGAAAAAGTTATTGTATTGATAAACAACCTTATCCTTCTGAAATACTACCTAGATTTGAATTTTGTCCAATACAGGACAAGGAGGGAAGGTTTTGTTTCCTTTGACTTTATTTTGAAGACAAATAAATAATGTTTCATGCAGCATATACTGAGTTTGATTTATTGTTTCCAGGAGACACTCTCAGACCTTGACAGTTGTAATTTAGTGAAAAGAATGAAATGGTTTTTGTTTTAGTTTTTTACTGAACTAAGATGTTAATTTTTAGAAGATATTTACTTGTAAGCTGGGATCATTGTTGCTGCTTTAAAGATGAAAATTATAGATTGAATTAACATTTTTCATCTAACAGCAGTGCAAGTCCAAGTTTATTTGTAGTTCACAAAACTCATAACTCCAGCAAGTGTTGGAATCAGCAAGTGATCAACAATGAGCTATTTAAAATAAATAGTTTGCAGATTACATTAATTTTGCTTTTTCTTCCCTCTTCTCCCGTTTCTTACTGCATGTATCACTTCTATAGGTTTTTTTTTTTTCAAGATGAGCAGTATTCAGTTATTAAGCAAAAGAAATGAACCTTGACTTTAGGACAGTAGGCTTGTAGCTTGTAGCTGGAAATAGAATTTGACGAGAATTTTTGAGTTGCTGGTGAATGCAGTTGCTTTATGTTGGTACATCTGCAGGCCTGGAGTTCCTGTGACCATGCAGGCATTCTCTGAGGAAGACAGGAAGCTGTGGATGGAAGCCTTGGATGGAAAAGAAGCTGTAAGCATAGTTTTTTAAATATTCTTTTGTAGTCTAATGGAGCATTCTCTCACCGCCTGCTTTCTGATTCCATTTATACTTTAATAAACTGGGATTATGTAGTTTGCAAAATGATAGATTCAATGAATAAAGGATAAAAGTGTAATAAAACTCAGGAGAGATGAGTAACTTGGTAAAGCCCAGTGTAGATAACTGCTAATGCTGATGTGAGAATTTTTCATTGTAATGACAGCATCGATTTTTATAAATGGTTTCCCATCCCAATGATAATATTGGTGTTGTAGAAAATGTCTAGTATAAGCATGTTCACTTAGTCTTATGCTGACATGCAGCATTCCAGTGGCAAAACTTGCATGAGTGAGTCACATGGAATTGTTATTTTATTTTTTCAAGCTAGATCAAAAAAGTTCTTGTCAATGGGACTGAGGTTATACATGAATTTGCTTAATTTCTGCCTCACATCGGGAAATGGGTCTGAGCTGTTGAATTGAAACACACTCTTTATTCTTACAGTCATGAATATATTGGTCTTGTGGGCCAGAAATAATGGGGTTTTCTAGACAATGACCCAGTCACGTGTCTGCCCCAGGAGTTGCAGGTTTTATTGACATCATTGTTGCACTAATCTGGCTTCATTTGCAGAGGTGTTTATTACTATGATGTATTGTCTGAGCTGGACTCCCCAGTAAGTTTACAACTTCTGGGAATGCCAAACTGGGACAAAAGTCCCAGGACAAATCAACAATTTGACTCCTAACAATGAGTGAGTTTAAAACTGTGGGAAATTAACCTGCAGAGAAACTTAGTAACATGGAGCACATAAATCACAGTTAATTTCAGTGGATGTAGCTAACACTGTTCTAACATTGTACTGAGGGGGCACAGACCTCTGGTCCTGCTGTTAGAGCTGTTGGTGGTGGTATGTTCTGGCTGCAAACAGCTGTGTTTGTGACTACTGAGCATTAAGATTGAGGGTGCCTTTTTTCTGATCTCATAAAAGTCTTTAAAATAATTTATGTCTTTTTACTCTTTTTGTGTCAGCTGTTCAACAATTTGAATAGAGCGAACGCAAAACGAGAGGGAAGTAAGTATTTGAAATAGCATTAAGGCTGATTTTGTTAATATTTTACAGTTGAGAGAGGCAAAGGTAATTTTTTTTCTGTGGATCCAGCCTAATTATTTTACTTTTAAATCTTGAGTTTTGAATACAATTTGTGGATTGTGTAATTAATGGGTTTTCACAGTAGCTCAGTATATACATAAGAATTGTAGGAATGGATATAAGCTGGATAAACAGTCTGATTGTTTTGGCCAATTTACTTCATGCCTGAAATCGATTCAAGGGTGACTCTGTATGTAAATGCATCACAATTTCTCAATACAGATTATGTGTACACATCTGTTAGAATGTGTAAGTATGGTTTTAAAAGTAATTGCAGCTGAATGTCAAGATCAGCAAAAACACTGAATGCATGCATTTAAGATATAAACCAAAATATGGAAGTAGAAGAGATGGCTTTTCTTTGGACAACGTTAGCATTCTTTTGTTAGTAAAGTGTAAGAGTGAAAACAGGTATCCTTCTTTGATTACCAGGCCACTTATGCTTGCTTTTTGAAAACCTTGAAGCTGCTGGTTAAAGCTGGATCCTGGTGTTATTAATAGAAAATTTTCCACAGATTTGTCTCTTCATGGTGCAGTACCAGGTCCCCAGGAGCAAGAAGGCCAGATGTTTGGGGGAAGGGCAGTTTTGCAATATAAGCTTTTAAATGAAGTTTTGATGTGAAGAAAAAGAGCAAGATAGGAACAACAAAGGAATACTGGAGCTCAGCTGTTGTCCTGTTAATGCAATCTGCTTTCATGTAGTCAGATCATTAACTGCTGTGAAATTATATACATGTGTCCTGTATCTTTAGTGTGGGAATTTCTTTGGCTGAGTGTAGGACTCAGTAAAAGCCCTGCTGTTGATGATTATGTTTTTTCATCATAAGTACTTCCTTGTCCCATTTGGTGAACTCTGTCAGATGTTGTCGATGTTGCAGTAAGTACTGTTAAATTCCATCTTGCATCTGCCAACATGTGTAACTAATCAGGGATCCCATTCTTCAAAGGATGCTGCTGTGAACAGATTCACTGAAGCCACTATCACCAGAACAAGTCTTTACGTGGGCTAGGCAGAGTTGTGAAGGAGAAAAGCAGAATTTCTCTAGAAAAATTGATGTATTATACCAATTTAAGAATATTTAGTTTTGCCTCAAAAATACTACCTATGTGATTAAGTCCAACCTTATTTTCAGTGAAAGGCATGATTCTAATGGTGCTTAAAACTGTCCAAACCTTTTTTTCTTTGCCTTATAGGTGCACAGTTGGATAAGATAGGGTTCACCATCATCAAAAAGTGCATCAGTGCTGTTGAAACACGAGGTAATGATCAACCCAACTTGTTTGTGAAGAGGGTGAGGCAGCTGGTCTGCTCTGTGAAGAAGGCCTGTATGATATAATCTGTAGATCTCTGGAAAAGACTTTACCATGGAAGACATTTCACTGATTACACTGACCCGGGCAGGAGTCTGTTCAGTCCCATCCTTTTATGTATGGCTTTCTCTCAAGAAATGTGTTTACCAGAAGTGCTTACAAGCAGAGAATATCACCTCTTGACACAGGGAGCCAATATTTGTGCACAACAGCTGAGAGAAACCTGTGTTTTGTAGGCAGTGCCTGCACCTTTGCTGTTGCAACAGAGTAATTTATTTTAGTATTCCGTTGCTGTTTAGTCTCTTAAGACAGAAGAACAGGAGCTGAGCAGGCAGGTGATTGGCAAAAAGTGTTGAAGTGCTTTTCATGGAGTTAGAATCACACCAGGGACAAAGATGCTGTCAGTATTTATTGTTGTGTATATTGATTGTTGTACCTCCAGAACTGGAGATAGAAGAGAGGTCAGTGTGCAGACAGTCAGTATTCAAGAGGTGATTGGGATTGACTTTGGAGAGGCTCTGCTGAAGGGTGCAGTGACCAGCCACTCTGAGGCTCACTGCATTGTATATGGCACTGTGTGGAGAACCTGCTTGTTTGGTTGTGGTTTTAAAAAAAGAGGTGAAGACATGAAAGTAGGTCATTGGTTACCGTATATTTCTCACGTTGTTAAAAGACGTGTTGTCATTTCTGTGTGCATTTTGGTTTTCTCCTAAATTGTTGACTTTCCTTCCTACTCCCAAAGGGGATGCTTAGAATTTTTCAGGAATTTTATCTTTTTTTTCTAGAGGTGTGGTATTGGACAGGGCTGAATGCTTGCTTCTTTCTGTGTATCACAGTCCAGCTAAAATAAGATAGCTAAACAGAAGAGTGGCTTCATGCTTGCTGCCAGTGCAACATCTTACTGAAAAACAGTGTCTTCCATGTATACACTTACTATACCATAATATTAGCAAGATGAGCAGCATTTGTGATACTTAGAATTTTGCATTTAAACAGCAAGAAGTATCTGAAGTCTTTTTTCTCTTAGACTTTTTTGTATCAGTTCTGTCTGATGCATTAAAGATGTTATTCCAGATTAGGCCATATTCTATCTTGTGTTATTTTTGTTCATTTGGTTCTTTTGAATATTTTTCAGATAAGTTTGCCTGTCTCATCACTTTAAAATTTCAGTTACTGGCATTTACAGTCTGAATATTTCAGCTGGGAAACATTGCAGATAAAGCTGGCATTCTACAGATAAGTTTCCTTCACTGCAAAACCCTGCCTCAATATTGTCTGGATCTTCTCTTTACAGTGAATGAGGCAGATTTAATTAAAAGGGTAGCATGTGCTCGTGTAATGAAAGGCTAGTTTTGGTCTACAGTTCAGTGACTGCTACCTTACAATACCTCATGAAGCCTGCTTACTATAAGCAGTGTGGAGTTTACTGCATTTTGGTTTATTATTTTTTACATATTTTTAATTTTTTTTTTTTTTATTATTTCTTCAAGTACTGGGTTGGTTATTTTTTTTTGTCTGATACCCAAGAAAAATGAAACAAGAACATAACTGTGGAAAATAGGTGAATGCTTTCTTCATGAAGTGGCTATTTGGAAAAGTGTTTTTTGTAGGTTTTTTTTTCCTTAAGGCTGAGGTGGATAGGTTAAATGGAATGGAGGTTTAAGTTCACTCTGTCCTTTATGCCTTGATTTAGGGGCATGTGAGAAGGTGCAAAATACTTGTGTAACTCTTGTTCAATACACATGATGAGCTTTCATGGGTTAGCAGCTTCTCTCCATAGTGGGATCTGGCCTGAAACAAACTTGGAAGAGAATTAAAGTTCCCAAAATCTTTGGAGACTTTGCAGCTTTGCTGTCCCTTGTACACAGCTTTTTTAAGATGTGCAGTCAATAGAGTGCTTGGTGGTAATTACTGCCAATGAAAAAGACTTGTGTCTATTAATTTTGTTTTGGATAGTCTTCAAGAAAGAAAATAAATCAGTCTTCAATGAATATTTCTTTCCCTGGGGTTCCAAGAATACATTTTAGGTGAGGTATTACCTTCCAGGAACTCAACAATCCATGTTGCTTGGTTTCAATCCACTTGATTTGTCCATTACATTTCAAGCAGTCATTGATTTTCTGTTTACCGATTCTGAACTTAGCATCAGCTGCATTAAAAAAACAAAACAAACCAAGTAAACAAACAACTTCAAAATAACACAAAAAAACCCATGAAGGACCTTCTGCTGATGTCTGCTGAGCTAAACAAATGGAGGACCAGGAGAGCATTCATTTGTTTGTCTCAAAAGAGTTTGGCCGAATAGTTGTATGATGAAGAAAATCGATTTCTAAAGCTGCAGAATTTTCTACCTGTACTTTTTCTTGAAAACAGTTTTTACTTGGTTATTTCACTTCAATGATAACACATCAAAAGCAAGTTATATTCAGCAGGAGAAAACAGGACAGATGCTTCTTCAGAGACGGTGCTTGTGTGCCATGTTTTTATCTCTTTTAATCATAATGGGTGTGAGGTTGGCGTGGGTGGAAAGAGAGGACAGTCTAGTGTGGGTGGAAACTGAGAATAGTCTTGTCATGTCACAGCAGAAGTAGTCTGGTATTCAGAGAGAGAAGAGCATAACAGAGATATTGAACATAAACTTGTCAATGGCTGGATAATTTTTTTTTCAGTTATGTTCCCTTTTATAAAGCCAAGAAGGGAATTATTTGCTTTGAATGAATTGAAGCACGAAAATCAGTGTCTTGGTTAAAATGCACGTGAGCTTCTGATTCAGCATTGCCTTTCAAGAGATTGGCTGTGCTTTACCTGGAAGGAGATGCTGAGGCATCAGGGTGTGCATCCCATCTCTCACATACTGAGCATCGTGCAGGTTGGATGTGCACCTGTGTTTTGTCTTGGAGAGAGCATTTTTTTCGGAGTATTTTATTTATAATTCTCTACTGAGAATAATAGAACGTGGTAGATTTTTATGGAAACATCAAAGAGCTTTTGCTCCACTAATAAAGACTCTATGCGTGTTCTTGTGTGCAAGTAGGTGGTTGTACCTTCTCAGGGGATGTGATGGGTAAAGTGTTTGCCGGAGCAGGGTTTGTCTTGAGCTTAGAACTACCGGAGCTGCCGAGCTGAGCTGCAGAGAGAGGTGGCAGCATTGAGCTGCGTGTCCAGGTTTGCTGCTCCTCAGACAGAAACGACGTGGTGAGGGAGGACTAGAAAACCTTTTCAAGTGACAAAAAACCCCCTGGCATCACCTTGAATTTAGAGTGTCACTTGGATGGCTGTTTCTGTGCTATGGATTTTGATATAAAAAGTTGTATTTGCGGCTCTGTTGCAAGTCTGTTTCAGCCTCACGTACAATGCCAGTCACAAAGTAAACTTACCTACTATGTACCTTGCTTATGATAGTATAAATTACTATTTTGCTTACAATACCTTACATTTCTAAGCATGTTTCATAAACTGTGTACCTGTGCCAAATTCTGGTATCAGGCAGCCAAACATCTTGAGATAATGTAAACATGAAGGAAGTTGTGCTGCAGGGCTTTGTCGCTCCAAGTTGCCAATAGCGGTTGAGCCGGCAGACACAGCGTCTGAATCCTTCAGCATTTCACTCGGTGGTGAGCTATTCCTTGCAATGAGTCATCCTGTCAATTGTGTTCTGTAAATGCCAAGCATTATCAGTGTTGGATGTGCTGAAGATCTGAAATGCGCAGATTAAATCAGAAATAGGACTGCTTCAAACTAGCTTTGTATATTTTAAATAAAACATCATTTGAAAGTATGTTTCAAGGTATCATCTAAAACTACCTTGAAATATTAATGCCTCTTTGCACTCCTTGATGTCTGCTAGCAATTAGCTGTGCTTTTTTCAGGTTGATGAATTTGAAACCGATCAATTATCTGATAATCTCTATCAGAGACTCATGATTATTGCTGAAAGATTGTCATGGTTTCAATACTGCCATTTTTCAGAGACTTCTGTATTACCATGTCTGCTTTAATATTGAGCAGTAGGTTTTGTGGTTTGACCTTGATTATTTCTAAGCCTGTAAAAGTATGTTTGGGGTCAGCACAGTTGGTTCCCCCCAGCTTTAATGTTAGAAGCACAGGAAGTCACAAATCAACTTCTGAGATAAGCAGAAGCTGAGTGTGACATTATTTCTTCAGCTTTTTAGCATCTTGCATATGATGCAGAAGGCTTGTTCTGTGGTACTAAAAGTAGTAGAAGACATTGCATAAAAAAAAGCGTGATGCATTTTGGCAAAGCTTGGTGTTAATTTGGTACCAAAATTTTCCTGGACACCTCTGAGTAGTTTGAAGCAAAAAGTATTTGCTGCTTTGAGGACAGATTTGTAGTGCGTTCTTGTTTGGAGTGTGTCAAGGACTGTGTTCTTGGGAGTTTTTTTAGTGTTTCCAAGTGGTGTATAGCATGCTATCACACTTGTTCTAAGGATCATTGGAAAACTTAGTTGGCTGGGTCAATAACTTCATCTTTTGAGAAGAATTGTGTTGTGGCCACATAGCTGGGTTTTTTTCCGTTCTTCTGTACACAGCTAAACTGTGAGTATACTCAAGAATTGTGTGTTTTGATGAGCACAGATAAAATAAAGGAGATCTGGCTTATTCTGTTAATTAGAGCCAGATCTGAACCTGGCATCTAGCTGAAGGCTCAGCACCATTCCAGTGGTGCCTGCATCTTGGATCTGGGATGGCTGAGGACGCTGCAGACTGTGTGAGGAGCAGGAAGGAGTGAGAGAAGAGAGAAAAGATGTAGCAAGGCGAGGCAGGAGGAGCGGGTAGAAAATGCCAAGTTCTCTCTACCATATTGAGAATTATTGCTGTGTATTATGGCTCTGTCTGACAGTAATTCATTAAAAGGCTAATGATTTTTACATACTTCATCTAATATTTATTTGGGAAGAAACTTTTTCTCATATGACTGGTTTTAATTTTCCTTCTCTGGGTTGGAACAGCTTGGTATGGAAGCTGGGAATTCTCCACAATTCTTCCTTTGTTGAAGGATATTTTGAATAAGAATACCACATAATCTGTTATTTGAAAAGATTTCTTTGGAGTAGGAACACAGGTATTTTGTGGCATTTCTACTCTTCCAGGCCAGGGTGATTATGAAGGTCGATTGTGTTCGTAGATGGCTGCTTATTATGAGGCCTCTCAAACATCTGTGTCAGCTTTGTTAGTAGTATTTTACCTCCCACTATATGGGCTCTGAAGCAATGCAGCAGACAAAGACATACCTTATTTTTCCCTTTTGCTTCCTTGCCCCTTCTCTCTCTCCCATTTTTCTTCAATTTATATTCATAGTTTTACTTCCCTGGGGATAAAACTGGGTATTGGAAAGGAAAGCAAAAGCAGGGGAAGAAAAAGGGTAGAGAAGTGAATGTGTGTGAGACAATGGAAGGGCACAGAGCAATGACGGCAAAGTGGTCCCATGTCCATATAGAATGGGAGTAGGGGAGTGTAAATACTGTGCTGGTTTTGGCTCTTCTGTTCATCCCAAGAAAAACTGTTAAGTAACTTTTGGTGGTGCCTCTGGATGTAACTCCTATGTGGAGCACAGTGGGTTGGAATTTGGCCTTGTATCTTAAATGGAAAGCATTTATAAACTTGAAAAAGTATTGGTTTTGAGGACTGGGAATAGGCTTAAGTTTTTCTTCATCCAAAGAGTTTTAGTCACCACATACTGGGGGAAAAAAAAAAGAAAAATTTATTGAAGAAATGTTAATTTAGCATTTGTTGGGTCTGGCATTATTAGAATGTACGTGTCAACATACCCAAAATGTAATTTAAAAAATTTGAGATGAGACAGTGGTTTATTTATTTATTTATTTTCAAACAAAGGTTTGTCCCTGTTTTCTTCTCCTCCCAGTTTCAGAGGTGGAATTGAGGTACATGAAACTTTAATCAAAACATAACATGAATTTATCTTAAAAAAAAAAAGTAACAAAATGTTTCTTGTAATACTTTATTTATAATGTTCTCAGGACTGTTAATACTGTGTAATCTCTCTATCTTTGAAGAGAATTTGTTGCCTGGGGCAAAAATTTTAGTGCTAAATTTGACTGTGGTTGATCTCATGCTTTGTTGTTTTGTTTTGTTTTTTTTTTTACATAATAGGTATAAATGACCAAGGATTGTACAGAGTTGTGGGGGTGAGTTCAAAGGTCCAGAGACTTCTGAGTTTGTTGATGGGTATGCCTCTATTTTACAAACATTTTTTCAATATTTTGTTTCATGTTGTTTTACTGTCAATATTTAGTTTTTAAAGCACCTGTCAGTAGTTTGCTCTAGTCCATGCAAATAATCACTATGTCATTGTAAGCCCCCCTACTTTAGAAGAACCTAGATTAGTGTGTATTAATAAATTAAGAGCTGCTATGGGACATGTAGGAGCAAAGAATGTGCTTTGGGCTGATGTAAGTGGGGTTAAAGCAGCCTAAGGGGAAGGTTCTGATCAGAAAATTCAAAATACCAAATTCAGTAAAGTTTGAAGCTGGTTGCTTCATTGTTTGAAGTTTCCACCTTCATTCTCCCTTGTCTAGAATGTCCAAGTGTACGTGCCCACGTGTGTCTTTAGTTAATCACTGTGCAAAATAAGACATCTAGTTTAGGCCTGCTCTTAAAGAGCTATTTGGTTTAAGAGGAGGAATGTGATATATGTATTAATAATAACTATGGGTCAAGGCAGGAGATGGAGAAGGGATTTGTTTTTGTAAACTTAGTTGTATAGCTCCAATATGTGGGTAGCATCTTAGGCTCTTTTATACCTGCATAGCTAAAATAATGCTCAGAAGCTTTTTTCTCCCTTTTCTTTCTGGAAATTTTGATGCATCTTTAATTCCAGTGACTGTAGTTCTCCTGCCACTCTGCTGTCCCTGGGGGAGGGAGAGAAATATTGGCACCTGGATGAAATCCCTCATCTGCCTGATATCTCTCACCAAAGTAGTAGCCATGACTGCAAAATGTGCTGTGTTTGCCCCTTTCTTGTCCTGAGCACTGACAGTACATGCAGTCAGACAAGACCACTGGGATTAGTTCATTTTTATAGAGCTTCCAAACCTGTCATTTGACAGCAAAGGTCTGATTCTCAGGGATTCATTGGTATGCAAAGAAGCTTGTTTGCAGTTTGCACCAGGCTCTTCTCCAGAACCATGCATGCTCCATCTGTGCTGATAACACAGTGTTCTTTGGCACTGCAAACTGAAGGAAGCCAGAAAGTGAATTCATTTCATTACCCCAGACATTATGTGAATGACAAAGCGCTTTTATATTATATGCTGCTGTCAGTTCAGTGCCACCTGTAAGACTTTTTCTTTTCCTCCCTTTATTTTTTCAAACAGGCTGTCTCTTCAGAAATGATAAGACATCTTGAGACTTGAGGACCTGCATGTCATATCAATCTGTCATAATGACCTTGCTAAATATTAATTTATGATGTCTTACTTTAATCAATATTAACAGCACCCTGAAGTACTCCATTAGTAAACCTTTAAAGTATTATAGAAAAAGGGCTCTTCTTGGAAATGCGAACTGGGATTAATAAAAATGACTGATCTATAACAGATTTTCATAGTTGTTTATCTGTGTTGGGGTTAGCCTCAGTAAGCAGTAACCATCTTTAGCCATTGACCATGGGAAGAATGATGAGCTGTCACTCAGAGAGCCTTGATTGAATGCATTTGGTACCGGAAG
This sequence comes from Lichenostomus cassidix, assembly GCF_008360975.1. Lineage (NCBI taxonomy): Eukaryota > Metazoa > Chordata > Aves > Passeriformes > Meliphagidae > Lichenostomus > Lichenostomus cassidix. The sequence goes on from NC_139484.1 coordinate 21,206,520, forward strand.
ATGCTTTTCAGTTTTGTACTTGCTGGCTTAGCTTGGGTGTGCAGGTCTGGCAGGCAGATTTTCCTTGCTGCCATTATTGGTATCCAAATTAAATAGACTCAGGTTGCCAGTGGTTCAGTAGCAGCTGGAAGAGTTTACTGGGGATTCCAGCATCTGCTTTTAGTTATTTTTTTTTTTTAAACAGAAACATTTTTTGTCATACCCAAGTTTCATATATTTATTTCACATAGAAAGAATACAGTGGTATCAAGATGAGGCAAAATACTGAACAGGAAAAAGTTAGGGTGCAAGCAGGTGCTCTTTTCTGATGATTTGTTGAAAGTGATCCTATCTGTGCTCTTTATCTGTCTGTCCTCAGAGAAGAACAAAGAGGGTTCCTTTTTGATATACAGTGGTACAGAGAATTTAAAATGACTGATTAATCTTTAATCCTTTGTCTCTGGGCATACTCTTAGATACCCTTTTATATGAAAGATTTCTCAGGATCATAAAAAACTCACATTAACTTTCTGTATTTTAAAATGTTTGATAAGATTTCAAAGTATTTTAAGCTACCTATCATTGACCATGAGGTTCACAGTTGGAAAGACCTGATGTGAAAAAAGAGTCTTCCAAATGGTAGCCAGGGACATAATTTCTTTTTGTAGTTTTGTCTCTTTTTCAGAATATTTTCTGTAGAATTTTGGAAAGTGCACTGAGAGTCAAGAGAGTATGAGAAGATCAACATATGCTTTTCTAGTACTATGAATGCATAGATTTTCATCTGTAATGCAAAAATCTAGTGGAGCTAAGTCTCTGCAAATTAAGGCTTTGCAATCAAATATACACTTCTACTTTAAAAAAAGAAAAGTTAATTTCACAATTAACTTAGTCCATGAAGTTACTTTCATCTGGTATTGTGCCTATTTTGCAGCAATGATCTTGTTTAAATTTAAAGGGAGGCATCTGGTGAGGAAAACACTCTTTACCTTTTAAAGGAAAATGTTAAATTAACCAGATATCTCATTATAAACTGGGATAAAAAGCAAGAACTTCCAATATTATGGAAATACATTCCAAGCACTGCAGTGTGAGTTGTCAGCCATCAGGAGTCTCAGTTCTGGAAGTGCATCAGGGCCCAATTCCTGTTTCATTGATGATCTGCATTACAGATCTGATGTGGCTCATTTCCTACATGCTGTTATATAGATTTTGTACAAGCCACTGCATAGATCAGCTTTCAGATGGACCATTGCCTGTGTGAAGTGACTGCTGAGAACTTGCAGTTTCTACTGATGTAGTTCAGGTTTGATTTCTGATGCTGTCTGGTGTGAAAAATACCAGATATTACTTGTTGTAGAAGGAAGCTCTCAGGTACTTCTGCCTTCCCAAAACTAGCAGGTTTTGAAATAGTTACACAAATAGTTTGCTATTTTATAAAGAGTAGATGATAATCTGCATACACACCTACAGTGGGCATATTGCATATGAAAGCAGAGGGAGTCTCCTCTTAACCAAATGTAGTGAACTGGACAGTTTTTATAAACTCTGGCTCCCCTATTGTCAGACAGAATTGCATAAAATTTAGAACTGATCTGTCAAAAGCTGTTCCTTAAACATGTGGGGTTAGTTTTATAGGCATAAAGTAGCCCTTCAGTGCACAGTGGCTGTTATGTAAGCAGGTAGCATGAAAACAACTGGAGTAATTTTTTTTTAAATCTGGTCGAGGTTCCAGTTCTTAAAATTGTCTGGGATGTTTAAAGTAGAGGGGAAAAATGGAGGAGGAAGAGTGAAATCCATTGGGTGTTAGGGCACAGAGCACTGTAAAGCAAATGTCAAACCAAACATGAACGTGTCTTTAAATCATGATGGCTTGTGCAATCAAACGGTTGGTAGCAGGGCTGATTTTTTTTTTTCCCTCCAAGAGATAATTAAATGTTTCAACAATACCTTCTATTTTCTATTTTAAGAGGCTCGCTTTGGAATTCAGTCGCCTGTTGTTTTCCTCCCAAAATTCATCAACAAATTTCAATGAGCAGAGTGCATACTTTGAATGTAAAGGAGGTTGATGATTATGAAATAGCTGTTTGAAAAACTGGATATTACATAGTGGTTTAGTAACAAAACCCCCATAGATTTTGCTAGCTTCTGATGTGATGGCAGGTTTTATTTAATTAACTCAGGACACTGGTTTTCTTCTCAAAAAAGAAAATTTGAACATGGAAACAGCTAGCATGCTAAAAAGAGAAAAAAAGCTTATTTCCGAGACCATCTTGAGTATTTTGGGTTGTGGTTAGCTAGTTTGCTAGAAAATGTTATCTGACCTGTATTTTAAAATGAGATTTAAATAATTGATATAATGAGGGAGAATATTCAGTTACAGAAGTAATTGCTTGGCACAGCTTTTAGAACAAAATTATTTAGTCCCGGTAAAAGGACTGCACCTTTAATCAGGGATCCTAATTTGATTTTTTAAACGTGTCTGTCGTTTGTCTGACAAGCCAAGTAACAAATGAATTCTGAATTGTATGAAGTGGTCCACACGTAATCTGTGTCAGCTGCTGCTGCTGTTCACTGCAGTGACTGAGGGAAATGTGGAGCAGTAAATAATGACAGGAGCTCAAGCACCTGAAGTCAGCAAATGCATTGGGCTAGGCTGGCCACATTCATGTGCTCTTCTTGTGTCAGCTAGCTATGGCTTTCTGCTTTGAGGCCAAAAGGGTTTGGGTTTTTTGATCACAGAACATTCCAGTGTGCTGTGTTGTTTTCCATCTTCTGTCAAAAACTCTTTAACTTGATGGGTCAGACAAACCTTTCGGTTTGATCTGTCTTGTTCCAAGACTCTACCAACTAACATGGGAGAAGGTGGGAGTTCTGTGAACCTGGCAAATGGTCAAGCAAACAAGTATTTCTTGTCCTGTGACTAAAACCGATCACAAGGGAGGCAAACATTCAGCAAAGACATCTTTTTCTACTTTCGAAGCACCTCTTAAAGGTTTTCACACAATGCAGAGGGTCATGCTGCACTTTGGCTGCTCTCAACAACAGTTTACAAGCAAAACTATGGAAAGAATTTATCAGTGTAGTGGCACTTTAAATGAGAAAGAAAAGAGTAAAAGATAAATTCTTCTTAGAGGTCTTTTTCCCCTAAACTGTTTTTGTACATCTTTCTGTGTTTGTGAACATTTCTCTGTTTAATTAGAGGTGTGAAAATTTCAATTGCTATAAAGATCTTCTTACATGAGGGTGTTTTTTAATCTTTCATTAAAGGAAAAAATCAGCAGTAAATAGTTTTAAAAACAAAATATGAAAATAGAATTTATAAGCAGGTGTAGATATTTAGTCTTCTTCGTATAACCTCATAAAAATAATAATACGGATGTTGCTTCTATGTTCACATGAACAAATATGTAGTGGTCCAAGTCAATGTGTTGCTGTTCATGTAAGTCATACTGATTTAGAATTCCCTTTTTTCATGTCCCTCTTGTCTTTCTGATTATTTTCTAGATTCAAAAACCTGCAATGAAGTTGACCTGGAAAACTCTGTAGATTGGGAAGTGAAGACAATTACTAGTGCTATGAAGCAGTATCTGCGGTAAGGCTGTCTCTCATTTTCTTTGTATATATATATACACATATATATAAATTTTTTTTAAACTATAAATTCTTATTTTAAGTCTCTGATGCAGTGTGTTAAGCCACAGTATTTACTTTTCCTCTGTTTTAGAACAGGATCTCATTTTGTGCAAATACCATGTTTGTTATTTGTCTTGGGGGAAGCAGAATAATTTAGCAACATGTTCATGTGAGACAGGCCCCAAAACACTTTTGTGTTAGGCACAGAAGCATTTCACTGATAGTTCTGAAACCTGAATTTTTAGTAAACTTGCTGAGACTCATCACTGAAAGTTAGGTAAGATTGTTAAAATTTGTTTCCTTTTTGTGTTTCGGTGTGGTAGAATGAAAAGGGAAAACGCTATGAATCTTTTAATATTTTCATCTTATATTTCTGACCCTTGCTCTTATGTTCTGTGTGCAATAGTAATAATGTTTCTAGTGTTAAAAAAAGAATTTAAAATATGTTCTCTATTCAAATGGTTTTGCCAGTTCCTGATCAAACTATTTTACTAAATTGCCTAAAATCATAAAATTTAGAACTGTTGTGTATGTCTTGGAGTGTAACATAAACACCATATTTTTAATCTGCTATTTTTATTAAATAAAATACTACTACTACCACTACAAAATACTAGCAATGAGTGCTGCAGAAATATTGTAAAGATAAAAGTCTTACAAAGTATAGAAAAGTATAAAAAAAACAGAGGAAAAGTGTACATAAAGTAGTTCTTCCTTACAGTATTTCCCATCTGAATGTTTACTCCAATATTTTATGAGCATCAGTGAAGTCAATTCAATGAATGGTTTTAACTCTGGTAGTGGTGGTTGTTGTTAGGACCTTAGTGCCTTTCCAGTAAGGCATTGACTTGTGATTCTTAGTGTTTAAAAAACACTAATGAAGACTTAATTGCACAGTATTTGTGTACAATCTTCATCTGAGAAACAATCTTGGTATTGAAATTGGAAAGATATCTTATGATAGACTGAAGGCATCACTTCAGCTCATAGAATGTGAATGGATGCATTTAGTCTTATTTTCCTGATAATGCCAAGTTTTCAATTTTTCTAGAAACCATTGAATTCAAGGGCCTCTGTAAGAATGGTGACTTCCAGTAGGAGGAAGTAACATGATGCTACTGATAGTTAAAAAGGTTTCCTTCTTAGAGTAAGTGCAGATAGAAGAGAATATAGTTAAATTTATTATGTCATCCTTGTTTTACAGAAGCCTTCCAGAGCCACTGATGACATACGAGTTGCATGGAGAATTCATCATTCCTGCCAGTAAATACATGACTGTAGTTGAAATAGAAATCTTTTGTTGTTGTGCTGTTGTGGCCTTAGGAGCACTCTGAATGCAATTTCAGAAAAATGCTTCATCCCAGTAAAAATACAGGAGCAAGAAATAATACATGATTTTAAAATATGTATGTTTTAATCATGATTCAGTTCTAGTATGTTTATATTATTACTCAGTTCTACAATGTGACTGCATAGCATGGTTTTGCTTTTATGGAAAAACTTTTGGATGGCCATTGTAAACACTCATTCTTATTATCTTAATTGTATAATGATAAGCAACTACTTAATCTGTGCTTTTTTTTTTTTCTTTTGCCTTCCATTTATAAAGAGTACGAAGGTTAGCAAAAGGAAGTACACTAATTTGAGCTCATTTGAGTCCTTAAAGCACAGCTGCCTGAGCCTTGTTTTCAGTGCCTTGCTAGCTCTGTATCCAGGCTGGCTTGAATGCTCCTCATGTATTAGAAGAAAGGAAAGAGCAGGCCAGATAACAGTGTGGCAGTTCAAATACAGCCTTGGAGAAGACACAGCAGCATTTGTAGCTCAGTTGTATGGTATCTAGTGTACACGGAATTTTTTTGGAAGAGGATAGAGGGAAACTGTGTCAGAAAATTTTTGGCAAAGTATCAAACAGATATTTAGCTGATTTTCTTTCCAGCCTGTAGCACTTCTGGCAAACTGGAAAGCAAAATTAAAATAAACTTTGAGACAATTGTTTTATCATCTTCAGATTGCTATAATGACTTTCCAGGACTGCAGAATGTGTTTTCTTCTGGTCCTTAATTCAAAATGAGAATTAGCTCAGGAAATTTGTTGCCAAAGCACGTGCTAGCAGGCAAGTGCTTAAACAAAATTCAACGTCCTTACCTACGTGGTGAGTCTTTACGTTTGTATTGGAAAGTGTTAAAATAATTTCTTGACTTATGAAGTTTTGCCAGCAGTTTCTCACTTTATTTTTCTTTCGCTATTTTATAGTCTCTTTCAGTAAAGGAATTCAGTTGAAGTTATATGTTTTAGACTGTACCGTGTTCATAAGTAGTAAACTGTTCAGTGAAGGAGTTGATTCTGGGGAGGGAAATTTAATCAACATTGCAGATCTGAGTTACAGTATACTCAAAAATAGGTAGTCAATGTTGTTTCCTATGTTGGCTATAAAAAACCAGCACTGGAAATAGCAAGGAGTATCCTTTTCCCTCCCTGTTGGAGGAAGAGCCAAAATTAAAAGGTTTTCCTTCAATTTTGTTCTCTTTATACGTATCAGTGTAGATTGAAACTATATGAGCTTTGACTCTATCTTGTAATTAAATGTCTAGCCATTCTTTAATTGGAATTTGTGATTTCACATGTACGTAAAATAGTCTCACTTCAAAGAAGGCCTATTTTTTCTATGAGAATTTTGATTAGCTCACTAGAAATTAAATGTTTTGCTTTTCGGTAGCCTTTTTTCTCACAATCTGTGCAGGGGTGTTCACTGCAAAAGAATAAAATACAGCCCTAAAATCTACAGCGATGTGCAAAGAAAAAAAATCTGAAGCGATATGCACTGAAGAGATATGGTGGTATTTTACAGGAAATACACTTAGCAATCAGAGTTGCCTTAGAGAAAAATGGGACCTGATCAGTGGTCCTCATGTCAAAACTTCTTGCATTCAGAATAAATTCTAAATTTTTCTAAAGTATTATTATGGGCAATAGAAATACTTCCATTCCTTGTATTATAACCTCTATTAAGATGTAATTTTGTGATTTAATGCAACTTTGAGAAATAGGAAGATGGTTTTATTTCATCTTTTACACATTCTTGTTTTCATCTGTGTACTATGAAACCTGCAGGGGCCAAAATTATTCAATTTAACACGGAACAGACAAAAATAAAAAGCTCTTTGCTTATCTTTATTTCTCTACTGTACTGGTGATGCCATTGTTACTCAGAACCTTTGTCATAGTGTTCTCAATAGGTTTTTTTGCATGTTTATTCTCCAGAGGTCATGAAATTTTCTAAGCATATAAATCTGCATGCAGTTTCCAGTGCAAGGCAGCATAAATGCAGTATCATTAGCTGCACAGTACCAACAAAACTGAATTCTAATCATGAGGACAATCAGTTAATGATGCTAAAATGAAAAGCAGTACAGTTCCTCTCTGTGGCACCCGGTAACATCGCTGCTCACCTTGCAGTGTATTTGTAAGCAGATGAGTCCAATGCAGCAAAACAATAACTGCATCTGTCAGTCTCTAAAAATAGGTGAACAAAGGCACCATTTTGCAGGTGGATTGAAAGATGAGTTCTCAGAATAAGCAAATAAGTTGATAATTCTAGAACAATATTACTTGTGAAAACAAGCACATATGTTCAATGTTGCTATGTTTGGAGACACATAAGTGGTGAAGAAAAGTGTGTGCAGTATGTTTCCATGCAGGGGTGGGAGAAGGTTTGTGTTTCTGTGAATTCTATTTTATTTTAATTTTTTTTTGAGATACTTATTTCTATATCCTACAGAAAGTGGGAGTCCTGAGTCTCGAGTCAATGCTGTTCACTTCTTGGTCCACAAACTCCCAGAAAAGAACAAGGAGATGCTGGGAATTTTGGTGAAACATTTAGCGAAGTAAGTGCTATGACCTGCTTTCCTACCTTGTCAGAATTTTTGTCTTTACCTTTATTTAATTACAGAGGGTTTTAGCAAAGTGTGGCTGGAGCTGAAGCCCATTTTGATGCTGTCATCCACACCCCCAAGAACGAAACGTGCAAAGGCAGACAAGACGTTTGCCTCACGCTGTGCATATTTTGGCGGGAAAGGCAGAAATCTAAGACGTTAATGAAGCCGTAGATGTATTTACTTTAGCAGTCCTGCCAGCAGCTGAGGGTTTGATTGAAGTGAGAAAGGGAACATTATAGTTTCTTTTTGCAAATTCTGGCAAAGGGAATAGTGGAGATCTGTTAGCAAATTTAAGTTGGTTTCACACTTGCCCTTGTCCAAGGCTAAGTGCATTTTATATATTTAAGTTCAGTAAGAGACTGATTTTGTTTTTAAGTTGCCAGTGGAAGAATGGCTTTTCAGCTTTCCAGAATTTAGTAAGACTTTATTTGAAGAAACTTTGCACAAAACCAACTTCTAAAAGATAGATTAAGGAAATGTAATGTTTTCATTTGTAGACTGCAGTTTCCAACAGTAATGGAAATTTTTCATAACCCATTTCCTGTTTTTTCCTTCAATTCTTTTCAAAAAGCGTTTCAAAGCATGCCAAGAGGAATCTAATGACTGTGGCAAACCTAGGGGTAGTATTTGGACCAACCTTAATGAGGCCACAGGAAGAAACTGTAGCAGCCATCATGGACCTGAAGTTTCAGAATATCGTCGTTGAAATCCTGATAGAAAATCATGAGAAGGTAAGTTTTGCTACGTCTTCATTTTTCTGAGCATTGTCTAAAACAATCTGCTAGCCTTAATGGGGTTAATAATGGAATTATGCATGCCATTAAAGTAATAGTTTAATTCGAAAGAATATCCTCTATACGCTGTATGCTTTTGGTTATTTATCCTTGGTAGTCATTCCTGTTCGTAGGTGAACTGACATTTCGGAATGCATATTTCCTGGCAGTACTAGTGCTTCTGTGTGTATAGTACATCAACAGATTTGCATTATGATATTTGCATTTGGTTTATTTCTGAGCAAAAGTGATACAGAACTGGAAATGAGAAAGCCCAGGCTCAGTTTTTAGCTCTTCCATTAAGTACTTCGGCCAGGGTCAGAATTCATTGTTTTATGTCTTCATTTTTAGCTCAGAGTTCTCAGAGTAAAAAAGGAAGACTTTACTATACTGTAAATTTTATGTGTAAAAAGCATCATGAGAGAACCATGTATTAACACTTCCTTTGTTTTCAGCTGAATGTGTGTTATTTTAAGCCTTTGTATTTGAGGTAATACTGAAAATAGAAGGTGTTGTTGCTGCTGTTACTAAGGTGGCCAGCTACTAAAGTGCTTCATGTGTACAAGGTACTGTCCAGGATATCACTGCATGTAATCTGGGGTCTGAAATGAGAAACAAAAACAGTAAGAAAGTCCTTTACTGGTCTCTTTATTTGGATACTCCTTTGGCATCCCTAAGATGACCTCTGTAACTGGATATTTGAGGTGTTTTGTACTGGGAGACGGACAGCATCTCCCTCACTCCTACTGTCAAAAAGAAGTGCTTTGGAAAAATCCCAAGACATGCTTTTTCCTCCCTCCTTTCTTAAGCACTCCGAGCATTGAAATTGTTATTTCCTTTAAAGGTTAACTGTGCTGAAATTGGCTATTTAAGTCAAGTGTTATCTACTCTAAATAATCTATGTCTCAAGTTTTTCTGACGATGTAATTACTCTCCCTCCCTGATTGATACAGGCAGGGCAAAGCTGCTGTTGGCATAGCTGTGTCCACATGGTGGCTTTTGTTGGCTTAGTTGACTCAGGGTGTAATGCTGTCCTCACACGCACACTGAGCAGATATGGTATTGTTCTGCTGGAAAAATACTCAGCTGCACATGTGGCTCAAGTTCTAAGCAATAAATATTCCAAGAGCTCTAAGCCGTGGTATCAGTTTTGGATCTTAGAAATGAAAGTAAACCTTGCAGAGAGCTCATGATTTTAAAGCAATTGCGGTGACCGCACAAATTAAAGAAAGTCGAGAGAGAGTGAGCAGAGCCAGGTGTTTTAATAACATGTGGGTGTTGAGTTGTGTTTATTGAAATCACTAGATCACCACAGATTAGCACCATCTTATTCTTGTGCTAGCTCAGTCACGTGTCTTTAAGAACAGGACATCAATTTTACATTTGAAACATTAGTGGCCTTTCTTGTTCCTCTGAAAATGCGGAGAAGCGAGGAATGGAAAGTACATCAATATAATACTGCATCATTTTCCGTAATTCCTTGGGTTTATGCCTTCTTTAGAACTAGAAGGGTATAATTTTTTTTAAAGGGATTTCTGTCATTTTGCTGCCATTTCTAACCGTGAATTTGCCATCAGTGGTCTGCCTGCAGCAACCTCTCCCACGCTAGAGCTGCTTCCAAAATGGAAGGCAGTCCTGAGTGTGACCTTTGTGCATTTATAACAAAGGCAATGGAGAGGTGTGTTAAGGCATTAAGAAAATTTTATAGTCAAAATAAGTATGTTGCAAGTGACCCTTCTTCATTTATGGCAGACCAAGGACCTACTTTGAAAAGCAAGCAGGGTCATTGCCAGTCTAGTGTTCATTTTATATTGTTATTTTGAATTTCTATGCCTTTCAGACTTTCAGGGTATTTTTATTTATAGCCCTGGTGAAATGCTAGGAAAAGTCAACGGCTCTGGGTTAAAATATTTTAAAATATTTCATTCAGCCACTACTCAGACTCTGCTACTTTTTAGCAGCCTCTGCTGATAGGAGCAAAGTTTGGAGTTGTAGGAGAGTGATGGAGTCAAGATGGAGGTGCACTGACCCTTCACACTTGGTGCAGATGTAATTTACAGCTCTGGTACTCTGCAGAGAGGCATTTCTTTTCCCCTGTAGCAAAGGAAATTACTAACAAACTTTCCAACTGTAGAAGCAGTAGCCAGCAGCATTTCTGATATAAATACAGTAACTTGGTAGGCAAGATGGTAAAAAATTGTTAGAATTCCTCAAATTCTTTTAAATTTCATCAATGTCCATTATGCCTTATGTGGATAGCTTTATTGAATGAGGTTCGCTCTTCATTTTTAGGAGGAGACATAATTGGGTTACTGGCTTTGAAATCCTGGTGCAGTCATTCCAGTATCATCACTTTGCTGGGTTCTAATTAGAGAATTTCTGTGCAATTAATGTGTGGAAACCTGAATATAATGACTTGCCCTGAGATAAGAGTATCATGCTTAGTGAAGAAGCAGTTTTTGTTGGTTTTTGTTGTGTGTTTGGTTTTGTTATGTTTTGTTGTTTTGGTTTGGGTTTTTTTTTTTTTTTTTAATTTCCTGTTGGCTAGAAACCAGTCAGTACCACTTCCACCTTTTTACAGATTATGTACATCCAAATTGTGAACCAATTACAGTGTGTTGGGGATGGGATCTTCTGCAAAATGCTGAGATTGGAATACTGAAACTAGACCATGCAGCCTGATGTGGTGCTTTAATGGCATTAGAATTGCACCATGATGAAGACTAGGAAGGGGATAGAAGAGTGTCAGGGAAGGAATTGTTTAGCTTTTGTCAGTTCTAGACAATCTCTGCCAGGCTGAGTATTTCTCACAGTTCCCACTCAGAAGGTGAGCTGCCCAAGCAGATCTCTGCTTTGAAAGAAGAAACAAAAACTAGATCCAAGCTGAGATATTTTACCTGGGACCCTCAGAACCACTTGCTGTGGAAGCAAAGCCAATCCAGAGGAACATTAGAACCATAAATTGTCTTGCTTTCTTCTGTCCTATGGCTATAGGGGAAGGACAGGCAGATAGGCCATGCAAAATAGGAGTATGTATATGTTTGATATTTAATGATCTTTCTGTAGCTTTGCCTGGAGTTTTCATGTTTTGTGCTGCCTGGGCTGTAGGCACCAGCACTCGTATCCCTTTGCTATACAGGTCTTTTACAGCATCATTTCATCCTGGGCTATCTTGTCCCCTTTTCTCTTGCCATGTTTCTCTGATCTCCCTTAATTTTCATGTCCTGTATCTTTCCCTTCACTAAGGAAGTATCATGAAATTCATGTTTGTGTCTCATCATTGCGTTCATTTTGCTTTGGGGTAACAAGCTGAGGAGCTGAGTGCAGCTGTGCTTGTGCAGAGCCTGGAACAGACTTGGCCTTTAGGTAATCCTCTGATGAAAAGCCCTAGTCGACTTGGCCCTGGAAAAAGGGGGTTGATTTCTCTTCTCTGCTTCTCCATAATGAGTTTCAAGGATTTAAATTAATTTTTCTTCCCAAGGGCTTCACAGATTGGAAATCTCGGGCATTTCAGCTCTTTTGGTCTTTTCTCTGCCTTGTGGTGAGGAGGAAGGGTGGTCCACGCCACGGCAGCATGAAGAGCATGCACACATTCGTCTTGCTGCTTGTTATAATGTTTTGGCATCTTGTTGGAATGAATGTCACTATTCAAAGGGCTTATTTATTTGCCATTTAGAGATGCCTCAGTGGTAATGTGAGCCATTTTGGTTTCTCAATTCCCTGAACATTATTTTAAGAAGGAAAAAAAAGGCACCAGGATAAAAAAAGTCTAAGAAATGAAAGAAGATGAGGGAGGAGGTTGGAATAAAAATCTCAGTGGGACTGGAATATTTAAACCAGTGTATGGGGGAGGAAAGAATAGTGAGTACAAATAGCAAGATTATAAAAACAGAAAGAAGATGAAAATTACAGTGAAAGAAAATTAGAAGGAGGAAAGCGAGGGGCTAGACAGAAGTTGCTTCTGGAGACTGGGAGGCCAGGATTTGCTGAAAGGGAATAGGCTTTGTAAAAGATACCTTTTTCTAGAATTCAAACAACCTATGGGCAAAATTACCTCAAAGATTTTCATTCTGAAAAGCTCAGTATTTCTTCTATATAGGGCAGATACCTTTTCTCTATCAATCTTTTTATAAAGAGGAAAGATTTTACATATTTTAGACAAAACGTTCTTGGCTTAGCTTTGATTTGTTCCAAACAGTTTTAAGGGGAATTTTTAAAATGAAATATAATTTTTTTTCTTACTTTGGGCGCTTTCATTATTTCTTTTTCAAACTAAAAAGGGAAGAGAAGAATTTAATACCACTGAGCTCTTAAGCCAACATCAACTTCATGTAGTAATCCTTGAAAAATCTTGTCTTAAAACATATTACAGTGTGTAATGCATGCAATATTTGTGAGACAGAAGAAATGGAAGCGGGTGAAGTCAGTTGTTTGTTTTAGAGGATGAAGCAGCACAGTCTCCCCTTAGCAATCCAGCAGTTCTGTTGCAGGTAAATGCTTTAGGGTAGAATGCTACACCATCTCGTAAACTTGAGACTATTTTTTGGCAGCACAGCAGATCTTTTGCAGAGCCACTAAAGGGACACATGAGAGATACTATAGAGGGCTTGTTTCAGCTTTCCTGTTGCTTTGCCTTTGGCTGCAAAGGAGGACCAAGAAGCAATGCAGTGTAATTATGGTGGTTTGCTGTGGTGCAGCAATTTGAAACCTCCAGAAGCTGAATGCTTCTCAAGTCAACAAACATTCAACTCAGAGGGGAAAAAAATGAAATCAAAATATCTCTGTTAGCTCAGAGTTTGTGGTAAAAACATTTGAGGGTATTCAGGAGGGTATTCAGCACATGCTTAACTTGAAGCATGTAAGTAATCAGAAGTGTCATTGAAACTGTTCCTGAACTTAATTCTAATTGCATGCCTTAATCATTGGCTGAGTCTCAAGCAGAAAGGGCAACAGACACAACAAAGAAATTCTGGGAGGTCAGAGCAGCTCTTTGATTCCACTGTAGTGTGAGCGAACTCTTTAAATCCTTTCTCTGCCCTGTGGATAGCAGAAAGCCCTTCCATGTGAGACACACACACGTGGTGTGGTAAATAGACTGCAAATTTCTTTTCTTTTTTTTTTTTTTTGTTTACAAGACTCCAGTTTTCTAAATGTAGTTTATGCATAGTAAGAAGACTGAATATCAAATCTCTACTCACGTTTGTGACAGCAGTTGATGGTATTAGAAGCAGTATGGATCAATACCTGGATTGGTATGCTGCTAGACTGGTCCAAAAGAAACAAAACATGCACGGTGAGAAATCATACTATATTAATAAAGAAAATCAAAACTAAAGTCATGATCTCAGGGGTGGAAGAGGCCCACAAATACATGGCACATAGAAATAGTAGATTGACTTCTCACTTCTTGCTTTGCCTACCTTATGTACAGTTAATTTGGGGAAGCTTCCCTCAACTTCATACAAAATTTCAAAGTGATAGAGATCTCATCTTCAGCTGCCCGCAAGCTGTGCTCCTAAGTAGGTAGAGAGAAAGGATGATAAAGGAGTGGAATTAAGCTGACTAATATTTGCTTCAGTCTTGATGGTCAGGGAGCTGTGCTTGCGTGTATGGAGGAGCAGACAAGGGAGAAGTCCTTATGGAGACTGCTTAAATGGATATTCTTAAATAAAATTTTGTTAGTAAAAGAAAATATTCTGTAAAATATTGCAGGGGAGATGGAGAGGGGAAAAGTTCTGCACTTCTTAAGAGTTTAAAAAGTAAATTCTTATGTGGAAGCTGTGGGACATAAGAATGTTTTTTGCATGTACTCTTTAGAATCCTAGTAAGCTTTTGCCTTACCAGAAGGGTTAGTGTATTTCAAACCATTAAACAGATTTTTGTATTAAAAAATGTTGCAGTCAGCTGACAATATTTTATTTCCAGTATTTTCATGTGCATGCTACTTACACTAATAAAAATCAGTACTTCATTTTTAAATACAGTAGAACAGTATGTTGTTTGCCTCCAATGATCCTATAGTCATAATCTAATGTAAAAATGTATTTTAACAAAAACAATGAGCAGAAAAAACTCTACAAAGCAATGAGGATATAAATCCTTGTAAAAGGCAGTAAGGAAATCTATGGAAAAGAAAACGCTGGTGAGGCTGTGTGGTTGGCTATGGTTGGAACCGTGTTGTTTGCAAAAGTCTTGAAGATCTTGTCGTTTATTTCTGATGCTTTGCTCGATGGCAGTGTGGTGGGAGGTCAAATGTAGGGCTTTGTACTGAATATATAATTATCTGTTTGTGAAATCTGTAGCAAAACAAGTGTATATGCATGGTGGGTTTGGGTGTATATGCGCATGCATATATGTGTTTATATATTTACATTTATTACAACTGAAGGGGAGATCAGTCTTGCCTGTGCTGTGTTTGACCATCGTTCTTGGTTTTGCTAGGTCTTAGGTTTCCAAGGGCCATTTTTCATCTTCTTAGGACTTCTCACACTCTTTGTAACAGAAAATACATGCAAACATTTTTCTGCATTATTTTCCACTGAGGAGTATGTCATGTTTTAGAAATCTAGGTAATTAGATTGACTCTTGGATCTTTTAATTTTAAGGCATTTCTCTGCTATTTTAAGCAGTCTCTGTAACTAAACAAGACACACATAGCTATTATGTGAAATAAAGAAAGAAACCTTTTTAGAATACTCTCCTTGGTGTGAGTTAGAGTAGGTGAACACTGCTGTTCCTGCTGGTGCAGTGGACAAATGTGTAGGTATTCACAGCCTGATATATGGTTAACTCTCTCATTTCCCTCAATGGCCCAAATGGGTTGGTTGACAGCAGTGACTGGGCTGCTATCAGGAGCATTCTTCTCATGAATTGTTAAAAGGTGGAGCGCGATGCGATACGGTGGAAGCTGCAGTCTTTGTATCAGGAGTGCTACTTTTAGAAAGGCTGACTCAACAAACTCATAATTCGTGAGCGATCAAAGGACACACATTTTTAACCTTGATGTTTTTCTTTTTTTTTTTTTTTTTTTTCTCCTTCACAGCTGTCCTCCAGACTGTAATGTTGTGTTTAGTAGGCTTTGTAGTTTCTTCATTAAATCTCAAACATGAACTACCCAGTTCAAGGCAATCAGGGCAAATGAGTGGCTTAGAGTCTACTGATACATCAGGTTTGTCTGAAAATTCCCTGGGTTCTTTTGTCACTCTTGTAGTTTCCAGAGCGTCAAGATCTGTAGCTGTTGTTGTGTAAGAAGAGCAGATAGCAGATACTCCAGTCAGAAGGAGACTGAGGCTGTGTCCACAAATCCCTATAAGCAATGTTTCATGTAGTTAGGGATGGTCAGGCTGCCAGGCAGATGGTCTCGGCCAGTGATACCTTCACAATGAAGAAAAGGCTGTCTTGGATGGATTCAATTTTAATTTATTTATTTAGAGAGCTTTGTGGTTTGGCTCACAGCCAAGGATTTTTCCTGTTTCTAGTTTTGACTTATACCTGGTTACTTTCCAGGCTGCATCCACTGTTCACTGTAATTCAACAGTGTGTGCCAGGCAACATCAAGAGCATTATTGATGCTTTCTGGTTGGTTGCCCTCTGGAGACTGAGCCACAGGTAGTTTTGAGCTCTGGATCTGATTCCATCCCCCACTCCCCAATATAATAATTGTGAATAATGTATGAAGGTGTTTTGTGGTTTTTAGTGGAATTCAAACCTCAATATCCAAGGCCTCAGAAAATCTGCATCCTGTGCAATCTCATAGAAAGCAGTGCAGAGACAATAATATTTTACAGTGTATAGATGCTGAAGTGCAAAAGTCAGGATAACTACTTTGAGGCAAGCATGCCTGTGTTGGAGTGGACACGATGGTAACCTTGGGGAGGTAAGCTAGTCAAGAATTCTAAGGAAGTTGTTGATAATTTTTATTGAAGAATTTTTGCAAACATTTTAAGAATATTGAATATGAAGTAATCAACTTTATTCACCTATTTCACACTGAACACAGATTCCACTTAGCTATCCAGAATTTCTAGTGCATGTAATTTTTATTTATTGAATTGTGTTTGTGAACAAGGAAAAGAAATAGATCATTTTGACTAAAACCAGAAATGAAGCAGGTTGATCTAACATTGTCCATAGTTAAGTAAAAATATAAAGCAGTAGGAAGCTACAGTAACAAAGGATCTTTTAAAAAAAGATTTAAGTACTCTGAAGTTTTATAAAATTGTTAGAATTGGTGCAGAAATCAATTTTGAAATAAAACTTTTGTCCTAGCTCTCTAGAAGTTGATATTTTGTAATTTCTATTATGATTAAACTTTTAATAACTCAAATTAGCTTCTGTAATCTCTTCAAATAGGGAATAAAAACCCTAGAATTGTTCATGTTATTGAATGTGGTTTTTACTGTTAAAAAATGGATTACAATTAGTGGTTAGTGGTTATAATTAGTGGCTGAGCTACTGCAATGTGTTTTAGAATGCTTATTTTCACCTTGCCATTCCTGAAATGACTATATCTACAGTAAAATTGTAATTTGACATAAAAGGCATTGTTGCTTCATATTTTCAGAAAATGGCAAAAAGGATTGTACAACCATTGTCTTCATTTTTGTAAGAGGAAAAATTTTTGAAGATTTGTCAGAGTAAGAGCTGTGAACCACAAAGACAGTTGGCCTTTTCTTTTTAGTTTTTTTGTCTCTAAATATATTATTTTAGGTTTTGTGCAGATTGCTGGGTTTAACCTGAATTGAGCTTGTATTACATTGAAAAGAAGCTAAGTCAAAGAAAGACCATGGTGATAAGCTGCTCTTGCACTATCCCATTAATTGCTAATGTATAAAATATTCTTTGATCAGCATATATTACAGCCAGTTGTCATGGAAATGCAAGGAGTACCATAGGGATAAAATGTGTAAGGGGAGAGCAGTACATGTGGTGTAGCTGGATGGTGTTTTATATTATTCAATAAACATTAGCTGAAGTGTCTGTGTGTGTATCTTTTATTTAACAATGGCAAATCAAGTTAGTATTGAAGGGAAATTGCCCAAATAAAAACTTTTTTGTTGCTCTTGTCTTGAGAAATACTGTCCTCTACAACATATGAATGTAATAGTGGGTCCTATCCCACTAGTGGAATTCCAAAGAAATTGTAATGACCTTGCATGTTATAGCCTCTTTTCCATTACCCAGTGACTTCTGGTTCTCTAGTTTGTGTTTGTATATTCCAAGGAAATAGATGCATGTTATGGGAGTGGTAGGGGTTTTGTCTTGCAACAAAATCATGGCACAGCTTTAAGCTGTTAATGATTTTTTATAAGTTTATCCTCATTAGCTCTATTACCAAGCCTTTAGTTTTTTTCTCCCCTCTTTTTCATCCCACTCTGTCCTTGCTGTTTGCCTCCCACTGATTTTTAGAGGAAATTTTAATTACCCCAGTGAAACAAAGCAGACAGAGATGACCTGATGTCTGCATCTTTTCCTAAAGTGATTCCTGGCAAACATACTGAAATTCATTAATTAGTTCTGCTTGAGACCAGAAAGAACAGATCAGTATTCTCTTGTAGCAGCAGAATCTAATCTACATTTCCATGTACAACTATACATCTAGTCATGAACTCGTGGAATAGGCCAAGTTAAATCCTCCCAGCCATGGGTTTTTGAATATCCAAAATCGGCTCTAATAAGAGCTCAAGATCTAGAGTCCAACTCTGTTGTTGCAGATTAAGGGGAATCTGGCAAAATTCCTTGGGCTGCTGCCATGTGGATCTGCTGGTAGAATACAGTACGATAATATGTTGAATTTGGCTCATTACTCTCAAGAAATGCTGCCATAGACTTTGTGGGACGCAGATTTAGGAATTGGAATGGTTATATGTAGGGCTGGTCTTGGGCTCACTGCTCTAGACAGAGCTGTTATTAGTGCTGTATGCCCAAGATGGTTTGTGGTTTGTTTAGCCTTGTAAAGCATCCATTTTATACTCCTGCAGAGAGAAATAGGTCAGACTTACCAGAGTTTTAAATTGCTTCACCAGAGTGTCAACTTTTTTGTTGTAACTTTTACACTGCATGTTTGGAGACTCATCCACTGCTTCAGTCAGCGCACATTTTGAATTTCTGCTTTCATGTAAGATCAGACCTAAAGAACCATTTAGAATAGTGGACTAACTAGGGCTGACTAACAGTGCAGTCTATTGCTTGATTAAAATTGAGTGCTATACGTATTAGTCTTCTCCCAAATATAAATTGTTACACTTGCCTTCCAAGTTTACTCCCAGGTAGATCAATAGCAGGATGCCAGTGCTTTTGAGAGCTAAATTGTAGAGTCTATAAATCTCATGCATTTTGGCCACAGTCTCAGCAACTGTGTAACACTGGATGTGACTGGGAAGTCTTTAAACTTTGAGGCTGGCTTAGTATATTTTTATCACTTCTAGAATGACGTAATTCAATTCACTCTTGTCTTCACTACAGGAATCAGTCTAAGCTGTGGTAACTTCTGCAGTCCAGAGGAGTGATAGTGGTAGATCTGACTTTAGGGAGCATGTGTTTGAGTAACAAAGCAATCATCAATTAAATAGCATATTCCAATCTGTTCTTCCATGGGTGAGTTTCTTTCCAATTGGATCTGTGTGATTGCCTTGCCATGCATCTGATAGCAACTGCTTGTAGTGCAGGATGGTACTCCTGAACTTGTTCTCCTGTGGTCCTGTGCCTTTGTGCAAGTCAGCCAGCACACAGCACTGTTGGTGCTGTTTCAGGTGCTCATAGTGTCTGAGTGTGTGATGTTGAATTCATCAGTCTTGTGTGCATCCGCAGTGGGCTTCTGACAACAGGTCACTCACAGCTGGCACATCTTATTAGCTGTGAAACATTTGTACTTCAGTGGTATTTAAATAGTTAATAAGGTTAGAAGCAAATTTGAATAAAACCAAAAGCAACTTTTCTCCCCACAGCTGAAATAAAGCAGGTCTCCATCTCCTTATTCTCAGGCAGACTTAACAATGCTTCTGTCAATGCAGCAGACAAATATCCAAGGCATGATGAAAAGTATTTAAGTGAAAATAAAGCAAGAAAGAAAAGCTGAATTCTGTGTGTCCAGTTCTGAAGGCAGAGGTTGATGTTCTGCTTGCTTTTCAGATGCTCACCTTTGCAAAACTGTAGTGTGAACCGAGGCTTTGGCCTGCAACAGAAGGAGATTTCTGCTGCTGAAAAAATTCTAGTAGGGCTGGTCTGTACTGGATTTTATTTTTTCTTTTTGTCTTTTCAGTAGGAAATATGTAGGGATGATACAACTATGTACTGCTTAAAAGTGCAAAAACTCTTTTTGTCTTTTGCCTTTGAGACTCAGTTTCTTATGCTAGTAGTATTAGAAGAGTATATTGCATATTTGTGAGAGACAAAAACTACTGAGGAACTTCACTGCCACCTGTGCAAGCCACCTAGAAGCATACAAGAAAGATAATTTCTTATGAAGTACTCCTGGGAAATACTTGTTCTTCTCACCATCACTAATTTCAGCAGAGATCTGTGGATAAGGCTTTACAAATAAGCACAGCTGTGGAATGTGACATAGTAAACAACATGCTGAAACCTCTTGGCAGAGAGTTGTTTGCCAGAGAGCCCAAATGCAACATGTAGTCCATGGGAAAGATGGCATTTCAAGTTTTGGTACCTTTGAATTTTCCAGAAGCAAATATTTATCCCTAAACCTGCTCAATCTAGCCTTGTATTTCCACATAAGGGGGCAGTGTGGTACTGTTAGCCAAATGCCATGGAGGTGCACATTAGATTTCATTATTATATATTGCATCATGTTTTAAGAAATGGCTTTAGAACTCTGAGCACAATTAGAGCTTTGTCACTGCCTGAGAGTGCTGCTGTTGTCTGTAGTGGGGAGAACCAGGTTGGACTGTTTCCTCTCTTCTTTGTAAACATTTTGTTTTTAGAGAGTTGCTATTTTTGCACTCTCTTGTAGTCCCTCGTTCGTAGGCATGTGAAGGAGGGGGAGACAGCTTTCTTAAAGCTGGTGTGGGGAACTTCAAATTACAGCATTTTTACCTCCCCTACAGCAACGTTCACTTATTGGGAAGGAACATAATATTTCCACTGGAGCTTTCCTTTGCACACTATATATGGGCTTCTGGCCCACTGCTGCTCAGTTTTAGGACTATGATCATTTTTCCACTGTTTTTGTGAAATATGGCATTTCTTGATTATTTTGTACCAGTATAGTCTTCAACCTGCCAGGACAAAAGTGATGATTATGTGGCTGTAAGTCAGTGTGTGCATGGGATTTTGGGTCATCATCTTCCTAAATGTTAATATTCAGGGTTAGCAGGCCAGGATGTGATGGCATTTAGGGTTTCTAGTATGTTTAACATGATGTTTTGATGTTTTGTGCCTTACTACTGATGCTTATGGCATTATTTCTCACCTGCCTGGCTTTTTGTGTCGTACTGCACCTGACACATGCTGTTATTATCCAAAAATGTGTTATCTGTGTTGTCCCTTTATACTTCCTGCATGAATTTCTACTTCATAAAAAGTTTCCCCTTTAAAGATTGATTACAAGTCTCCTCTTTGCCAGGTATTCTTATAGTAAATGTTATAAAGCTGTGAAGCACAAGAACATCATATACTGTTTCATTATATCTTATTATATCACTGTGTTGCATTGCTGGGAGGTGCTGAACAGACACAGGACTTTACTCATACGGATTCTGTTTGTGTTGATCTTTATCTGCTTCTTTATCTTTGCTGAAATACGTATGAAGCCAATTTGGTCATGCCATGATCACTTGTAAAAGGCTGCTGTTAAATTGCACATCTGCACACTGATCATTTCCTAGAAGTAAATCAGCACTGTTAGACTGTCCCCTGTGTGTGACAGCTGAAGTGCTGTCAGGTACAGCAAATCTCTGTTGCTGGTTAATTCAGAGAGAAATGATGTGGTATTCTGTGTGGAGGGGTGATACGCTGATGGTCGTGACTCAAAAGATAAAATGACGATGGGAAATGCAATAATTTTTATATGCATCTTTGTGAATGTCAGTATTTAATATAAAATTGTCTCAACATGCAGTAATTAACAGAATAAATTCTCACATGGTTTGTTTCTATGGTATTTCTCACTAAAAACCCCTGCCCACAAAATTTTCCCCTTGCTCTCTTCAAGAGTATGGTGTTGTGTTTACTTAAAATGGTTGATATAATGACATCACAAGCTTTGAAAATTAAAATGGGTATTCTGGCAGAATTATAGGTTCTAGATAAAGCTATAAAGCATTTTGGTTTCTGATTCCTAAAGTTAGTATCTTTCTTTTTCTCCTTCCCCTCCATCCTAGCTGGTAAGTGTGGCTGCAAATGTTTTGTGTTTGAATTAACTGATTGGCAGCTTGGTTAATGTGTAGACAGTGCTCTTGTTTATTTCCATATTATATTTATCTATTTATTTATTTATTTTAAAAGCACTCATTAAAAAGCCACGGCATACTCCCAAACTTGAAGGAATGGATTTTTTGGCTCCTGTCTGCTTTGAATGAAATCCAAAACAAATGTTGTTTGATAATGGTTTACAGTTGCATTGCACAGGTTGCTCTTCATGATAAATAATTAACACCCTTTGTGTTCTTGATTGCAGATTTTCAAAACCCTGCCTGATGCCACTTTCCCTGAGCCAATCTCTATGTCAGTATCTCCTCCAAATGCCCCACCAAGGCAGTCAAGAAGACAAGGACAGCGTATTAAGAGGCCTCTGGCTGTTTACAATCTCTGTCTGGAGTTGGATGATGGTAAGATGTTAGTAATAATTTCAGTCCTTGACTTAGATGGGCTGTGTATCCTATCTGCAGGAGGTGTTTTCATTTCATGTTTCATTTGTGTACATGTGTGGATGCACATGCACGCTGGTTTAATTGCTTTGGAACATGTAAAGAAGCAAGGAAAGCTACAGGGAAAGGACAGCAGGGAGTACTGTCCTGTGACTTGTGTTTAAAAGTAGGACGGACTGTCTTAAATATGCTTTTCTCCTCTGAAAAAGAAGCAGCTCCTGTTTCTTTGGGGAAATCTCTTTGACCTCTACTGAAGATTACACAGCCATAAGATAAATGGAGAGAGAACTTAAATTAAAGCAAATCTTTTATGAGAAGGGCTAATGCACTTTACAGTTAAATTCATCTGGATTAAAGGCTCAGGTCACCACTGCACTGGAGAATACCACTACTTCACTTGAATCTTTAATACCTTGCTGTAACTAGCAGTAAATACTTGTCAATTTGCCTTACTGCTGAAAAGCAATGAAAAAAAACCAAAAGTCCAGCTTTTGCATGGAGTCTGCAGTAGCAACATACAGTGAGGCAAAGGGTGTATAACATTTTATATATTCTGACTGTTGGCCAGAAACATAATCATTTTCCTGAAATGTCATGGCTTGGGGGTATGTACAGTACTGAGGAGGCAAGTCAGGGCTCATTTTGTTTTACAGTTTTTCTCCACCCTATTCCTTTTCTCCCTCCTAATGTTTTTAGTCAATTGTCTTTTCACATGAAGAGCCATGGGATCAGGGCACAAAGTCCAGTTACAGCAAGTGAAAATAAACAGGAAGGTTTTGAACTCATGCAGTAGTATGAGACTCACTGGTGAACTGTTGCTAAATTGGTGGTTAACAGCAGTTGATTTCATAATGCAAGAACACAAATACCTACAACAGCTGTTAAGTGCAGGTTTTAGAAACAAACTCAGGACTTTTTATAGTCTCAAAGCTAGTTTTGCAAAGAGTCAGCAAGAAACTCAGCATTCCTGCCATCGGATTTGATTCGCCAGAGATACATAATCTGTGCCTTTCTTTTCTTGCATCAAATGTGAAACTAAATGCCTTGACTAGAAGATATTTAAGGTGTATCTGCTTAAAAAGCTTAAGCTTTGTTAATTTGAATAATATGCTGCCAACAGCTAAGAAAGCTCTCAAGCTACATTAGCAATAATAAATTTATCCTCATTTGAAAAACAAAACAAAACTGAAGCCACTCACAGAGGTGTTGACGTCTAATGTTGAATATGAATCCTAGCAGGATGCAAGAAGTTCCACAATTTCTCCAATTTCATGTAGCAAGGTGTGCACTGAGGAGTTGACTTTGACCCAAACACAGTAAACAGAAAGCACTTGGTGGGTTGTTTTATTCTAAGAGCCCAAAATACAGTGCAACTGTTGAAAACCATTATAACAATTCAATTTTGCCTAAATACTGTCCATATTCTTGTCTAATTTGGGCATCTTGGCAAAGAGCTGGGATTGTTAAAGGCTGTGATAGTTATATATCATACAGAACTTTGGTACTTTTATGGGAGTTGTAGTGGAGTGACCTGCAGAATAGCCTAATGTATCATCATACATATTAAAACTGTGATGAAAATTTTGGTGGGATCTGACAATAACATCTCCTTGTAACTGCTAAAAAAATCCCCTCTGTGGTTTCCAAAGCCCCTGCTGAAGGTAGCACTATTCTCAGGCTCTTGGTAGCTCCTGCTCATGTGCTCATGGCTGTTTTCCTTCAGTTCAGCCAGCCAGCTGTGTCAGGACAGTGGTCACTAGCTGGGACAATGGCTCTTGGGCACGTGTGCTGTGCACATGCAGTGCTGCAGCACCTCGAGCCCAGCTGCGTCACTGCATGCTCGGAGCAACTGCCCCAGTGGCTGCAGGGTGTGTAAATCAGCCAGGCTCATCAATTATCTAGTCCCTGAGCAGAGCTCAGTGCCTCCAAATATGCTCCGTGGCCTTCAGTTGCTTTGTTCTTTGCAGAGGGGGTGAAGGAATAAAAGTGAGCCTGGGCTTCATTCCATATTTACCTAGTTTCTTGGCTAACAAATGCATGTTTTATAACTGCTCTTTGGAAGATTTTATCCTGTGTGTGTTTTTAACAGGAAATTAAACATTAAACCCCTTCCCTCCCCCCCGCCCCCCCTTATTCACAATGGCATGAGTTAAGCACCAGGCACAAGCCAGTGTTTTGTATTTCCTGGATATGGCAAAATTATCATAATCTTGTTTTAAACAAGTCGCTGATACATATTTATATGTAAATATATTTGTAGACAAATGTATCTCTGAAGTTATTGCAATTACATATAAATATTCTCTATGCCTTGAAACTAGAACTACGTTGGAGACAAAATCTCTCTGTGCTGGAAAACTTCTTGAGTGTGTTTCTTTTAGGATTGTTATGCAAACCAGGAAATTGTTAGAAAAGCGGAAACAAGTCTTTAGCTATCAGCTGCTCCAGGGAGTTAACAGGCTTCAGAATCCACTGCTTGAATTGGAAATGCAGGGTTTGGGCCAGGTTTCTTTTAAAAGCACGTTTGCAGTCAAGAAGCTTCTTGACTGCACACAAAATGTATGCAGCAACCACCCAGAAAGGGCTGTAAGATATATAAATATTGATAGATATAATAGCAGAAGAACACACACTGCGTTTGATAAAAATCTTTATTTTGCCTTCTAGTAATTAGCTGTACTGAGTTCTGATAGTGCATAGATTTTCCTTCCCTCTACATGGCAATTAGATGATTAGACCTATTTGCAAACAATTCAAGGATTATATTTACTACTGCGAGGATCTTTGGTTCCTGAAAGACCAACTTAAGTCACAGATGATACTGTCTGTCTGTCTTTCAACTTCATTCTTTCAACCTTTTTCTTCTTTCCTCTTTGGTAAGCCAGATACTAAATTTTCACTCTGTAGTCTTTTTTGACATCCTAGTGTCTCAAGTAGAACTGGACCTAATGGGGAACTCTGAGCTACTTTCATATGTGGCCTAAACCCAAAGTTCTTGTTTCAGAAAAATGCAGATTTGTCTGAGATTTACATTAGGAGTATTTCCAGAGTTTTCTAGCCTTCTAATATGAAGATTTGGGATTTGTTTTTGGTGGGGCTTTTTTAGGTTTGGGTTTTGGTTTTTTTTTAAATCTGTGGAAATTGCTTTCTTCTTTCCCCCTCACTATCTGAATGAATTTTAGAGTGAATAGCCATGAAGAAACTCCTGTGGCTTACAGTTTCAGCTATGTACAAATGACTTTTCATTGTCTCTTTGCACCTCTATGCAGAGAGGAATAGACTGTTAGCTGCAACAGGGAGTTGTTTATCCTGTTCTTCTAAGAATGTAATTGGGTCTTTATTTTCCATTTGAACAGTCAGTATATATCAGAAGAGATCTCTGTTTACATTTCTTCTACAGGGCAATGCAGATTTAAAGTTTTGTTCCCTTACAATTTTATTTAGATTTTTATATCTTTGTCTTGTAGCAAAATCAACAGGTTTCGAGTTTTTCTTGTTTGTTCCATTCTTTTTTTCTTTTTTTTTTCCCACTACCAGAGACTTAGAGATTATTAAACTGTTGTGCAGGGCTGTTAGAGCAATATGGGAAGAATAGTCGTGTGTAAGGTAAGCAGTGTAATGCAGTCTATCCAGGATGAGCAGAGAATCAGCACAAGTTGCATAAGTCACACCTGGAGTCAAGAAATGGGTCTTGCGTAGCGCTTTGTCCAACAACAGAGCAACTTGTTTTCTAAACAAGCCAGAATATACATCTTAAACTACAGTGTCTGCAGATGCCTTATTCTATTTGAATGCCCTCCAGGTGCTGAAATGTCTCCTTGGCACATACATGGACACAGCATGTTAGTGTCAAAGGGGGGCTGCATTGTTCTTTTTTCAGGGCATTTGTGTCCTATCTCCCCACCCTGGAACTCATGGGCTGTCTGTGATAGCTTTCTGCTGCTGCTATAAACTAAATACTATGTTTATAGTGATTCAGAAAACAGATTCTTCTGCAGAATTCTAAAAGACATAAAAATTAGAACTGTTTCTTAACCCTTCAAAACTTTGTGCGAACTTATATTGCCCTTTGAAGTATCTAGGGAAGCATAGTTATGAATGGTATGTTAGTGTTGAATGGGAGTAACTGGATTTGATTTTTTTGTGGGGATTGGAGTGAGACAGCATCTTAATTTGGATGACAAATTAATTTGCACGAGTTACTGTGGCATTCAATTAAATTACTTTATCAGAGTTAAATGTGGTATGTGTAATGGCTACATAGCTTCCATGCAATATTCCCTGTCTCTGCTCTCCCTCATCCCTTCCTGCCCCAAACACAGAAGTAAAAAATCATGAGCTTCATTTGGAATTACTGAACATAAAACCTGGATGTTAGAGGAAGCCTTGGATTTATAATGAGACTGGTCTTCAGGGCTGGAACAGCCCCGAACTGCAAGGTTGCAGGTGTGAAACCTGGCCTTGAACTCTTTCTATTTCTGAATCTGCTGCTTGGAAGTGTTTCTGTAACCTGGCACATAGTAGGGGAAATGGAAAGAAAAGCAGCTACATAGGCATATCAAAAAGCCATAAGGCCCTGTAACACTTGCTTACAAAGCTATTGTTAACAGCTGAGCAGAACACAGCTATGCTGTCACAAAATAAGTGCACCAATGTTAGTCATGAGGGGAAGATCAGGATGACTGCTGTTTGCCACGTGGAATTTCAGACAGTTTGTATTTCATCTTGCTGTAAGAATAGTTCCTGCAATTCTGTGTGATCTATCACAGCTTTTTCCACCTGATGGCTCCGAGTAGGATGTGTGCTATACAAAGTTAAAAGTCTTTTTGAGCTACTGCCAGTGAAGGTAAAGCTTTTCCTTATGTAATTGTGGGTCTTACTTTCCTATCAGAGAGTTGACTTTTGCTTGGAAAGCTTTGGGTCCATAGAAAGTACTTATTTATTTTTGGAGATAGGGAATAATTGTGGCCCGTACTTTGTGTACACAGTATACATTGTCTGGCCATTTTATCCCTGAGAATAATCTACTTGCTACAGTCTACTTGCTGCACTGTTAGCAAAAATCAAATTTGTGTTATGATGTAGTAAGCAGCTCCTAACTTTTACATCTTTTTGAATGAGGTGTATCAGATCTTCATGGTTGGTGTGAGAATTGCCGTAGTATCATTGCCAGTGCTTGTCTGCTTTCAGTGCATGAAATCTAGAGGCTGTAGAAATGTTCAAAGTAAACACATCCACGTGTTCACACACATGCATACGACAGGAGTCAGGGGGCAGGGGAAGGGAACTTGAATAGACTTAAAACTAGAATCTGAATTTGAAGAAGCAACGGGGGGAGTTCAGGAGAATGGGTCAGTCTTTCCTTGAGGCCAGACACTATTAAAAAACTCTGATCTCCTGTAATAATCCTTCATCTCTTTAATTCTCTACCTTCTGCACACAGACATGCAGGGGCACATAATGCTGTAAGAAGGCCAATTTGGCATGCTAAAAGCTATTAATCCTAGGCATGGAAGTCACTGACGTAGCTTTGCTCCATGCCAGCTGTGCCCTGGCCAACCTCTATTGGTAAAAGTCAATTCTCTCACCCAGCACACAAGAGTCTAAGTAGAGCAAAGACTTGTAGCTGTTCAGCTCTCCAGTCCTCTTCCTATGGATGAGAATGTGGATTTCACTGAGTTAGGAGTTTCCTCACACATGATGCTCTTGCTTCCCTTCACTAGTGATAAGGATAGCAGAGAAGATCTTGCAGGGGAGAGCTGGTGAACTTTAAGGCTGAGATGCAAGTTAGAAAGTATTCCTCTTCTTCTTTTGCTCCCACTCCATCAATGTTTTTCATTCAGTCAGAAAAAAATGTGTTCTTGCTCGCCTGTTAGCTTCTGGAAGTCTTTGTCCTATTTGCTCTTCTTTTTCTCTCTTATTTTCTGTTTTCTTCTTTTGAAAGTTACACTTAGTGCAAGGTGAATTACATTGCTGTCACTTCTTTCCTTCCCAGCTGTTCTTGTGACTTGCTGAACCAACAGGGAGATGGAAGGTGCTCTTAGGGGAGATCAACAAACGTGTCACCTGGATGTTCAATTGAAACAACTGACAAAACTTCCCTTAAGTGCTCCTTAGGTTGTTTGCAGTAGTTTTTTTTTTTTAAAGCCATAGGTATCCTGCTTGATGCATTCCTCTGTTGAAGTCAGTCTTATGGCAAAAGGAGAGTGGTGAACAAAATGAGGAAGGAGGCACAGCCAAGTGTCAGCAGCATAGAGAAAATATTTCAGAGTGACTTTCTTGTGAGGGACCCATCACATACACAGTGTGGTAGCAGTTAGCCTTTGTCATTGGCTAAGTAGTGGAATTATTGGTAAGAAACCACAGGCTGTGGAATTATTGGTGAGAAACTTCTTCTAAGAAGTCACAGGAAATGATTGCAAGTGAAGCAAGCTAAATAGCAAGAGAAAAAGAGACAACAGCATGATGTTATTTCTGTTTGACAGCTCAGGGAAAGTGTTTTTGAGCACCTTACCTTTTGGGGGTGGAAGGGCCCTTTCAGACACATTTTCCAGCTGATTGGTGCCTGAATTGCCAGCAAAATAGAAAAGGAAACATGGAAGAATATTTTCATGGTCTTGAGGTTTTTGATGGTATTTAAGAAGTGCTTCTGACTTAGGGAATTTTTAATGATGATGTACCCCTTTTTGATCTGCTCTGGTTTTCCACAGTTCTCATTCTCATAGATCAGACTAGAGCTCTTCTGTTGTATCTTTCAATACAGAGCTGGACCATAGTTACTGTTGCCTGGCCTGGTGGAAACCCAAACCACTCCATGCTACCAAAAACTATGAAAGCAGTGGGACAGTCTATTTATCTTACTGTTTGTAAGGGTTTGCAGGAAGTAGCTTCAGTTCATCGTTGCATTTTTCAGCCATGAAATTGGTTGGCATCTGGCCAGCCTGGTAAGGCCAGAGATAATGTGTGGTTTCCTGCCAAGCCAGCTCTGCTAAAAATGAGTAATCTTTGAGTTTAGATACTGTTCTTGTTATCATGGTGCACACAAATCAAAAGAGGAACTGCTCTGCATGCTTGTATCTGATTTCTGTTGTGTTTCAAAATTTAATTATGGGATATAATTTACATCCCAATGTTGTATTCGTGACTCTTTCTTGAACTGTTTTTCCACAACTTGAGGAATAAATTGGGATTCTTTACCCATTTTAGTTTTAGCTTGTTCAGCGAAAGGGTCTGTGTCTTTTGGATTTTATCGGTGTAAAATAATCCAAGCAGTATTTCTCCTGAATTTTGAGAGATAACCTGGAATAAGGAGGATATTTATTGAAATAATTGTTAAATTTTTACAGGTTAGTTATTTAATTACACCGAGTAAGTATATCTAGGAAGATGCTTGTTTAAAATTGAACTTTGCATTTTAAAAATAGACAAAAAATACCAAAAAGGAGGAGGCCAGGACAGGATGATGATCCCCCAAACTCCACTTGCACTTGAGTAATTTGCAGATGAGCACCTTTCTTTCCCTTTCCTAGCCCCAACTCAAACACCTTGTGCCTTTTTTGGCTACAGTTCTTGAGCTGCATCATCCAGTCTTGAGGCAAATTCTGTCTAGCACAGCTTCCTGCTCTTCCTGACGTATCTGAACCATTATGGAGTTGGGAAAAACAACCTTTCTACAGGAAAGCTGCTTTGTGCCTAAGATACACATGCTGCTACATGCACACATTTGAAAAACATATCAAAGTTCGTCTTGATCTAGGAAAAAACTGTAGTCAGCTCAAATAATTGTGTTAATTATTTTGTCTGAGAGAGGAGAAACTAGCTGGTGCAGGGATCTGATTCTTGCTGCGTGTGTTCTGTGTGACAGCATGAAACTGATGAGAATGTGGGTTGTCTGCTGTCCATTTGCTCTGCTGGCTTTAGGCTGGATGAGTCTATGATGTCTAAATTTATGTAAGAACTAACTGCATACCAGGGCAGTGCTGCACTGTACAGGGTTTGCTACATGCTGGGGATATTAACAGGTACTTTTGGATAATGGAATGTGGTAATACAAATCTATTTTCTCAGTGTTTACAAGAATCTGACCTCCAAAATACCCATTACTCAGGAGCAGTGAAATGACTCTTGTTTACTTTTAGCATTCACTATGATTAGTTTTTTACCAAATAATAGGTCTCTATTAACTTTCAATCAAGCTCTCACCTTGATTTGGAAACGTGTTTAAAAAGCACAATTTCTGTGGTCTGGAGCTGAGTAATAAACAGTAAAATTGACCAGTTTTAGTGGCATGTCAAGTGAAAGCACACAGTTTCTTATTTTACTCAGATGACTTGGCTTAATTAATATAGAAAAATAAAGAAATTGAAGTAGAAAAATGTCTCAGTTCAACTGGTGTTTGGTGTGATTTACCACAAGATGAGTGGTACTATAAATAGTGAATAAAGGGGGCAGGCCTGCATCTAGAAAAGGCAGTTCTTGACTGCAGAGTCCTCTGATCACTCTATCACAGAAAACTTTCTCCAGTGGAGTTACTTCTAGCTTTCCAGGAATGGCTGAATCCTTTCCAGAGTAGTTGGTACATTGTTTCATAGGGTAATTTAAGGATTTATTAACTGGTGAGGCAACTTTGGTTATGTTTTTTGTATCTGTTTTCTGTGGATGCTTAAGATCTAACACTTGCAATTAAGTACTTGCTTGATCAAGGATATTTATGATACTAATACTTCTTTTCTATCCGTGATCTATGAGATTCCTGTTAAAATAAAAGCATAATACATACCCACAGATTAACCTAAGAGCAAAGCCACTTTCAACTTGGTTGAACTTCTGTATTATTGTGGGAAGTTAGCTGTTTAGAGGGAACGAATGTTTGCTATCTCAGGGCTGGATGCAGCTGTGGTGCTGATGGGGGAGGATGGGTGGCTGCACAGCGCTGCAGCTGCTGCTTCCCCACCTCATGATGCAGAAAATGGCAGACTTGGAGGTGGCAACATGGATTTTGTAGTATCTTTGAGCTACTCTCCTCATTAATTCTCCCCATCATCCTTTGTCTATGACTCAACCTGTTTGTGTCAAATTCAATAAGATGGATTTTTATCCTCTTATTTTACCATGACTTGCCTATGTGATGACCACTTAAAACATATATGACACTTTCGTTCTGCCTATTCTGTGTATCTCAGCAGACACAGTCACATACTCCTCATTTATTGCAGAAAAATTCTTTCATAAACTGTTTTCATTCTCTGGTTACCCTTAAACTATGGATGTTGGTTGAAATGTTGACGTTAAAGATTTGTCTTGCTTTTAACATTGAAGTATGTAATTCATCAGTTTACTTAAGCTGAAGTTGGAAGAAAACTCTGTCACTTAAGCAAGTAACTGATAGTGTTAACTCTCTGCTTTTCATGGTTCTTAATACAAATGCTTTTTTCTTATTTAGAATTCTCAGAGTAAAGTAAGGATCTGATT
Organism: Lichenostomus cassidix; assembly: GCF_008360975.1. Classification (NCBI taxonomy): domain Eukaryota; kingdom Metazoa; phylum Chordata; class Aves; order Passeriformes; family Meliphagidae; genus Lichenostomus; species Lichenostomus cassidix. The sequence continues at coordinate 21,238,137 of NC_139484.1, forward strand.
ATTGACACTGCCAAAGTATTTCAGGGGTTTTTTTCAACTTTGGATGCCAACAAAAAATATTCTTAGACTAGCCAGATGGAAAAAGGAGAAAAAAAGGCAGTGGGGAGACATGTCATGCTCAGTTAGGTAGAAACTGAGTTCAGATTCCTGGTGAGGAGGGTCTGAGAGCCTTTATTGTCCGAGGCTCATCCAGACAAAAGGCAAAGGGAATTGAGGGTCATATATTTGCTAGAGAAAAGCTGGATGAGGTGGGTCTTAGCCTGTGCAGGTACTTTGTGAGTATCTGTCATGAGAAATGGAGACATGAGGGGGGAAGGAGGAAGGATATTTGGGTTAGAAAATTAAGGGCAAGTAGTAGCAGCTAGACACACCAGTAAATTGTTAGGATCAGCCTCAGATATTTATTATTTTCTAGATGGGGCTGGTCTGAACAATGAACAGCCATAAAGGCAAAGCAGAGGGTGTCTGTTGCAGAGGCACAGTGAAAGCTCAAAGGCTTGGATGAGTGTTGTGATTAGATCAGTGAAACAAGAAGATAATTTACATGACAGTTTAAAAGGATCCAAGCAGTCAGAAAATTTAAATAGTATGCAAAAGGTGGTGAGAATGTGAAACAAGTTTTTAACTCTCTTGAGAGTCAAATTGGATCTTACACCTATTTGTGTAGGAAGGGGACATGAATTGTAGAAGCAGCTTGATGGCAGCTCTAGAAAGATGGCCAAGCTGAAGACACTCAGAGCCTTCCCACAAATATGAAGAAGGAAAGGTGAAGAGTTGATGGCTGGAATGTTGACAAAAAATTGTGAGATGTCATACAGACTTACTGCTTTTGTACTGAGAACCCTCATGTCCTTCATCTGTTCTGGCACTCTCTGGCACCCAAAAATGAGTGTAATAGGAGAGAAAAAGGAGGGGGATTGACATTTTTAGAAGAAGAAGGTGAAGGCACCAACAACACCAAAATGTATGCTCAAAGAATAATATAAATGAGCTTTCAAGGAAATCACATCTTGCATGTTTTATAAGGTAAGAGCTCATTAGAATTCAAGTGGTAGGAAAGAGGAATAGGAAGTTTCTGGAACTCCTCTTCGAAAGGACCTGTCAGTCCAATGTGGCAGTCAGCCCTTACATAGAAGTGGGAGACTTGACAATGCTGCTCACTGGAGAAAAATGCTGTAGATAAAGAAGAGTGAGAAGAGAGAAACTGTAAAAAATACTAGACTATCAATATCAGGAGCCCCTGACTTCTGAGGTAAAAGGAAACCTATAAAGCTGATTCAGTTCCAGCAATATCCTTAACACACACTTTAAGAAACAAACCATGTCAAGATGGAAAAAGCAGGTCACCAAAAGCTTAGGGTCTTTACTGGTGCTACCAAGCAAAACCCAGGAAAAGGGAAGGGGGGTGGGAAAAGAGAAAATGGCTAGAAGCCAATGTAAGTTAGAAGTTTTGAAGAAGTGTCAAAAAGAACTTAAATTATGATAATCCATGTGTGATCAGGAAGAAATACTCACAGGTAGGCCTGTTGCTAGGTGAATATTTTGAATAATGCAGAGTCACCTAACTTGTCTGAAAAAAGGTCTCTGGTCATGGGGTTGTATAGCTTGGCAGTGTTAATTTGTAAAACATCTTGTAGCTTGCTGAAGAAGTTTGAAGCAACTGGAGGAATGCTAATGGAATAGCAGTGTTTAGAAAGGTAAATAAAAGTCTTTAAAGATATATTTGCACATGGGACAGAGTTAGGAGAATTGGAAATAATGATAGGCAGTAGGAGTTGTGGTTGTGTGCTAAGCTGCACCCATTCAAACAAAATAAACATGCTTGTATTGAGAAACAAATGTACAGATTTTAGAGGGAAAATATAGCCCATAGCTATGGAATGGATCATGTCCTTAGAAACAATGACTCTGCTAAGTCTGTTGGTCACAGAGGCAATCAGCTCATCATATTACTAATTTAAAGCCATGGCAAAAACAAGTGGCAGCCCTGGATTTACAAATGGGATTGAGGAATAGGAGTAAGTGGTGGAATTACTGCTTAATGTTGTTCTGATGGAGCCACAACAAAAACTCATAGAATCACATCTGATGAAGCCTCTTCATATAGTACACTGGGAAATTGTAACAGCTTTATAAAACAGGTGCACGATTCCAAAGCTGCAAAATCCCTCCCAGTAAGAGATTCGGTGCTAAACTTAAAAAGGAGATCACTGAAATACTGTCACACAGCACAAAAACCTGATATGAAAGATACTGTAATAATTAGTAGTGCATATTACATGGGTTATGCCTGAGAATAAGGCCTAACAGAGTGAAGGTGCATGCATTGATTGGCAAGTATGTTAATTAGTAACCAATTGATTCTTCATTGCTTTTATCATCTACTGATGTTTTCAGACAATGACCATTTGGAAGATGTAGTTTGACCCCAATCAAAAGCAGGTTATTAAGCTGAATAAAGAGATAATGAGGCACAGTTCTATGGCCTCTGCCATGGACAGGAGTTAGTACAATTCCTGAAGTTAGCAGAACTTTTGGCACTGACATACAGGGTGAGATCTTTGTGCTATTAAAATCATAGCAATGACCCTATATTTTGAAGACTTAGGTTTTGAGCATATATTAATTTTAGTCATGGAAATGTGCTAGATGGTCATTAGTCACCTCTATTTGCAGTTATACAGAATTGCCTCTTCCTGAATAAAAATATTGTTTTACTTTACAAAAGGAGGTAATTGAAGATATCAGAAATGTAAAGTGTCTCTGAACATTTTTTTAGAGGGTTTTTAGTTAATCCCATAGAATTTAGCAGGCATTTTCCTGTTTAAATACCTGATTTGGTTTTAGTGTTCAAAACTCAATCTTAGTTTTGGGAGTTCAGTGCAGTACAGACTGTGAGAAAACACTGGCTCAGGAAGGAAGAAGTAAAATTTGAGGAAAGATTTAGCACACAGTTTAATTTATGATTATGTCAAACACAATTGCCTGTATACTACAGTCTCCAGTGTTGACTCTTCTGTGCGTGACTGAAGTGTTTAGTATTTTCTAAAAGTTTTTCTGTGTTCTGAGAAACAATTCAATGGAATATTCTCTGCTTTCTGTAGGGAGGTGCTGTGAGTTGGTCATACTTGTAATATGAAAAAACAGATTAATATTCCTTTCAACTGTGTTTTAGTAATGCTAAGTGAATTGTTGAGGTAAATGTGGCCTTCTAATAAGCTGTATATATCTGCTGCTACTACTGTTTTGAAAGGAAATTGTGATGGATTAAAGGGACTTAAGTCTAGTTCTAAGGGTTTTATGAAGAAAGGCTGCAGTACCACTGTCTAATCTCTCAGATGTTTATCACTGTGACACATACATCTGCAAATGAGATGTAATTAATTAGTTTTTACCTGACACTCCTGTGATTCTCATGTCCTGCAAATGTTAAGCAGCAGCAGCACTGTGGCCTTGTTGCAGTGGGGAGGTGCCAGGTGAGCGGGATTGGGCCACAGTGCAAGTGACTCACTTTCCCAGGTTAATTTCTCCTCCTCAGAGCTTATCACACTTTGGTACTACAGGCTAATTTAGATCCTTAAATTAGCAGCTGCTTGGGGAGAAATTTCCAGATGATCACTTTTATCATTTCACTGTTTTTAGTTGTATGTCATTTTACTCTCTAGGGAAGTTGTTCTCTGAGAGCTGCTGGGAGGGGGTGAGGATGAGATGGCAAGGGCTTTGCTAACTTTAAGCTTTTGCAGCAGAAGGAATTGAGCTGGCTGAGGCTGTAATAATGTTGTGAGAAGGATTTTATCCAGCGAGAGTGGCTTTTCATTGTTCACTTTTTTTTGTTGTGGTATTGCACTTTTAGTTAATAAGAAAAAAACAATAATTGAAAGAAATCATTGCAACAGTACTTTTTAGTTTGATGGAGTAGAATTGAGCTCAGTTGTTCCCTGAGCAGATGATAATTCATTTAGAATTAGAAAGTAATATTGTACAGGACTTCATCTTGTATATTACTGTATATAGGAGATATAGCTTGTCAAGCAAGCATGACATTTTAACAGCTTTTGATTAAATTATTTTGATGCTGTGTTGGGAATTAGTTGTTCATTTTGTTCCCCAAAAACTTTTGACCCCAAAAGAGCAGAATTCTCTTACAAGGACTGTGGGGACAGCAGTATCTAATCCATTCTAGACTTTGGTTGTGGTGTTATTTGGCAGGCCTGTGGGTTCTGTTCATGAGTGCTTCTGGGAGTAGGATGGATGGATGAAGGAAAGGATGCAGGGAGCCTTGTCAAGGGTGGCTGGAATTGATCCTTATTGTTGTTAAATATTAATATATTGAAAACAGCTACAGGCCCCATTTGAGATTGCTGGCTTAGCTGTGCTGGATACTTTAATGTTTGCACACATCCTCATTTCATGCACTTCTTTTAGAATTTATGAAATTTACAGCTGATGTTTAAAAAATAGTGATTGAAAAGGAAAAGCTATGTGGGTGAAGGTTAGCTTTTCAGTGAAGAACGTGCTGTTTGGCTTGATGTGTCAGCACGGTTTGCAGTGACTGCTGTGACACATTGGTAACTTTATCTTACTGTCCTTGGGATAGGAATGGTGTTTCTTTAATGTTTCCTTAATCAATCATATCTGAATATGGTGCCTCTCGAGTGATACTCTGTGTAGCCTACAAAAACAAATAGTAGATCAGAATACAATGAGCTCTCTTGAAAGCAATACCATTAAAAAGGAGTAATAAAAGTAACATTCTTGGGTATTGTGTGTTTGTTAGAGATCTCTTGCTTATTCTGACCTTTCTAAATGTCATTGTTTCATGTTTGGGAAGACTGTGCTTATTGTACTTGAGAGCAATCATTTCCTCAAATGTGTGTTAAATTATCTTTAGAGATTGTGTTTTTAGGGAGATGTGCAAATGTGCGTAGCTTAAACTATTTTCTTATCTGAAGTGATGCCTTTTCTTAAAATACCTCCCCAAAATCTAGCATTTTATTCACATAAAACACATGCTGAAAAGGGGACTGGGAATATGTTGTATGTGAAGAAAGCCTGGCGAGAACAGTGGGGGAAATTGTGCAGTGTTACTTTTTGGGGACATACTGGGACATTGCTTGTCCTCCAAAATACCAGATGGAGATGGGACAGTAAGGTTTCTTCTCATATTTATTTCAGGACATAATCTCCAAGGCAGATTCTTTGGCTTTATGAGAAGATTCCTTGAGCATCCTTCTGACTTGTGCTCTCTTTTCTAGCTGACAGTCACAGCTCTCCCAGAGAGGACACCCCAACTGGGAGCATGGATTCTCTTTCTTCCCAGTCTCCAACACCTGCCTTCTCCAGCAGCCCCCCTGGGCTCTTGGATGGAAACCACCTTATCATGGACAGTGGAGATCTTGCAGGATGGACAACAAATCTGTAAGGAATTTTCAACTAGTATGATTGTGAAACACATTTCCCTTTTCAGTTTGGTGAGGAGTGATTTTTAGAAATTGCATATAGTTGTGTTTGTTTTCTTTTCTTACAAGAAGATGTGTTTGTATGTTTTGGTGGAGCTTAGAGCCTACTTGAATGCTTGTTGGAAAGAAATGTTCTTGTTCTATTGAAACTTTGTTCATTTTTCTGTAACCTGTTATAAAATTTTAAATGGATTCTTTTAATTTTTTTAAAATTTAAGCTGTTAATATACAAGTTATTCTCTATATGTGTCACCTTAGTTTTATTTCAAGAAAGTGTTAAGTTACACTTAGATGCCGTTCTATCAAGATTTTGGGCCAAATGTTGGGTTTGGATAAACACACTGCAATAGTGTATGCTCAGATGCTGTTGTCTAGGAATATTACAATTGTTAATCTCTCCTTAACAAACTCAATGCCTGCTTTCCAATCAAAGTGCAGTCTGTCACTTTCAGTAGATTTTTGTAACTGTTCAGTGTTTGAGCATGACTTCAATTTAGCAAAAAAAATTGATATTGAAATGTTAGTCCTGTCTCTCTAATACGTATTCAGGTTTGATACACAAAAAGCTGACTGTAACTAATTTTTAAATCAGAGTTGAACTTGAATTGAATTCTCTGGTTTGCTATTCATTCAGACTTTAACCACTATCAAGACAAAGTTTTCCAGCCTTTAGTGCCAAGAAGAGTGGAAGGAGCAGGTCTGGAGAAAAGATCTCTTACATATATTTTCCATAATGGCATTCTGAGTAGCCTGCTCTGGTGATGAAACAAATGTAAAATATATGTGTGGATGTGACACATGAGAATATGTAGATAGTCACAGAATATATGTTTCTAAATGCACACACAAATAATTAACTGCTGACTTGAGTGCTTATTAACTAGAGCAATATTTTTCTCTCATATATATTGAAAGAATTCCAGATTTATAGGTATTTTATGTAAATGTTATTTCTTCAGCAGAGGTCTGAAGTTACTGTTCCTTTATGCTCTAGAAGTGGGTAGAATTAGCAATTGTTTTATTTTAAAGAGAGGTGGTGCATGTGTGCAAAACGTGCTCTAGCTGGTATAAAACTGTACTGTCAGTGAAAGCTAATTAAGGAACACAGGGTTAGCAGAACATTGATAATATCACTTCAGAGAATAAATAGAGGGGTGTTGGTTTTATCCAGAGAGTTTGGGGACTTGAGGTGTTTGAAGGAACACTGAATTTTTTTTGCATTTGTTAATTTTCATAAAAAATTACGCTGTATTGGTGTTTTAGAAACCTGACTTGATGGCTTGAGCTTTTCTTCTCAGTTGGAAACAGTACTTAGAGTTCTCTTTGGAGGGGAAAAAAAATGTACATGGTATGTGCATTTAGATTATTTGTCAAAAGTAGTTTCTTTCTCCCACTCGCCTGTCTGTGAAGTTTGCTTAAGAGCTACCTCAGTAACAAGCCTGGACAGAGAGTAGTCTGTAAATGTTACATTCTTTCTTTCCTCTGCTTTCTTACCCGAAATCAGCTTCTCTTCCCCTTCTAGTTCAGATGACTCAGAGGGCCCTGCCTTAACAAATCAAACCCAAACCAAAAACCAGAGCAGCCCCAGTTGCAGTAATGGCAGAATGTAGCTCTGGTAGCTCTCACAGCTCCAGGACATGTAGCACTAGCTGTTGGTTGTAGACTATTCTCATAAATTGGACTAATCCTTAGACTTTGGTGATGAAAAATCCTTTCTGTTTGTGCAGGATTTTGAAATGTTTTGTATTTTGAGGCAAATTGGGACAAAATCAATTCTTAAAGCCTCAGTATCTTCTCTCAAATAGTATTGCAGGTGTTCACTGAGCTACAGCAAATGGCATACCGAGTCTAGGGGAGATGGAATTATACAAGAGGATCTGGTTTCTCAAGTTTCTGCTGATGTTTATAACACATGGGTGTTACTTGTAAGAGATCGATCACTCTGGAGTTATGCAGTCAACAAGGTGATGGTGACTTCTTTGTGGCAGAAGAGTTGCTTGCAGTGTTTCCCAGGGGAGGGGTGTTGCTTTGTGGGTCAAGATGTGTCAGATATTCCAAGAGCTGGTTTATACCAGTAGTTTGCTTTAAGCAAGAGTACGTGATGGATAGCAAGAACACTTTTTGAGGTATTTGTTTTCAAGAAGGAAGAAGCTTATTTTTTCCAGAATGATAGCTGTTGTCACCATGATGTTTCCTGGCAGAGATTTTTGTGATGCATGCCCTTTCCCTGTCCCACCTTCAAAAACAACAGGAGCTACAGCTTCCAGCATGGTGAGGTAAGCACCAAATGGAGGCAAATACACCCTCACCTCCTGATCGGCACCAGGAGGGGACTTCATGGCCAGAGAGGTGAAAGAAGCTAAGAGAGCAAGGGCTTTGCCACCAATCTGAGATATCTCACAAAGCCCTGACTGCTCAATTGTCATGTCAGCATTTAAAGATGTGCTGTGCATACGGTGTAACTCGAAGGTGATGTTTCACATATGTGCCATTTTGAAGCCCCGTTAAGCTGTTGGTTTTCATGTCTCTAAGTGTGTGTCTGCCTGATGCTAGATTTTCCCTGAAAGATCTGTGTGGATCAGACATATGTCCTGTGTTGTCATGTGCTGCTGTAGGGGTGAATAGAGACTTGGGTGATGCTTGGCAGGGGTGGTTCTCAGTGGAGATCTGAGTTTGCTGCTTTAAGACTATCATGCACCATAAACTTTTGTTAACCTTTTTCCTGAAATTATTTTTAACTTCACACTTCCATCTAAAGCCAAATACTAAAAATAAATGTTTTATTTTTACATACACTCTATGGTAGAACATAGGTTTTTTTTTCCCCTGTCAATCATGAAGTTACAGAGTAGTTTTGTAGACACAGGATTCAAACTCCAAATAGCCTAGGATGGGCAAATTACCACTTCTACTTGATGGAGCACTGTCATAAACATGTACTGTTTGAAAATACCTTCTATCCAAGGATGCTTAGCACAAGCTGATCTCAAACATAAAGTCATAATTATAGTTGTGAGCTGGGTAAAGTACTGCTCTCCCCTGGTATGGACATTTTTTGCCTTTAAGGTAGAGCAGCAATGGCAATCTCAGTTTAATGTTAACCACACAGTGTTTAGTTTTTCTACTGCATTTGCTCTGAAAGTAAATAAATCTGCCACATCTTTTCTTCAAGAGGCTTGACAGCCTTTTGCTGGAGGATGTGACCCTGGCATTACTTTCAATGCATTCTTGATTAGCACTGAAAAATATGCTCCTTAATCACTCAATTTTTATTCCTGTGGTGTATGAAACTCAAAATTTTAATAGTTCAAAATGTGCAGTTTCCTAAGAGGACTTCAGGATTTCAGATACGAAGAGGCTGGATAGCCTTTCTAAGGTAGTCCCCAAACTGTTTTGATAATAGTGATGGTCTTGGGTTTGGAGATATCAATTAGAAGGGGTTATGGGTAGCTCTTAAACTGCATTTGAACTGTGGAGAAGTAGTCAATCTTCCTTTTTACCTGCAGTTGAAAGTCAGTGATACAAGGTTTGACTTTCACCCTATTGCACTATGGCTTTGCACATGCAAAAGGTAACAGTGATAGCATAACTAGGTGTACACTTTGGTATTCAAAAAATATATCTAAGCAAGTAAAGACAAAGTGTAATTTGAAGTCCTCTTACAGTGAAGGAGGTGGTATTGCCAAAGGTGCAGTATCAGACATGGAGTGATGTAATTAAATTTAAAAAGAGCGAGGGAAACCGTGGGTTGACTATAGAATTTACTTACAGAACTGTTTATTGATGTGAGGTCTGTCCTGTTCAGCCTTTCCCAGAGTTCTGGCTGTAATGGCAGCTCACCTTTGATGGATTAGTGCATGTTTCCCTTATTGGCAATGACTGATTTGTTGAAAGGTGGATTACAAGTCATGTCCTAAAATCCTGTGGGCTGCCTTATGTCTGCTTTCACTTGACCTCCGAATGAACCAAAAAAAGCTGAACACTTGGTATTCTCTGGACTTGCTATGTGTTGTAATTAATCTTTCTGAGGACCTCTTTCTGATAAGGAAAGATTTGTTGCTTTAACTGGCCCCTTGTTGTCACGAGATTTCTTTGTGCTTACAGTACAATGCCCTGTGCCAGGGCTTATCTACACACCTTACAGACTTACCCCTCACAGTGCTGGGTTTTCAGAATTGGGTCAGTCTTCCCTTTGTTTTGGAAGTCCCCTGCACTTACTGCATGATCACTTCTTCATTCAAATCATGACAAGTAATGGCTTGTTCCTCAGCTGGAGAGTTCATTTTTGGGATCTGAGACTGCAGGGTCTCTGGGTTTCCCAGGGAACTGGAACATGGTGACTTCTGATGGCTGTTCTGGATGGAATTATGACGCAGGATATGGAGCAGCCTTCCTCAAGATAGATGCTGTCTGAATGTCTGTTTACCTTGCCTGTTCTTCTTTCCCTCTCTAAGCCTTTGGGATTTTGCAGTTGGAGGGGATGGAAAGCATTCTTTTCCCTCAAACGTTTTCATTAGTGTGTGTGTGTGTGGGTGAGTGCAGGGCTTGTTAAAGTAATTGCATTTCTGGGCTAAGAACAGTAAGATTCATAGTTTCCAAACTGAATCCCACCTTGGGAGGTTCTGTAGGAGCATGCAAGGTACAGTCCTGACAGTCCAAATACCAAAGGTGCTCGAAGCCCAGAGAAGAAGTGGAAGCACCAATGTAAATGGATTTTCAGGAACATGCAAGGGACTAATAGCAGGTGAAATAATTCAGTCCTTTTTTCATTTTTTATGAATTTTTCCTAATTGGTTCTCCTGACAGTAAAATGTTCTGTTACTAAGCTCAATGGCACTCAAGTGCTACACTGTGGGCATAGTTTTTGGGGTTTTAATATCCATAGAGGCTTCCAAAATGGTGACAAGATCTGTGCTATGCAGCATCCAGGGTTTTTGTGACCAGGCTGGGAAGAAGTTACTCATTCTTCATGAAATCTCAAGCTGTTGAAATTGCTGGTGAGCAAACTGATGTTAAAAGAGCCATCAGATGGCAAGGGCGGGCAGAGACAGTGGTGTTCTGCACAAATCAGAGGTCTTGAAGATAGTTATTAATTTTGTTTGACTGCTGAATGAATTCCCATCAGCCTTGTTATATCCACATCAGTAGACTGCATGTCTAGTCTCCTTAAAATGGTAATAGTTCCTTTTTGAACTTTCTGGCAGTGGTGTGAATTTGCAGCTCTACATAAATGATGAGTGACTTCGGTTTCCCTATCTAGAAAACTTTTTATAATATCTAATGTCATCATCCTATTTTATTAAAGTAAGGTGCTCTAGCAGCTGTTGGGTCATTGTGCTTATTCTGCAGTTTGTTTTTGTTTCAGCTGCCACCTCTCCAGTGACTCAGCACTTTGGGAGCAGGTTTAGTGGAGCAGGCACTTCTTTTTGTACCCTTTTGTTATGCAAGCAGAGAAATAGCCCTCATTTTGCAGCTTCTTTGACACAGGCATAATGTAACTTAGTCATGTGGCTCATACAAAACAGACCTTGCCATCTCCTTGGCTTCCAGTGAGCTTGACAGCAGCACTGCTGTGTGAGCACAGGGTAAAATGTGTTGTGCTCAGGGCAGGGGGAGGTGTGGATGCAACCACTGGGATCAGCCAAAATTTCTTTTTTTTCCCTTCTCTTTTTTTTTCCCCCTTTTTCTTTTTCCTTTTATTTTCTTTGCATGCTTCCAGGGAACACAGCCCCCTCATTTTTTAATTTTTTTTTTTTTTATGAAAGGAACAGCAGTGAGCTATAACCTTATAGAAGTACTTCACTTTTGCTTTGTCTGAATTATCATTTAAAAATGCTTTAACTTGGGACAGCTGCTGTAGACATTAGTTTTGGATTTACCAGACTGGCGTGAAAGATCATTTCACTAATGTGTTAGCTGCTTCACTGAGACTTCACAATCCAAGTTGACAAAACCTCTATTTCAGTGCTGACTGATGTGCTCTGTATAAATGAGGGTTCAGGAATGCTGCGTGCATGTCACATACTTTAAATTTTGAGGATGGAGTTTCTTTTCAGGGGGAACACAGATGGGGAAATTCTGGCCTTCTGTTTGTCTCCAGCTTTGCTGCAGCTATGACAATTTCTAGAATTTTGCCCATGTATTTTTCTGCTCTCCACTCACCAAGGCACAGGGGTTTTTAATGTGCAGGAAGGTGTGGTAGTGGTCAGTACTGGATTGCATGTGGAATCAGAAATAGCCAACACCTTTTGATACACACTGTCATCTTGCAATGAAACCTTTCAAGAGCGCTTTCGTTGAGTTTGTCAGCCAGACACTGTGATACGACAGCCGTGGAGCTGCCAAACTTGTCTATGAAACAACCCTTTTTTTCTCAAGAGTTGCAGTGTAGATTCTTTTCACAGACTCTCTTCCTTGCTCTCAAGATAAGAGGCTGCTCTTTAGCTGTGTTACCTTAGGAACCAGCCAGATAAACATCCAATAAAATCTTGTTTTCAGAAGTTTCTTTCTGAATATCAGACAACCACAATCTCTAGCTTATTTTCAGTAAAGCCATTCCCCCACCTCCCTTTTCCCAGCGTTCACTATGCTAGACAATAGTATTTTTTCCTCAGAGAGATGGTTATGTCAGGCTGTTTGGTTTTTTCCCTACCCACAGGAAATGCATTGCCTTCATTTTAGCCTTAGAAGAAAGGATTTCTTCAACATACCTTCTTAAAGTTGAGATGCTATGTGATAACATGTGCAATACTTTCTAATATATCATCATCTTGATAAACAAGGTGGGCAAAGCTTTATAGCAAGGCAGCCTTGCTATGACAAGAACCTTTTCAAGGAAAAAACAATAAAATCTAACCTTTTGTTGCTCACACACCAAAACATTGGAAATGATTTTTCTTATTGAGTAAAACCTTCTGTTTCAATAACAAGAATTAAGTGGTTCCTGAGGTAACCAAGTATAATAAATAAAAAAAAACCCCAGCAACTTCACAACCAAGCCCATAAATTCTAGAATGTACTTAATAGTTAAAGCTATCAACTTTTTTTTTTTTTTTTCCTTCTTATCATGGTGGAACTATTGCTGTTGAAAAATGTGTTGGTGTTTTTTGTCTCCTGCTGAATCCTAGAGCATGATCTCTTGCTGGGTAACCAGGAGCCTAAAGTGACAGGCAAATTCTGCTGCAATGCTTTCCCTACAGCTGAAAAGTATTAAGGGAATTCATCAAAAAACTGGGGGAGGGAGCAGCCCAGCACTCCACATACCTGCACTTCTGGAGTGTTTTTCCACTAGAACTGTTGAAGTGGCTCAGAATTTGTAGAAAACCTGCCAATTTTAATATGCTTTTATATAATCCTGTCTGGTAAAGGACAGTGTAGTCTTGTGGTTGATAGGTTGCACTTCTTGTTGAGTCTCTGTAACATGAGAAATTAACATGCCATGGCACAGAGCTGAACATTTTATTTCATCTTCTGTTATTTTATGTGCACACCTTTTCTCTTTTATTTTTCCCCCTCTTTCTTTTCTTTCCAAGTCTCAGCAAGAAACCATCTGGTATTTATTCCAAGTATTCTTATGAATGACCAATACTTCCCTGGGTCAGAGGGTTCCTTTTGTGTCCTCTCTGTTCTGAGTATTGCTTTGAAGTCATTAATTCTGTGTCTGAGGTGCAGGTGGTGTGTGTTGCTCTAGAGCTGATTGAGTAAATTGCAGAGATTAATATGATGCATCTATCAATGAAATATTTAATAAATGCAAGGTTTCATATTCACTTGTTGAAAATCAAACCACACATCCGAGGTATGCACTAGAAAAGGCCACTTGGTAGAACACTCTTGAATTGTGAATAGTTTGCATGAGAGACATTTTAATACTCCTGTGGCAATATACTTTGAGTGTTGTTTTTCTATTTTCAGTAGTTTTACAGGTTTGAAAAATGAGCCTAACACCAGTCTTAATCACAGAATCCTAGAATGGCTTAGGTTGGAAGGGACCTTAAAGATCATCTCATTCCAACCCCCCTGCCATGAGATTGATTTGAATTTAAGAAATAGGAGTATGAGGAAGGTAATTTTTCTCAGGGTTGTTTTAAGTAGAAGAGTTTTATCTGTGCAGGTAGGATACTTTTTGAAAATTCACTTTTGAAAAACTTTTATCTTGTGTTCACCTGCTGAGTTAAAGTTAATTCTGCGTGTTGACGTTATGTGTGGGGAATGATGAAATCAGTTACTTTCTGGCAAACTTTATAAACTCTAAAGTACCATTGAGAATTGTTTTATCCTCAGTATTTAGAGAAAATGATCCAAATGCTGGTTTTAAATTTTTTTGGTTTGTCTCTGAATGAGGTCACTTTTAGCCGAAAGTTTTTGTTTCATTTGAGGAAACTTTTTCAATTATTAGGTAAAAATGGTAGGAAGAAGAAAAATTAAAGTAAACCCCAAAATCATGCAGTTGATCTTGCTAAATGTATGTCATTATTGGAAGATGTAAAAAATTGTGCAGTGGAAGATTCACATGCAGAAAAGATGACTGGATATCCTCTTCCCAAAGTTAAGCATGAAATATGTTTCTAGTCAGCATAATCCAGCTCATCACTCAGTTTAATACATATGATTCCTTCCCTTATTTGCTAAATGTGATAATTTTGAAGAGCAGAGCATGTTTTGATAAACCCTTCGGGTTATTATTCCAGCTCACTTAAGTTTCATTTTTACTAGTGGAATTAACTGTAGAATGCTATTTATTAAACTGTGAATTCCAATTTTTATTCAAATACCATCTGACACATTTCCAAAGGATAAGCCATTGTCTTGTAAAAAGGAATATGACATTCACCCTTTTATAATGTACTAAATTTAAAATTAATAATCAAAATAAATGTCTGCTTAACTATGTAATTGCTAGAATGACTATGTAATGGCTAAGAGAACCAGTTTGTAAAAGTTGAATTTGATTGTAAATCACGTTATGCAAACCAACAAATAGGACTAATTTCTTCTAGAAATTAAATATCCCAGTGTACAATAAGACTAAATCCAGCTCTCTAAGTTTTCCTACTTTCTTTTATTCATTTATAGTTATAATTGGGGTGATCATTGATCCCTCTTTTTGTTTGTGGTCAATCCATCTTGATTAGGTGTGCATTTAGACAGCCACAAAAACCTTCTTGACTGGATTCTTAGATTTTGGTGGTACTTTGCAGATTTATGCTAAGAGGTTAATCTTGGAGTAGGACGAAGTCATAAATGCTGTATTGGGAAGTCTGTACTTCTGAGTGACAATTGCTGTGTGCAAATGATTTTAATTCCATTTCTGCTTAGAAGCTGCTTGAAGTCCAGCTCTTTATTCCAAAGACGTGCTGACAGTCAGTGTTTGGACTACTTTTTCTTTTGTCCATGCAATGAAAGAAAACATTCCAGTGCTGGAATGCTTTAGTTCTTTAAGGTGTGAAATTAGGAATGGCCTTTATGTTGGGGACAACTTTATATGTTTGCTAAAAAGAGTTTTAAATTTTGCCTGCTATTTCTTCTCCTCTTGTGGCAACTTTGTGTTCAGCCATTAACTTCCTACGTATTTGAGCAGCGTGTCGGTGAGGGCAGCCACTGAGGCAGTGTTTGCACAGCTCCATGAACAAGATCTCAGTCCAGAGCCAGCGTCGTGATCCCAGTGTTGTAACAGCTGCAGCCTCTTTAGAAATCTTCCCTGCCGTACATGCCTCTCTACAGCACTGAGAAGATTTTTAAATAGGTTCATCAAAACTTGGAAAGGCAGAGTGGCAGCTCAAATAATAGCCTGCTCTATGCAGTTTCACTTTGTCTGTCTTTATTAGACAAGGAATGGGGAATTTTGCCTTTTTGTTGCTTATGTCATGCATCTCAGGTAGTTCTTCTTAGCTTAGGATGTAGGGAAAAGAATTCTAAGGAGGAAATGCAAAATCATACCATGGCCATTTCTGCAAAATTAGCCTCACAATGTGATTTGCTTTGAAGATCTAAGAGGTTGTCCAGTTATAAAGATTAAAATATTTTGGTACAATAAGAAATCTTAATCACATTGTTCATTCTGCCTTGTATTTATTTCCTCTCAGTCCCGGTCAGAGCCGCCCGTCGATGGTCTCGTGGATGAACATTCCATCTGCTAGCCAGGCTGCCACAAATGCTGCTCCACCCGCTTTCTTCTTCCCTAACCCTGCCACTGGGACTGACAGAGCAGTGGAAAGGTACGGTGTGCACTTCAATTTTTGCTGTTTGTTTATTTGCCTCCTTTTTCTCTGCCTTTATAAAAATAGTCCCCCATGCTATGTGAATGATTATCTCAAAACAGGAAATGCAACCTTAGCAATTTTGACAGAATAAAATAGCTACCTATTTCATTTTATTTTTTCTTTGAACGCTTTCCTTGGTAGAAGGCACACAGGCTGAGTCAGTGGTTTGTTGGTTAATACAGGCTTTGTTTTGGGTGGGCAGTTCATAGTGTCTCTCTCCTGCAGTGTTTTTCTGGGTGTCTTAAAATACAGGTTCTTTCTTTTCCCATACTCATCTCTGTCAAATTTCTCATCCTAGCCTTCTTGCCTCTGAAAGACTTTCCTCTGTCTTTACCTTTCTCTGTGGTTTCATTTTTCTTTCATTTTCTTGTCCAGCTTTCCTTCCATCATCCTGTTTTCCTTCCATCATCCTTCCTGTTTCAGCTTCCTTCCATGTTGTTTTCCATGTTTTGAAGTATTTTGAGTTTTTTCTTTGATGGCCTTCACCATCTTAGCTTTTTCCTTCAAGTTTTGTAGTATTTGATTTTCTAATTAAAGTAGTTTGGTATGTTCACAAATTCTTCCCAACACTTGATAACAAAATCCTATTTCTTACTATGGTTGAATTTTTGAAGTACAGTATGCTTTGCCTACTATTGAGTTCACTGCTGACTGGCACTTGAAAAAAAATTTAACTGTAGTTGAAAGCCGAGTTTGTCATAAAAATAAGTGTGCAGAAAATTGGGAGTATGATATTCAGAAATGCCAACAGTAAGCTGTGAAGCTTCAGCTTTGGCTGTGTGTATGAATTATAAGCCTGTAATGATGCATGTGAGATTGTGCTTTAAGTTTTAGTCATCTCCAAATGTGAATGGAGAGAGAATGGTTGAGAGAGTGTCTTTATAATAGTAAAAAGTTGCTATAATTCATAATTTCATTTTTCAGTGTTGCCCACCGAAAAGCAAGAGCAGTTTATCCATGTGAAGCAGAACACAGCTCTGAATTGTCATTTCAGATAGGAGCAATATTTGAAGATGGTAAGTACTGCTTGAGTAAATATAAAGCAATGAAAAACAAATTGACAAAACTGCTAAAATGGCTTTGGATAAAAATACAAGCCTGAATGCTCTTCTGCCAACATTGCTGATGGCACACAGTTGGTGATGGAGATATTTTCTGGTATGAAGAACCTACTTAACATATCCTTAGCACTGTTAGGCAATGCTTTTGATTTTGGGTGAATAGACACTTTGAATTGGTATAATTTTTCAGCATCATTTAAATGTGTTGTAGTACCAAAAAAGGGTTATTCAGTAATAGAACACCTTGGCCTATGAAACTGAAACTGAATTTTTTAAAATGTGAGCTGTTGTTGTGAAATAACACATGGGTTTTCCTTTAAAGAAAAAAAAAAAACTGTTTAAGGGTTTTCACGCAGAGAGAGTGCCAGGTAAATCAGGTGAACAATGGAGAAAAAAGTGTTTTTACTGATTTAGATCAAGGTTTGCATTAGTGTGTGCATGTGCATGTAGAAAAAGTAATATTCACTGAGGTGCAGAATGAAGGTCTATGTTTAATGATTTCTCTGGATCCAAATGTAGCACCTCATATCAACATCCAAAAGGTGATTCCTGTGCTGAAGGCTGTGTTCTCAGTGAGCTTCCGTGGATCCACCCTACAGCAAATGCAGAGACTTCAAACTGAAAGGAAAGGGTTTAGCTTTTAAACCTTAGGGCAATGACTACTGTAATACAAATTCTGAAGATGCAGAAGGCAACATTATAATTTCTTCTTATCACAAGGAAATTCCTAAGTTAAGAAAGAAATCGTATGGAATGGCCCAACAGGGCCTGGACAAATGCAGCAATTCTTGTTACTTGAATGCAATTTAAAAATAATTCTAAGTAGAAATTAGTTCATAGCAGCAGCATGGTAAGATTGCTGTTTGTTGCAATAACTTGGTAAAAAACTACATTCATACTAAAAACTAGAAGACTCCTAAATTTGGCCAAATATTCATCCAAGTTTAGTGCAGACTGGGGAATTCAAAGTGACTTGAGAATTAGACCCCTAAGGACCTTCTGAGCATAATGGTCCTTAAAGAATCTGGAGATTCTGCAGCAATGACTCTGTTCTAAGCAATTTTCTTTTTTTTCTAAGTGTGTATAACAGCAACAACAAAATTGCATGGACATCTCCTTCCCACCCTTTGTGATGCTTATTTTAGAGCATAGAGCATAGGATATTCCTATCCTCTGTCTCCTCCTAAACAACAGCAAGCCTGGTCCCGACTGCAGTTGTGCTTTTTTTTTCAGCATAAAGTGCTCTGGGGTCCCACTAGGTTCTTCCCTATTAGCACCCACTATAGAAATTCATTCTTGATGTTTCCTATTAGAGTTGCCTCGCAGGCAAATCATGTCTGATTCAAGTTAGGTGGGAAACCTTTTAAAGATGAATTAGCTAAGTGATTGCTCTTTTTAAAGTCCTTAACACTAGCTATTTTAATTTAAGTTTTTTAAAACATGACTGATAAGGATCTTCATCAGACATAAAACTGTGTACAGGAGAGAAAATGTAGTGCATGGTGGAAAAGATTTGATGTCTAGGAGAGGCATTTCTGATGCAGAACAGCAAGGGTTGGGTTGGCATGGGGAAAAAAAGTCTTTCAAGAAACAGTTCCTTGTGTGTCGTGTTTTTGTGTGAGAGCAATGTTGAGATTATCTTTTTGTGTAATGAGAACTTGAGAAGTGGTGGCAAAGGCACCATGATTTTGGTGCAGTGTAGCCTCAGTTGAGTTTTTCAGCTGATGAGTTGGATTGTCCCAGAACAAGTGCAGAATTTTGACTCTGGCATCTGTGGAGAAGTGTTCCAACTGCAGCTTTTTCCATGTCATCAGACAAATAAGGTTCAAAGCTTGGGAAGAAGGTCGCACGGATTGCATTTGGAAAACCTAATTGCAGATTTCCAGTGGCAAAACTCACATTTGCTTAAACACTTTTGATTTGTTCCACTGTATCCTGGTTATTTCACAGGCATTGTCCTTGCCCTCCAGGGCTCTCACCCTCAGGTGAGCTGTGGATTGGCAGAAAAAATGGGGAGAGAATGCAAGTAATAAGGGAGTAACTGGGTGTTGTAAGAACTTAATGGTCATTTCATAATCTTTCCCAGTAGGTTATGTCATGGATGGCTCTTTCCATGCCAAATGCACACCAGTCTCCACATCTGAAACCTCTGAGATGCTTCCACATGGGCCTTTTCTTTTTCTGTCAGGCACTCTTGTGTCTGTGCTGAAATCAGATTCGAGTGAATCAATTCAGATTCTTTAGTTACTCAATTTAAATTCCCATATGCCCTAATAAAGCCCCCAAATGAAGAATTAAAGTAATAATACCTCAATTCTGCAGCTCTACCAATAACCTTAACTATCAAAGTGACAACGCATCAATCAAGTTGACATACAGCTAGTATCAACCATTAAAGTAACTGTTAAATTAATGTCTACTAAAAAGTGCTGCTTCCATTAGTGAAGGTTTTATCTGTCTCTCCTTTCTCCACTCGGCCTCTTTCTTTTTCTAATCCTGTCTCCTCTTTCTCCTTTTTCTTTCCTCACTTTTCTGCTTTGTTTCTTTTTTCCTGTTTCCTTCCTTCCCTGTTCTTGGTTTGTCTCTCTTGGTCCATAGATGTTGATTGCAGTGGTTCTCTCTCACCTGTCATTCTTCTGGATGAATCTTTCTGGCTGCTCCAGACTCAGACAGGATAATGGCATTTAGGGAAGTAGTCTTGCACCTGTCATAGATGCTAAATGTAAAATTGGTGCAAGAAGGTAAGAGTTTAACCTTTGCTCCCATCTCCATTTCCTGTTTCTAAATGGGGGGAAAATACCTGTCACAGTTTGCCACGGTTAGATTTGCTAATATTTTAAATTAAGCTTTGCATCACCTGCTAGGAATCTGTGTAGAACCTTAGCATTTTTACATTCAGGTGTTTTCACTAGTGCATGTACATTGTGCTTCCCCAAATCCCACAGTCTTTCCATTAAAGTGCTATAGAATATAAATGCTAAGGCACCATCTGGTAAGTTAAAAAGAAAAGGCAAAGTTTTCTATTTAATTGAATTGTGTAAGAAAATGAATAATGTAATCTGAACAATATCCTGGATTTTTAATTTTTTTTTAATCTATAATTCGCCTTAGGCTATGCCAATACTTTTATTTCCCAGTTGTTACAGGCTGTATTATTGACAGCACATAACAATATAATTGAAGTGGTTGGAGGCAAAGCTTGAAGAGTTTGCAGCTGGATAAGGGCACATATGGGAAGAAGCAGAGTAGGATCTGAGATTGAGAGAGACATATGCTGGCTGTGTATGTTGTTGTTGAGGCAGATATTCCAAATAATCAGGGACAGAATAATCAGAAGGCCTGGCATTGAAATTTTGCCAGCGTTGGAGCCAAGTGTTATTAAATTTCTGGTTCTTGAAAGAGACTGCTTTAAAGTCAGTAAATGGGAATTTCACTTGGGAGAAGTGTTTCAGATAGGTTAAATGGTGTTTACACAATAAAAATTCCTTGGCAGTACTGCTAGCAGGAAGGCTTCCTGAAAACTTGTCAAGATAGCTCTTATCAAGGCTTTTTACAATTTTTAAAATCCCATTTTAGGGGAGAGAAAACATGAAGGAAACTGAGAGTGTTTTGTTCCTCAAGAAAAGTGGGGCATCCATCGTCCCCACCAAGTATGAAAGGAGCACAGAAAGCCACATTCACACAGCTCTTGTCATCCCCATCTCGCTCTCCCACTGTAACAGAGCGCCAGCCTTAGTTAATGTCCCTGCTTTTGACTCCAAGGCACTCTATGCCCTCTAATTCATGCTGTGGCTTCTGGACTGTCTGTCTTTATGGTCCTGACCAGTCAAGGATTTACATCAAAGAGAGGCGGTACTCCCAAAATTCTCCCAAAATACTAAATATGTATTGCACTGTATGTGCAAGTGGTTCTTTTGGTGAGGTAAAAATGGGCATAGAGCTACTTCTTCAGGCACCTTTCATCTGTGGATTGCAGAGGACTTGGAAGCAGTCATGGGAAGAAGACTCCCTGATTCCTAGCCCTGTCTTCTATCCACAAGATAATTCTGCCTCTCACAGCATAATTAAGGGAAACAGCAAGTTTTGAAATTTCAAATTCTGGGCTCACCCTAAGTATGCTAAATGTTTCTGCATATCTGCAATTAACTCAACCCATAGGGACTGTCTCAAAAACCCAGAGGGATTTCTAAACACAGAGGGCTTGCAAGCACATTGCTTGCTTTAATTTAATTTCCAGATGAAAAATTGGCCAGCATGATTGAGTTCTAGGGAAGTGAGTTCTGGTGCTGTAGAGGTTTTAGCAGTGAGCTTTCTGTTGCCCTCAGTAATCCTCATTTATGTTGCTTTTTGGGGTTTTTACTCTGATTGACAAAATAGTCCATGAGAAAGGATGACCTCTTGTGCCAGGCACCATGCCTGTTAGATTTGCTCCCAGAAAAGCCAGTTTCCACAAAGATGTGGAAATCAGTGTGAATCAGTGTCTGATTCAGTCTTGCTGAAGATAGTGGCATGCAGGCAATGAACTAATACTGCTGAGGAAATGAGTTTTGCTCTCATTGTGGTGTGAAACTGTGAAACTTTTGAGCTGCCAGACCAGAACAAAGTCTGCTTATGGCATTGGGTCTCTGGGAAGAGCTGCTTGCAAATTTTTTTTTTTTTTTTTTTGCAGTTAGATAATAGTAGCATTGGCAATATCAAAGCTATTTCCTATGCAGAATACAGAAAAGTCAGAAGAAATGCTGCAAATGCCAAGTTGACCTGATGGTGTTTCTTGATTAGATGAAATCAGATTAGATGAAATCAGATGAAATCTGATCTGATTTCATCTAATCAAGAAACACCATTTCTTGATTTCATTTCATTGCCCATTGGAGTTGGAGAGATTGTTCCATAGCACTTGCTGTCACACTGATGCTCAGATGTGCTCCTTTTCTGCACTTTGCCTCCACTAGAGTGAGACTGCTGAAATGGCCTTGCAGCTGGTACTGAGGAAGTCACTGCCCCACTCTGAGCTCTCAACTTGGCTGCTATTTCCACTGTCCAAAGAGGTGATGGCTTTTAGTGGTGGTTCTATGGTCGGTCTTATTGTGCAGTCTTGTTATACAATCATTAAACCTTGCTGAAAATACTTGATGTTTAGTTCTCTGCTCTGTATCTTTTACACTACAAGTATTTTCCCTTCCGGTCCTTTGCCAACATAAGCTGTAGTCCTATGGGGTGATTGCTCTAGTAATGAGTTGTAGTTTTAAAGCCAAGTGTGTAGTTCCTGCAGGAAGGTATTTTTAAATGAGGCAGGCCTGAGAAAATGCTAAGAACAGTAATCATTGTTGACTGAGAAGAAATGACAGAAAGAGGACACTACTGAATGTCTTCTCTTGAGCAGGGTATTTTTCCAGAAATGGGCTGTGTCCTGGGTTTAAGAAGAGCTGTGCATGATAGAGGAATGGAGTTTGTGTGGTTAAGTGGTTTTGATTTTAAAGGAATGCCTGCTGTAGTATGCTATACTTCAGAAATGGATTAGCAAAGAAAACAGGATCACTGGAGCTTAAAGCAGCTTTACATTTGGATGGCACCCTCATTAATATCATTTGCCTCCAGAAGCAGTCAGTGATGTATGTAAGGATCTTAACCCTTTTTGCACAAGGTGACTGGAGTGGGGGCAGAAGTGTTCCCTGATGTGTCACCACAGCAAATGAACATTAAGAATTACTTTTCGCAGCATCTTTTCTTAAAAAGCAAAGATCTCTAGAAATTGTGGCCTTGGGTGTAATTGAGTGATAATTCCTTCTTTAGTCTTCCTAGAGTCTAAAAGAACTGTCTGCCAACAAGTGGGGCCCTGAGCTGTGTAATGCACATGTGCAATATTTAATTTCCCTAGCCCAGAGCTCAGTTGTACCAGCTGTGTCTCATCTTCTGGGGTGAAAATGGTATTTGCCACTCAAACCCAACTGCTGGGCCATGGTGCTCTCTCTGAATGTGCTGCAGTGTGCAGAGCTCACCACTGTCTTATCAAACTTGTTGAGAAAATATTTCTTTGGAAATTTGCTGTTGAGTGAAATGATTCAGCATAGTTTGAGCATTTTCTTCCCTGAGTAAATTTTAGGTAAATTTTAATTTCAGTGTGATCCCCTTAGATGAGGGCTCCCCTCAGTTTCAGCAGGCCTCTGATTTATAGACACTCACATGCCAGTGGTATCTACCCTTTTTCTAATGGAAATTAAGGTTAAGCAGCAGAGGCAGGTAGAAATTTCCTACTTCCAGTTTTTCTAGTTGTTTTTCTTCCTGATCTGTCTGTTTTTGGAGTTTATTTCCTGTAATACAGATGTGCTCCGTAGGTATGAGAGACCTCAGGGAGAGGTTTGGCTGGCTTCTTGTACATTTGCTGGAAATGTAGAATTACAGCTTCTAGAGGGAGGTTTGTGGTGGTGTCAGCCATGCAGCTTCAAATGCATGTGTACTCTGTAATTGTGGAATAGAAATGACAAAGGGAGAGGAGGGCCTGCTAATTACTAATGGTAATGTAAGTTACTGTGTGAGCACAGATCCTAAAAGGTAATTTTCTATGCATGTTTTTTTTCCTTTGGAATCTTTCTGTTGAACACATTTATTACAAATATAAGCCCAGACTTTTGTGCTGAATCTAAACTATCAGTATAATTTGAAAGCAGTTTTGTTTTCTGGGTTCCTGGGAGTTACAGTTGTTTAAAGCATGGTTTCTGAGCACAGCTGTCTGACAATAGGACATGAGGAAGAAAACAGGGGAAAGTATGTTTTTAAGTGCTCAAATTTAGAGCCTTACAGTACTTTCAGAAGTGAGACTTAACATGTTGCTCTCTCTTAACTGTTACTTGCCTGATATGTAGAAGGCTACAAATATCACATTCCCCAATGTGTTAATGTGTTTTAAATAAAGCACTGACATGGCTGGCAGCATGTTTCAGCATTTGTCTGATGTCTTCCCTAAATACTGTCTGTCTCAGAAGCACTGTGAGGATAAATTAATACATGAGAGAATGTCGTAGGTTGCTAAAAAGTGTGGGATTTTACAGTTACATAGGTAAATAGGTATCTGTATTATATCCTTAAAAGACACCTCAGAGGGGAATTTGAGGACTTTTTAGTCTGTTTTTCAAAGAAAGGAGGCTTATGCTTCTTTTTTACCTTCCTGTCAGATGTGGTCAAAATATATATACAGGAAATCAGATTTCATTAGTTCTGTTGCTTACAGAGTAACTTCTAGGGCATTGAGAGTCCAAGCTGAAATATTTATTTTAGATTCATGGATACTCTTGCATAAACTTTGGGATCAGTACTGGTAAACACTTAGGGTGGTGCAAGGAGTTGTTCAAGCCTTTCCTTTGTGAATTGTACTATGGATTTGTATTTCAGAGAGGAGTTAATCAGAAGAATGATTCAGATTTTGTCCACTGGTCACTTCTAATAGCAGCTCTATTCTGAAGAGACAATATCTGGAGTGATGTCTGGCTCATTTCTGTTTCCCCTATAATCTTTTCCATGCTTACTTTTCATGCCAAGTAAGGTCCTGTGCCATAATTCTGTGGCTCTGAGCTTCAGGATCCATCAGCTCCACTCAAGACAGGTTTCTGGTCTTGTTTTGTCCCACCTACTGAAAGTGTTTTCCACTGTTTGATATGAATTCTGACTCTAACCCTAAGGCACAGATTTTCTATTTTATAAATCTGTCCTAAGCTTCATTAACCATATCCTTAATGAAGTCTCCTCACCTAAAAGCTATTTCACCATGTACGCTTTGCAGAAGTATATTACGAAGTATTTAAGTCAAGTTAATAATCCTCTTTATCTTTCCTAGCCAGATTCTTAAACTGGTCATTGCAGATGATGGGATGTTTTTATGGATGCTTTGCCTGGTGTTGTGGAGCTAAAGCTGAAAACTACTAATTCAAACATAAAAAGATTCATTAATTCTTTTCCTTTTCTTTTTCAGTGCAATTTTCCAGGGAGCCAGGATGGCTAGAAGGCACGTTAAATGGCAAGAGAGGACTTATTCCACAAAATTATGTTCAGTTTTTATAGCTTTGTGTATTGAACGCCAAGAAGGTGTACATGGTATCCATGGATTTTTGTTCTAGTCACTTGTCTCTACTTTTGTGACTGCTTTTAATCAATTAAGAGCTGGACTATGGATTGAAGATCCTAATCTGTATAAAGACATTAAGTGTTGCCAAATATGAATCACAAAAAAAAAAGATTCTTTGAGGGTTGGAATGGGTGGGAGGGGACAAGAAAGAGGGATGGAGGGATAGGTTAATTTTTTTAATAGGGTGCTTTTTTTTTTCAGTTGTAAAGAGCAGTAGTGGTATGTTTGTTTGCAAGATGAATAGCTTTTTAAGTCAAGTACTTGGCTGATCTGCGACTCAAGTTAGTGTCCTGGAGATTATGCTTTGATAAGCAGCATTTTTAACAGAATGTAAGGGTGGTGAGGCACTGGCACAGGATGCACAGAGCAGCTGTGGATGCCCCATCCCTGGAAGTGTTCAAGGCCAGGTTGGATGGGGCTCTGAGTAGCCTGACGTAGTGGAAGGTGTCCCTGTCCATGGCAGGGGACTGGAACTAAATGATCTTTAAGGTCCCTCCCAACCCAATCCATTCTATGATTCTATGATTATTTTAGGTTTGGAAGATACTGATGGATAAAAAAAACTATCATGCTGACAATTAAATTATATTTCAGAGTGGAATAGCCAGTGCAGAGCAGACATCACTAAGTAAAATAACAGTTATCAAGACATGACATTTTTCAAATGTCTTCAAAGAGCGCATTCGTTTATGTTGCGTGTATGATTTCATTTATTTTATAAAGATAAGACACATGAACTTTTATTACAGGCTCCTATAGGTCATGGTTCCTTTGCTACTCAAAAATATCACTGTAAATGAAATAAAATGTTATTTGTTATTTGACTTGTCATTCCTATGTTGCAGAGTATTTTGCTCTGGTTCTGGAAGTTGTGACATGAAATAATTATTGGCAGCTCTATGCAGTCAGCCTCAAGCAGGCTCCAAAATGGATGGAGAGCTTTCCTCACTTAAAATAGGCAACTCTGGAAGTTCAAGCCAAAAGGGGAAAGAGAATCTCTTGCTATGATACTTTTGCATCCTGGTGAATTCTTGCATTTCATTTGTTTGTCTTAGCTGCTCATTCACCTTGACTTTCTTCCTTCTAATTCACAACTGCAAGGTCTTACTGATGTCTCAAAATTTGTAGAACTTTGAAAAAGTTATATGAAGTTTATCACTGATCTGGTTTTCTCTCCTTCAAGTAAGACTGTCTGAGAGGCAGTGGAGACTTGATTTTTTTTTTAAATTAGACTACAGTGTTTCCTTTCATGTGACATGAAGAACAAGGTCTGTGAAACTTTGTATGTTCCAGTCGGTTTTGAAAATGGGGAGCTTTCCTCACTTAAATTAGGCAACTCTGGAAGTTCAAGCCAAAAGGGAAAAGAGAATCTCTGGCTTTTGCATCCTGGTGAATTCTTGCATTTTATCTGTTGTCTGTCTTAGCTGCTTTTAGCAGGAGAGTGTGACAGGATGACGTGTGAATAGAGGCTCACTTATTTGTTAAACTGGACTCTGTGGATTTTGAGTCATTTACTGCAGCTCTACTTTGCTTGCAAGTTTTTCTAGCAAATGTGATTAGTAAACCAGTTAATGGTTAATACTGCCTTGAGGTTGGGAGGGCTTTCCCCACCCCCGAGGATTGAACTCCATGCCATTAATTTGTTCCTTTGCCCACACTGCACAGACCATTGGAGTATGCACAAATAATTTCCAGATGGAGCAATGGTAGGCCAAGCCAGCAGAGCTCTCCAGCACTGACCCTCATAGCTTGGAGGAGACTCATCTGGTGAATTCTCCTGGTATTGGAACAGTGACTCTCTGCCATACAGCTTTTAGGCAGTTCTTGTCTTGGCTAAGTGACCCAAGCACTGAAAATGACTTCTGACTGAAGGAGATCAAGGTCTATAATTTGCTCCTTGATTCAGTGTTAAGAAATAAATCACACCAGTACTTGCAGCAACAGCTTGCAGGTTTCCTTGCTCAGATTTGTTCACGTGGCAAAGCTCTGTTCTGGCTGGGTCTAGCATTGCCTGAGCCCACAGCTCTATCAACTCATCTGTGGCCTTAAAATTCACTCTGGAGGCAGGATGCTATCTGTGTGCCAAACTCAGTTTTCATGGCTACCAGTTGGTAGAAAATGTTGAAAGAAGAGGGAGAATATAAATCTTTGGTGTTAGCCTTGCAGGTGTGGCAGCTAGGTATGCTGGCTTGTCAGATGGTGAAGCTCTGATAATTTGACGCTTACAAGCTTTGGAAGTTGCTTCCATTTGTTTTGTTGTTGTTTTAAACCTGCAGTGCATGTTTGGTCTTGTTCTGGCTGCTGTCTTCCAAAATTCTCAATGTGTTTCTCAGCTCCAGCTCTGTGTGGTGGGGCTTATTTTTCTTATAACTTCTAAAAAAGGCAGATTTATAGAGAAGGAATTATAGTCTTAGTGTCTCTTCCATCCAGCCCGGTGACGCTGTTTCACCTTTAGGTGAGATGTTTTGAGACTCCTGTTACTCCTGGAGCCACGCAGAACCCAAACATGAAGAAAACTTTTCTCCTGAGAAGTAATACGCTGAGCAGAGGTAGCATTAATCCAAACTTTCTCACATCCTAGCCGTTGTCTGAAGGCAGTGGTTTGAGCCGAGCCAGATCAGATCTGGCTTTCAGGCTAACCACACTGCCTCTGAGGAATTCAGTTGTGGGAACTGCTGCCCACCAGATGGGTTTCCACATCAGCCCAGTTACACTAGTGCCAAGTACAGACTTGCACAGCCCAGTAGCCACAGCACAGCTTGTTCTTCATCCTCGCTGCTGAGCAGAGCTGGAAATGATGCCCTCGGTACTGACTGCTTGGAAGTGGAGATTAAAAGATACTAAAAAAATTTTAAAAAACCATACACAGAAAGTCAGGCCTTTGAGATTGCTTGCCTTCCTGAAGCTGGTCTGTAGGGCAGGCGTCTTTGCTGTCTTATCCATGGCTTGGCAGATTCTGGAGGAGTGGAGTTAAGGTGCTGTTGAGACAGGAAGGCCAGGGAGTCCATTCTGGAGAAAGCTCATTCTCCATGGGTCTGGCTAGCCTAACTCTGTCCTCTTGCATGGAACTGTTCTCCTGGCACAGCTGTGGGCACAGCTGAATTCATCCTCAGGTTAAGTTCCCCTCCCTTGCTCTGCACTGGTTACTGTGGGCAGGGGCATGGACTTGTCAGCTTTCAAAAGCTGAGGCTGCTGGTAGTGAATTAATGACACGGGCTGAAAATTAGAGTGTGAATTAGGAACAAAAAAACCCTAAATGTGCTCTTTATAGAAAACATTGTTGGCCTTGCCATCACTGTGGGGCCAGAGGTTGAATCCCTCAGCCTGGGGATTAAGGTCAAATGTGATTGCTGAATAATTAATGGCCAAGCTGAGACTACTGCCTAGCTGGGCTCAGCAGAAATTTATAGTCTGTGTTAGTCACTGGCCAGGGTGCAGCTCTGCGCCTTGGCCAGCAGCACTTTCACTCTGCTGGGTAAAAAGGCCTGGGGTTTTCAGGCTGCTGAAAGTTGTTAAGCATTGTCCCAGCTGATCGTCGTGGCAGGATTCCTTCTGATGCTGTCTTTTATGAGGAATGAAAGAAAAATCTCATTAGCTGATTTATCTGTCCTGTAATGAAAATACATGTTCCTGCCATGCTGCTTGCAGCTTTTGCTCCCCAAGCCTCTGTAATTGTGTCACAGAAGAGACTCGGGCAGAAACTTGCCTTCCTTGACGTTCTGTTCCTTGTTCTCTTAACCCATTTCACAATTCTTACCTGGTTTGCAATTTAAGGAAAAAGTTGCTGACAGAGGATTGGTGTAGACTGTAAATGCACCAGTGCTAAACTGGGTTTCACTGAAAGTCTTCACTGGAGTTTCACCTTTTAAGCTTAATGTGCCTTGGACATTGTTTTCTACATCAGAGTCCAACAGTGTACCCTCATCTGTCCTTGCGGTAGCCACAGGTAAGTGCCAAACAAACTTCACCCTGTCAACATCTACAATTAAAGTAAGAACACTTCAAAAACCTTATGGCATGGCAGGTTTTATCAAGCAAAATCTGTGGCAGGAAGGGGCATTTTTTCCTCTCCTTTCTTAGTAATATTTTGCTCCTCGTGACCTCCCAGTTTCTGCAGATACCTGAGGTCAGGTTACAAGTTTCATTATGTTTTTAAGTAGCGATAGCGTCGTCTTATTTCTAGAACAGCATATGACAGATACATCTGCTTGTAAACATATGGGAAATTTTTCTTAACTCTGCTGATCCCCTACTGTTCTTTCCTTTTGACAATTCAGCAAACAGAAAGCAGGTGCAAGGATTTTTTGGCAATGGAAAGGTTATGTAACTTGTTATTAAAAGACCAAAATGCAATTAAATGGTGGTCTTGCACCACAGACTGGGCTTTGTATGGAACTTGGTGGTGAATTTTTGAGAGAGTGCCCAGAACCAACCAGGATAGTTAGAAGGGGAAATAAAACTCCTGTTATCTTACTGTAATTACAACTGGAAAAGGTCTGACCCTGAGAAGGCAGGGTTACTTGGGAGACCTTGTATGTATAAAACAGTGAATCCCTCTTGCCCTTAGAGAAATTCTAACTTTGGTCAATGAATAGAGCAGCAGGAGGTTAACAGAAACTGGAGCCCAAACTAGTCTGGCTGCTGAAGTTCTGTTTGTTCCAGTGGGATGGAGTTTGTGCCCACTGTGTGTCAGCACATTGTCTGTCAAGCACAGGGACCGTGGTGAAGGGAACCACATTCCTCAGTGTTGGACATTCCTTGTTTTACAGCTGCTCCCTGGCTGAAGCCATCGCACAGTGACGGAGCTTGATGGAACCAACTCTCCAGATGTCTGAAGAAAGATGTTATAGTGCATTTTAAGTTACTTTATGTTGAAGTGTTCATGTCCAAGTTAAATGGGGCTCAGAGCACCTGGTCTAGTGCAAAGTGTCCCTGCCCATGGCTAGAGGTTGGAACTGGATGATCTTTAAGGTCCCTTCCAATCCAACCCAACCCATTCTCTGGCTCTGCACTGTTCCTAGATGAGCAGAAGGCTTGTCTCTAAGGATATCACTGCACCAGCAGCAAGCTGAGATTAAAATGCAAGAAATACTTGCAATCAAACCAGTTTAATTCATGTATATTTGTACAATTTGTATTAAAAAAAAGAAAAAAAGTAGGTACTTGCAGACATTAACATAAAGACCAAACAATATTTTCTATTTATTTAAAAAGCTTTAAACATACAGAAGCAAACCCCTAATTATAAATGCATCATTATGCATAGATTTTACTGTTTACACCATACTGCTGGCTGCTTTTATTTTTCATCCAGGAATCTATTTAAACTCCAAGAATTCTTAAGCATTCCTCTGAGCTTCCTGGCCTCGGAACTGCTGTCTATCTTATCAAGTCATTGACCTCCAGCTGAAAACATTGCTCTAAAAAAAGTCAAATCTTTAATAAACAATTAAAAGTGCATTAACTGTAGAATTTTTTAATTTCATAAATGTTTAAACAAGTCAGTGAAAAACACCACCCTGTGAATTAGCTTTTTGCATTATTGATTGTAAAGTATCTTTTTAATACGATTTTGATATTGCAAACTTTAGTCTTTTCTATTTTACTCTGTGCAACTGCTCAGTCGCACGATGTGTAGTATTCCTGAAATACCCACTGCAGTACATTACACTATTTTACATCTGTGTATACAATACTCTTGCTGCATATCCCTGTTCCTTCTTACAACAAAATAATTTACCTCAATGAACAAAAGCCCACTTTCTAAAAGCTGTTATAGTTTGTCTTGTATTTTGCAGGAGACAAATGCCTATTTCATTCTAAACAAATTCAAAAGAATGTAACGAACTTCCCGGTAGCTAAAAACTAGGGTTGGGTTTTGAGGTTTCTTTTTTTTATTTTCTGTACACAGGTTTAGATAAAAAAAGTGATGGCTATTCTGCTTAAGTGTCCTTGATAAGAGAATACTGCCTCTTACAACATCTATATCCAATTATATCTATTACTTCAATGATCTCTAGCAAAAAAATAATAATCAATGAATGGTTTCATAAACAACAGGTGATTAAAGTAAAGGATTTATTATAATCTGCTTACAGTTGTTTGCAAAGACAGACATACGTTTTTGCATAAAGATATAAATTGCTTTTTAAAACTAATTTAGTGTGTTTAATTATATGAAGTTTCTGTGAATTATGAATTGTACCAAACCAAGATTAAAAGTAATAAGGTACAAAAATAGGAGCAAACAGACAACAATTTGGACTGGGACAGGCATTTAACAGTGAAGTGTAGAATATGGCTTTGCTATTTTAGTCAAGCAAAGTTACTCTGAGACAGAAAAGGAGGCAGTAACTTTGTTAATATAAAAAGCTGCTGCAGACTGTATTCACCCGGAACCTGGCTTTGAAATCTTCTATTTTAGACTTTTTTTTAAAAAAAGTAAATTAAAAGATGGATGTATGACTGTGTCTTTACTGTAAACAACCAGTCTGCATGCTGTATATCTCACATTGGAAGTTTGGCTTTCATATTGCTGTGCAGGTCAGTATTTAAAGATCTGCCTATGAATTAGACTTCCAAAATGCAAATAATATATGTATGTATATATTTATATATAAAAAACCTCTCTGAATACAGTCTTTACAGATTACCCATTGCATAAGGCAGGTGTCATTTAAAAAGACAAGTAGGGCTGACTGTCTTCAGTGCACCAGAGTGCACCTCCAAATTTGGGTTCAGAAAGGGTGTAGAATTCTTAATTCGACCACCATTGACAAGAAATGCTACATTCCGACCGGCCAAGGGACACACTAGAGCTCAAAAATACCAGTGGCACCCAGAGAGAACACTACAGATTAGGACTCTGAAAAACTATTCTATTTAAACATGAGCATATGGTAGCAACAGTTGAGCCTCAGAAAAGTTCACCTGTCCTCTATTCTACTCCAAAATTTTGTATTTGCTTATAAATTGTGAAATAGTGAAAATCACCTCAAAAATTCTTTTCTTTGCAGTCTTATTCTAGAGAAAACATTTTTGAGACAAAATCAGACCAACTGAGTTGAACTTGTAGTGTGAACGTTTGTCTTCACAGATGTATCCTGATTATTACAAAAATGCTTACAAAATTACAGACGGTTTTAGTTTATCACTAAAAATTCTACTCAGCTTATCTGCCCATATCATCCCTCACCATCCCTCTCACCAGTACAAATCTCTTTGATATACTTACTGTAATGATCTGCATGTTCCCTTTAGCATAACCAGAAATCGCTCTCCCCCATTTGAAATAATAATCTGACCTTTTAAGATGTTTCATATATCCAGTATTCAAAGGAAAAATAAAAAAAGAAAAAATAAAATGAAAACCAAACAATCTGGGAAACCTTAATAAAAAAAGAAAAATCATTCAACATCTTGCTCACCCCCATTCCCCTGAGAGAGAAAGGGAATAGAGGGCAAGAACTCACTAGATCATTAAGCTGGCAAAAGCTTTGGAGAGAGACCATAATTTGTCTTGTTAAATGAAACCTTGGTAAAGTGGCAAACACAACAATGTGTAGTTTCCTACAGATACATGAAGCAGGAGTTCTAAGATGTGCTCAAGTCACATACGCTTGCAAGAGAGACAAAAAGGGAGAAAAATAGAGAAATAGAAAGGCTTAAACACAACTGAAAAGGTTAAGCGTGGTTATTTACAACAGATACTGTAGGATGGTAAATTAGATATGATGCTAAAAAAGGCACAGCTTTCCCTTTCTTAAATACACTGTAAACGGTTCATTATGCATGCAGAACATTTCACTTTACAAAAAAATTACCTTGTTTGTTTAGACAAAGATAGTACTTAAATAGTCTCCAGCAAAATAGAGTTCTTTCAAAAATACTTTCCCGTTCATCCTATTAACCATTAAAGATTTTTTTGTCTCATTTACAAAAGTTCCTTACACCTTATTTCAGGTCCTTCACAATTTATACATACAGCAATGTACAGTACAGCAAAAGACTGCAAAAAATTATTTGTAAAGCCAGCACAATAGATACTATAAATTGATACCAGGGCATTTGTTTTTCACATCTTATCCTTTTGAATTAAATAGTAAATGGACACTTAACACAGTGTATATCATCTATGATGGGATAACATGGGATAACAAATGCCACAGGTGGGGATAACAGTATTCCACACCAAATGTTCTGTTATTACTTTACACGTTAGGGTTTGTGTGTGTGTATATATGTGTGTATATATATATATAGTTTTTGTTTGTTTTTTTTGTTTTTTTTTACAAGAAAAGAATATTAATGCCCCATATTGACTTTACGTTTTATGTGCAAACCAAGGGTAAGCTTTAAAAAGTTCTCATTAGTTCTTGAACCCTTTTAAAACAAGCAAACAATACCAGAAACTACATGGCATATTTAAAACTCCATCTGTTAAAATATCAAAATCAAAGAGTTATTGACTAGATATGGCTTTTCATCCAGAGGAACAGGAACATTTTCTAAGTGTTTTAGGGTTATGGGGTAATTTCCAAACATCTAGGTCTTGCCAAATCCGAGTCAACTGCTTCCCATTCCCCCAAACCCTTGTACGATTTTAGACTATTAAGAGACTGCTGACCAAGTGTAAATAGCATGTTTAAAATATGGTTTCTTGGGTCCTTCATGGGTGTGGAATAACACAGGGAAACTTAAGGCAAAGTTCTTCCATTTAAGACATTTTCTATCACTTTCTGTGAAAGTACAGGGGCTTGGCATTCCCAGATTCCACCTTTGGTAGCTGGTCACTGATGATTTCCACCAGCATGGCTGGAAACTCTACTTTCAGTGCCTGAGACTCTCGGAAGGTGTAGAAGCAGAATTCCAATAAGTCACTAACAAGCTGAAATACAGAAAAAAACACTTTTTAGGAAAAACACCAAGATTTTTGCATGCAAACAACAGCTTACTGGTAATTGATTATTTCCAAGAAGTAACATCTTACTCTGACCTGACAGTCCATTTACAAGGGCTATAAAGCAAACAAAAGAACTCAAATGCCAAAGGGCTACTTGACTCATTAAAAATCAGCAAACTAGGAAAACCCAAGATACCACAGATTTGATTTTTCAGCCTAGCTGCTTTTTTCCCTTTCATTAACAGCAACTGGCCACCACGAAAATTACAGGTCTACAAAAATAAAGCCTTCTGCCCAGAGGGAAAAGATCAGCTATAAACTATTGTATCTCTCAACTTCAGCTGAATACACATCCATTAAATCAGATTATTTGGTTAACTTCAGCTCATTCTCCAGGGCCCGTGACCTACAACTGCCAGAGCAGCTGATGTTTGCAGCTCAACAACACAACTGCTGCGTCACACAGTGGCATTTCAGGTTTTACAGCAACACAATCTACAGGTTTTTTGGTGGCTGTGACCTAAATGCATCTCCTAAAGCCTTACAGTATGTTGGACCCTTCCCAATTTTTAAGAAATGGGAACAAATGAAGCACGTCCAGGTTTCAGTGAGTGTGTGAACTTCCACTCCGGTTCACCAAATCACTGTGTTGTGTGATTGAAGGAAAGAACTTCTGCTGTTTAAAAATTCAAGTGCTAAACACAGCTTAATTTTGGTGCCTCATGTCCTTGCAAAGGACTTAAACCACTTCTGCTTGTGTAGTTTATGAAACACAAGTCTGTCATTTCATTTCTTACCATGTAGAGTTGTACTCTGCCATAAAGCCCCTGTTAAAGACAGAGCAAATAAAAGTGGAATTCTGGAAGGCAGAAAAGGAAACGAATGAAAAAAATATGGGCAGCAACATTTCCATCCTGTAGCACCATACCTTATTGCTCATTTTCAGGACTTTCACAGCTGTTCTTGCAAACATGTAAGCAATTTATGAACATCCCAGAGAAGTGCTGAGATCACTCAAACACATGACTTGCTGCTATT
The DNA here is from genome assembly GCF_008360975.1 of Lichenostomus cassidix. NCBI lineage: Eukaryota > Metazoa > Chordata > Aves > Passeriformes > Meliphagidae > Lichenostomus > Lichenostomus cassidix. Next base: position 21,272,978 of record NC_139484.1, read on the forward strand.
GAGCACTGCATGAGTCTGTTTGCTGGGGCTTAGTTCATTCCCCATGATCTGGCATGTCATGAAGCAACACTAATTAATTAAACAGATGCATGCTAAATAAGTAGCATAGACAATCTAGTTTTCAAGGGGAAAAAATGCTGATGTTCAAAGGTTTACTTTACCCATTAAGAGGAGGTTGTTACTGCATACGCTGTGTGCCAAAAATACTCCAAACAGCGCAAAACCAAACTGTGTTGTGGTGTGAGTGCTGCTCCCTCCTCCCTGCCTCTGGCATCAAACACCAGCCCTAAGCAAAGTAAGCCTTGACAATGACCCTGTGAATGTGCTCCTTTTGCTAAACTTCTTTCACATCACTGAATGTGAGAGGGGGTTTGGGTCACCTGTCCCACTGCCTTCTGTGCAGTTCAAGCAAATTCCTGCCTCGTCGCACCCGTGTGGAGCCTCTGCATCCAGAGGCAGGTCACAGGAAAGCCTACCTAGAAACTACTAATTCTGACTTCTTCGCAAGCTTATCATAGCAGCAAGTACAAATATAGATCTGGTGAATATGGACACAAGGGGAAATGAAAAACAGCATTCATGAAGGAAGCATAAGCTATTGTATTCAATAAACAAGTCAGCAGTCCAGTGTGTGGAAACCAGGATGTGATCATGGATACTATAATAGCACGGCACACTACGAATCTCACCACAGAGGAAAAAGGTTAAGTTTACACAACAGTTTGAAAGAAAATCCCTAGAACCCTTCTATCATGTCATACTTGAGTTTGAAGCCCTAAGGATAATGTGTTTTCTGTATTTAGTCTGCTAAAACTTTTGTTCCTCTTTCTTAAGCTATCAGCTTTAACATACTTGACAATAATCATCCACACAAAGAAAACAGGAGGACCAGGAAGCATGTGTGTCACACATGTGACCCCATGTGTCACCAGGAACACGAGATTGCAGTTAGGATCTTTATAACTCCAGCCTTGAAAGCTGCATGGCTTTTTGGGGCTGGGAAAGCATTAATGTAAAATAAAGAGCAATGAATGTGGGAGAATTGAAGGCCAGCTCAGAAGTACGAAAATGCAAACACTATGCTAAGGTCAGACAGATAAAGCTGTGAGACCGAGAGCTGAGCCACAAGTAGGCTCTTTTCTGCAGGTGTGTTCCCACCCATTTTCAAAGGTATCACCCCCTGCCAGCCCAGCAGCAGGAGGATCACTGACAAAATTAAAAAGTCAGGTTCCACAGGCAATGATAATTTTCAAATTTAAGTCCTTGCCTCTGCATCCCAAGCAGTATTTGTCTGACACAGTTTTGATTTTTAACAGGTAAATAATATAGATAGTATTTTGATTTAAAAGAGAAGTTCCCTCTTCAGCAAGGATATCAAAAAGTTTGTTTTCTCTTGGAACACATAAGCTCCATCTTTGCAGTGACTGAGGTGACACAGGTGACAGGCAAGGTAACACAAGCTATCTAGCACCTCTGAATGCAGCTTACTAATTTCCTAGATCAAATACACTCTTGGTTCTTCTTTAAAGCCTTGTAAAACGCCTGTGCTCTGAGAACTCCTGACTACACTTTAGCTGACCACTTCGACCCTCTACTTGTGGTGGTTTATACTGGAAAAGCTGACACCTCCCCCAGTCCAACAGTGTGACAGACAACTCCAATTCAGCAGTGAGAGTAAAGGCACCACTGCTTCCACAAGCAGTGCAATGGTGACTAGAAGCATCTTTGCTTCTACAATCTCAATCATTTCAGCTACTGAAGCACACTTCTGAATAGTTACAGCTTGGCAGTGCAGTTAAGGCCACAACTAAAACAATTCCCAATTCCCTCGTCACTACCCTGCAGAGCGTGCTGCACTTCAAACATTTTCAGTCTTAGCAATTTTGAGAATTTTACTTAATCAATCTTTGCATTTGTATGCTGTATTGAGCACCTTTGAGAAATAGGAGTATTAATCAAATGTAATTTTCTGTTATTAGGGCGGGGTTTCCATAAAATGGACTTTTTCACCCATACTGTTCTTCATAATTAAAAAAAATGAATCCTTTAATGAAGTCCCCAAAGTTAATACAGTTAGAGTGACCTTTGAGCACTTGCCCCATTTTTACAGCAAAAAGAATTTATTTCAGTTCGGAAACCTCACCATGTCTTTGCATTTCCAGAAATGGTGAGAACTGTTGGATTTGCAAGGGTGCACATTTCTGTGCTTAGTTTTATCCAAATTCTCTCAGAATCTCTGAGTGTGGTATAAGAGCCCACAGTCACTTCTCTATCAGGAGCATCTTTGTGATTAAGCCTACTGAGACAGCAATTAAGACAGCAGTAGGGTAACAACACAATGCTGAGTAATTTCTTTCTATTATTACCTACAGCTATTACTGTCAGAAACTTCAGTGTTCTCCCATATTTAAAAAAAAAAGACACTCCAAAACCTCTCTCTGTCCCTTTCAGGACTGGGTCTCTCCCACCCAGATCTTTCCTCACCCAGCAAAGAGTCCTCAGTGAGTTTGGGACTTTTGTCCCTTCTGGCTTCTTCTACTTCGTGCAGTGGATACAAAACTCCAGCTTCAACAACCAGCAGGGCTAAGGAAAATCACTGCCAACCAGATTATTCCATTACCACTATATTCCTTTTTGCTCCCAGTCCTATGAAAATCCTATGATGTAAATTAATTATCTGAGGGAGTGCCTGAGGAAGGAAGTTATTCCCTTTAGGATGGCTCACATGCTGATTCTCAGAGGTCCGTATGTCCTTTGGTGGCCCACAATGGCCAATTCCTAGCTGCCTAGGAAATCCTGAACTCTAACCCAAGAGTAAAACCTTCCACAACCACAGGGAACACAAGGTAAGACCAATGGATGAAGCCTCTGGTTTACACCTCTGCAGAGTATTTGGCTCATGCTAGTAAGGAGTAAAAGTGATAAAATACATGTGGATTGGGCACTAACAGTATCTGACAGAACAAACATGGACCCTAGTTCTGCCTGGACAGGTGCATTTATCTGACTGAGGAACTGCACTCATTTCTTCACAATCACATGCACCCCAAAACCACAGCACCTGACATGGACTTGCCCTGGAAAAGCCTGAGGTGAACTCCTTTTTTATGCCTGGAGGATGCAGCCACAGCATCACACAGCAATGAAGCATCCTCAGCCCTTGGCCAGCTCAAATTCTGAGCCAAGTCTCCCTTGCTCTTCTATGAACAGTAGCAGGGTGCTGCCCTTCTCCAACAAACACCTATTAGCATGAAGGAAAAGAGGCCCAACCATTACAAACTGAGCAAGACGACTCTCAGAGTAGCTTCTGTCTACATTAGGGAGCTGGGAATCAATTTCTCACTTGACAGATGCATATTAGCTGCTGCAACACACACCTAGCACACTCCCACATCGCTGCTGCTCTGGGAGTAGAGGCTGGATCTATCCTCTGAATAAACAGAGAAAATGCTCACCCTGAGAATTCAGGCACCGGGACTGAAATGAGGCTTCAAACTGTTCATCATCTGTGGGACACAACTTGGGCAGATCAGTAGCAGAAGTAAGTGTACCCAAAGGTGTTGGTGACAGCTGAGGGGCTCATCTGCAGCTCGGTATCTGCAGGATTAGGAACCTGCAGAGGCACATTTGCATCCAGCACAGCATCCCTTGCAACCTCGCCCCTGGAGGATCCGTGCCCTTATTCCCACTGTCAGCTTTTTCAGCGAGTGAAATCCTGGCGCTCCCAGCCTATGGAAAGATCCACCTCAGCTATAAAGTATTCCCTTCAGGAACCATAAAAAATTAATTATTCAGCAGCATGAGCCTTAAAGAATTTATTTTTGTTTGGCAGAAAATGTCAACAAGCAAATGACAGTGCAGGGAGCTGCCTTGCCAAGACAAGGGGAAGGTTCACATTAGGGTTTAATGTCATGGCATGGAAACAAAAGCCCTCTTCACTCAAAGCCTGTTTAGTATCAGCCAGATTGAAACCAAATTCAGCTTTTGTTCTGCAAACTGCTTAACCATACACTGCAGTCTCTATATGAAATGAGCCCTGCCATGCAAGACACAGCCCTTCCTGCCAAAGCCAACAGGAGATGCCGAGGAGGATCCAAACGAAGTTTCTGATACCGTGTGCAGTACATCTGTTTCTAATGTTCCTGATGGTGTTTCTCAGGCACTGCACCTCCGTCCAAGTGCTGCACGAGCATCTCTTCCTGAAATGCCCACGGCTATTCATGGGCACAAAAGCAAAACCTTTGGGTTCTAGGTAGAGAGGGGGCTGTCATTGCTACACTGTGATTTCTTCAGGAAGAGATGCATGTGAGCCACCCGAAATGGTGAGAAATACAATCACTACAAGGAGGAAATACAGAATCATAGAATCACTGAGGTTGGAAAAGACCTCTAAGATCGAGTCCAACTGTAAAGCCACCACTGCCATGGCCACCATGTCCTGCTGCATCAGCAGCCACAGCATCCACACTGCACCATGCAAATAAAGAGTGCTTTGATGCATGGTGCAGCAATGCAGGCAATGGGGCAGGCTGCAGGCAGGCTCCTAAGGCCAAGCACAGGTGTGCACATGCACTAAACCCTGTTCACCCTGTCTGCCCAAGATGGGTTTTCATCGCTTATTCTTCAGGTGCTTTGAGTCTTTATGGATCATTAAATAAAGTTGCTGATGTTTTCAAATACTAAAGTGCCTGCCTGGCCTTCTTGAAAATTTCTTTTTTTCCTCGGCTCGGCACTTTTCTACCTGCACATATGTTCGCTGTGTGGATGAATGATTTAGCATACTGAGCAATGTAAAATCATCTTGTTTGGCTTTTTCTTTCTTCCTCATATTATATAAGCCAAGCATACTGTAATTTGATATTTCCACACACCGTATTTCAAATAGTCCTCAGACAGACTACTTAAAAATGAGGTTGGTGAAAGCAAGTCTGGAGGTGCAAAGGAGCAGTGCCTTTTACTGCTTGCCCCTACACTCAGGTAAAGTGAATTCCATGAGTGATGAGATGCTGCTCTGCTCAGATGGACCAGCTGGATACAGCAAGGAGGGCTGAACAAGCATGAATTCTGCACCAGCCCCTTCAGGCTTGCAAATGCCAATGCCGAGGCTACAGCAGCATGTAAACATGGGGCCTCAGCTCCACTTAGACTGCCCAGCACCAAATATATTCTGATCCTCTAAAATTATAATGGAGTAAGTTAAAAATACATAGGTGACGGCTGAAAAATGCATTCCTCCTGGATTAAGGAGCTGAGCAGAAAATTTGCATTCACATCGACTGAACAGAGAAATTCTGCGCTAACAGGCAGTGGGGAGAGAATATTAATTCTCACTTCTCATTAATATTATCACCACTCTACATTTATTCTGATGGATTTAAAAAAAAAATCAGTTTTAAAGAGAAAAAATAAACAAGTGCCCTTGTTGAACAAGTCTCCAGCATCATCTCTGAAAGGAAGCACTGCTGTGGAGACAACCAGCCTTTCTAACGGAGAATGCTGACAATGGGACTTTCTTTAAAAAGTCCTTTAAAAGAAAGTGCTCTATTAAAACAAAAGTAATGCAAAAATAGCTTAATTAAAAATTAAATATAATGCAAGAGCAGCCTGCTTCCTCTGGTTAGTTCAGCTCCCAACGGTTAATGCTGTGTTTTGGAAAATGTCTGTAGGACACGGGAGCTCTCAGTAAGCGTGAGCCTGTCATCCAGTCACCTTAACCACACAAACACTCCCATTTCAGCAACAAATCACAGACACTGCCTATCCTGAAGAGAATTAGAAAACTCCATAAATGCAGGGGTTTGTTATGCTGCCTCGAGGTTCAGATGTGAATTCTTGCAAATGATTTTATCACCCATCCCTTTTCTTTCCACTAAAACACTACAACTTCCTTTGCTGGCACTGAGCAAGTGAAACCTGATCTCTGAAGAATGAGCTATTACTGCAGTACTAATAATACTCTCCCTGCCTCCCACTAAGATTTGCAATGTTTTAATGAACAACAGAACAATATTTGAAAAATAATTCCGTATGTACATTCTGTAAACAGACCTCAGGCTCTTATACTGATTTGACCTGAAGTGCACTGCACTGTACCATCTCTGCAAAATGAAATTTAAGTCGAGTACAAAGACATGCATTTATATGCAGGCTCTGAAAGTAAGTGCTGTAGCTTCTTCATGCTGCAAAGCTCCTTCCCTGCCCACCCAGGATGGAGTTTGCCATATTTTACTGGGAGGGTGCTCTGCATGCTGGGAGCCCTCCTCTCATGTACCCAAACATGACTAAAGGTCACTCTCACTGTCTCCCAGTTTGAGGAGGTCTGAACAGCTGGACCACTTGCTTCCTCTGTGGGGACTGCAGGCTCCCTCACAGAAAGTTAACAGAGATACCCTGTTGCTGGAGAGGTAAATCTTTGCACTTACCATTACACTGATTAGAACCAGGCTGCTCCCAGCAGAACAGCTCAACATTATGGACACCCCTGCTGGAATCTACCACACCTCCCAAAACCACTCTGTCACTCTGGGCAGAGGCATCAACAGCCCAGGTGCTTTGAGACCAAACTTTTAGTTTCCTGTGTCATTTGTCACATGTTGCACCTGGTGCACGTAAAACACCTCGTGCTGGAATGCAGCAGGGTGGCAGAAATAACTCAACAAGGAATCTTCTACTTGAAAAGCTCCAATAAAGCTTCAAACACCCAGGACAGTGCCTAGGTCTCAATACATCTTTTAAAGACATCATTTTTACAAACCCAGCAGTAAAAAATCACCAAATTAATTCCACGTTTACGAGCACATCAAACATGTTGGATGTGTGGCACACTAACCCTGCTCCATTCACCTTAATGACTTCTGCTTTCTTATTTTACTCGCCTTAAATTCATCTAACAACTTCTCTCAGATGTCCCTTTAATTTTTTTTTTTTGTCTCCCTGTCAGTTAACACAATTAAAGATTATTTATTTGTTTACATTAGAGGAGAGATTTTTCGCTTAACTTTTCTGCACTCCCTGAGGAGTTATACTTACATCATGCATGGAGTCAAGAAGTTTAGTCAGTTGGTAGAATCTCTGCCAGCTTTGCCCAGAGTTACTTGGACATTTAGTTACCATCTTCTTTAGTTCTTTAATGTAATTTGCCCTCATTTCTTCAAATGCAGCTTGGCTTTTGAGACCATCCTTGGGAACTGTCATTGAAAAGACAGTCTTGAATTAGTATTAACTGCATTGCTTATTCTTTTGATGTGCACACTTAAACAGTTACACCAGTTAATGGATGAAGGGATTAAACCTTTAAGCAAAGTCCATAATTTGGACTCAACCACAGGGATCAACAACATCACACAGATTGTCAAGTGATTCAGGCATCCTCTCCAGATGTGTGATTGCAGAAGCTGCGGCAGAGGACAAGATAACATCTCAGAAATATGACACATGCTAACCTCATGTCCAAACTGTTTTCAATACAATCCAACCACATAAAAACCAGGCAGATGGATCAAGGGTATTTTGTTAGAAGCTGAAAACGTGATTTATCATTCTTGAATGATTCCCCACATTTGGCAGAGGAGGAGAAGGTACAGAATCACAGCTGCTATCTGCAGAAATGCTAGACCGAGTGACACATTTTTATGCCATCAAGTAAGGCCTAAAATTTCTTTGAATGTTAGCAAGCATCTGCATAGCATCTAGAACAAACAGAGCCATTATTCTGCATTGAACAGAAGAGTGTTTTCCAAACTGGCATCCTGACCCAGTGCTTGACCATGACAGACAGCTGCAAGCATTACCAGCGTCCTAGTAAAGTTTCCATCTGCCAGAGGGAGATGGAATCATGATCATGGAATCATCATTTCATAAATGGGCTAAACGTAGAGTTTTCTGGTAGTTTTGACTGTGACTGATATCAGCAAAGCTGATTACAGAAGCAAATACTGTTTCTTTACAGAGTGCAAATACCTTTGCACTCCTGGAGGTTCTACCCCAAACAGGAATGGCTTATTAGATCAGATCCCTGTGAAAACTCCAAAGAGGTTATTAATAACATTACCCAAAATATTCTGAGGCTTAATATCTGAATTGGTTGAACACTGCTTAACAATCAAATGGGTTTTTTCTCTGTATCTCATAACCACAGTCCACAGAAGGAAAATAAAATACTGGTCTGTACAGGAGTGAGTAGTAAGCTAAATGGGAAGTTACCTACCAAAAAGAGAAAGATAAAATAGGTGATCTTCCAGTTTAGCTTACCCTGACTTAACATCTTGACAGAAACTGTCTTGTTCATCCATTACCTTCTCTTCTAAATCCTCTCAACTGCCCTCTATCCCACTGAAATCACACCAGAAGCATATAACAACTGCCCCAAATGGCCCCAGAGTAGAAGATATTTAAAAAAGCATCACTATCTACCAGAGCAATTTAGCAATGGAAAACAGGGAGGAGCTGTACCACCACAAGAGCAGCAATGACTTGAGCCACCAAGTGCTGGAAGGAGGGCACAAGGAAGAATCTTTAGAAAAAGCTTAGGAGGTGACACACCAACCTGCCTGCTGCTTGGTAAATATTATATATTACAAAATCATAATATAAATAATATATGTTAATTTAATTTTCAAATTCTAGATGCAAACTCTCTCAGTCAGCTGACAGATAAAGGAAACTGGAACAAATCTACAAATTCAGTTCAAGGTGGATGAACACAGAGGCACCAATCAAGATAAGTAAAGCCACAGAGCATGCTGTGGCCCTCACACACAAAATGCACAGGCTTTACACTTCCTTCAATATTCCCAGGTCTGTATTCCTACATGCTGCTTACAGACTGTTAGAGTCACTCTTTCTTTGTCTACTACTATGTATTTTACTGTTCTGTCTGAAAATTATTATACTATCACCCCAGCCAGATTATTAAGGAAGAAAGAAAGACCACAAATAAAGAGAACTCAAGCAAAACATGAAATTCTGGAGGTTTGCCCAGTGTTTCTGATTTTACTTATTAAATGCAGCAATACTGTTGGCAAGCTCCCAAAATCTATGGTCTGTGGAAAGCAAGAAAACAACTGAGTTGTAATGTGTGGTTTCTTCCACATGTAAATGGAGTGAAACTTCCTTGATGTGGTCGTCATGAAAGTTTCAGAATAACTTGTACTCTGCTTATCACATGATTCAATAAAAGAATTTAAATGAAAGCAAACCTGGAGTTTTCTGTCAGAAGACTGTACCAAGGTGCAATCACTTAAAACCAGGTTTGCTGCCCTTCACTTGGCACTTTCTTGGTTTTATCACCACCTTCCTTTTCATTTCGCTCTCCTTTTTCTCTCTCTAATGTAAATATCCTGATTCTCCCAAAACAAATTATTTTTAGCAATTTTTAGTGACCATGGTGTGTGTTTCAAAGGGACCCAGCTCATTGAAGTTAATTGGCCAGACTGATCTCACCTAACAGATTGTAGCAATACCTCATTAGTTTACACTCTCAAGAGGGTAGAATAATAAATACCTGGCTTAAAGACATTTTGCTGCATTTTTAGAATGCCTTCAGATTCTTTTTCTAAAGATTCTTCCCCTTTAGGGCTGATTAAAATGCTGCAGAGGCAGATCTCCAACCCAGACACTCTTTCAAGAACATTTTGGGAGCCAAACCCTCCCTGAGCACATCCACATCAAGTTGCTTCTGGAAACACCAGGAGTGACAATTTAAAAAAAACCCCATTTTCCCCTCAGGACAGCCCTGGAGCCATCATCTCCCACGATTCCAGTTTCACTGGCTGACCATCTCCAGCCCTTGCTGGAGTGGGACCCAGGGGTCAGACTCTGCAGGCCAAGACACAAAGGGCTCCTCAAAAAGCAGTGTCTGTCTCCATCCCAGAAAGCTGGAACAGCTTCAATCAGAAGGAGGAAGGGAGACATTGAGCCCAAAAAACTTACAGCCCCAGGAGGTTTCTGTTAGAGGATCCCAATCCCCTGCAGCCTCAGGTCCCCCTTCCAAGACAGGTACTTTAACCACAGAGCTGGCTCGTCATGATGTCAACAAACTGCTCCCCACAAAAATGAGGAGGATTCCACAAAAAAAGTTTGTTTACAGGTTGTTATTGATGCAAAAGTAATGTACAAACTGCCTGTGTATTTATACAATTGCACTGGGACAGAAGGTTTTCAATATTTTCAGTAGAATCAAGAGATCTGCTAATTACTACACAGTGCAGCAACAAGTACCAAGATGTAATTTTGTATCTTAAAACTCAAAGCATGATGCTCAAGAGAAAAATGAAGCACACACTGTCATTTATTAAACTTTCAGAAGCCTGTAAAAGGGCTTTCCATTCTCAAGTCACTTGGCATTACAAAATCACCTGCTCTGCAGTACAGGCAATGCACATCTTTTGATCCTGAAGGTCATGTTAAGTCAGCCAAGCTCTGGTGGCTTTGAATGTCAAGCAGGGATTTTCCCTCAATCCCCACAGCTGTGGCACTCTGCTGGAGTGGTTCCCCTATGGAAAGGGGGGCCAAAGTCCCATGCCTGGCCTCTCCAATGCACGACACACTCCAATTGCAAAGCCACTTCCCGTGCTAACTTCAGATAAACCCCAAGGGCATAAACCCAGGCTCGTTCCTGCAGGCCTGCTGGAAACAGTTTGGCTCTGCAGTCACACGGGTCAAAATCCCCGCGTCTCTTTGTGAATTTGAGTATTTCCAAGCATTCCTACGTAACCACAGACCCAACTTACCTGTGCTCAGGAGCAGCAGCACTTTCATGATAGTGTACTCCTCAAAGCTGAGCTGCAGGCGGACGAACTGCAGGCTGATCTGGTGCATGCCCTGGCACAGCTCGAACATCGCCGACTGGCGCATCCGCTCCCTGCAAGGAGAGGGGAACAACAGCCACGGGATCAATGTGGGACTGACATACTGATCACAAGGAGCAAGGGGACAGCCCATGATCACCTGGGCATCACTCTGCTCCCACACATCTGTGGCAGATGGCTGAGCTCACTGCACTACCCGGCAGACGATGGAAAAGGAACAGCAGCAAACGGAATTCCAGTTTTAGATGCTGGCGGTGTTAATGAGGTGGCAAAACCGATTGAAAATGTATTTGAGTTGTCAGTGTTTGCTCAGCTCAGCCATGGCTGATGGAGATGTGTCTGCTAAAGGGGTCGAGGCTGGTGCACCAGGGGAATCTACACACACTGAATGCATGCTCTAGATGAGGCACTCCCCAGTCAGTTGACATCTCTTGTTCAAACACTGAAATATTCAAAAAGCATGTGTTTTTTCCCCAAAATAGTAATCTAAAATAATCTGGGATAGAGGAGTATATAAAACAAGGAATTCATTCATTTACACAGACTTCTGCCTGTTAAATCAGACAATAATTAGGATACATGACTTGTTTCCAGGTACTTTTTTTCCCCTTTAAATGTACTTGCCTAAATTTAACTTCAGACCTTCTCTCTCTCTTCTCTGCGGTAATTCTAGGCTAACCTATCCTGCCCAAGTTCCAGGCAGAATTAGTTAGAATTTTGCTAAATTTCTGAAGCTGCCATCCCAAACCACAACAGCTACAGCAAACAGTCATCAAGAACTGCCAACAACAGCAGAAACTGTGATATACATGTGTGCATATGCAGATATGTACACAAGGTCCCATAACTGTTCAGTGACCATTACTCTTCTTTTTTTTAGTTGCTCAAAACCAATTGTCTATATTTCTTCTAACATTTCTTTTCATAATTGGAGAATTGGAGGGAATTGGATGAAGTTCAGCTCATTATTTTAACCAAGCAACTGCTTTTTCAAATATACAAATTGGCTGGTGAAAGAGAAGAATCATACTGTGAGCAAACAAAGACTGACATAATCTTCCTGGTGTTTTATTTCACTACAGCCAGAGCAATTTTATTTTCCTCCTTAATACTAATAAAGTGGACTCCCCATTGTTAGATGGGCTCTGCACTTTTCCCCTGCTCCACCCTCTTCTTGAGACCAAGAACTTCCAGCTTCTTTTTTTTTCAAATTTAATTTAATAGTAGGAGCAATGCCATATGAATTTGTTTTTATTATGCATCATGGACCACTCCCAGGAGGCTCTGAGGGATACACACTGAAGTCACAAGGCAAATGATTAATAATGGACATTTGTATTTTAGAAACTACATGTTAAAGCATATCTCAGGCTGCCAGAGACAGCAGCACTCAAAGTAAGAGCAGTCTCTTACATCCATCATTACTTTTGCAGGACACTCAGGTTACTTTCTCCAGCCTCAGAATATAAAGCCACTGCCACCACCCCTGTCTGTGTTTGACCTCTACAGAGAGAAGTGGTGACATATTTTTCATCACACAGCAAATAAAATAAAACATTACAATGTTTTGTCTCTTATAAGGTTTCTTATGCCCTTTTTTTTTTTTTGGTGGCAAAACACTCTCTGTGTGAGCTAATATAAAAATATTCTGACTCAAAAGCATGATTTTTTATGTTGCATTGCACTTTTCATGACATCCAAATTTCTCTGCCTTTTGTTTTCCTTTGTACTTTTGCTTATAAATGATTGCCTAAATAGAAGAATTTCAGTTATTGCAGGTTCTTTTGGTTAGTTTTTTCTTTCTGTCTTTTAAATATTCATTCTGTTATCTACTTACAAGTATTGATCTCTAGCTCACCCTCAAGGAAAACCTGATGGCATTGTTTGAAGAGAGATAAAATTATACACAGAATGAGTTACTAAGTGGTTTGCTTAATATACAGCAACCTTGTAATTTCAAATCAGTTCCCCACCTGAAAAATCAATTAAGTTGATTTATTACTTATTTACAAAATATTACCAACTAAAAATTATGCTAATAATTTATGACTCTGTTCAATGAAAGAAGCGTTTTGTGGGAGTTTACAGTATTCAACTTTGTATTTGGTTTTCAACCCACACTGTGTAGAATAAGAGGGTACAGAGATTTTGAAAAATTCAGATGCTGACATCACAGATATCCCAACACTTTGAGAACAATAATAAAAGAATGCCAATATGTTAAAAAAGAAGAAGCAAGAGAAATTAAGGCATGTCAACATAACATGAATGAAGTTATTTTTTCTCCTTGCCAAACATACCAGCTAAGAATAATTACGATCAAGTTGCCACAAATGCCTTTACTATCACAACGAAAAATTAAAACAAACTGTAATGTTTAAAAAAAAAAGGAAAAGAAAAAAAAAAGAGGGATAAAAAAAAAAGAGGCAAATCACAACCAACTAAACCCAGCCCTACCTCTGATACAGCATCTGAACCTCTCAACACGGGAAAGACAGGATATGAAGATCTGGAATATGTATCTTTATGGGGGCATTTAAGAAGGTAAGTACATTTAAGTAACAAAAGGCGTGGAGCCAAAGCCCTGAATCCGCTATTTGGATACGCATTCACAAGTGGTGTCATTAGCTCAGTTTAGCTTAATCCTCCTTCATAATAATACGCTTTAAACTTTACACCTTAAGTTAATCCATCTTAAGTTCCCCGAGTGTCTCCTTACAGGCTTACTGTAATGCCCAGCTCACATTCTGTCTGACCTTTCCCGCAGCCCTGTGGACAGCAGGGCGTCCGGCCATTCCCACTGCCCTGAGCAACTCCCATCTGCTCCTGCACAGCCTCCCTGCTCACTGACTTGCTCATCACATCCCCATTGGAAATGAACTGCCACTGGATTTTCCTCCTTTGCTTTTGGAGGAGACACCTCCTTTTCCCACTTGTGCTGGGAAAGCCTGGCACAGCCACTGCCTCAGTGGGAAGAGAGGTTTTGCTCCTGCTGTTGGGTCTCTCAACATGAAGTGCAGCAGACAGAACTGATGACCCACAACACCAAGGGATGAGCCAACAAATATGTAGGATTTGACCAGTCACCCCGGGAGAGCAGGGATAGTTTGAGGAAACCATTTAAGACAAAATACCAAACCAGTCACGTATCTCCTAATACCCTTATGTGATCTCCACAGAAACCAAGCAGCCACACCAAAACCTGTGAAACTACAGGCATGCTGAACAGAAAAAGCTTGTTATGAATAAATAACTCATCATTTCTGAAGTCATCATAAAGCCTAGTATCACAAATCTCCTCGCTGAGGATGGAAACTGCAACTCAACTGACCGTAACCAAAAAAGGAACCCACGCAGCAAGAAATATTCACTGACAGGCGAAACTCAGCCCCAACCCAAACCTGATACCACGTTTTATTTACTTTCTCATGGGTACTATTCAAAGCTGCAGCACAAGGCATCTTCCTAAATTAGACAGGGAAGTGAAGGAAGGGAAAGCTGTGGTGGGTGTGTTGAGGTTTCATCAGGACTTAAGTGGCTTGCTGATAATCCCAAGGAAAAATGGACCATGGCATCCCCTTTCACAGCATCTCAGAGGAACAAAAATGTACCTGACTTAGCCCCTTGGCCTCTACAGCTCAGAAGAGACTTATGAAAAGACCAAAAAAGATTTGTAGCAAAACTCTGATGTCAAAGATAGCTTTTGTGTTTTCTGATTTCACACTTTTTACCACTGTAAGAACCATTTCCAATTTTATAACCAAGAGCTCTTCCCATGCTAGACTAAAACCCGTATCCATCTGAAGGTTGCCCACCAATTAAATTGATTTCAGGGACCTTCAGAAAACACTTTACACCGTAACAAAAGCAAAACAAACAACCAATCAAACAAATGCAGCCCAACAAGAAACCCTGCCAAAGGCCTGAAAGTCAAAACCTGTTTGGAAGCCTATAAAACAAGGCACGCTTTCTCTCATGCCAAAAGAAGTCAGTTTGAACTTGACAGAGAGAGGAGAAAAACATCACCAGACACCTTGAGGGCAAGGCAGAGATGCTCTGGATGAAGTGGGAAAAAGACCAGGACATGGAATTACAGAATCCCGTGTTCAGTAGCTCAAACCATCTAATCAGAACAGCCCTTGGCCTGAATTATCTTACCTGCCTTAGAAGGGCTTTCTCGACTTGAAAAAGTTTTGAGGTTCTTGGGGAAAGAAAAAAATAAACATATTATTGTCAAAGCAATTAACTGTCTCGTGACTGTTCTACTGCAATAGCTCCAACAGTGGTGACAGAACAACACCACCTAGAACAAAATGGAACCAGTTCTTCTGTGCACAGGGGTAGAGCCTGCACTGCTGTGTGTGGCAGCACCGGAAACACTGGGCATCCCTCTGCACCAGGAAACCTGTGTCCCATCCTGAAGCCATAAAAAATGCCATCAAAGTCACCTGCACTGGAGCAGCCTTGTTGAGTTAACATACTGATCAAAATCCAAGCCAAAACACAGGCATGATTCAGGCAAAATTCAATTATGACTTTTCATTCAGTACTTGTTTTTTATTCAGCATTTTCTAATCTCAGTTTACTCTGCAAGCCTCAGCAGAAAGAGACAAAACATACTCCCTTCAACACTTTGCCTTCAACTCTTAAAGAAAAGCTTGAGTGATCTCCTTGCAGGAAGGCAAAAATACCTTGCACCAGTGGCCAATTTGGGCACTGCCAAACCCAGGACAAAAAGGGGACTGGACTCAGGACCACCAGTGCTGAACACTGATAATCAGTCAAGGAAGATAATTTCACATTAAAACAGACCTACAGACATTAAGCTGGTTTTTGTGGCCTTTAGCCACCCAGGCAGTTGGCAATTTTTAAACTCAACTTGGCAATTTTAAACTTGCAGAAGTCAAGTCTGAAATTTAGTTTTCTCACAGGAAAATCCTCATGGTGACCCTAGTGAATACCATCCCATACAAGTGATACTAAGAAATTTAGAGCTGCTTTAAAAGTTTCAGCCAAGTGTCCTCCTGTTATATGCCTATCAACAACAGAATTGGCAACAGCCCATGGATAATGATTGCCAAAGGAGAGTTTCAGCTCTCAATCACTAACAGAGAACTTGTGATAAAATCCAATTTAATAATCACCCAGTTATGTAACCCTAAAATCCCAAGCACATCAATAGCAGAAAACCCCAAGTATATGCTGGTATTAACAGTT
This sequence comes from Lichenostomus cassidix, assembly GCF_008360975.1. NCBI lineage: Eukaryota > Metazoa > Chordata > Aves > Passeriformes > Meliphagidae > Lichenostomus > Lichenostomus cassidix. The sequence continues at coordinate 21,289,003 of NC_139484.1, forward strand.
AATTATGCACTTAGCAGAATGCTGATACCAAATACTCTCTTTTGGTTTGCATTTGCATTTCAAAAGAGACAAATCACAGTTTAAATGAGAAAATACATAATTATGCCTTTACCAAAATGCTTTTTCAATAACACATTCAATAATAAGTGATGATAATGTACACATGAAGATAAATACCCCATTTCAAAGTTCATCAGAGAAAGGTATTGAGAGCAATGTGGTAAAGGTGCCCATTAGGTATTGTTTTATACATCCATTCTGCCAGGGCTCATTGTCACTTGCAGTGGTTCATCAACAAAATTACTGCTATATTCCACATGCAGCAGCAATTCTCCTTTTATGCCAACAATGCCTCAAAAATTAAGACTTTGCTCACGCTGTCACGCAAAGCCTGGCATTTTCTGGAAGTCAACTGAGGCACGTCTTCCTCTCCTGCCAGTTTAGAAAAACGACTTCCTGATTTTTCTTTCGATCACATTTAACTCTACAGGGGAAGTAGCAAAAGAAAGAACAGTGCATGTGAAAAGCATTTGGAGATGCCAGCAAACAGCTCATTGATGTGCAGGAAGATTAAAGCAGCACCACATTCAGACACTTGCAAGGAACAAACCCCTATTCTAAGACCTTGAGAGAAGTAAGAATAAACCCTCCCAAAATTCTTATGGATGTCCCAAAGTCATGCTGAGACAATACCAGGCGAGCATAATTATGGTCTATGCTAAATGTAAAGTCATCCGGCAAGTCTTCATACTAAAGTCATAAAAACTAACAGTCAGATCCTTTTGAACACATCATAAAGCTGGAAACCTGCCAGAACATCCACTGGGCCAATTGATGGATCAAGATGAAAAAGAAGCATTTGAGAAAGATCAGAAAAGTTAAGTAAGATCTTTGCATCAGTGCTCTCTGTAGAGGAGCCCAGTAAAGCTCTGCACCACTCTCCCTTTTCAGTAAGCAAGTGTGAGAAGTAGTTTCATATTCAAGTGTAAGTAGAAGAGGGTTTAGAAACAAAAAAAAAATATATAGTAAAATGAATAGTAATAAATCACCAAGACCAGATGGCATCATTCCACGAGCTGTAAAGCAACTTAAATACAGAACTGCTGAATTACTAACTGTGCTGTGCAGCTTATTGCTTAAATTGCCCTTATAAAAGTCGTGGAAGGCGACAAACGTGACTGATTTCTTAAAACGGGTCTGCGAGTGGGAAGGGAGCACTCCAGAGACCAGAGGCTAGTAAGCTTCCCTTCTACATCGAGCAAAACCATTGAAAGAGGAGCATGAATTGATAAATAAACATGCTGTAAGGGAAGAAAGTCAGCAGAACTTTGGCAGAGAGAGGTCACATCTCACGAATCTGTAAGGGCACTCTGATGACAGCACGAGGATGTTCTGCTGCATCCAGGCGATGTCTGCACGACGGAAATGCTTTGCACATGCCAGGTCTAGCTGCATCCCACAGCCATATGGGGTGAGACCTAAGCAAACACCAACCCTCTCCTCCTCCTCTCCCCTGCCCTGGTTTCCACACAAAGGAAAGTGGGGCATGCAGCTTGTGTATGGGCTCTAATAAATTCTGTCAGCCTGCCAGCGTGGGTAATTACTGGTCTAGGACCTGCACACTGCCTTGCATCAGGAGGTATGGGAGGATGCAATCATGGCAAGGCTGGATTTTAAAGCTATTAAAAAGATCTCCTGAAAGCTCTTAAAGAGAGCTTAGGGATAAGGAGGTCGTCTCTTCGTGGATTATTAGCAGCTTAAAAATAGGAGACCAAGGGTAATAACAAATGGACATCTCTCACAAGGAATAGAGGTTACCAGGGAAGTCTCACAGAGCTCCATGCTGGGGCCTGGGCTGAGAACTCTGGTCATACATCATGTTAGGAAAAATCAGACCCCTGGAGGTGACAGAGCTCACTGATGACTCCAGACAATGACATCAAGAGCTGCCTCTGAAAGACTGCTGAAAAATGCTGCAGGTCTGTGTGGCTGGCTGACAAAATGGAAGGTGAAAATGACTAATTGGACAATGCAGATAGCATAATCATCTCCCACCATACACACAAAATAACTGGATTAGCAAACATCACACAACAAAGAGTCCTAGGTATAACCTGGGACAGGTTTCTGGGCTTCTGCCTTTTGAAAATGCTTGCTCAGTGTTTGTCAAAAGAAGCAAAGATGTGAGAGAAGAGTCGAGAGCATGACAGAAATGGTAATTTTGCTACTGCATCTGCTGTGCTCTGAACGCAGTGTGTCAATCTATCTCCTCCCAAAATTAATACAATGCATGAAGGGAGGAGCTGAGGATGGCCAGGGATAGCAGACAACTGATATAAAAGGGGAGGTCAAATTGACTCACTGACTCTTCAGCTCACAGAAGAAACAACTTGATGTAGATCTAAGTGATAAATGGCATGCATGGGATGAGAAGGATTATATCCACTATTACTGCAAACACAGGAATGAAGTGGCACTCCATTAAATTATCAGCCACCTGCTTTAGAAACATCTCCAACAAACAAATATACATAATTAAATTGCAGAAGTGACTGCCACAGAACATTTTAGATATCAAGGTTATAAATGTATTCAAAGAAGTAACAGGCAAATTCACAGAGGAAGACACAGAAGAGTTGTTGAGCACATCTGTCTGAATACAATCTCACTTTCAGACAGTAGCTAAATCATTGCTAGAATGGGCAAATGAAGAAGCCCCTTGTCCCGATGTTAAGCTTTCTTTGCAACTGGTCAATTTGAAACGTGACAAACTCTGGTAGCGGGACAGTGTCAGACACTCCCACATTCTTATAGATCTCCTTAAAACTACCATATCTCCAGTCTTCCTTTATAGCTTCCCAGCTAGAACGAAAATAATTTAGAAATTTAAGAAGTCTTTAGAGACAGAGGCATTGAAAGGCAGAGCCTTTAGAAATTTATGTGAAGAAACCAAATCTATTGCTTTGCCCAACCAATGACCTGCTTACAATGAAATAAAGCCAAAAATAAAGGCTTGGAAAATCTAGATGAAGCATATGACATCTATTATGTACAGGTATGACAGCAATTTTCCAAAATTTCTTCCTCTGTCTGCACTGCTGTGGGGTGGATATGTAACAGAATCCCTTTATGTACTTCTCTGGATGGGAACTGAGTTACACTTTTTTATGAAAAAGTAAATAGTAGTAACAATGTATATACAAAATTTACTGATGAAGATATTAAATTCCCACTGCATTGACAGTTTGCATGAATGCAATATTCCTCACCAAAATAAGACATGCAAGCAAAAACCACGCAGGGAGGATCACCAAGGAGCACTTGCAGACCTTTTAACAAGACCAGGGATCGCACACACAATTTATCCGCAAAGAATGAACATTGACAACTCCTACCAACTCTTGTGGTGGCAATAATAATTAAAAATGAGGGATTTGGAGACTGCCAGATGACAGAGATTATGAAAATGTACCTAAATTTAGAAACTAGAGGATTAACAGATTTCAAGAGAAGATAAAAGGGTTAACAGCCATCATTTCTGCCAAATGTAAAAGCAAAGAAGTCATCATTTAAACAATAAGAGAAGTTACTTGTTGGCTTTATCACCATTCACAGATGATCTAACTAATCATCCCCCCCAAGCCCTGAGGTATATGAGGTAAAAAAAAAAAAAAAGGTGCTTTTAAACATTCAGCTTATTTTATTACGTTTATCTTCCTGCTGTTACCATAGAAATCAGAATACCAGGAAGACTTAGAGGCTTCAGCACTGAAAGGGCACAGAGAGGCTGCTGCATCCTTGCACTGCCTTACGCAACACCAAATCCTAATGGTCCCAGCTTCCACAAGCATATTATGAGAGGATTTAGGAGCGTAATGAAAATGTTATTTACCAATAAAACATACATAATTATTAAATGCAGATTTTTAATACAATCTTGGCTATTCAGCTGAGCTACGTCTTAATTCTTAATTTAATTTTACAGCTTTCCTCAATGTTACAAAATCCTCTGCCCATCCACATCCCCTGACAACACTAGCACAGAAACTTCCTAGAAATCCCCTTGTACTGAAGCTGTTTTTCCTGCCTCTCTCTACCTCCTTTGCTCTACGTCAACTTTCTCACTTGAAAAATGTATTTGCTATTGTTTGTCTTTTGCTAATATCAACCCCTGTCTCCTAAATTTTAGAACTTCCCACTTGGGCAATTATCAAAGGAATAGCACAAGAGATGCTAGCAATACACATTTTTGTTTTACTAGGAGCTAAATCTTGCACTTTAAAGGATGTGTTTATGCTAATTTGGAGTGAACTTTGCTAGTTTGTTAAAACTACATTACATACATAGTCGGTATTTTTTTTAAATATCTGGAGTAGATGATTGAATTGTATAATGAAAAAGACATGCATATTACACTATAAACTATAAAAGTGGCTGGCAGTGTCACTGTTGCCCAAAATGGCAATAATGAAAGGACAGCCACTTCTGCATTCAAAGTCCATAGCCTGAAGCTTCACCTTATCAGTCACACACACACCAACCAATACATCCATCAGTATATTCTGCTTTTAATGTTTTGTACATAATATTCAGGAAAGCACAGCCTTTACTGAAACCTTTTTACTGTAAGGACTGAGCTGCACACAATCTAATACAGTAATTTCAGAGATGGAAAAATTACCTAGCTGATCCAAATGCTTGAGAAAACTGGCCCCAGTTTTTAGACTCAGTTTTTCAAGTTCACTAATTTTGGGTACCTCATGCAATGCCTAGTGCTGGTTTTCATCAGGCAAACCCTCGAGTCCTTGGCTAGGGTAAAAAGCCAATGAAAGAGAAAAGTGTAATGGCCAGGAAATTCAAACCTGCACATTGCTGCACCTATAATTTTTTCTGTATTCTGCAGATGACACACTGAGAAAAATCAAAGGAGCAAGAAAACACACAGCACATTAGTCATGCAGTGCATTTGCAAAACACTGTTGCAATATTGATGCTGTACTTCAACGTTCTAAAGCGTATCCACACAGTGTGTCTCAGCATCACTGAACTCTCTCAGTATCCCACATCACTGCTATTTTACACCCAGGTAAGGCTGGAACAGTAAATAAGATAATTTGGATAAATTTGCTAAAAATAGGAATGGATTTTGAAATATGGAGTCTTTTCAGAAATCCCTGAGGATTCCAAAATCGACAAAGAGACCATGTAAAAGCTAAAAGCAAAGAATAAATCAAGATCTGTGGGGGAATTCCAGGGTTGGGCCATCCCTCTAGGGTTTTTATGACAGCAAAAGCAATATATAGAGGAGCAGGGCTTGGGTTTTAATATTCATCGTCAATGCCATCAGCTGGATTTTTGCCTTATGGAGAAATAAGAAGCCACCACATGTCTTCCTTAGGGTAAGGAATGGCTAAGCAGTACAGCCTGCCATGAGGGATGCAGTGTCTGTCTTCCAGCTGGGAGGAGGAGATGTGCTGGGAGCCATGGCCCCAAAGGCAGCCCATGTCCCACCGCTCCCACTGGTTTCCCACGTTGTGTGAGTGAGGATCCCTGCCATTCTGTGCCTTGGCTCCTGCTGGGTTTCTGTTGGCAGTGCTGCACTTGTAAATGCTTTTTATTCCTTCCTGAGCCTCTGAAAGGTTGCCAGCCAATGCCCTGGCTTAATGTATGGGTGGAAGCAGATACCTGGGATGTTGTCACCAGTAGCCGGCGGGACAGCAGCTGCCTGAGCCCGTTAAAACCTGAGCAAGAAGGAGCATCCCTTGGCCTTCCTCTGGAATTTGGGCCTCTGACTTCTGCACTGCAAAGACATAAACTCCCACTCTTGAAAGGCCAGGCTCATCAGATTTCTTGTAGACATGAAATGTCTCACTGCCTCTTTTCAAAAACGTTAGGGACTTTTCCCTCAAAAGGGCACAAGCAGGGAAAGTAATTTTAGCCATTAGCTCCATGATTAATTCATCCAGTAAGGGAAAGACCAATGGAAGCTGCAACTAACTTCCCTGCCTTTCAGAACCACATCTTAAAAATCATGTTTAAGGCTGCTCCCTGTAGTAAAGAGCTCATTTTGCATAGCTGCAGCCAGAATCCTTGAAAATAAGCTGGCGTTCCAAACCGTGGGGTTTTGTACATCCCTTGCTTTGTTCTTGCACCCATTCCAGCCAGCACTGCTTGGCTTCCTGCTTTCAATTGTGTATGATTTTATCCATTTAATGCTCTGGACTTAAATTATCCATGCATGTGCCTGGCTCAGGTTGAATTAGATTACAAAATTTCAGTTCAAGTCTTTGGTTAAACCTTAAAGAGAAATTTTCTCCCTCCCTTGAGTTATATAAACAATAGACTTTTTTTTTTTTCTTGCAGGATTTCTGTTACTTTTGCAGTAGGAACCTGAAAAGTCTCAGAGCTTAGGGTTTGAATTAGGGACAGTCTTTTGCCATGTCTTAAGAAAATCTTCCCCATTGATATGTCTATTCTCCCAAATCCCTAGATCCATTCAAGGTAAGGCTTCCTCAATGACAACAAATGAAGAAAAACTCCAACAGTCTTTCACTACATAATACTTACATCTCATCCAACCTGATCAAAGGAGTCACATGGGAAAAATATTATGGGATAGCATAACTTAAGGGTTTTGTTACGGATACAGTCTTCAAAGCATGTAACCCAAAGGGCTTAAACTATGATTTCACAGACCACCTTAATTTTGGACTTTTGCTGCTTCTTGAATCTGAGTTTGCACAGCCTCAAGAACATTAGTACAACACCTTTTGAGGGTTATCACCTATGCAGCAGTCATTCTTTAAAAGTGTTTATCCTCAATAGGAATGATGTGGTGTCATGTATATGACAGTCTTTTAAAGATTTACTATGTATTGAAACCAAAGATGTACCTACAGGATATTAGTTTTGATAACAACTCCTGTGTTACAGAATAAATTGATTAAAAACCTGCACATGCCATAACTTACACAAACAAAACACACTGGTCTATTTTATGCCTCTTTTCAGGCCGTTTTTAGGCATTTCTGTAGCAGGCTGAGCAGCCATTTTCTTATCCCTTAGTTAAAATCTTCCTGTTCAGTTAAGCCCAATTGAATCGGTGGAATATATGCCTGAACCATAAGGACAAACAGTACACTTAATTAGATATGTAGCATGACTAAAGGAAGGCGCACAAATATTTCCAGTCTTCCACAACCCTAACAGGAAATCAAACCACATATGAGAAGGGAGGCATTTTGCACTGTATTTATACAATCAAAGTTACATTTAACAGCTATTAACAACAGGGATCCTCATTTGTTATTGGCCTTGTTTACAGGTCTTCAGAATAAGAAAGAAAACAAGATCATATATCATGGCCCTCCAGAAACATTACGACTTCCTTTTATTCACAGTAGTTAAGAGTAAACGGAAAATTCATTTAACGTAAAACAAAGCCACATAATTCTGCTAATGCCAACCTCTACTTTCACTCTTTTTTAACTGTTCATTGAAGAAAATGCTGAACCCTGTGGGGCACCAAGGGCCTGCTCAGGGACATTTCTCATTTTTTCTTGCACAGAGATGGGAAATGACCTGTCCAGACATAATATGAAAAAATACCTAGAAAATCTTGGCCAGGTGATAACAGAAATGTAATTCTCAAACTAGCAGAAGGAAAAGCATTGTAAAAGCATCTCCCTTTCATTCTGCATCAATTGATAAATGTCCTAAAATGCCAAGGGCAGTAAAACACTCAAAAAGTTTCACAAATAAACCTCAGAGAGGCCTGATAAACCTTATGGCACAGAAACAAAGGCCAGGGCTCGTAATTACCCAGCACATTTCCAAGTTCACGGTACTCAAAAAGTAAAGGTAATTTACTTTTTACTTTGCAACTTCAGAGCAAAGCTTCAAAGCACTTCACAAACAGGAATATGTACTGTGTTTTGTATGATGGGAATGGTTTCTCAACTGAACTGTACTGGCCAGCTCGTACAATTCTAGTATTTCATCTCTGGCCTTACCTCAAAATTGGGAAAAGCACTGCATCTCTTGAACTTTGAATCACAAAACAGTAGCTTGGGAGGCACCTCTGGAGGTCTCAAGCCCAAGACCCTGCTCCCAGCAGGGTTAATATCCAAGCTGGAGCAGGCTGCTTGGGATTTTGCCCAGTGAGGGCTTGGACATCTTCTGAGACAGAGACTCCAAGGTTTCTCTGGGCACCTGCTCTGCTGTTTCACCATCTCGTGGTGAAATGTCTTCTCCTGCTGCCCAGAAGGCAGTTTGTTGTCCCAAAATTGAGATCAGAAACTGAGATCTGAGCACCTTCAGGAAGAGCCAGACTTCATCTTTTCCACAACAACTCATTAGGAAGCTGAAGGCTGCAATTAAATCTACACTGCACCATCTCAGGCTCCTCACTGTCCCAATCAGCCCTGACCACCTTGACCAACCTCCACTGGCTCTTTGCAGTTTCTCAACAACTTCCTTTGTCAGAGAGCCCTAAACTTGCACTCCAAATGCTGTCCCAGCCACCATCCTGAGTGGCAGCATGAGAAACTTGGAACAAATGTCTGTTGTGATGCCCACTGAGTATGAAACATGAGCAAAGAGAAAACCCATTCTGTTCCAGAGGTGTGTTCCTTAGTGTCTCAGAGTGAACACTGAACTCCTACTCTTTTACCTCCCAGGGAATTTCTTGCCCTGGTTAGCTCTTCAAAAGGCCTTGTCCCTCTCTCACATCTCCTGGCAATTTATTTTTTCTCTGTTCAGAAACAATCGCCTTCTCTCTGCAATGAGTACATTATCAAATAAGGAGACCAGACCACTATCGCACATACATATCTGGTTTGTGGTGTTTTAATTTTGTGCTCCTTTTTCCACCTGGATTCCTACCTCAAACTCAATAGAGCTTTACAGGTACCTATCTTCAAGGCTTGCACCATAAAACTCACAATTGATCTCGAATTCTGGAAGTTGCTTCTAGCTGCAGTGTAACAAGAGCAAGCAAGGCACATACTTTTATTTGCAAGCAGGATTGATTTCTCTGTCCAATAAATTCTGACCTCCTGACTGACTTTCTTGAGATGAAGGAAAGCTGCTTTTGTGTTTGAACTTTTAGTCAACATTTCCCCAGGAGAACTAAACTCTTCAAAGTTCACATTTTCACTTAGCTTTAGCTACAGATACCTTATTTTTTTCCTGTGACAATCCTCTAATGTCCAAGTCATAATGGGGGTGCTTTCAACAATGAAAATGGCTGACACTACATTTTCAGCCACATGCAGTAAATCACCAGTTTCCCCTCTCAAAAAAAAAGCCTAAACCAAACAATTCTCCTTTGATATTGCTCACTGCTTTGGGACCTCTCTCATACTCATTAATTATTTAGGAATTCCTAAATCAAAGACAGACTGTTAAGATGGACCGCGACAAAGCATCTTTTCCAAGAAAAAGATTTCAGAATGCATCAGGAAATTAAGTGGTGAGGTTTTTTTTTGTTAATTCTTTTCCTGTTTTTTTTTTTCTTCAAGAGCACCCATATCCTATTGATTATGTCTCCTTTTTATCTCTAGAAAAAAACCCAACCTTCTGGGATAAGCAAATGATGCGACCTCCATTTGACTGCCTGCACATTCACTTAGATTTTGACTTTACTGTCTTGTAATAAACACTAGGAGAATGGAACAGAAATTAAATTACAGTCATCAAAAGCAAAGCACTAAACACACACAAACATAAAATATGAAGGAACACACATACTCAGACGGAATGGTTGATCCTTCTTTTTGTCTGAATGCATCATAAAAGAAGTTATGTTTCATTGCGGAAAAAAACATTTTGGCTTCTTTCACAGTTGCAAAGAAGGGTAATTAAGACTGTCAAGAAAACACATTGAACAGCTGTATATTGTTAACAAAAGCACCATTATATGACTGCTCTGAAAAACCCCAGTAATTTAAACATTCACATTTCCTAGAAGTTGGGTATTTTTCCAAGCTCCAGCAGATACCAAAAAATGTTCTTTTCTATAAATCGTGGCTATGTATCACCCACGTTTCAAGCCAGTAGGATGGTCCTAGTTTGAGAACACATCCCCATACATAAGGAGAAGTGGACAGCAGTAATCAAAGCTTTGGCAATTGAAAACTGAGTCACTTAAAAAAATTAAAACTTCAGCTACTTTTTAAGCCAGAATTAGCTGAAATTTTCTTAGACTGCAAGTATGTCTAAAAACCAAATAAAGACAGAGCAATCCTTCCAGCCTGCACTGAAAATGGCCATTAAGGAATACTTACTCATCGAAGATCAGGTCTGGAGCAAAATAGAGGAACTGGCTGTTTGTATGTTTGTACGACCTCCAACTCAAGGCAAACGATGACAGACACATCCATGAATACTGAATTAAAGTAATTTGGTCCTCGAGAGGCAAGTTTCTAAATCCTAGAGATCAAACCAGAAAATACCCATGAACTACAAGGGCTGGTCAAACCATCACCAAACAGTTTGCTTACTACTTTTCTAGGATTCAAAACAAGAGCAACACTCCCACTTCAGAAAAATTAAAAACCATAATTTTTCATTTCAGTGACAAAACATGTTTTCTTCTTAAGAGGCTATTCTTGAAAATGAAAGCTTTTTAAACACCAATCACAGACACATAAAACAAACATTACATAAAGTAAGAAAAAAAACCCAACAATCTTCTCTCAGATGTTCATCTCACACCCCCAAACTGCGAGTTTTTTCGACACAGTCCATGGATTAAAGAAGCAATTTGTCAAGAAAATAATTCTTTGAGCTAATAGAAACAGTGAAGTGACATCTCACCAGACGACTCACGGTCCTACCTGGAAGTATCTTTGCCCACTTCACCACCTGAATCATCTGCTTGCCGGCCAGGCGGTTTAATGTGGAGAGCAGGTACTCTGCTGTGTCCGGCTTCGAGCTGTCGTATCCCGCGTACACGATCTCCGGCTCGATGCTTTCCAGGATCTTCACAGGAGAGGGAGTAAGTGCTGGTGAGATAGCAGACATGTGGGGGACAAGTGCAGTGTTGACAGAGGGCTCGGTCACGGGCGCGATGTACGTCGTCCCTTCCTCGGGGCTCTGCGGGGGTGGCTGCTGCCGCTGCTGGGGCTGCTCCTCGTGCATCCCTTTCAATTTCCCCAACTTTTTGGACTTCCGGGCTGTGGAGGTGAGCAGCGTGAGAAACAAGTCAGTGCAGAAAGCAAGAAAAACCCTGGGCTTTATAGGAAATGGAAGCAGAAGTACAATCTCAAAATTCTGAAGCAAAACAGGTGCAGGACCTTAAGAAATACCTCACTGCCTGAAGCATCATCACACTGGAAAGAGGACCAAAAGAGACCTATAAGCTCATTTTCACTGCTTTACTAGATGTTTTTGCACATGACAGAATGTCCAGTATCTGCCTCCATACAGACACATATAAAACATCCTAGTTACTGTGGTTGTGCCAACTAAACATTTCAGAACTGTAATCACTTATCACCTACAAGACTGCTACTCATGTTCTCCACTGCATTTGGTCAGCAAAAGAAATCTGCACAAAATTAGCAGACCCAAGGCCCTCGTAAGCTTTTGCCTCACTTTGAAATGAAGTCAATCCATTTTGAACAGCCCAAGCTAGTCAAGTCCCTTTGCTTTTTCTTCTTTGATACCTCGAAAACAGCTTTTCACCCTTCTCTAGAGTAATTCTGAAATAATGTTTAAATATTTATGCACTTAAAGAAAAAAGACTGAACCTCATGTAACACCTTTCTCACTGTTATCAACATGTCTCTGATGATTTGCCTTCCCTTTTAATTTCCTTTTTTTTTTCTTTAATGCTACCCTCCCTACTTTTCTTTACTAAGTATTCTTAGAAGACAGCAACACTGTGGTGCTTCCACTCATTGAAGAGATGCCAGCCATTCCCCGTGGGTTGCATTCCAAACTTTGTCATAGCATGAGGAATGAACTGGAATTAAAAATCAAGACAATTCTGTTAAAAAAAAACCACACACAAAGAACCAGACCAAAAGTCTATCACCACCCTTCTTGCAATAGGGAAACGTAACAAAAAAAAAAATCTTTAAATTCAGACCAAAAGTCTATCACCACCCTTCTTGCAATAGGGAAACGTAACAACAAAAAAAAAATCTTTAAATTCAATAAATAATGAGCTACATTTGAATGTTCACAGCTCCTTCAGAGTCCTTCAGAGTAACTTCTCTCAAGTATAGTCTTTCTTATCTATCTGGACACAGCTAAAATCCTCGTCTGGATTTTTATCTTCCTGTCTCTTGATTATTACAACATTTTCTTTCACTGTCATCAGTAAATACAAGCCTGTCTCACTCCCACTTGGAATACTACAGCCAATCGCCCCTTCTTAGACCATATTCTTTCCCAAGTCTACCCTCTCAAGTTTTTCCCCATCATCAATTCCTCTCCCCCATCTTCCATTAAATGTAACATCTTTTCTGCAGTTTCAGGATCCTTTCTGGTCAACCTCCACCTCACCTCTTCTCTCTTCTCCAAAATGTTCACTTCCACTCTAACTCAGCACGCCATGGGAATGCCTGATGAAAGCCTCTTGGGAAGCCTTCAAGGCTTGCTCTATGTGCTTCTTCCCGATCCTCGTGTTTATGGTACAGAAAACTCCCCAACGAGACCCACAGAACCATCTCATTACTCTTCAACATATCAATGTATCAAGAAAACCCTCCTCAAGAGCAGAGCTGCTGCTGCTGCCCTCTGACCATTTCTGGTGACAGCAAGCATTAATGTTTTACTGTTTCCTTGACATTGGGGCTGCCTGCCCAGAGCCAGCGGCTGGGAAGGAGCGAGGCAGGATACAGACGCCCAGGGTCCAGGACAATGCACACCCAAGTGCAACAATAGCCTGTTGTTTTCAACACTTCCTTGCCAGGACAGTACCTTGAACTCAGAGGAGATGGTTCATCCCAAGATTCAATGGAAAAAATTATTTATTAGGGTAAACACGAGATGCTGCTACAGAAAACAGTGATGTTACGACTCATACATGAGATCCTGAAGTGCCCAAAGAGATGCTCCTTGACTATCATGTTCAAAAGATGAATAAAATTCACTGCTACTGCAGTATGTCCTGCATGGGGCATGGAGTCCAAAATCCCAGCACCAGTTTGTAGTCGTTTCCATCACACCATGAAGGATCTTCCTGGCTGATCTCAGCACCAAAAACCCTCAGGCACCCTACAGAGAACTTCAGAGACCTTTGTTTAATTTTCATCACTTTTCCTTCTGAGAGCTGGAGGAAATTAGGTGAAGGAAATTAATTTTATTGATTCACCTACAGCATGTATGTCTGCTTTTGAGAATTCCTTATTTTCTCTGTGCCTGCAGACATACAGACCAAGTGAGGCAAGTTGAATTTTTTAATAAAAGGATTGAATATGCAAATAAAAATGTACTGCTCCTAATAAAATTTAAAGTTCTTTTGTTCAGCCAACCACATCTACTTAAAAGCTTCTTATCAAAAGCATTAGCACAGGTTACATAGGAATAGCTGTCCATTTGAGGTTATAAGGAAAAGGCAAGACAAATATCTGTCAGCAAAGGTTTCGTTGCAACTTATTCTGTCTCAAGACACAGGAGTTGTAAGAAGATCTTTCTCAAAGTCCATTCAACTCCTGACTTTTCTATAATGAAATTCTTCAAAAAGCTCATTTAAACAATGAAGCACAACCAAAGGATTTTTTTATCCTCTGGTGCATCAAGTTACATGGATGTGGCATCCATTCTTCAAGATGTAATTTCCAACACTAGAACCCAAAAATGCACTTTACAAAGCAGCAGCTGGTCGAGCATTTTGTTAAACAAGCATTTTTCTCACTCTGCAAAATAAAACAGAGGGAGTTACAGGCAAAGCAGACAACGTTGATAAGTTTAATCCTGGAAAGTAAGTGAAAATGCAGTTGTTCCCTATTTGGTGCAGTTGCACCTACGTGAGGATGTCCTGGTGAAATCACCGCGAGGACTAAACATACTCTGCATTTATCTTAGAAAGGCAATGGTGGATTTAGAGATTTTTCAACAAAATCAATCCCAGAAGCAAAGCAATGATGAGCAACCTCAGCTGAATGTCTGATGATGAGTTAACAGAGCCATTGGAAACTGAAAACAGAGTTTAAAAATAAGCCTGAAGAGTGGATAGAGATTAGTGTTTGCTGCTATTATTCATTAAGTTTCTCAGGCACTATTTAATTTTCTGTTATCAAAACAGGACTAAAAATAAAGATCTTTACCCATCTTTCATGTTTGCAGAGGCAAAAAAAATGCATTTGCACCACAACTACACCAGAATAAAATAAAGTGTAGGTTTACCAACTCCATCAAGATCTTGCAATGCAGATAACTGATCACATACTTAAGAAACAAGTGTGTATGTCTTATTCTCCGAGAGTTTTTCACGAAAAGAGAAGAGAAAGAAGATTCTTCCACAGATAAAACTGGCATAAAAATGTGTTTTAGTTTCATTTTCTTCCATTATAATGCCTTTAAAATGAAGCTGAGAAAAACATTACTGCTTGACAGTCATGTTTACAGTGAAGAAAACTGTATTTTTCATTTGGCTTCATGCCAGCGCTGTAGCTCAACTGGTTTGGTAACTCCCACAGAAACCAACAAGTAAAGATTAAAGACAAACTCTTAGCAGTACATACTCCAAGTCACTCTTTAAAAGCTGTTTTTCACATTTGCTCTCTCACTCCAATACCAGCTACAAAACCGACTAAGCCACCTCTGGATTGGAGAGTAAAAGCCATGCTCATAAGGATTACTCCCTGGAAATGCTCAAGAAATCCCTGGCTCACCACACAGGCCAAGGGACAGGGTAAGAATGGGACATTTCATGTGACAAAGCTGAAGTCTGAAGCCTGTTTGGGGTTAGGACAAGAGTTTCATCCAAATGGTTGTGCAGCAGTGACTGCATGTTATCTCCAACCGCAGGAATTCTTGTCCCTCCTGGTCCCTATCCAGCCAGGATATCATATTATAATCCTTGTATTTTTAAATCACTTGAGATAGAGTAATAGGTGAAGAAAAACAAACAATAGAGAAAGACACTGTGGATATACACGAGGTTCACATCTCAAATATCTGACATGACTTGTTGAGCAAGTATTTTATAAGGTCTTTTATATACCAATTAAAAAAAAAGAAAAAGGTGAAGCATTTAAAAAGCCACAAACTTGGATTTTAAAAGGGCACTTCCAACAGACATTCTCTGTAGCTCTAACAATAAATTACATATATATAACAGAGGAACAAAGGAGCCACGAGTCAGTTGAACAGCTGGTTCTTTAGTATTGACCCTTCACAGGGAAGTCTCCTGTCACCAAGCTGAAACAGGAATCCTGCCATCTCAGGATGGAAGTTTTTTGTGCCATCTGTAAAATGCTGAATAGGTATTTAATCATCTGCAACAGGGAATGTTACTCTAGTTCCAATAACAGGACATTTATCTGGATGTGGCCCTATTGTAAACTGGTTTTGGAATACAAATACACATTAATATCAGCTACAAATCAATGGCATTCCTGATTCTTGAAGATAAAGTTTGAGGGTTTAGGGTAGTTATGAGATAGCTAAACTACTATACTCTCTTTTTAAAAATATCATAGTAAACTTACCATGCTATACAAAATGGGTATTAAAGGAACTAAAACATGGACATTATATATACAATTTATTCCCTTTGTGCCCAGGGAATATACACAAATTAAGTTATGGACCCCACCCACCCAATCACTATTTTACACAGGCTCAAAACGAATAATTTTCATCACATTACTGTTAAAAAAATGGGATCCGGAAATGTCAAAGAACAAAACATTTTTAATAGTAGATGAACTCCCATAAATATTAGGATTTAATTCAGCAGATTTCTAAGAGAGTAGTATCTTGTTTGTAGAATTTTACTAGTGTTCAAATATAGCAAATGAACAATGTAAAATGCTCTGCAGGTTTTTGCTCAATTCCACTACTCTAAAAGTAAAAAAGTTAAGTTAAATTTGAAGTTTAGAAAATTAGCCACAGTTCTATGTGGGGTGAATTACAAGACTTGCAATGGCAAGCCCATGGAATCTAATTTTTTCTTTTTCTAAGACGATATTCAGAGCTTGCTTGATGTCCATCAGAAAAACATTTATTGTTTGCATACCTAAAGACATGATTTCAATGACTAAGGTCTTCATTTAACTGCATATATAAAGCTCTGCCAAAGCCAGGACCAAACTGATCCTGACCCAACAGATCTTTATTCTATCCATGTTGCAGGACATGCTGTCAACTCTTCCCTCGAGGCAGCTCTGACAGCCCTTGGGTAGACTTTTCTCTGAGCCCTCCCCCAGCACCTCCACCTTCGTACAGCTAAATGCTCCATCAAAATGCCACTTTTCCCTCCTCTGAATCTTTTCATCATGTTTGCCTGGTGACTTTGCCTCACTTACTTCAATGAGCTGACATCTGTTCTCATTAGCTATTTTACTGCTACCACAAATAGTGTTTTCCCTTCCCCCAAATCTGTTGTATCTTGACATGAGAATTTTGAGCTATCTTGGTACAGACGTTTTTTCACTTAGCTGTCTAGCACAATGGGAATGAGATTTTGCTGAGAAATTTCTAGACAATAATACAGACTTCACATATACACACACACACACATATGCCTGGAAATGCATGGAATAAAGTGAAAAGCAGTAATGCAAAGAAGGTCTTACAGCATCATCCCATTTTCCCTACAAAGAGCACTCAGGCACACTTCTTTTCTTCCAGAAACACAGAAGGAAACAACCAAGATAGGACCCTAAAGCTTCCATAAGACCAACTACCCTCTTTGGGAAGCAAACCCCTGATTTTCAGGTAGCTGCAGCAGATGAAGAACTTCTAAATGTGACCCCAAGCATTAAATTCGTAACTACTCTGAGCTGGAAGGCACCCACCAGGATCCATGAGTCCAATTCCTGTTGTGCCATGTGTAAGAAGAAGGATCAGGTACAAATCTGGGAGAAATGGATGAGTCACTGCTTTAACTGGATAGACCAAGGGGAGGAAGCAAATGAAAAGCAACTGCTGAAGCAGGAACAAGTTGTACAGCGATTTGAAAGAACACAAAATTACTTTATCATGTAAGACACACTGCCAAAAGGACTTGACCCTTGCAAAGCAGAGGCTTTTCAAGGGTGATTTCTGCAGTGGCATTTGGGATATGCTGAAGAGACCCAGCAGTCTGTCTAAATATGCAAAGACACAAAGACTGAAGCTGGTGAGGAAGAAAACAGGGGGCCTGGCTTCACGTGGCAAAATAAATTTTAAAATCTGTTTCTGACAGCTGTGACCCAGAGGAAAAGTGACAGAAAATGCTTTCTCTTGTTGAGCCTGAGGAATCAGTAGTCTAGTAAACAAAGCCATGAAAATTTCCTAATTTCTTATCCTCCACTGGCAGACAGAAGCTTTTACTGGACAATAAGCTCAAATCCAATGACTGAATTCAGTAGAATGAAATGGAAGGCATACTGAAACAATGGCATAGTTTGGCATACAGCTAACTAATTAATAACACTTTAATCTGACAGGATTGGACAGCTTAAAGACAAGGAGTAAACATGAATGAAGTCTGAGCTATTGAAATGTCCTATTTTATCTGCCTTTGGTCAGACCCCACAAAGAGACAGGAGCATCCATAAGTGCAATACTTATTCTTGGTTTACATTTGGGTATCAAAAAGGAAGGTAACAGCTCAGATGGAAGAAAGAGCTCCTAACGTACATTTTAATAGTAATTGTGTACTGCTTTCATTATGTCCACCTGAACGTAGTTTGTTTCTTTATTCTAGTTGGATTTGAACTCCTACTAAAGCAGACTGCAATTAGGTAAATATTACTGTGGTTACTTATAGGACAACTTCAGAAGTGTTTGCATTTTGCCTTATTTGGAGCAGACTCTAATATATGAAGCAGTGCAATGCTGCTCTAGCACAGCCCTGTAAAGCACAGAAACAATATATCTGAAGTAGTTTATCCTATTGCCTTGAGCAGGATCAACTGTACTTCGCCCAATTCAGTATGTCATTATTCTCTGATAAAGGGAATTCCACAATATCACACATCTGCCTCCAACATCTAACACCTCAGTGTTCTCCCAACATCTCCAACATTGCATCATTTTCTTCTGCAGTTAAGTTGATTTCTCTTCATCATTCCCCAGTGGCCATAAGGAACCACTTATCATTCCTGTCCTCTTTTGCACCACTTTTTGAATTGAAGGACTGGAATCATGACCTTCTTAATATGTCTCTCCCTTCTACACTAACATGAAATTAGTTTCTTTGACTCTATGTTTCTTTTTTTTTTTGCCCTAAGCATCTTATTATCCTTAATCTTCCTTGGACAGTCTCTAATCTGTCTACACCTTTCTTCAGGCACATGGTGTGAAATTTCAGGAAGGAAGATTCAGTTTAGATCTTAAAGGAACCTTTCTAAATGTAAAAACCTGATGTGAAAAAACCAGAATAGGTTACCAAGGGACACAGTAGATACTTTCACTCTGGACAACTGCCAGAAGAGATGAGAGACATGTCCTTCACCTCACAAAGGTACCACAGGTACTGCAATCCCACCAACTGGCACAGGAACACACATGACAATTTTGCAAGGCTGCCCCATCCCCACCACCCTGCCCAGAAGTGCTGAAACCAGACACAATCATCAGGCCTACACTTGCCAGCTCTGACAAGAAACAGAGCAATTCCTTGGCATCATGTAAGACTTGCCTATTTTTGCAATGATTTTACCTGGCTGACTCTAACTTACAGTCATCACACAACCGTGTTCCTTTCTTCCCTTCAGTCCCTCAGCAGCTGCTCCCAGGTATCCCATTTCTCCATGCCTCAACTTGCACTTCTCAGCATCACAGTCTCTGCTGTACCAAAAATGCCATCACATTGGTTTCTCAGATTAGAAATGAAGATGCTTTTGAGTTCTGATTCAAATGTAGATTTACACATTTACTCTCCATTTTTTTATACATGTAATTATTACAATTACTACTAGATCCTCAACAGGACCCTACTTCAGATGTCCTTTCGGTACAACAGGAAACCGCTCAGGAGGAATACTATTTTGAGTAATTACATGCCCACTGCATGACAAATCTTGTCATATTTTAATGAAAACTCCACATTTTCTCCTGCTTACACTTAGGGCTTGCAATACTGAGCAGTGAAATGCAAACACCCACAGGGAGGTGGCACCTCACACCAGCACTTGCACACAGCAGTTGTCTCACAAAACTTCAGGTGAAAGCCCAGATCAAATCTTGTGTATTTTGAGGTCTCACTCCATGATGAAGCTCAGGTTAGCCACCTGTCTGGCACATGGGACAGTGATGAGCGCAGAAATTAAGAAGGAAAGGCACTGAGGAGTGTTTGGGTAAGAGACAGAGGGAAGCAATCCCTTTTTTCAGTTGAGTTTCAGGCTAAACATTTGTGAAGAGAGAGCGGACAAAAGTGACAAAAGAAAGCTGAGATCCAAAGTGCATTTTACAGGAATATTTAGGTTGTCAGGGAAAATGTCTAACACATTTGCTTGTTTCTCAGCAATCCTCAAAGTGATAATTAAATGAAAAATAACAGTTTCATAGGGGTACTCCTCCCTGTGTGGGAACAACTTTCACCAAATGCCAATTAGTGGTTTCCTGTTAAAATCAAATCAAGCTGGTTTTGATAAAGCTTTTTAATGAGAAATGGCTGAAGTATGAAAATTTCCCCCCACATATATTTCATATTAAATCCCAAAATGATATAACACAATCTAACATCTAACATTTTTGGTATATAAAACTCTCTCTTGTACTTCTTCATTAATTTAAAAAGAATGTATTTACCAAATATTTAAATCATCCAATAAACAAACCCTTAAAAAAAAGCTTACAAAAGAAAATTATAACGTTGATGAAAGCCAATCTTAATCAGTCCTTTTCAGATGCTCCCAAAACTCATTTTTTACTGATTATTTATTCATTCTTCAAGCATATGGCAAATTCAATAATTTTTCAGCTAAGAGTTGTCTACTAAATGCATCACTGGTTTTAACTATTCTATTTGACATCAAATAAAGACAAGCCGTAAAACGTCAACAACAAAAGTGAAGAGGTCACCTACAACTCCAGTATTTGTCACCTACAACTCCAAGACACCTGCAGGAATGAAACATCAGCAGCTTGAACTGTGAGCACTGGTAATAATATGATTAAAAAGAAAGTTAAGGAAACTTTGGAGAACAGATTTTGTCTGTACCAGACTGAATACTCTTGGCTATGGTTGCTGGTTTCTGCCTTGTGCCAAGCAACAACGCTCCTCCCAAGACACCCATTCCCATCCAACCTTCTGCAGGCATTCCTCATCCAAGTCTTCTCTCTTGCTTTTATTTGGGTTGATACCCAATGTTCCATGTCTCTTCCATGATTTATATGCCTTTCATCCTGATCAAAACATGATAAAACCTTGATAGACACTTAGCACGTATAAAACTTCGTATTTATATTGGAGGAACAGGTTCTCAACAAGCTTTTCAGGGCCCTTCAAAACCAAACTGTGCCACAGAACCTCTCATTCCGTACCTTGAGTGCTCAGACTTCCACTCCACGCTAAAGAGTGTTTCATTTTTGCTCTTGCTAGAACTAAGCTTTGTAAGTGCTGCCCTTCCCTCTGTGGTCTTTCTGGGTATGTCACTACTGCATTCCCACTTGATTTTTTCCCCAAGGAACAAAACTTTTGAGGTCCTTTGTCTCGTCACATGCACAACTTCCATATCCCCAGTTTTTATCAACTCAGATTTCTCTCAAATTACCTTACTCCTAATACACTGAAGGCTGCTGGTCTGTCCCTCATCTTCTAGAAATCATCTACCCCACTTCCTGGAACAGCAACTCTACCTGTGTGTCGCTGTTGAGCAGCTAGCAGAGTAAGGAAGTCAGTTCTCAGTGGCAAGAAGGAAAAAGCCTTTATTGTTTTGATTTCATCATATATATAGAGTTTTCAAAAGTCACCCAGATTGGTCAGTCAAAAACCTCCCTCTAGGCCTGATTGGCCAGGTCTGCACTGTCCAAGTCTTGGGACACTGTTTTTAATAACATCCAAACCTTATCTTTATTTATAAAACACAAAAGGATTTCTCATGGGAAAGACCTGTGCTAGCCACACCTGTGAAATACAAGCTGGCTGTTTACCTTCTGCAGTCATCTTGGCCATATTTTTCCACCACCTAGTTCATGATCAGTCATTAAAAAAGAAAAGAAGAGTATAACCCTGTTAATCTCTTGCTTCAATAAATCACCCCGAACATTACGGAAAACACTCTGTATGCAATATCAGCCATTTTTCTGGGGTAATGGCAATTCTCTAACATTACCCATACGGATGATCTCAGAAAGCTGATGGCAGAGAACCACAAAAGCACACAAATCAACAGCCCCAGTGAGCAGGAAGATGTGTGGTACTGGGTGGCACAGAAACACTCCATCCAGCGCCTTCACCCTGCCTCCCTCTTTTTTAAACACCAGCTTCTTGCTGCTGTGTATTTCTAAGGCTTAAATGTGCTCAACCTTCCCTTCATAACCTGCTGTGCAATGTTCTTTCTGCTAACATCAAACTCCAAGGGCTGCTTTTTGAGCCAGTGTGCTTGCCACACCTCACACTTATTTTAGCAAAACACTGATACTAAAAATGGAAAGCCATGCACTTGGGAATTATGGGGAGGGGGGAAGCAGGAAACAAGATGAAGACCAAAAACCAAAATTAGGCATCATGGGCCCACCATACTTTGGCCAACGCTGTTGCAAGCATGGTAAGTTAAATCTTCAAGCCCTGTTATTCAGGTGGAAACTCTCTGAAGCGAAGGCTCAGTGGAAGCCAAAAGGGCATGTTCCTCCTGCTCCTACAGCTTCTCTCAGTGATGGGGAAGTGAGTAATGGAAACAAATCATCACAGACCGCAGGGGCATGTTTCAAAAGGGTTCTGGTGACAACCAGCAGCTCTGGAAAAAGAGGAACAGGAGACACAAGCTGGTTTTCACAGCAAAGGCTATGCTTCTACTGTGAGGAAGAGTTAAAAGGATATGGACTTACAGAACTGTGGAAGGAAGCATGATAATCTGGTGATTCAGGAAAAAACAAAACATCACCAAGAGCTGCCTGTAACAAATTTTGGAAACATGGAAACACTCTGGCCTACTCCAGCACTATGAGGCAAAGCAATGAAGAGAGGTGTTACGGGCTTGCTTTAACACATCTATATGAGCAACAAAGATAAATAAAAATTCCTTGCAGAT
This sequence comes from Lichenostomus cassidix, assembly GCF_008360975.1. NCBI lineage: Eukaryota > Metazoa > Chordata > Aves > Passeriformes > Meliphagidae > Lichenostomus > Lichenostomus cassidix. Next base: position 21,311,364 of record NC_139484.1, read on the forward strand.
CCTCAGGGAAACAGGTTGTTGCATTTAAATATTTTACAGAGGGATGGTACCACACAGCAGACAGGAAAAAGGGGGGTCAGCCTTGGTTCTGGGGAGAAAAGAGGCCACAAACATCATCTACCCTGGGTTCATCCTGGAGGTGAAAGGTGGAGCTGACAGAAAAGCTTAAAAGCTGATGGGCTCTGCACACAGGCCCAGCAAACCTGGCAGGAAACATCCCTGAGGGCATCCAAGCAGGAGCCACTGCTGTGCTTGAGTCCTACCCCCCAAAACCAGCCCAACAGTGGGAGACTTTTTGGCACTTCTGGGAGGACCTAAACCTTCCTCTCAGAAAACTGGCATCTTGTGTTTTGAACCAAAGCAAGGTACCATGTACAGAACACAAACCTCTGGGGAAAAGATCAACCTCTGAGCCTGTGCAGGGAGTGCTGCACACTGCCAAAATCAGCCAACACCCCCAGAGCCTGTGTGCTCAGCATTGCTGCAGGACAGGAGGCAGGCTGGGACACACGCCCAGGGGCCAGCAGCAATGCAGCTCCTTTGCAAGGCTGGCAACCAAGGGTGTTGCACCTTGAATGGTACGATGGAGAGTCCAGCAGATAGAAGAGGGAAGGCTGGAGTTCAGCAGCCCCATGCCAAAAGCCTGAAAGGCTGTTCCTGGAGGAAAGACAAATGTTGCTGGCAGCTGGGTGTTTGCAGAAGGGAGAGCTGGAACCAGGAAAACACAGAAAAAGCGTGAACCCGATAAGGAGTTTGATCAGGAACTGCTGGATGTGAGCTGTGGGCTATTGGACCATTGCAGTGCATCTTCTCCAGCTGCCTTCACATATGGAATAAAATCATCAGCAAAACTCAAAGTACAAGGACACATTTTCAATCCTGCTTTTAATTGATTCTCAAGAGATTACTCTGACATTACCAGTCCTCTTCCAAATTCTGTATTTTTAATCATCGTTCACAAATAGTTTTTTAATAGTTGTAGCATGGGACTATTCTCAGAGTTATCTACAATATTCACAGCTTCCCAGAATCATTTAGGTTGGAAAAGACCTTTAAGATCGAGTCCAACCATTAACCCAACACTGCCAAGTCCACCACTAAACCATGTCTCTAAGCACCACATGTACACGCTTTCTGAACCCTTCCAAGGACGCTGATTCCACCACTTCCCTGGGCAGCCTGTTCCAAAGCTTGACAGCCCTTTCAGGAGAGAAATTTTTCCTGATATCCAATCTAAAAATTCCATTAGTGTGGATGATTCAAGTTGAAAAAGTTAGAGGGTCACACCAAGAGCAGTGCACATGGAGTATAATGGACACAAAAGCAGGAAAAGTTAATTGCTGAACAAATTGGCTCCTAGAAGATCTTCAACAGTAGGTTTACAAGCAACAGGTAAAATATCTATTACTAAATTATTATTTATTACTTATTTATTGCTTAAATATTATTTATTTATAACTTATTAGTGAAATATTATTATTTATTACTTAAACATCTTTTCCAACCTGCTCATGTTTGTAAGAGTCCGTTGAAAGAACTGACAAAAACCCAGATGAATGTTCAAGTTAAAAAATTATTGACTAGATTCCCTCAGAAAAAAAAAAGCTACATAATAAAGGCAAATAAAAAGGCATTAAAGTTAATGGCATTTCAAAATACTTTGTTGTTAAAGTTTAAATGAAAAATAAAATTTAACCATACATATACCTCAAACTGCTTGTGTCTTACACAAAGGGGCTTATTTTCCTTTAAAATTTATGAAACCTTGGTTAGTAGAAATTTTTAAAGAAAACTAAGATGACACATATTTCCCATATTACATTTTTCCCAAGTTTTCAGGGTTTTTTCTTTCTTTTTTTCTCCAAAAGATAGGAACAATGATAATATAAACCACATAAGCTCCAGTAACTGAAAATAATACCGCAGTTTTAAATCCCTACTATTAAGAGTTACAAAAAAGAAAATGGAAAGCTGGGCAAAAAGTACTGTATCTTATTACTGGTTATCCTAATTAACCTGTTTTTCAGATTATTGAATTATTTTAATGTATAAAAAATAAAGAGTATCTGCTAGTAAAGCCTACAAATCACACCCAGCATCTTGTGCACCAAGTGTCTTACATATGTAAATGTATGCGGACACAAGACTCGGATTTCACAGGCAGCCTCTGCAGACAGAATGATGAACTATGTAATTTGCAAGGTGAAATCTATTTTATGTCCCTTCCAGATCCGAAGGGTCCTTGAGCAAGCTGCTCCTCACTGCTGTGGGAAAGCAGCCCTGGGAAGTCTCAGGGCAGTGTTTCATATGGGAACAGAGGTGGGAAAGGATTCCAGTCCTGCATAGTACAGATCTCTCCACACCTTTTTGTCCCCTCTGCATGTATGGCACATCCCACGGTGAGGAGAGGGACCTTCCCTGACCATGCAGAACAGGGAGGGATGCCTGGTCACTAGATCACATCAGGGGGTGAGGACCAACCTGCCAGGGAAAGGGGGGTGGCAGTCCCCTCAAGTCCCACCATATAAAACATTCCCATTCTCCAGGCTTCAGCACACACAAGTGACACCAGAAGCCTCTGTGCCACCCTGACGGCAATGCAGAGCACATCCTACAGGATGCAGCTGGTGGTGGCATCAGACACAGTGCCCAGCACCAGTGTGGCACTGGGGGACTCATGGTGACACCCCCTGGTGCCACCACAGGGACAGACAGAGCCAAGGAACAGCAGCACGAGGTGGGAGCCAAACGAAAGTGTCTCGTGAGAGAGAGAGAGCCTGGCCAAATCCCATCACAGCGTATGCTGGGAGAAACTTCCCAAATCCGTGAAGTCATTCTGGTCCGTAATTAACTGAAAATTAATTACAGAATCTTGAAAAGAGCATAAACCAAAAATGGGCCAGCATACCTTCATAGTGCAGTTGCTCACTCTGAATCTCTTCCAACAATTAAGCCTAGCATATGTCACTGGAGTTAAAAAAAAAAAAAAAAGATAACAAAACAACAAACAAAATATGACTCCCAAAAAAGTTTCGGAGTCCTACTTGCCAAAGGGGTCTATCTGTCTGCAAAGCACACACATACTTTCTAGAAATTAGAAGGATGATTTAACGTGATACTTGGCAACTTCAGCTTTGCAGAAATTACAGGTTGCAGATGCTTCTTATAAAATCAAAACAAAAAGTGAGAAAATAACATAATTAGGTAAATTATTTGCTGACTTGATGAATAATTTTCTAAAGATTAATAAAGGATATAAGAGCTTGGAAAATGCTCCAGTTTTTCAGCAAACAAAACAAAGAGGTAAACAATAAAACTGCCAAATTATTTTGGCTGAGCATTCATGAAAAGGTGTATTTTGTATCACTGAATTACACGTATTTTTTACAAGGTGCCTAATCATGGCACGCTGCCACCAGTCAAAATAATATTTTTTTTTAATTTAGAAAAAATAATTAAGCATGCTGGGAAGTAGAAGATATGCCATCAAAACAAACCCAAAAGACTGACAGAGTACAAAAGCACTCTATTTTACTATTTTAAAAATATTGAGAAAGAATATTAACAAAAGAGGGGGGAAAAACCCATAAGAAAAAAGATCAGTAGATTAATCAGAGATTGTGCAAAAATGTGCTGCAGGAAACACGGAACACTATTTCTGATTTCCCATTTTCCATTATAGAGATTAGTATCTTCAGTAGCAGCAGGAAGACAATCTCAAACTGTCAAATTACAAAATTTGCTTCATAACCCCCCTATTTCAGTAAGTGGGAGGAGCTGGGTGGTGGCAGCCTGGGGTCCTTCACTTTCATCTGTACACGGGGAGGGTGGCAAAGGAGAGTCAAGTTCTTTTCCAGCCCTTGTTCCCCAACGCAACATTTCTTCCAGATTAGCTGGAGGTTTGGTGTTTTGTTTTTCCTTAAATGAGGGGATAAAACATCATAGTTATGTACAAGTGGAAAATAAACGCCTACAGTTTCAGCAGCTTGCAGACATTTCAGCCCTGAGCTACACTGATGACCCTTTTGCATATCATGCTCTACTTCTCATGAACCAAGCACATCAGCACCTCTGACACAATTTGGGATTTGTTTTTACATTTGCTTTCCTTTGGAGGGTGAGAGCTGAGCTTGGACCTACTGCACCAAGAGCACAGCACAGCGCAGTGTGGCAGCTACAGAGAGCAATATGCTGCAAAGAGGATTTACAACTAAATTGCATTTATAAATTCATTTTTCTCCAGCTCCTTACTGATCATAATGTCTAAGAAAATACTTGTCCATTTTGCCTCTAAGTCCAAGCTAGAAACTAGCTAGGCAAAAGCCCATTTTTATTGGAGTAATGTATATGCTTGGCAAAACCAGGCTGACCCCATGAAACTACAGTTCATGATGTATCTTCATAATAATATAAGCATACTAATTCTAGTCAAGTTAATTATGAAAAAATGTTCTTTAGTATCAAACCTTGACATTTTATATGAAAATCAGTTTTCAAACATGAAATAGTATCTCTTCTTGCCATTTACACCTCCATTTTTTATTATGATCTCCACCGCATCAGAAATCCCCTGCAGCAGCACAGAGAAGTCCCCAAAACTGAGATGCTCCTCTGTAGATGCCCAACACAGAGCTCACCACTGGAGACAGATGGCCTAAGCAGAGAAAAATCCTTAAGCTCCCAACATTTCCTGTCAGAGCTGGGCTGGCTCAAAGGCTGGGAGGTCCATCAGCATGATCTGGCAGCCCTTGGGGCTCTCCAAATAATAATGCTGCCTCTGGGCTGCAGGTGCTTTACCTCTCTGGCAGCCCTCCCTTCTTCTGCCCCCTCCAACCTGCCCTTTCCCTCTTTGACCAAGCAGAAGGAACTGCAGTGCATGGAAATCCAGAACTGTTCCCCTGCCATCCTATTCAGGGCAGTGACAGAAAGACCTCCTTTATGCCATTCTAGCTCCTTTATGTGGCATAAAGGGATCAGATGAGGGGTGAGAATTTCACCTGAAGTTTCTCTATGTGATGAAAATCACTGTAACAGCTGAACTGCAAAGCTCAGCTGTGTGCCAGCTGTATGCTCCCATCCAGGGAGGATGCCCCACACCAGCTGCTGGCAGGATGCAGCAACATTCCCAGCACTCCACAGAGCTGACCGTCCTGCTCCACACCCATTTTCAGCACTAGTTTTTTGGGATGAAGGAGCTGCTCCCAGGGAGCTGCTGTTTCATCAAACCAAGGTGCATTCTGTTTCCCTTGGAAGGCTGAACAGCGCAGATCAAAATCAAGGGAAAGCTGTCATCTCCCCAGCATGCCACAATCTGGCCTTGTTTTCCCTTGGGAAAAGGAAATAAGGGGCCTGGGGTGCAAAGCAGTATCTCAAAATTAGAAAAGGGGTTGAGAGAGATCTTAACAGGGCTACTCTCTCTCAATCTCTCTCAAAAAGTAAGATGTGGCTTGTATGAGTATTTCTGCCAGGAGACAAGAGAGAAAAAGTCTGGGAGGTAGAAGAAGGGACCAGGCAGCAGGGGGGAACCATGATTTTGCATATAACCTATGAAAGACAGCTAAATCTGTCTGTAGAACTAAACTCAGCTGCCAGGAGAATAGGTCCAGGAGGACAGAAAGTAAATTGTGACATAGGAAATCATATAGAGAGGAATTAATGTGGCCATGTTGTAATTTTCTGTACAGTGAAAACACTCGAAGGGAAGAGTAACTCTGTACATCAGTGGAAGGACCTGCAGCAGTATCCAAACCCTTGTTCACAGACAACATAATAAACACAGGAGTGGCGGGGAAAAGGCCTTTGTAATAGCATTTGCCCAGATGATGACCTCGGACAGGACAACCACCGAAGCACAGCCAGAAACATATCAACATTACCACAAAAGAATTAAAATAACAGAAAAAAAAATTTTGTTATCACATTTTTTTCAGTATGCTTTTGATAATTAATAAGAAAACATTTTGCCTTGCTGTTGTTGGTGTATGAACAATGCAGTAACATCATCAAAATTATTGCACATCCTTACAGTCACAGAAGTAAATCAATAAAAATGCTAAATAAGCAACAAAGAAGTTGAGAGGTTTCACTGTGTGCGAATTTGCTTTCATGATGGTGTCACATGTTTTTCAGCGTTCTAGAGAATGCTCATCACAAATAAAACCCAAAACCCCATGCAATACTTGAAACCTTAACATTTTTAGCTTATGGTATTCTACTAAAATTACTATCATCATAAAACACCCACTTTTCTTTTCTCTGTACCATAAAATACATATCTCCAAACCCCGATTTAGAATGACAATAGAGTTCATTAGCTATTAAGCACTTCTTCAGGATAATCCCACTTTAAAACTTTTGAGATTCTGCAGCTGCCAGAACTATAAAAAGGCTGCACATTTCCAATGTTTTCACGTAATCAAATTAAGAGACCAAACTATTAATATTCTGCTTACCTCCTAAATTCATTCCAGCTTGCAGACATTTCTGTAATCGACAGGCTGGGCAGTTCTTCCTCCGAATCTTATCAATTATACAGTCGTTCCTTCCCGCACACAGGTAATTGTGCTGGCCTGAATAAACCAAAAATAAAATGCATTATTAGAGGTTGTATTTACATAATTTCAATTGGTTCTTCTCTGCTGTTTTGCACTCATTTTGAGATCCTTATTAATTAAGACATTTCAAATTCCATTCTTTACCCTTTCCAAATGATCTTGGTGAGCTGTCATGGGCCTTTATTATGAGCATTTCTTCTTTTTAATTTGGGAAGGAGTTTTGGTGTCACTCTCAAGAGACATCTCATTACTTTTCTTTTTTTTTTTTTCCTAAACAGGACTGGAATTTTTCTTCTAGCGAGAAACAAACAACTGGTTTGAGCTTTTTCAAATCTTCTCAGATGTGCTGTATCACAGAGCAGTCTGACAACTCTAAGTTGGGGTACATTCTCATGCTCAAGAAGTTCAGGATATAAAGCCGAAATGCACAGCAGAGGTTCACTTTCCCAATACACTCCATGCTCTTCAATCAGTTCAACCAGGCTTAAACCACAATTGTATTATTTCATTTCTGTAAAGCCCCACGGAAGCACTCCTGAAGAGACAGCACGTATTTAATGCAAAAGGGAAATACACAGCAACCAGGGGAAAAGGCTGGCATTTGAGACCTTGGAGACTCAAAAGGCATTTTGCTCCATGGGAGGAACACAAGTAGAGCAATCGGATGCAATGTCTCAGGCAAGGGCACTACCACGTGGCCTTTTCAAAGGCTGGAGCTTGAATTTGATGTGGAAGAACAAAGGAAGCTACGAGGGGTTGGTGTAGCGTGACAGCAGAAGCAAGAGGAGAAGATTATTTTAGCTGCTGCCTTGATCCAGAGGTGGCACACAGGGATCTGGGGTGGCCAGAACAAATGTGCAGAAACCCAAGAGATGTGCAAATAATATTAAAGTTGATGCCAATGACCAAAGCAAGCAGCAGCTGTGGGAGAGGAGGGAAAGCCCGAGAAGAACTCAGGAGAATAGCTGCACTGGAATAGGCAGGGGCTGACAGGCAGGGAGGGGAAATGAAGATGAGCTCCATAAGGGGACAGAGTTGCTGCAGGACAAGAGGCATAAAATATGTTTGCCAAGCTGTTTTCCACAATACTCATAAGCTTCCTAGGGAAAGACAAAGAGAGTATTTATGGGACACAGGAGACCTGGCTTATACTTTGGGCTCTTTCAGGACTTTGCCTTAAAACTTCAGCTAAGTCATTTTCTATCTCTGCACTTGCCTTCCCTTCAGCCTTACAATGTTATCTGTTTAGACAGTGAACTGAAACTTGGGATGTTTCTTGAATCTCTTCACTGAGCATCTCACACAAAGAAATGCAATGTTATTTGAGTAACTTACAGTGTTACTGCAGTACCACAAAGGTGTCATCATTGAGATTATGCTTTAGACATTCAAAGAACAAGCAGATGGGCAAATAAGGGTTTTATTAAGGGACTTCACCTAGCACTATGACAGATGAAAAAGAACAAAATTTCAGCAAAATTATTCATGACTAAGTTACATCAGGCATAAAATCAAGTTGTACAATATAGTGACAGCCCCACTGTCAGCTGGCCTTTAAGTAGGCCGGCTAAACAAGAAAAAGATAAAGTTCTCAGCTAATCACAAAATGAAAACCTGTGTATCACCCAATGCTTATTTTACGATGTGATCTATACCAAAATAGACATGAAAGTGAAGAGTCGACTAAATTCCTTTTTATATTTTTGCTCTGAACTGACTTGAGCACATCCCCTAAAGAACTATCACACAGATAGCATAAAAGTAACACAAAAGGAAAAAACAGCATTTAAAACTGTGATACACATGATAAAGGTGGTTTATATGTCCTTACAAATACTGGCTGACCATCCTTTTTTTGTGGAGAAAAGGGAAAAATGGTTATTTTCTGCCAGGAATGCAGGTGCACTTGCTCAGTACTCATACAATGTCCTTTGTACCTCAGACTACTGCAATACCATTTTTAGGCTTCCACAGGCGGGTGCAGGCTATTAATAAGACAAGTCAGCTCCAACACTGCAAAATGAACCCCACTGCAGAACTACCCTGAAGGCAGTTTGTGCTAAAAAAATGTATACCTGTTAAGTCAACATTTTTCACTACTGCTTTAAAAAGCTAATGGGTTTACTAAAAAAGTTACCATTTATGCACTTCAGGATAATTACTTGGGTTGCATTTTTAAGTGTTGTGGAAGTCTTTCATTCCAACACTGTTGCAACATAGCTTCATAAGAAATATTCCCACAACAGGAGACTATTCCATAAATCACCCTTGGAATGGTTTAGGTAGCCTGCAATTATTGCTTTCTGACCTATCTGATCAAGATCAAAGACTTTCAGAAAACAACTTTACTAGTAAAGGTTCATCATTTTTTGAATCATGCATTTCTGAGTACTAATGTGTGGTACAAAATCTGTAAATTCCTTTTCTAGTATGCAAGGCAAAGGTCTTTCCAAGCCAACATCATCTTCTCAATTTTTTTTTATTTCTAAAAAATCCTAAAAACCCATAGCCATCATAAACCTTATATTAACGGAAGTAACTTGAAAACCCTTATAAAAACCAGTATAGATCAACACTCCAGCAAACCCTCTATGTAGAGTACAGCTATAAAATAATAATGAACAGTTTTTCAGTTAACATCTACAATAAAAAAAAAATTGGCTTTAGTCTTACATGCAATCAAATATGGTGCATTGCAAATAAAACCAATTTTGTAAAGCAAGCCAGCAAAGACACCCATAATGAATCAGTATGTCCCATCTGTGCCTCACTAAGGCCCCTCAACTTCAGGATCAATCCAAAACCCTACATATCTGAAACCGATGCAGTGCTCTTGAGACCTCCAGGGCTCTTCAGGACCTCAACGAGGTGATGGAGGCCATCCTGAAGAGAGGCTGATGCTTTTGTGGTATGAGATCTCCAGCTCTTTCAAGAGATGTATTGATCTGCCTTGTGCAGTTTGTGTTTCGCTTAATCCAGTTGCTCTTTTTATCCTGTTCAATCACCCACAAGTGGGCTGGAAAGTGACAGAGCAGATATTGAATTCTCATCTCCCATGTGCTAAATGCATTAAGATGAAAGTAATTTTTACTTATGCCATCATTAAGAGCATTTACACCAGCTAATTCCTGTTCCACCTGAAATACAAGATACAAAAGATGCAAGGAAAATTTTCCTGTTCAAAATAAATAATGAGTAGGTACAACACAGTTACACAGTAAGAACTTGAGATCTTTTCTCTTAACAGTAGAGCTAGAGGAATATTAAAGTCTGCATTTTCCAGGTTATTGTGCCACTACGTACCACAGAATGACACAACCAAATGTACACACAAAGAGATTTTAATGTTTCCAACTCTCACCTCCAAAGGCTCTATAATTTCCTGCTTTTATAGGTTTGCAAAAGAAAACAAAAAGGAAGTATTCATAAAATTCAGTCTTCACTCTTACTGAGTTTTCCTGAATAAGCAAAATTCAGCTGTAAAGGAGGGGAGGAGAAAAAGCTGCTCTTATTTGGCCTATGAATTACTGCCAAAATGAGGCTACAGCAGAAGTTGTGCCTTTCCCCCTTTTAAAACTCTACAACAGTGATTGAGCCACCAGTCCCCAAAACTGACTTGCTAAGATGAACGTGTGCAGAGCACTCCACTTCCACACAGGTAAGGCTGCAAAAGGAACAGATGTAGACATTTCTTGTCAGTATTATTTCTGTTCCTGTCTAGGACAAAATTAGAAAATTACAGAAATTTCTGAAACATTCCACATGTTTTATCTTCCTCCTAAAAATTATTTTTTGCCCCCCAGTTTTTCGAAGTCTAAGTCAGGAACTGCAAGTCATTAAGGAGTATTCTACATTTCTGCTCTCATGCTAAAATAGCAACTTACTATGATCAAGTGTTAAATTTTGTAAGGAGAAAAAGCGTAGTGCTGGAAGAGGATCCAAAGACTGTTTAATTCAAGCCCACTCAAGGAAGCACGATCAGACTAGCTTAACAGTTCAGGCAAGTTTTTAGTTTTCTTTCTATTTGTATTAAAATCTTCTAAAGAAAGGTGTTCTGCAACTTCCCTACAGGCTCTGTGTGATTAGGCTGGTGATTAGCCACTCTTGAAGTCGTATTTTTTCCCTTTGCATTTCACCCAAATGGGAATATTTTGTGACTGGAAGAGATATTCATACTCCCCCCATGGACATTCAGAGTAATAGATCACCACCTTCTTACAACAACCTCCTGCCTATCACAAGATTTATGTTCCCCATCTCTTTGCTGGGCTAAACAAATCCTCAATCTTTCCTCGTAGATCATGCTTTCTAAATCCGTCAATTCCTCCTATTCTCCTCCAGCCCCTTTCCTAAAACAGGGAGCATTTTTCTTGCTGAGTTTCACCATCACTAAGGCCAATAAAATGGTTATTTCCTGCATCTTGCACACACAGCAGCCCTGCTAATGCAATCCTGGACCAGAGCTGGCTTTGGCAATGGCATTAGGTTGTTGACTCATGCTCGCTTGTGTGTCACTAATGACCAGTTCCTCTCCTGGGGCACCGCTGCCTTCCACATGTTCTTTCCTGCTTTTACCTGGGCAGGCAACTCTCTTTGTTCCTCTCCTACACACTCACTGCAACATCCACTGAGAAAGGCAAAGAAAAAGTCCAAAATCCACTCAGGGTCCAACGTCTGAAACGGGAATGTGCCTTGGGTCCTGAAACTGAGGAAGCCTTGCAAAAGGACAGCAAAGTGAGAAAGCAGGAGCTGCAGCTGAGGACCAAATGAAGCAGAAGTAGTTTGAAAAAAACTTGAGCTTTTAAAATAGTGTCTCACTGAGGCACATCAAAATGCATGAAAAGTGTCCCAATTTTTCTTCTTCCTCCACAATGAGAATTAATACTTTGACTCAGAAAATTGCAGGCAAAGTTGTCTTCTCCCTGCAGGCTGCCAGAATGCCAAGCCTTCTTCCAGGGTTTGAGGAGCTGGAAGCCACCTCCAGCCCTGCCTTGCAGATCTGCATGTAAGAGCTAGGATCCCTTTTGTAGCTTCTAGGCTGGAATAAGTGCTTCGTTTCTGTAATATTTCCCAACTGCGAAGATTATCTCCACAGCAGCAATGATACATATAAAAGCGTTATGGAATAAATAACGTTTGTTTCTTAACACTGTCCCTTCCCTTTTCCCACCAGCCTGTCAGACTGCACAAGCCCAGCCCGTGCATCCCTTCCAACCTGAGCCACAGATCTTTCCTGCTAAAGACAAAGCAAACATGCTGCAGAAAATCATCAGGATTTTTTAAGGGAAGTCTCTCACCTCAGGAATATCTGCTCAGCAAACAGAATTTAACACCAGGTTTTTCTGCTTTCTGGTACAGCCCCAGTGAAGGGCTTTGCCTCCCACAGCAAGGAATCACAAAATGTGCACATCCCAACCTCTCATTCGTGCTCACTGAGCTATGTGATGTGTTCCTTTCAACCAGCTCTGAAACCCTCACAGAATTTGTGAAACCGATGATGCCTCTGCATCCATATAAGCTCCTCCAATTAATAAAAATGAACTGTTTCTACTTTTGATGGCCAGTATACAAATAAAATTATTGCTAGGGCTTACCACAATGATTTTCCACATACAGGAAAGGATTTCCTGTTTCACAGGAGTCATATCACACTATCAAGGGACAAACTGCATATACCTGAGGTTTTCATTTCACCATCTGCAGCAGGCAGGTACTCTCAAATAGATCAGCACGATAAGTACGATGACGAATCTCTTTTCAAATTTCAGTTTTTGCAAAACCCCTATTTCTTACAATTAAAAAAAAAAAGCCTGATAGTCAATGGAAATGAGACCTGCATTTTCATTTCAAATGTCCATTTGTTACACAGTTGAGGGCGCTTTTTTTTGTTTTGGGTTGGGTGTTTCTTTTTTTTTTTTTTTAAAGCAGTTGACAACTGCCCAGCAACAGCAGCCTATGTTTGCAGTCACTATTTTAGGCTACATCACATGTCAATTACATAACCTTGTTTTACTGCTCTTGAACTGGTTCGAACAACCTGGGAAAGAGATTAGGGCAGTCCCTCCCAGCCGGCCATCCATCCGCTTGCTCTAGCAGGACCTGTCCCCCCAGCACAGCTCCAGTCCCTCTCTCCATAACTAGTTACTCATTGCTAGACCCACCTGAGACATTGGATAATTAACTTCCTCAGCTCTGTTTAAACCAGTCCAGTCTGACCACGGTGAACTAATAAACTTGATTCCTCATTCTGAGATTTATGTGTAGCGCAGAATGAGCTTATAAATGCCGTAGCAATTGTACACGAGTTAGATATGAACATTGTCCCTTCATTTTACATAGCAAATGCTCTGGGTTTGTATTTTAGATACTGAATCTCAGGGTTTCCCAAATTCAGGGTTTATCTCCCTTATTACTCCACAGCCCCCAGCATTCCCAGACAACATGCTTTTCGGCTGCAGACCAAGGCTGTATCTGACAAAATGACAATATTGGTCTATTATTAACATTATTACAGCGTCCTTATAGCATAGGTATAATTTCAATCCTTCCCTGAAACAAGAATTTAGAGCTTTCCCTCCTTTATAATAAATTAGAGGCTTAATTAAAATTTGTTTTGACTTTGGCAAAATATTCATCACATCTGGGATATTTCCTGCCTGCTTCTCATTCTAAATTACCTTCTGCTACTTCTAGATCTCAAGATATCTTTCACTTTCTCTACCCTTTTATATTACTGGATTATTTTTTATCTGCTATTTTAATGATGTTTTTCTAAGTCTCCTTTACGTTCAACTTCCCCTTCATTTTTCTTCAATAAAATTTGTTTTCCAACCATTTTTTTTTACCTACTTCCATTCTCAAGACTTTTACCCCTTACTGTAACTCTTTCTTTGGTCTTCTCATTTACCTTCTAAATGAATGACTTCCTCTGTTCAGACAATAAATGGTGATTTCACAGGGCACATTTACACTGCAGTTAAAGGTATGGCTACATCTGATTTAATATAACAAAGTATATTAAAATTACTGATGGCAGGGGATAAAAACTAAGTCTCACCAGCACCATTTCCTACAGGGTCTACCAAATCCAGTAAGGGCTTTTTTAAGAGCACAGACACATCTGCTGATGCTCACAGATGAGCTACCAGAGCTTCCCCCAACAGCGACCACAAATATAAAGCTGATTCCTTTTTTTTTTTTTTTCTGGAAGTGGAGCAAGAAGAGCTGTCCCCCCAGATGCTTTATATGCCAAACTTTACCAGTTGCCTTTTATGCACTCCCTACACACACCTAAGAACAAAGACTCCATCGCTCTGCCAGTTTTGACATGGAGACTGTCTCCTGCTCCTTCACGTTCTCTGGAAACTTGGTTTCACATTGGGCTGAGACCAGGCTAACAAAAACAATTGGAACGGTCTGGTGATCCTGGCAAAGGAGACGAGAAGTTATAAAAATGATTCTCACTCACTATTTTAAGCAGACTGAAAGGGCACCGATGAGAGGGATCAAGGAGAGAGAGGAAATTTGGCAAGGCAGCATGGGATGTAGCCCAAAAGAGGCTACTATTTTCTGCAGGAGAAACCATCCAGCAGGGATGAAACCTGCTAATGACAGCAAGACAAGTGAGCACAAAAATATTTCTAAACACCTCATATTTAAGGTCCATGAGCACATTCTCCTATGCCATGCTTAAAACACACTGCAGAATTTTGAAATCCCCTCCACGCCTGTGTGTGGTGCTCCAGCCACCCTCTAATTCACACAGGGTGAGCCACCAACACAAGATATGCCCCAAACAGGTCCTGAAACCATTCCCAGGGCTCCCACTGTCATCTCCACAGAAGGCAGAGCTCATTGCAACAGCCCATCAGCAGTTGGTCAAGGAGAACAGCTGGGCCCTTCCAAAATCCAGAGGAGCTAAGCAAGGTTTCCGTTCAGCTGGCTGGAAGTCTGAACACAGCCACATGATGGACTGCAAGACAATTCCCTTTTCATGTGGTCAGAGACATGCTGAATGATGTCAGCACGGAAGAGGAATACGAAAAGTACTTGATCTCTGCAAAGCATTTCTGATTCAGTGAAATCACACAGCACTGGAAATCTGTTTAGGACAAAACCCAAGGAAAAATATCTAGGAATACCAAAATATTCCTGTTATCAAGTGAAATAATTTTGTTTCTGTTTTGAAACTAGTTTTCAGATCAATTGCTTTTGATTTTAGATTATAATGGATACAGTGATACAGAGAGTGAGAATTAGAGCTTTAGAGGATGTTGTTTTGACAAAATCACACATCTAATACTTTACAGCATTTTCTCTCACAGCAAGTTTCCAAATTTTCAGTTCGATTTAAATTTTAACTGAATATTTTTAAAGCTTCTAGATGCTGTTATCTGCAGAGGTAGATTTACAAGAAATCATGCTGCATGCATGATGGCTAGTTCTGCTTTCCCATGCTACAAATCTGATAAGGCATTCTTGACATATTACAAATTTGCAGGCACTTTAATAGAAAATCTCTATGTACAAGAAATGGTCCAAAAGGTCTGGAAAGATTTTTTAAAATAAGTATCATGCAAAAATCTTAAATTGCAACTGAAATGCCCTTCCATTTTTTGCTGATATAAAGTGGTCAGCCAATCTGCTGCACTGACATACACGATGTAGTATCCTGCTCTACAAATAGCTCACTGTTACAACTGGATTTCAGGAAGCACACAGTGTAAAATGAGATTTGTGTGAAATATCAAGTTCATTTAAGGGAATGTTTGAGAGGGTGTGGGGGGGAGCATTCTGCAATATGGAGCACTAGTTGGTAATGTAAGGATTTCTGAATGATTCTGGCTCCCTGAGCCATGATCAGTCAGTGAACACTAATGAAAATATTCACCTCTATAAAAACATTTGTATTTGCAAGTGTCCATGAAGCCTGTTACACTCTATTTATTCTTCCAAACTTCTGAGTCTGCCCCACCATCCCACTGATATATTAATGTATCAACTGTCTTTGCAGTCATAACTAAGAGAGAACTTCTCACAGGACAGACAGAAAAATCAAGATGCACAGCATTAATTCTATGTTTTGTACCTCCATTTTAAAATCTGTAGTTCCAGGCTGACTCCTTCAGTAAGATGCATGCTACTTATAAAAAATCATACTAGAAAAATAGGCTGTTTGTTTCACAAAGTAAAACTTTCCCCAACTCTTGATCTCAGTGAAAATGTTAATTTTTTTGTTTTTAAAACTAGCTGCCCTTTGGTTGTTGCAAACATTTTGATGTTCAAGTCTGCTGTGTTCTTGCATTTAGCATGCTCAGCAGATCATAAATTTTATTCTGTGTGAATGACACATTATCTTCAAAGCATATTTTTCTTTTGCATTTTTCATGTACAGTTTACTACAGCTCAGTCTGGAAATATGCTAAATTTATAATAATGAATATTATTATGTATAATAGCAACAATTTAAAATATTGCCACCACATACGTTGACAAATATTTTCCTCTAGAACCCTGGTCAGTAATAATTTTCTTTTAAAGGCTGCAAGCAACACCATCCCAACAGAGCTTCTTAGCACCATCTCTTAAGATCCCAAACACAGAAATGTCGACCAAAGTAATATCAGATGCTCACCAAGGTGAACTTAAAAGGTCTCTGCATTTTTTTGCTGACTTTTGGACAAGGAGTCTGTTTTACCCTTTGAACTATGTACTTGTCTCCCTATTTATTTTCTTCTTTTTCTCTCTCCATTTGTTTATCTTTATAAGGAAATTCAGCTCTCTGTTACCCAGATAAAGCTGAAGAAAGAAGAAAGAGGATTCAGGGATAGTAGAAAGAAGATCCGACAACTATAATGAAATTTCACAGCATGTTTACTGTTAAAATACTGTAACAACCTAAAACAAAAAGTGCAAATTAAGTAGAAGAAAGAATATTACACCAATTAAGATCACTATTTCCATCTTTAATTGGATGAGCAGGTCTTTCCAAGCACAACTCCCCAAAGTGGTTGCAGAATTTCTAAGCTGCAGAGCCACAGATCCCAGTGCCCTCCAGTCCTTGCTCCCAAAACCTCTAAATGGGACCTGCAAACACTTCACCCTTTGCCTACTCATCCGACCTCAAGAGGCTGAGCAAGGCATCACAGAGCAGCAAAAACACCAAAGCTTTGCCTAACCACCCCAAATTTTACTGGAGCTCATCTCCAGTAAAACCCCATGGACCCTTCAGCCAGGCATGCTGGATTTGACACCTTGGCCATAGCACCAGCACCAGATGTCCTCTAAGAGATTAAAAAAAAGAGATAAAAAAGCTTGCCATGGTGGCAGCCACCACGCTGCATGCTGGATCCATGCCTGCATTTCTGCACCTTTTCCATAGGAATTGCAGTTTGCTTTGCCACAGAAATATATGGAGGTGTGACCTTTCACACTGGAATTATCCTAGGTCTTGAACAACCAAAGCCGTGGATGATTTGCTCTGCATCTGACATTTTCAACACATATAAAGTTGCCACTGGGAGATAGAAGCAAACAAGCCAGTCATCTTTTAAAGCACACAAAACTTTTCAGACACGTAATTCTTATGCCAGAGTGACATCTTGAAGGGATCAGACTTTTCTTTTGCTATAAGGGAATGGATATTCAGGCAAAACTGAATGTGTCAAAATTCAGCCCCAATGATGGTGGCCACTAAGAACAAAACTGAAAGAAGAGGCATAGGACAATAGAAAAATAATTATCTTGGGGCATAAAAACATCGTAACTCAGGCATAAACGTAATTACTTTATTCTACTTTCAAAGAGCATTCTGCCTAATTGCTATAATAGTTATTTAAAAATTTGTTTTGCTCAGTGAAAACTAAAGACCGATTAATACATAATTTACATTCAGAATTCACCCCTGCATTAGGGTTGCTGCTCCTCCATGGTATGTATCCTCACCCCTTGCATTCAAGTCATTTAAGAAGATCAAAATCAGAAGGGCCTTTAGTCTATTCCCATTTAACTTCAAAAGAGGCAGGTTTGAAAACAGATTTTTTTAGAGTTCCAGTTAATTTTTCATAATTAGGATTCCAGTAGTACTAAGCAGATTGAATTCATTTTAGTTTCCTGCAAGTTGCTATTTAATACAAACTCACATGAAATGAAATGTCATTGATTACAAGAAGTGTATCAATAGCACAAAAATACTTTGGATTAACTTTCATAAAATACAGCAATTTCCTCATTAAAGTGACAGAAGTCAGCCAGGGCCAGAGTCCAGTCTCTTCAGGAGCAGCTGTCAGAGCTAAGGCTTGCTGGAGAGGTCAAGGAAGGAAAGGGATGGTGAGGGAGGTGGTCCATTAGTGCAAAGCCATGGTATGAGTTTAAGCACAGTTCCATGTGGCTCACAATGGAATTTTGTACTCTGGAAAAGGTGGAATTCACTACTGGCATCAAAAGAAGTTGTTTTATCATGGAAAAATGATAGTGACTAAAGGCAAAATCCACTTGTCTGAAACATGCTTTGTAAGTAAAAATTACAAAATCTGTATTAAGAAAATGGAAATTTTAAAAAGATCACTAATGCAAAAAAAACAAATCTGCTTTCTATTTATGTCAGATTTCCTTGTGATGTATTGCACCCCAGTTTATAGTTATGGGAGGATAATCCAGTCCTATGCTTTTCCTTATACATCCCAAATTTGCTAGGCTCTGTTTTGCCATCCTCAGAAGTAACTTTGAAACTGCCAGGCACCAGCATTAAAAGCCTCCCTGAAAATGTACACTTGTGTCTGAAAACACACAAAGAAAAGATCAAAATGAAAATTAAAAGCAGATGCACTTATGTACTAAAAGGTTTTTCCACTTTGATAAGTGGATTATAATGAAGTGTGGCACCATGTTTCATACAATTTATTAATCCAGTCCCACTTATTTACACTCTGAAACAGCATAATGATTTCAATGTTGGAGCACAGCCAAAACTCGCATGCAGAAATAATTAAAAAGTTATGTGGAAAGATTGGTGTTTGCTGGTTTTTGAGGGGTTTCCAAAGAGACAGACAGACTTTCAGTTAACCAGAAGACCAAAGTTAAAGTAGACAAGACAAAGTGTGGAAGTGAATTCGTTTTTGAAAGGGAGTAGAGACCTACAAAAAGATAACCAGAGGCTGACTTGCTCTGCCTTTACAGCCCCTCCAAGCCTGGAGAAGCTGGTGCAGAAAGAAGACCTCTCCACACTAGTGCTGATGCAACCAGGGAAACTCCATTTACCCACATTCAGATGTCTACACTGAGTAAAAGGGGAAATCAGGCCGTCAGTGTAAGAAATCCACTATTCCTTTGCAGAAAAATGCAGTCCTGGTTGGCAGTTCCTTCCTGGGCACTCCTCCTGCCTCCAGGAGCATCCTTGCCCCTCACAGTTCCTAGGCAATGGTCCCCAAAGATGCTGAGCCACCCAGCAGGTCAGGAATACTTCCTTTAAAGGGTGAAATACACAAAAATGGAAACACCACTGGGAGATGCACTCATGCAGCAAACGTATTTTATTTATTCACTGATGCACAATGCCCAGTTCAATTTATCCACTACACTTCTTATCCACTAACCTCTCTCTCCCCCTGCTCCTCACCTGAAAAAGCTGTTTATACAGTGAGAAAGAAATCTAGAATCCAGTTCATTGTTATTACCTGGCAAGATGTATGTGATGAAAAGACCCTACACCAATTCTGTCATTAAGAATTTCTACAACAATTTCCTGCCGAGGATAAGTGACTGCCAAATTCAGATAGTTTATCACACTGTGAAGATATCCTGTGAAGTATCAGAGGGACGTCATTGAAGTAGGAAGAAAGGAGGAGGAGTTGCCAGCACAAGTATGGACAGAAACATAATACAAATGGGTGTAGTGAAACTGGAAGCAAAGACAGGAAACAAGCAATAAAATTGTAGATGGAAAAAACGCTACTGCACGAACCAAGGGAAAAATCCAAAATAAAGAGTTAACAAGGCACAGTAACAAGGCAAAATTTGGAAAGCATCACCACTGAAAGTGACCTAGGAATAGGAGGATAATCTGGATGCAAGAAGCAATGTGTCAGAGGAGAATCAACTGCCAGTGAGACCCCTGGCTCTTTCTGCTAGAAGCATTACCCAGTGGGACAGGCTGGCATGGCAGTGCTCTGTTCATGCACTTCTTTTGCAGCCACACCTGGAATACTGTATGCAGTTCAGGCACTTCATTACTGGAAGATATAAACAAACTGGAGGAAGTCCAGAGAAGTGGAACGGAAATGATTAGAAGCCGGAGGGACTGATTTACCAAGAAAATTTAAAGTAGCCCTTTACCCGCCTGTAACTTCTCTGATAATTAGAGACGGGAAATGATAACAGCCTAGTTCAAGTCTCCAGTCACGTGCCTTAAGCCCTTTTGCCTTGGGCACCTGAGCATGTGCCTGGTTTTAAGAATACAGAGTACACAAAGATTTTTGACCTGATGAAGAGAATAAGATTAAGGAGGGGAAAAAAAATTTAGGCTACATACCAGCAAAATCCTCCTAGGAATTAATTATGACTAAATGAGCTACCATAAAAGATGGAGATTGCATTGCTCGAAATTTCACATTTTACTGCTGATAATGAAAAGGGTTATTCACATTTAAAGTTTATCTTCCGTAAAACAATAGGACTGTTCAATAAAAACAGTTTTACCCATCTACACAAGTCTTTGCCACAAACATATATAGCACCAAGTTATCCTGTCCAGGTAAAGAGACCCAACTAAGCAAACATTTTTACCCCAGACTGTGTAAGCCAGGTGGAACGGTTCTGCAAAATGACAAATTATATCCCAGCAGGAAAGTAACTGGATTAACCTAGCTCCTCACACACTGACATTGCTGTGAAGTGATTTTTAGGAAGGCAGCATTTTATATAACTGTTGGGCTGTCAGCAGGGCTCTACTGAAAGACGCTTTAAAAGTCATACAGCGACTGCCAGAGCCTGATCCAGGGAACGGGCGATTACCATTCACACAGGTTTTGCATGTGATCTGGAAAAAAACCCCTCAAAACAACCAACCACAAAAAACCTAGCCAAAAACCAGCCAAGTCCAGCTGCAGGCAGCCTGCAAACAAGCCTACTGGGATGCAGTTTGCTATAGAATCCCCAAGCAACATTCCAGGCCAACAGCCATGTTTGGGCACATAGGATTCCCAAGCCCCTATACCAGTAGGCAAGGCCACCCAGAAATGTGATCCTAAAGGTAACCCTGTAGCCTCACACCCCCAACCCAAACTCCTGCACCTGGCTTGGTCTTAAAATAATTTCTTGATGCTCCAAATAAGCAAAGTTCATAGTTCTACTACACAGAAGAAATACCCTGGACAGATTCTTAGATCATAAATGGGAAACAAAATAGAAATCTGCAATGTTTACTGAGAAGTCAGCATTTGTTACTAAAACTGTGCTCTTTATGCATACTTGAATAGCATGCTAGCCTGGGCTTCTGCTTACGCAAGCGATGCAAGCTTTAAGCTACAAGTTCTGCAGTATTTTTATTAATTCAACATTTTTCTGCAACCTGCATTCAGACTTAAGGAATGAGATAAGAACAGGCACAAAGTCAACAGGTCTCAGCTTCAGAGCACTGGGGCCTTGATTTTAACTTATGATTTTATTTTTTTTATGGACATTCTGCAGCACAGTTTTAAAGGTCTGGCAAAAGGTAAAATGACTGTGTGGTTGATCATTGCTTTCACTACTTACAGTCATACCTATACGCCTGAGAGTCCTACTCCAGGGACTTTCCCCTCCTTTCTCTGTATAGTATATGTCAAAAAGAATCTGCAAATTGGTTGAAATCTGTCAAAAACCAAATTATCATCAGTGAATATGGTAGGTCTACATATAGTTAAGGTTGCCTGACACTTCTCATTTTAAGACCTCATTTTCTATTGCTTATAACTTTACCACACATTAGCAGTTAGGGCTGAAATTTTCCATGCTGTGTGTCAGCCTGAGGCTGAATTTTATTTTGCGAGTATAAGAATGTATCAGCTAGAAGCACCGAGCTTAGTGCAAAGTAAGTTTGTGAATAAGGGTAGGGAGGAACATGTTGGTTTTCTCCCGTGTTACATTTTTCACAGACATATTTGAGAAGCTCAAGAGCCTTCACACTTTGAGACAGACCCTTTGAAGCATCACTGCTCTGATACCACAGATGTGCCTTTTGCCATCTCATACATTATCACTTAAAATTATAACGGATCACAGTATAAAATACTGAAAAGTTGCAGTTTGTACGTGACATGATTTGCAAAGGTTTTGGTGGAGGTTGGCTGCCAACCTCCAAAGCTCCCTTCTGCAAAGAGCGCAGACCAGGGCAGAGGGTCTGAGCTGAGCTCGTGCTCCAGCCATCTCTTCCATGTGCCAGGCGATGCTTTGGCACAGGGACTGCATGCAGAAAATCCCCTTCACACTCTCAAGATGCAGCAAGGGAACAGCTTGGAGGAAAGAGGAGCAAGGCACAGGTTGCAGAAGCAAAGGGAAGCAAAGAGTAAGGCAAAAAATAAATGTCTATTAATGCACGGAGCCTGACCTGTCACTCCCACAGCTTGATTTTTCTGAGTGTTTAGCATTTTTAAAGGAGACTGCTTTCCAAGGAGGCAGACACTCCCCTGCTTGGGGTGCAGATCTCCATGAGAGGCAGCTGGAGCAGATGCCCATGTTCCCAGCTCTGCTTACAAGCTTTCATGGCCCCTGGGCCTTAACTTACTGAGTCTATCTCAGGGGTAAGCCCAAAACAGCCTGCTTCTGCAACTCTCTGTAAGCATAGGGAAAACAGCTACTGGCAGCCATAAAAATTTAAGGATACAAAAATGGGAGGTCAGCATACCCCATAGCCAATGGGGGGAAGACTAACGTGGGGCAGGACATATTCCCTGCCCAGCCCAGCCAAATAGTGGGTAACTTCTGCCCATCTTGCCGTGGGTGCCACTGGCCAGCAAGACTTTGCGACCTAGTATCCACCAGCACCTGCAAGTAAGGGTTACTCTGGCAGTTTCTGTGCCTCAAAAACGAAACTCCAGCGCTCGGAAGGGACACGGATTAGTGAGCCATTATCAAAATGTTTGGCCTGGGGAGTTCCAGTGCCACAGCCACACGTTGCACTGCGGCTGCAAGAACCCTCCTGGAACAGGCTTTGCCAAAGCGAACAATGTTTTCCCGCAAATATGATTACGCTGACTTTAATTAGGTAACTGGCTCAGTGGTTTTGATTGTTTCAATTGGGTAAACACGTGACAGGGATTGATGTATAATTAAGATGAATTTCAAAGATAAGTGCTCACGCTGAAGTGGTGGAGCGGGCACGTTTGTCGCTGCCCGAGGACGAACGAGTTGGAGTACAAGTGGGAAGAGCTCCTCTCCGCTCAGCCAGTGATTGCTGACCTCTGTTTTTCATTATTCCTAGGAAGTGGTCAGTTAACCCTCATCATTAAGCAATAAACCGTGACAGAGAGCGCTGATTAATGCGCTGCTCCCCAACAGGGTCAGGCATGAGGAGAAAACCATGGCGGGCTTCTGGCAGTTTTAAATGGCCATTAGTTATAGTTGTGCAAAATGGAATTAACCCAGCTAATCGAGCACCGAGAAGCTACGCTTCTGCTGAGGTCAAGGGTTCCCAGGAAACAAAAGGTACAGTATGTGTACATATCATGGAAAAAACAAAAAAAATTTCCCAAAAAACCCCAAACCCTGACAAGCTGATTAATGAAAATGGAGACATACAATAAATTTGACCAAACATTGAATAAACATAATACCTGCACTGTACATATTAACTGAGGGAAAGTCCAGCAGGAAAGGAGGAGGAAAGAAAAGCAACAGATTGACTTCAGCAGCCTCCTAAAACATGCTCCAGGATAGCTGCTGCACTACTGCATGTGGCCCTGTTTAGACCCCTGTCCCCAAAATCCTTCCTGACTGCCCTCCTCTGTAGGCAGGTTTGCTATTCTACCCCTTCACAGGCTCAGCCACATGACCCCCGTGTCCCTCAGGCCTGGGTTGTCACATATATTCCTCACATTCCCGAATTTGCTGTTTGTAAACCATCCTCTTCTCAGAGCCATAGAGCTGAGGAAGCACAGAGTAAATGGCAAAAGCATAGCAGAAGGGCACAAGCTAGACATACACATGGCAGCTCAGTCTGTGACAAAGACATGATGGCCTGAGCACCAGGGCTTTTTTCTGAACAAGTATCTTCCTCTCACTTTAAATTTGATCTTCCTTTATTAGTCTTGGCAAGTCCCCTGTAAGGCGTGACCTCCATGTCTGGAACAGGAGAAATGTTTTTGCTGTGGCCTGTTCTGTGTCCCTTGCTGGATGCCAGAGGCCCTTCTCCCCTCTTTTCCTAAACCTTTGTTTCTGATTTCAGCTGAAATCTTACATTTGTCCCACAGCTGGATGGAAATAATTTAATTCTAAGGATTTCCTTCACTTCTTCAGTTGACAACCTTCATTTAAAGTGAAGCCTCCAAGAAATTCACAGGCATACTGATTTTAGGATTAAGGACTGCATAATCCCTGTAACACACTTGCATATGGATTTTGGATTATCCCCACTTGCATTATCTGGCAATACTTCAGACCTACCTTTCCCTGCAGAATCTAAGTGGGCACCTCGGGCTGTAGAAGCACACGTAGCATTTCCCACCTTATTCCTTGTGGAAAACAGGTGTTCTTGCATTGTGAGCTTGTTATTGAAGGCTTCAAGGACACAAAGAATGGTGACAGTAACAAGGACTTTCTCACGTTCTTTGTGGAACGGTAATAGAAAACACGCAAGTGTGAGAATGGCAATAGGAAGGGCTGAAATGAATTTCAGAAAGATGATACCGTCCTTCAGTTTTCTATTTTTGGAACATTTTCTAACTCAATGGAAAAAGGGATGCTCAAGTAAGCAAATTTACCCAAGTGCTGTTCAAAACCCCTCTGCTGCTCAACTCTCTTTTGTCTCATCACAGAACTCTTTTAGCATGTTCTAATACATATGTTTTGCTTGTGCTTTTATGTCCTTCATTTTTTCATAAGCTTTCCACGAAGGATCTTTTATTATTAAACAGTCAGTGAAAGATCTCATCCTTGCCATATTTCCTCTTGCCACTTTGAAATGAATAATTAACATGGAATAATTGCTAGGTATTCTTTCTAAACTTCTTACATGGAAACGGATTCCTTCACGAAAGAGAAAGGAAGCAAGAAAAGATGCAGCTCAGTGTGACCACTGTACCCCAGTGCTTGCACTGTTTTCCAGCACCCCAATTTATTTTATAAACCTGTATACAACGTTGCTGTACTAAAATATAGTCTACTTGACAGACTGCCTGCTGCCCTACATTCATCACAGAGTTACCGGCATGATGACAGTGCAGAAGTATGGAATATGAAACATCACTCGTGGTTCTCAGGGCTCTATAAACCACTTGAACATCTAGAATTCAACTGCCTGGCAGTGTGCACCTTGCATATGGAGCCGTTAACAACCACCCTCCCCCAAAAGAAATGAGTGTACAACCTGATAGTTTCAGGAACAGGGTGCTATCACTGTAGGAATACTCTCTTCCTCTTCTTACTAAAAACACTGCAAGTAAAAGGCATCATTTTTTAAGTAGGTTAGTGTCTTTTCATTCCCTTTTTTTAAAATTTTATGAATAGTTTAGTATGCCAGTGCACACAACCTAAGAAGTACTTATTATTATTTTTTCCCAATAGTCCATCATTATCATTCTGTTGTATCAGAGAAAATTAGCACCTATCACTTACATAATTTCAAGCAGTATTGTTAAGAGTGGAATTTGCATGCATGATATGGTGTATAGGCTAACACAAGTCCATTTGCTAAGTCCACGTGGTAAAATGGATGAATAAATAATTGAATGCTTAGCTCCAAATATATAATTATTCTTAGAAAAAAAAATTAGAGCACGAGTCTGTGAAATACATATAATAATACTCATCTACAGCTAAATACCCTAGACAAAAAATGTCCTTTCAGAAATGGAATGATATAGTTAGAGTCCTAAAATGCTTATAGAAAACTTGCATAAATGCCCAAGTTTTGAAAGTACAGAACTACTGCACTTCTTCCCCACAGGCATTAGCTTTAAATTAAAAAAGCTGCTCCAGCCTAATCAAGAAGAGGCTTATCAGAGAACCTGTGCAGAGCATGCAAAAGGTTTGTAAACCTTCAAACCACAGTTTGAATTGTTCCTGTAAGAAAACCTTCCAGCTCGGTTTTCCAGCCCTGTTCCCACACACAGCATTGTTGAGTCTCTCCCTGGGAAAGCAATGTTACCTTTTTTAATACTACCCCTCACCCTGCTCTGGAATAAGCCTGGCTGCTGTGACGGTGGGAGAATTGTTTGCCATATGTCCCCTTCCAACACATCAGTTCAGAATCACATCAGTTATTTGCAACACCGAGTTCCAAACATTAAGTCCAGTCCTCCTCTGGCCGGAGAGCACCATAAACTGATTTCCAGAGGAAGTGAAATAAGCAGGCTGGGTACAAATGGGAGATATATGCTCTAGTTCTTCTTCCTGGTAGCCTAAAATGAGCAAATACACCATGAATGGGAAACGAGTAGGGAAAATGTCACTATTCTGGATACGGTTTTCATCAAGAATCAAGAAGAATTAAAGGCAAATGAAATGAGATGTAAAAATCTGATACGAATGCCTTAATGCTGAAAGTAATGACACCTTTTTCTGGAAAACGTGTGAAACATTAAATTACAAGAATAAAAAAACATTCAAAATATTTACCAGAATATTCAGTAACATGCAAAAGGCAATGCCTTTTGTTGGCATCTTGCAAGAACAGTACCAAAAGTTTTAAAGAAGCACAATTTTCTTTATAACCACACTTACACTCTTTTTCTGTAATACGGACATCATATTGTGTTTTAAAATAATGTATCTGTCTTTCTATTGCAGAAGCAATTCCCATTTTGGCATTTTTCTCACCCTGTGACTTGTCAGCCTACGTTCTGCATCTCTAGAATAAATTTCTAAAACGTAACCTTTCCACATTTATTTTCTGAGGCATTTATTTAGCCCTTTTGAATTTCTTCAGACATTCTTTTCCAGGCAGGAGGCACTGAGTAGTTTCATTAAACATAAAAACCTACTCCCTAAAGCAGTAATTCCATTACAGCTTTTTTTCTTTTATTACTGGTCATCTGGCAATACCATTGAAGAGAATCGGTAGATGGACCTTTTTAAAAGTTATGATATAATAAATCAGAAAAAAAAAAAAACTGTTAGGAAGACTAGAATGATACAGGTGTCACTTTTGTCTTTATGAAGAGCAAGAATACATTTTTTTTTTAAATGGAGAGGATGGTCAGACAGGTTGCCCTGAGGAGCTCCCACTAAAGCAAGTATCAGGAGGTACTAGAGAAGATGCATTACAGCCTTTCCAAATTCACTTCAGTCAGATGGTTTAGGCATCTTGTCACTGTTGAGCTCTAAGCAGCTTTTCTAGGAAGCACCACCATCATCCGTGTTTCCTGCACATGACCACATCCTAGCAACCTTGCTCTGGCTGCTGCTGCTAAACAGGTAGGAAGCCTCAGACTTCCCAACACCTCAAAGCCTGAGTTCTGATCTAACTCCCCATCTCTCTCACTGCATTATGTCTTACTTCTACACCATTGGTCCTGCCTTGCCAGACCTCTGGGTTATCCTGGGGACAACATGGATGGTGATTTAGGATGAATCAGGACTGAAGTCAAAAGGTCTCTTGTCCTTGGAGTTCACATTCACATGCTACTGAGAACAAAGTGCACAAAGGATTACAGAGACTTAGAGAAAGAGAGAGAAAGAAGGAAAGAAGAGCAAAAGTCAATGCCTGAGGCAGTTGATTGGTGCCCTGGCGAACTGGCATCTTCTATGCTATGAACTTACTTCATTAATAATAACAAGAAAAAAGGCTTATTATCCTCCCTGTTTCCTGAATATCCAACTTGTGATCCAGAGTCTTATTTGCAGTGGTTTAAGTGACGATAGATGTAGGTAAAATCAATGGAAACTGCACTTGGGACATACTAAGTGCTATAAAATGCCAAGTACTTCTGCCCCTGAGGTCCTTAATATCATAAATCATGAACCCCAAATCAGTGGGTATGTCTGAGCCTAATCTGTGCCTTATCTCCTCAACTGTAAAACAGGGGTAATAACCACTCATCTCATAAATTAAACAATACTTGTGAAGCACTTGGATATTAGTGAAAGCACCACAAAAAAAGCTTTGTAAGAAATGAGTAATTATGTATTCTGAGCAAGGGATGAATAGTAATCAGCACTGAAGGCACAGGACCATACATGGAGCAATGAGAAGAATATAAGATATTGAATAGCTGCTCATTAATTGAACACTATCCAATCTGTTCAATGAACAAGGCAGAGGTGTAATGGAAAAAGCTGTATGGGATTGTGTAATTAAGGCTGAATTAGGAATCATTACATGCAGCGCAGATGAACAAAGACGACGCAGGCCACTAACGTTCATTACTTTCGTACTTACAATTTTGGAAACTTGATTTTCTTTTTTTTTCTCCCCACTATATTTTAAAAATAGCAAACTTTAAAAAAAAACCCAAGGAGCTCAAACCCCCTGAAACCCACTACTGCACCTAATACAAGAACCCACACAGAGGAGCAGAAAGGGGTTGGAAAGGACACAGTAATTCTTGTTACTGTTTCTGCTTGCTATTAGCATGGACAAGGTACATACAGAAGCCAAACATCATCATCACTCTTGAAATAGGTGGGAATGGACTGACTAACTCATGTTCCCATTTTTAGGGCCCTGGATTTGGCAACCCATCAGTGAAAAATGGCACCAAATAATTTTGTTGGTTAAAAATAGGTAATATTTTTGTCTAACAGAATTTTCTCTCCTTAAACAGTCAGGATCTGTGGGCTTCAATGCTGACGGTGGGCCATTATTGTTTCTAAAAAGCCTGACAAAACTGCCTCTGTCTAAGTCTAGACTTCAAACCTAACAGAGACACTCCCAAACTCCAACAGCCTAAAACTGTGCTCCAAAAAAAGGATGAAATCCTGGCTTCATTGAAGGCAATGGGAGATTTGCCATTACCTTTCCCACTCTATTTATATCTGAGATGCTAGCAGATGCCTTGTTCCCTCTGTCTACAACAGACAGATCTGTATGTACATTTTTTCTCTTTTTTATTCTTTTTTTTGTCTGAAGACTGTTTTCCCATTCCCTTATTTAAAATGGGATTAGGAGGTACAAAAAGATGCTTTGTTTCTAGCCTTACATATTTATTTTCCAGTTTTATCTATTAAGAATTTCTTTCAGCCACGACACTGCCTAATTCCTTATCTCTAACACTGTGGTGCTGAAGGCACCTTGCAGGATTATCCCCTTTTGGCTCTTAACTACTTATCCTGAGACTTGAAGAGCCTTTTCAGGCTTGAAAAATTTTCAGAAACTTGAGGGCTGTAGAGGGGAAGTGCTATTTGCTCCTAAAAGTGAAAATTGTAACACTGTTTCTAGAGGTTGCCAAGGCAGGCAGATAACAGCATTTTGTGAAGTAATATTTCTTAAGAAGCACTACCATAGCTGTAAGAAGCTAAAGCATCTGATTAAGGATGCTTTTATGATATTTGATATGCTTTATGCTGTTTGACACAGATTTTGCCCATATATTTCTGTCCAGTTGCAAATTCCAATTTAAATGTCTGTTCGTGCTTTAGTTGTATTGTATCAGGCACCACAAAACAAAACAAAAACCCATCAGCAAAGACCTGATAGGACCTGGGGGGTACCTGCAGAGGATTAGCTGGATAGGATGGAGTTACTTCCAAAGGACTTCACTCTCCTGAGCTCTTCTCTGCACTTAAAATGAGGAAAGTCATTGCAGGAGACAGCTATTCATCTGCTAGTACAAATACAAAGCAATTCTGCCTTATGCAAGACCTTACCACTTTACATCAATTTTAAAAAACTGAAGTTCTGTATTCCTGTGAAGATCTAGTCATTCACCATCATTACAAATGGAATATTCTAAAAATGTATTAGTTAGTCCACCCTCTCTATTACTCACACTTCCTCCATTTTTGGAGTCAGTGGAACTCTCCAGCCTCATCAGGATACAGCATTAACCAAAAGAGACCTCTTTGGCTCACCCTGTACTATTGGATAACCAAATTATACGATACATCAGCTACTTCCCTAATGAGCAATTTCAAAGAAGGCACTTAAATCCTTCTTACTCTTTTCAGGAAAGTGCCCCTATAAAAGTCTCTCTTTTTGGTGGTTTACAGCATTCTCAAAATAGCAAACTAACTAATGGGATTTTTACCCAATTGCTCTTATTTCAGTACAGTTCTTAGTTCAAAATAAATTCTCCTCCCTCTCGGTTGTCTATTCCTCCACTGTGTAATATTTATAGACAGCAATCATGTCCCAACTCAGACTCTTTTTGGGGAGGCTAAAAAAAGCTAAAAGCATTCAGTCACCTGACATAAGATAAATTTTTATTCCCCAGATCATTTCTAAAGCTCTCCTCATGTGTTTACTTGACTCTGAATCAAGCTGTCTTTAACATGCTGGTGACCAGAAGTATACTCAACACTCCACATAAGCATTCCCAGCATCACTTATACCATGACAGTGTGAATACTTCCCTGATGGCTTGAAATACTTGGTGCATCTGAATTTTACACTTCCATTTTGTGCAGCTACACTACACAAGTGGCTCAGCCAACTTAGAGCTACTACCTCAAAGATGAATTTCCCAGGAAGCACACTTGCTACCTTTCCTATAGAAAAAGAGACCCACTCCTTTTTAAACTAAAAGGCAGTTGACATATTCAAGAAAACACTGAACTAATGGTTGTAGCCCTGGAACACTTGTTAGCCAAATATTTGTGGCTACCTTAAATTAGCATGCACCCACAGCACCAGCCCACCTCTAGGAAGACTCTGACCTGCTGGGATGTTACCCAGTGACGTGTTAAAAAACAAAACAACAACAAATTACTGCCACTGAGTTCCCTGTCTCATCATATGAATGCCAAAATTTCCCCTCTCTCAGCAGGATGTAGAAGGTAAGCACGTGAAAGCCTGAATGGTGCTTGAATTTGTGACAATGGAAGGCTTCCACCCAAGAGAAACAAATCTTACCTCTGCATCAATGTTCCATTTACTGGGTGTTTGTGCAGGCTCACTATCACCCACTGAATATATTATTTTATAGATGAAGCAGTCTAGAAATTAATATTCATAAAACAAAGAACAAAAGACAAATGACAGAGTGCAGGAAAAGAATAGTTGCATGCAGCCCTGTGTGTGCATTTTTCAAGGCTTGACAGCTGCCCATATTTAAATTCTCATGCTCATCTGTCCCTCTCCCCAGCAACACCAGCTCACACAGTAAATAAGTTACCCTCAAAAAAACTGTGAATGTTGGGAAGTCTTGGGGGAGGGAAGAAATTATTAATGCTTTTGGAAAGGAATGAATGCAGAATTTCAGCTTCCTTGATATAAAATAGTTTTTCATATTGTTTTCACAGCTATTAACCAATTCATGTTCTTTGTGGCACTGCAGCTGCTAAACCCACTCATTCTGTGCTTGTTTCCAAACCAAGGCACTCTATCACCTTGGTGGTTCCCCAATCTCCCCCCTCCTATCTGAAATGTTACCACATTATGCTTGGTCTCCCAGTGTTCCACTTCACATTCACCTGAATGCATCCAGCATTTTTCATTGAACACTGGGCACTGTTTCCCATGCAGGCCATGTATTCCAAAGGGTCTCAGTGAAAGATTTTCCTCACGTTTCATCTCTCCCCAAATTTAAAATAATCAGTTGTAACATATGTTCTATCCTTTATTCTTTCCTTTTTTTCTTATGTCTTAACTCTTGCTGTTTTTATTTTTTTTCCTCCTTTTTAGGGTGCCATTGCAAACTCTTTTAGCACCTTTCTCCTACCAGTCTCCTCAACTCCAAGCCCCTAGTAACTAAAACCGGCCAGGAGAAGGAATGAAGACTTCATTTCACAGAGCAATACTGCCTGCCAGAGCTAAACCCAGGAAAAGTCCTTTTCATATAGCTATGAAAGCATGGAAGGCTGGTGGCAGCTTCAAACCTATAACGACTTAATTATTTAAATTTTATTTTACACCTATTAACCATAGCATATCAAGTAAGAGTAGCAGCTGCTACATGAATTTGACCAGCTCACTTGCCCTCAGCAGATCACCCATCTGCTTGCTCTTCACCTAATATTTCTGTTTGATAGGTTGTAAAACAGATTCTTGCAACAGGTCAGGAACAGAGTCAACTTCAAATCCCACATAAAAATTTCTATGAAAACATATGGACATCTATACTGAGTGATGTCAAATTTAGAGAGGCCAGCGACCTTAGGAAAGTGGATAAAAGGAAAATTGCAGCCTGTTATGGAAAAACACTGACTCCATTACAGTGAATGAACAGAAGAGTGGAGAGTGAAGAACTGTATGTATAATTAATTATAGTAATACCAACCTACAAAATTAATGGGTGCACACATTGTGAAATGGTGTGCAAAATGGCTGTTATGGATCAATTTCACTTTCATAAAAAGTATTCTCTTTTTAAATGATCAATAAGGTAAACCCCCGTTCACCACCAGCATTCTATGAAAATTTAAGTTATGCTAATAAAGCAAATTATTCAAGAGTTATGCACGTTAGCATTTCTCATACCTTGATAACTTCTCCACTCCAACTGAAATTAAAAAACAAACAAAAAAAACCCCAAACAAACGAACAAAAAACAACCAAACAAAAAAAACCAACACCGAGGCAGGCATACACAGAGGCTTTAGTTTATCTTCTACTGGGGCTTATAAATCCTTGGGAGGTTCTTTCATTTACAGTGCATAGGCAAAGCATAGGAAGATTACCTGTTTCTGAAAAAACAGGTAGGATTTTCTTTGTTCCTACACTGATCACTGAGGGGCACAGCAGGTTTGCTAAATCCAGGAGGCATCGGATCAGACTGAAAAGTTTCCTTCAGCCAAATTATCCCTCCAATCTACACTGGCAAACAGCAAAAGTTCAGGCAAGAAAAAAACCCCTGTAACCCCAGAAACTTCTGTTGCTGTCCCTGTGTTTCTGCTTCAGAGGCAAAGAGAAATCTATTTTTTTGACTTAAAACTGAAGAACTAGCATTAAGGTGAACCTCCTGGAACAGAAATCAACAACAGAATCTGATGTTTACTGAATTATCACAGCTTTGTATTTTTAAAAAAGGACAAGCTTCCCTATAACTGATACAATAAGATTTTTTAATTCTCCATTTTAAGTAGCCAAAAATCTCCAAGCAAATATACAAAATAACTGGAAGAAAATGGTCATTTTTGCTGTAGTCTTTAGCACCATATGGAGACGAAAAAACGCCTCCCTTTTTTCTTACTTCCAAGCCAAAGGAAGAATAAAAGATTAGCAACTTAAGAAACAATATAAATTTTGATTTAGGAGAGATTACCTCATACTTGTCTGGAACTTGAACAAATGAAGAGTGAAAATGCAAAGCATAGGCAAGAACAGCTGTGATTTCTGACTTCAAGCCTGTTACTCTCCTTAGAGAAAGCTGCTTCAGTGGAAAAAGAGAAGATAAGCCTGGCCAGGTGCTTTAGGTTCCCTCACAGTACAGCGTATTTTCAGCACATGATTCTATTTTGATCTTAAATTCAAGTTCAAATGACTCTATGATTGGCCATATTTGTAATTTAGGAAAACCCCATCCAATAAAATTAACCTATGTAAAAATGTATTCTAAATATATATGCCTTAACTTCTGCAGTGACACCATTTACCAACACTTTTACATTTAAAGGATTTTAGCGTTTGCAAGGCAGATCAGTTTTATGTTAGTGACAAAATCATGTTTCTTCGTTCCAGCCTCCTGCTCATCAAGTCAGTCAGCAAAAGGTCCATGCCTACTTGATGCTAAAACTAGTACTTGGGTAATTTACAGCCTTGGATTTAATGCCATCTGAAATTACTTTTGAAATTTCACCAGTAAACCCATTTTAATATTTTTTTGGTCTAAAGGACTCCTTCCCATAAATTCATTAGATATGTTCTGCAAGTTCCAAGATACTATTAACTGGGAGTACAATTACCAGAGTTATAATTTGAAATGCAAACTTTCATGTCTCTGTTCTTCTTCGTTTCTTGGTTGAAAAGTCCAGAGCAATAGTTCTTTTCTGTTTTGATTCCCCTGGTTTTGGAGTACTTCAGAGCACAAAGGAACTGGCACTCAAAAGCTGTACAAGGTGTGCTGACAACATTAACAACTCCAGCCAAGACCCAAAGAGCTGGATGGTGTGCAGAGCTCTCTCTCCCCAAATCTCTCTTTTCTCTGTTTCGATGCTTTTTGACACAATTTGTCTCCCCACTTCACATACTCATGGAATGGCTGAGTTGGAACGGGCCTTAGAAGATCCTTGCAAAGAGCAGGGACATCTTCAACTGAGGAATGTTTAGTGGATTATGAAAGAAACGTGTGTGTCCACATGCTACAGGTATTTAATTGTTTCAATTATTTCAGACAGGAAACCTCAGAGGGGGGAGTTTTATTGGTCCTGCTCCCAACTAAAAAATTTATGATGACTCTACAAGAAACCTCCTGTTAATAAAATTACCTACACAAACTTTTATATATATATATGGATCATAACAGGATGTTTGAACTGATGTATTAGGTTTCTGCTTTACTCTTTTTATGCTAACACTCTGCAATATATGGAAAAAGTGCAAGCCAAGACAAAATTAATTGTTTGTCTACAATGCTACTGGTAGCATCGAGCTCAGCCATGTGCATACCAAGAAGTCCAGACAGTGTTCACACACGAGTGGTAGGTACATGTATATTAATATAATGACTTTAGAAAATGTATTTTAAGCCAATTTAAAGCAAAATAAATTTTTAGGGATGACAGGGTATCCCTCTTTCATTTTGTAAGAGATTTTTGCTTAACTTGCAAACTTTCAGTAATTACTGATCAGTTTTAATTATGTTTCAAAAATATATTTCTATGCCTGATCAGAGAGTAATCCTTTCCTAATCATTTTGGCTTCTGAGGCTTGGAAACACAGACTTGCTACTCTGTAACTCCTAACTTAGTAATTTTCATACATTCCTGTAAAGTTGGATGGGAACATCCATCATATTATGTCAGAATGGACAGCAAAAGAAAGAGATGTAAATGTAGACAAATAGTACCTTGAAATTACAGTGATTCAAGACTGGGAAGGAAGCTTTCCTGGAAGGCAGGAAAGGAGAAGGAATGACAACAGAAGATGCTGTCACTTCGCACAGCATGCGCGGGTATATGGAAAGCCTCACCACCACCCAACCATAAAATACATCCTCATGATTCAGAGGTCAGCTCAGATAGGGAAGTCCAAAGAGCCACCCATGATGTGGTGTGGAAGCACATGGAGGAAATCAGTCAGTGAAAAAAAAAAGAAAAGTAAATTTTTTCAGTTCATGTGCCACATAAAGCAACTAAATTCTCAAAAAGAAGTTGGGGAAAGAGGACATCAAGGTCAGCTACTGCACAACTGTAAGAGAAAATGTTTTCAGCAAGGGGAAACCTTTTCCATGTCCTTATAACTTTGGGAAGTTAATTTCAATTAGATTGACACTTTTGATGATAGATGGATAAATAGATTGATAGATATTACACGAAGTCTTGACTTCAATGACGCACAAGCCCTCCAGGTCTATTTAACAGAGAGCTAAATCCTTATTGCCATCAGAAGTAGATTTAATGATCACAGAAGAAATTAATCACACCTCACACTGCCTCGTTCTTCTCAGTGCCCAAGCTGGACACCATATTAAGTGCCTATTTTTTTCTTCTAGGTTTTTCTTCATGAAGATAAATCAGTAAGTAGCTATCTTCTGCTTCATCCATGGTTGTAAGAATATTTACTCATCAGCAAAGCCTTCCAAAAGCCTATATGGTATTTATGCTCTTTGCATGCCGTAAACTCTTATTATCAGACATTACAAACTTTCCACTTGGAGAAGTTGCTTACAACACCTGTAAAGGTCACTCAATGTTTTGTTTTTTTCATATTAACAACACAGAACTTTACCAACAGCAGAAAACACATAGGAAAATTTATACGTTTGCATACATTTCTTTAAAAAAATAGATTTTGTCTTGTATGCTGCTATTTTTCATTTTGTGTTTTCTTACCTTCTACTGCTCTCTTGAAGAAAACTTTACAGCTGCCACATGTAACCACCCCATAATGACATCCAGATGCCTCATCTCCACACACCAAACACACTTTGGAAGGTCTTGAAGATCCAGTTGATACACTTCTCAATGAAGAGCTGGAGTGAAAACAATCGAACAAAACAAAACAGCTATGAATATTTCAAATCACACCAGCCATAATACAAAGTTCAATTAAGAATTTATAACAGGTATATTGCTCAAGGCACCTAACAATTAGGAAACCACAATGTTTTCTGGCAGTGCCTGGTTGAGTACACAAATTGCTTTAATTAGTAAGTGCAATATTTTTATTGTCTGTTTTAAAACACCCATAATATATCAATGTTAATGTGAGAAGTTACCACAAGGGCAGTGGAATTTATTGGTAGCAGATGATTAAAACTGAAAATAAAAAACAAACTAACTAACAAACCACTCTGGCAGCAACCTGACAGCTAAAATTTTTCTTTCTGTTTCTTTATTTGTTTGAAGCCTCCACTAAGTAATACCTGTCAGGGAAACCTCTAAGGCCAATTTAATAAGTGGTGTGGCAAAGTGTTATGTACTCATGCCTGTGCTCCTGCTTACCACTGTGTTGGTGCTTGAGCTTATTTCTAATATTACTTTGCTTTAGCAGCTTATTTCCAACATAGCTTTGAAGTCTTTGTGCATTCTGCAAGCTTAGAAGATCCTCCCATATGCCTGTAGATGCCAGAAAAGCAGCACTGGAGGTTCAGACCATGCTAAAATTCTGCAGACTGATGTACCTTGCAAACCCTGCTTTGATCATCTACCTCCATCTTAAACTACAGGGCATGTTTAGGAAACATTTTCCACTGGCAACTCCCAAAGGCAATGCTTTTCAAAAACAAGCCACATATCACGATGCTGGGATTTTCCTCCCTCCCTTCTTCCCCCAGGAACTGGAAATGCCACCCTAATGCAATGGGCATGCTTGGAGCAACATGCCAGATCCTGAAGGAGATGAAAACTTTGGATCCCTCCCTTGTCTCCATGGGGCCAGAGAGAGTCTCTCCTTCCACACAGCCTCTCTTCTCCGGGTAAACGTGACCTCTTGCATTTCTTACACATTATCTCTCTGAATGCTGCCAAACAACTACAAAAACAACCCTGAAAGACTTCACACCAGCAGGGAAATGATCAGGTAATACAACTGTCAGGTATACAATCACCAGGTGGTTCAAACTGCAGGTCACAGGCTGTTTGTCCATCAGTCACCGAGAAACTAAGTCCGCAGGTAGTCTTAATTCAAACAGAGGATAATGAGCTTGCTTAAGAAATCTCAAGTATGAACCCTTTGCCTTTTTCCAAATTTCAAACTTCCTTTAAAGAGGTATACAGAGGCCAAGTGATTTATCCAGGAGGCACAGCTCGAATGTCACTCCAAATGAAGGACCACAGCTCTCCCGACCTACAGCTTTACTGCAATATCAAATCTAAATGTCTGCTTAAATGACAGTGTTCAGATGTTAATCAAAATATTCCAAACAGTATTCCTGCTCTTGTCTGCTCGCTAGTCTGTTAGATTTACTAGTTTTAGTCCTTGTGCTATTTATATTGTCATTACATAACATCACACTACTTGATAATTGCTAGGTGATGGCATTAACTCATCTGTTAAGAGAGAATGCCTCACCAAATCTATGTTAAAATAAGTTCTGCATGCTCCAGTCACAGTCATACCTGCACATGCTGCATTAATTTACCCTCAGGAAAAGTAACTTTTCCAAGGATTTGCCAAGGCTGTGCTGGTATTCAGCCCTGATGTGCTTAGGCAAAGAACAGGACTTTCTCCCTCTAGCACGTTCCATGCTGCACAAAAAAAATTAGGCCTTCCATTAAAACAAAATTCTTCAAAAGGTGTCTGCTTTCTAGAGAAAATGTCAATAACCTGGAAAACTAACCTCGAAAATTCTCTTTCTTTCACTGCAAACATCAGTATTTTGCCTGAGAAGGGAAACACTTCAATTCTGACATAAGACCAAAATGTTTCAGGAGATTTGTAATTTTGATGCTGCATGTTCCTATTTCTTCATAAGACTTGCAAAAACTTTCCTAGCCTTTGTACCCTGAAAAAGGTCAGAGTACTTTTTTTAATATCTAAAAAGGACGTAATTTTATTAGAGAGCTTTTTCTGTAGAGAAATGGAGGTTTCCAGGGTATCACAGCAGTGTGCATGATTTTTATTTTTATAGATATATGCACGCACATGCTTCTCTATATATACATACTGCATATATATATATGTAATTATGTATTATTTTTAGTTGAAAATAAATTGTCATGTAGGATTTGCAGAAGGTGGGAGAGCCTTTTTTTAGATACAAGCTACCCTACAAAATTGCACTTTCACAGAATTATGAAGTAAAAAAAAAGCCAGCAAAGACACATTAAGACACCAGTTGATCTATGACTATTATTAAATGCCTGCCTAAGACGCAATCTATAGCATATTTTATACAGTGCTTCTCTCTACTGAAGACTTGAATACAACCAAAAGGTACAGCCTGAATATAAAGTATGTATTCAGCTACTCAGCCACAGCATCACAGGTGGAAGCTTAACATTCTGGAATTAAGTTGAACTACCTCATTCTTTTATTCAGTTTAAAAGTGGAATATGTTAAAACACAAATAAGGCATTTTCATTCCCAATAGGAGTATCCAACATGGAGCTGTTCTCAAATACTTTACTGCAAAGAAACCTTGATATTTGCTGTTGGTACTTCAATCTCCTCCAACTTGTGCCAGCTCTGGCTATGATTGTCTTCAGTGAACAATGTTTGGCTTGTTTTTAAAATCTCTTATGTTCTCTCTCACCCATGGTATACCAGAGAATTTGCCAATTCAAAATGCTGTTATAATACCTCACACAAAGGTAAAGTGGTGTTTGTATATACCTGCAAATAACAAAAGGCTGAGCCCACAAATATACTCAAATCAGCAGCTAAACCTCAGGATAACTTGTCCTCTCCAAGGAAGCTTTTCCTTTCTAACAAGGCACACATAGATGGTTACACCTTTTCCTCCTAAATCTCTTTTTTCAGGCTATCATCTCTTTCTTAGTGACCATGGTGAACAAGATCTGACTGGTGAGGAAACTACCCCTTCGCCTTTATTTCAATGCCAGACATCAAGCATCGATGACATAGAAAGACACTTTATTTATTCATCACTTTTATTAAACCAATTCTTTTTATTAATCATTATAGCTCCTTATTCTATAATATGTACAGGCAGAAAAACTACACTAAACC
The DNA here is from genome assembly GCF_008360975.1 of Lichenostomus cassidix. NCBI lineage: Eukaryota > Metazoa > Chordata > Aves > Passeriformes > Meliphagidae > Lichenostomus > Lichenostomus cassidix. Next base: position 21,350,499 of record NC_139484.1, read on the forward strand.
TGCCACACTGAAAGTGCTTTTCCTGCAAACTCCAAGTTAAATATTTCCCTTTACATGAATTTTCCACAGTAACATGCCATAAATTTTTACCAAGTAAACCTAATGTAAACTGGCACGTGGGAAAAGTTATAGGCAGGTAACACTTAATAGGCAAAATCTCAGTGTTAAATTCAATTGATTATAATAGAGATATCTACAGTAATTTAAGCTTTTTTTTTTCAGCTGAGTTTGATTTTTTTCCTCCTGATGAGAAGTGTAGTTACAATAATCCAAGGTACTTTTTACAATGTAAAAAGTCATTCTCTGTTTGGAAATATCCAAGAGTTGGTCCGTGTAAGAAGGAACACCATAAAAAAATTATTAGAAACTTTACAATTGACTCCCTGGAGAGTAATTGGCCTAGTGCCAAATATCTATTTGAATGACATGTTAAATCTACTAGCATATGTGGGCCACAGCAGGTTTGAGTCTTAAAATTCAGATCAAGTGAGAAGACTGTATTTACACAAAACCAAATCAGAGCCTAAAACCTATTGATCTGATATTTAACAGGGATTTTTACAAAAACTTTTCCACAATGGACTGCTGTTGAGCCAGAATATGCCTTGTGGGTGGCAAGCTACCCTCAATATAGCCTGCTAAGTGAAAACACAAGAAATATGAAACAGTGCCACAGAGCTGGCTACTCATTCCCATTTTCAGAAGCCAGTGGCTCCCATAGGTTGATTAGGTGTTATTGCCTTCATGCCTCTCTCATTATTTCCAATACAAAGACAAAACCAGGCAAACACACCCACCCCCCACATAAAACCACAGGGTTCAAAGAGAGATCTAACAGAGCACACATATTTTACCACAATGCTGTTACAGCTAAGGGCAGCATGGAGAGTTTAACAATGCCAAATGTATCTCCTAAATGATTTGTAAAACGGGTGCTTAGATGACTCCAGTAACATTTGTCACGTTGTAGGGTATGTGATTAAGAATAAGCCTGATTTATTATACCTAACAGTGCAAACGCTGGCAGTTAAATGCTGACCTTGACTAGCCATTGCCATCAAGCTCATTTGTGTCTCTCAGAGTTGGCTTTAGTAATAGTTATATGGAGAATTAATTAGAAATAACAGATTTTGTAAAGAAGAGTCAATAAACCCACAGATAATCCAGCATTTAAAAAGCTGATTATATAGGTTATTATGCTTTTTAAACCAGATGTCATACAGGAGCACAGTTTAAACAAATGATGCCTCTCTGATGATAAAATGAAGCACTCCAAAGAAGCATAAGCCACAATATGAATTCCAATTCATTTGTTCCAAGCACTTTTATTATTATGAGATCTAGATGAGTCCTTTTTAATTCCACGTCATTGACTTTTCTTTTTCATACTGAAATTTTCTGGCAGTAAAACAAACAGAAGGAACTTGAGTATGCCTCCATAAATAAAGGTATGCAAAACAAAGGTAAAGAAATCTGAGGTCACAGAATAATATTTTTACCACAAGAAGAAAGTGAAATAAATGTAAGAGGAAGAGGAAGAATAATCAGGATATCCAAGATGCAGAGGCTGCCAGCAGCTTACTTCTACCCTCTTGCCTCATTTCTGAAGGCGAATAACCTCCAACTAGAGTCATCTCCTACTGTGAACTAGCACATAAAAATATGATAGTTAACTGTGCACACAGCAATACTGAAACTAACCTTCCCGTGGCCCAAAACAAGAGCTGGGTATTTCAATGGTATTTCACTTCTCTCAGCAGCTCTTCCAGTAGCTTCCTTCCTTTAACTCATTGTCTACTCAGCCACCACAGCAGAAAGCATAACCAAGTCCTCTTCACACTGCCTCCATTCTATTTTGCATGTTCACATAGTTACAATAATTTCACTGCCCATGATAACTCTACTACTCACTTTAGGAAAGGTCATACTGGTCAAAAGTTGTCCAGGAGATTCTCTGACCACTCCACAATCATGGTAGTCATGACTTTCACCAGTGCCACCCATCACCTCCCAGATTTTTTTCTCCATGCTGCCCATTTCAATTGTCAATGCTGATGCTTGACCAGGACCAGATTCTGCTTGTATAACCTGAATTTTTAAAAAGCTTGACTGTGGGAAGGAACCCTGGATCTCTCCTATAACTACTTGAATAAAGCAGATTAGCAGACTGGAAAATGGTATTTCTTAAATGTCAGAGTATATAAACCAATCTTCTTGTCAGCAGACCAAGAAAGCAGAGAGAAGTGAAAAGGTGCAGAGATGAAACGATCAGAATTTTGGAGGAGAAGGCAATCACGTGGCACCTCAGGAGCGCTGAGCTAAGAAGAACTGCTGGAACCCAACCATCCCTGAGCCTCAGCAGCAACACTCCCAGTGCAGGCAAAGCAACATTTACCCTCTTTGATGGTATATGTTAAAGAAATTAAAAAACAAACAAACAACAAACCCCAGCAAAGAGAATTCAGGCGCTGTGATATTACATTTAAATTAGTGGTCAGTCTCAATTAATTTTGGGGTGGTTTTTTTGGGTTTTTTTGTTAGCACAGAGCTTTTGTATTCCAAGACAAAAACCCTCCAATTGTTTGTTTCAAACACTACAACCTTTTTTAATCTTAGGAAATGCTTAGTATGTTGGAACATGTAGGAATCAGAAGTAAAGTACATTTAGCTAAGAAAAGGCAAACTGAGAACTGGGATGGTTTTCTTCCTCAGCAACTCCATCTTTCACTTTAAGTTACTTTATTTAGCAATGCCTAAGGGTCACACATCACACTTTCATACCTGGATCTTAATTATGATAACAAGCAAACTCTGGCATGTACTAATAGAAAAGGCTCCAACCTTTTTTCCAAGCCCCACCAAATCTAAAAAGATGCACTTAGGATTTAAAAAAAAGCATTTAAGTTCCAATATTTATTTGGCAAATAGAATCTGATGCGTTCTGTGCTGCAGTCAAAGTGAACAGGTTCCTGTATTTAGCTTAACCTGAAGGCATATGTTGATTTTACAAAATGAAGCAAGTGTGCTATGCTCCTTCAGTTCCCATTTACCTTAGTGGATGCTGACAGGACCCAGCATTTTCCTCCATCCAGCTGTAAACCTTGACTTTTCCTTGACCTTCTCTACTGAAATATTTTGGTAGCAACTACAGTCTACAATCCAAATTTTACCCCCAAATAATCAGTTGACTACTGAAAAATACAAATTTAAGCAGCAACAAAAGTGTTTCCTGATGGACTGAAACTGAGGAGCATTTATTTCCTAGGGAAATAAATCTAGTTTTCACCCAGGGATTTAGTGATCAGGGAAGTCTAACATCCTCCTACTTTTCTTCTGCAATGCACTTTTCTCCTCTAACTACTGTCACAACCTACCAAGACACAACTGCCCGAGGGAAATAAAATTTCCTTGCTCTGCAGGTTTTTTAGTACTTAGATATAGTTATCTATTGAAATGGAATGGTTAACCTAGATGGGGAGTTTCCTATCAGGAATAAGCCTTTGGCTTTGGAAGGCAGAGAACTCCAGTAAGCCTCGCAGTGCATTAGCTCTAACTTTTCATATTTGGCCCACTTATAGAATTAGTGCAGTTTAAATGCATGCAATGCTGGTGTTTGTGCTGCTGATTATAAATTGCTATGTATAGCAAGATAAGGCAGGAACAGTTTATCTGGAAAATTATCTAGTTAATTATTGAAAGTCTATTTGAGGGGGGCAGGGAGTACGTTTAACTCTTTCTTTTCCTGCACCTGCTCACCTGCCACAGCTAGGAGACACACAGCTTTGAAAATCCAATTTTTCATAGCACCATCTCATTTTCCACTACTGAAAAATGTGTGAACCAATATGCACCCTGGTAACTCTCACATGAGGGCACAGTAGTGTTTACCTGGTGAGGCTCTGCTGCCTTCTCAGTCAGAAACATTCTAAAGCTGCACAAAATGCCATGATTCAAGTGAGGCTCACCTGCTGATGGGGGCACCAGTGGGAAATCATCACCATGAGGAATTTCAGGCAAGACAAGACTGCATGAATACATTCCTCTGCTACTGAAGGCTTCTGAGACAAAGAAAACTGAACGAGCAAGGAAGCAGGAAAATATACATAGAAAGCAAATGCAGGGAGATGCTACCACTAATAAGAGCATCTCTTTAACACGCCTCCTCTTTCCAAAAGAAAGCTAACAACTTTTGTTCAAGTTCTTCCCTCAGAGCCTGAACAAGCAACTCCTAAAAATACCTGCCTCTGAAAGTTTATGAAACCCTTATTACAGCAACACAAAATGACATTGATGACCGGAGTATTGACTGTTAATGACCTTAAGCAACATCATTCTGTTGCAGAGAAAAATCTACCTGGGACGTCTAGCAACAGCTTGGCCCCAAAAATCCTAAAGAATAACTATATTAAAAATATTAGTTTACAACAGAAGCAGCTTGGTCCAGTTGGATGTACTTTCCTATTACCAACTGTTTGCTTTAACTTCTGAGTGCATGATATGCTTACAGAGAAAGCTACCACACCATTAATACCCTAACCACAATATAAAAAGTTTACAAGAGTTCCCTAATCAAATAAGTTTTTTTAAAAATTAAATTATTTCATAATAGCAAAAAGTAAACTGAACTGCCATCCACGGTCTACTGGGGATTAAAATACCACAATAGAAAAACCTCCAGAGCAACCATGAAACCATAGGGAAAAAATGCACCAAAGCACAAAAAAAAGGTTACCATGGGAACAAAGGCTATTTTCCAACTTGTCACATAATAGCCCCAGTATGGCAGACCTTTACTCATAAGAGCAATCCCACAGGCTTAGGAAGGCAACATGTATAATTATTGCTTGATCTGAAAGAATCTAAGGGGAGAATGGAGTGGGGGGTTTGGCCTTTTAATTCCCTTATGCCCCCCCCCATCTACACCAAGACAAAATTAGTGTAGATGTTGAAAGCATATTAGCATTACAGCACCAGTGTTTGCTATATTAAAATGCCACAGAGGAACAGAAAAGAGAAGTAGGAAGGTCTGCACACCAATCTAAACTTCATAAACAGGATGTAGGGGAGAATGAAAGGCCACAGACAGCTCACAGTATCATTTAGTATGAAGTACCAACACAGAAATGAGTAATAAAGACTCAAGCCCATAAGCATCTCAGAGAAATTTCTGAGATGAACAGACTTCAGTATCTTGCAAAGTGGAAGGAGTTCTGTGCAATTTGTTAAAGGAAGATTAAAAAAAATAAATAATCCACCGAAGATGATCTCATTAATCAAAAAGTAATAATCCATAATCTGGATAGGCATAGATATTTATGTTTTACTGGAAGTTTCCAGCTTGGCACTTGCTTCAGATGATACAGTAAGAGTCAAACACCAACTTTACCACTATCTCTGATTAACAGGTATTTTAAAAGACAAATAGTCACATTATTTTGGAACATCTTCTGTCATGTCTAAAACCACTACTTATATGAAATAATGACAGCTTCCTTTTCGCTAACGCTTTTCCATTTCTAGGAAAATCAACCTGTTTATGGTGTTTAAAGGCATGTCACTATTATTTGATACATGAAATAAGATGACTCTTGCATCTCTAGGTACATAGATATGGAGGTAGTTTGTAAATTTGTCTTTTCCACCCTCCTGGACACATGGCCCAAACTAAGCATCTTCCTAAAACTCAAAATTAGAATTTCACATCTATCTTTACGGATTTTGTCTTGCTTAAAGACTTGCCTTCTTTCCCAGTCCCTCTGCCTCTCAGCATGCTTACCAACAGTCTGCAATTGGATTTCCTCCAATAATCATGATCCCAGTTCAACCTGTGAATTTTGTCACAGGTGAAACAGCCTTCTCAGGCTTTGTATATATTTTAAAAATTGCAATGATTAGCAGAGGACACAGCAAGCAGCAGCTCCAGTTCAGACAGGGACATCACTTCCCACTTGTCCCACCTCCACTATACAGTGACAATTTGCAGAGATCCTTACTCTTATATGTACCCCAAGGTAAGTTCACTGCTGTTGGCAGTGATATTGTCAACTACTACATTTACTTGCATGCTTCAAGTTCCTCTGTTTTCCCTTGCTCCTTGTTTATGTGGAGGTTCAGGCAGTGTGAGCCAAAAAAAGAGGTACATAAATGAGTATTCAACAGCCCAATTTCCCATCCTACTCTTGCAGAAGGAATGCAGACATTCTTTCCATCCTTCTTCCTAATTTAGAAAGTCAGGTAAATTGAACAATGGGCAGGGTGGAGAGAAGAGAAATGCAAGTCACTCATCTTTGTAGTGCCTGACTCTCTGCACTTGCTTGCAAAAGGGCTTGTTTTGAAGTGGACACATAGCAAAAGATGGATTAAACTCATCACCGCAGGTTAGAAAGTCACTGCATACTTGCACCCACAAGAGCAATTAGGAAGGCAGTATTGCCAGAGTTTCTGATCTCACACTCCAGCATACACATAACCTGCATGGGTGAAAATGCATCAACCACACTCATGCTGCAGAGCAATCAGAGTGATCCGCAATTTTTAATTTCACATAGTCCTTGGATTTAAGTATAATTAGACTATTTTGGGCACCTGGAAATCATGACAGAAGAACAGTTTAGGTGATAAAACAGCATCAGATCCAAGAGCAGTTATTCAAAGTTCGGCACAAAAGCAAAGAATTTCAAGCAGAAGTACTACTGAATCTTGGAAGAAATGGTTTTAGAAACTAGATGCACAGTTAACATTCCAGAATCCCTTTTAAAATCAACAATAATTACATAATAGGAAACTAAATAAAAACTCTATTGATAGCATGTCAAAGTGGAAGGTAAAATCAATGGCATGTGTTTTTAAAATATTCCAAACCCCAAGTCCTTTCAACTCCCCTTTCTCTATTTTCACAGCAAGTGTAACTGCTGACATGTAATACAGCTATACTGTATTAAGTAACCATAAATTTTAACTTTTAAATCAATTAAAATACTCCTCCATTATATGTCAGAGTGACAAGTAATAGCCTGCTGAGTGCCATGGAAAATTTTGGTCAAATAGCAGATGAGGGCTGCAATCACTGACTGATACCTAGAGCAAAGGCTTTTGGTAATTCTCCCACAAGCAATCACAATTGCTGACAAAGTTCAAATTTGTCTTGACAGGATTGTCAAGGCAAACTAGAAATGTTCACAATTGCAAGTCAAAGAATTCATTTTTATTCAGCTGAAATTCACTCTACTGCTCACATACTAATGATACACAGGACTGTTCCTACCACTCTCTCTGGCTGAGCAGCTGAAACCCAGATAGCAACAACTAAAGGAAAATGGGAACACTAAGCAAAACACAGACCAGGAAAGTTATGTTCCACAACTAACACAGCCCCAGTTCATCTCCTAAATCCTCTACTACATACTGTCAGAACTCTCTTGCAATATATAGCAGGCCTTGATTTTGGAAGGCAGCTTGCATTTGACTTCAGTAGGAATAAGAGCTGGCGCAATAATTAAAAATACCACCATCCCTCTCATTTCAGGAAAAGGATGTTTAACTGCTTATGCACAAAAGCACACTACTGTAGAGGCAGACAGACAGTTTATGAGTGTGCATAATTAAGTGCTTATGCACAAATTAGCACAAGTTATATAGAAATCAAGGTGTATGGCAGAGTGAGCAAACATTATTACTTGATAAACTATCATTCCCCCAGAACTCACTCATGCACCCTGTTTGTGTCACAGACTTTCAATTTTCTTTAGCAAGGACTGCAATATTTACATTCATTGTTATACCACAAATACTCACTGACACAACAGGTCCTGCACAGAGGCAATTAAAACTAAAGAACCTGGTGACACATGCTTTGCTTCATTAAGCAGTGTTATCAAATGACTGAATGGGCTGGGTTGGGAGGGACCTTGGGACTCATCTAGTGCCAACCCCCTGCCATGGGCAAGGACACCTTCCACTCGACCATGTTGCTCAAAGCCCCATTTAACCTGGCTTTGAATTTCTGCCTATTCTAAAAAAAAAAAAAAAAAAAAATCTGCTTTTTTTCCCCCACTACTGTAGCCATCAAAATTATTTCTGCTACAAACAGGTGTGCAATATGCAGAATAAGCACTTGGGGAAGAAAGAAGATGACTCAACAAAGAGTAAGCTTTGAGCACCCATGGTTTCAAAGGCTGCAGCAACTAGAGTGTAACTTAGTCTTACCACACAGCTGGAGGATCCAAGATGCTCCCCATCTGCGTACCTTCAGGCTTCAGACCACTTCACTCCATGCAGCTCCTGGCATGGGAGCCCACTGCTCTCACAAAGCAGCAAGAGATCTACAGCTTCCTACTTCTATATTTGCTTTTCATGTTCCCAAATAACATGCACAAAATAAAGAGTAGAGCTCTAAACTATATGAAACTGCTTAGCTATTTTTTAAAATTACTAAATTGTTATTCAGGAGCAGGAATAATGAAACCTTATTTCTTAGGTCTCTCTCCTTCCTGCTTGCAATGTTTAATGGCAGAAAAACCCTAACTAGCCCCTTTCCCCTAGGTGGGGGCACTAATTGGGTGCCTTCCCTCCTTCCAGTCACTTCTTTTAATGGAACTGGTAAGAGATAACAGCCAAAATGGAAGAGCTGTAATAGCTACCCACTGTCAAATTTAGTTGGAATTGGCTGACATTCAAAACTTATTAGGTGGGAACAGACAGCTCAGTTACATAAAAATCTCCTTAGGCTCTGTCTAGGGGTCTGCTGGACTTGCTACTGTAAACCAGGACCTTTCTGCAGCATGTTATCAGTTATCAGATACTCATCTGATTCACCTATTCTTGTTTGTTTTCCCCAAGTGTTCTAGTTTTGCACTTGTCTATAGATCTCTGGTTATTGCATTTGCAAAAGCTTGACCACACCGGGGAGTGTCATCTTTTTTGCGGTTTTGGACTCCAAATGTGGACTTTCCTTGAAGACATCCTAACAGTATTTCCTGGACTTGCCTCAGAGCCATTCTGATTTTAATGAGCCCATGCAAAGAGGCTTCAGGCAACACACTGTCCATCCCTTCCCCCTGAAAATCTGTATCTGTGCTCCTGTATCTACAAAAACAGTGCTTCTGAGCTACTTAAAAACACTTGTAAGAACTTGACAAAACCTTTTCCAGGCTTTTTACACCAGCAAGGACTCAAAGACAGTCGAAGAGGAACTCTCTAATGCTTGGGAGAAGCGAGGCTGTTATCCAAATTTCACAGTCATACAGAGGAATGTTAATAAAAGTAAATGCATACCAAGCACTTGTTTGAAGTTCAACGCTTCTTTCATTCCAGAAACGCTGCTTTAATCTCGCAAATGCTGCTCTGCCTTTTGTTACCCTCGCTGGTGACTGTGTTGTCAAGCGCAGCGCTCAGGCAGCTTGCTGCAGGAGCAGCACAAATTGCCTACAAATGCCAAGCCCACAGCTCCAACATGAATGTCTCCCAGCAGAGCCAGGCTGAAGCAGCACCTCGTGTTTGCCTCACACAAATGCTCAGGCCAAGCTGTTTGGCAGAATAATGTGGGCAGTCAGTCCTTCCTGCTCTCAGACCTTTGGAAACCAACTGCATGGCTGGCAGAGAGCAGCAGGCTGCAGGTTATCAACTGTGCAACCTTGCATTTGACGCTAAAAGTTGGAAATCTCCCCTGCCCTGTGACAGTAGGGTGTAGTTTTCTCTATCACAGTCACCAAACGGGTCAAGAAGCAGCCCTGCCTACAAGACACCAAGGTGGATCAGGGCAGGGATGAAGCCTCATGCTGTCTCCAAGAGGAAAGTTGCAATGCTCTGCCCTGACTGAAAGCACATGCCAGAGCTGCCAATTCAAGGGATTGCCCAAAGAGCTGAATTTTGACCAAGCCTGAAGAAACCTTTGAGATTAATGGTATTACAGGCTTTGGTATGCTTGGCAAAGAAAATATACAGGCCTTTATTCTCAGCTTTTCTGAGATTTCCTTGCCTGAAAAATTGCATTAACAACATGTTCCTCAACCAAACTAAACCTCCAGTCTGCTGACCATTATTCCAGCAAAGGTAGAAGTTTCTTTTTCCTGCAAGAAGTGAATGAATACATCATTTTCCAAAGCATAAGCTCTACTCTTTTTGCAGAGTTGAATCCCTGCATGCTTGAACCCCTGAGGAATCATCTGCTTGTCCTTGACGCCTGCAAATAGTTGTGCCTTTGTCAGGCCAGGTGGTGCTCTCTGACCAGAAGTACCACAAGTGCCTGCTGCCCTTCTCTGTAGTATTTACAGGACAGACAGAAGAGCTTGTGCTGTTTTGCTGCCGGCTGTTCTTGGCTGGGTAGGTCAGAAAACTTCATTTAATGCTTCATTAAAGATGCTGGACAGAAATTTTAATAAATTTCTGGTGAAGTGTTCACTCTATTGATTTGGCTTTTCCTTGTACCTGGTTCTCAGTGTTTGACCACCTTGACCATGGATCAATGCAACACCACTGGATTTACAGCCACAGACTAGGTCTTCAACAGCCACAGAACTTCATATCTATTCTTATGCCTTTTCTGCCATTACAGTTTCAGCCTAAACAAATGGCAAACCCCTCCACTGCCCCTGATTTTTGCAGGAACTACAAAAGCAGCTACAACAAATTGAAATTGATGGTGGCCACAGGGAAAGCAGAGCTGGTAAGCATTACTGTGAGAGCTCCTTAGAAACACTGGTCCCACCTGGCAGCAGAAAGTATAACAACTACCCAACAATTCAGGGAAAGGACAGAATAAAAGTGTCTTTCATAAATATTGTAGATACAGCTTAAAGCTCAACCCCCAAATAATACAACTGCCCGTGCTCCTTAAGGCATTTAGTATTTTAAAGCTATTTTAAAGTTACTATGGTTGAATGAAAATACCCACCCAACAAACTATTATATGAAGAGAGTCTAAGTCCATGAATGAATATTGATAAACTGCTGATTGTGATGTGCCGTAATTATTCTTAGAGCATGAGGTCACAATCCTAAATTATGAAACTGCTGAAATAATATTTTTAAAGTTTCATCTTTCCCTTATGCATAAAAATCTCTGCTAAGCCTGCAAAATCTTGACCTCAAATGTAAGGACATTATGCTACTTTAATAAATTATATAGAAGGCTTGACTTGTGATCAAGAAAATATTAAGGCTTGGGTTATTATATTTTACATTATTTCTTTACTCATTAAACCTGAAGAGCTTTCATTAACAACAGAGAGTAATTCAATTCACTGACTTATTAACAAAACATGATATACATATTTAAATTTCAATGCTGGGAAAGAGATGACAAGCATAAACTGGATAGTTGAAATCCAGATAATGTATAAGAAAAACAAAACCTTATATATAAAGAAACGGCTTCAACATTTTAACTTAAAATAAATTTGGACTAATGGGCATGATGCCTTGAAAAAAAAGAAGTTTACAGAAAAAAATATGGATTACTTTGGATTCTGTTGTCTTAAGCAAATGCACTTCAGCTCTATACTTAATTGGAAGTAGATGGCAAATTTTGTCTGTGTCTCCTATTCCTGTTCACAATCTGACATCTTGCTGCTGCTGCTGGTCAGGCTGCAGTGGCCTGTCTGTAAGACTGAGAAGTTACCCACCAAGGCTGTTACTCAAGCGCACAAGCACAGCCATCGCTCCAATTAACTATTTATGAGCTGTTCCACTGCTCTAGAAAAAGTGCAGTATCAGAAAAAACCTGCTCATTAGAAAGCAGCCTGTTAAGGTATTTTTAAATGTAACAGTGCAATTTCAGTGGACACATGCACATTACTTTTTAAGGAGAAGAGGAACCAAAGCATTTTCCTCTGGAGCTGAGTGGTTTAAAATTTTAATGAAGAAAGGATTTAAGATTGTATTATAAGAAACAACGTCTCGTTGACAGAAATGTAGTTAGGATAATCCTGCAAATCTTTCCTATTATCTTATTTCTACACCCTTTTACCCAGGGATGCCTATGCTTCCACTAAGTCTGAAGACTGGCAGGGAAGCAGGGAATGAGTGTTGCTTCCAGGTGATTCCTGTAAGGAAATCTCTGCACAGCTCCCCTTTATATCGACAACACTACTGGAAATAACTCTGCACTTCAAAGTTGAAACTCCTCCTCGCTCAAATGGAGCAAAATTTAAATAATTTAAGTGAAGAAGTGCTAAATTATTCTCTTCTGATTATGCTAAACAGATGGGGAAGAGGTGAATATGGCAAACCTGTCCCGGTCAACCAACTCTATCAACCACTCTAAACTTTTGAGAGTGCTCTGAGGTGCTCTGGCTATTACTGATAGCACAGAAAGATTGTAACCAGTACTTTTGTATTACTACAGTCCTCAAGTCTTTAAAGAAATTAGCACATGTAAAACAATCACTATCACTTGAAGCCCTGTTCTTCATTCCCCCTTTTCTGCAATTTCCTTATTCAAAGTACCCCAGAAGCCATCTTACCTAATGCCCTACCAGGCAGAGATATTTTGGACAAACTACAAAAAATATTTCGTAACTAAATTATCAGATTGATGGGTGACACTGAAGCACGACCTGTCAAAGTGTTACTGAACTTCACCTTTTAAATTACTGTCTACCCAGTTGTTTCAAATGCATGTCATTTTGTTAGTCCAAATGAGCTTGTTGCTTAAAATACTCCTGCATCCCACACATTTGTTCCTGGAAGGTAACGTGATGGGGCCCATCTGAAATTCTGTCTGGCATATTTACCTGTCTCAAGCCCTCCCTTTACTTTGCAGCATCCTTCTCCCTGCTGTGAGTTCATCAGAACATCTTCCTGCAACAAAGCATGTGAATAAACCTCACCTGCACGAGGACATGTTACCCAGAGAAATTAGTAAGTGAAAAACCTTGTTGTAAATTGCTGACACCTTGATGTTAACTTACTGCTCACACTTGATCTTAACATCCATCCACCCACATGTCCACATCTCTGAGGATGACTCGAGGGATCCAACACCTCAGCAGCTTACTTCTGTATATTAATGCTGACAGCCCAACAGCCCTTCTTCCTCTCTCTCTCTCACCTCTCTTCTCTATGTCCTCATAAACAATGCTACCTAAAAATAAAATGATATGCGAGAACAACAAAAGGCAATAGTGAGACTTAGCCCAGCAGCAGAGCCAAAGTATCACATTTTCAGCTGCTGTATACTAACTCCAATCCTGGTAAGTCCAGCTTCAAAACTGTCTCAGATTAGATACAGAAACACAACTCTGAGCTGCTCCAGAGTTTTGTTTTAGTTTGCTGCCAGCCTGCAAAGGGGAGCTAAAAGAGCAGAGGACAAATGACATTCATGAAGAATAATGATCCTCCCCCACCACAAACATCCTAAATTCTTTACAAGGGATGTATATGAAATGCAGGAGAGGTCACAGAGGCACTCACTGAAAGAAAAAAAAAGCAGCCAAACCCAACAATATTAATTTGCTCTTGGTTTTCCTAGAAAGACAAAATTAGTGTCGAGCTGCATGATCAGCACCTTAGCATACTACCATTTACATAGCTGTTCTCTTCCTATATTTTCTAATAATCTTCCTGCCTTTTGCCTTTCAGCTGAAGGCAATCTCTTGCCATTTTAAGCATCATGGAGCCAAAATGGGTACCAATATTTAACATTAAATCCCTGAAATCTCTGGGGAGAAGAGAGGGAAGAGATATAAGGACGAAAGAAATTAAGGAGTATATTTAGTCCTCTTATTTTACCATAACATGGAGGGAGGGGGAGGAAAAGGAAAAAGTCTAATTTAGTGGTCTGAATGATACATTGGAAGCTCACATGCTTCCAAGGCTACTTCTAAAGAAAGTTTTATGCATATGCAAGTCTGTTCATGGAAAGGTACCATATGCTTATAATCATTTATCCTTTATACAATGCATACTTCATGAAATTTGTATGGTCTTTTTTTTTTTTTTTTTCCCTCTCTTCCCCAACAGTGAGATTCACAGATCTGGGAGGATGTTAAATACTAAATCTGCAAAAGTTCATGACAGTCTATGGCAAAACTCCATTTTACTTTGGATTAAATACACTTGGTGACGTTCCAAACAAGCCCGTCAATACGTGCACAAATGGGACTCACTGGTTCCCCAGCAGAGAGATATCAGTTGTTAGCTCTGTGTGTGCTCCCTGAAGACACTTGTGTACGAATTGACAAGGATGTTATCTTGATACACAGAATCTGCAAGTGCTAGAAGTTGAATGTGCTCAACTGAGACAGGGACTGAACATCCCATTCAAGAGTTACAGGCACTGACTGCAGTGCTGTGCAAGTTCAGCTGCCAATTTATGTATGAATTGAAACAGGCAAGAAAGCCCTTCCCTTCACTGGACGTTTTATAGCTTTTATAGCTAATATTCCAATTATTTTAGGAGACTGCACAAATTGCAAACAATTCTTCACTTTCTTTCCATCTCCCTATTATGGCTAAGGATGAATACATGAAATATTTTAAAACTTTTCCTCAGTCTTTGGTCAGTATCTATTAATTACTTCAGCTTCAACTACCCCTTCTGCAGTGTTACAGCATAATTGAAGTGTTAAACTCCAATATGTTAAGGAGACCAGAAGAGTTACGTATACTTTTCACTTCTAAGCTTTCACTTCAAGAGTTTTTCTCTTGTGACTGCCTTAGTTTGTATTCCCTTCCTTATTTCCTCAAGCTTTTCTCTCAAGATTCAGACATTTTCTTACACTCTTCTGCATGCTAAACACATCTTCGGGTAGGATTTAAAGAGTTTAGATGTCAGGTATGTAAACTATTTTTCCTTTAGGAGCAGAATTGGCACATTAGGCTATTTCAAAGATAAGTGCATTTGAGGCTGAAACTTGCCTTCAAGTTTTACTCTCTTTTATCAGGAATGACATCTTGATAATCTTGGCTATGGTGAAATAAGAAATGTTGTATTCATTTACCAATTTTTTTTTCCTCAAGTATGTCATCACAGAATTTGAATATACTGCACTGTGTATTTTCATATATTTTTAAATACAGTCTCCCAGGTTTCTTGAAGATTTTTTTCATCTAAATACAAAACTTGGAGTTTGTTTTACCTTCCTCCAAACTCAGTCAAAAATTATACATGCAATACCTGCACTAAAAGAAAAATACTGTCTTTGGCATTTGTGGTTGTCTGCTGAAGCTGACTTCTGTGTATAACCCAAAGCAGTTTATCCCAGACCTTTATTCAGACTAAAGTGACTGTGTAATCATCCATAATTCAGAGGCAGCACCTGTTGGGTTTGTACTAACAGCTCGATACTTAAGTAAACTCTTTGAAGCTGGAGCCAGCAAAAAATACCCTGCACTAGCAAATCCTACACTGATGGAACTGAGATTGCTTTCCGTAAAATAAGCCAGGATTTTCACCTCCCAAAAAAAACCAAAACTGAAAAAAACCCAAACAGGACAATCTCCAGGCAAGATGTTCAAAATTTATAAAAAAACTAAATATGAAAACATATGCTTAGAAAAGTTTCGTTAAAACAAGAAAGCCAACTCCCATCTCACCACCATTTTTACCTCCTCCTAGACATTTCCTCAATTCCCATCAGAATACATCCAAGACTAACCTAGTCAGCATGGTGGACACTGCTTTCCAGGCAGCCATGCAGAAAGCAGTTATGCAATATTTCTATCAATATGCAACACTCAACATAGTGCCAGTTCTTCACAATTCACGATTTTAAATGATAAATGCAAAGACACTACACAGACAGACATATGTGTATCTCAAAAATCTAGCTTGGATAGTCGAGAGACATTTCTGAGAATGAAGACTGGCAGCTCAGCTTTCTGACACCAATCAAGGTCAAAATTCTGCAAACTCGCTTACTGAAAAGCAGGAGTTGAAGATTCATAAAGCCAGAAAAAAACAGTTTTGATGCCATTAGAACAATTTTGTAGGTAGCCATGGCAACATAGGAGCACTGTCCCCCAAGAGTTCTAGGGATACCCTCAGAGCACTGGAAAGCCAGAGCACAAAGGAGACTGGTTAGCCAAATTTTCCAAGTGACTTGTATATTCAAAGAGCGAACCAAGGTTTCTTTAGCATCATCTCTAACCACAAATTAAGTAATCTCAAACCTGGTGCAGCTCACAGCAAGTTAAAAGGCCAGTCCAGAAGGTGAGGAGACCAGGTTGGACAGAGTTTCATTAGGATGCCTCGACACCAGAGGCCACAGAGCCATGGAAGTTGGTTCTACATGACCAAGCTGTCACATGCACAACAAAGGCTGCTTTGCCTCAGTGTCACGGGTTCAGCTATCATGGCCAGACTTCATAAATGCATATTTATATAATTAAATCCTTGTTGTAACAACAAACATAAATATGAATGAATATATGAGACATGGTACCATAATTTGTTGGTTGGGTGTTTCTACTGCAAAACACTGTTTTACTTCTAGGTCTTGGAATTAGGAAAATATAAAACATTAAAAGAAGTAATTATGGAGACAGGTGGGACATAGTAATATTTCCTTTCTGGTATTGGTTTCCTTGAAGATTAATACTGGACACAAGCCCTTAAATCAACTCAATTCTAGCTACTTACAAATTTAAGGCTGCCTTCTTACGGCATAAATAATGATCTGATTAAGTGGCTATAAAATATAGAGTCTGTTTCCTCCTTTTTTTCCTAACCTGCATCTTGAAACAGACCCCTGAGACATCAAATGGAGAGATAGCAATGAAATGTCACAAGGAACTTCTACTGACACAAAAAAAAACCAACCACATATCCAGAAGAATCCATCTTCTGATAGCTGTGATAGCTACCAGATACCCTGACAGTGATGTGCTCCCACCTCACCAGATATGAAATAAATAATAATAATTAAAAAAAAAAAAAAGCATACTGGAAAGGTTCCCATGCTGGCCATTTCAAGGAAGATGGCCTAACAAGAAAAATCAACCTATCCACATGCTCCTGGAGAAACAGAATGGAAGACCAGGTGAAATAAACTGTATGTCAGGGAACTGTTTCCCTCTGTGAAGCACTTCTGAATTCTGAAGGAACAATATTCCCCCATGCCAAATGGACATGATTTCTTTCTGTAATCAGCCCTTTGAGATGGGATCAGCCATTGGTATAGTTAAGAATGGGAACAGAATCCCAAGCCATCCATTCTACAACAATATTAGAAATTTTCTGCAAGGATTCTTATTTCTATTCATCAGCTAAAGAAGTTGACAGATAAGTCTGGAGCTCTTTTTATTAAAATCCCCAGGGACATTTCCATTTCTGGTTTATGGTGATGTGAATTTGCCCTTCCTCTACTTAGGGTACTCTGGTTTCTGAGCCTTGGAATTAAAAAGCTACTGATTATAACCAAATTGAATATTCAATTTGAACATGGAAGATTTTACTTTTACAGGGACTGTCAGCACAATCAAACCTAAAGTTCTGCCTCTGCAGCTGCTCTCTGCTATGGGATCAACCAGTGCTTCCAGCAGAGTGGTCCAGCCGTGGCATCACAGAGGTGAGCAGGGTAAACAAATGCATAATTGCAGATTATATAATTCAGCAGCTGGATAGGCAGGAAAGTCTTGGTTTCATGGTCTTAAAGATTTGGGTCTCACCAAGAGCCATAATAAGATTCCTACCAAAATCAATTTGGGCCAGAAATCCACCCCTTGACTGAGCCAGGATGCAAGAGCAGCCACCAGGCTGCATCACAATGAAGCCCTTCCCTTAAACCAACCCCCAGCCACAAAGCCAGAGCAAGAACATCAGCAATGATCAAGCAAGCAGCCAGGAGGCACAAAAACACTCCTGACTGAAATTTCATCCTCACAAAAGGGCATTTTTTTGCAACTGGGCATAAATAAGCTTAAATATATTAAATACTAGCAAATCGCACATACGGCTCCCTCCCTCTTCCCCCCGCCAAAACCTTAGATCAAGGGAGTAGATTTTTAACTCAAATTTCAGTTATATTCCCCCTTTTATACTGCAATCTTTTCTGGTTCAGAGTTGGAAAATGAAAACAAACAAATAAACAAAAACACCACAAAAACCAAAAGCAGAAACTGAAACCTGAAATTGCTCCAGGATACAGGTTTCTTTAAAGCACACAGTGTTGGTTGAAGCTAGGGAACAGTTAAGCAGTAATTATAATTTACAGTATGCAAAGAGGAACTGTAATAACTGTACATCTGGGCAGTGGGCTGAAGTGGCAGAGATGATGTTTTATTCCCTCTCTTCTGCACTCCTCAAGGACATAGGAGCTGGCATTTAAGAGCAAGAAGAAAGGTAAGCACTCACAGTGTGACAAAGCTTACACGTGAACTATATCCAAGTATTTTTAAAATGGTATGTATGTATAAATATACACATACACACCATATACAGACAAGTCACCAAATAAATGATCTGCAAAGTTTACTTCTCCACTGAAAGCACAGGCTGTCACTGGGAGCCAGAAGCTAAATGCCATTAAGGTGCAGACTCAAATACAACTTGCCAAGAGGCAGGAGCTTCGTGGAGGCTCCTTGCACCTGAACTGTGTAATGCTGGTCCATGGCTCTCCGTAACATTACTGAATTACAGAGTTACCCTTACTGAACACCCCTGAGCAGTCACCTGCCCTGCTGTGGATAGCATATGATTGATTAAACAGTTGAAAGAATTCAAAAGAAAGAACAAAACCCCCAAAATGCTCATGAAAATTAACATCTGGTATGTGCTCAGGCTGACTACAGGTTCTACAGTTACAACTGCAAAATACCATAAAATGTTAAAGATAAAATGTTAACTATTCCTGCCACCCATTTCGCATTGTTTAATTTTGTGGCAAAATTTAGCAGCTGCAGCTAAAGTTCCCAAACAACTCTCCAGTTACTGATAGAAAAAATTTTCTCCGCTTAAAACTAAGCATTAACATTTTACAGCATGGGTGTGTTTCAGGCCAGAAGAATCCGTGTTTCAAGAAAAATGCTATGGATATTTCTGAAAAAGCGAAGTGAAGGGAGAACGCTGTTTGGACAGTATTCATATTTCCTACAATTGATCCTTTGAGAACCAGCACTTCCACGTTTTAGTGTACAGTCTTTGAATTAACCTTGGAGGCAGAGGTGGTGCTTTTTCCATCGGAGGGAAAACCCACTCAAACCCACCTAAAAGCAGTGTTTGCATGCACTGGAGAGTGGTTTGCAGCACTTGGCAGCAGCATTCCCTCCATTTTAGCTACCAAGCAAGCTGCAGAGGAGGGTTGAGCGAGGTTCACTCTCCTCCCTTCCTCCCTTTGCACAGATGCTCACTCTTCCTGTGAGCAGCTGCACCTGAACAGAGATGAAGGGCACTCGAGTCCCACCTCACCTCTGCAAACACCGAGCTACAAACACACACTGAGAAGCAAGGGAAGTCCCCAGCTGAACACAAAGGGACCAGGACAGGCAGCACAATTATATTTACTGCTGAGATGCAACGAGTGGTTGTAAACATAGGATTACAAGGAGAAGGGCAAGGTGGAAACGTGCCAGCAGCAGAAGAAAGGAGGAGAACTACTGTTGGGAAGAGCAGCAAAAAAGCTCTGCAGCAATGTGAGTGAAAACACAGGTTTATTTAGAACAGAGTATGAGTTGAGGCAGAGGAGTGAAGATTCCAGGACATCACAAACATCTCCCTTAGCCTTACTGCTACTTACAGCCTCCTTCTACAGCAAGTCTGTTAGCAAAAGCAGCAAGGCTCATTTTTAAGGTTCAGTGAGCCACATGGATGGTAACACTCTTCCATGAAATGGAATTCATTCCACCTGCTTTCTTAGGAGGTCTCAGAAGTACCTGTGACTGTAAAGCTTTGTGACTGTACACAGTCTTACCTATTACAACTCTGCTTTGTGCACAGACTGAACAACCCATTACATGGACAGCAAATTTGAAAGAGCAAATTCAAGTATACTCTCTAACTGGAAAAAAAAAAAAAAAATTCCAGCATTAGGAAGGAGACAGTGCCTCCTTCATTTCAGAAACCCAAACAAAGCTGGAAAGTTTTGGCAGAAAATGACCAATCTGTTTAAGAAAGTACAATATCACCACGAAGAATTGAATTTATCACAACTTTTCCACACTATATATAATAGTACTTTTCATGCAAACATATGCTTTTGCCAAAGATTTCTCTCACTTTTATCTTTGAACTGTGGAAAAACTCCAAAAAGCTGTGTGAGCCAATAGCCCACATTTAAGGCAATTTGCAAACTGTGCACCGAGTTCGTTAATACTGACAATTCAACAAACAACGTAGCCTTTGAATAGCCATGTTGATCCCAATATTCAGCAATTAAACTCCATTTACATCCTTCAAAAACGCTTACAGGAAACAGCGCTTACACCTTTACACATGTGGAGCCATTGCGAATGCACAGAGTCCAGAAGAATTCATGGCTTGCTTACAGCACCCCAAAGTGTTGGAATTATTTTGGACGGCGTTCTCTCCAGCTGTGCCACGTGAAAGGAGAGGTGAGAAGGGAGCAGGCCAGAACAAACAGAGTGCTCCATGCAGGCGGCACTGGGAGCGAGAAGCGCGCGGATCCCGAACATCAGAGCGCAAGGACAGCTACCGCCCCAGGATGGTCACGGTGCCACAGAGGTGGCAACACTCACCAGGAACAACCAAAACGGAAGGGAGATGGGAGCCGGGAGAGAAGGGCCACTGCCTCCTTCCAAAGGAAATTCAACTCACCCACCTCCCCTCTACTCCTCGAAGTTTGAAAAGGCTGCCTTGTCCTCACAAGGCACAATCACAAGGATGTTAGATCCATCAATGAAGATCTCAGGAAAAAGAGTCAAACCTGTTAATACCCTGATTTTTAAGTAGGATTTTAAATATCTTTTAAACATTATAATAATACCCTGATTCTCCATAGGACTTCTGTATCTATACTTTAAATATTATGAAATATAAATTAAGTTCACAATCTAGTATTTTTGTCATGGGAATGGTTCTCAAGTTCCTAGGCTTAGCAGATGGTCGATAACAGATTTCACTATTTCCTGTTTTTCCCCCATTTTCTTGGATTTCAGCAACAGAATAGATCTTTTCCTGAGCAATCTGTTCAGTTTGATTGCGTGTCTTTTCTGAATTATATCCAGTACTTATTTTTCTTTTGTAGTATCCCCCCCCCTCCACCATATCCCTTCTCTGAACGCTGAAAGTTTTCTCTTTGGTTTGTAGTTGCTGGACAAGAATAAAAGCAAATCTCAGATGAAGCAGACAAAACGTATGCTGACTTCCATGCTGCTTTTCTCAAGTTGTTTCTATTATGCAAATTATTCCCAACGAGTCACACGCACGCACGCACACAAACATACTTCCTAACCTGCGAGTTTGTTTTCACAGAATCATAATTCACTGCTCTGTCTCTGCTCCAACATTGTCCAACTTTCAGGACTCCTCCACAGAGTTACTCCCAATTATCTCCATACACAGACTTCAGGTAAGTGCACTATTCCTACATAACCAATCAAAAAATTCTCTAATTCAGAACAAGTCTACCTCCTGCGTTGAAACTACCTCTGCCCCCAGAGAAAGGGCAGAGATGCTCTTCCTGCCTTCCCAGGTGCTCCCTCCACATCAAGGTACATCTGCACTCTGAGGTTCACTCTTGACACAGCGGCTGTTCCCTGCTCTGCAATCTAAATGTGATGGAGAGGAACATGTTCAGCAGATTTATAAAAAGTTTGAATTGCTCTTGAGAACAGTCATCTGCTGGCCTCCCTGCTGCCATAAAGGGAAATGCTCCCAGCACAGCGACAAGAGAGGAAAATCCCAGGTTCCCTAGCTCTTTAAGCCAATGCAATAAATCAAGAGTTACGTAACTTCTTTTCTTCCCCGTCCTAAAAATACTTTCTTAGACTGAAATATAATTATTAAGTCTGAAAAAATAAAATGATGTTTCCATGGTTTTTACTAGCTCTCAGGCTGAAACATGGAGGCCTTTGGAAGAAAACCACTGTGGAGAAGCAAGAAGGTTACAGAGGCGGCAGCATTCCACCAGAATGGAGGAAGAGGCACAGCACCAAAAGCTAAGGATCTTAAAAGATGATTGCTGGCTTTTATCTGAAATGCTGCTGTCCCACTGCTCCCCTGCAGCCTGGGGGACCCCTTGCTGGGGTGGCACAGTGAACATGAACAGAGTCTGCTCCCTGGCTGGCTGGGTTTCACAGGAGACCATCCACCCTGGACCAGGTGCTCACTCGGGTCACCAGGGGCAGAGGATATGGCCCGAGGGCCCCTGAGGTGGGTGTTGCACCCAGAGCAGACAAGTCCCTCCTGGCCCTGGAGGATGGAGCCTAATAAATAACCACAAATGGGCCTCTATTGCCGAGGAGCTGTCTCTATGCCCATAGGTCTCCACAGGTACATGCAAACTGCAAACAAGGTCACCTCCAGCAGCTCCTGCTCTCTGAGCACAGATGGAGGCACTCCAAAAGCAGAAGGCTACTTCTGGCTGGCCATCTCAGGCTGCTGTTGCCTGTCCCAGCCGAGATGAGACACAGCCCTTTGCTGCCAACCCTGGGAACAGGTGCTGCTCCCAGGGAGAACCGGCAGCAACCCTCGCTGCCAGCACCTAGGGGCTTTGTGCCCTATTCCCAGGAAGGACAAACTTCAGCAGCACAACACTAGACCTTCATCTAGGGAACATCAGAAACCTTGAGGGTCTGTTTCTTGGATCAGAGGAGCTGTAATCTTTTTATAACTAGTTAAATGATGTCATATGCTCATTAGCTTTCCAGACTCTATTTGGAATGCAATTTTTTTTTTAATTCTCTTGTTCCCTTTTTTTTTTCTTGACTGCTTAGTTTCTATTCAGCACGAGTGCTCTGCTCTGAAAATTCTGCCAAAGGTTTTCCACATTCTCTGCACAGCCCTCTAACTGCATTGCAGAAAAATAAGACTCATATATACACATTCAACCTTGCTCCTCAAACATCTTTAAAAGTTTTGCCTTTTTACTTTGTGTTCCTACTGGAAAAAACAAGTTGATAATCTACGCAGAAATACAATTCTGCATGCTCCTGCACCGAGCCAAAACCACAAAATTTACTACCACGGAAAACACAGAAGTAAAATGAATGAAATTAATCTATCAGGGTTTTTTCCCCTCCAATCTCTACTAGGTCATTGCAGTAATCCAGAAAAAGAAATCTTCTGAAATCAAAACTGAAGCACTAGATTTAGCTACACTGCTTTAATGCATAAGAAGAACCTACTCACACTTTACAGCCTTTATAAAATTAGAAGCAATTATGAAATGATACACGAATTACCTTGTTCAGTCTGGGATTAAAAATATTAATCTTGGGTAGGATTTTAGGAAAAACAGTAATACAGCAATCACTGAATTATTCCAAAATTCTATTCAAAATTAGCTCAGAATACTCTGTGATCCTATGAGATGTCTATAGAGTTGTCCAGTAGGACTGTCTGAACTGTTCCATCATGTGGTTTGCAAGCTGTATTTAGACAAAGCAATACAAATGCACCCCAACATTTTTGACCATAACTGAATTGTTCAAACTGTTCTAGAGTAGACCTTTTCTGGGGCATTTTCTTAATGCCCCAGAGAGTGAAACAGGTATTTGTCTCCCTGAATTGTAACAAATTACAAAGCTGAATTTTATCTTTTCACCATTGGTATAAGAACAAAAGAAACCAGCAGACAGATTATCTTTCTGTTATAGCACAGAATTTCTTGCCTGCTCAGAACTCTGGTTATGAAACTGGATGAGACTTCATGATTTGTGGCATCCTGCACCTTACAGGGTAACCAGTTTCATAAATTCCCAAGCCTTATTTTCAAACTACTGAAATGTTTTGATCTTACGACACCCCTTCAAAGAGCTATTTCTGAACACAGCCTTTCCAATGACAAGACTTTTCATCTACAGGCTAAATGCACCCAACCCAAGCCATATGCACTCACCCTTGTCCCAGCAGTGCTAATCTTCAACTTAAACAAAAAAACAACCACAAAACGTTTTAAATCAGTTCTTACTCCCTCCAAAACCTTTATTTAAAAACAAAACAACCCCAACCCCAAACACACAGACACCATACCTTCTCTCAACATTCCTTTCCCTCAGACAGACATCACCTCAAGGCACAAGAGGACTGATCTCCTGAACCTCCAAGCAAACATTGTACAACCCCTACAGGATAGATAATCTTATTTATTTTCAGAACGTTACTCGCGTGTGGTCTAAAGCTGCCCGAAGTCTTTCTTCTTTACATTTTCATAAAAAAAAAAGTAGTGTCCTATTAAAAAGCTCCCTTAGCACACTGTTGAGGATTACCATCACCACACAAAACGATCAGAGTCATGTAAAGGCACTGAATACCTAATTACAGAAGTGGGACAAAGCTCAAATGTAGGAAATGCAAGACCATGCATTTAGTTACCCTTGACTCTTTGTTCTCACCATAAGCTTGGGCAGAAGAAAATGACAGAAGACAAAGACCAGTTGTTATCTACTAATAAGCATTCTCTGGCACAACCCATTTGTGTCTCCCCATGAGACAGCCTTAATCCAACACATCTCTTTTTTAAAATTATTCTCTAGCTTGAAGTTGAATATTTTCAGTTTGTCACTCTACCAAAGGCTCCAGTGAAATTTTATACATTAGTCTGGTAGGATTACTTTTGGCAAACAATTCATTTCAATTACTTTGCATCTACCTGTTTTTCCAACAAATGTGGTCCTAGTGCTTTGCATACGATGGACTTCAGGTTTGTAGGATTGCTTGTATTCCATTTCTCAAAGTTCAATATTTCATCATAAAAGTTTCACATATTTTCTAATGAAATAAGCCTCAAGAGGAATGTGAAACCTCCTCCTCCAATCTGGGGCTGAATCAAAAAAGGAACAGGCCCATTGATTTTGATCAAATATGAAGGTCTCTGCCAGCAAAGCTCCCTAAAATGTTGTCAGGACACATATGGAGGACTAGTCCTAGGAATAGCCATGACTATATTTTATTACTTCCTCAAAGATAAATTTCATTCTCAGGAACTTTTGCTTCCAAAAAAAATCTGTAATAAAGAACTTCTTTGGAGGCTGCCTAAATGCAGCTCACATACACGAGTTTCACTTGCAACCACTACAAGAGCAAGAAACACAACATTTTATTAATTCCGTTCTCTAGTGAAGGAAGATGTGTGATTCACACAGGAAGTGTTCCCAAAGGTAGGCACATCCTTTTTTCTCTGTCTCTCCCCCACCATAGATACAAATATATAACATACCACGGTTTGAAATCAGAATGAAACCCATCACAGGAAACAAGTTTTCAGACAGAGAATTCTGAACAATTATCTTCTAGGTCATACAAATACCTCATGTGTCTTAAGAGTTCTGCATGTTATGCTCAGGGAAAGACGAAGTAAAAGATCCTACCACTTGACTGACGAAATAAACTCATGCCCAAGATTTGTTTACACGTAATCCTAAACAATATTAATAATTGAAGTTCCACAGTGGAAGTACAAGGGCTGCAGTACACAAATGGCAAAATGACTATTTTTTGGTTTCCTGTGCAGGATAGAAACCTGATCACAGGGAACACCTTTTTGCCTCAAATGAAAGCATTCTCACTTCCTCTTTGGCATACAATTTTCTTCTCCATATGATAAAAGGTTTATGTTAAAAAGATACTCGAAATTAGATAAAGCCATTGCAAAAATTAAACAGGCATAAAACAACTGTCTAGGAAAAGATGCTGTTGAAGCACTAATATGCTGCCAAACTTCCTTAAAGTCATTAATGTCTCTATCAAACCTGAGAAAACTCGTAGATTCATTGTGTATAAAAAGCTGCATTACCTCACCCAGAAGCAATGAAAGCAAGAATAAATTTGAGAGAAAGCAGCCTTCTCAGCACAGCCAACTTGGTGAACTTCAGCCTCGGATTTTCATCGCTGTTGCAAGGACAGAAACCAGCCAGGTCTGGCCATGCAACACATACTCCAAACAGCACAGGACACCAACTGCTCCATCTTTATGGCTGGTTTTAAACATGGGACATTAAGGAAGTTCCTTTCTAAGGAAGCAAAAGGACAACAACCCATGGTTAATTACAAGGCAAACGAAAAACCCCATACACAAGAGATTTTATAAATATGCTCTCTGTATTTTGAAGGTGTTAAGGGTTTTATTACAGTCAGACCAGCAGGAAAATGTTATGCCCCACTTTCTACAAACCAGTAGCTAGTTTTTGAACTATTCAAAGCAAAGGTTCACTTCTTCTTGGGAAAGTTTTTGCAATCACCCGGAAAGAAAACAGAGGCAAATCAAAACTGAATTCACGAATCCAAAACAATTCCTGGAGAGGCATGTTCCCCCTCCCCCTACTATTTCTTTTTTTTTTTTTTTTCACAAATGCATTTCTAGTTGGGCCATTTGGCATTCTTTAGTACAAAATATAATCAGTTCCTCCCTCCGTCATACGCCACTGTCACCCTGATATATTTTTCTCACAGAACCATCACTTTTGGGACTACTCTATCATAACAGCCACCACATTACATTTGACAATCTGTACTAGATAAAATGAAGGGCATCCAAACAGGGACAAGGTCATTCAGATTTGAATCTTTATGGAGAGCATTTAAATTGTGCATTAAGTGTAAAAAATGTACTGAAAAAAATCAAGATTGCATGAAAAGTGCTTTAAGTTGGTATGATTTGGGATAAAATTAGCAAGAATAGTCTCTCTGCCAAGTGCTATAAAAATGATGATGCAATAATTTTACCCTTTCAAGTTAGCACATGTATGGAAGTGATTAAAATGTTTCCTTTTTAAAATTAAAAAGGAAAACTGCAACAGAGAATATTAAACCACTTCTTGAAGTTTAGGCATGCAAAGGAACAGTACAAATGCAACCACTTGGATTTCACAGACTAAGGTCTGTTGTTTTTTCTTGAAAAATTTTCTTGATTGAAATCCATAGTCAATTGTTTCACACCAAAAATGAGTATGGTATGAGAGGAAATGCCTTTTGTAATTGCATCTACAGTATTCCTAAATTCTCCTGCCGAGGATTAAGTTGACCAGCCAGGAGCACGCCAGACTGAAGGCAAAATTACAGTACAAAAACTATGTGACACACAAAGCAATACTGACAAAAATACTGACATTCTCCCCACGTTTTCCCCAGTTGCTTACACAAATGCCAGGTGTTTGGCTAAAAGGGAAAACCAAGTGAAAATTCTTCCTTTAGAGAAGTAGTGACACAGAGGGTGAGAAAAAGGGTGCGATAAATCCCATCCTCCAAATACTAAAGCTACAGGTTCCACCCTTCCTGCAAAGGTTATGAGATACAGAGGACGTTTGACATGAAGGCTCTTTTTCTGTTTTGCATATGGGGATGACTCAGTTGCTTACTTGATCTTGCACTTGGACAGATCTGCAGGGTAACTCTCTGCAGCACAGGGGCGCCAAGAGGAGTCTGTGATCTAACTGTGCTAGAGAATGGATGTCATCAGCTAAGCAGATCGCAAATAAATGAGAAGAATTATGCTCCAGAAACGGAAGTCCTCAGCTTTGAAGGGACTTGCTCTAGACCTCCCACAGCCTGCAACAAGACATCTGAATTTCAAAATGCATGGCTTCCCTTCTGATGCAAAAAATAAGCCACAGAGATACTGCGTTAGTAACCATATATAGGGAATCCAACCAGGAATCCCAAATGTTTCATGCGGGGTCAAGTCCAGCCTAGTCAGTCAGTCAGACCTGGCAAGACTTAATCTAGTAAGCTTCGTATTGGTATTGTCAATGGTCAAGCCATGAGAGACAGGGAACCAGCTCTGAATTAGCCAGACAGGGACTTCGATCCACAACTCTGCCTTGCGAAGTAACGGCCCAGAATTTGGGTAAAAGCCTATCCCAGTTTGGTAACAAATGAGAGGCTGCACCAGAAAAATAAAGAATACCAAGTAACAAGCTACAGAACAAAAACGAATAGGAAATTCATTAGGACAAAATAAAGACGTTGGCCAATTTTCCCCAAATGACATGGTTTCTGAACAAAACTGACAATAAGAATAGAAAGCCCAGGAAAATCCTGAAAGAACAGACCCCTTGCTAAGTTGTCAGCAATTGGGCACATAGGACAGGCACGTTGAACAGAAAACAGCAGATTACTTAGTTCCAGAATGAGGCTTGTATCATGGGAGGGCAATAAATAATTTCCAGCCCATTGGTTGTTTAAGCATCCTCCTAATTTACGTCTATTAGGGATATGCATATTGAGATTAGCAAGCCTGACTAGGCTGTAACAAGCCTGTATTCAGGAGTTTGAATAACAGATCTGCCCCAAAGAATATAGTTTTAAAAGAAGTTTTGGGGAAAGCCAATAAAAGGAAAGCAATGCAATGAAAAGCTTCCAGGCTGTTGGAAGACAAGCCTCAAATCACATGCAGAGAGTCCTTATGGATGGAGGCTGAGCATAACTTTACCTGTAAATACAGACTCAAGGTTTCTGCAAAATGAATTCTTTTATTCTTCAGGATACTTTAACTTAGATTAATAGTGCACCATCCAGAGAAAGTATTCATTACACAACAGACTAAGAATAGGCTGCCATGTCCACAGACAGCTGCAGGTGAGGGAGCCACACTGCTTGCTATCAAATCACAAACATTTCTCTGGATAGTTGATTAGCATTGAATTTAAAGATTGGAAAAGGATACAGCATTAACACAACAGTGCTCTGGACTGGTAAACCCAACCACCAAACACTTTTTTATGACACCCACCTAGAAAGGAGTGCCACCCACTGAACTGCCACTCTCTCTCCTTTTTGCTGCTGCCTTTTTTTAGGGTGGCTAAAGTGGGTGAGAGCAACTCCAAAGGAGCTCACCATGACCTCCTAGTGTAAACCAGATACTGGTATTCTTCATATATATATATTTTTTTTTTCTTTAGAGTAGTCAGATACAAAGTGAGTGAATGCAAACTAACATGCAATACACAATACAAATTTCCACAATCTGTGGGAGAGGTGCAAAGAAGAATTCTTTGAGCATTGAAGATAACAAAATTTAAAAATAGGTCACTTCACTTTCCTTAAGAGAAACTCTGCATACTAAAGTGACTTTTAAAGAGCTTTTAAACAAGCATCTGTGACCAAATCAGGAGAAAAGCTTTTAACAGGCAGGGTAATAAACCACAGAAACAAGCTGAGAAGGGAAGCTGCAGATCCTCCATTTTTTATTATACTCTAAAAAAGACATATGATCTCACTTGGAAGATACCTCAGCTAAAGAAGCTGTGCTTTTGTTAATCACGCAGCGTTGAGCTCAGTGCTGCACAGTGGTGGGGTCAGCAGCCAGGATTCAGCAGAATTCAGCAGCCATCAGGCTCCCAAACAGCTTCTGCCAAGAGCCCAAGCTTTGACCTCTCCAGCTCCCTTTAGAAGGTTGATTTCTCCTGGCCTCACAGCCTTGTTTAAATGTTAGAACACCATCTCAGTTATTTCACCTTAAAATCAGCTAATGTCATGGAAGCAACAAGTTTTTCTTCGGGTTGAAGCTGTATGCATTGATTAATTTTCTTTTTTTTTTTTCCCCAAAATAATAAAAATATTATTCCCAATTTATTATTTGCTTCTTTTCTATCCACAAGATGAATAACGCCAAATGAATGCTATTTCCACAGCCAGAAGAAAGCACATTACAGGACCACATTCAATGTTAATTTAATATTCATAAAACGGATACTTTCTAAGTTACAGAACATATTTAAGCAGAGAAAATAAGTCTTTTGCTAAACTTCCATTATTTCTCAGTTTTTCAAAGGCAGGATTGGGAGACTTGTTAGAAATGAGCTTATTTCACCATTCTAAAGAAACCTCAAACATATACCACATGTACACCCCTTTTCTGAGTAGGGTTAAATCCCCATTATTGGCAGAGTTGTGGTGCATCCTGATTCAAAACAGCAGAAATAAATTCTTGTAATCATTTTAAATGGACAAGATTATTTTTCTGTCAATCTGTGCCTGGCCATCTCAAGCATAATTTACAACAGAAACATATTATAAAAGATTCAAGTTAGATTTCCTCAAGAAAGACTTTCTTCTTGGACTTGTGAATACCTTATCAAAGTTTCATCATGTCTCCCCTCTCTAATATTTAAAATAGGACCTAAATATTCAGGTATCAATATATTTTTTAAAAAATGCTTTCTAAACACCTTTTCAGTATTTGGAATCAATATGCAAAATTAACCCACCAGTGACAGATCTGCAAGTAAGAGTCCACAAGCTTTTCTGATGGACAAAAAACTGATGTCCCTTATCCTGCCAGCAGCTCCTGCAAGCTACAAGGGGTTAAAATCTTCCACTGCATAGTTGAGATTATTTGCTGATGCTCTAACACCAACCAAAACTTGCAGCCAGTGTGTATTTGCTGATGTAGAAGGAATATTTAACTGCTAATATTTAATTTAAAACTAACACTTCCTTAAAATAAAACACATCTACATGCATTAAGTAAGTCCATATGCATCAACTACAGTACAGTCTCCAAGACGTCATTTAGGGAAAAAACTCAAACCTTGAACCCAACAACTTGGCTTCCTGTGGGCACCACATGTACTATCACTCATCAGTAGATAAAAAATAAAAAATTAAAATTAACCCCAGAAACATAGTTTATTCATGCAGGCCAATGCCACTCCAGAACAAATGAAACAGTGTTTTTCACATGAAGAAATCTGAATGCACCTGTACTGAAAACAGGGCTGCACAGTGGGTCAGCACAATCTGAGGACTAGAGAGCAGCCCAGACTTGACTTGAGACAAGGCTCATCTAAAGAGTTTGCATTTCTCATGAAGAAGCACCAACCGAAGGAAGGAAGCCTGACTGTCTGACCTCAGATCAGATTGCAGCAAGATAAAACATCAGCTGACCAGCTGGAGAGAAAGGACCTCAAATGAAGGAACTGCTAACATCATACAGGGTTTATGAACCTTTTAAAGTGGAACTATATTCAATTTTCACAGAGTTGAAACTCATTTATAAAGTGAGTCTGAAAGAAGAATCTTAAGATTAAGTATTAAAGATAACCTAAAACTTAACAACAAAGTATTTTGAGCACACAGAGTGCAATCTACAGCTTGAGCTTGTCCTGCCTCCTTCACCATATTCATACCCACCTCAGACTCCTCCATATCGAAATCAGTGTGAAGCCTCAACTCCGCATGGCAAAGGTGGAAATCCGGGAAGTGTTTGATGAAATGAGGAAAGAAGAGGTGCTTGTGCACACCTGCCTCCTGCAATGTCCTCCTTCCCCTGAGCAGAGGTGGCCCACGCCACTGAAAAGTATCTTGGCTGAGCTGGTATTTCATACAGCAAGCATTGCAGTATCCAGCTTTTCACTTAAGAAAAAACCCCAAAACAACAGCCCAATGTTAAAGAAAAATGGTAGATTGCATCTTTTCATTGGCTTTCTGCAGCCATTACATTTGGGAATGGAGAGAAATACAGGTCAGTTCCATATTCTTCAATGGCTTAGGGAGAGCTTACCTTAAAAACATATCAGAATGATGAGAAAGAGGCTCTTAGAAATGTAAGAGCAACTAAGGAGATAAATCATTAAAGGAGAAAGAATTATTATTTTGGAATATACTATAAATAACTCAGTCAAATCCTCTTGTTGTGACCTAGACAAAAATGTGTGCTGCCTCAACAGGAACTATTCCCTACTGCAAAATATGAGCAGCCTTGAACATTTACTGTGGATGTTCACATGCATGTTTATGAGAAATATCACTTCCAGCTAGTTTGCCTATTGACTGGCATCAGTCAATCACATGCAGAAAATGAAAGAAGGTGAGCAGCAGCCACATGAGATATTTCTACAAAAGCCTTGGGAAGCTGAGACAGGACAGCAACGACTGGCCCTTCAGAGCTACAAACATCTTTAAGCAGCACAAGTTTAAGTGTCACTGTGCCAGCAAATATGCTTTAGAGATGCATGTGTAGCAGATCCAGGCATATCCCAAAACACTGCTCTGAAACTGCAGGGGTAGTAGCTGCCCAATGTTTATTTTCTGCACATGTTTGGGCTTGGCAGGGAGGTTACATTAGCTTCAGTTATCAGTCAGAGAAAACAGGTCCACACTATCAACAATGTTAATTAATATATTCTCTATAATACATTCTCCCTTGGCTTTCTTCAGTGCTCCAACACCCCCCCCCCAAAAAAAAAAAACCAACGAAACACCTGGTCCTTGAAAAGCCCTTCAACTGTAGTGGTAAAGCACAAAATAGAGCCAAGCAAGTATTTTATATGTAAAAATCTGTTTTAGATTTCAGAAATGAGACCTTGCAAATAATGGATGAGGACGCAGAACGTTGTACAAATGTCAGCTTTTGCTTTGCAGCATCCTCCTAGGTTTGTGTTATAGTTATATAGGAAGAATTGCAGCAGCCTGTAAGGGCTTGCCAAAAGCTGGACTATGGTCTCATTCTACTAAGCATGGTACTCAACACATGAGGAAAAACATTTCTGTGCCTCTGTGGAATTAACTCATCCATTAGATAAACCTCATCAAAAATTAAAACTGAAATAAAATAAGGCAATACAATTTTGGCCTATTTCCAAAGTTTTGCTTTGCTTGCGGTGTGAAACTTTTAAGGTGCTGAATACTATTTGGATTGCTTTAAGTGTCTCTTTCCACACACAAATAAACAATAACCTCTGTAAAAATATTTCCATGGATTTACTGCTCATTAAAAATAAAGAAAACTCCCTGTCAGCTCATGAAAATTACAAACCCACCAGAAATATTTTTTCAATGAAAAATGCATCTAAATAAAGCTTGTAGAAAAAAAAGGAAGGAAAACCAACTGAAAGTTCTTCCTGGCCAGGAGATCAAGCCAGCTCCCATCATCCTCGGTCTAAATCCCCACCTTTTCTTCAGCATTATCTCCTTGCTCTCAACACAAACACCTATTTTTAACATAGAAAAAGGCACAAGGAAAGCTGCTGGAAAGTCCCTATATATTGCAAAGGACAGCACAACTGGAATGGTAATGATGAATGGCTGTAGATTGCTTAGGAGATGATGCACAGAAAAGCAGGAGACACCATGGGGCCTTTACAGGATTTCATTGCTTAGCTTGATCTAAGCAGTCCAGACAAACGTTAGCTGTATTTGATAAAGATCAAACACCCTCCACACCCATCCTTCCCAAAATACACAACAACAGTCCAGCATGACCATGTCCCTCAGCTCCAGGCTGTCAGAGAAAATGCCAAGACGCTGCTTTAACCTTTTATTACAGTCACATGTCAATTGGAATCTGGGTGCAACAAGCAACAGCACTACTCAACATCCCTGTATATTTGGGAACCCATTTTCTAACTCAACAAATAGAATCTGAGAATGGTTTGGGTTGCAAGCGACTTTAAAGATCAATATGCAGAGAATTTATTGCACCCACCCACCCCGGTTAAGATACCAGTTCTCAGAGACTAAAAATCAGTGGTCCATGCACAAGCAAGCAAAACAAATCCAATCCTGTAATCCACACACAGTGCTTTACCAGATGCACTTCTGTAAAACTGAGAACAGTTCTGAGACAAAACTACTGAGGACATAATTAGGGATGCAAATGGTAACTTGGAACTTTTAATACTAAACATTGCATTGCAAAATTAGCAAGAAAAGCTTAGTTAAACATAGCAGAAAAAGCAACTCCCAACTATGCTTCTCACCCTGGTAAACATGTGAAAAAATGAAAGCCAAAAGAAAGTTTTATTAATTAGAAGTGTTAAAACACAAGAAAGGCGACGTACAAACCATCATTAACATGAACAAAAAAAAAGGGCTCATTTAACTTTACTGGAACAAAAAAAAGCTACCAATAGCCATATTACAATTGTGGAACTGCTGCTAGTAGTGAAAAGAAAAAAAGGCAACCCCCTCCCCCCCAAAAAAAAACCCAACCAACCAAAAAAAAACCAAAAAAACCCCCAACAACAAAAAAAACAAACCAAAAAAAAAAGGAAAAAAAGAAAAAGCAGATGTATAAGCGGTATTTTGTTCAGTATCTGATTAATTAAACAATGCTAGACAGTGGCTATTAACATTTAACTCCTTGAGATTGTTAGGTCCGAATAACTCGCAAGAAAAATCACTCAGGAGTTGTTACCTGAGTTATTAACACCCCTTTTCAGAAAGTCCTAGAGCACCAGGGGAGTTCCAAGAGCCTGTAAGAAAATTGGGATTTGCTGCAATACTTAAAATGATAATTGTGGAAAATAACTTTATGATAGCCTGTCATCTGAACACTGAGCCCATCAAAATAGTGAGAAGTTTGATTTAGGATTTTATTAGTAAGACTTTAATTAATAAGCATCGAGTAATTAAAGCAATTAATATCAAACAAGCTCATGAAAAGTAAGTCCTGTCAAACTAATTAATTTCTTTTGACAGAATTTTAGTTTTTTACTTGTTTCTAGCTGGAAAGACAAGCGTCGATGAGATTTGCTACTCCTGCACAGAACTTGATTCAGTTCCATATATTATCTTGATTAAGAAAATTGGAAGATCCCTAGTATTTTGAGGCTCTGTGCAATAGCCAAACACTTAGGTTTTGGTTTTTCACACTAGAAAACTCAATTAAAAAAAAAAAAAACCCAAACCAAACCAAACCTGAAAATAAAAACAAAAACTGAGAACAATTCTCTTTTGCCTGTGCAACTGCATGTAATTGCCATTCTAATTTTCACAATACCCTCTTAACATACCTCAAAAGCCAATATTGACTGAATTAAATATTAAATACCCATGCAACTCATCAGAATAAAAAACCCAGCAGCTTCCATCTTTGTGCATCCTGTGCTGCACTATTTCCACATGATGTAAGGAAATGGCCTCAAATTCCAACAGGGGAGGTTTAGATGGGACAGTAGGAAAAATGTCTTCACCAGAAAGGGTTGCCAGCCAACAGGCTGCCCAAGGAAGTGGAGGAATCAGCATCCCTGGAAGCATTCAAAAGAAGTTGCACTTGGGGACATGGTTTAGTGGTGGCAGAGCTGGGTTGACTGTTGGACTGAAATGCCTTTTCCAACCATAACTATTCTATGATTCCTGATTCCAACTGGCCTGTGCTTTTCAAGTGGCAGAATGGTGACTTTTAAGCCAGAACATTAAACACTCAAAACCAAACTGACAGAAGAGAAGCAAAAAAAACCCTGAAAAACAAATAGCCAAAATAAGACAGAAACAGCATTGCAAAATTCAAAAGAGCCTTGAGGAACTCTTGATATGATATTACTGCACGGGGGGTAAAACAAAGTAAATGAGACCCTCTGCAACTGCTTGAATATTCTGGTTTTCCAACTCTAAGCTTGGTACCTGGTGGATAGGTATATGTCTGTCTTTTTCCTACATTTTTGGAGTTCCAGAAGTGTGACTAAATACCAGCATACCTAGTACCAAATTATACATTGTCAGAGTGTCTAAGCAGTATAATAGAACCCCTGCTAAAACACAACCTCATCAGACTTTTATGTTATTATGCTTCCTCAATACGAACATTTTTAAAGTTAAAGATCTCTGGAAATAGCAGAACTGCTCTTAATACAAATAAAACATGCATTTTAGGTATATCAGTAGCAGGTAAAGCAATAGGCTGCTATTCTCCAGATTGAATTTCATGAGGTTCCCACAGGCCCACCTCTCCAGGTCCCTCTGGATGGCATCCTTTCCCTCCAGCACTCAGCTCCACCACACAGCTGGATATCAACTTAATTACTTTCTTTTTCTTACAGTGAACAGTATACAGCAAAGCCTACTCAACCTTTTCAGAGCTTTATTTCAAGGTGGAAGTGAAACTAAATTAGAATTCCAAAAATAATTACAATTTCACAGACTTTCACGTAATGCACAGGTGCTATAGAAACCTATTGATATTACTACTTCAACAAAAGACTTTTCTGGTATATTCTTAGAACATAACAAAAACACTAAGGATCCCTCTGGGAAATTCCACATGCTGGTCAAGGAGAAGGGATTTTTGCATCTCTGATTTCAAACCATATTAGTTGCTCTATCAAATAAGAAATTAACAATTCCTACAACCTTATAGGAAAAAAAAAAAACCCCAAACCCCCTCTTTCTGCATCTCAAAGCAATCAGACAGAAAGATTTTTGCAATCAGCCTGCTGGATAGCTATAATCTTGATCCAAATTACTAGAGTAGAAAACAGTTCAAGAATTGTTTTGACTTAGGCTTTAACAACATCAAAAAAACCAACTTCACTGCAGCTCTAGAAACAGTTAAAAAACAAATTATGGGATACTGTTGAAGACAGTTATCAAAAAATTGCCATTCTACTTGTGAAGTTAAATGCATAGCAACAGTGGTTGGATCCACATGGAGATCCATGCAAGAGCATTTCACAAAAACATCATGAAAACTGAATGGATAAGAGCAAAATTATTTAAATATGCGGCTTTAGCAAATTTGGAAATACAAAACCTATTCTAAAAAATATCAGTTGAAAAAGAAAGTTGAAACTCAAGGATGACCTAAATTTACTGTATTCTAGCCTTACAACATCTTTTAGCTAGAGGTTGATTACAAACTAACCCCTACAAATTAGGACAGAGCCAGATTAACACATTCTGTTACCAAAATATTATTTTATTAACACAAAACAAGCAGATGTCTTATTTAGACTGAGACAGGAGATAAGGAAACACAAACTCAGGCAATTGCAGCAATACAGTCCCTCCTTCTGACTGGATAAAAGCTTCCAATGTAGAACATCCCTTAAAAACCCTAACAAGCCAACAGTGCCCAAAGCCAGGTATCTCCACATCCCTCTTTTTATCATCAAAATGCTGCTGGACATATTATCAGATGTTATTTCTTGACTTAGGCCCTCCTGATGAGCTATTTCTATAATGTACATGAAGGCAGTATTCATATATAAATAAAAAAAGGAATAAAAATCAATTATTCAAAGGTACTGGTAAATGTAAGCATTTGTATTGCCTATGCCATGCATTGCCACACGATTTTCCAGATTCACTGGGTTTGGGGTGTAGCTCCCAAATGACTGTCATGAAAAACTGAGAGTGCCTCACAATTTGCCTAGGCAATTATATTTGAAGGAGAATAAGCCAAGAAATTAATGAAGACGAAGACCACTTTTTACTACCTTTGAAAGGATCTTACAATCTCCACCCTTCCTCCAGCTGCTGGGTCTTTTAAGATCCCTCTAGCCACGCCTTCCACTAATTTGCAAAACCAAACTGCCAAATGCACTATGCAAAGGCAAGACCTCAAAAACAGAATCAAACTAATTTACATATGCAGCAAGAACACAGGCATAAATAGTTGAAAGAATAAATGCAGGAGTAACAAGTCAAAGGAGTAAAAATTCTCTCAAGATGCAAAAATTAACAGTGATTAATTAATGAATGGCCCAGCACAGATTCGAGGTAAGCTGTGAAGTGAACATTTGTTCGTAAAAATGGCCTTTTCTTTCCTTTTTAATTTTGGATTAATAAGGAACTTGTCTCTCTCAGACAAAAAAACCCAGAACCATAACACCTAAAAAAGACCAAAAAACAAACCAAAAAACCCGTAACACCTACCCCTTCAGGAACACAAACCTCCCAGGTTTTCTTGCAGTACAAGGCAGGAGAAAGCAAGCTCTCAGCCACCCCTCTTCATAACCTTTTGCTGATAGACCTCACCCCTACAGAAGGCAAACCCTTGAGAAAAGCAAGTTGTCAGACAAAGCGGGAGCCACATAGATACTGGGTATTTTTACAGATTCTATTTTCATCTATTATTTTATTGCTATACTTGAAAAAGCCTGCTTAGATCACTTCTGAAGAAAGTCATGTTTGTTGTATAGGTAACAAATACTGATCTGAACACAAACTGCTTTTAGCATAGTATCACTACAGTATTTTTAACAAACCAATCTATTCCTCTAGCACATTCTATTTTATAGCTTTCAGTCCAACTCACCAAAGCTGGTACAAAATACCAATGCTTTCAGAGATGTCACAACAAAACAACTTTCACCAGAACAAGAAATGCAATTACATAATATATTTTTTTTAATTTTTAATCCTCCTCTTTGCTTTGGCTTTCATGAAGACTGCTGATGGCCTGTCAAATTAAAAATGGAAAAAAAAAATCAATGCTGAATTTTCAAATAAATTTTCAATTTACGGAGTTTTAGCTTCCTTGGTGATAAGGAATAAACTGCAAAAGTTCAGTTCCAGCTGGCACTGAGTACTACCCCATATCAGAATTTGACTGCCCTTCCACCTGTGGGGCACAGCTGAGTGCAGCTCCCGCAGTCAGAAAGCCAAGCTCAGACTCATCATCCCTAGTGACATGCCTCCCACATGGCCCAAAAGCATAGTGCCATACCTGGATCTTCACCCAAGCACTATACAAACATCCCTTCATGCCCCATGCCAGAATTCCTGCCTATACTTTCACTGAAGTCCCCCTAAGGATGGCAGAGGGAGTCAGACAAGGACTTTGCGTGCTACTCAAGCTTTCACGTAACTTTTCTGCAATTAATGGATCAGGAACAGAATTAACTGCCCACAGCAGAAAAAGAGGGTACAGAAAATAAAATTAATTTGCTTTTACTGTAGCTGCTTTTCCCACTGTTTCTGAAGTTGTGTTTAAAACATAAAGCAGAAGCATCCCAGAAGCCCCAAATTCGACATCCTGAACCATTCAGAGATATTTCTTCAGATAAGAACTGAAAGGCTCCTCTATTTTCCAAGAGAAAATGATAAAGGGGGCTTTTGATCCAGAAGCACACACAATAAAGCTGGCCTCATCCCAGATGGTGTCCCTGGATGAAGTGGGCAACGTCCTGCTCTCCCACCCCTCCAGCACGCACAGGCCCCATCTGTGGAATCGCAGCCGCTGAATGCCACAAGGAAGCATTTCAGTGCCTGAGCACTGCTGCCAAATGGTCCAAAACCAGACGCAGCAATCAGATCTGGTTTAGCCAAGTTTTCACTTAGTTTGCAACAATATGAACTTTCCTGCTAGAAATCATTTTGGTGGGATGGAGGCAGTGCCTGGCAGGGCAGACACGGCTGCAATTCCCATCCCTACAGAGGGGAAGCACTCAGAGCAGAACTCACTATGGGCCACGTTTACAAAGCCTTTATTTAAATACACCATCCCCTCTACTTAAAGTTCGGAAAGACCAAGGAAAGCTCAATTAAATACCGTGTGATAACAAGTTACTGTGAATCCACCGCCGAACTCAGTAATTGCACATGCTCGCTCTTTAACTCAAGTGACCCTGCTTTAGCCAGGGGCTAACAATGCACATGCAATTACCCACAAATAGCTGATGAACTGTAACTTGTTTGTGCATCTGGAACGATGGGAGTTTCTGGAAATCCTATCATATGCAAACTTACATACTCGGGTACCTTAATTACTTTTTCAACCCTGTCTTGTAATGCCTGCTTGCCTTTTGCCTCACTCTTGGGCAGAGGCAGTAAGGTCCTGTGACCTGTTACTTCCATGTGCTCCAGCACTCAGAGAAAAGCCCAGAAGCCCTACCAAGGTGCCACAGCAGATATGGATTGCCCTTACCGTGCTCTATAAGCCAAGTAACCCAAAACTCCACTCATCCTGGAAAAGCTGCCTGAGTGAGGGATGCATTTCTGGAAGCTGAAACAGTAAGATACTACAACTTATATATGCCAACAGTCCCCAAAGTACCCCTGTACATTTACACATGTTTTTTCCACTACCAATTCTAAAAAAAAAACTGCAGAGAGGAAAAACTTCAGCTGTTTTAAGAACTGACCTCCAGCCAGGAGGACAGGACTAAACACTCATCCAGACATAAGGCACGTCACGTACAGCAACGGCGGCTGTGGCCAACTTGCCTTTAGATGTATTTGCAGTGATTTGAAACTCTGAATAGGTGTCACACACATTTAAGCCTGTCACAATAAACAGTGTCAAGAGGCAAATGTTACTTCAGGATTCCAGCTCCAGAGTGTGCACAGGAAGGCCTTTCCAAGACGGACTGGGCTGGGCTGACTCACCCGCTCAGCTGCAATTTACTGGACGGATCACAAGTTGTAGGGAAACAAACGGATCGTGAATTTGTACCTTTGAGAAATACTCTTCAGACAACACAAAAAGCCCATCGGTGAACTTCCAGCGCTGAGGTCTTTTAGAGGCAGAAGAGCAAGTTCACTGGCACTGCATGCACGTGAAACCATTAAGAGGTAATATTCCAAGCTGCGAGCACTGTTAAGTGCAGTGATGTGCCGAAAAGTTGCAAATGCCAACTGTTCATTTTTGGCTTAGGGAGGACTTCTCAGATCCTCTGCAACGTAATATAAATCATATTTACAAACCAAAAGACATGAGTAGTCTCATATGTCAAGCCACAGTGATTTACAGGCACTTACGTATTCTCACTTTTTAAAGTATGTCATCAGATGCCTCAGCACTGAGCTAGAAATACAAAGAGAGGCAGATAACATCCCAAAGAACTTATTTTTATTTGCTTCCATTTTAAGTTCTGGACATGCACAGAAGATACTTTCATTCATCTCCACTTTAGCACCTTTTTCTGGGTTTTCAATCTCTCTTCTTTCAACATGTTAGGGTGCAGAAAAATAATTAACAGATATAAATTACAGCTGCCTCAGGGACAGAAGTGATAGTGTAGAAGAGAAGCTAAACATAGATGATACAAGCAGATTGAGCAACGTACTGAGATGCATTTCCATGTGTTTTTTGATTCACATCTTCTTGCATGAGGACATATGCAAAGAGCACAATTCAAAAAACACAGGATGCAATCAAACAGGATCTCCAACCTGGCACCACTGAAAGGAGCAATACTTCCTGAAATAAGGAAGGAGAAGTAAAGGTCGTTTTGCAAGCCAGCAACACAATAGTAGCCTCGGTAAAAACTGACTTGAAAAAGAATTTGCAGTCACTGGAGATACTGCCCAGAGGCTGCCTGCC
This sequence comes from Lichenostomus cassidix, assembly GCF_008360975.1. NCBI lineage: Eukaryota > Metazoa > Chordata > Aves > Passeriformes > Meliphagidae > Lichenostomus > Lichenostomus cassidix. The sequence goes on from NC_139484.1 coordinate 21,391,538, forward strand.
CTCCTCAGGCAGCTTAGTTTGCAGAGACCTCCTCTAAATGAAACCATTTGAAACCATTCCAGACTCTTTTTGCTGAAACACCAGACCCCTACAGTAGACTCAGCCATGGCACAGGCTCTTAGCAGCAAGGCACCATAACCAAGCTGAACACCATAAACACATTTTTCTTTCAGAAAGAAAGAAGAAAGCTCAGTGGATGAGGGGACACACTATTTTGGCACCAATAGCTGTAATTAATCGATGCACCTCTCAGCATATTGATTAAATTTAATCAAAATGCCAAAGTATCATCACAGGTATGGGAAAAAAGGGCGGCAGTCTGTGGTGGTGGCTGCACACAAGTACAAAGGGATAAAAAGAAAACACAGGCGGAACCACAGAGGTTCACAGCTACAGAGGAGTCACATCCACACAAAGAGAAGGAGTGGTGTAAGTGTATTCTGGCCTAAAAGGAGTGTCAGACCAAGACTTACTGCACGTCTTTACAGTGAAGTGACACTGGCACGACTGCCAGCAATGGCCAGGGCTGGCAGCCAGGACACGTCCCCCAACACCCTGGGGCGTCCTGGGTGCCAGCCTGATACTCCCATGTCCCTGCATATTTGCTATTTCTGTTATTCAGGGCAACTAAACTGAGCTAGCACAGGGATGCACCCACGTGCCATAACAAAATACCACCCTTTTGCTGCTTAAATAAACATATACCTTAAGGCAGCAGGAATAAAAGGAGAGAGCAGACAGCAACAACAGCACAGGAGCTTAAAAAGGCTGTAGGTAACCTGGCGTTAATCAGGAACAAAAGCAAAAAAAACCACAAACCGACAAGCACTTTTTCTGGAAGGTCAGTAACAATGACCTTCTCCCAGGCCACAGCCCCTTACACGACTTCCCTCCATTCTGACTGGGAGGTGAAGTAGCAGTGGCATTAAAAAAGCACCAGATACAAGGTAAAATTTAACAGTCTACCTTCTCAAAGGCATGACGTAACTTCTGTGATTGTGCTGGTTATTTAATCAGAGTCCAAAGAGGTTTGGTGAAGTTTTTAATGGACAGAGTATCTCTGTCACTGGAATAGCAGGCAAATCAGGTGTGCTTATCTCAAGTTTTCAGCAGGTTAACAGAAGACCTCTAAACTGAAACTGCATGCCTGTCAGTGGAAAGGCTGGTACAGAATAATCAAGTTTTTTGTCAGGCTACCAAAATACACTGACTTTCAACTATTATTTGGAATACAGTAGAGCCTGAGGCCCCCAGTGCTGTATTATGTCACATCTGATTTTGGATTTCTGTCCAAAAAAAGGAGCTTATAAAAGAAGCAAAACAAAACACAAACAAAAATCCCACACATTCTCTGTCTTAAGCTTCCAACCAAAATATGATGTTCATATGAGAGAGTGTAAAGAATTACAACACAGCTTGGCATGGCTGCACAGCAAGGACAAGAGCAGTCCTCATACCATGATCCAGTCCTCCAATCCCAGGGGTCATTTCTCATCACCTTTAGTTTCCCAGCAGCATTTGCCAAGCGGATCAATACATCACTAGACCCATTTTTTAACTGCTGAAAGAACCTGGTAAGGTGGTGCTGAAGTTTCATTCTGCCCCCACAGGAACTGCTGCTGTAGAGGGAGGGGAACCCCCAGTGCAGCCCAGTCAATTTAAGGAAGGCATCGCTCCCAGGCTGCTCTCCCATACACAGACGTGGCACTGCAGCTACCAAAAACTCCACCATCCTCCTGAGTTTCTACTTGCCAGAGGAACTGAGGGGAGGAGCAGTGGGAACAGACCCTCAGAGGCTGGAAGCCCATGGCTGCACCTCTGCCCACCCACAAGAGGTGCAAGCACATCTGCAGCCTCAGTTCAAAGTGGCAGCTCCCCAGCACCCCAAACCTAAAGCACCAGTTCTAGCAGGAAGACTGGCCCCACGCCATGGTGCATTCACTGCTTGGTCACTTCGGGGCTCTGCAGACACCTGTCACAGCCCAGAGAGACCCAGCACACTGCCAAACAACATTCCCAAGTCTTCTTCCCATGGAGAGATCACTAACCTGCCCATCACAGCTCAGGATAGCCAGCAGCACTGCTCCTCCCAACCCTGCAGGCTCCGTGGGGAGGAAGCTGCTGGTTATCCCCCATCAGCAGCCCTGAGCAATGCTGCTGCCCCCTTCCCAGCCTCCTGCTTCCCAGCTGGAGCAGGTCATCCAGCAGAGCCAGCCCACCCCGAGAGAGGGCACTTCACTCCGTGCAAAGCAGCTGCTGAGGATTTAGAAAATTGTCTGCCGTGCCACCAGTTACAAGGAAAAGTTTTTTAAAAAAATCATGCCAGCTGCGGAGAGCGAGCAAAGGAGTGTAAAACACCTGTGAATTTGATCCAGGGGAAAGAACCAACAACAGTGATTTGAAGGAGAACAGAGGCTACAATTACAAAATATTAGAGATAAGCGATGGCATTATTTGCACAATTTTCTGTGTAGATGAAAAAATCAGTAAGGCACTGCTAAGTGCCTTGACTAGTTTAAAATTCAATTACGAGTACGTTTTTACCACCTGAAAATTAGATTGGTACATTTTTCAAACAGCAGTAATCAGCTATTCTACACTTTTTTTTTTTTCTCCAGTCAATAAATACAAGACAATGATTGTCCAAGATTTGAAATGCAATTTGTCCTAATAAATTTATCTAGGGATTTAAAACACATTCACATTATGGAATCTGAATGACAGTTTTTTAAAATGAATTAATGGACTTTGAGATAACACATTTAACTTAACAGATATGTTGAAAACACATTAGTGAATATGAAGTTCTTAAAAAAACCTATCAACAAAAAGTAATCTCTTCAGGTTTAGTTTTAGAAAAAGCTTGAAGGTTTACTTTGGAATTTTTCCAAATTACTCTAAATTTAAAACTAACTAAATAGAACTGGATTTATTTACTTAATTCATTAGCAACCTGCTCCACCTGTATCACCACTCGTGCTCTTGTTATTTCCTGCCTCCATTCATACTATTTAATTCTTTTAACTTTGTCCCTCAGTCCCTATAAACTGAAACCTTAAGGACTGAATTTGCATCGTTCCAGACCAAAACAGTGTAACAGCCGTAATTATATCACTGTGACACAGTTTATGTCTGAATCCTATTTATATTTAGCATCCTGTTTTTTTCAAAACCTCTTTTTGGCCCCCCTCCATCCTGCCTCTCCAGTATTGTGTCCATCATCCCAATAGTGCCCACTCATGCATTCCTCCCTGTCCCATCCTCATGACCATGCAGCTGGGGTTGCCCTTCAGCATGTTGCCTCATCTGTCTGGAATTCCCTTTCTCCAGACTGATTCCTCTCCGTGGTTCTCACCTTTAGGTGTACATGCACACATTCATTTACAGTCATCCACTAAATCCCACGTGGTTTTCATCCTGTCCTCACCAAGGTCAGAGCAGACAACAAAAATACCTGGGCCTTTCTGCTTTTGCATTTTCCATGTATTTTCCTTTATTCCATTCATAATGTGCTTCATTCCCTTTTTGCCTGCAAAGCAGCCCATGTGCCCATCTCTCTGTCGCTTTACAGCTGCATTCTACCCACGTCCGTATTTTGCCAGTAAACATAAGTGCATGCCTACATCTTGCAGGGAAGTATTCTACACCAAATGGAGTAATTCCAACCATATTCCCTTAACTCTGAGTCACACACTGACACTGTATCACACTACAGACAGGACAGTAATATCTTTAATAATGCCACTATTGCTCCCTCTCCCTCTCATTCTTTTGCACTTCAACTGAAATCAGGAACAAACTGAACACTGCCAAGTTCCTCCTTGGTATTTAAACAGCTCTCTGCTTTTACAGAAAATATAAACAGTTTGGAGATATCACCTTCACACACTTTTTTTTTCCCCCCAAGAAGAATTACTCCGGATTTTGAACCAGGGCAGAAAGGAAGAGGTATTTTTTTTGGTTATAACTTTCTCTTTATGCTAAACTTGTCGATCATGCAACATTTATAGCTTTTTACAGAGTGCCCATGCTAGGAGGTGAACCTTACCTGGCTACTTCTACGCTTATTATGAATTCTTTTTACACACAGCTCATTGGACAGCACATTCACAAGAAGGAACAACTCTGGAAAAATTTTGCATTAAGCTGTCTTGCCTCCTGTTTCATAAAACCAAGTCTGATGCATGTTAAGTGTCCTCTCTCTAATATTAGCAGAATATATCCAGATTTTCTGTTTACCTTTTAGAACCAAGCAGCTTTTCATCAGCACATATTTCACTGGCACTTTGGAGTATACAATTAATAAAATTCACACATATTTATTCAGACATACCTCCTAAATCTTTAGCATGCAAAGACGGCTATGTGCTTTTTTGGTCACTTTCCTCTCTTTTTTATTCTAGGTGACTCATGTAGCTGTGAACTTAATTGGCATCACTTAAAGTAGTCTGGGAAATTTCATACTGCTGAATGTGAATGTGTTACTATGTATCTGACTGAGATCTAAATAAATTCCACATTTGGCCCAAGGAAATAAAACACACAAGATTTCAACCTGTTCTTAGAGAGTAAAAAAACCAGCATTCTAGGTTTTACTAAAGTACAAACAGATTGCCTTCCCTGCGACCCCTCACTGTAGCTCAAATAATACTGACACAACAGTAACTTTTGCCCAGTTAGCCACAAGATAAATAAACTCTGCTTCTCCATGAAATATTCTATTCATTAACAAGATGTATAAGAGAACCAGAATTACTAACGCAGAAAGCGCAGCTGTGAATTAAAATCAGCAATATGTCATTTTACTTTTTTCATTAGCATTTTCCATTAGGGCAGCGTTTGCCTTTGTCTGGAACTCACACAGCAAGGAAAACAAAAGAGAAATATTCAATACCTGCCTTCCTCAAGTGAAAACATTGCTACAGTGATATATGGAAAGTGTCTTCATGATTTCACAACATTCCGACAAATACTTACTCTTACATGATCCGGTGAGTATGTTGGGTGGTTCACACATGTGTCTACTGCTCTGTGTGTACTAAATCCACAACAAGAGAAAACATTCAGACCCTTGAAAAGCCATTTGATACGATCTGGGGCAAATACACAAAACTACAGAGACTAGAGGGGTGGGACACTCAGGTACTGATGGCACACTTCACAAGCCAGCACTTCCTCAGCTGGAGGACTGTAAACTGGACAAGGGAGTACAGAAAATAAACAACCAGCATCCATCTCTAAGGTACAATCACTGTATTTTAATCAAACAGGTAACATTAACCTTTCAAGCACTGCATATCATTTTCATTACTGCATTATTACCAGTGGCAGGGAAGCCACAGAATTACAGAATGGATATTGTGAATTTAAAACACCAAATAACCACACTGTTAGTTAAGACCTAAAACATGTGTTTGAAATACAAACATACTGTTTCCAGCAACAGATACATGTTAATACTAAAATCAAAGACGTTCCATACATCTAGAATGTCCTTAAGTTTGTATTTGTTCCTTTTATTACAAGAAATAACACAGAAAATGCAGCACTGTCTGTTTATCGAAAGTCCCACAAGAATTCAAGCTAATCTCCATTTGTGTTCATGATTTTTAACCTGTAACATATGAGCAAATTGGAACTCGCCTAGGAATAACCTGATCTACATTATTTGCATGGGTACTTTCTTCTGCCAGTGGAAAACTGTACAAAAGACCTTGATCCCTCTCATTAGCATTCAAGTAACTAGCCAAGTTTTGAAAACTTGCCTCTATATATTTAAACTTCTTGAATACACATAGAGCTTGTTGCAGGAAGAACATAAACCTTAATGGCTATGAGAGGCAAAAAAAAATGACTTAACACCTTGCAAAACAGTTTGCATGGCTTGAATTTCTCTATTCCATAATAATCTTTGGTTTTGCATACATGTACCTGCAGTGCATAGCAGGAGCACACAGGATCCAGTGAGGCTTTGTGGGTATGTATCAGGATAGAACTGGTCCAAAATATTTAAACTGGCTGCTACTATTACTATTATTAAAATTTTAATTTACTTTTTGTCCAATATGTAGTTTAAACTGGGCTGCAAGGTTGTGGAAGCATGATTCATCTCCTAACCTAGCCAGTCCTCCTTAAATCATTTATTCAATGATTCAATGCCCCTAATGTTAGCAATTCTTTACATGAACTTGATCTCCAACAATTAGACAAGAAATGTTAGATTAGGGACACGACTAAGGAAAAGCTATTAAACATGCCTTTGTTTTAAGACAGAGAAGGTAAAAGCATTCCTCGATGCAATAAAAAGTGAGTATTTACATGCTATGCCCTAATTAAGATTTTTTTTCTGTAATTCTACTGGCTGTCCTGGAAGAGCCATAAACATTTAGTAAAATAATCTCAATTTATACTGCTTTGTTCTATGCCTTCAAGTACCGTACATGGCTGTACTCCAGATCAAGTAGTTGTCCTCAAATGCCTTCCAACGAGCCCTGCCAGATTCTGTGGTTCAGAAGTAATTTAAAGGCAGAAAGCTGTAGCAAATGAGACCTAGTGGAAAACAGAGAATGCTTTAGTTCATCCTAACTGTTTGCAGAATAGAAAAGGAAAGCCACAAAGAAAGAAAGAAAGAAAGAAAGGCTAAAGACAAGGAAGTGCCAAAATGCCATATTTTTCTCTGAAGATGAAGTTAATGACTCACCAATATCATGACATAGCATGTACAAGTGCCTTTTGATGATTTGAGAAATTTATAATAAAAAAAACAAAACAGAAAAATACTGTCCTTCTGGAACCATATCTTTGTTTTTAAACAGGTTTATCCACTTTTCTTCCTTCCTTTTCTTATTTCTGGTGTGTTATTCTACACTTTCAGTCACCTGCACTGAAAAAACGAATTCCTCCTAGTTAGTGCAGAGACCATCAACCACTGGCCATTAAACGCGGCCAGCTGTTCATAACTCCAGCAGATGGTTCTCTTCTGCTGGACAACAGGAACTTTATGGTCCTTTTCCTGATTGCTCCCAAGAGAGACAGGAATTCTTTATTTAGAAAGCAATCACTCCTGCAATATAGTCTTCTCCCCTATGCAGCCTATGTTCAGTTAGCCACACTTCTCTCCCACCCGCCCTCCCCAAGTGCACTGAAAGCATCAAATAGGAATTGAGCGAACAGCAGACCTAATCTAAAGCCATCAGATGTCACAAGGAGTCCTCACATCTGTGTGCTCATCCTGGGCTTTTCTGCTTAAGCTTGATCAACAACATGGGCAAACTAGGGTGTGTATTCCTGCACTGGTTCTCATGACACCCATGGGGTGCCCAGGGGTGCTGTGAAGGACATCAGCTTCCAGAGGAATCTTGAGGGGGAAAATTCCCATGGAAATTAACGTCACTTTTCCTGACTGCAGAGGGTCTTAAAATAGGCACTTTAAAAAACGTCCAGAAAACTTCAAAAAGGAGAAGAAAAATCAAGAAACCCAAAGGCAGTTCAGAAGCTACAGGTTTAATTATTCATGACCATCAGACTACTAGATTTTCCTTGGATTCTTGGAAGGTTTTTCCTATATCTTAGTACAGCAGCACACAAAACAAGAAATCCTAGTGGTGAGGGAGTCTCTCCTCACAACTTGCAGCCCAAAAGAAGGTGGCATAAGTTCATTCATATTAAGTCCACGCCACACAAAATTCTTTTGCCAGTCCTGGCTATTCTCAGGACTGGAGATCAAGATTGCTGTGGTGAGGGTTTATCCTACAACAGCATTCAGAGACCTTCCCTTTACCTGGACCAAAGCTTTACCACATCCATAGCTGTGCTTCATCCCATATACTCCCGCCCCAGGAGGGCCACAGACTTAGTTGTTTTATTCCCTGAAACTTTTAATTGCAACCATTAAGGACTCAAAATGATTTTTTTTTTTTCACAGAATGCTTAAACACATTTTTCTCAACTTTCCCAAAATAATTCCTTTCTTGGGATGAATGCAAGCATAACAGTTTTCAAACTGAAAAGAATTCATATGGCAAAGTAGAGAGAAAAACAGTTACAAAGCTATTAAAAATACAGTTGAACTACAGCATATGCTACAAACACACTACACATACATTTTAGACAGAAACAAATTTTAATGTAGCAGAGCTATTTCTCCTTGCCAAATGAAACTTTTGTAGGATACTTTTTTACAACTTCTCATGACACAGTTTTTTGAGGATAGCTGTGAATCACTGCTTAGTCAAAGTTCTGGTGAAATATGCCCAGTTTGTGAGAATGTACTGTTTTGTTTTTAATACAAAACAGTTTTACATATTGCAATTTAAACTATAGACATAAACTCCTCAAAACAGTAACTTTATGTTCAAATAAAACAGGTGCACCAAAGTGTAATGTTTCCAGTTATTTATTTCACTGTTGGATTTTTGGTAGTTTGCTAAACCTTCTGTAAGCTTTTAGGCAATTAAGTATCTGTTACATCATTTCTATCTGTTCACTCATGGAAGAAGCTTGCAGTCTCTCTGGAGAGAGTAATCAAAATGCTTATGGAATAGTTTTCTACAGGATGACAAAGATGTTGGTTCTGGAGGACTAATGATTGAAAGGCAAGACCAGTAGGCTGATAAACTCCTACAGCTAAAAATTCAAAGATGCAAACCAATTTTCAAAGCTGGCACTGGCTGTTTCAGTAATTCTCAATCCTGGACTCAGAGCAGTATTTAACTGCGCTGCTCCTTCACATACACAGAGGGCTCTTTCTGTCCAGGAGCAAGGTGTGCCCTGCTTTCAGGATGCTCAGTCTTTAAGAAGACCACTACCAAAGCCATACAGTTGATTAGCACAGATATAAGAAGATGAGAAGTAGAGGAAATGTATTTTTAAGAAAGCAAGGAAAGAAAAACTCAGATCACCGAGCTCCTTCTCAACCATATTGTGAGCCCAGTTCTCAGATCTGATGGGAAAAAGGGAGGAAAGGCCAGACTCTCTCTGTGAAATCGGGGCTCTCCTGTCCCAGCTTCTGCCTGGAAGACTCTTAAAGAGTGCGGGAGGGAAAAACATTTGCACAACTGTCAATTTTTCAGTAGCCTGAAACACAAGGGTGTGTGGAAGGAGGAAAGATCTGGGCTAAAAAGGGCTAAAAAGAGGGCTGTGAGAGAAGTGAGTTACTGACACGCTCAACAGTGCAAAAAACCCCTAAAATACCTAAGGACACAACTCAAATTTGCCTAGGAATTAGACAATCATGTATTTCCAAGAGTAAGTGCCAAAGAAGCATTTTATTTAACTATGATTCTTTTCCATATTACCATATGAAAGCAATTGGTACTTCTTAAGTACGTGACAGAGATCATAATTCAAGAGACGACCACAGGAAATACAGTGTAGGCAGCAAACATGATTAGTCTGTAGATATTTGCACCGAGACCAATCTCCAATGTTAAGACATTTTATTTCTGTCTTCCAGTGTTATACAGACAGCCCTCTCACAAAGCCACAAAGAAGACTTCTGAGAAAAGGAACATGTGTCTGCTCATCCTTGTATAAAACACACCACAGAAATACATTCATTTTTCTATTGAAAATAAAATGAAATAAACCAGTCTTACTGCAAACCCGCAACATTTCTTAATTGGACAGCTCTTACTAGAATACATATCTCAAAGGGAGGAGTCCAATGAACAGTACAAGTCTTTAGTGTTTTAATCTTGCCATGGTCATTTTCTCTTTAAAGGGCTTATTTTTCAAATATGCATCAACTGCATCAATAGACTTTAAGTACCAGAAAAAAAAAAATCCAAAAGACAAATACAGAAACACCACTGTAACTGTTACAACAATTTATGAAATCCCTCTAGTTTTTGGATCATGTGCCGTTGTGTTATAGGCAATTATTTCTGGCCAGCCATGACTTTATTGGCAGAAAGACTGATGGTGGGGGGTGGTGGGGGGAGAAGCACAGGTCCCCTTGTATTATGCTGCCTGATGTGGCACATTCCCAAACACACAGCTGGCAACAGCTGCACTGCACCCTCCTGGGGTTCCCCCTGCTGGGGTGCCTTGGCCCCATACAGCAACACAAAAAACTCTTGATGTCATAAGGATTTTGGTAAATGTACCTTTTGAAGGAGATACCCTTTCCTACATAAAGCACAAGTGGCATTAATTAGCATTTTCTCCACTGAATACCATTGCTTTATTTAAAAATGTCAGCAAGGTAGGTCTTTCAGACACTCAAAATTAGTTGAGAGAAACAGGAAAATATTTGGCCAGTTCTGACAGCTTTTACAATTAATTTTATTCAGCTAAGCACTTTTCTTAATGCACTGCAAATGTTGTGAACGCAATGCCACTCTGTAAAACAATGGTGTGGAAATCCTGCATTCTACCCAGTGTGTGTGATTTTCAGTACTCTGTATTTCCTGAATACACTTGTGGCTGAAGTACACACACACTTAAAATGTTTATGAAGTTAATCCTTCCAAGTCTAACTTAGGTAGCACTGCAAACTAGAAGCATCACAATGACATAAAAACAACCTCCATCACGTGTGACAGCAGAGTTATATTTGCATGCTGCAAATACACACAGACAACAGGCACCTTATTTACCAGTGAGCATGAACACAAAAATGCCAGCCCCAAAACAACAACAAAAAAGGCTGCTTCTTTACACTGTGGCTCATCAAACAAAAAGCAAATAGAGCAAGTATTGTTTCTGTGTGGTGAGATCTTCCACACTGCCACCATGTGTAGCAAAATTCCATCAGAACAATTTGCCACAAACTGCCTGGCACACCAGGAAAACTGTATCAGCAGCAAAGATACAGCTTTGAGAGATGTCAACAGCAAATCTATGTGGCTGGTTAAAATGGAGGAAGGTCATCATCTATCTGCTAATTAATTTATAATGCACTCTTCCTTGCTCTTCACAAATATCATTATCATTTAACAAATGCAGACGCTCCAGCTAAACAACATGGGGATGTTTATCTGGAATACTATCTTAATAATAATGATAATAATGTTAATAATAATAATAATAATGATAATACTAACAACAACAACAACAATAATAGCAATAACAAGGATAAGCAGTAATATCATATTCTCACATTTAATATTATTTAACTTTTATTAATAGCTTAACCACCCAATTCCCCAAGTTTTAAAATTTATTTATCGAATTCATTGACACAAGTGTAAATAATACTTGTCTCAAGGGCCCCTAATGTGGTAATTCTTCCAATCACTCAGTACAGATGCTAACAATAAAATTTGAATGGATTAGCACATCAGTACAAAACTCTACAAGGCTTTTTCAAACGCTGTTTCCACTCTGATTTCATAGCGCGATTGATAAAACATCGCTATCTGTACAGCACATCTCCTTTGAAATCCAACAAAAATAATGCTGCAGTTTTGGTAAGCTACCTTTGAAGTTCACTCAGATAATTGACATTACAAGTTAACACTGCATGTTTATTTATATTTCTATGCTGCCAGAGAAGTACATTTAAATATTGCCTCAGAAACAGATTACAATATGCAGTTCCTGCTGCAAACCAAACTCATTTGGAGAGCATTGATGTGGCAGACTGGAAACCACAAAACCACATTCGTTATTACTTATCAGTGCTGTTTTCCCAACCCTCTGAGTAAACGAATAGGTAGAAGTCTTCAGAAAAGCTACAAAAACCTGGCATTTATCACTTTCTGCAACAGGAACATTGATTCTCAGATGCTACAACAGTCTAACGTTTCTAGTAAGGGATGAACTCTGGCACTCCATAAAGCGCAATCTTTAAATGAAGGTCCTAATCCCACAGTCTGTTTCAGGCAGGCAGAATCACGCAACTGCACTGAGACCCATTAATTTAATTAGAACTATTCATATGCTTAAAGTTAAAAATGTGTTTAATTACATGCTGAATTAAGCCCAGACTGGGGTAAACTATGTCTCAAATCCAACAGCACTTTGTGCTTTCCCAAGTAAATTCATGTTGTTGTTACAAAAATACATTTTACATGGAGAGAGATTAATCTAGCCCATCTCCCAAAGCAAAGCCAAACAGTTCAGGAGGTCCAAAGACTGGCACTGCTCCCTGTTAAAAGTAAAGTATGTAACAAAGACTGGTTAGAAAGTTTAATGTGCTTCTCTGGGGCCTCTAGGGCTGGATTTTCAAGTTTTTTCAGTATCTTTAAATGCATATATAGGGAATAAAAAAGTCTAAGTGGGCAAGAGACCTAACTACTCATAAACCATCCACTATGCTTATATACCTTAAAAAATTTGACCAGGACTGTTGTCATGTGCAGGTGTCTGGATACCTTGCAAATCTAGATCCTAAGAATCCATTCTTGCAAATCTAAGAATCCATCCTTGGATACAACTCTGATAAAGACACTTGCTGTATCAACACGAAGGTGAGGACCTGCCTGAGGTGCGAGAACAACATAATCCTAAAAACTTTAACCACCATAGGATAGCATTAAGTTCATCCTTCTTTCATTAATTCTGATAGAGGCTTATGTGAAGAATGATTTGTTTAATTACGTATTAATAGAAATAAAGTCAGCACAGGCCCATGAAAATTTAGTTTCTCACAGGTACTTTAGAAGTATCTAATGGATACTTTCCAATGCCTGGAGAGAAGAGGGAACTGTCCTACCTGAGATGAACACATGAGACAAGCCCAGAAAAACAAATCTGTGCACAGAACTAACTGTCTGTGAACTTTGGGCTCCTGCTGCATCTTGGGCTCTTGGAATAGGAGCATGCTGGGACAGCAAGACCCCTCCTCATTTGTAGGCAGGGCACCTCTCTGTTTTGGTTTGTAGAATTAGGAATGAAATAACTACTAATTCCATCTGATTCCCACGGATGGAGCTGCTCCACCCACATATACTTGACTTGTGCAACCAGTAAATACTAGGGGACTATTTAACTTCTTGCTTTGGTACAGCTCTCTGTATTTTATTACTAACGTACTATCTTTGCTGGCTCCAGAATCATCCAGGGAAGAATTCTGACTTTCAGGTGAGTGAGATCACATCTCTGGGAGCTCCCCCTCTGGCACAACAGCTGGGAGGTTCCTACTGAATGCAGCATGGCAGCTGCTAACACATGAAATGCAGGAAAACTCCTTTTGGTGGCTCGATGTTCTGTGTTCCCTACAACTGCTAAGCTAGAGACTCAGAGTGCAATGAGTTACCATGTCCAGAAATTAGGTGCAAAGAAGTAAAGGAAAAACAACCCTTGTTTCAATATATAGTATCAGTATCAGGGCTTCAAGAGTACTACTCTGAACACACATTTTCCACCATTTGTAATGATGCTACTTTTCCGTGTAAACTGAAAAGAACTGAAAGTCAACAACTTGACCTACTACAACACAGCCTCCTTCTCATTATTATTAATCTAATATATTACTTTGTAACTCAGAATTAAGATATTTCAAACAATCTTTAATAAAATTATATTATTAATAAACCATTTGTTCCATTACCTCCCTTAATCACTGAAAATAAATTTAGGAATGTGATTTTTGTATCCAAAACCAGGTCTTTATCCCTGAGGTCTGTGCTTCACAGAGTAGCAAGAGGATTGTTTTGTGTGTTCTCCACTATCTGCTATGAAAGGCAGTGGTATTATGTTCTGCCACTAAACCACAAACGTAATTATGAGGTGGAATTTCTTGGCCCAGTTCCAGCACTTAAACACATAGTTAACAATGCTTAAGGAAATGCAACTAACCCCCACCTAACCCCCCCAAGCCTACAAAAACAAACAAACTTTACTAGCAGTTCTACATCGCATCCCATGGGATTAGACACAGGAAACAGCATGAAAAATGAAAATACTCCAGTATTTATATTCCATTTTGAAAAGCACATTAGAAATACTAGCCAGAAAAACAGCAGTATCTGTATGCCTATATACATGTGGGGACCAAATGACATGAAAACACTATTATGCTGGGTTGGTGTTTTATCTCTGTGGTTTCTCCGCAAGTGAAGTACTTAATGCAGCCATAAAATACAGTAAGTGTCTTTCTATGTCTTTATACTGCTGAGTAAGTTTTAAGAGGAGCTCCTAAGAAGCCAATCCTCCTAAAAATGCATGTCTACTTCAAAAGGTTAAAAGACAACTAATAAGCTTACTTATGGATTCTTTGTATTTTGAGAACTGACCTCCATTTTTTGCCTCCAATGAGTTTAGATATGACTTAACAGCTGGGGCTCAGACTGTGGCCAAAGATTGCTCTTATTTTGCCAGCAAGTTCTCATGTGGAAGCATACTGAACTTTTATATCTTTCATCCCAGCCATTAAGTAAGACTTAGAAGAGACAAGACTCAGATACAAGGCAAAACCTGAACTCAAAACAAAACAATATACCCTGAAAAATCTCATATACAACCCAAGAATGCTGGTTGGTCCTTAATTTTTTCAAAATATTTATTTCAACTTTAGCGTTTGCCATGAAAAATTCATTCATACTCCAAGTATATCCTAAGCTCCCTCTGCTACATGGAGGAAAAAAAAAAGAAGTTGGATTCTCTTAAAAAGCTTTTACCAAAGTGATAAGGAGCAAAGCTGCATTTTTATTCAGACGAAGTTCAAGATTAACTTTCAGTTATTTTCTTCTCATATCAAAGGGTATCTTTATTATATAAAGAGCATTACAAACTGAAATTTTATCCATAATCTCATTAACCCTTACGTGATGTTCCTTTTCTTGATAAAAACTTCTATAGTTCCCAAATTCACTGTTAAACACTTTTAATGGAAAATCTTATATTAGCAACTGCAGTACAATGACTCAGATAATATGTTTTCGTCTTTTTTTGTAAAATGGTGATGTTTGGCAAGTGGAGAATGCAAATATTTTCTTAGTTTACCCAAACAGCAATATTTCTTACCATTTCAACTGTGTGCTTTCTTTATACATTTGCATTTTATACTTTTAAATATAATATTCTGTGGAATAAAGAACAGGTATTACAAACTACACAAATGCATTCCATTAGAAAGATCAACATTTCGGTAAATACTATGAACTTTTTCTTGTAAAACTTATTTGACCTTCCACTGAAATCAAAACTGTGCAAATGCTAGTTGAAAGTTTTAAGGTATCTTTTACATACAGAGAAGTATCACATCACATATCCTTCCTTTACCTGACAAACACAGACTGCTTATTCACTGTTCTTAAATGCATTACTGTTTTATATCACTTGAAATATGTGTCTCTTATTTCTAAAATTATCTAAATTACTATAAAATATACATGAGTATATAAGCATATACATTAAACAAACATAGTGACAATTAGGAGCACTTAAAATATTTTTTGATTTCAAGACAAAATTTAGGTCCTAATTGATCCCTGTAAATGAAGTAAGAAGTGAATGTGTGAAGTGTAATAAACTGATTAAAAAAATCAAAGCCCCTAAATGTCAGTAACAAAACTTCCATTTGTGGGGGTATCACTATTATAGTGGAAGCACCATTCTTCCCCATTGAGATTTACATCTGAATTAAGCACAGCAAACCTAAAAACAGACGTTTTTTAGCACTTCAGTGCTCCTTCTCTGCACTGGCAAGTATTTCTTGACTGAGTATTTACTGTGACTGTGAGTTACAGACTAATGTAAGCGGAATATTTGGATAATTAAATGCCAAATGGCCTTTATAAATATTTGGAAAAATAATTTTTCCCCAGTAAATAATGAAAATTATTTTACTTATATCAAGTGTATATTAATATGGAGTAGACAGGGAATTGGGGAAAAACTTCCATTTTTCTCTACAAAGAAGAGCTCCCCTCTCACTGGCTCTCTCAGTTGACAATATGAACCTCCTTCACGCAGGCAGGTCCTCATTCTCCTCTAGCCAAAACCAGAAAATGTAAGACTGGGAGAGACCTTTCAAGTCACCTAGCTCAGTTCTCTCCTACTAGTGGTAACCCTGTCCTGCCACCCCTGTTATAAAAACTGATAAAAGTCTATTGTCAAAATTATAAAGATTTCTGTTCCTCTGCCTATCAAAGGGATACATTAAAACCTCCTCAGGTACAAGCCAAGAGGCAAACTTTTGCACTTTCATTATGCCACAATAATTCCCACCCCTGGTACTGAGATGCAGCAAGAGAAACCACAGTTCTTCATCCAACAGCTGAATAATTGCCTTATTCCTGGTTCCCATGTCCAATGCACTGACTGTATAACATGAAATTATGCCTCTCATACTGTTTTATTTTCATATAATTGTAAATTATAACAGAAACGCAATCAGTCGGAAGCACAAGCAGCATAAGGAGAGAATTACTCCACCCTTGCATCTCTCAATTAAGTGGAAGTATGTCTAGGTGGTGGGTGACTACAAAGGGCAGGCTAAACTCATCTGCCAATTTAGCTAACACAAATGTAAGTAGTGTATGAGTAAGAAGGTAAAACCAGGCAATCTGCTATATCCCACAGGATCAGCACTTGATTTCCAATGAAGTACTGAAGCAGCATTGAGGCCCTGATATGGATCAACAACCCAGTTCTCAAAGAATCTTTCAGTGTTCTGTAGCCCAGCTCTTCTAACAATGCCTTAAACAACCTACTTTAAACCATGCCATCCTCTCCACAGTCAGTTCTAAATGCACCATGGACTGCCACCAGACTTGTCACTTGATAACAGCAAGGCTATCTGCACACTCCTTTGATGTGTTTTCAATGTTCATTTTTAGAAAGAGCAGCAAAGTTAGAGAAGTCCAGTCCCATTACAAATGTCACATGGCCAAGTTTGTAGAGCATGCCACAAACAAGGCAATCTGTAACATACAATCAGTAGAGACATTGTTCCTGAACATTACAATTTCTGAATTTATGAAAGGGCAAAATTACTTGGAAGTTAACATCCCCTTTATATTGGCACCTTTTTGAAGTTTGTATTTTCGCAGTGTTTAAAGTTTCCCAGTGTTATAGGCTACAGAAATTATTTACTGAAGATAAAAAGCCCCCCTATTGCTCTTCCAAAGCTCTGTATGGATGAAGTCTGCATAGTCAGAAAGTGGTCTGCAATCAAGTTTTTCCATCAGTAGCCAGAAAGCAGGGAAAGACAAACTGTACAAAGTGTATATGCTAGCACATCTGAATCTACTTCACATCTTGAGTGAAGGAGCTTTGTGTGGAAACAAATTTGGCACTTAGTTTTCAAGGAGCAACAGCAGAATCCAAGACTCAGTTCATTAGTACATGACAGAGATGCAAAAATGAAGCTCTGCTGGTTGTAGATACAAAACAGAGCGAGATGCCAACCTGACAGTCACATTATCAAAGCTCTAACAAGAAAAAACAACAGTATGAGAACAGCATCCTACACAGACTAGGCTGTGACTGAGCAAACCTCTCTGGAGGTAGGATGCCAAACCCCACTGCTGAAAAGATGACAGCACTTCAGAATTAAAAAAGAGGGGAAGATATTTGCTCTCCTCTTCGTTATCTGTGCACTGAGAACAGAAACAAAGGCACCTGCAAACTACCCTCTGGCAGTACCGCCCTGCTTCTATGGATTACAGATGCAGACCACAGCAGCTGCATTGCTAACTCCGATGCCTCAGTCAAAAACCCACCTGAGGGATGAATACAGACCTTTAATATAACTAAAAATCTACATACTACATGCAGAGTTAAATCAATTTGATCCAGTCAACTCCAGTAAAATAAACATGAATAAAACCCCCCCCTCCAAAAGTACCTGAAAACTCTGGTTTTATAAACGCTCATTCCATAAATCTGTGTGCTGTGACTCTCAGCCAAGGAGGACTGTCAGTGTTTTGCAGCAATGATGAAAAGCAATGTCATATGAGATCCTCCTTTACTAAAATATTACTTTTATGAAACATGCCATACAGCAGTTTTAGTGCACTGAGAGGCTCTGCATAATCAGATGTAAACTCTGCTCAGAAACAAACCTTTCTTTTCCTCATCAAATACTATGCCTGGTCTTCACTGCTCAGGAATTCTCTAAAGCTATGCAGGGAACAAGGGAGGTGTCAGTACAGTAAAAATCAGAGAAATAATCTACCTTTAAAAGGCACAAGAAAATTCTTTCAAACAATAAAAAGTCCCATTTGATTCATTATTAAATTCACCCCCTGCTTGATATGAAAATTTTTGAAGTACCAAGAAATATTCTAGGTAAGTAAGAATTCATTATGAGCAGTGATTAGCAAAAAAATTCAGAGTCTGGCGGCCTGAAAGATGAGATCATCAACTTGAGTCCTTCAGCTCATTATCCCAGCCACTAGCCAAACCATTACATCACGGCTGGAAATATATACCATTCATAATATAAAGGAGTCACACTTGAGGTTACTTGAAAATCACAGAAGGCAGAAAAAGTATGGCTCATGGACCATATACTCACTGCTAAGTTACAACTTTGGGACAAATGCAAAAAAAAAAAAAATCCCACAGTGACTTGAATATCCCAGCCATGATAGAATAATATGATATATTAACAATGTATTAAGGCAAAAGAGCAAAACTGACTTCAGCACAGCATGACAGCCAACACCAACCAGATCATGCCAAGGACCAGGCACAATCTCCTTTTGCTTTCCTAATGAAATGTGCAAGTAATTAACCATCGACACTGACACAGTGCAGAAATTACAAATACCTATTAACTAAACAAAAATTAAAATGTTCAATTAATTTCTGAGACTTCAAATAGCTGTGCACGTCTGCAAGCACCTCCTGAAGGACCTGCACTTCTCTTGTCTAGGCTGATGAGTACATTCATCCCTCATGCCCATTGCACAAACACCTTCCTCACAAGTATCTGCCAAAATCCTTGGTCTGCAGTTTCTCCAGCTGCTGCCTCTTGCGTCCAATCCTCACAAGTTCTAGTGGTTTTGGTGAAGTTAATCTTAGTTCTTACATAGCCTCTGAACTTCAAAGATTTCAGCCTCAAAGCCAGTTTTTAACTGTTCCTCTCCCTCACTCCTCAGCTCTCAGTTTGTCACAAATCTCTCCACTTTCAGCTTCTTCTGCCCCGTCAGCTGTGTTAGTGAAGAGCAATACAACTCCCATTCCCATCATGCAGATTCCCAATAAGCCTCCTCTACATGAGCTAGCTGAAAACAAAGCCAAAAATGTGCTTCAAACCCATTTATTTTCCCTCCCTTTTTGTTTATGCCTCTTGCTTTAACACACAGGGCATGTTAAGGGGTTTCATATCCTGATTTCCTGCAGTGTATGATCTCTAACTTATTAGCATAGTTTGAAATGACCTTGTGCATAACAGAGAAGCACATTTTTACCTGGTCCCCTTGACAAAGCTCCACAGTTATTTGTGTCACCTGCTGTCTCCCCACAGATAATTTCAACCTCTCTCAAGACATGCCCACACCCTTGTCTGCCAGGGAATTCACAGTAGCCGCCCTTTCTTCAACCTTCAGGTCTCCTTGGAGAGTTCTTCATAATCCAAACACCTTTATTCTCCTCTTTGCTTTCCCTTGCTTACAGGGACGTTTCTTACAGAGAATCTCAGCAAAGTCACTAAATGTTATTGGAAATAAAACCATGTGTGTTAACCTTGGGGTAGGACTCAGAAGTCTGCATTCACTCCCAAGTTCCATAAGCTTCATACACAAAATACAGCAAACCATTTAAAGTTCCCGTGCTTGAATTCTTAACAAAAAAAAAATTATTTTCCCCACAACTTCCCAAGAGCATCATTAGGAGAAAAATCAACGTATTTTGCCAGACTCTTGATTCTTAATGTAGGTCACAAAGTACGTAAATAAGAATTGATTATGAAAGGCAGGGAGTTAAAGCAGTCCATACATGTCTAATATTGCTACTGAAACCTAAACTTCTGTAACTTTAATTACGAAATCGTAAAGTTGCACTAAGATAACTGCCATGTTTAGTTTCCTAGCTGTCTTTAAGGGAAATACTAAAGAAAATTAAAACAAAACAAAAAACAACAACAAAACCACCCCAAAAAGCCATTCAAGCACAACCACCAAAAAACCCCGCTAACAACCCACTCTAAACAAACAGCAATGTGTAACAAAAAATGTCCCCACAACTCAAAAGTTTATTAAGTTCTTCCACCTCAGCAGTGCATCGTTGAAGGAGGTTCACTCACAGACTTAAGCTCCAGTTTTGCACTGGTCCTTTCTTGCTGCTTTGGGTTAAAGGGAATGGAAAGTTGATGGACTGTCCCAGAGGAGAAAAGTCTATCCCTTCTGTCTCTGGATAATCTTACCTATCTCTGTCTGAAAAGAAACCCTGGCAGAGATCTGCCTGTAAGTCTACATAGAGCTAAAAAGGCTGAAGAAGAAACAGAACTAAACCAAACCAAACCAAACCAAACCAAACCAAACAAACCACAAACAACAACAAAATTAAAGATGTTTTCCCTCTGTGCTTGCTATGGAACAAGTAAGGTAGATGATCCCCTGACTGGAGTAGTTTTTTTTGTCTGTGGGTTGAGAATCAGCCTGAAACTTAAGCATCAGTGATAAAGGCCTGCAGAGAAATACGAGCAAAACAAATGGCAACAGACCACAACTGTGAGATGGTGCTCCCTCAACTTTTGCAGGAACTCACGTACACACAGCCGAGCTATTACTGCTCATGTTAATCTTATTTAAACCCATCTCTGTAGCAGAGAAGTGTGAGATAGCAAACACACTGCCAATCTCCTAATAGGTCTCTCAGGAGCATCCGGAAAACTACAAAACAATTAATTTGACATACACATTGAGCAAATTGATAGTAACTGTTGCAAAGAACAGAGAGCTAGATACCACATGCTGAGGAAGAGCCCACATGGCATTTGAACAATTGCCTCACAGATCCATTAACATTGCTAGAGAATCTTTGTATGTGAGGACAAACATGGCCTGATCAATGCATTCGTTTGATCTCCAGGCAAATACATAAATTGTTAAAGGATGGGAAAGAAAAGATGGTATTAATCATTCAGTTTCTCTATGAAAATAGGTCACTACCAGTGTTCCACAGGAGTTTTGTAGGACACAGCTGGATAAATGGTTTGGAAAAGGGGGAGAAATGGTGTGCAGAAGAAGTACCCTACTGATACCAAGTTGCTCATAGCAATACAAATGGAGGCTTACAGAGAGAGCTGCAAGTGATCTCATATAGCAAAGGACTAAATTGTAAAATGGAAGACAAAACTCAGTGCTGGCAGGTATAAAGAATTGCACGGAGTGGTGGAGAGGATGGGTGGGGAGGAAAACAACCCCAACCCTATGAACACAATATGGGCCCTGGGTGAGCTGTCACCACTACAGGGAAAAAACTTTCGTTCAACGGAGACATACATTAAAAAATAATGGTTTCATTTCAGCAGCAGTCAAAAAAAGCAAATACTGTTAAAAATTATGAGAAACATAGAGCACCACAGAACACACCCTCAAGCCAGCATTTAAAAAACAGATGCTGCACACTGAATACATTAGCTAGCTTGCATGCAGTCCTCCAGTCTCAGAACGACACAACAGAAACAAGGGAAGGTAGAGAGGAGAACAAGGATGATCAAAGGTATGAAATGGGTTCTGATCAAGAAACTAAACAGACATGGATCTTCCAGCCTGGAAGACAAACAATCAAGGTAGTATCAAAGAGATCCATGATAAATGGAGCACCATAAAGGCAGTGGATAAGGAATCATTTGTCTCTTATAAGACAGGAACAAAAGAGCATCAAATGAAATTATCAGGCAGTGAACTCAAAATAAGCCAAAGAAGATACTTCTTAACACACACATTGTTCTACCTTAGGACTCATTGCACAGGATATTGTGGATGATAAAAATGCACATGGTTTTAAAAACAGTAAGACAAACTAATGGAAGAAAAATCTATCACGGACTATTAAATCAAAGATACCATCTCTACTTCAGGAAGTTTGTGAGATGCAGATTGCTGAACGCTGGGAAAATATATTGGGAAAGCACTACTACATGCTTGCACTTCTACTGTCTTCCCTAGGCACCTGCTGTCAGTCCCTGGCCGACTGTGACAGCAGCCAGGCTGTGACAACAGCCACTAGCACAGCTCCACAGGAGCTGATCTCGCCAAGTGTCCGCACTTCGATCTGACAGTTTCACTTTCAGCTAGAACCACCCTGGTCCTGCTGCCTGAATGGGGATTCCCATTTGGAAACATCTTCTGGCTTAGCAGCACCCCAAACGAAACCCGCCCATGCGCTCGGAGCCTGCTCGGCAACACGCGCACGTCGGCAGGAAGCGGGGACAATGGGCGGACTTGCTTCAGAAGAACACTCCTAACCCACACCAAAACGCTCGTGCAGATACACCTGTGCCCCACGGAATACACACCCTTGCTGACCTGGAAGTCTGACCAGTCTCCTGAACCACTGACCCTCCTGCAGCCAGCAGCTGCCATGCCCCAAAGGGTGACCAAGGCTGAGATGGGTATTGCTACAGGGTCAGTCCTGAAGCATCTTCTCGTTACATCCACTCTGCTTAGTGCTCTCTGGGTACAACTGCAGAATTAGGCCTTCAGGCATAAAGCTACAGACATGAGGAAACTTTCACTTGCACATTTCTAAGGAATTTGTAAACCTCACACAACAAACCAGCTACTTTTCACCTCACAAATATACACAGATGCTGACCAATATACCAGCTTTTAACCATCTCTACTCTAAAAAAACACAAGTGGTACCTTTCTTAAAATGAGAAACCTATAGTTACATTCACATTTTGAAAATTATTAAAGACACAGTTCTGTGCCTTCTTCCAAGGAGACAGCCAATATATAATTCCAAGTGATAGATGCCAAAGAAGGTTATAGACCTGCAAAATATATTTTAATACCAGAAACTTTATTGAAATTTTCTCATCACAACAGCTTGGCTCTTACAAAGTAGGTAAATACAGCATGACATTGCATTTCTCTTCATGGAAAACACTATTTTAATGATATTATATTGCCTTTACTACAAAGGCACCTTTTAAGTAAGATGAGAAGTTGATTTTCCAGTTTACAGACAGACAGATCTAATATTTACCTGAAGCATATTCTCCTAGAAAGAGCAATACACCTTAAAAACAAACAAACCTTCAAAATGTGTCTGATCTTGACTTCTGTTACTTAATTTTGCATTTGCCTAATCATGCAAAGTGGAAAACATCAGCTTAGTATTAAAGAGAATGTCTTCACATGCACAGAAAGCCTTTTTGAATTCCTGGTTCTATCAATGCAACCTTTTGTATAAGCCTATTCCAAAGGAGACTACTACTTCCTTAAACAAAAGGTTATGGGATCATTTTTGAAGAACAGTGATACCGTTGACCTTGACACAAAGTATACAACTGATGGGAAAAGTCACTGAAGAAACTTCCAACATTAACGTGACTGAGCTGAACCTTTATCTGCAACCTAATTAAAAAGAAAGGTTCCCACCCCTTGCACAGAAACCCTTGTGCAAGGTGCTTGAAGAATTTACAGAGTTCTGTATAAGAGGGCTCAAGGGCATTCAAAATTACTGGGATAAAAAAAAATTCCTTCTTCAGAATTAACAACACAGGACTAGAATCTTCTCTTCAGAAAGCCAAAAAAAAACCTATTAAGGCATTTTAAAGATCTGTAAGTACATATCAGTCTTCTTTCATTTACACCGGATCTGGGAAAGCAAGAGAGAGAAATACAATTTTTTGTCTTGTCTTGGACTGTCTTGTACAGACTAAAATAAAATCAATTGCCCTGTGGAAAAGCCTTGTAAAGAAAACTCATAAATCCTATTTATTTATCTATTTTTTCATCATGTAGAGCAACACAAGATTGGATATTCTTGTCACAGTGCCAGATGGTAAAAGAACCATAACAATCACTGCTCTTCAACCCCAGGGACCACAGTCACTGTACTAAAGATGAAATGATAAGTAACAATTTGCAAAATTATTTGACCCTTTGATTATCTCAGTTAAACGGCATTAAATTCCATCAACAGGAATCCAAAGCCAAAAAATTATGTGCTTATTCTTCCTAAGCAATGTACAAGGAGAATAAAAACTTCAGAGTAAGACCCTCCAAAATTGTAGAGCTGATTGGACAGCTTTTTACATTTGCTGTAAGAAAAAAAAAATGCTGGAACAGGTCTTAAATCCTTCCCATATCTGGCAATTAAAGGTTATCTCAGCAGTGCATCCTTTCACTTAGGGTTCACATTTTATCCAATAGTTAATGCATATCAAGTCTGTGAAAGGTCTGTGGATGCCTTAGAGCAAAGGCTGGACCTCAGACATCAGTAATGGGCAGCAGGTCTGACTGCAGTGCATCCACTCATCAGAGACATTGACATTCCTTCCTCTGACTATTTTTCCAAAGAAACTAGAAAGCTCTCCTGTGTATTTGTTTACAATCCAATATTGCAGGCATGATGATATATTAGGAAAACAATCTTTACTCTGAGTGTGGTGAGGCACTGGATGAGGTTGCACTGGAAGAGAGTTGTGGATGCACCATCCTTGCCAATGTTCCAGTTGGATGGGCTTTGAGCAATATGATCTAGTGAAAAGTACCCCTGCCCATGGCAGGGGACTAGAGGATCTTTAAGGTTACTTCCAGCCCAACCATTCTGTGACTCTACAACTGAGAAATTATCCCCCTCCACCCCAAAAATACCCTGCAGTCACAGATGAAACCGGGTCTTTTCACACCAAAAGACCCAGACCAAATCACTTCTAGACACTGTCATCTGGAATTTGGCAAGAAGCAACCTGCTGGTCTAAACCAGCAGGTCTCATTTTTGTACCTGTACAGGCACATCCTACTGGCACCTCACCTAAAAATCCTACTTTGTTTACTTTTTTCATCAAGCTAGGCCCAGACTCTCCCAACTTTTCCAATGATGTTTCAGCAGAGCTCCATTTAGGATCTGAGGGATGATAAAACATTTTCTGTTCTTCACTTTGAACACGCCCCAATATGAAGGCAGCTCACGTACAGCAGGTACCCAATGCTCATGCAGTATCAGTGTGCCAGAGATGAGACATTTTATGCAGATATTTAAATCAGGCCACACCCATAGTAAGGATAATAATTAACTACCATCCCTGGCACCGAGGTGTTGCAAAGTGAACTTCACATCAAAGAAAAGAGCCTTTAAGTTATTTAAAGATTTTGAAGTGTTTTGATGAGATGCTGCTCGTTCACATAGGCAAAGAGCTTGTTAACTGGTCTGCGCTGTAGACAAAAATCAACAAACTTTGATAAATTTCCTTTGCGTATGTGCCTGCCAACATTATTTTTTTAATAGATTCTGTGGTTGTCCTCCAAAAGTTGAAATGTTATTTTGCACTAAGCACACCAAAACATTTTTTTATGAACATTATTACCACAAGCAAAAAACTTCTGTTTCTGTATGAAAGTTCGTTGGAAAGGGTTTCACAACCATGCGATATAAGGAAACTCAATTAATTGTATTTTTGAATTTCCCGTTGCTGGATGGGATGTTACAAGAGACTGGCATAATGATTCAAATACCAGCAGTAGGTCCAGCCATCTAGAATTTAGAAGATGGCACTGTGGGTAGAGAGAACAGTTTCCCTCAAAATTGCTCGAATGAAGATGAATTTGCTCAAACTAAAACAAATTCTTCACAGCCATGGAAGGATTTGCTGAGACACTGGGTCACAGGAGGCTAATGGCACTGTGACACACCTCCTAAATCTTCTCTCTGCAAGCTTAATGCAATAAAGAAAATCCCTTTGTGGCCGATACTGCTGCAGGTGCCACAGCGGAGACGAGGCGGCCACAGAGGTCTTGGGGCTGTGAGTGCCACTCTGCCTAGCAGCCCCCAGCTCTGCAAAAGGAGTGAGAAGCTGGCCAGGACTGTGGTTATTCTGAGCCTGTTCAAGAGGAGAAAATCAAAAGTGACCTGGCAAAGGAAAGAGTGAATGCAGCGAGTGGTATATGGCCTCATCGGAGGGATAAAACAGGGAGCAGCTTATGCCGTGACCTGCTGAGAGACGATCAGTGGGACATTCTTCCTCCGGTTTAAGGAGCTGGGGAGAAAACATGGACAAACGTGAAGTTACTCAAGTGAAGGAGGAAGACACACTTTTTCCTCCTCCTCAAATTTATTCTCTTGGTTTTACTTGGACAAATCTGAAACGGCCTAGTTAGGACGAGAGAAAGAGTGAGATGCAAGCAGCTTATTTTTGTCCAGGAGCGGCAGACATTTAAATTACCAGTCTTGCTACCGATTCTGGACACTAGCCATGGCTGGGGATTTTACCCGTAATTCTCACTGACATTAATTCACAGACTGGCTCCCTGACCAGAAAAGGTCTTGCTCTGGCCTGACCCATAACAAGGAACCTGGAGTGGAGGGTTCATCTGACTCATGGTAATTGCCTTACCGGCATATCGGATAAAAGACAGTTTCTGAGGTATCAAGTCTACGTACAGACACAGGATCTGCAATCTCCTGGCACACACTGCAACAGCCAAGGAAAATTGTTACTGTAAGAACCGAGCATGTCAGTAAGAAGCAAGTGATAAAACCATTTGCTCTTTCTTCTAAATATACAGTTAAAGGAGCACAAAACCCAAGCTTTTGAGATCCACAAGAGAACTATCCGAACATGGCAAGAGTAACTCTGAAATGCTACTGCAGTGCACTGTTTTCTATTAAATTAAGTCACTGTAATAGTTATATCAAGCACTTATTCCTGCATTTAAAAAATATATACAGAAATCTGCTAGCTATTGAAGATAATCTGCTCACAGTATCAAAGGAGAATCACATATTAGTAGACTCCTCTCAAGTCCCACGGACACGTTATAACTCCAACTCTGTGCAGACACTTTATTTTCCCTCAATGTAGATAATATAATAGGGATGAACTAATGCCACTTACACTTAAAATAAACAACCACGTTTACAAAAAATAAAGACTGCAAAACACAAGTGAAAGTAGAGCTGTTACCTACTTATTTTTCCCTTTAAGGTCAGGGATCCTTGAAGATGGAATTTGTATTTTCCCTGTAGCACACTACACTGAAAAGGCAGCAAAACCGAAACTGTATTCAAGATAATTATGCATCTTATCCAACACCCCTAAAATAGTAACAACTTTGTGATAGCTTAACCTGTCATTTTGCAAAAAAACTTTCCTACATATCTTGAACGAGCTCAAGATATAGCTTCAAAAGAAAAAGGAGAATGGGGGGAAGATTTCTGATGGCTATAATTGAGATGGGATATTTTCTGACCTGTGCTTTTGCAGGAGAGGGTTGGGATTTTTAATAATTGCTTAGAAAAGTTGCTCTCATTTCTTTGGCTCATCTCTCAAATTTAATCAGAGCATCTCTCTAATTTAATCATCTTTAAACAGTTTATTTACTCATTAATTTTTGTGCCAAGTCACCTGCACAAATGTCCACAAAAATCTGCTTATT